>NC_138890.1:167393923-168701423 GCF_965194825.1 Balaenoptera physalus | reverse complement strand
TCTCATCCTGCTCATAAAAGTTCCAGAAGACCTTTGGATAAATTAGCTTATTTATCAAAAGCTGCTCACAGCCATCCCTGGGCTTACTACTAATCATTCCTTCTAAGTCTGTTCCCAAAGGGCCTGCCTAGCACGGGGCCAGCTGCTGAACCCAAGGAATGCGTTTTAATCAACTGCATTAAGCTTTTCCATTTTATGACATTTTAAAGTAGACGATTAGACTCAAGGTGCCTGCTGTCCAGTAGTTTGGCTTTGTGTCTGAGAAACAATTTGTGAAAATACCCCTCATTTTTGCATGTTCGTATTTCTATTGAAACCATCTGGCAACTCTAGTAAAATGAAAAGGAAAAGTCTCTGAGATGGAAGAAAAAACAAACCATGAGAAGAAATGCAGGAGCTTTATTATAATCATTATTATTCTTGAGGTTAACCATTGATAAACTCATTCAGAAGAACATTTTGCTTTCAGTGATCTACAGATACATGCCAGATGTAGCTAAAAGGACAAGAAAAATGCACCTTGGGAAACAGCACGGCAGGCCTGGCTGCCACACTAAGAAGTATCAAGGATGCGTCTTCACTTCTGCAGTGGAGGGTGCAGTGGTCCACAGACTGACCTAGGGCTGCCTGCTCTCAGCATCCTTCTGAGATGCCGGCTCCAGGGGACGGCCGGGAGGAGGCTGCCCGCCCTGTCTGCATCTCTAAAAGCCAGCCTCAGTTTTTAGCAACATCTCAGCGATTAAGAAATACAAGAGGTGACTACACGGTGCCTTGAGGGTGAGACCCCGGCTGCCGCAAGTCAATGATATGGGAAACCAAACGGTGCCTTTAGGATGTGAAGTAGGGCTGGCTCTTTCCTTAGGGAAGGGTGAGAGCTGGGTCTGCTAGGTCTGTGTCACCTTTACCAGTCGCGGATGTGGAGCTGGAAAGGGCATCAGAAAGGCTGTGGTGTGCCCGCTGCCGCCACTGCTGACCCCGCGGCAAACACCATGCTGGCAAGCGTGCCAGCTGGGCTGCACCCTCTCCCGAAGCACCTGCTCCGGGAGATTTGAACGTCTGAGTAAACGAGCCCATTGGCTTTTCAGAAAAGCAGGGTACCCTATAGCCATCAGCCAGCGAGCAGTCTAAGGCAGCTCTGGGTAGGAAACCTGGGCAGAAAGCGTAGGATAATTTGAGAGGCCCAAGTGAACACGGGCCCAGGTACATGTGCCCTTGGGCAGAGGGAATTCCTGACACTTCGACTGATGGACAAACAGGCTTTTCTAGCTCAAATGGCACGTGGTAGTTCTACTTTTCCCTAGGGAGACGAAGGGCAGGTTCTCGTCTGGTCTTTCCACGTGGTCAATGCTTTTGCTCTAGTGTTCCAGAATCAGCTATGCATCTATGCTTCCACCTGGTCAGTGATCACTCCCAGAACTCAAGAGCAGCTCTAGAGGTGATTACTGAAAAAAATGAAGGTTTGCCTTGTTTTTGCGGCAAGCCTGTCTGGATGGTGGGGCAATGCAGGACTTGGGACCCACACTGAGAAACCTCATTCTGGAAGTATTCCCTTTGGGCAAATTTTTCAGCAAGATGACTCGTGGAATGAAAGAGCCGTTTCAAAGCTGGACGCTTTTCCCTGGTTTTCCTGGGAGTGCTTGGTGTCGCCCTGTGCTGTGATCCCTCATCACACAAAGGAGAGAAACGCAGTGATGCTGTTACCTGTTTCCAAAGGCTCCCCTGCTCAGTTTTTCTGTAATTAATGCTCTCATCTCTTTCGCTCCCCACTAGGTATTACGACTTATTGTCCTCTTACCGAAAAGCATGAAATGATTGAGTTTTCCCCTGACCTGATCTAACCCTCCCAAATTTGTGCCCGCTTGTTTTTAAGACCAGGGCAATTGACGAACCGGAACTGAAGCTAAACTCTAAACAATTCCATTTCACTCAAGTCTTAGCAAGTTCTGCTAATGGCACTTGTAGTGCCACAGTGATTCTCAAACAGCACCTGCCGGGACTCCCTGGAAACAAGCTTTGGGGTCTGATTCTAGCTTTAGATATGGAAATTCAAGGCAAAGGGAGGGGCGCTTTGCTTTTTTCTTAAATTTCCCAGTGGAGCAGCGCCTTGAAGAAGACGCCAGTTCTCTTTGCTGGGGAAATACCAAGTGTCGGGGAACTGAGGCACGGCTGGTGAGGGCGCTGGGTCCTCGGCAGTCACTTGCGAGGCTGCTGGATGTGCTGTGTCCTCGGGGAAGAGTGCTTGTCTATGGAGGCGTGGGGCTTCTGGTGGGCCACCTGGGCGGCCGCCGGGGGGAAGTCCTTGTCGCCCTGGCGGGAGACACGGAAAGCACTGGTTCATCAACCGTGAACAGCTGAGTGAGTACGCGAGCAAGACCCAAACCCAGCATCTTCTGGCTTCCCTCTGGGGACGGGGCGGGGGGGTGATGTAGTGGGGAACCTGTCGGCAGGTGGAAGCCTGTCTCCTGGGACTGCTGGGGGTCCTGAAGCTGTCTGGAGAGCCCAAGCGGGCACCAAGGCCCGTGTCCCTTCCAGAAGGTGAGAAAGGTTGCTGCCCCTGCCGCCACGCCACGGGAGCAGGTACCACGTGACGCACTCAGAACTAAGCTGAGTGTTGGATGGCTTTCTTCTGCTAGAACAGTTCTTGTGATTTTTTTGAACTGAGGGGCAAGACAGAACCAAATCCAGGGTCTTAAATTCAGATTTGCTGCCACAGCTGCGAGCTGGGCCTGGAGCACTCGTTGGGAAGGAAACACACAGGGCAGGGCTGGAAGCTGTGAGATAAGCCATATTCAACCAGCCGAGTCTCAGAGAAGGTACCCGGCTGCTTTTCAGGGAGGAATTGCCTTCTTGTGCATTTGGGACAGGGGCTGGGGTCCAGCCCACCCCGGGCAGGACAGAGCCATGGCGAGCTCTTGGCTGAGCCATGGGGTGACCTCAGATTTGTGTGGGCCTTTAATTTCCTTGCATGTAGCAGATGTGCCATCCGTCTGTCCCAGGGTCCCTGGATGGTTGTGCTGAGGTGTCCCCAACAGTGGCGTTTTCTTTACACATCATATGCTAAGGGCTCGAATGGGCTGTGAGCCGCAGATCGATGGATGGAATTAGTGCACTGTCCCCCAGATGGGGGCTTGCTGGGGGGAGGTCTGTGGTTACAGAAACGTTAGGTCTCACGAGAAGAGGGGGCTCTTGAAAGGCAAAGAGAGTGACCAAAACCCATCAGTTTGGTTCAGAGGGCAGCAACTACCTTCTGTAATGGGCCAAACAGTAAATATTTTAGGCTTTTCCGGTCATACTCTCTGCACTCTGCCAGTGCAGCACGAAAGGACCGTAGATGATATGCATCCATGAACAGCAAGGCTGTGTGCCACTAAAACTTTATCCATGGACACAGAAATTTAAATTCCATGTAACCTTCACGTCACGCCGTATACTTCTTATTTCAAATTTTCAACCATTTAAAATGTAAAAACAGTCTCAGCTCACAGATCACCCTGAAACCCTCTGCCGACCCTGGTTGAGTCTGAAGAGAAGGGAGACGGGCAAGGACGAGGAGAGGCAGCTGCGCCAGCTCGGGCCGTGGGCTCCGCGTCACCCCCGTCCCACCCGCCCCTGCTGGGCGGGTGCACAGAAGCACGCCCCGTGGACAGGGGGCGACTGACTGAGGGACCTCCGGACCTGGGCGGACAAGGGGGGCTGACTAAGGAGAGGAGGCGTCAGGACGTCGCGGCCGAGGCCCCGATGTGACGAGAGGGCTCTTACCCGGGCGATAACACCGGAGATGAACACGGTCGGCTTGGGCGGGCTGCAAGACAAGAAGGAGAAGACACTGACCATCACGACTCACAAAAGAGGAGCACGCAGGAGACGCGCATGCGCAGACTGGTTTCAGGGCCGTGTGACGAACGAGGGCCCTCGGGAGGCGGCGGGAGGCGGGAGGCACACCTCTTCCTGTTATTTCATCACCTGGGCCCGCCGGCTGCTGCACGCAGGACACTAGCGGGTCCTCCTCCTCCTCCTCCGGAGGCTGAGCTCAGGCAGAGAGAGGAGAATGATCGCAGCAGACAGCGGGCGCGTCACCAAAGAGCCCTCTTTCGGTGTTTGGTTAATCCTTAAACTGTAACTGTGGGCAAGCGCAGTAGTTTTGGTCTCAAGAGATATGGACCTGGGCGCTCCCCGGAGCAGGGCGGGAGCAGGGTCATGCTGGATGAATGGGAGACTCCAACCAGGGAGCTACCTGTCCTATGGGCTGAGGGGCTCCCCTTCCGGAGTCCTCGCAGAGTCCACGGCTTCTGGAAGCTTCTAACGGGTGAGATCCCAGAGCCGATGCAAAGCTCCTGGCCCCTACAGGACCCCAAGTATTAAAAACATTTGGTCCTTTGTATATATGTACCACATCTTCTCTATCCAATCCTCCATTGATGGACATTTAGGTTGCCTCTATGTCCTGGCTATTGTAAATAGTACTGCAGTGAACATTGGGGTGCATGTGTCTTTTTGAATTATGGTTTTCTCCAGATATATACAATGGAATATTACTCAGCCATAAAAAAGAATGAAATAATGCCATTTACAGCAGCATGGAGGGACTTGGAGATTGTCATACTGAGTGAAGTAAGTCAGAGAAAGACAAATATCGTATGATTTCACTTATATGTGGTATCTAAAAAAAGGGTACAAATGAATTTATCTACAAAATTGAAACAGAGTTACAGATGTAGAAAACAAACTTATGGTTACCAGGGGGTAAGGGGGGTGGTGAATAAATTGGGAGATTGGGATTAACATATACACACTACTATATATAAAATAGATAACTAATAAGGACCTACTGTAGAGCACAGGGAACTCTACTCAATACTCTGTAATGACCTACATGGGAAAAGAATCTAAAAAAGAGTGGGTATATGTATATGTAAAATTGATTCACTTTGCTGTACACCTGAAACAAACACAACATTGTAAATCAACTATAATCCAATATAAATTAAAAAAAAAAGTAAGGTCCTTGTGAAGCTCTTACCATTTCTTAACCTCTCTCATGGTACTAAGCTGGCCCATCCTGTCACCAATACCGAGGGGACGGAATATAGGACCAAAGCAGTACATGTTCATCGTTGAAAAGCAACAAGCCAAGCACGTTAAAACCACTTGTAGTTCTACCACCTGGAGATAACCACTGTTAACACGTGGGATGTGCTTCCAGCCTTCCTTTCTATGGATAGACAGATGCACTTGTTTTCTTCTTAAATTTCCATTTTTCTTACCAAAAGAATCACCTTGTTTTGTAGTCTGCTTTCTGCACTTAGTATCTGGTGAGCTTACTTCTATGGCATTATAGACTCTTCTATGCCTTTAAAAAAATAACTGCATGTGTCATAGTTTAAAAGCATCAGAACACAGTTCCAGGTAGTACATAGGTGTGCACACCTCTGAAATGCCTTAGCCAGAGGTAAGGGGACCCGGGAGCTGTAGATGAATGCAAGGCCGGCCAGTGGGGAAAGTGAGATGCTCCCAGAAGTGGCCAGTTTTGCTTAAGGCTGGTCTTGTGGGCAGAGCGGAATCCATCCCTGACTTGCCCAGCTCGCCTTCCACCAGCTCTGCTGTTCCGCCCTGCCGCAGGGGCCCTTGTTTTAGCTTTCTTTTGCTGCAGGCAAAAGTCTCAGGATTCAGAAAGTTCACTGTTTACATCCCAAAGAGTTTAACAAAAACACCCCAAATTCCCCCAAGTAATTTCTGTTACTCCATGAGACTAAGAAACTTCAAGTCTTACTAAGCAGCACAGAAATGTTCCCTATGTGACGTTGGTTTTGTTTTATTTAGCTTTTGTTGTGTGGTTAACTGGATTGGTTTTTTTTTTTTCTTTTATTACAAATATGATTTGGCTATGGGATCAATAGTCAGCCAGGGATGAGTAAGTTTGGCTCAAGTGTTAAGTCCCTGATGTAGTATGTTTGGATTTGTTTGGAATCCAAGGAATCCTGCTTTGACTGGTCCAAATCACCCACAGGCTCTGTCTCCAGGGATTTCACGGTCAAGGGTTTTGCATCTGAAGCTTGAGAACCATGCTCTAGATTCTAATATCGTAGAGGAACCAAGAAACGGCATTCCACAGCATTTCCACCAATTTAGATTCCCACAGGCAATGCATAAGGGTTCAATTTCTCCACGTCCTCACCACTTTATTATTTTCTGGGTTTTTTTTTTTTATGGCTAGTAGCCATCCTAATGGGTGTGAAGTGGTATCTCATTGGGATTAAATTTAGCAACTAATTTTAAGAGTAAGCTTTGTGCAGCAAGGAATAATAAATATCAATCTGTATTGATCATTCAAGGTCTTTAGGACATAAACCGCCCCCCCCCCCACCCCGCGGCAACAAAGTTCTCCCTCCTCTAAAAAACTGAAAAGGCCATAATTGACCATAAGGACATATGGCAGCTGCCTGTGAAAAGATGACAGAAGGCTGGCCTCTTGTGTCATACTTAAGAGTGGTATCCGTTTTCACACAGCTCTTGGTCAGAGACTGTGCAATGCTGCTTTTCATCAGGCTTGGCCAAAGGGCCCCAAGCTCAATGCCTTTTCCATCTACAATTAATAGCATCTCAAATTGGTAAACGATTGTCTATTACATTTATGTAGTAAAAACACTTCCTAAACTCTTTGAGACATGGTAGCTTAAATTCACAAACCCCAGTAAAGTGTCTGCTCTCGAAGCTGTGTTTGCAAAAACACACAGATTTTAAATACCATTAGGGTTCCACGCGAAGCGTAACCTACGTTTCCAAGATTCTATAAACTGTGATAGCGGCTTTGAGGATTTATTTAATCTGATGAAAATCATTCTGACAGATGTTGTTTTGAAGAAGCAACAGTACTTTCTCCCAGGAAACAGAGACAGTGAAAAATATCATTCCTGTCCTCCCCACATCCTCAGGCCTTTCCAGTTTTTGAAAACCATATTTATTTAAATTTAAAGAAACTGCGAACCTGATGAAATTAGCGGGGATTAGAGCGTCGGTAACCCTCCTACACATCAACAGAAACTGCAACTTCACCACACCTGGCCTGTGCAGACGCCAAATATTTGATGCACGTAGGTTTCCAGTATTCACCTGTCAAGGACCATATCAAATTCTTAACAGGGTCGTTTGTCCTTAACAAAAGTTTCCTATTCTTTATTTTACAAATTTCCTTGATGAATAAGGTTTATGCCTTATTGACATTCTCAGAAAAGGCAGAAGGCAGGACAAAATGCCAGAAATGCTTAGTGAATGCATGACCCCGTGGAAAGCAGACGCCTTCAGGACTGTGTTTTCACGGTCTCATCTTTAAATGAAAGTCCCCAGGGCTGAGAAAACTGAGTTCATATCTTAAAAACTCTGCTGAACTCTAAAACAGCGAATATGGAAATAAATTTCAATATATTTTATTTCACTCATATCCAAAACACCACGTAGAAAAATAATTGAGATCACATTCTTTTTTCTGTCCTAAGACTTCACAACCTGGGCTGTCAGCGCAGGCCCCGGGCCATGTGGACGTTTTCTGTCCAGCCCTGAGAGGTGTGAATCCACTGGCTGGTGAGCTGGGGCTGGACGGGGGCCTAATGGTGACCTCGTCCAGCTTCCCGCCCATGTGGAGCGCGGCCACAGCCGAGGCCTTCGTGCCTCTGCAGACGAGGAGCTCGTGGCCCTCTGGGTGGCCTCATGGCGACGCGGTCTCTGGCTCCCTGCCCTTCGCCCAGCGGCCCCACCCCAAGTCCACGACCTCCTCCGTGGGACAGGCCCTGCATGTTTGAGGAAGGTTAGCAGGGCTCTTTCCCAGACTCACGGGCACGACTGCAAATTCCTTCACAGCCTCAGGCCCCTCCCCGCCTCCGTTCCGCTGCGGCTTCTAGGGTCTTGCCCGAGACTGCAGTGGACACTGCAGATAAGCTCCTCTGGCAGCCCAGCCTTCTGCAGGGCACCCGTGCGCCTGGTCCAGGCACACTGATGCTACCCTTCTCGGGGGCTACGGAGAGTTCAGCCTGGGGAAGCGATCCTGGGCGCCCCGACGAGAATCAAAATGCTGACCGTCTTCCCTGGATCGCTGGTGATAGGTAACCTGGTTGGAGTGACTAGTGCCCGCTCCGCTACACTGGCCCGCGTTCCCAGCTGGTGATATGGAGCCATTTCCCTTCTCTCTTGGGACCCCAGGGGGTTAAGCCCTTAGACATCCTTTTTTTTTTTTTTCTTTTTAAATTATTTATTTATTTATTTTTGGCTGTGTTGGGTCTTCGTTTCTGTGCCAGGGCTTTCTCTAGTTGCGGCGAGCGGGGGCCACTCTTCATCGCGGTGCGCGGGCCTCTCACTACCGCGGCCTCTCTTGTTACGGAGCACAGGCTCCAGACGCGCAGGCTCAGTAGCTGTGGCTCACGGGCCCAGTTGCTCCGCGGCAGGTGGGATCTTCCCAGACCAGGGCTCGAACCCGTGTCCCCTGCATTGGCAGGCAGATTCTCAACCACTGCGCCACCAGGGAAGCCCTTAGAAATCCTTTTTAAGGGGGGATTCCACCCTCAGAAAAGTGCAGGGCCCCTTCTTCATCTAAAAATAGGCTTCCATGAAGTGGGGCGGTTGGGTGTGGGTAGGATTCCCACTTGGCTGGTCAGCCTACACCTTCCCAAGCATCCTGACAAGGACTGGGGTCGCTGAGTTGCCATGCAGGAGTGTTTTGGGATGGGGACGTGCACACACACACACACACACACACACACACACAGAGTAATCAGTAAGACCGAGAACTCAGGCAAGTCACTAATCCCATTGCAAGTAGTCAAAATGGCAGCAAAGGCATTGCCAAGAGTGCTGTTTCACAGAATCCTTTTCATGTTGGCAGTTTTGATCTGGGCTCAAGGCAGCCCACCAAGTCATCCTCTGCAAATGCTTTCTCCTCTTCGTGTAAATACGCTCTGAAAGAAGCAGCGGGCATTGTTTACAGGAGATGGAGACACATAGTTTTTAATGAGTTGTTTGTTCTCTTCTTTCTCTGCAGGATGGGAATGATATCAGATGGTAACAGCTACTACTTATTGATCACTTATCGTGGGCCAGGCACTGAGTTAAGGGCTTTACACAGAATTGTGATATCTAACCTTTCAACCCTACAAAGTAGAAACTATTATCTGCATTTTACAGATGAGGGAACAGTAAATCAGAGAGATTCAGTAACTTGCCGGACAGTTGCACAGTAGATAAGTGCTCCAAGCCAGACTTGGAACAAGGGCAGCCCAGGGCATTAGCCTGATGCCCTCATTTTAGGGCTGAGAATTGGGTCATGGAGCAGCCTCTATTTTTAGGTTCTGGCTTCTATACATGATTTAGAGATGCAGATTTTTTAAGTAAGTAATCTAAATGCAATCAGAATATCCCTTATTCAACCAGACGGTACAAGGTATTCAAATCTGCCTAAGCATTTACTTTCTGACTTGATAATGGATTTTTTTTTTCTTGAAAACTATCATTTATGTCTGTAGCACTTAACTAGGGTACAGAGTGCTTCCACATAAATTATTAACGCAACTGATTCTCTTCAGCTGGTGTTATCCCAATTTTATGGGTGGCTGGAAGAGGCTGAACCTTGTTCGTGGTCCCAGAGACAGAGCCTGGAGGACGCGGGTCTGGAGCTCTCAGCTTCGTGTTCTTTGTTGGGTCACGGGTCCCACCGTCACCCACATCTCAGCTCCCGAGCTTCAGGAACAAAGCCCAGTGAAGGTTTCAAACTATCCATCAAGTCAACATGCAGTCAACACAGTCTAAGAAGGAGGCCCAGAGGAAAGGTGGCAGGTGGACGCCAGCTGAGTGTGGGTTCTGATGTCAGACCATCCTGGCTCTGCCAATGATTGGCTGGTAGGTTGGCATGTGAACTTCTGAGGCTCAGTTTCCTCATCTGTAAAACGGGAGGCAGTGGACCCTCCCTCGCCAGGTGACTCTGTGTACACATGCTCCTAGGCACGTCGCAAGCACTCAGCAAATGGCAGGTGTTGGGATGAGGATGACGCATCTGCAGCCCCTCCTTATGCCTCCACGGCTAATTCACAACTGGATCAGCTCTGCCTCATCTTCAGATCCCCTGGCCATGCAGAATAACCCTGCTTATCTGGGACAGAAAACCTCCCAAGTAAGCAAAAGGAGGGTCTGGGATACACAAAACAGATGTCACCAAACCATGGACTTGAAGAAAAACTCTCTGGGCCCTCGATCTATTTGAGTCCTATTTTGACCTGATGGGAACAGCTTGGGCTTGGTTGTTCGTTACCCAGCCCACTGAAGACAGGAAGAAAGCCTGAACGTGATGAGGCCACTTGAGCTCACAGCGAGGCCGCTGCCCTGCGGCGAGAGGCTCCATCCAGACCACTAATTCCCCCTCCACCCACAGCTCCTGGTCTCAGCACAGGAAGCAAGCACGGAACGAAGCTGGCGGGGACACCGGCAGTGGTGGTGGGAGCGCCGCGCCATCCCTACATCAGGCTACATCAGGACCCGGGAGCGGTCGTCACGTGACGCTCCCTCCCTTCCCGGTGAGAAAGCACATGAGAAAGGGATTTTCCCCTGAGAATCTCCCTAAAAGTCAAAGCCACCTGGTGAGTCAGGGAGCGCTGTTCTCATGAACACTCAAGCCCAGAAAGCTGCGTCAGGGTTTCAATTTCATTTTCTGACAAGCAGCTAACACACTGGGGACGGGGCGGGGCGGGGGAGGTACTTCGTAGAGGGGAGTCTGGGCGGAGCCTGAGAAGGCGGAGTTTAGGCTGAGATCCGTGTGTGTGTGAGTGTGCACACGCACGTGTAATGGGAAGGACATGATGCCCCAGCACAGTGAGAAGGAAGGGGCACAGTTTAATCTGCTGCTGTCAGCAGAGCGAATGGGGTCTAAGGCCCCTCTTCTCTTAGTGATGGAGGTGGGCTGGTTTGGGTCCTGCCTGCTCCCATGACTGATTCCTGGGAAAAGGCATCTCCTTGGTGACCCTCCTCATGAAAGGACAGAGCCTTGAGGTGATCTAGAAGCAGATTCCGCGGCTATATTTGGACTTTAATACCTATGGCTTTGTGTTTTCATAGAGTTTACGGAAAAATATATTCCCGCCAGGGGTGATTTTAAATACATTTCCTAGTAAATAGAAGGAAAACAAAATCCTTCCTAGCCACTGTAGTTCTTGAAATATCTTTCTGCCTTGGTGTTCATTTATTTGGGTTATTAATTTTCTGGACACCAAAATAATAATTAGCATGGCTGGTGACCAGAGGGGACCATCTCACTTGACTGCACCCATATACTTCTTCGTGTGTCAGTCTTCAAAGCGTGACAGTCAAGGTTGTCTCCCGCCTTCCTCCTGATTTTAGGAGCTTCGAGAACTCCCACAAGATGGCACTGCTGGTCCTCTTAGCTGGCGGCTCTTGGGCCAGCAAGGCTTCCGCCAGCTCAGCCAGGCCCAGGGTAACAGGGAGCTGGGGGTCCGCGGTGGGCAGGGGCCACTGGCACCTTAGGACAAGCGTGTTCCCTTCTCCCTAAGGGTTAGGGCATTGTCCAGGGAGTCTCGCTAAAGGGAAATGAAACACGACTCAAGGGCTTTAGGAAGAATTCTAAACCTAGAGAAAATAATCAGGAACCCCATTCCTTGTAGGATTTGGCATGCAGAGTTTGTCTTATCTTTTCAAAGGGCATGAGCAAAGGTGCTCCTCTGGGGACAATGTCTGAGCTCGTGTTTACATCTTTGTTTCAACGAGAAGGCCAAGGTTCAGCACTGGATGTGGTGCCTCTAGTTCCCTGACTCAGGCCTGCTGACCCCACGATGCCATGACTCTGGGAGAAAGCGCAACCCAGCCTGTGCCTCTGAGTCTGTCCTAGAGACGTGTGGGGTCCCGTCTCCAGGTGGGCGGATGCTCTTCTTTGGGATTCTAAAAAGACTGCTCTCCAGATGACACTCCACCCACAGATGCTTGGCTGATAGTCGATCCAGATGCCAACACCTCACCACCTGCTTGTTTCGAGAAGGCTGCCACCCCAAGTACTGAGTGTGTAGGGCGAGGATGGCCTACGTGTAAACGATGTGTCCCACAGACACACAAGGTACAGTGACAGCTACCTCACCAGGGCCCGGGAAGCCCCATCTTCCCTCTAGACACGTATTTCCAGAAAGCCACTCTAAGCTTCGTACCAATGCCCTTTACACACAAGACCGTCTCATAGTGTGACCTATGGCTTTCCCTCCTCTGTCTTCCCTCTGCTCTTACCTTATTCTCTCTCCTGTGCTGGATGCAAAGAAGATAAGATAAATACAGTCATGATTCTAATCGTTAGCTTGCATCTTATGGATTTCACACAGGGGGGCCTTTCTGGACCAGTATGTGTGTCTGCATTCATCACAATACAGAGTGGTCACCATAGCTGATGAGAGAAACCCGGCCAGGCCTCCCGACAGTGTTGGGGTGAGCTGAGCATCTGTTTGGAAATTCACCGCATGCTGCCCCTGTCTCTACAGAGCTCAGAGGGGACTCAGCAACACAGAGGAAAGCTGTGAAATGCAGCGTCTGAGGACTGGGCTTTGGAGACAGATGGCTCCCGGTTCAAATCTTACTTCAGATGAGTAGCCTCCTTGGGCCTCAATGTCCATCTGTGAAATGGGAACAATCCCTATTTTATGGAACAGTTGTGAGTTCAAATGAAATAATGTAGATAAACTGTGCTTAGACTAGCATACTGCCTCCACTGGCAAAATCAACTCATTACAACAGGGACATGCTCTGGGCATAAGCGGAGAATACTTTGTATAACTATCAGATAATCTGTGTAACTATCACACATTAAACGTTCTAATGATACGTCATTTCAGTAAGTAGCACTTACACTTAAAACCATCCCATCTTTGATTCTGAATACATCTGTTTCAGTGTCATTCTTCTGAATTCCAATATAGGGAAGTACCAGTGAATAGTTAATGCTGACTAGACAGGTGCTAGAAATCAGGGTATTTATTGTCTATAGCTTAAAATCAGATCTTGTCGGCTGTCTTCAGGGTCAAGGTCATGTTTTATAATGGTACGATTTTGGGGAGGACGGTATCCATGGTTTAAAGTACTAAGTATGTATTTTCTAGAGGACAGCTATTATGGCTTTAAAAAGGAAAATGATCGTGTAAGTAAGATGTGTAACAGTAAGATGACTTAATAGAATTCCTATTAGAAAGAAGTACATGCTGATATTAAATAAAATACAAACACCAAAACACTCATCTGGTCTGGGTCTACTCCCATCTTGGGAGGTGCAGGGGGCTGGCTTTACGTGGGACCAGCTCTCACTAGGCTGGTTCTGGGAGACCCTAGCAAGTAAAGAGGAGACCCAGATTAACTTGCTCTCAGGAGACTGCCAGGCAGGCAGGCCTCTCTTGGCCGTGGCGCCTCTTGCAAAAGTCAAGACATGGCCTGGGAGGACCAAACATGGCTCAGGTTAAAGGCAAGTACCTGGAATGATGGACAAGAGCATTTGGATTTCTCGGCTGCTGGATTCACCAGCAATTACATCCTTAATCCACCCTCCAAACTCACGGCGCGGAGGGATTTGGTGAGCTGCTGGCGGCCATCACTCCCTCCCTGGGCATCCGGGTGCACCTGATAAGTGATAAGCTGTGGTCCTCAGTGGTCTCCGGCTTTGCACATTCAGCTGCGGCCTGATTAAAACACTGCCTCTGTGGACCCTCTTCAGGTCATACCACGCCCTCATGCCTTTATCCACAACTAACAGAAAAAGAGCAGGTACGCAGAAAAGTAAACCCACCGCCAATTCTGCTTACTTTAAAAAAAGCCAGCTAGTGAGTTAGGACAACTTCCATTCAATCCAGTAGCTCCCACCCTCGCCCACGTGTTTAGAGCAAGCACTCGAGAATATTCTAACAGCCCAGAGCGCAGCCGGACAGACCTTGTCAAGGTCACTAAATTTGTGGGGCGCGCACGCGGGGCGCTGACTGGTCTTCCTTCTCTGCGGGATAGTGAATAGTCCGGGAAGCTCTGATCCCCTCCCCTGCCCAGGTTCCCGCCTGGGAAATTACTGTTCAGGGCCCTAAGGTTTATTTTTGATCCATCAGTTTCATTTGTTGGGGTATTTGTTGATTCATCAGTGTCATTTATTTATCCACTCAACAGAAATATACATACGTGTGCACACTGAGTACCAAACACGCCTCAGAATTAGGAAGCGCTTACGCTACATCAGGCCTGCCTCCCGCCTCCTGCCTGTGTAGTATCTGGAGGACCTGCCCCTCCTCTCCTTGCGGTCCTCCTCTTCCTGCTGCATGGCAGGGCTCTGAGTTAGGGGCCAGGTGAAGACGAAAGTCCTCAGAGAGCTGGTCCTAGAGGCCCCTCCAATGTCATCAGGAGGCCGACGCGGCACACCTGTGAGGTTTACCAGACGCTAAACTGGAAAACAGGTCGTCGTGATTTTCCAGAAATGGGTTTTCCTTATCTTAATGTGGCCAGTCTCCATGACAACCACAAGAAAACCAAGCTTGTCCTTACTGACAGGAAGAACTTCCACGGGCCGACCCTCCCTCCGAGGGGGATGCGAATTCTCCAGGGCTGCTCCTGAGCACGTGTGGGGAAGCAGAGACTCTCTCCGAACTTGGCAATAAGGATTCCAAGTGAAGAACGCAGGGCAGGAGCAGGCGTGCTGCCCTGCGCCCCACCCCAAGTCTCTCATCACCACCCTCCCTTCCAAATGTCCCCTTTGGGTGTCTCCTCCCTTAGGGCCCTTTGCTTTCCTTGGGGGCAGCCTGATAACTTGCCTTCGCCACCAGGGAAGCATTAACAATCAAGGCGGATGCATGGGGCTGGGAGAGAAGGGCCGGCAGATGGAAAACATTCTCACTGACGGCCAGGTGGTGGCCAGGGGCACCTGAGCCTCAGTTTCCTCATCTGAGGTGAGGGGCTAATTACCCCTGGATCTCACGGGGGTTTGGGGAAGATCAGGGGAGCTCCATGCGTTAGGCACGCTGCATGCAAGGCGTGACTCCAGGAGAGAGCTGCCGTGAGGTTAGCGTGTAAACAAAAGCAGATTTATCCCCACGTTGCAGTGGGGAGGGAGGACTGGAGGATGGTCATCGTTCTTGTAAAAATTAGAGCAGAGAAGCACATCCTGTGTCTGGAGGACAGCGCCAACCCGAAACCCAAGGCAACACTCGGGGACCACAGCGTGGATCGTGCCAGGGCTTTGGGGGAAGAACTGAGCAAGCCATGATCTGGAGTTTCCTAGCAAGCCCAGTCACACCTGGAGAGTCGGTCCCATGGCCACAACGAGGGCAGCTGGGATGAGGCACCCTGGGCTGACCTCTTAGTAGGTCGGTCATGATGAGCTCCTAGGGGTACTAGGGCTCAATGTAAACTCAGTGTTTAAGAGATCAAAGGAGAACCTATATGTTACACTGAGATGGCAGGCATGAACACACCCTACCCCACAGCCCGCCTTCCACCATCGTTAGGCAAGTAAATCCACACCGAAGCCCCACCTATTCCGAGGGAGTGATGGAAAGCGTGAGAACAGCAGGGCCACATTTCAGAGGCGCCTAAGGACGCCCTCAGTCAAGGACAGTGGTGGATCACTGCCACAAAGGTAAAGGATTTGAGATGCAAACTAAGGCTGGGGGAGAGGAAGAGCTGGGGGCCTTTTTCACTTTACTCCTTTTTAACACCCACTGGCCCTGCAAGAAGGGGAGCTTTATTAGGGTCGCGAGAGTAGGATGCTTCAGTCGAAGAGCAGGTTCTGGCTGGGAGCGCAACCTGGCACTGCTGGGATCCAGGCAGCACGGATGCCCAAGGCACGGCGGGTCCATGAATGTGAGTCTGTTCGCCACCACCTGTGCCTGGGCCCATGCGTTCAATAAACACTGAGCAGCTGCCGGTGCAGCCACGGGGCTGGGTACTGGAGACCCAGCGGCACCAGCACAGCCTAACTGCGCCAGGCTCTGAGCTCCTCAGGATGGACCGGGGCTCAAGACAGACTACGTGCAAGTGGACCCAGGGCCCTGCTTCCTCTGGGTTTCTCTGGGTCACGTGCCACAGGTAATAGAACCCCACTGTTTTGCATTTTGTTATCGCAAACTAGAACACACTGCCTGACAAGCAGAAGCCCTTATGTGGACAATGGAAGATGGTATTTGAAACGAGAGCTCTTCCAGGGAATCTGGGCCACGTGGTCTCTGGAGTAGAGGGTATAAGTCGCCTGGGTTTGCACAGCCTCGGTTAATACATCCGATGGTGGAGCTGTCACCTTGGAAACCAGAGGGAAGGACCCTAAGGAACGGTGACACCCAAGAGACAACCTGGAAAGGCGTGGAGCGCGGAGTCTGCTGGGCAGTGCGTGCCTGCCCGAGACTGGCCCGGAGGCTTTCCCGGATGAAAACCACCTGCGTCTATCTGTGCTGCTTCTTTCAGGCGGGCAGGTGAGGATGGAATGGGGTTACTAACTTGAAACACTGTTTTAAAAGAAGTAACTTCTATCCCCTTCGGAGAACCCCAGTCAAAGAGGAATTCTGAAGCTCAAGATGCCATGTGTTGCTTTTCTTCAGCATCTGCTTCAAAAAGGTGCTGCTTTGAATACAGAGAGAAAAGCAGCATCTTCATGGTTCAGTAACAGGGCTGTGAGATCCTAAAACAATTACTGGTGACATAAGTACAAACATTTTCTGCATTGCAGTCTTCAAAAACGATCCTAAGGGCAGATGGCATTGTATTTGTCTTCTTATCCTTTTCTGGAAGAAAAAAAAAAAAGCAGCCAACCCCCTCCTGCCTCTTCCCTGACCGATAGAGGTAAGACGGAATTGGCCCAGGTGTCCCTGACTCTCTGGGACACTCCGGCTTTAGGCCTCGGTCACGGTGTCATTACTCATCGTGCCTCCTTTCACTCCCCAAAACATACCAGTCTAAACACGTTGCACAGCCGCTCCAAGCCGAGACACAGAATTCTAGAAAGATCCTCAACATTACTGGGGCTCTTAGGAGTTTCATCATGCGTGTTAGAAATGCTGCAACTCCTGCCTGTATGACCTGAAAACCTGAGCCAGCTTCAAAGGCGGTTCACATGTTATCTTTCCATTGCTTTCCATGAACTGACCCTTGCCCAGCTGTGTTCCCACGAGGACTTCCCACGTGTCACGATGTAGTGGAGGCTCTTGCACGCCTAACACTGCTTCAAGGTCAAGGTCAACGGTTCAATTTATTGTGTCCCCAGCACCTGACATAGTGCTTGGTGCACACAGAGGCTCAACGTATGCCATCAGCACCAGATGAGCGGCATGTCCTGTAGCAGCTGCAGGGAGTGAATTAACCAGGGTGACTCCCTGGGGGCCGTTTGTGGCTCACGTCTTAGGAATGCATGAAACTCCTCTTGCACCAGAGCCTCAAAGGCTTGCAAAGGAGCGATTCAAAATGTGGATTTGTTTTTGTTACCTACCAGTCTGGCTGGGCCAGATCCGCTGGCGATGGGGGCATAACCTGGAGTTCCCAAGCAAATGGGCTCTTCCTCCAGCTTTTGCCAGAATGATCTTGAAGAATAGTAAAGAGTCTCTCTCCCTATTAAGAGAGGGCTCAGGCTAAGAGGTACGTTTTCAAATCATCTCAAGTCAAACCGAGAGAGTGCTGATGGAACGATGAGTCGAGTCTTTGATGATAAGAACAGATAGCCAGGGGCAGATGGAAGAGAGAGAAGGGGGAGTGCCTTATTGAGACCACTTTCAAGAGTCTGAATTAAATTTAACAGGAGAAAAATCCATCAACTTTCTATATGGCAATTCCTGGCAGATGCCAACAAGGGCTGGGTTTCTCTGCAGTACTCTTGCCATATTTCCCTAAAAGTCTCAAAAAATACAGGTGACCAGACTAAGGCCCAGGCTTAAAGGCAGCCAACCTTATAAAGAAACCGGAGTCTTTTTTATAAAGTGTGACTTCACTTAATGCAAGAGGGACCAGAATATCCAAGGCATTTTCTCCGGAGTTTGGAGAAGATAAAAATGGGCAGCTGCTATTCCGACCCTCAACATGGACAGTTTTTAAGCTCGCTTTGCCTCTTCAGCTGGATTCTCAATATGTGTGTCAGGAAGAGTTGAGTGGGATTCTATTTTAGAATTCTGGAAGCATCATCAAGGGAGTCACCCCGTAAACTAGCTCTAAAAGGACTCTTTTCTCTAACAACTACAACAAATATACCAAAGGACCCATAAGGGACGAGTAAATCATTAAACTATTAAGAAGTTGCTATAAATAGGCAGTGTTAATGTGATAATTCAGAACGGACTGGTACAACAAGATTTCCAAGGCTCATAAAGTACTGCTTGCTGGCTTTTGGCGGTAGCTAGCACCTGGGGTGCATGTTAACTGCTTCTTTACCTGGCCGCCCGGGTGCGGGGGTACCCGGGAGCCTTCTCCTTGGCTGGTCTCCCAAGGCGCCCGGGTGGAGCAGAGAGCAGGGGCCTTCGGTGTGATGCGCCTCCCCTTCTGTGGCTTTCAGAGGAAGGCAGGGAGGAAGGAGAGAGGGAGGGGCTTCCAAAGCACTGATGAGGCTTCTCCTCGCCAGGTGCCCAGGTGCGTGACGGTGAAGAGCAGCCACAAGGGTGTGGAAACCTCTCGCCTGAGCCCAGTAACAGGGCAGCCTGCTCCGCCAACCCCGGAGCCCACGTGGATGATATTCATCTCCACGTGTGCCTTTGCGCCTCAGTTTCCATTATGGCCCCTGATCTCGTACCCCAAATCCTTGGGGCCAAACCCTGGAGCCCACGTGGATGATATTCATCTCCACGTGTACCTTTGTGCCTCAGTTTCCATTATGGTCCCTGATCTCGTACCCCAAATCCTTGGGGCCAGATAGGTTTCAGAATTCATATTTTTTGCAAATATTATAAAGGCACCACGTTGCATAAATCACATATAATGAATATTCCTGAAGGGGTCCGGGGCAGCACCCCACAGTCAAAACCATTACTATTTTCTACAGCAAAACGTATAGAGATTACACTAAGTAGGATAAATACAGAGTATAAATAGCTGCACATCGGTTCAGTTTCTGCCACCATATGAGTTTTAGTGTGAAGATACGAAAACCTTTGCAGTTTTCCGAACCCTCGGGACTGTGCATTTTGCTTGCTCTGGGGACACTGGGGCACTTTTTGCTACTACCTCCTACGAGGCTCTGGCTATCACTCCCTCCACCACCGAGCAAGAGAAATGGATTTGGAATAAAGAAGACAGTATAGCTGTCAAGGGGTAAAAAGAATCATTGGCATTAGTCTGGGATTACACAGAGAAGCTGCGGTCAGTTCTGCACATTTATCTATAGAGAGTAAAATTTGATTCATGCATTTAAGCAAAACCTTTGGCAAGGCAGGATAAAACGACTGCGACCAGGGAATTCCTCCCAAATTGGCAGCCTGCCTCAGCCTTTTCTGGGTTCAGAGAACTTGTACTCATAACCCTGTCTCACATTTGCAGCTGATCTCAGAGCCCGCTTTCCCACGTTCCAGCCACCTCACTGTGAGGTGTGCAGGGCGGCTGGCACACAGGGAGCTCAGCCTCCTTTTATACAGATGAGGAAGCCACTTGTGACAGAGGAGGCCATGTCGCCTGTGGTCACTGGTCTGGGAGGGAGTGCAGCCCCGACAAGAACCTGGGTCCTCGGATTCTCTGGCAAACTGTCCCCCTTGTACCGGTCACGTGCACAGCCCTCAGGACTGTGGCCCCAAATACGTTCCAACCAACTCCAGTCCTGCGGCGTGATCTGAGTAACCTCGCTCGACTAATTTTTGGAAACACTGCTGACTGTCTCCTCCTCTCAGAGATCTAAATGCCCCTGGCACGTGAGGGCCCTGAGACATCACAAGGAAACCAGGTAAACTTCATTTAAGCCATGTTTCCTAAATGCATCTGAACGTGGAACCCTTTGGGGCAGAACTCCTGTCGGCACTGACACGCGCAGACTCTGATTAAAGGCAGCTTCAGTTGTGTCCCTGACTGTGCGTAGAGCTGAAAGTGGCTGATCCACTTGGAAAGTCTTTTACCTCCAAGGCTGGAAGAGAAACTACAGCGATCTACCTGGAGACCCAAGTCTAGGGCATCCATTTTTCCATCCTCCTCCGTTTCCTCCCCATGGCCAGTTACCTCCAGTCACGTGCTGCTGGGGTCGCTGGATGGACAAGCCTGGCCCGCTCCACTGCTGACGGTGAGCAAGGCTGTGAATGTGGCTCACAGACGCTGGGGCACCTTGTCACTTGCGGTGAAACAAAGCGCCCCCACCGAGGGCTGAATGCCCTCACCGGCACACGCCGTCCGTGCAAAACCTGGTGGACCATGGGCATGTTTAATGGAGAAAGGGGAAACCATCTTCGGTCTAAGACTCTGCCCTCCTCCGGTCTTCCTTTCCATGCCAGTATACCCTTTCCTGAGCAAGGTGACGAGGGGACAGCAGCAGATTTAAAAGTAAAGTGAAGTCATACCTTTGAGCTTTGATTTCTCCTTTGGAATTTATTCGATATATCCACATGTTGGGAAATTCTAGAAATTATGCAGTCAGCTGGGAAAGCTGGACCAAGTATCGTTGGTGGAACATTTGCTCCTGGGGCCATAACAAAGTGACATTCGTTTGGGCAATAAGAATTTTGCCTTCCTTTGGGTAATAGTAAAGTTGCCCTCGAAATCATGTGAGATCCCTAGAAACAAAGCATTTTTCAAACATGTGTTATTAGGTGGGATGGGAAAGCCACAGTGATCTCCAAACCCTGGACGGGGAAATCTGAGCTTCACTCCGCATCGGCACTTGTCTCAAACAGTGGGACACTGAAAAGATGCCCCCAAACCTGAGAGGCAGGTGGCCTCCTGAGCACCCTGGGGCTTCGGTGTTCAAGAACAACCAGAGTGACCCACTCAGAGTGTGAGGGTTGCTTCCAGCTCGTTAGGATTTTGACTGTAAAATGATGGAGGTAAAGAGTCCGTTACGGACATACTGCTAATAAGAGCTAATATTTCTCTTGCTCTGTGCCAGGAACTAATCCAGGTGCTGGAGATGCATTAACTCATGTAATCTTCACAAGGGCCTGATCAGGTAAGATCTGTCATCGGCCACAACTTATTTACAGATGAGGACACTGAGGCACAGAGAGGTTTAGTAAGCTGCCCAAGGCTGCACAGCTAGTAAGAGGAGGAGCCAGGATCCAAACTCACAAGCCTGGGTCCCTAACGGTAGCCAGTGCTTTTCAAAGTCCCAACCTCAAAATACTTTAAGGTCTTCTGTAGCTGCGGCACAATTTTGTGAATTTACCCAACTGTCCCTTATTTTCTAAGAAAATCGGACAGTGACAGCCAGACTAGTTAAGACTAACTCACTTTACTCATCAATGACCAGGCAGCTGAGAAACATTTTAATAGGAGGAATTTCTTGCAACAGCTTCTGAGAGAAAAATTATCACGGGATTTGATCAAGGACGCACTTTTTCCTAACTTCAAAACAGTACCTGGGGTCAGAAAATGCTTATCCAAATTTAATACATTAAATTACACTTAGGTCGTCAGACAGGTTTATGTAAGCCTACACTGTAGGTCAGAGAATGGCCGTGGAGAAAGCAGGCAAGGCTCTGACTGCTCAGAGGTCAGCATGCCCGGTGCACGTGGACTATTCTGTTCCTGCTTCGGGAACGATGCAAACCGCCCCTGTCTCCCCCTAACCTCGGGCGAGTGAGTTCTCCTTTCTGGATCTGGATTCCCACGACTGTGAGACACAAGGTGGACAGCTAGTTCCAAAGCCCACACGGAGAAGTCAGAGGGGAGCGGCTTTCAAGGGAAGCCGGTGATCTGCCTCCGAGGCAGTCGGCCAGGCTGCACGAGTCTGAGGCCGGTAAAATGAGTAATGAGAAATTAATCGAGGGCGTATATTTCGGCAAAGAGCGGTTATGGAGAAGCCAAGGCGTGATGGGAGCGCATACAGCGGGGGATTTGGTTTGCAGGACCCGTGAGGTTTCAGCTGCGCTCTGAAGGTGAGCGGTGCTGAGCACGGATGCCATCTGTCCAGCGGAGGCTCTGAAACAGACACGCGCCCGCCCCGCGGTGAGGCGGGGGACCGGGGAGGAAAGACCAGGGGCGGTTCCCATATTCTCTCAACCGCAGGACGCTGGTTATCCCTGAATAAAGTTTCATATTCACAGTAGTTCACAACGTAGCACCCGGCACTGATCAAGGGCTGGGGGACGCTGGTGGCACCAGGGCCGCTAACAGCCCCGTTCTCGCTTTAATTCTCTGTGATCACGCCAGTTTGGTGCCTCACCGTGGTGTCATCACTTCTTCCGAGGGGGCTCCAACTCTTAGTCAGCGCCAAGAGCTGGACGGTACCCCAAGGAGCTGAATCATCCTTTAACAACGCAAAGGAGTCCCACCAGTGATACAAACTTGCGCTTCGCTGCAACTCCATTTAGCAGGCAGCTCCTAGAGGGCATAGGCTGCCAGAGCACGGAAGTGACTTGGGGGCACATACGACCAAATTATAACTTTAAGGAGAAAAAGTTTAATCTTCAGTTATTAATTCTTCTCTAGTCTGGAACTGCTTTAACTATTTTCTATCAGATGGCTTTGATCATGACCCACAATGAAAACTTGGGTCATTAACACTTGTGACCCAGTGTGCGCACATGGACACACCTAAAACAAGCAATTCTGACTCTCACAGCCTGGGATGCACTCTCATATTTTCTGCTTGATCTTATTCCATTTAAGAAAAAAAAAAATGATGGTCTGTCTCCAGCTGAACGGACCTCAGGATCTACCAATGGACCACAGCCTACAGTCTACTCTGAGGAAACGCATGAAATGATAAACTTTCCTGAGCCTCCATTTTTCTCCGTAATTATAATAATGCATGAAAGTTACTGTAGGCTTTCACAGGTAAACTCCTGCACCACAGGGCGATTACAGAAACGGATGTGTAGACTAACAGCTAAGGCTCTGATGAGGACACAACGTCCTTGGACCAGATGGCAAGGCACTGGCGGGCGGCTTGAGTGTGTTATCAGGTGAATGATTTTCCATTAGAGTAAAACCTTATTTAGTCAGATTTCACTAATTTGAAGTTTATATCCCTTAGGAGAAAGGTTGGACAAGTAGGCAACATAAACAGAAGAATAGGAAGAATATTAAAATCCCTCAAGAAAATAAGGTTTGGGGAAGAAACCCCAAAACCCTACGGTGAAAATATTATTTGTGTATTATCTGTAGACACAAATAGTTGATATGTCTATTACAAAGAATTCTTACTTATGCATGAAATCACATCTCCTCTGTGAGGAATTTTACTGGCAACACTCTAATTAGACAAGTCTGAGTTACGGTAGGATCACAAAAGCGACAATACCACATTTCTTTATATTTTCTAACTTGGAATTCCAAAAAGTACGTCACACTGTTATTGAGGAGAATTAACACGAATTGGTAAAGTTCTACTGCATGAGGTTATACTTTACAAGAGCTGTTAAGTTTGCTATTCAGAATATATACACACATTCCTATAAAGAGTGAGGCAAATTACTTGGAATGGCAGATTAACAAATGAGAGTCCAATTACTTCCACGCGATCCCACATCAGTCTACTTGAGGCAGCGTAGCTGTTGCCCAGGGTACCAGAGCCAAACAGAACGGGCCCCAGAGAGGAATGAGCTCAACAGGTCAAATGCTAAAGACATTCCACCATCGGAGAAGGTTTCCTAACCCACCTCACTGTACACTCCCCGCTGCGCTTTGCGGAGGGCTGCAGACGGGTTTGGCAAACGCTGGGTTCACGGGGTTTCTGGTTTTCTCTGTGGCTGGGCCTCCCCAGCTAGGTCATAGGCTCAGGTGTGCTGGGAATTCCCAAGAGGGGACCACCAGAGATGATGGCGAGACTCCTCTGACTATGGGACTATTAAAATTTTTCTTTTAAATTTTAACTTTTTATTAAAATTTGCAAACACAAACAAGAGTAGAAAGCGTAGTATATGCTGGCACTTAGCTCCAACAACTAACGTACTGACATTCCTCTTTCATCTGTTCCTCCCACCTCTACTTTGTTTTGTTGGTGGTTTTTAAAGCAAATTCCTGATGTCACATCATTCCATCCATAAACATTTGAGCAGGTATCTCTAACAGATAAGGACTTTTGACAGAACAAAATAATACCATTTTAGCACACCCAACACAATTAACAGTCATTTTTAAAAATATCACATAACTAATAATGTGTCCAATTTTCCTCGTTGACTGAAAATCAAATCCTTTTTCCCTTGGTTTGTTTGAAGCAGTAAAAGAATACTCGGAGCTTTAACACATAGTTTTAAAAAATATTTTTAAAATACTTTAAAAAAATGCTGTCCTGATTGTGGCCCCTGAGTCGTGCTGCCTGAAGGTCATTTCCTGGGCCTGCCTTGTCCTGTGCGGGGCCCACTGGCTGGTGGGTGATCCGTGGATGTGGAGCCTGAGGTCACACAGCGGCCACCTGGTTCCCTGCCAGCGGCCTCCTGGGAGGGGCCGCACAGGAACCCCGAGGCCACAGGAAGACAAAGTGGGGGGGGGATTGGGGCCACAGCACTCTTTTTTATCAGGGTATTTTACAGGGCTGAACTGCTGGGAAGCAGGCTTTGAAAAACGCTACAGAAGGAAGGCACCCACATCTCACAATGTCATCGAAAAACGTGGCTACTGTAAAATAAGCTGACATTTAGCTCCCTGTAACATGTCCCAGGGCAGGTCCTCAAAAGGGAAGGATGGCTGTTAGTACTCAACCAGATTTATCACCTCTTTCTCTCATGTTCCTCAGGGCAGTGGCTCAAAATGTGGTCCCCACACGGCAGCATCCATTCATCGGGAACCGGTTGGAAAGGCACATCCTTGGCCCCGGCACCCCCAGACATGCTCAACCAGGAACTTGGGGGCTGGGCTGGCGATCTGTGCTTCATCCACTCCCAGGAGATGCTGCCGTGACTCAGGCTGAGAACCAAGCTGTCGCCCAGGTCACCGTGCTTGCAGGGAGAGGGGAGGTCCCGGAGGTCCAGTCACCTCCACCTTCACAAACAACTAGGGGAAAATTCGCTACCGCGTGTCCCGGCAATGACACAGACCGGGAAACAGCTTTTAATCTGTATTCACACACACACGCACACACACACAACAAACACACAAACAAAATGTAAAAACTATCCCCCCCCATGCCCATCCACAGTAATCCATCCTAAGGCCTGAGGTGAAGGAGGGCAGGCTGCTCTTTTCGGCATGATGCTGTTGGCCAGGCAGCACGCAGAAGCCTCAACCAGCTTTATCACGTACAGTCCTCCGAACAAGATGTAACCACCCCATCGCCAAGATGGTAAACTGAGGCTCAGGGCGCTGCAGACAGGCATGTGGCCAAAGCACACAGCAGCTGCGGCAGAACCGGGTTTAACTAGCACCCTCCCATCCTGCGCCCATGGCACCGAGATGCCTGCAGGAAACGTCGCCACGGCACAGACAGAGCACGGAGAGTCACGGAGGTCCACAAAGGGGTCAGAGGGGAAGTCCGGTGCATCGGGTCTTGAAGCCTAGGAGGGGCGGGGACGCTCGGAAGGGGAAAGGGAAGCAGGGACCAGACCCAGCGGTGGGCGCAGTGGAAAAGGCATCACGTGCAGATGTGGGCGGAGAAGGCACACCTGGGCTGAGGAAGGTGCACCGCTAGGTGCCTCCTGGAGGTGATGGGGAGCAACCTCCCTGGGAATGTCCTTCAGCCCCGGCAGCTGAGAGCTCTGCGCCTGGCTGGTGAGAGCCGGGCGGACTGTGCCCTCCCACGGGCCTCCCTCGGGAAAACGCCCAGGCTCCCGGCTTAGAACCAGGCTCGGCTGCCTCTGTACACCCGCTCAACCGGTCCCTCCTGGGGGGTGAGGCGGGGGGTGGCACTCGGGGCTGCTGATGGGCCTGCCTACAGGGTGGCTCCAGTGCTCTTGGGCTGGCCTGTGCCCAAGGTGTCACTCCATGCCTGCTCCAGAGCCCGGCAGTTCCAAGGAGGCAGGAGAAAATATTTTGGAACACAACTTTAACCATGGTGCCCTTAAGGCACTTAAGCAGAGTTCCACGGAGCCCAGGTGGGGCCTGAGGATGCGTAGGAACCAGCCAGGTGAAAAGCGGCTCCTGGCCTCTATCATCTAGTCCACAGAGCCGCAGGGCCCAGGATGGGAAAATGCCCAGGCGAGCAAGGCCCGGACGTCCTCAGGGAGCCCTCGCCCTCCTGGGGCCTCAGAGGGAGAGCGCAGGGCAGAGAGGAGCTGAGACGAGCCGTCATCTCAGGAAGTGGAGCGCGAACGGCCAGAGTCCCGCCGGGCAGAGTCCTGGGGGGCGGGAGGGTGGCGTGTGCGTGTCTGTGGTGATGGTGGGGCTATAGGTGTCCCCCTGTTAGGGCTGTAAGGTACGAGGGGGCGGGGTGAAAGAGAAGCGGGCACGAAGGGCAGGGCAAATGGGATTTAGCTCGCCTTGGACATCCAGACGGAGAGGCCTGGCAGGCGGTCTGCCGTTCCAGCCTGAACTGGAGAAGTGGTGAGGGCTGGAGATACGGCCCCGGGGTTATCTACACCCGCAGACCATGGCTGAGGGGTTATCTGCACATGCATGATGTGAAAACTGTGAGTGGAGATGAGATTACCCCGGCAGGACACTGAGTGGGAGAAGAAGGGATGGAGAAAACCCGTAATGTAGCTAAAACAATGACCACTGAGGGCTTTATCTGAAACCCCAGCGAATGTAAAATGTGAGCTCTTGAAATATTTAAAATTGTCAACCATGACACAAATCCTGCCCTGGGGTACCTGCTTCCGGGTTTTGGCGCGAGGGGACAGCAGAGGGTCCTGCCCTTCCGCACACCGCAAGGGAAAGTTAAGGGCAAGCAGGACCGGGGAATCAGCGTGGCCAACAGTCGCTGGCAGCTCCCAGCTGGCTGCATGGCCGGCCTCCAGCCGCTGTGGGCCTGACCCTCTCCCTCCATTAGAAACCATTAGAGTTTCACCTGCCAAGCCAAAGCTCCGCGTCTGTGTCTGTGCTCTAGCGAGGGCCAGCCCCAGACGGCGTGGGGCTGGGGACATGATGACCACGGTTTGAGAAAAGCATCCTAATGGGGTCCTCCCCACTGGCGCTCTGGGGACACACGGGCCCCTCGAGTGCCACTCTTGTGGCTTTAAAAATCCTCTGAGCTCCCCTCCTACAGTGCTTTGTCTCCTCTTCCACTCACTCGGTGTTTCTCACTGTCCTGTCCACAAGCGTGTACACCCTGTGTCCACAAGCGTGTACATCCTGTGTCCACAGGTATATACACCCTGTGTCCCTGACTAGACCGTGACCAGCTGATTCAGGCAGAGGCCCCTAAATCACACTGCCCTCCGAGTGAGTCCTCAAGCACCACAGGGGTTCAGAGGGACAGTAGATGGTGCTTCCCCCAAAATGGAGACAATCTCGGTGCAAACTCAGCTCATGGGCAGCCCGGGAAGGACTCCAGCAGGTGGTGACCCTGTGCTAAGGGAGGGGCTGTTACGGGCTGAACTGTGTCCCCCAAATTCCTATGTTGAAGTCCTAACCCCCAGCACCTCAGAATGTGACCTTATTTGGAGACAGGGTGTAAAAGAGGTCATTAAATTAAAATGAGGTGATTAGGGTGGGCCCTAATCCAATATGACTGGTGTGTCCACAAGGAGAGAGAATTAGAACACAGATGCACACAGAGGGAAGATCATGTGAAGACACAGGAGAAGATGGCCATCTACAAGGCCAGGAAAGAGGCCTCAGAAATCCACCCTGACGACACCCCGACCTTGGACTTCCGGCTCCCAGAATTGTGAGAAAACATGTTTCCATTGTCTATGCCGCCCAGCCTGTGGCACTTTGGTCCGGCAACCCCAGCAAAGTGATACAGGGGCACATGCAGCTGCACGTGTAGCAGGAATTCAGAGGGGAGAAGTCCCCGGGGGCTGCAGGAATGTGGGAGCAGCTTATGGGGGGCCTTGAGGTGAGCTGAGAGAACCTTCCAGATGGGAGGAGCGGCAGTGCGCAAGTGTGGAGGAGGGCTGGGCGCTGTGTGTGCTCTCTGCTCAGGCCTGGATTCGTGCAAAAGTGTGGGACCTGAGGTCTGCAGCGAAGGTTGGATGGCGTGACGCTGGGTAGGGCCTTCAATGACAGGTTACAAAGAGCGGGGGCTCCAGAGACCGACGTGGCACAGTGCAAAGCTGTGGACCGGCGCCGGGCGAGCGTGTGGTCTGTAAAGAAGCCCTGAAGCCCTGGCTGAGGAAGCCCTTGGCTTCCCGATGAGCAGTATCTTGTACGAAGCTGGTGTCTTTTCACCCTGCGAGGGGTTATTATTTTACCCCCATTTTATACCCCCAAAAGCCCAGAATTACGATATATTCCTACCACCACACAGGCAGCAGGTCACAAAGCTGAGACTGACACCCAAGTTTTCTGCCCCTAACTCCTTTCCACTGCAGAGGTCGAGAGGAGGCCAGACCTCCCCCCCCACCCCAGAAGGCTATCCCTGCAACCGCGGGCAGGCTTGGTGCGCCCCGAGGAGCCACAGAGCTGGGCAAGCAGCGCTGCAGTCGGCACCCACCCCACACCCGAGGTGAGGACCGAGGGCAGGAAGACACGCAGGCTCTGGGTTGGACGGTGAAGAGCAAACCGCACGGAGGCGTCTGAGGGCTGAGCTGAGGGAACACGCACCGAGTGAGAGGAAGTCGCGTCAGTCTGCCTGGGGGTGTTTTTGTTATATTTGAAAATGGAGAAGGTACTTAGGGCCAGCAGGGACGCAGACTTGCTGTCCAATCACTTACACTAAGCTGGGGGCCCTTCCCACACTGAATGAAGGTACACGTGGGGTGTGGAACCCTGAAAATCATGCCGGAATCTAGACCTTTGAAAAGCTGTCTGATGTGATGGAAAATTAGAGGAAACCTGTCATACAAGTTTAAACATATATGTTTTGATATAATATGGCTCGAAGAGGACAAGGGTACTTAACCCAAGGGGCCCAGAACTAAAAATCAGGGCCCCCATGAACTAGGCTAGGGGAAAACAAACAAACCCCAAACCCTGTATCTTTATTTTCATTCTCTTTTGTTATGAACTCAGGCAACAAACCACGGTAGTATCAGCAGAACCTGTACCTCTTACATCACGCTCCTGCTGTTGCAGTTACCTCAAACGACACTTTACATTCATCACCACTACAAAGTGATAGCGGTGATCATGAAATCTTGTGATTCAATCTCTAAATAAGTAGAGCATAGTTTAAAGTACTATTTTGATAACTGCATTTCATACCTCTGATGGTGAGAAAACCTGTATTACAAGGAGTAAACAAAAACAAAATCAGGAAAAATATACTGGAAAAAATTCAAAAGCATTTGAAAAACGAGGAAACACAGATGGGCAGAGTGTAGGCTCTCCTGTTAGGAGAGCAGGGATTTCCTATGTAGGTCCTTCCTATAGTTTGAGCCTCAAATGTGGCTGTAAACTTCCCAGCACCCACCGTGGAGGGAAATACAGTTGCTGAGCTGCTACTTTTAGAGGCGAGAGAAGGGAGGACCCACACCCCACAGGCGGAATGCTGCAGAGGTGTAGACATGGTAGCCTGATGTCCTCCTTGGAGGGAGTATTCGCGTGACGTGATGGGAATGGCTCTGAAGAACCTGGGCAGTAACTTCCCAGGCCACAGGCCGCCGACGCTCCCGCCCACCTGCAGGTGTCCCTCGGCTGGCTGAGTCTAAGGGCTGTGCCCCGCCCCCTCCCCGGGGGGACATCAGTAGCAGCCTGCCCCTGCGGGTTCCCACAGCAACATCCTCCAACCTGGAGAAACCCAGGCGACTGGCAGTCATCTGCCTGTCCTCTGGGCCACTTAACAGGCAGTTCCTGAGGACCCCGCCAAGGGTCTTATAAAACAGTTGCTGGGTCACTTCTAGGGAGTGAAGAGCCCCTCCCGGAAAGCGATCCACAAGAGTTTATCTGGGGAGGAAGCAAAAGACAAAGGCGAAGAATGAACACATTTGGGAAAGGAGTGGGTTAATGAGGAGTTTTAGGCCAACGGGGTCATTTTCCTGAAGCCGTGGAAAGAGATGAGTAGCCACCGGAGGAAGGGGAGCTCTCCTGCCTCATCCATCATCCGGGCCCCGGCGCCATGAAACCTCACCGTGGAACTTTCACAGGGAGGCTGCACCAAGGCATTGATCACTTTCTTTACATGTCATTGTCACATGTAACAATTAATTTGATGATCCCAAATTGGACCTGACAAGAAGCCTCTTGATGATACGGCACGCCTGGATTTGGCGGAGATGAACACCGTTTTTTTAATTTCGCCGGCAGAGATGCAAGGATCAACGGGGCCGCGTTTATAATTCCCACAGCACTCAACTCGGCACGCAGCTCACAGCCGCGTGGCCCCTTTTCCTCTAACAGCTGTGGCCGATTTTAGGAAGCGCGGGGTCCCAGGGTTGCTCTCCGATCATTTACAGTTTTCAGAGGTGAACAGGATGTGAGGAGGAGAAGCAGAAAGTGAGTGCCATCAATGGAGACTCAGTGGGAAAACAAGGGTGAATAAACTCTGAAATTATGTCAGGGAGAAATGAACATTTGATTGGGGAAACTGATTTATGATGAATTTCTCAGGAACACATTAACGGTGCCAAGCAAACTCCCTTTGGACTAGACATTGTGAGCAGCCAGAAGAAATCTTTTCATCTCCACCCCTCCACCCCTCCTACAAGCAGCTGCTAACGAAACCTTGTCCCTGCGGCACGGGAGGCAGCTGCTGGCTGCCACCCGCCCCTCCCCACCCCCGCCAGGTCCAGATGCCCTGGAATGTGCCGGTCATCCTAAGGAAAACCATCTGGGGGAAAATGTTGGCATCTAAATGAAGACGCTTAGCCACTGACAGTGAGGTCCTCCCAGCTCACACCCACCACCCAGCAACGGACCCTCACACAGAGTCTTTCTGGAAATTACTATTCCCGACCACCCTTTAAGGGATGCAGTTAGGAAGGAGCCCACAGAACTGAATAGCAATCAAAGAAGCTGCACAGCAAGACATTCAGTGTTCGAGGCACCAGAAAATCCTCTTTACACGTCTTTATGCTCCTGGCCGCTGCAGCCGCAAAGTCCTGGCCATGAGAAGGGACAGCCATCCTTCAGAGCCACGCCCCTTGGTGGAATGTCAACGCCAAAGAAATATAGACAGACATGCCTTACATATCTGCGGCCTCCCTTCTTCTTGCTATCACGTTCTCCTCTAAAGAGGAAGTAGTTTACGAAAGAAAAAAAGGGAACCATTTCCTCCTTCTAAAACAGTACTTATGAAGACAAACTTTTAAGCTGATAGAAGAGGGAAGATACCATATTAATAGCCCATTAGAGGGACTTCCCTGGCGGTCCAGTGGCTAAGACTTCGCCTTCCAATGCAAAGGGTATGGGTTCAATTTCTGGTCAGGGAGCTAAGATCCCACATGCCTCATGCCCAAAAAACCAAAAACAAAAAAACAAACAAAAAAAAACCCAAAACAGAAGCAACATTGTAACAAATTCAATAAAGACTTAAAAAAAAAACCCATTAGATAAAAAATAGATGAATGCAAAAAACCATGGAAATTAATTCAATTCCCCGTGTGTGTGTGTGTGTGTGTGTGTGTGTGTGTGTGTGTGTGTGTGTATCTATCCTATAAATATAATTTGAGTCGCACGAGGTCACACAGCTAGGTAGTGGTTCAGCTGGCCCACCTCAGGTCTTCCAACTGAGTCCTTCTATTCCACCTTGATGCTCTGTAAGAACAATTCAGCGGCTGCAGAACCGTGGAAACAATACTAAACTCCTCTGTCATCCCAACATGCCTATTGTTAAGCCCACTTCCTTGGGACACTTGGGGAGAAATAACAGATGAGAAACGGAGGCACGTATAGGAACGATCATTAAGAATACCCAGGCAAGAGAGAAAACAAAACAGTTTTGGGCATTTTCAGTAAAGAAAAAGACAGCATGCTACAGTCACTAATTACCACATGGCACTTTGCGAGGAGAGATTATTTTGCAGGCTCTGGGCCAGATACTAAAGCAAAAGAAGAAACGTGTGAAACCAAGCTCCTGCCTTATTAAAAATCTTGGTCTGAGTTGGCGCTTCATTTTATTATACGTCATTATCTTCATCCTTTATGCTGAGTCATGACACCTGCAGTGTTGACAGGGCTCCTAAGGATATGAGAAAAGGAGGCTCGTCCATCTTGCCCTGCATCTTAAGGGGCCTGGGTGCCATCGAGTGCATCTGCCAGGCATCCATTTGGAAGATTAGTGAAGAAATGCTAAAATACAAATGGTGCATCACTCGGGTGCAGAAAGTCACATACAGCACAAAAGTAAACCTGAGAGATTTGTTCAATGAGCCACTGAGCACAGAGAGTCCATTTCCCCTGTGCTACCCTAAAAATGTCATGCAATAATTTTTAGTAAAAGCTTTAAAAAGATTTAAGAACACAGCACGTTTCATCCTGTTTAAGCCTGACATGGTTTATAAAACACCTACCAGGAACTACTCTACCATCGAAGAAATGCAGAGGAGCTCAGTGAGGACTGAGCCGTCTCCCCAAGTTTCTGGAGGACAAACTTCTGTTTTCTCATCTCTTCCTGAGTCTAGTGGAGTGCCCGCCACACAGCAGAAGCTCCGTAACCAGGTGAGACTGCTGTTGATTCACGCTGTGCTGTTAGTTCTCTGCAAAGCTTGCAGATGTTCACTGCCCTCCTTCTGTTTTCACTATAAAAGTTCTGTAAGAGAAACAGACGGGTCTACAAATCTTGTGCTACAGATGAGGAGACAGGCCCCAAAGGATAGCATTCTACCTGGGGCCACCCAGGGGCCACGGGCCAGGACTCATGGAGACAGCTCCGTCCCCCAGCCTGGGCCTTTCCCAGGCCAAGCTGCTTTTCGCACACTTCAGGCAGACACGGAAAGCTGGTTCTTGAGGATGATGTGTACCTAAGTTGCTTGATTTCATGGTCATAAGGGTGGTCTAGGATTAAAAAGGAAGCTGAGAAGACCAACAGATAAACTAACAGATGAAAGGCCTGAGTGGGTCAAACTCACGCTTCAAGGAGAAACATTTCTCTTTTCTGGTTCTGTGTGCCCCTAAGGAGCCCTCGTGTTCACCCCCAGGCCTGGGTTTTCAGTGCCTCTCATCCAGGACGATAGCCATCTGGGCACGAAGCCATAAGCTCTGAATGCCCAGAGATGTTCGGGGTAGAATTCCCTCATCTTCCCTGGAGGAGAGGAGGGCGTCAATATGAGACAGGAGTGGGCAGGGCACAAACTTTAAAAGAATGACAGCCGTTGAGGACATGACATAAACTAGTTAGAACCAACTGGGTCCAAGACGGCGGACGAGCTGACTTCCACTAGACCTTGAGCCTCAGTATACGCTCATTGTAGCTCATCAACATGCTAAATGACACACCGCGGGTGCCACGACAGTTCCAAGGCTGACCGTAAAGGTCAAAAAGTGGGAGGTGGCCCAATTCCTGGAAATCCCCACCCCTTCCCCAAAATAGTAGGAATAATTCTCCCGCTCATTAGCCTATGAAATTACCCACCCCTATAAAACCTGACAACCCCGTTATCCCCGGGCCTCTCGCCTTCCGAGATGGCCCACACTCTGTCTATGGAGTGTGTATCTCCCTGCATAAACCTTTTTTCACTTTACTATGGCTCGCTCTTGAATTCTTTCCTGCGTAAAGCCGAGAACCCACACTCGGCAGCTGTCCCAGGGACTCACCTGAGACCTGGGATGTGACCGTCCTTTTGCGCTCCGCTCCGCTCTCTTTCCTGCAACACATCGACCCTGCTGACCTGAGCCTCTCTCTCCCTCAGGCTCCTCTCTGACCCAACAAAGGCAACAAAGGCATTTCTCGTAGAAATCCACCCTTCACCCTTGCTGAAGGTGGGGAGGGTTTGCATTCGTTTACATAGAATCACATTTGGAACCTCAGGCAAAATGAAAACAGCCGCTTCCATTCTTTAGCAGTATTTGTCTTGGGTCCCTGTGACACCACCCTTCCAATTTAAGCCCTTATTTCTTTTCTTTCCACTTAAAGTCATAACGAATTTAGTAGCCGTGAGGCATCGGTTTTAGCTTGCTGCCAACTTCCTCTTATCTGCACTTTCCTGCTCTGATTTCCTTTCCTTGCAGCCGACTTTGGGGACCTCAGAGCTTCTTAAATTGAGTCTTGGGCCCCGTGTCCCCCATACTCGGGGCTGGCGCTTCCTAAGGGGATGGTCGTTTTCCAGGCTCTGGGGCTCCGTCACTCAGGCCGAGGGGGCGTGTCTGGGGGGGGGGGGACGTGCCCTCGTGGGAGGGGCCCGGGTCACTGCAGAGCTCCTTCAGCAGAACCCTGTGGAACAGCAAAGCCTGCTGACAACTGGGGTGGAAGGAAAATCACAGAATCTCTTCCATCTTAAATGAGCTTAGCTAGAAACCAGTGTCTATTAATACAATCCTAGTGCTGAAAATAGGTCTCCGGACTTTAAAACTCTAAGTAGAGTTTTAGGCTCTCTTTTCAATAATTTCTCTCCAACTCCTTGTGAAAAGAGGGCTGGTCGCCAGAATACAAGGGCGGGGCGGCAGAGCAGCAAGCCTCTGTTGTTGCTTTTAATAATAGTAAAGGACATTTTTTTTTTAAAAAAGGACATTTTTTTTAAAACTTTTTTATTTTACAGTGGAGTATAGTTGATTAACAATGTTGTGATAGTTTCAGGTGTACAGCAAAATGATTCAGTTATACATATACATGTATCTATTCTTTTCCAAATTCTTTTCCCATTCAGATTGTTACATAATATTGAGCAAAGTTCCCTGTGCTATCCAGTAGGTCCTTGTTGGTTATCCATTTTAAATATAGCTGCGTGTGTTTGGAATCATAGATTTGGGTTCAAATCCTACTTCCGTCAGCTCCTATTAGAATGACCTTGGGCACGTCATTAGCCTTTCTGAGCAAATTTCCTCACTCATAAAATAAGGGTCCACCACCTTCCTTGCAGACTGGGAAGACATAATAAGACTACGTATATAAAGCACCTAGTCTATCAGTGGCTTGGATTTGTCATTATTTGGCTATTAGACTTCTGAATGATGCTGAATTGCTTTTTTGACAGCTGGGACAATCTAAACTTCTCATTCCCCGAGGCCTGATTAAGATGAGACACAGACATAAACTCAACCAGCTGAGTGATAGATACTTTCTCAATAGATTCAAGTCCCATAGAAAAAAGGTTCAATCCTGCTCAACGAACAGTTCTCACAGTGTCTGCCTCCTTCTCTCTGGAGTACTTATAAATATGTTGGTTAATTAGGAAGTTATAATTACTAACGAACAGCTAAAAGGTAAATTATTCATATAACATTTTCTACCTTTTACATTGTGTCGATACATTTCTGAAAAGCACACGGACTTTGCTAGCATTAGAGAGAATGGGATGGTCTCACTGCTCAGAGTGTGGTGGGAACATGCAGCACCATGGCCACTGCCCCTCACTGCACCCCCCAAGCCCCAAGCCCCACCCCCGGAACTAGGAGAAATGCAGTCTCAGGTCCCACCCCAGACCATGGCATTTTGGCAAGATTCCCAGGTGAGGTGCAAGTGCATTGAAATCTGAGAGGCCCGGCCACTCAGAGGAGCACTGCTGCTTGGCCAGCACCACTGGTCAAGTCACACACTGTCCACGACCCCTCCCTCCATCCCTCCTGTTAAATTGGCATCTGAGAAGGGTCTGGGTTTTACCTTACTTGCCAGCTAACCAGTCATTCAGCCACAGTGTGTGCATGTGTGCGTGCGTGTGTGTGTGTGTGTGCATGTGTGTATGTATCCTTGCATGTCTGTACGGACAGAAGACACAGATCTTTGGGACAAAGCCACAACTAATATTATACTCAATGATGAAAAGTTGAAAACGTTCCCACTAAGATCAGGAACAAGGCAAGGACACCCATTCTCAAAACCTCTGTTCAACATAGGCTGGAAGCCCTAGCCTGAACAATTAGGCCAGAGAAAGAAATAACAGGCATCTAAATCAGAAAGGAAGAAGTAAAACAGTTTAGAGATGATATGATCTTAGAGAATCCTAAAGGCTCCACCGAGAAACGATTAGAACTTATAAAGTAATTCAGTAAAGATGCAGGATACAAAAGCAGCACACCCAGAAATCAGCTACATTTTTATACAATAACAGGGAACTATCTGAAAAAGAAATAAAAGAAACAATCCCATTTACAATAGAATTGAAAATAATAAAATACTTAGGCATAACTTTAACCAAGTAGGTAAAAGATCTGTGCACTGAAAACTATAAAATATTGATGAAAGAAATGGAAGAAGACACAAATAATAGAAAGATACCCTGTGCTCATGGCTTGTATGAATTAATATTGTTAAAATGTTCCTACTACCCTAAGTCATCCACAGATTCAATGCAATCACTATCAAAAGTCCAATGACACTTTTCACTTTGCTGCACAGCAGAAATTAACACAACGCTGTAAATCAACTACATTTAAGTTAAAACAAACAAACAAACAACTGTCAAAACTACTCCATCTGGTCAGCTTTCTACTGAATCCACGTGTGGCAAAGTTAACTTTAGCTGCAAAGGTCAAGCTATTCCGTAGGAAGGAATGTTGTTAAAGTAAGGGAACGAATTAGCGCTCCTATAATCAAACTTAAACATTATCCTCGACTGCTATCTTCGAAAATGGGCACCCAAACCAGAACTTGGATGTTTCTACTCTGTCATCTTGGCTTTTTTGGTCCCTTCATTTTCATGCTTCCCACGACGCCACCCAAAAGGGTAAACAGCAATTACTTCTCTAAATTTAGTTAGCCTGGCCGAAGATGCTCTAAATCTCATTATCATCACACTGAGGGACCCGGCTAACAAAGGAACTCGTAACAGATGTCATTTAGAATCTTCGCCCACCCCCACCCCCCCAGTTTTCATCTTTAAGTCTTGACTAACATAAGTTCAAAGTTAGCCAGAATAGAAAGTTCGTGGTAGCAGTCCAACTTTTGGACAAATTCATGGGGTACCACGGGCACACCCTTCTCTAGTGCTCTGGGGTGCCCTCACCAGGCTCTGCTCACCTCGAGCGCCAGGGAAGCAGCTGCCAACCATCTCCCACCAGCACACCGACCAGCCCATAATGATTGTACTCTAGTTGCAAAATCCTTAGCCTCAGGCTTGACCACTATTCTTGAAGCCATTTCCACCAAGATCCTATTCTCGCTTCCCCTTAGCAGAAAACTCACCTTTGCAGCGACCCCACGTCAACAGTGGAGCGAAAGTGGTCAGTGATCCTGGCGATCAGCTAATGTGTGACACTCGTGGGCTCAGGAGGACACTGACAGCTGTGCCCTAGGACAGTGGCACCAGCAGCCATCCTCATTTCCTCTCCATCCCACCCCCTCCCGTGACTGCCTCAGGCCACCTCATTCCCAGGAGCCCTGGCTGTGTTAACAGAGGTGAAGCACATTCGGCTGGCTTCCTCCATGTGTAGTTCGCCTAGGAGATGAAGAACCTTCCTGCTACTTGCCGCACATATATCCAGTTGTCTACCTGTGAATCTGGTGCCCACACCTGACCGTAAGCTCTGTGAGAAGAGGGGTTTCGTTGTGTTCACTAACATGTCCCAACTGCAGAGCATGGGGCCAGCACACAGTAGGTGCTTACAGAGGCGGGGGAGTAAATGAAAGGCCTGGAGCACAGAGGACGTGGATGTGTGCGCCCTGGGAAGTCACTAAAGGCTGCCACGTGGAACAACACTGAGGCACAAAAACGCTCTGTCCCATAAAGATCGAGAAGAACGGGGCACGGTGCAATTCTAGTAACTGAATCAGTGATCTTTGGTCAGTTTTGATGGTGTCAACAAGGAAGAACCTTTAAGAAGATTTGGCGTAACTCACAAATCCCTCAGTTTTTCATCTTAAATGGGTATGGGTTCAAACATGCACTCTGTGGGGAGTCTGTGAGTGCCCTTGGGAGAGGAATCTTTCTGTAGCGTTGGCTAGGTGCCAGCTCTTAATTCAGACCCTGGTCTGAATTGAGACCCTGCGGTTCCCAAACCTTGTCCCTCAGGTTGTAGGCTGAGGTTCCGACCTCTGCTTCCGCTGCCCTCCCTGGACTTCCCTCCTCTCCTGTGTAGACCTGGGGCCTGGGCACATCCCCCTCTCACGCCTCTCCCCCAGCTCCAGGAACCCCCCCGGACGACCTGCATGACCCAGGGTACTGGCCTTTGCGCCTGACTTTTCGACATCCACAACATGCACGTTACCGCAAACCACAGGGTACGAGTTAGGAAGAGTCCCGGGACCCAGTTCTGGCCAATGAGTTTGTTAGGGGGCTTCTGGCAAAGCTTTTCTTGCTCCTAAAAGAGATGTAAGAAGAGATGCCCATTTCCTCCTCTGGGTACCATACATCGGTATGTGAAGACGGGACCTGCTGTGGCCAACCCACCACCGGAGAAAGCTGCTGCAGGACCAGCCAGAGACACCAGTGGGGCAGGGCCGTCCTGGAAGAAAGACCCACCTGCCCTGCAGCCAGACCTACTCTGGGCCTTCTGCATGGGAGACAGCGCATGTCCCTGATGCCTGGGCCCGTTTGTGCCGGGGTCATCTGCTGTTGGCAGTGGACGGCATCCAACTAATGTCTCTCTCCTCACCTCCCCGAGTCGTCCTGCTGTCCTGGAGTACTGCAGCCATGGCCCTCCAGAAAGTCATTTCAGTGTGCATCTGCTTCCCCAGCTATGAAAATGCGGGGGCTGGATTACAGCCATGGTTCCCAACCTTTCGTGCCTGAGGACTTCTTTTTTTTTTTTTAACCTGAGGTAACATTCACACATCATAAAACTCACCATTTTAACCATTTAAAAATACAATTTGGTGGCTCTTTTAACATTGACTTTGTTATACAACCATCACCTCTATCTAATTTCAGAATACTTCCGTCATCCCAAAACAAAAGCCCAGACCCAGTAAGCAGTCACTCCCTATTCTGCCCAGCTCCTTGGCAACCAGGAATCTGCTATATGTAATCTGCATGTAATGCTGTATGTAATCTTCTCTTTGGATTCGCTTATTCTGGACATGTCGTATACACGACATCATATCATGTGTGGTCTTTTGTGTCTGGCTTCTTTCACTTAGCATCATGTTTTCAAGGTTCATCCAATGTCATAACATGCATCCGCACTTCATTTTTTTATGGCTGAATAATATTGTACTATATGGATATACCATATGGTGTACATGGCAGTGTTTGGTTGTTTCCACTTTTTGGCTATTGTGAATAATGATGTGATAAATTCACATACAGGTTTTTGTATGAACTTCTATTCACGTACAAGTTTTTGTATGAACTTCTGTATTCAATTCTCTTAGATACACACCTGGGAGTAGAACTGCTGGGTCTCACGGTAATGCCATGTTTACTTTTTGAGGAGCCAAAAACTACTTCCCACAGCAGCAGGGGTTCTTTTGTTTGTTTCTTAAGAAAAATTTTTTTTATTGTGGTAAAAAATGCATATCATAAGATTTAGCATCATAACCATTTTAAAGTGCACAGTTCAGTAGCGTTAAGTATATTTATGTATGTAAGTAGAATCATATAGTATTTGTCCTTTTGTGACTGGCTTATTTCAATTAGCATAAGGTTCATCCGCGTTGTAGCACGTGACAGGATTTCCTTCCTTTCTTAGGCTGCATAGTATTCCATTGTATGTATATACCGCAGGCACTATGTTTATCCATTCATCCATCAATGGACGTTTGGGTTGCTTCCAACTCTTGGCTGTTGTAAATAATGCTGCCATAAACATGGGTGTGCAAATAACTCTTGGAGACATTGCTTTCAATTCTTTTGGATATATACCCATAAGTGGGCAAGGGCTTCTTTTTAATGTAAAAATCTCTGTTGATCTCTACCTAATAGGTGTTTTGCTCATGGTATCTAGACCCTTCCAGATCTTGAGTGAAATCTGCCATCTTACTTCTCAAGAGCTCCACCCGGGAACACCTGGATTAGGTGACCTCTCAGGTATGTCCAGCTCTAAATCCAATGATTCTGTGAGGATTTCTTGAGTACAATACCATCCTCACAACTCTAGTCACATTAATGAGTATATCTCTGCCCCAGAGGATGTGCACAACCAAAAATCAAAGTCAATATCTTCCCTAGAGAGAGCTGAGGGCTCAACAGAATATGCCCGCAAGGATGAAGAATTTTCATCCTCAACACTGACCTTACCTACCTCACCTCTTCCACCAGCTGGAAAATAAGAAGTAATCAAGTTAATAAGTTAATTAACTACATACCTTTAAAGAATCAAATTCTAAGCTAATTATTACTGATTCACTAAGTATTTTCTGAGCGCTACGCATTCTGACCCAGTTTAAGTCAAGGGAGTTTATTTAAATAGAGGGTTTAAAAATTTCAGGAAGAGTAATCGTAATGTAATAAACTCAATAAAAGGCTCTTGTTTCTATGCAGTTATTCTTCTATGCAGCATTATTCTACGTAGTTATTCTTACATATTGCATCCTGTAAAATCCAACTGCTGGACAGTTGATTTAAATTCAGTTTCTATGTTTATGTAATAAGGAAACACTCCTGGTAAACAGCACAACCCTTTGAGGAACACCATAAAAACAAAAGAGTTATCTGTTCCAAGAGGCTGACTCCAGTACAGATGAACAGGGCTGTGTCTGGAGAGGAAAACTGATTGCTCCATTTCCTTTCTTCCCTCTTTCTATCTGATAAAAGGTAGAGGGGAGCGTGGCAGTCTCATAAGGAGGCTGGAGGCCTGTGGAGGGAGAGGGACCGGGAACGAGATGCTCAGAAGCTCATCCATCACACCCCATTTCCGCATCCGTTACAGAACCAGATGTTGGGCGAATACTGCCTCTGAGCCCATGACCAACAGCACCAGGCGCTGGAGGGCAGCCGAGACTCCGGCACTTTCCTTCTCATCCTCACCCTGGTGGAGTCCAGCCAGGCTCCCGTAACATAGGGATGCCCATATCCTTCCTCCCTCTGTGGCACGGTGAGGTTTTGATTCACTACCTGCCAGACCCGAGTCTTCCTTGGGGCCCATCTATGTGCAAGGGGAGCTCAGACACCGAGTTCCTGGCAACGCCGTTGCCCACGACTCCTGGGCCACAAACCATCTGCGTCCCACGCCAGCTGCTCTGTGTTCACTGGACAATTCTGGGCAAAACTTCTTAATGTACACAGTTGCACTCCTATTGATCACACTAAAATACAGATAGCCACAGGTTTTGGAAGACACGTTTAATTTATACTACATACAACCACAGAACTGGTATTGGAGCCACCACCGATCAGTCAGCGAGGAAGGCAGTCCTTGTGCTTCAGAAGGCCAGAGCATCACTGGGAAAGTGAGATAAACATGCAAATTTTTCTATTTGCATTTATCTTCTACTTAAAGAACCAAAACACAACGAACTAAGCTTTACCACTATTTACTACAGTTTGCAGGCTGAGTGTCCGTCACCCAGCCTCACGGCCTTAAGGCTTTGGAGGAAGGAGGCGGGTCACCACCCACAGGTCCCTGCGCCCCTTCCTTTGCATCCTGTGTCTTGCAACACACATAGGACACTGTCTGGTTAACGGGCTAACGAATTAAGTTCTCTAGTTCTATCTTATTATATCCCAAGCACCTAGATCTGTGCTCAAATGTATAATGGATGAATTTAAACTAACTGTGACAAAAGGAACATGTGGCTTCAAAAGATTCCTGCAAAAAAAATCCTCCAGAGGCTGAAGTTAACACCAAGACAAGCACAAGTGAACAATAATAAAAGAGGAGAGCTCTCGCTTCTTGTCCTGGCACAAGTGTTTCATGAACCACATTACAAACACCAAAGATCTAATCAGATGTGACAGGAAGCCACCCTTCTCCATAAAACCTGAAATCACCAGGAAGGACATTAGAAATTTAGATTTACATTGGAATCATTAATGAGAAACACTACCTCAAGGGTATTTGGACCTTGAGATGTTAGCTAATGATAATAAGAAGTCATAATGGTTAGCAAGACGTTTAAAATATTGCTTATTTCACCTTGATCTAAAACATTAACATCCATTTTGCATACCTTTTACAATGTATATAATGGTAGCAAAATACGCATGTATAATTTTTAAATGAATATATACATATGGAGGGTGCAGGCAAAAAGCGTTTTTTTAAATTGATGGAGTGCATGATCAAAGTTTGGGGCCACACCCCTGGTACAAGGCATCCACCCGACGGGAAGGCAGGCTGCTGCAGTGCTCAGCGTGGGCAACCATAACGGATCACACAGAAGCAGGAGTCATTTGCCATGTAGGTCTCACGGTTCATTAAGTTATTGAGCAACAGTTGCTGTTGGGATGTGACTGGAGCCGGGCACCACCCACCGATGCCTCGTGGCATTGAGGTGCTGCCTGCTTGTCATGGCTTGAATTGTGTCCCCACCCTTCACCCAAGTTTTTTATGTTAAAGCCCTAACTTCCAGTACCTCAGAATGTGACCTTATTTGGAAACAGAGTTGTTGCATAATTAGTTAAGGTGAGGTCATTAGGGTGGGCCCTGATCCCGTATGACTGGCATCCTTACGAAAAGGGGGCATTGGACACAGACACGGACACAGCAAGGATGCCACGTGAACACTGGAGTTACGTTACCACCAGCCAGGGAACCAGGGGACGCGTCTGGAACAGATCCTTCCCTACTGCTTTCAGAGAGGGCAGGGTCCTGCTGACACCTTCATCTCAAACATCCAGCCCCTACGCGGGCAAACCTGACGGTGAGAGCTGCCGAACAGCAACTAGACTCTCCCCGTTTTCCTCACCGAGGCAGACAGGCCCGTCCATTACTATTTCACACGGCTATGACCTCCCTCCTCCTGTGCTTTCTATTCTGAGGCTCTTGCTGTACCTTTAAGATGGCTTTTGCCTGGAGGTGGCATCTCAGCCCACAAGCAGGTGACACCAGTTACCCCCATCACAAGGACATCCCAAGTCACTCGATGTCCCCACCACACCGAGACTCTGCCTTCGGCCGAGGGCAGGGGTCTGTGGCCCACGGCGCTCCAGCACCCGGGTCAACTGTTGCTGCCACGTCATGGGTCCTGCCTGCCGACACAGGCCACCCAAACGGCACAGGAGCTGGGAGCTGGCTGGCACTCAGCACTCCTAGTCCAGCGCCATCTCCACACATCACAGGGAGAAAGATACGTCCCTCTTAAAAGGCAGCTGACAACTAGCTTGGATATAAAAGACGATATTGTTGGCAAAGTAAGGATGATGTTGAAATTGGCTCGCAAGCCACATGGTTTAGTTCAAGTTCAAACATGCAGATAATGGCTTAGATAAAAATTCCCAGGCATATAGGCTGTGCCATCTTTTAACTTCAGCATTTTCAATTTTCTGTTTCTTATCTTCAGAATTAACTTTAACTGAGAGAACCATTAAAAATGACCATAGATTACTATTTGACATCCATTAGGCACTGAATTGTTCCCCACCCCCAAATATATGAAATCCTTACCAAGCCCCAGTACCTCAGAATTTAACCTTTTATGGAAATAGGATCTTACAGAAGTAACTGAGTTGAAATGAAGCTTTTAGGGTGGGTCCTAACCAAATATGACTGATGTCCTTACAAAAAGGGGAAATTTGGACACAGAGACAGACATATACAGAGGGAAGGTGAAGTGACACAGGGAGAAGACCATGTGAAGACGGAGATCAAGGTGATACATCTACAAGCCAAGGGATGCCAAAGATTGCCGGTCTCCATGCAGACATTCCTTGTTTTGCAATTAATAAATATACTGGAGGAAACTGACACTGTAAAATCATCCTGTTTCTCCTTAAATTTTTGCCCACTAATCGTAGCATCCGCCAGTGGATCTTGCTGACAGCCACTGTGATGTTCGCCTATTGGTGATATTCTAGTTCCCGCCTTCCTTACACCAATATTAATTGGAGTTCTTCTATAAAGAAGAGCTGCCCCTTCTCATTTATGTATTCAACTTATTTATATCAGTATGGACTCATGGATATCTATTTTACTCTATGGGGTATATTCCAATACTATCATTATTTATTTTATCACAAATTGTTCCATCTTTGCCACTAGGTGTGCCTTCAGGTTGGCTTCTGTGTTGTTTTGACATGTCCCATCCTTTCTGGAATTTTCCTTATGTTCTGGCGCTACAAGTTGTTCCTGGCTCATCTGGTATTTTTCCAGCCCTGGTCCTGGAATTAACTACTTCTCCAAAACACCCTAGTTCACTTGATTGGGGAATGTTTAGAAACCAAGATCCTGGCCCTAGGAATGCTCATGGCTACATGGTGCCAGTTCTTTTATGCCCCGCCGGTGAACACAGCTGGGAAGTACAGGTGTGTACACTCATCCTCCCCCATGTATATTTATTTATGTATGTATGTACATGTCTGTATGTATCTACTATCCATCCAACCATCCATCCATTTAAAACTATGAGTTCATACTAATACCTCCAATTCCAATTAAACACCACAAAGCCATTTTAGCCTTCCCCCTTTCCTATTTGTAAGCTTCTTTCTCTAACAGTGAGAAATTTGACTCTTTATTAGCCACAAGATATTTACTTGTTTGTTCAATTGTAATATACACATAAAGCAATTTCAGAATTGCTAACCCAAACCCCTGAAGACATATTTACTAAATGGAGTGTAGCATTTATGCACAGTTTTTTGCATTTTTTGTCTTTAGCCTTATAGTATCCAGTCAAAATACTGTTTCCCCAAATACTATTATTGTACATAGGTTAGGTCGCTCTCCCACCCACGCCTTTCAGTTGGTAATAGTAGCCTTTGTATTACAATTAGATCCATCTGTTACTGTGTGTGTATTCCATCTTGGATCTCTCCCACATTCTGGATGATTGGAATTGTTTGCTTATCTTGGGGGTATGTGAACACAAAGCAGCACCACAGCCCTGGGTCAGAGCTGTACAAATTGCCGAGCTCAAAGAAGGGCTGCTCCCTTCCTACCCTTATTGCCCCATCCCCACTTGCCTCTTCCTTCCACCCCTTTCCTACCCACCCCCAGTCCACACACAAACCCTTCCATTTCTACTTTACTCTTCTTGTCACCTACCTTTTTAGATATTTGTTTTATCAAGCTCGATTCATGGTAGGACCTCAGTACATGTTCACCACTACACTGTTTTTTAGTGAATCCTACTGACTACTGAAGTCCATTCTATGCTGCAATTTCTCTTTTACATAATGAAACTGGGCACTTCATCTTAATATGCTCAACAGAAGGCTTTGAGGAAGATCAGAGCTTTCCTTGATTGGGTCAGTTCTGAGATGGAATCCAGCAGCCACTCAGGAAAGTATTAGCTCGTAACAATGAAGTCTCTTACTCTGTTTCGATATGAAGAGCCACAGGTAACTAGAACTCAGCTTGATGGAATTCTTGGGAAACATTTTCAAATTTGTGCTACATTATCATTTTTTCTTTTTTTAAATGAAGCATTTCAAAACAATTTGGTGGCAGAAGAAATTATTTTATTATTATATCTGAAAAGTTACAAGATTATGGGGAGTAAGAGTAACATAAAGACTTGCAAAAAAAGATTACAAGTAAAAGTGTTTGGGGGTTTTTTTGGGTCACATAATAACCTCTTTAACGCTCCAGTTGTTCATTTTCTCTGTAATCAGTACTTGATTTACTGATTGTGGAAGGAAGCCACCAGAGATGAGTCAGTAAATACAAAGCCAATTTTAAATATCTGGGAAGGAAAGCAAAGAGTTTTGCAAATGCAGCTCTAAGGAGGAAATTGGCATCTGAGACTGGGCACTTATTTTCATATCTGAAGAACACTTGGATCAAAACATGAAAAAATATAGAACTTTAGGATTAGAGTGATATGAATGTTGAAGTCACATGCCATGACATTTCCAAGGGAAATTAATGTAAAACATTAAATGTCTGACAAATTCTGGAAAAAAAGAGGTCTTTCCACATGTAAAGTAAAACCAGCCCAGTGCCCTGAAACGCTGTTGTAAGCTGGAATTAGGCCATCTACTGATGGTAGGGCTGCATGGGTGGGATTATGGGCTTGAGGACTATGGACTAGGTTATGGGCAACCCCAGAATCAATAAGTTTATTTTACAGAGGGATTTGGATTTACAGTCTGTTGATCCTAAAAATATTTTGTCAGCTCAGGGGGCTTCTGTAGCCTATTAAGGACATAGGCTTCCAAGTCAAGACAGGGTCAGGACTGAATCCTAGCCAGACCATTGACTGGCTACATATCGTTGGGTCAGATAACCTCACTGGGCCTTGGTTTCTTCATCTGTGTAATGGGCATAGTAATACCAACTTTTAGGTGGTTTGCGCATTAAACCCAATGGGAAGCACTTACTAAGTGCCCAGCACAAAACAGGCACTCAGTTGGTACACACAGCCCAGGGGCTAAGAGTGGGGGACTATGGACCCAGCTGCCACTCTGGAATGCTGGCTCTGCCACTCACTCGCTATGTGCCCTTGGAAAAGTCACTTAACCGCTCTGAGCCGTTGAAGTGGGAGTAGTAATCTGGAATGAGGATAATAATCAAGAACCAGCTCACAAAGAGGGATGAGAATAGAGCAGTTGCAAGTAGTTCAAATGAAAAAACATGGGCAGAGCACTTAGAACAGGGCCAGGTTTGCTGCCTTCTGTAACATTATCAATGACCATTATTAACTATGACTATTCAATTAGCCCACCAGAAAAACGGAGAGTGCATGGTGATGGAAATGACCTATTATACAGAGTACCAGGTCTGGTGTAGGGGTTTGGAAGAAATTGTATTGGCAACATGTGCCAATAGCTTCTGAGTCTGCAGGGGCTTACCCCTTCTGTCAATGGTGTGTCCGGTGGTTTAACCCACAGCAGGAAAGAGAGAAGCCAAAGTCCAGAGGACAAGAGTTAACACACCCATGAGGAACACAGTACAACAATTCGACTGCAGGGAACACACATACCCTTGCTCACATGCAAACCCTGCCCTGCAGTCCGCCTGCTTCAAAACACTTCATTCCAAGCAACCTTCAAAGTGGGTAAGACGCTAGAATCTAGAGAGCTAGGTGCTCTCCCCTTTCTCATGCAATCGTTCATCCTCTGGCACATATATTTAAATCGTACATCTTCCATAAATGCTGTATGTCACCTCATGAGAAAAAAAATCGATAGAAAGAAAACTAATGGGCTGTTCTGTCCTCATTTCTAAACACGCTAATAAATTATCATCTGTCACTCTGTTGACATTGTGTTATGCAGAGAAATAGCTATGTGTCCCTCATTCCACTTAAACTCATGCAGAAAAGCACGTTTCATTAACTTTCCAGGATTTTTTTCCCAGGCATGGCTCTCTGTCTCATCCTCTCTTCCTTCTTAGGGAACCAGTGGGTATGAAGGGAAGTGACATCCTGGGTTTCCTAGAGGAGGAAATGACCACAGGCCACATGCTCTTATCTTCGGTTCCAAATCCAAGAATGTTCTCACACACTGAACTAAAGTTTCGTTACAACTCTTATGCAGGCGAAACTTAACCTGGACTGATCCAAGTCTGTAAATTTTTAAAATGCATCTCTGCTGGTGTGAACATCATACACAGATTAGGCTGCCCGAGACCCCACTACGGGTGCTGTATGAAATGCGTACGGTCTTATACTCCTAAAACCTGCTTCCTCTCCTAAAACAACAGAATTTCTCAATTCTGAAATAAATTAGGCCCCAAGGTTTTCAGATACAGGACCGTGGACCTGTAGGAGAATTCTTGATGTTGTTACGTGCCGAACACAGCCTTGTGAAGAGAGCCAGTGGAAAGAAAATTCTAGAATTTTCTTTAAACCACCTTCTTCTTTTATAAAACCAGAACTTAGGCAGAACCTTCCCTTTGCTGATCTCATGATTTAAAATGGGCAATAATCACTCAGAAACTTCACCTCAAATTTTGTCCTCCCCTCCAGTGACTGCCCTGTAAGTCATATCACATGAGGTTTTATAGAAAATACCCAACGGCGCAGCACATGTGTAAGCAGACACGTGGGGTCACCAAGCACATGCACGTCCTTCTTAGGGGGTGCGTGCTGTCGACAGCTACTCTTATGGAAGCCTGCCCTGCTCTGGACCCCAGACCTGGGTTTAGCTCCTGCTCGGCATGGCAAGCGTATGGCCTCTGCGGTCTTCAGTCTCCCACGTGTAACCCAGGGAGCGTTCCACCTGCTATTCAGGACTGTCGGAATGAAGTACAGAAACACAGGTTGGCTGCCCTCCACACTTCCTTTTCCTCTGACTGAGACTTGTCCGGGGGCGAGTTATAAGGCAGAAAGCTTAGTGTCCACTTTCCTTTACACGGACAAGCTCACAGACAGGTGCGCATTGGTGGCGCATGTTTCTATGTTACAAGGTGGAAGGAAATGGACTTGTATCAAGGTGGTTGGACCAAACTTGACATCAGAATCACCAAGGAAGACAGGTGTAAACAGAGATGGTGGTGTTGTAGGAAGACGAGCTGTCAGGGACCCGGGGAGCTGGGGGCAGAGATGTCGTTTAAGGGCACTCGGTCACTCATAAGGGTGTGGCCTCAGTGATTCTGCTTGGCTGAAACTGGCAAAGCCCTAACGTTTGTAAACATTATTTAAATCAGTAGTTCTCTGCTCTCACTGCACAGAATGCCAGGCCCAGCCCAGAGATTCAACTAGTATGGCATTTTCAAAGGTCTGTGGGCGATTTCAGTATGGCAGTGGGGGTTCAGGGCTTCTGCCCACAGACAGATGCACCCGCTCGGATTTATGCAGGCAGAGGACGTACTCTCGATGCCCTGTTTCTCCCATCTGGGAACACAAGCCCCACCTCACTGCTCAGGAGAGGAAAAGCACACAGCACAGGGCCCACGAAGCCCAGGGGTTATCAGAAGCACGGAGCAGAGAACAAACGTTAACGTTTAACTGAATAACGGTGATTTGTGAGACATCTCAAGGTTCGCCAGAACTCTCCTACCTGGGGCTTTCCCACTCCTGGTCGTCTTTGTCCTTCTCTTCTCTGGTGTCTCCAGAATGCGGGTGTTTCTGCACAATTCGCATCCCACCGGCTTTCACTGCAGTGAAGACAAAGAGGGTATGATCAGTGTGGACACGGAACCACCAGACAGCAGGGGAACTAGCTCGAGAGTGTGTGTTTGTCCCATGGCCCCAGGTTAGTCCAGATCAGCCGGCGGCGACGGTGATGAACCACAGAGGTTAAGGCTGTCAGAGGGAGATTCAATATGATGTGACACTCAACGCTGTCTCTTACTTCAGATCCACTTAGAAAGTTTCCAAGGCTCCTTTGTTTGTCTGGTCTCCTTTCAAGTATTTGGTAAGAGCAGTAGTGCAACCAGAGTATAAACCGTGTGGACACAGTGGCTGCTTGCTTTCGGTTATACTCAGCTTCTCGATGCAAAAAAACTCCCACTTAATCCCTGCCTGTAATATTTTCTCAAATGCAGATGGTGCTTTCGAAGGGGCGATACAGCCACAGGTGACAAAGGACAGCTGCTGTGCACACAGCCAGAGTCCACTGCGGTGGCAATCTTTCCCAAACTGTGCTGTGAAACCCTAGGGTTGGCAGAAGTTTATTTGGTTTTTAAAAACAGTCTTAGTGACATATAATTCACATACAATATAATCCACCCATTTAAAGTGTACAGTTCTCTGGTTTTGAGTGTATTCAGAGTTGCACACGATCCTTTTCAAACATGTTCATCACCCTAAACAGAAACCCATCACTGGTCACTCTCCAATCCCTCCTCTCCCCCAGCTCCTAGCAACCAGTCACCTGCATTTGCCTCTTCTGGACATCTGACATAAACAGAATCATAAAATACATAGTCTTTGGTGACAGGCTTTTTCACTTAGCATAATGTTTCCAAGGTCCATCCATGTCACAGCCTGTGTCAGTACTTCACTCGTTTTCATGGCTAAATCATACTCCACGGCACGCATGGTGGACCCCATTTTGTCATCCATTCATCTGTGGTGGTCATTTGCATTGTTTCCACTTTTTGGCTACTGTGAATAATGCAGATATAAACAACTGTGTATGTACAAGTTTTTGTGTGGACACATGGACATATACCTTCATTTCCTTGGTACATATGTAGGAGTGGAATAGCTGGGTCACATGGTAACCCCATATTTACCCTTTTGAAGGATCCCCAAATGCTTTCCAAAGCCATGGAACTGTTTACATTCCAACCAGTAGGGGTTCCAATTTCTCCACATGCTCGCCAACTCTTGTTATTGTCTATCTTTTTATAGTTATTCTAGTGGGTGTGAAGTGGTGTCTTATTGTAGTTTGATTTGTATTCCCTTAATGGCTAATATGTTAATAATGTTTTGCAAGAGAAAAAAATGACAACAGAAGTGGGGATTCTAGGATCTATTAACTATGGGAAATGTGAGGTTGAACAAATTAAATGTGTTTCCTCAAGACAGATTTTCTGCCTTTAGTGTACACTGTAAGCTTTATATGGGGCATATAATGTGCCATCTTTCCCAAGTGTATTTCACCACAGAACTCCTCCCCCAGGGAATACTGGTTATCATTCTTCAGGACTCTAGTGTTCCATGGGATAAAGTTTGGAAATGCTGGCCTTATATCCAAAAAGCCAGCCCCACGTGGCAGTCGCCTGTGCGTGTTTTAGGGTCAGCAAGTCCCTCCATGTCCTCAGCTATATGGTCTTAGATTAGTCAGCCTCTCAAAGCCTCAATGCTTCATCTCCAGAAAGGGGACAAGAGCCACGTCCTAAGATGGAGAAGTTTAGATGAGAAGAGAGGCTGTTGAATCCTAACCCCCAAAGTGATACTGTTTGGAGGCGGGGACTTTGGAAGGTGCTTAGGTCATAAGGGTGGAGCCCTCATGAATGGGATTAGTGCCCTTACAAAGAGACCCCCGAGAGCTCCCTCACCCTTTCTGCCAGGTGAGGACAGAGCATACAGCCGTCTGTGAACTAGGAAACAGGACATCACCAGACACCGAATCTGCTGGTGCCCTGACCTTGGACTTCTAGCCTTCAGAACAGGGAGAATGTCTGCTGTTTACAAGCCACCCAGTCTGTGGTATTCAGTTATAGCAGCCCAAAAGGACGAAGACAGAGGTGCTCAGCAGCTTCCTGGCACTTGATAGAAAGTAGAGTGTATTAACTGAGCTCACTGGCCCCAGGTTCGGGTGTGGGGCCCAGGGTGTTCACCCTCCTTCCTCAGGATAGCCACTCCGTGTTCTGCCACAGCCCTGCTCTGACCACACAGTACAACCAGCTTGCCAGGCCACATCCTCTGGTGTTTCAAATTACGTTGGACCCTGCTGAATTATGAAAGCCCAGGACTGGTTTCTTTACGATGCTGCGAACAGGAAGGAGAATGTGAAACACCCTGAGGCTTATACACTTCGGGTTTATTAGTTTTCAATTTCCCCGGGAGGATTCAGGAAGCTGACAATGCCTGTTGCATGGCCAGCGGTACCCAGCTGCAGTCCGTCACAGGAAAGCAAAGCAGAGGGCATGTGAAATAAAGGCCCGTGTTTAATGATGCGTCTGCTGGTCTGGTTTTGGAACAGGAATCTCCCTGCTGCCACCATCACTTCTTTTCAGTGGGGAGGGGACATTTACTTTGTTAAGAAGGAAATAGAACCCTGTCCAGTAATTCTCTCAACAATCTGCTTTTATCCTGACCGATTTTTATTCCGATCGTTTTTATTTTTCATTTCTAGAGCTCTTCCCCCCCTCAAATCTGTCTGGTCTTTATTTGATAGTGCGTTACTCAGATCTCGTGTTCTTAATTCTTTTATGTATTTAATCGTCTTAGGCATACTTGTCTTATGGTTGTATATCTAATTATTTTATTATCTGAGGTCCTTGGGAGTCTCATTCACTGTTCGTTTTTCTCTGATTCTGGCTCTTGTTTGAGGTGAGTGTGGGCCATGGGCTTGTCTTCAGTAAGCCTTTAGCTGTGGGGATCCTCTGGGGCGTGGGGTGCAGGCAGCATCCCTTCGGAGACATGCTGTACATGCTTCTGTCAAACCTGGCAATCCTTTTTACATTAACTGAGAACAGGAATGGCCAAACAGTGTAAATTTAAACTCATCGCCCATGTAAAGGCAGGCCTGCAGTTTCAAATTCTCCAGGAGCCTTTGTTTGCCATCCAGAGGCCAGGCTGAAACACACCAGCTTCCCCACCACCCCACTGTGTTGCTGGACAGTTTTTTCCCGCACCCTTTATCCATGAGTTTGGCCTCTGAGCACCAGCTTTCAGCTGCGGTCTTGGGTTAAATGAGGCCATAGGGGTGGGGCCCTAATCCAGTATGACTGGTGCTCTTATAAAAAGAGGAAGAGACACCAGGTCACTTCCTGCCTCATGTGGGCCCAAAGCTCAGGCTAACTGTTCTGAATTTAGCTACTCTTTTGGGTGTGATTCCTACAGATTTCCCTCACTTTGGGTTCAAATTAAAAAAAGAAAAAATAAGAAAACAAAAATACCATTTGCAGGTGGCTTATCAAGATTTCCCAGGTTATGTAGCCTGCCAAACCTTAAGAAATGGAGACTGAAAATAAACTTCTGTAATATATTTAAGATAATTATCTACTCACTCTCTTGAAATGTAAGATTATGAATGTTTTTGGCCAAAAGAGGAGGCTAGAAGAACTGTCCCACTAAATTTTTTTAAAATTCATTTTCCTCCCCCATTTATCCCACCCCTATCCCAGGCCCATGAGAAACTGATTAAAGGTGCTGTTATGAGCTGAACTGTGATCTCCCTAAATTCATAGGTTGAAGCCCTAATTTTCAGAACTTCAGACCTGACTGGATTTGGAGACAGGGCCTCGAAAGAGGCAATTAAGTTAAAATTAGGCTGTTATGGTGGAGTCCTAATATGATAGGACTGATGCTCTTATCAGAAGAGAAAGAGACACCAGGGATGCACGTGTTCAGAGGAAAGGCCACGTGAGGATGCAGTGAGAAGGCGGCCATCTGCAAGCAAGGAGAGAGGCCTCAGGAGAAAACACCTGCCAGCACCTTGATCTTGGACTTCTGGCCTCCAGAACTGTGAGAAAATAAATTTCTGTTGTTGAAACCACCCAGTCTGTGGTGTTTTGTTATAGTAGCCTTAGCAAACTAATACAGATGCCCATTTAAAAATCATCTCTGAATCATTTCAACCTGGCAGACACAAAAACCTTAAAACTATAAATCCCAGGTGTGTTCTATAAACTGGCTAACAGTAAAAAGAGTGTACAACTCACTACAAAAGGAATGGAGGATGAATGTCAAGGTGACGTTCGAAACAATCACATCTCGGGAAGCTCACAGGGAGCCTGTCCACTTCTCTGTTGACGTAAGTACGCACGTCCAAACCCAGTCACCCCACATTAGCACTTCATTTAATCTAGTTTATAAAAACAATTAACTTCATCAATCTCTCACAGTATGTGTGGTGATTAATGCAGCAATAAAAAGTGGCAATAATAATAATAACTCAAGGCTGAGACAGATTCATTCTAACTTGCACGACTGCCAAAAAATACGACAGCACATATTTATCGAATGTTTTATTACTGTCTCCAGGACTCTTCATTGGAAAAAAATGCAAAGGCAGAGTTATTTCTGCAGAAATCTTTGCAGAATTCTTTGTGAATATAAGTATTTTTCTGAGACATTAGTAAAAAAAAAAACAACTCAGATTTTTGTTGTGGTGCTTGTTATTCAAATGTGAGCTTCAAATTTCAAGAATAACAAGCTGCGCAGTGGTTAAGAATCGGCCTGCCAATGCAGGGGACGTGGGTTCACTCCCCAGTCCAGGAAGATCCCACAGGCCGTGGAGCAACTAAGTCCGTGCACCACACTACTGAGCCTGCGCTCTAGAGCCCACGAGCCACAACTACTGAGCCCACACGCTGCAACTACTGAAGCCCGGGTGCCTAGAGCCCATGCTCCTCAACGAAGAGTAGTCCCCGCTCGCTGCAACTAGAGAAAGCCGGTGTGCAGCAACGAAGACCCAACGCAGCCAAAAATAAATAAATAAATAAATAAATTTAAGGGTGGGGGAAGAAAAAGAATAACAAGCTTCCTCTTAACAGGAGCGCCAAGCTGAAGTTAAGGGCATGGATACTGGAGCTAGATTCCTGGGTTCAAATCCCAGCTCTGCCTCTGTGTGTGTGTGTGTGTGTGTTGGCAAGTTGCTGGCACTGTCTCAGGGTCCCGTCTGTGAAGAAAGGCTGGCAGTGCTCTCCCCCCAGGGGTTCTCTGAGGACTGAAGGAGTGAGCCCATGTGAAACACCTCCGCCAGGGCCTGGTTCCCATGAATGCTCAACTCTTAGCTACTCCTAGGAGACGGGTTTTCACAACTAGCATCTAGCACTTAGAGAACCCTCCAGTGTGCGAGTCCTTGGTGGTTTACCACCTCCTCCCCACAGTTTCCTCACGTGTAAAGTGGGGATGGCAGGACCGATGTACCGGGTTGTTGGGGAGTGAGTGACACACCCTGCAAAGTGCTCGCCCACCATGGGGCGCTCCACTGCCCTGGTCAGCTGACCACCTCCAGGACTGTCGTCAGGATCTCACCAGATCTAAGTAAGTTCTGGAGAACTGCAGATCCTGGAGAATCCTTCCACTCTTCATGCCGCCACATGCCAGGCCCTGTTCTAACCACTGGCCGGGCGCCCCGCTACCCCCCGACTTTCCAATCACCCTATGGTGTAGACCCCCGCCCCCCACGAGGAGGGGAAGCCAGTGGCCCCGGTCGCACAGGTAGCAAGCTTCTGACCCCGGCAGCCTGCGCCTTTAATCACAACCCGCAGGCCTTGCCCTGCTTGAACATTCCAGGAAACAGAGCGACACTCCTCCTCGGAGAGACAAGAGTGATGGCCTATGGGGAGGGTCTAGGCCAGGAAAGAAAGTGTGTTTGATGCTGAAAGCTCTCTGCAGAGCAGCTTCCTACCCAAGGAGCAAAGGGGGCAGAGGAAGCGTCCTCCAGGTCAGACTTTGTCAGGTGGGCAAATACTGAGGAAGCAGCTGATGACATATCCCCCCGGGGCGGGCATCCCCTCAGGCATCTGGGTGCCTGACTGTCAGATGGTCCCTGACAGCTGGCTCTGGGCCCACACTCGACAGCAGGCTAGGAAGACCCCCCCAGCTGCACGCCGGGCAGGGGGATGAGAAGGGTGTCCCTAGATGGACAGTAAAAGCACCCCGCACTGGGGAGCAGCCCGAGCCCTGGCTGCCGTGCTGAGCGGATGCTTTCTTTGTTCTTGCCCAAGAAGAGCTACTGAAATGTGATGCAAAGGAAACCAAATCCACGCACAAAAAAGAGATGAAAGGCTCCGAGAATTGCTCCAGTGAGAACAAAAGAAAGCAAACCAGAAACACCCAGAGCTGCAGGTTAGCCGAGAACGTAATCATCTCAGGTAAAGCAGCACTGCGGCCGGAGAGCAAGGTGGACACGGGACCGGACAGCCCCGGGGATGGGGGACAGTGGTGGGATCAGGGCAAAGGACTGTGGTCCCTCTCAGTTAAGAGGAAGGGCTCCACCAGGAGAGGAGGCTCCTTGGCCAGCACAAGAGCCACGCCCGTCTGGGGAGGCTGGTGGCCCCGAGGTGGGGAGCCCCGTGAAGGGAGAGTGGCGAGCCCCATGAAGGTGGCGAGCCCCGTGAAGGGAGAGTGGAGGCTGAAGGGTGAAAGGCAGTGAGTCACGAGGACCCCGGGAGCCCCGGCACCCCTCACCCCCGAGGCCAAGTGCAGCTCCCCCCACGGGAGGGAGCTTTCCGGCCTGAGGCAGCGGGGGAAAGTGATGCTTGAGCTAAAAAGCAAGTCCCAGATAAATTGCTGAACTTGCAGCCCTGACGGTTTCCTCTCTAAGAAAACTCAGGACCTAACAAGGGAAACTGCTATTCTGCGCTCAGAGTCGGAAGGTGTTAAGGTGTGAAGGCCCTTCAGTGACACGGCGGCAAGCCCGCTCACCCCGCAGGGGAGGGGACGTGGGGCTCAGAGGCGTGGAGCATGGGGCAGGGCCCGCTCCATCCCCTGACAGGCCGCCCCGGAGGACAGACCGCGCGGAGAGCAGGCCAAGACAAGGGCCAGCCGGGCGCGACTGGGCCAAACCCGAGGAGGGTGTGGGCAGCCGCAGGGGAAACCTTGCGTTCAGGGCGGCGGATTTCAGAAAGTCCACGAAGTAGCATCCCTGCCTGGAGGTACCTGGGGACAGGCAGTGAGGCAGCGTTCATCAACCCTAACCCCAGCCTCCCCTGCAGCTGGGTTGGGGCCATTTACCCGGGTCGTGGCCCTAATACAGCAAAAAGAGGCAGAGTAATGCGCCCTCCCCAGATGGCCACGCCCTAGTCCCTGGAACCCGTTTATGTGTTGGGCTGCATGGCAAAGGGGAAGGAATGTCGCAGATGGAACTGAGGTTGTGGATGGCCTCTGGAAGCTGGAAGAGGCAAGAAAATGGATTCTCCCCTAGAGCTTCCAGAAGGAAGCTGCAAACACCATGATTTCTGCCCAGTGAGACCCATTTTGCACTTCTCACCTCCAGAACAGGAAGATAATAAAGTTGTGTTGTTTTAAGCCATTAAATGTTTGCTACAGTGGCCGCAGGAAACTAACGCAGTGACACATGCCGCTCCCAGGCCGAAGCACCACAAGGCCCCGACACCACGGCCTGCACTCGGTCCCCTCCGCAGAGGTGGAGTCGCTGGGCAGGAGGGACCTGGGCCTCTGCATTTCTCCTGGTAGGAGGGCCACCGGGAGAGAAATAAACCTTGACTGGCTCAGCCACCGAGATTTGGGGTTGTCTGTTACAATTAGGGAGTACAATATAAAACTGTAACTAATACAGTACTTTATACAAAAGTGAATAGTCCCTATCCAAACAAAACAATTTCTGAAGCTGGGAAGGGGAAACCACTCACAAAACCAAGCAAGAGTGCACAGGCATCGTCTGAAATAAACAGGACACTCACAGAAAACAGGAGGACGCGCCTATCCCCCAAAGTCCTAGAGCACAGAGGCGAAATCGAAAACACGTCTTAGAGGTGCTCGGTCCACCCTGACAGGGAGCTTTTTAAAAAAATGCAGTGACTTTCAACAAAATAAATTAAAAAAAAAAAAGGTTCAGATTAAAATTAAAATATTATTATCAAAAAAAAAAATGCAGTGACTAACAGGGTCTCTCTTTTTTCTTGGCATGTCAGGAGCAAAGGCAGACCTCTCTCCTGCATCTTCAATAGGTGATCAGTGACCGGGTTGAGGGTGCTGGGGGCGTGCTTAGCACACCTGCGATTGCACGGTTAATACACTAAAAACCAAATCAGTCTTGCCTTTCTAGCAACAGAGTGGCCGCGATAATATGAAAACCCCTGACGGAGATAATTCAGGGAGAAGTATCACCCACAGCCCTTTAAATGCATCCTGACTGATCAAGAGAACAGAGAACTGAATTATTTTGGAGTTACTGAAGAAAAGCAAAGTGGTCTCTTTCCCATTTTACTTTAATAAATCCATTTGACTCAGTTCTAGAAGGGACATAAAGTCTACTCTTGAAAGAAAACCATACGTAAAAATTAGTAACGCTCCAAGCTATCCTGTATTAGATTTATGAGCACTTTCCTGACATACGGTTTTGGCTCCGCTTGGAAATGGGGGGAACCAGGGCCGGCAAAACGTATTTAACAAAGAGACGTCATCCCCGTCGCCACCACAAACTCATGGAAACCGGCAGGAGTAACAGTGGGGCTTGGCATCACGTCTCCGCTTCTGCCGGCGATCAGAGCGCTGCCGCTGGGCGAAACAGAACCTCACTCACTTTGCTAATCTGCATTTGCAAGAACTCCCATAAAACAAGCAGTCTCACCCCATGTCTCCGCAGGTATCTGTGGCCAAGGGCAGTGGCAAGGTCTCAAATCGTGAAGACCTGGTTACTTTTCCAGAGGACCCGGCCCCCAGCGCACTGCAGGACACCACGCAGTGCCAACCACCACTCAGGGGGTGGACTTTGTAGTTATTCGCCCAGCACCTTTGTCCCAGGCTCTTCAGAAGCCTCATTAATCTCACACCTTGGGAGGAGGCCCCCGGCAAGCCATGGAGCCCCCTGTCGAGAAGGGCTGCCGGTTCAAGGCTTGGGGGTGCCGGCAATCCTCCAGAGGGTGTTGTCCTCCGTATCCCAACTGTAAGGTGACTGCTAGTTAAATGAGCTCATGAGGACCGAGCGATTAGAACTGGGCTGGTGAAGGGGAGCAGAGCATGCCACCCCAAAACATGGCTCTTTGGCAGAAGTATGATTTTGAGCTGATTAAGAAACAGCACACAAGGAAAAGCCGTATACCGAGGAGTCACCCTTGTTAGGAACATTTACATTTATAAGGGAAATCTCCCCTTTTAAGTGTCTCTCTTTCAGTACCAGGAAGAAAAGGATGACTAAATTATAGGAGAATCTTACATCTGCATAACCGTCTTCCTTCCCCTGGTGCATTTCCTGGTTCCCTCCCATAACGGGGGCCTCCACTTCTCCCTGGCATTTTTCATCTTTACTATTTAAGGTGGTGGTTGGGAGTTACTCATCTTTCTTGAGTTATCTCCCATATATACAGGAGATATACATGTTATTAAACTTCTGATTTCCTCCTGTTAATCTGTCCTTTATCTTAAGGGGGATCTCAGCTAAGAACCTAGAAGGGTAAAGGGAAAATCCTTCTTCTTCCCCTATTCCCCACGCATTGTAACGCTCAGCAAATGTTAGTTACAGTTTCCGCTGTGATGCTGCTGCCGAAGCTGGCTGACCGTCCAACCTGCACCCCCAGTGCCCGCTGAAGACACTCAGCAGCGGAGGGGAGTTGTGGGCTGCACACGCTACGGAGCAAGGGAGAGGCAGTGAGAGGCTCTGCAGAAACTCGGGAGCTATTTATAGAGTGCTCTGAACCAGGCACCGCGCATCAATGGGACCGAGCCCTGGAAGCAAGAAGAACAGGCGGGCAGGTGGAGGCTGTGGGGGTGCACAGGTGCATCCCCGGTTCACACAGCAGTGATGAGAAAACACAGAAGAAAAAGAAGAGAGTCATGGAGGAGAGTTTTAGTCCTTTCAATTGCAGATTTAAGCACAAGCTCTTGTTATCCAACTTAAGCCCTTAATGAAAGTGTTCCCAGTGTTTTTAAGGCTGTTATTTTGATTTATGAACTGGGCTCTGGGCGGTACTTGATGATTATCCTTTATTATAGTGGTTGCCTTTTTTTTTTTTTTTAACATCTAATCTGCAGAACTGTCTAACCTCTGATCATACCGGAGTAAACAAGGCCACCCAGAACTTTTTGCCAAAACAGGCTTCCACACAGGGGCCTCTGTACCACAGGGAGAAAAAGCACCTGAGCGGTACTACCTGGGAGGCAACATACCGCAAGGGACGAAAGGTCTCTTTCTAACCTGCACCCCTGGCCAAGTGTGACCGGCCTTGGGAAATGCAGGATGACAGTGACAGCTTCCTTAGCAGCTCCTGCTGGACGGGGGTCTCAAAGGCTTAAGGGACCTGCCCTGAAGTCACTTGAGGAGTTTACCTGTGGGACTAACTGCCCCTGGGCTCCAATCCTGATGGATGGTGACAGGAACAGCACAAAGGCAGCCCCGCCCTGCTACTTTCTCAGGGCCCATCTGGCCCGAACCTCCCATTTCATGGATTAGGAAAACTGAACCCTAGAGAAGAGACAGGCCTCAAAACTTAAAACCCAAGTTCACTGCTACAGCAGCACAAGTACACTGGCTCCCCTCTCCTTGGGCATAAATAAGATGTTTAACTTGTGACTCACACAGCTTAGCTGTCTACAATTCAAAGAAAATCAGAGTCCTTCATGAAGTTTCTCCCAGGGAGTTAATATAGACAGTTTATACCTCTGATCTTAAAACTCTCCATATGGCTGTCTCTATATGCAATTCCATTACTGCTACTTTGCTTTGGTATCATTCCAACACATACATCTAATGCCACTCATTGCCCGGGGACAGAGGAGCCCTGTGCAGACTGCTGCTGCGTGGTCCATGGCCACGAGTGTAAATGCAGGTGTTCCCTCCTGCCGTGCTGCCCAGGTCATGAGGCAGGAATGATGGACATGAACCCTCCGGGGCAGGAATTAAAAGTCAGAGTTATCATTAAAGGAAATGCCTTTGAAGTTCTTTTTTAATTTTAAACTAATTCAACACAGAGACCCCCGAAATCTATCTTCCATTACAGTGGAACTATTTTCTAAAATCTCATGCTCTTACATCCCCACGCATCGGTTAGCCATTTTTCTTTCCTACAGCCAGTCTTCTTGTTGTTCAGAGCTTGCTTCACTAGTGAAAAGCATTCCCTACTCCGGAATGCAACATATGTAAAGAACTTCTCTATTCACCGTGTTGAGGCAGAGAATTAGTGCCCTATAGTGGGGGGCGGCAGACAGAAATTAGGGCAATCTTTCCTCTAACAAGAAGATGGCACAAATGTTCCATAAAAAGCAGCCATGTTTGGCTAAGGCTTCTGTTATTAGCAAACTGAGTTGATGCTTTAACTAACGTGTGCAGCTAAGACCCTAAAAACCCCACACACTGAAGTGACTCGTATCCTGGGACCCAGTCACCTTTGATTCCCTCCCAGTGTCCTTCCATATGGATCGATCGTCATTCCAAAGGAGAGGAGAAGAAGCAATCCACCAGTTTGGGCAGATTCGAAAGAGCAAACAGGAACTGGGCTCAGAAAGGGGAGGAGACGGTTTGAACGTGAAGGTTGGTTAGAGACACATTTTCTAAGAAAGATGACTCTTTCCTGCATTTAACTTCCTTGGCTCGGAAGTTTAGTCTGTGCAAAAGCAAAAAGCAAAACACAAAACCGCTTCTGAGGAAAAGCAGAATGCGACAGAAACTGGAGGGAAAAAAAGTCATATTGAGTGATTAATGATAAAAATGATTTCCGCTCCTTTGGTTCTTTTGTAATGCTGTCAGCCTACGATTTATCATCATGACGTTAAAAACACTGATTTGTCGTTGTTTCGGCTACTCGTTTTTCTAAAACATCTGTACATTCTAAGTAAGTATTCACCGCCCAAACTTCTGGGAGCAAGTTGTGCATCTGGTCTTGTTCAAGTCACTCTAATTTGCGTGCAACTCGCACAGGCTTGCGATGTTTCGCACAAAGAAACAGGTCTCACCAGCGCGGGGCTGAGTTTAACTTAGACCCCACGAGCGGACACGTCCCAGGCTGGCCGGCTGCCTCCCCCGCCCGGCGCCCCGCTCCGCGCTCCGCGCCCCGTGCCCGCGGGTTCGAGCCCGCCCTCCGGGCCCGCGAGAGGAGAGAAAGTGGGAACGAGTCAGTACCGGCGGGCGGGTGTCCAGCTTTCGTCTCTAGCTTCCCCTCGGGAGGCGAAGACATGGTGCGACCGGGTTTCAGAGGGACCTGGACGGCGGTCGTCGAGTGCTCGCGGGCCTGGAGAAAAGTGCGCGCGAGCGTGAGCGCCGGGAGCGAGGGAGGCGCGTGCGTGGGGCGGCGGGGCCGCGCGCAGGCGGACAAACCGCGGCCGCCTGGAGGGGGCGCGGCCGCCGCGCGCCTACGTGGCGCGGTCCCGCCAGCCCGCGGCTGCGCAGTGGCGTCACTGCGCCCTCCCCGCCCCGTCCCGCCGGCGCCCGCGCGCCCCGGGTACTGAGCATGCGCAGTCGGCGGCGCCACGTTGGACGCCTCGGCCAAGGGCGGAGGAGGAAGAAGGGGAGTGGGGGCGGGGCGTTGGCGGTTAGAAGAGGCGGGCGTTGGTGCCGGCGGCGACAGTCGCCCGAGGTTGGAAAGAGCCCAGCAGGAGGGTGGCACCCCCGTGCACGCTGCTCCACCAACCCTCCAGATAGACGGTGACGGTGGTGGGGAAACAGCTTCAACAGTGGGGCGCCCAGGGGTGCTGTGTGCCGTCGGGGAACAGGCCCGTCTGCCAGATGGCCTCACCCAGCTCATGCTCGGAGCGACCGGTGAAGTGCGGAAATGAGACCCCAGGTGGGACCGACCGGGGGCCCAAGAATACTGGGGATTTGTTAAAAGATGCTGCAAATGGGAGAGCCTTACCCCCCGGGAGAGAAAGGCAGAGCTGTGAAGCCTGGAAACCTGGACAGAGGTCTTGCAAGGTTGCGTCTGTGTCGCCTGTCTCTGCCGTCTTCCTGTTGCGTTGGGTCTTGATTCTGTCCAAAGCTGACCCGTTGGCCTTGTGCCTCGGATTGCAACCTTCTCGCCTTTTCAAGCGGTTTGTAACTAACAGGTATCCTCTACTGACCATCAATCCCGCCTTGCTAAGTTAGCGTTCAGGCATGTCCATTGTCTTTAGAAAAGGAAACACCATCGGCTCTCTTGGCTGTATGTCTCCCTTTGGCAGCACAGCTGCTCGAAGAGCATCTCAACCCCCCCCCCACCCCCACCCCCCGGCTCCTCAACCCAGTCCCGTCTGTCTGGTTGTCGTCAGCACCACAAAGGCTGCCACCAGCCAGGAACGTCCTTTTATCATGGTCACTCATGACCTCCATGGTGCCCAATCCAGTGTTCACTCTTCCACTCTCATCCTGCTTGACCTGTCAGCAGCACTTGACCTAGCTGACCGTCCCCTTCCTCCTTAGCTTCAGGGTTGCCGCATCGTGGCCTTGACATCCAGTGCTTGGGCTGGAGGCTTGGCTGCTAACCCTCAGTTGGGTTGGTTGTCTCCTCTTCTAGATTTCTAAACACTTGAGTCTCTCAAGGCTCAACACCAGCCCTCTTCCGTGTCTAGACTTGGCTTCAGTGGTCACATGAGACCCACTATCATCCAATGGATCCCAAATCTGCAAACCCATTTCTCTATGCCTGCCTCTCCATTAAACTCCAGACTCACATTCCGCTGCGCCCTTGACCTCCCTTACCCAGATGTCTAACTCAGCGCTGCCCAGCTCTTTGCATAAGGGCACACAGAGAAATGCACATACTCTACGTTGATCTGGGACTTTCCCCTGACGTTTCAGTAGCACTACCAGCAGGACAGCTGTTGGCCAGGCAGCAGTCATGATATAGTTGTCTTTGTCTTGCATTCACATCAAAACTTGCAGACAGGTGTGAGCAGCTTAGAAGAAAATCTGAAATCAATAGTGGAACACTCTCTTAGGAGATGCTCCATCACTAACACTATTCATAGAACAGAGTGAGGAAATCCACAGACACTGATGATTTGATTCTAAATAGAAGCTTTAAGGATACATAACCAAATTAACTGTATGAATATTTTCTTCTTTATGTATGTTCAAGAGTGTTATATGGTTAAAAACCCATGCCTTAAGTCTAAAAGAACCATTTCTAAGAAGCATGAAATAAAAATTCTAGGTTAGAAAACATTGTGGTATAGTTTAGTTGGCGGCGTTGTTTCCTCTTAGTGGTACCTAAAGTCATATCTTAAGAGCGATGGCATCTTTGATTCAATGACCCATGGCATTGATAGGGAACCCTGGGGGTAAAAGAAGGAGCATGCTGAGGAAGGAATTAAGCTACCCAAGGGCTCTGGAGGCTCCGGTCACCCCTGGGCTGCACCAAGGCCTGAGAGGATGCATATCTTCCCCTGAGACCTGTTCTGGGACCGCACTGATCAAGACACTCTAGTGTTAACAGCCATGCCTAGTTTTACACGTGGAAGCAGAACTCCTGACTCACCCACCTACCCATAGATACCTTCCCATCTAGAGGAGAATCCAAACTATTCCTTACGGTGTGAGTACCTGCCTAATCCGTAGCGTTCCTACTGAAGAAAATTCGGTTGTTTAAGGAATTTAGCTTGAAAACAAACACCCATATTTCCCAGCCTCCCTTACAGCTAGGGGGGGCCAAGAGGCAGTTCTGGCCGTTGAAATGTAAGTGGAAGTCGACTGGGGTTTTCTGGGGAAGTTTCCGCATTCTTGATATAAGGACCACCCTTCCTCCTGGTGACTTCATTGTTCACACCGCCTTGAATTCAGACAAAAGGTGGAAGGCAGAGCAATCGTATTGCAACCACAAGGCAACCAAAGGCATGAAAGCCGTATGCTAAAGGTGGCGGAACAGGAAGACCAAAGGAAGCGGGACTTTGAGGTTCTGTGGTGTCTCTGCAGAGCAGTGGACCCTGCCTCCAGACTGTTTTGTTGTGTGGAAAACGAACCCCTAGTAGATGCAGTCCCTGTGATTGGTGTCTTTACATGCAACCAAATGCAACCCCTACCAGACCCTGCGTGATGGGGGCCCTGCCTGCTTCTAGGAGCTCATCTCTCACAGCTCCTCTGGCCACACTGGCCTTTCTGATGCTCCTCAGATGTGACAAACCAACCCTTCCCTTTGGGCCTTAGCATTAGCTGTTCCTTCCACCTGGGACCGTCTCCCCCCAGGTTCGTGCATGGCTAACTCCTTTGCATTCTGGAATCAGCTTTTGAAAGGGTCTATTCCTGACCACCAGATCTGAAGAAGGCAGTCCAGGCACTCGACTCTCATAACTTTGTCTTCATCGTCATCCATCATTATATTCCTGGGCATTACTGTCTTTCTCCTCTGACTTGCGCGGTCGACTGGCAGCCCACTGAGGAGAGAGATCTTGTCCATCTTGCTCACTGTATTTCCACCACCCAAAACCAGGGTGGACACAGAAGAAGCATTCGATAGATATTATCCCGCATAATTCTGGAGCATAGATACATTTAATTCCTCACAACTGTTACATAAATGAAGAACAGCAAATGAGGTCTACACAGAGAATGAAAAATATACATTACAGTATGTATTATAGATAATTAATACAGATTGGCCACTAATACATTAATACAGATGACCACTAATCTTTTCTGATACTTTCACTCATAAGTATATTCGTGTGTATGTGTGTGTTTGTGTGTCCAGCCCCACAAGTCCTAGTTGCTGAGGATGTATGTCAGACACCACCCTTTGGAAACTTTTTATGTGGACATGCACATTCCATAGATATTATTAGAATTCTGAGTGAATAATCTTATAAGCTCACTATAACTCTGGGATTAAGGCAGGTTGACCCATTTTTACCAAGAAAGACAAAAGCAAACAGACAAAAGGGAGAAGAAAGGATGGTTGAACTTATGTGGGACACAACCCTGTTGAGTGCATACTGGAACGAGAAGCCAGATCTTTAAGCCCCAATCCCATTTCTCCCCACTGTTGGCTGCCTTCTAAAGTAGAGTTTTGGGAGCCGTTTCCCCTTCTTCTCTAAGCAGGCTCTTTTGTAATCCCAAGTGGTGCTGGAAAAAATGGCACTGAGTCTAAGACACTACTTTTTGTGAATGCTGTAAACACTGGGAAAAGTATTCAAAGAAGAAACAGAAAATGCAGATTCTCTCCTCCCTGTGTATATTTTGGAACCTTGACTATGTCACTGAAACATTCTGAGTCTCAGTTTCTTATCTGCAAATTGGAGATGTGAATGCTGACCTCCCGCAGGACTGGTGTGAGAATCCAGGGCCGTCTCAGTGCCGCCTGCAAGCCCCTATAGCTCAGCATCGTCCCATCTGCTATCCGTAAGATCCTGAGACACGAGGGCTTCTCTACCCTCATTTTCGGAGGAACCGAGCTTGTGAAAGGCCAAGCACAGGGGTCGGTAGCTAATGTGGGGAAACCCGGGAGAGCCCGCTCTCACCACCATCCTGGTTGCACGTTTGGAAGTGCTTTGTAAACCATAATATACTACAGAATATACTGTTATTATTGCAGATGGAGTTTTCGTTAGCATTCATGAAATACAAGAATTGTCCCACAGTGTATTAAAATAACCCCGCCTATCAATCAGTTTGATGAGCATTGCTTTCTTATTCCTGGCTGGCCCGTACATTCTGTCTCCTTGTGCTGTTGTCTGATGGATGAGAATTCTTGTTCACTTCACAGGATTTCTCTTCCATTGTTGACATTGCTGGGAAGGGGAAGGCAGCAGCCATTCTCAACTTTGCTTTGTAACATCCAGGATGTTTCTCATTGTATTATGTTATGGGGGTTTTAAATAATGTTTATTTAAATATAATCTCTTTGACACCCACAAGTACACATACAATACTTGAAGAAGATAGGCATGTCCCAAAATAAAAATGATGGACTACCCCTCTCTCTGTCTCTCTGTCTCTGTCTCTGTCTCTCTCTGTCTTTCTCTCATGTACACACACACACACACACACACACACTCACAGACATGGGGAATCCTTCAGGGTTTCATTGGGCTCTAACTTGTCAGTTACAGGGTTATTGAGAAACATTTTGAGGTATTTTGTGAAAGTGATTCAACAGCTGCTGAAGGATGTGGAGGTCGCTTTTCATCACATCTGAGGTCATCCTTTAGCTAAGGATATTTGAAGGAAAAAATAACCAGCCTGAATCTCAGCAAAATATTCCTCTTATCTTTATTTGGAAGTTAGAAAATAGAAACTGCAAAAAAGATGGGAGTACTACAACCATGAATACTGATTTCCCACAGAATTGCAAACGCTATGTAAGTTATTTATGAAAAATGTGTTTTAGCAGAGAAATGGGGGTGGAGGGTAGGGATCATTTTATTTCTGGCTCTTTCCCTGAGTCATTATTTGACCTTGCGCAAGCTACTTCCACATTCTGTGATCATAGTTCTGTAGTAGAGGCAGTAATACCCATCTTACACAAGGATTCAAATAGTTATTCAATATTATGTTTTAGCATTTATCTCCCTGTATAAAATTTCTTACAAGGGCATACGAATTGCTATAAGTATAAAAAATAAACATGACAAAGACATCAAGAATAAAGAGGCTTTCGAAGGCAAGAGAAAATCATCTCAAGGGAGTCTGAAATCTGAAGTTGAAGAACATGTATTTTTGTTCGTTTTTTTTTTTTTTTTTTTTAAACCATCCATCCAGGATTCAGTGGTACTAGGACATTATTTGACCCTTTTCTCCTTAAATTTTTTTTTTTTTTTTTGTGGGTGTGAAAGGCTATGAGTATGTCATATTCAGAGAGCTTGAGTGACAGATGAATAGCCAAAGTACATTGAGGCTTTACTCCTGTCTTTTCAGGCCCATTAGCCTCTACTCAGCTTTCCATGTGGAATCAGTCTGAGCAGGAGAATCTATAAATGACTGAGCACGGGTCCTGGGGTCTCTGGACTGAGGTTTGAGACTCAGCCTGACCACACATTAAATGTGCAACATCAGAGAAACTCCACAGCAACGGAAGCTCTCCATCAGGGAGCTCTGAGTCTCAGCGCCCTCACCTAAAGTGGGGAACATAACATGCCCCTCTACAATATTCACAGGAAGTATACATGATAGTGTATTGAAAATGCTTGGTAAACATTAAAGGACTAAACACAAGTCTACCCAAAGCACATTATTTCTTAGAGATTTTAGAGCAACAGCAAAGTAAACATTTATTTTAAAGTACAAAACAGACGATGAATGTTATAGCACAGAAAGGAGATTCCCGCTGGTTTGTGGGTGGGTAGGCATGGTGATAATGAACAGGTTTCAAGGGACGGGGTGTGGAACTGAGCTCTTCCAGTTGACAGGAGGCAGGAGGAGGGTGTTCCACCGGGGAAAGGGCGGAGGAGAAGCGCGGAGCTGGGGCAGCAGTTCACGTGCCCAAGACGGTGATTGATCCAGTCTGACCTGAGGGTGGGATGAGCGTGGAAAGGTAACAGCGGACCAGAAGGTCCTGGTTTAAGGTCTGGTTGAAGAAAGACAGCTGGATTCTCATCTCTGTCTCTGCATTCAGTCTCTTGCAATATCATGTCATGTAGCCTCTGGAAGACTTCCTTGTACACTTGAGAGGGAATAATACTTGAAAAAAGCAAGTAACATTTCAGTATTATTTAAAAAAAAACAAAAACAACTTAGTTTCGACCTCATAGACCCCCTGGATGGGTCTAGAAAACCTCCAGGGGTCACTGGACCACACTTTGAGAATTGCTGTTCTTGATCATTCTTTAGACACTTATTGATCTAAGAATAAGAAAAATATATGTTTGGATTAAAATACAACCACCACACTGTAGTCAGTGGTGATGTCAGCCCTACAATTGGCCAGGACTACAATGCCAGGTGGTATCGCCCCAGCAGTGGCTGAGGCAGCAGGGGGACTCTCAGGGGCTCCCCTGTTCTAGGCTGACCCGCTGGCGCTGGGCCAGCCGGGTCAGCTGGGATGGAGGTGTGAGGCTGGCCTCCAGAATGACAGCACCAGTCCCCACTGTCTGGGCTTCCCCACTCACCACAGCTGTTTCTCGATCCACAAAATCCACCTGCTGTGCTGTTTGCCTTTGAAAAGGCAGTTTGAGCAATCTTAGAGTTTTGATAACATTGTTGACATCATTTTTCAAAAGCTCTGCTTTCACAGGCTTAAAAAATTGAGATACGATTGACATATCACACTGTGTAAGTTTAACATGTACAATGTATTGATTTCATACATTTATATATTGCAATATGATTACCACCTTAGCGTTAGCTAACACCTCTATCATGTCACATAGTTATCATTTCTTTTTTGTGGTGAGAACAATTAAAATGTAGTCTCTTAGCAACCCTGAAGTTTATAATACAGTATTGTGGACTATAATCACTATCTTGTGCATTATATCTCCAGGACTTATTTATCTACTAGTTCCAAATTTGTACATTAAACATCTCTCCCATTCCCCACACCCCCGACCCTCACCATTCTACTCTTTGTTTTTATGAGTTCAGCTCTTTTAGATTCCACATGTAAGCAATTTCATACAATATTTATCTTTCTCTGTTTGACTTACCTCACTTAGGATAATAACCTTAAGGTCCATCCCGTTCACAATACCATCAAAAACAATAAAATAGTTAGGAATAAGTGTAACCAAGGAAGCAAAAGATCTGTAGTACGAAAACTACAAGACTTTAATGAAAGAAATTGAAGAAGAAACAAACAAATGGAAAGATATCCCATGTTCATGGATTGGAACAATCAATATTGTTAAAATGTCCATACTGCCCAAAGCCGTCTTTGGATTCAGTGCAATCCATATCAAAATTCTAATGAACTAGAAAAAACAATTCACAGGCTTTTAAGTGAGGAATGGCAAAAGTCTCAAACAGGAAGCTCTTGGCCATACTTTTCCCTCCAGAGCTGCATGTTGTGCCTTCCCTCAATAGGCCATATGAATGTTTTGACTACTTTCAAGAAATACTTTCTATGAATACATTTTGAAAAAATACAAAAGCAGTATACTTTGGAAAACCTAAATAATGGTATTCTTTATGTCCAAAGGAGAAAGTAAGTCACTGCTTCTCAATAATCCTACCAGCATTAGAGTCTACCACTTATACTTTGTCCCTCTAGGCTTCCAGAAAAAAAATAGATAAGGATTCTTTTTAATTATCTCATCTTGTAGATTGTCCCTCAATTTATGTCTGTCTGATGTTTCTCTCAGTTTTTTGGCTGCACCATGTGGCTTGCAAGATCTTAGTTCCCTGACCAGAGATTGAACCCCCACCCATGGCAGTGAAAGCACCAAGTCCTAACCACTGGACCACCAGAGAATTCCCGTCTCATTGTTAAACAGGGGTTATGGGTTTTGGAAAGGAAGGCCATGTAAGTGAAGTACCATTTTCATCACATGGTATCAAGGGTACATGTTATCAATATGACTTACCATTGATAATTTTCACCTAGATCACCTCTCTGATAGAAAGTGTTTTAAATATGGTTGTTTTATAGATTTAGATTAATTTATTCATGAATTAAGCTGTCTACTAAGAATCAGTGTGAACACAGGCTAAATTTTTTATATCATAACCTTGAAGTTGCCTAATAATTGATAAGAGTCTATATTAATAAGCATATACCTGACCACGATTCTGGAAGATAACCTTTGGGCTCTTGCCATCTCAGTTTTCTTCTCTCTCATAATTCTGGAGTTAGAGATGGCAAATACTTTCCCTTACAAATTTAAAACCTATTTTCCCTGCTGAAATTACCTGGGTTTCTTTTTTAATAAATTTTATTTATTTATTTATTTATTTTGGCTGCGTTTGGTCTTCGTTGCTGCACGCGGGCTTTCTCTAGTTGTGGCGAGCGGGAGCTACTCTTCATTGTGGTGCATGGGCTTCTCATTGCAGTGGCTTCTCTTGTTGTGGAGCACGGGCTTTAGGCACACGGGCTTCAGTAGCTGTGGCACGTGGGCTCAGTAGTTGTGGCTCACGGGCTCTATAGCACAGGCTCAGTAGTTGTGGTGCACGGGCTTAGTTGTTCCGCAGCATGTGGGATCTTCCCAGACCAGGGCTCGAACCCGTGTCCCCTGCATTTGCAGGTGGATTCTTAACCACTGCGCCACCAGGGAAGCCCTGGGTTTCTTTTTAAAGCCATCTTTTTTTCTCAGCCAAGTGATTTCACATAATTGATTAATTATTCCATTCAGGCTAAAGTATCTGTGTGTGACTTTGCAGACTAGAGAAGGCTGTAAATAATGACTTCAGTCAGCATCCTAGTTCTTACCATGTTTGCAGAAAAGCCACCTCCTTTCTTGCTCAATTTTTAGAAAAACGTCCGAGCTTGGGAAATGTGATTGCTGTTAATCCAGATAAGAACAAATCCCGAGCCCATACTTCAGCTTTGCAGGGCCCCTCTGGGGCACTGTTCATAGCTTTTCACTGACATAAATTAATAAACTGCCACTGACCATGGAAAAGATAAGAGAAAATATACACGATTCAGTAGCTTGCTGGAAACTTCCAACATAACAGTTCATCTCCTTAACAAAGAACCATGGAGTGTTCGGGTAAAGAAAAGCTACACTTAAGCTATTCCTTGCAGGGCCCACAGAAAAGGTAAAACTTGATGTGATATCACTCCCACAGTATGGGAGAGTAACTGCTGGACTAGCTTGGATTTGGCTTATTCACTTCTCCCCTATCATTTAAGGATGTTATTCTTCTTTCCTCTCCTCTCCTCCCCTCCCCTTCCCTCTCCTTCCCCCTCTCCTCTTCTCTTCTCTTCTTTTTTCTTTTCAGAAAGAGAAACCAACTCTGAGTATGTATTGGAATATTGTAGAATACTGGAAGAATTCATGAAATTAAGGAGAGGATTCCTGCAGCTTCAGGAAAAAACATGGAAGCCCTAGGAATACCAACAACTGAGCTTCTATCTCTAAAATGCTGTCAGAGAATGACTCCAGGCAATGGTTCATTTTATGTGTCTACTTGGCTAGGCCACAGTACCCAGGTATTTTGTCAAACATTATTCTAGATGATTTTGTGAAGGCATTTTAAAAATGAGATTACCACTTAAATCAGTGGACTTTGAGTAAAGCAGGTTACCCTCCATAATGTGAGTGGGCCTCATCCAACTAACTGAAGGTCTTAACAGGAAAAAGACTGACCTCCCAGAGGAAGAGGGAATTCTGCCAGCAGACTGCCTTCAAACTCGAACTGCAATTTTTCCCTGGGTCTCCAGCCTGCTGGCCTACCCTGCAGACTTTCAACTAGTCAACCTACATAATTTCATGAGCCACTTCCTTAAAATAAATCTCTCTGTCTCTCTCTCAATCTATCTAGATAGATATGGATACACATATAGATGTGGATATAGATACAGATATATTTCCTCTTGGTTCTGTTTCTCTGGAGAACCCTGACTAATACACTAGCTACAACTGTTTTCACTCACCTGGCCCTCCATTCAAGATCAGATTCAGAGAACATGAAACATCCTTGGGCCTTAAACTACTTTAATTCAGGTGCTATGCCCTTGTTGACTGAAAGAAAAATGCACAATGTAAAAGTTGTGAGTTTCAGTTTTCTTCAGGGACCTTACTGAGGACTATAGCATGGGAAACAGCCTCTGAGTAGCTCTGAGGGGACTGCTCCAAAGAGGTAGGGGGAGAAGCCAGTATATACATGATTTTTGGCTCGGGAGTACGTGCAGTCAAGCACACATCTCAGTGAAAGATAACTGATAGACATAAGGAACAGACATCTCAGTTAATGATTTTAGTGTTTTTCTATGTGTGAGAAGACGAAAGAATGCGGGTTCATTAAAATTCTTCCTAAAATATACATCTAACTCTTTGAGGGGGTCTGTTTTTCTAACGCACAGGGTGCCTCATCCTGTTTTTTGTCCTGAATTCCTTTCAGGGTGCACCGTCGGTCAGTAACGATAGTGGCTAATAACTAGATCCTTGTAGAACTAGATCGTGGGCAAAATTCTTTGTTTTATAGTCCCCCCTTTTGGTTATACATTCAACCAAGGTTTGGGAGGCATTTCATGACCAGTTTGTCTCACAGGGCTAGGAAGACTCATACCTAGGTCAGGCGAGGATTCCATTGATAGGCCACTTAAGTTTCTAGACCCTGTTAATGGTAGCAATAAAAGTCTCTGGATCACATGACCTACTACTCTGTTATGGTCCATGAAACGATTCTCCCTTGTTGCTTCTTCCCATATCTAGAGTTACACTATTACAATCATTTCAGTCTCATGTAAAACTATATATTTGGTCAACCATTTCAAGTTGCTTAGTCATCATTATTTTTGTCAGAGACTCTGTTACACATTGGGTAGTACAAGAAACAACAATCTTGTGTAACAGGTAAAATACAGATAATAGAGCTAGTAGCATTAATAAAGTCATAAGTAAGAATTTAACGGACTTCCCTGGTGACAGTGAAGAATCCACCTGCCAATGCAGAGGACATGGGTGCAATCCCTGGTCAGGGAAGATGCCACATGCCGCGGAGCAACTAAGCCCGTGCGCCACAGCTACTGAAGTCCGCACACCTAGAGCCCACGCTCTGCAACAAAGAGAAGCCACTGCAATGAGAAGCCCGCACACCGCAGTGAAGAGTAGCCCCCGGTCGCGGCAACTAGGGAAAGCCCACGCGCAGCAATGAAGACCCAACGCAGCCAAAAAATGTTAGTTAATTAAATAAATAAATAAATAAACAGAAAAGATTATTTGAATGTTTAAAAAAAAAAAGAATTTAAGCCAAGAATTTCCATTACCAACCCAGTTCTTTAAGAGATCCCCAAGACTAAGGAGTGGATTGTTCAAGGCAGAAATCTGATTTTTCATGTGGGTCATTAAATGTGTTATATTAAAGGATTAATCTGATATAAAGACACAACATTCAGTTTGAATCTGGGTGCAAGTGCCTCCTTGAGGTACTAGGGCCATGTGATTTTGTAATACCGCTTTTCTCATCATAGAGACTTCAGAATTCAGTAGCATAATGGCCTGATAACTATCACTGAAGGCTTGTTGAGTGAATTTTGTTAAGGATTCGACGTGGGTGATTACATTTTCTAATCCTACTGAAGGTACAAAGATAGCTGCTAAATGGTCATACCCATGAGATACCAGTGATCCATCAGGCTCATACCAATGGTAAATTTGCTGGAGTCCTATCTAAATTGGTACACAAGTGGCCTTGAGCCCAAGGGAATCGTAGGGTACATCTTCTTATCTATCCTGGATAGTTTTCATTTTAAAACTTAATCATGAATCAGGTATTACAATATAAAACTCACTAGTTTATAAATAACAGTTGGAATGAATTATCTATTCACTTGAGTTTAAAAAGGCTTCTTTTCTCTCTTTTCCTCAGTCTCAGGAACTGGATATGGTCTAGAAAATAAGTTTCCTGAGAGCCCTGCTAGAACATTTGTATCGGAATTCCTTTCAGGGAGCTCTGTCGCTCAGTGACTGCAGTGGCTAATGACTTGATCCTTGTAGAACTGGATGGTGGGCAACATTCTTTGTTTTACACTCTAAATGATTTTTCTGGGGGCTGCTAAATAAGCTGAAGTGGATAGAACATTTACAACCCAGTGAACTAAATAAACAAGGAGCTCTGTTAACTGACTCATCAGGCTTAGAAGATTTCAGGTAACATAAATTTCACGAGGCTCTGTTATCTATCATAAAATGTTACTGATCCTCTCTGTCAGGTTTTTCTGGAATTTGATGTCAAGGGATAAGGACACTCCTGTTATTCACTGTTTACTCATTGGGGAATGTAATCCTTTAACCCCATTCCTTGTGTAACACCAAGTTGTAAAATACATTTAAGAGAATTGCATCAAGTCCTAAACCTACACCTAGTGAGGGATAGTGTTACTTCACAAACCATGCCTAATGTTAATAACTTAAGCTGCAAAATGACCTCCCTGACTTTGTATCAGTTTAACTCACCACCATAGATTATATATCTTATGTAAAATCTCGTGTTTGTTGGAAGATTCTCAGACCTCGAGGTCTAGTTTTTCTCCTTTCACACTTCCAAATTGCACATAAATAAAAAGCATTTCCTCTAATGGATTCATGACACACGCAGAAGTTTTGCTCTCCACCCCTCCTCCCCACCGTCACCCCCTTTCTGATACTACCTTGCTGGCCTTTCTGATACTAAAATCTTCCCTGTCGCATGAGACACAGCATTCATTCCAGGCTCTCCATCAGCTGCCCTAGGTTCTCTGCTTTTATCCCAGGCTCCTTCCTGGTGTTCTATCCCAACTTTTCAACTTTCACTTACATGGTTGGAGAGCTGAGTGGTCCTTGAGATTCCAGCAGCTGCTACAGTAGCTGAGAAATCGAAAGGAAACCTGTCCTCATCACCTACTCACAGGAGGTGGTCTTGATAGACATATGCTTGTCCCAAGCCTCCCTCCTGGAGGCCCTGTCCTTCCTACTGAAACTGAAGGGAAGGGGGCAGGACACGACCTTTAAAAGAATGATATAACCATTGAGACATTAACTGGTTAGAGCCAACTAGGTCCAAGATGGTGGAAGATTTGACTTCCAGTAGATGGTGAGCTTCATTATGCACTCATTATAATACATTAGCATGCTAAATGACACACCAACAGGTGCCATGACAGTTCTGGGGCCAACCCTAAAGACCAAAAAGTGGGTGGTGGCCCAATTCCTGGAAACCTCCACCCCTTCTCCAAAATAGTTTGAATAATCCTCCCACTCATTAGCCTGTGAAATTATCCAGCCCATAAAAACTAACCACCCCATATTTTGGGGGCTCTCGCCTTCTGAGATGACCCACACTCTGTCTGTGGAATGTGTTTCTTCCAGGGCCACTCTTGCCCTTTTGAGATGGACCACATTCTATCGACGGAATGTGTATCTCTCTAAATAAATCCACTTCTTACCTATCACTTTTCCTCTCGCTGAATTCCTTCTGTGCTGAGACATAAAGAACCTGAGCTTCATTAAGCCAGGAGACGAGGTGTGCAATTTTAATTAAAAGACAGTGGGTTCGAGTCCCAGCTCATGGGTTCAGGTCCCAATTTGGGTTTCGGCTGAGTTTGCCTCTCATCTGAGTTGTGCAGTTTCACTACCATCCCAGGGTTATAATGAAAGGAGGAGGGAGGCACAGTTGGCTACCAGGCTCTGAGGATAAATCTAGAAATCTCAAGACTAGACACGGGTTTATGGACGTCATAGACTTTATTTGATTCAACAGACACTTTCGAGGACCTACCCTCAAAAGTGCCAGGCACTTTTCTACAAATTGAAGATAATTCTCAGCTTTTTTAGAGCTTTTATTCTGGACGACTGGAGGCTGAAACTATGCATGATAAGTGACAGAGGTAGGCTTCTGATATTCTCCTCCAAACCAACTGAAACGCTGGCTAACTCCCCAGGTTCTGAAGCTTCGTGATGTGAATATGATGTGTTGTTTCTGCACAAATACTGAACAAAGGGTTCCCTGGGACATGTTTTAAAAGATAAAATTCTGGTGTCATGGTGTTTCTGGTTCTCTGTTCATGTCAGGCAAGACCCTTCAGGAAGAAACTGTGGGTGTGGAGGGATTGTCTTGCATAACCTTTATTCTTTTTGTTGACTTAAAAAAATACACCACGTGAGAGTTGCAAGTTGAGTTTTATTTGGGGCAAAATGAGGACTGCAGCCCGGGAGACAGCATTTCAGATAGCTCTAAGAAACTTCTCTGAGGAGGTGAGGAGAGCGGCCGGGATATATAGGAGTTTTGCAACAAAGGGCAGGTAGTTGAGAACATCAAAGGATTATTGTAAATTAAAGAAAACCAGTTATCCCAAGTTAAGGAATTTAGCGCTTTTCTATGTATGGGAAGATGCAAGAGTCTGGGCTCACTGCAATCATTCCTTTGATATGCACCTCAGCTATCTGGGGCCAGTATCCTGTGCTTTCACATCCTGAGTCTCCTCAGGGGGCACCACAGGGAGTGGCTGCAGCCTGTTGGCTGCTAGATGGCAGGTATTCTTTTCGGCCCTGAGTTTCCTCAGGGCTCACCAGCTCACATTGGAGGGCTGCAATCATTGATGATTGTGACATCCTTTGTTTACTGATAATGGCAGGAAACATTCCATTTATAAATATTCCATTCATCACTTTCAGGTGTGGCTCAGGCCCTGGGATCCAGGGTAGGTCTGGTGGGGAGAGACCTTCCTCCTCTGGACCCGTTGTGGGCAAACTGCAGCCCATGAATCAAGTCCAACCCGCCACTGGTTTCTAATAAAATTTTAAAGACACATAGCTATGTGCATTCGTCTCTGTATTGTCTATGGCTGCTTTTCATGCTGCAACAGCAGAGCTGAGGGGCTACAACAGATATGGTATGGGCTGCAGAACCTAAATATTTATTATTGGACCCTTCACAGAAAGTTTGCCTACTCCTTTAGAATAATGGTGCTGTGGATGAAAAATGTTGCCTGCGTATCAGTAAACAAAGGATGTGGCAGCCATCAAGCCCCTACAGCAACCCTCAGTGGTGAGCCCTGCGGGAACTCAGGATGGAGACCAGCAGGCTGTCTGTTTGCCAAGCCCTCAGCCACTGCGACCACCCCCAACGGTGCCCCTGAGGACACTCAGGATGGGAAAGCACAGGATACTGGCCCTAGAGAGCTGAGGTGCATATCAAAGGGACGATTTCAGTGAGCCCAGACTCTTGCATCTCCCCATACACGGAAAAGCACTAAATTCATTAACTTGAGATGTCTGGTTTTCTTTATTTAACAGTAACCTTTTGATGTTCCTACCACCTGGACTTCGTTGCAAAAACCCCTATAAATCCTGGCTCCACCCTTATCTCTTCAGAGGAATCCCTCAGAGCCATCTGAGAGGCTGCTTCCTGGGCTTAAGTCCTCCGTTTTGGCCACCAGATAAAACATAATTCTCAACTTTTAGGCTGTGGATTTTTTTTCAGTCGACAGTTCTCAAAGTGTGGTCCCCGTGTTACTGAGTACAAGCTTGCTCTGTTCGCTACACGACAGGCCAATAAGTCAGAGACGAGGTGTTGAGGCAGGGAGTGTGCCTTTATTCAGAAAGCCTGCAGACCGAGAAGAGGGCAGACTAAAGCCTCAAAATGACCATCTTATCAGGGTTTGGATGCCAGTTTCTTCTTCTTCTTGTTTTTTTTTTTTTAACATCTTTACTGGAGTATAACTGCTTTACAGTGTTGTTTTTAGTTTTTTAAGGAACTCCATACTGTTCTCCATAGTGGCTGTACCAATTTACATTCCCACCAGCAGTGCAAGAGGGCTCCCTTTTCTCCACACCCTCTACAGCATTTACTGTTTGTAGATTTTTTGATGATGGCCATTCTGACTGGTGTGAGGTGATACCACATTGTAGTTTATTTTTTCTTTAACAGCTTTATTGGAGTATAATTGCTTTACAGTGTTGTGTTAGTTTCTGCTGTATAACAAAGTGAATCAGCTGTACATATACATATATCCCCATATCTCCTTCATCTTGTGTCTCCCTCCCACCCTCCCTATCCCACCCCTCTAGGTGGTCACAAAGCACCGAGCTGATCTCCCTGTGCTATGCAGCTGCTTCCCACTAGCTATCTATTTTACATTTGGTAGTGTTCATATGCCAATGCCACTCTCTCACTTTATCCCAGTTTACCCTTCTCCCTCCCCGTATCCTCAAGTCCATTCTCATTTAGTGACTTTAGTTTTTTAAGGAACTTCCATACTATTCTCCATAGTGTCGGTATGAATTTACATTCCCACCAACAGTGCAAGAGGGTTCCCTTTTCTCCACACCCTCTCCAGCATTTATTGTTTGTAGATTTTTTGATGATGGCCATTCTGACCGGTGTGAGGTGATGCCTCATGGTAGCTTTGATTTGCATTTCTCTAATAATTAGTGATGTTGAGCATCCTTTCATGTGTTCGTTGGCAATCTGTATATCTTCTTTGGAGAAATATCTATTTAGGTCTTCTGCCCAGTTTTGGATTGGGTTGTTTGTTTTTTTGATATTGAGCTGCATGAGCTGCTTGTATATTTTGGAGATTAATCCTTTATCAGTTGCTTCGTTTGCAAATATTTTCTCCCATTCTGAGGGTTGTCTTTTCGTCTTGTTTATGTTTTCCGTTGCTGTGCAAAAGCTTTTAAGTTTCATTAGGTCCCGTTTGTTTATTTTTGTTTTTATTTCCATTTCTCTAGGAGGTGGCTCACAAAGGATCTTGCTGTGATTTATGTCGTAGAGTGTTTTGCCTATGTTTTCCTCTAAGAGTTTTATAGTGTCTGACCTTATATTTAGGTCTTTAATCCATTTTGAGTTTATTTTTGTATATGGTATTAGGGAGGGTTCTAATTTCATTCTTTTACATGTAGCTGTCCAGTTTTCCCAGCATGGCTTATTGAAGAGGCTGTCTTTTCTTCATTGTATTCTCTTGCCTCCTTTATCAAAGATAAGGTGACCATATGTGTGTGGGTTTATCTCTGGGTTTTCTATCCTGTTCCATTTATCTATATTTCTGTTTTTGTGCCAGTACGATACTGTCTTGATTACTGTAGCTTTTTAGTATGGTCTGAAGTCTGGGAGCCTGATGCCTCCAGCTCTGTTTTTCTTTCTCAAGCATTTTTTGGCTATGCAGGGTCTTTTGTGTTTCCATACAAATTGTGCAATTTTTTGGTTCTAGTTCTGTGAAGAATGCCATTGGTATTTTGATCAGGATTGCATTAAATCTGCAGATTGCTTTGGGTAGTATAGTCATTTTCACAATGTTGATTCTTCCAATCCAAGAACATGGTATATCTCTCCATCTGTTTGGATCATCTTTAATTTGTTTCATCAGTGTCATAGTTTTCTGCATACAGGTCTTTTGTCTCCTTAGGTAGGTTTATTCCTAGGCATTTTATTCTTGTTGTTGCAATGGTAAATGGGAGTGTTTCCTCAATTTCTCTTTCAGATTTTTCATCGTTGGTGTATAGAAATGCAAGAGATTTCTGTGCATTAATTCTGTATTCTGCTGCTCTACCAAATTCATTGATTAGCTCTAGTAGTTTTCTGGTAGCATCTTTAGGATTCTATATGTATAGTATTATGCCATCTGCAAAGACTGATAGTTTTACTTCTTCTTTTCCAATTTGGATTCCTTTTATTTCTTTTTCTTCTCTGATTGCTGTGGCTAAAACTTCCAAAACTATGTTGAATAATAGTGAGAGTGGGCAACCTTGTCTTGTTCCTGATCTAGGAAATGTTCCACTAGGAAATGGTTTCAGTTTTTCACCATTGAGGACGATGTTGGCTGTGGGATTGTCATATATGGCCTTTATTATGTTGAGGAAAGTTCCCTCTATGCCTACTTTCTGGAGGGTTTTTAATCATAAATTGGTGTTGAATTTTGTCAAAAGCTTTCTCTGCATCTATTGAGATGATCATATAGTTTTTCTCCTTCAATTTGTTAATATGGTGTATCACATTGATTGATTTCCATATATTGGAGAATCCTTGCATTCCTGGGATAAACCCCACTTGATCATGGAGTATGATCCTTTTAATGTGCTGTTGGATTCTGTTTGCTAGTATTTTGTTGAGGATTTTTGTATCTATGCTCATCAGTGATATTGAGCTGTAGTCTTCTTTCTTTGTGACATCTTTGTCTGGTTTTGGTACCAGGGTGATGGTGACCTCGTAGAATGAGTTTGGGAGTGTTCCTCCTTCTGCTATATTTTGGAAGAGTTTGAGAAGGATAGGTGTTAGCTCTTCTCTAAATGTTTGATGGAATTCGCCTGTGAAGCCATCTGGTCCTGGGCTTTTGTTTGTTGGAAGATTTTTAATCACAGTTTCAATTTCAGTGCTTGTGATTGCTCTGTTCATATTTTCTATTTCTTCGTGGTTCAGTCTCGGAAGGTTGTGCATTTCTAAGCATGTGTCCATTTCTTCCAGGTTGTCAGTTTTATTGGCATATAGTTGCTTGTAGTAATCTCTCATGATCCTTTGTATTTCTGCAGTGTCAGTTGTTACTTCTCCTTTTTTCATTTCTAATTCTTTTGATTTGAGACTTCTCCCTTTTTTTCTTGATGAGACTGGCTAATGGTTTATCAATTTTGTTTATCTTCCCAGAGAACCAGCTTTTAGTTTTATTGATCTTTGCTATCATTTCCTTCATTTCTTTTTCATTTATTTCTGATCTGATCTTTATGATTTCTTTCCTTCTGCTAACTTTGAGGGTTTTTTTGTTTTTCTTTCTCTAATTGCTTTAGGTGTAAGGTTAGGTTGTTTATTTGAGATGTTTCTTGTTTCTTAAGGTAAGATTGTATTGCTATGAACTTCCCTCTTAGAACTGCTTTTGCTGCATCCCATAGGTTTTGGGTCATCGTGTTTTCATTGTCATTTGTTTTTAGGTATTTTTTAATTTCCTCTTTGATTTCTTCAGTGATCTCTTGGTTATTAAGTAGTGTATTGTTTAGCCTCCATGTGTTTGTATTTTTTACAGATTTTTTCCTGTAATTGAGATCTAGTCTCATAGCACTGTGGTCGGAAAAGATACTTGATACGATTTCAATTTTCTTAAATTTACCAAGGCTTGATTTGTGACCCAAGATATGATCTATCCTAGAGAATGTTCCATGAGCACTTGAGAAGAATGTGTATTCTGTTGTTTTCGGATAGAATGTCTTATAAATATCAATTAAGTCTATCTTGTTTAATGTATTATTTAAAGCTTGTGTTTCCTTATTTATTTTAATTTTGGATGATCTGTCCATTGGTGAAAGTGGGGTGTTAAAGTCCCCTACTATGACTGTGTTACTGTCGATTTCCCCTTTTATGGCTGTTAGTATTTGCCTTATGTATTGAGGTGCTCCTCTGTTGGGTGCATAAATATTTACAATTGTTATATCTTCTTCTTGGATTGATCCTTTGATCATTATGTAGTGTCCTTCCTTGTCTCGTGTAACATTCTTTATTATTCTTTATTCTTTTCCTTCAAATCTGAATGAGATCCTTGCTGGGTAGAGTAATCCTGGTTGTACGTTCTTCCCTTTCATCACTTTAAGTATGTCCTGCCACTTCCTTCTGGTTTGCAGAGTTTCTGCTGAAAACTCAGCTGTTAACCTTATGGGGATTCCCTTGTATGTTATTTGTTGCTTTTCCCTTGCTGCTTTCAATATTTTTTCTTTGTATTTAATTTTTTACAGTTTGATTAATATGTGTCTCAGTGTGTTTCTCTTTGGGTTTATCCTGTATGGTACTCTTTGTGCTTCCTGGACTTGATTGACTATTTCCTTTCCCATGTTAGGTTAGTTTTTGAATATAATCTCTTCAAATATTTTCTCAGATCCTTTCTTTTTCTCTTCTTCTTCTGGGACCCCTGTAATTTGAATGTTGGTGCGTTTAATGTTGTCCCAGAGGTCTCTGAGATTGTCATCAATTCTTTTCATTCCTTTTTCTTTATTCTGCTCCCTGGCAGTTATTTCCACCATTTTATCTTCCAGCCCACTTATCCGTTCTTCTGCCTCAGTTATTCTGTTATTGATTCCTTCTAGAGTATTTTTAATTGCAGTAATTGTGTTGTTCATCACTGTTTGTTTGTGCTTTAGTTCTTCTAGATCCTTGTTAAATGTTTCTTGTATTTTCTGCATGCTGTTTCTGAGATTTTGGATCATCTTTACTATCATTACTCTGAATTCTTTTTCAGGTAGGTTGCCTATTTTGTCTTCATTTATTTGGTCTTGTAGGTTTTTACCTTGCTCCGTCTTTTGTTAAATTTTTTGGTCATTTCATTTTTTTTTTTTTTTTGGATGGGTGTTGCTGTATTCCTGTCTTACTGGTTGTTTGGCCTGAGATGTCCAGCAGTGGAGTTTGCAGGCTGTTGGATAGAGCTGGGTCTTGGTGCTGAGGTGAGGACCTCCGGGAGGCCTCACTGTGACTGATATTCACTGGGGTTTGAGGTTCTCTGTTAGTCCAGCTGTTTGGACTCAGAGCTCCCACCACTGGAGCTCAGGCCCGACCTCCAGCCTGGGAACGAAGATACCGCCAGCTTCGTGGTGCGGTTAAAAAATAAAAATATTTAAAAAAAGGAAGAAAGAAAGAAAAAAGAAGCAGTACAATATCAAAGAATAAAAAACAAAATAAAATTAGAAAGATAAAAAACATATTAGGAAAAATAAAACTATAATTGAAACAACAGCAACAGGGTAAAATAAAACCACAACAGAAAAAAGAAAAAAAAAAGGGTGGGGGTGGGCAAACAAACCAAAAGGAGAGATCACTAACAAAGTATAAAGAATAAAATAAAATTAAATTAAAAAAAAAAAGATTTATCAGGAAAAATAAATATATAAAAGAATCAACAACAATGAATCAACAAGGTAAAACAGAGCCCCAATCTATTACCGCCACTATGGAGAACAGTATGGAGGTTTCTTAAAAAACTAAAAATAGAATTACCATATGATCCAGCAATCCCACTACTGGGCATATACCCAATAAAAACCATAATTCAAAAAGAAACATGTACCCCAATGTTCATTGTAGCACTATTTACAATAGCCAGGTCATGGAAGCAACCTAAATGCCCCTTGACAGACGAATGGATAAAGAAGTTGTGGTACATATATACAATGGAATATTACTCATGCATAAAAAGGAACGAAATTGGGTCATTTGTTGAGACGTGGATGGATCTAGAGACTGTCATACAGAGTGAAGTAAGTCAGAAAGAGAAAAACAAATATCATCTATTAACGCATGTTTGTGGAACCTAGAAAAATGGTACAGATGAACCGGTTTGCAGGGCAGAAGTTCAGACACAGATGTAGAGAACAAACATATGGATACCAAGGGGGGAAAGATGTGGTGGGGTGGGGGTGGTGGTGTGATGAATTGGGCGAATGGAATTGACATGTATACACTGATGTGTATAAAACTGATGACTAATAAGAACCTGCTGCATAAAAAAATAAATAAAATAAAATTCAAAAATTCAAAAAAGGGCTTCCCTGGTGGCGCAGTGGTTGAGAATCTGCTTGCCAATGCAGGAGACACGGGTTTGAGCCCTGGTCTGGGAAGATCCCACATGCCGCGGAGCAACTAGGCCCGTGAGCCACAATTACTCAGCCTGCGCGTCTGGAGCCTGTGCTCCGCAACGGGAGAGGCTGCAATATTGAGAGGCCCACGCACCGCGATGAAGAGTGGCCCCCGCTCACCGCAACTAGAGAAAGCTCTCGCACAGAAACGAAGACCCAACACAGCCATAAATAAATAAATAAATAAAAATTAAAAAAAAAATTTAAAATAAAAGAAAAGCCTTGGCTAAGGGGCGGAGTTTAGGCGGGGGTGGAACTTAGACAGGGACGGGGTTTTGGGTGGGGCAGGACCTAGGCAGGTGTGGGGGTGACTTTTGAGCATGGGGCGGGGCCTCTGCTTAGGACCTGCGCAGAAGGGGAGAGGCAGCACGTGGAAAGGAGGGCCTCTGGAGTGTGGAGTTCTGGAGTTTGGAGGAAAGGCCCTGGGTCGGGGTGTATGGGTGGGGTTTAGGCCCAGCGCGTTGGAGGGGGTATCAGAGGGGGTCTCCGAGTGTAGAGGTGGGGCCCTGGGTGGGGGGGTAGGGGCGGGGCTTGGGCTCTGCACGGAAGGAGGGAGGCCCTGAGGGCAGAGTATTAGGCCCCAGAGCCCAGCAGGCTACCCGGTGCCTACGTGGACAGGGAAAGCTCTGGCCCCGTTCCCTTCCATTCCTTCGTGCCCCTCCCCCACCATCTCCTCCAGGGTCTCCCCCATTGCCGCTGGACCCCTAACCGTGGGTGGGTCCCGCTGGGGGTAGGAACCCCTCCCCCAGCCACCCCTCAAGGGTGCTGGTCCCGGAGGTCCGGCCTTTACTTTTGCTCCCCCTTCCCTCCCTCCCTCTCCCTCAGGACCCACGTGGCTGGAGGGGGCCTCAGTGGGCAGAGGATCAGGCCTGGGATCTCAGCCGGTTCCTGGGGGCCCAAGTGGGCAGGGCAAACCTGGCCACGCTCCCTTTTGATCCTCTGCCCTCCCAATGGCTCCCCAATTTCCCCCTTCGGGCAAAGGATCCCTTTCCCTCCCCCAGCCGCCCCTCAGGGGCGCCAGTCCCATCCCGCCTCCACTTCTCCCCCTTCACTCCCCCCATGCCCCACGTCCTACCCAGTCACTGGGGGTTCCTCCCATCCCCTTAGGTGTCCGTGGTCCCCCATCGGTGCCCGGTAGGTGCCCTCGTTGTGAGGAAACACAAATTCCGCATCCTCCTAGTACGCCATCTTTATTCAGAAAGCCGGCAGGCCGAGAACATGGCAGACTAAAGTCTCAAAATAACCATCTTATTGGGATTTGGATGCCAGTTTCTTTTATAGCACAGAGAGGGGGAGGAGATGAGGAAGTAAAGTAAGAAGGCCATAAGTTCTGCAAATGTCCCCTGGAATGGCCAGCCTTGGGGGGCGGATGTGTTACTTCTTTCCTGTAGCCATCCACAGGTGGGCAGGGTCAGGATGCTTCCCTGAACAAAGGCACTTTGGTTTAACATTCAGGCAGAGGCGCAGGGTTCCCCGAGGCAGGCCATTATGTATAGACAGGATCCTTTTAGTGAACCAAAGCAGCAGAAAGCAAAGGTTAAAGTAAAAGAAACAGATCCAACTTGTAGTCAGATTTGGCTCTTCCCTGTTACACCTAGACCAGTAGCACCTGCATCAACTGAGACCTTGTAAAGAAATGGAAGTTCTCTCCCTACCCTAGATCTGCTCCATCAGGAACTCTGGGGTGAGGTCCAGCAACCTGTAGTTTAGTAAGCCTTCCAGGTGATTCTGTTTCATGCTAAAGTTTGAGAACCACAGAATATATGATTTTTTTCTTATAATATTTAGGGACCTACCAGGAAGTCAAAACCCCGAAGCAGTTTTTGAATTCCTGATGTATCCTTATTTTTTCACGTGATTGCTAAGAAAGTGAATGTTGCATGTTGAGATGCATTGGCTGAGGCATTTTTAAGAGAGGCATTACATATAGCAGTGGCATTAATGATTAAGAACTGTATTCACCACAGAAGGGATCATTAACTGATTTCATAACACTTATGAGGGCTAATATTTAGCTCATTGATTTATGAACATCACATCAATGTCCCTTTTAAAAGTTAAATCTCTTTAAATTAATTTTTGATCACAGTTGAGGAGAAGACATTGACTGATTACGTGTATTAGTGCTCTGTGATTACAAACAACTCCTTTGCTGTCCCAGGAGGCTGTGAACGAGTCTGATTTACAGATTCCTGTGTAAGGTACAAGAAAGGGAGGGAGATGGCTGTGCCCTTCTTGCCCCGGGTAAGTGTGATGCTGCCTCCGAGGTTGCTGACTCTTGCTCACTATTGCCCTCCTCTAAAGAGGAAAAAAAATCTGTATTTGGGAACACTGAGTTTCAATGTTTGGGATTTCCAAAATGCAGTCTACATGATGAAATTGAAGGGTAAGCACTGGGAGACTTTAGTCCATTGTTTGGAATATGTTTCCCTGGTTACGTGGATGAATGATGAGTGAAAATGTTGCAGGAAGGGGGACCCCTTCCAGGGCCTGAGAGTGGGCTCTTGTCTAACACTCAGAAATGAATTGTCCGAGGAGACTCACGTGCTGACAAAGCAAGAGACTTTATTGGGAAGGGGCGGCCGGGCGAAGAGCAGCAGGTTAAGGGAACCCAGGAGAACTGCTCTCCACGTGGCTCGCAGTCTCGGGTTTTATGGTGATGGGGTTAGTTTCAAGGTTGTCTCTGGCCAATCATTCCGACTCAGGGTCCTTCCTGGTGGCATGCGCATCAGTCAGCCAAGATGGATTCCAGCCAGAAGGATTCTGGGAGGTTGGTGGGATATGTGGATTGGCACCTCCTCTCTCCTTTTGACCTTTCTCGAATTCTTGCAGTTGGTGGTAGCTTGTTAGTTCCATATTCCTTACCAGGACCTCCTGTTGTAAGATAACTCATGCAAGTGGTTACTATAGTGGCTGGCCAGGGTGGGCGGTTTCGGTCAGTGGTTCTCCTAACAAAAAGATTCCATCAAACTTCCTTGAAATTGTGATGATGGGCCTGACTTCTGTTTCCAGGTGCTCAGACTTAAAAAATCTCCATGACCAAGCCTCTTCCTCTATCTTCACTTTAGGCTTAGTACTGTAATTATTATCATGAACTTTTTCTTTCATTTACGTGTCCTGTATCCTCCAATCAGATGGGATTTTCACAGTCAGCACAATGTTTCTTTTGTTGTATCATCAACTAAAAGAAATGAATGGTACTCCTGTTCTAGTTGATTAGGTAGAAATTCATTATTAGGGTGGCAAAGGGAAAATATCAGGTAATTTCAGGCCTTCCTACGCTCACCCCATTGATTCAGTTGTCACACAACTTCTAACATGATTGCAGGCAACAAGAGAATTCACAGGTCATATGTCCTGTACTTGGCTGGTGATTATCAATATGGACTCAATATAATTTGCACGTGTTTGTGATGAAACATTTTATACATGTGACCTGAAGGCCTTTGTTAGAAATAGTAACATACTAGTGCTACTGTACCTTTATTGCTAATTTTTATTTTATTCACAAATAGAATACAGGTTATTCTCAATTGTGGGTTTGGCAAACTACACCTGTGAATGAAATTTTGCCTGATGCCTGTTGTATAAATAAAGTTTTATTGGAACATGGCCATGCCTGTTCTTTTACGTATTACTTAATGCTGCTTTTGTGCTGTCGTGGTAATGATGAATAGTTGTGACAGAGCCTTTAAAGCGAAAAATATTTACTGTCTGATCTGTGTAGGAAGTTTGTCCACCCCTGTCGACTGCATCACTTAATGGCACCAAAAGAGTCAAAATCTCAGGGGTGGGCACAGACTGACTTCCTTATGACACTAAATCAGGTAAAGGATGCTTTTTTCCACATTTCAGTTCTGCTGTAGGTATCGGGGAAAAAAAGTGGAAGCAAAGCATTTTGTACTCAGTAAATATTCTGATCATTGACCACTTTAGGATTTTCCATGACTTAAGTTTAACCCTTTCTTTTCTTTTCTTTTAATTTTTATTGGAGTATAGTTGATTTACAATGTTGTGTGAACCCCTTATTTCTTACGTGTATTCCAACAGACATCAGTAGATCCTTCCCAAGTGCACCACCTTTCCTATCTGCAACATGAGTTGTGAAGAACAGTTTTTGGTAGAATGTCCTAGGGAGACATGACGATGTTTATGTTGATGTCATGTTTCACGACATGAAACTTTACTTTGATTCAGAATGTAGGAGGCAGCCTGGCAGGTTACTCCCCCAAATCCCCTTCTCCTCCTCATCACGTCCTTGAATCAGCCCCTCTCCCTGTGTGCGGGCTGGATCTAGTGACTGGCTTCTAATGGGCAGAATATGGTAACGTGATGGATGTTGCTTCTGAGATTTGACTGTAAGAAGACTGTGACTTCTGTCCTGGGTTCTCTCTCGCTCTCTCGTGCTCTCCTGGGTTGCCTGCCCTGGGGGACGTCAGCCTGTGAAGCAGCCCTGTGAAGAGATGTGTGTGCCAAGAGACCAAGCCCCACCAACAACCATGTGAGTGAACTTGGAAGCGAGTCCATGACCCCAGTCCCCCAAGTCAGCTTTAAGATGAGATCCCAGCCTTGACTGATGATTTGACTGAAACCTCCTGAGAAACTCCAAGACAGAGGCTCCCAGCTAAGCGCCCCTGCATTCCCAACCCACAGAGACTGTGAGATAATACATGTGTGTCATTTTTTATTTTATTTTATTGAAGTACAGTTGATTTACAATGTTGCATTCGTTTCAGGTGTACAGCGTAGTAATTCAGTTATACATATACATGTGTTCATTCTTTTTCTGATTCTTTTCCCATATAGGTTATTGCAGAGGACTGAGTAGAGTTCCCTGTGTTATATAGTAGGTCCTTATTAGTTATCTATTTTATGTATAGTAGTGTGTGTATGTTAATCCCAAGCTCCTAATTTATCCCTCCCTCTCATGTTTCCCCTTTGGTAACCATAAATTTGTTTTCAAAATCTGTAAGTCCGTTTCTGTTTTGTAAATAGATTCATTTATATCATTTTTAAAAATTAGATTCCACATGTGAGTGATAGCATATGATATTTGTCTTTCTCTGTCTGACTTACTTCACTTAGTATGATAATTTCTAGGTCCATCCATGTTGCTGCAAATAGCATTATTTCATTCTTTTTTATGGCTGAGTAGTATTCCATTGTATATATGTACCACATCTTCTTTATCCATTTATCTGTTGATAAGCTGCTACATTGTGGGGGTAATTTGTTATGCAGCTATAGATAACCATTACACAGGAGAAAAAACCCAGACCTGAATGAGGGAATAATAACAGCTTTCAGGCTGATAGAACTTGTTCAGTCTGCTTTATTTAAGTTAAATGAAATTGGAAAATACTACACAGCTGAAGTATCCCTCTTTGGAAGTAGGCTGTTATTTGACACAAGTTCAGATGTCCCCACCTATTTTCAAACACGCGCTGGGCCTGTCTGTCTTCTCGTTGGTTCACATACTGCTCGGGGGCTGGTTCTTAACCTATCTTTATGCACAGACCTAATATCTTAGCTCATGTGGGAAAATGGTCTTTTATATCTGAATTGGCTAATATTTATATAAAAGAAAATACCAGAAGATGCCCACTTTGTATTGAGCTGCTATTTCTTTCTTTGAAAATGAAACTATGGCATATCACAAAGACAAGTTTGGACTTTGCAAAAGTTCCCTCTGTCCACTCCATGGAGCAGCCCTCGTGCTCAGGCAGCTCCCAGCACCTGCGGTCTGCAGAGGCGCTGTGAGCAGCTGCAGCTGCCCCAGCCGGATCTGCTCACCCCACTGCCCCTCGCACCCCCAACAGCTGCTTGGGTGGCCGTCAGCCAGAACTGTGGGCAGCAGGAGGCATAACTCTGCTGCCAGGGCTGCTTGGACCGAGATGGGAGCTGCGTGTGGAAAAGGCAAATCAATTCAACTTGTATTCTTTACCTTTCTTCTCTCATTTTCATCTGTAGAATCTTGAAATGGAGATCCTTTCTGAACACGGGCATATGCTTTGAATGACCCAGACATGGACACGTGGACATACACGCAGACACACACATGTGCACACACACCTTCCTTGTCATATTTGCTTCACATGGACAGCAAACAGAGCTGAAGAATACTTTGAAGTTTGTCCATCCAGTGGCTTTAAACCAACCATCACCTGCTGTACTTTGGGCATGTTTTTTAAGTGCAGATTTGGGGTCCAGTCCAGACCGAGTTGAATCGGTCTCTGGTGTGATGCCCAGGAGTCTCTATGTATGACAGATGGTAAATTGGTCATGGCCATCTCCACCCCCAACAGGAGGCCACACGATTTTAGTGAGTGGGGACCCGTTCTAGTTTGCTTGTGCTTCTGTAACAAGGTACCACAGACTCGGGGGTTTAAACAACAGACTTTTATTGTCTCATAGCTCTGAAGGCCAGAAGTCCAAACTCATGAGGCCTTCAGGGTTGGTTCTTTCTGAGGCTGTGAGGGAGAATCTTGTTCCAGGCCTCTCTCCTTGGCTTGTAGACGGCTGTCTTCTCCCTGTGTCTCCTCACATTCTCTTCCCCCCATCTGTGTCCAAATGTCCGCTTTTTATGGGGACACCAGGCTTATTGGATTGGGACCCACCCTAATGACTTCATTTTAATTGGGTTACTGCTGTAAAAATCCTGTCTCCAAATAAAGTCACAGTCTGAGGTCCTGGGGGTTAGGACCCTAACATATCTTTTTTGGGGGACACAATTCAACCTATAACAGGACTCCTTCATGTAATAGGTGGCTATGTCCTGAATCTTCTATAATAATAAAATGATCATAGCTAATGTTTATGGGGTACTTACTATCTGTGTTAACTGTTTTACATGAATTATTAAATTTTAACCTTCACAGCAAACTTTGAAGAAGTTGTTGTCATGTTTCCCAATTTAGAGATGATAAAACTGAGGCTTAAAGAAATTGGGTAACTTGCCCAAGACCTCACAATTAGTAGATGGTGGGGTAGGGCCCCAGTCCAGGTTAGAACAATTCCAGAAGACATGCTGCTCCCTATTGCACATTTAATTGTCGTAAACTTCTAATTGTTACCAAAGTCCATTTGCATTTAGTCAGTCTCTGCTTTCCTATCTCATTGGTCTAACTTTTTTGTCTTCCATCTGTAGCCAGAGTAACTGTATTCTTTCCTCTTTGTCACATGCTTCCCGAAGGTTTCTAGGAACTTCCGAGCCCTCACTTTTCCAGGGTACACACCCCTGTTCTTTCTTCGGGTGACATGCCTGGCGTCCTCGGACCACAGTGGCCCATCTTCTTGGACCCTCCGGTTTGCTGATGAGCATCTTAACGTGTTGTCCCCAGTGTAGACTGGAACTGGGTTTGCACACAATCTTGCTCTAAATGTGCTGGCTTATCATGCTCAGAGTAAACAAAAATCTCCCAGTTACATGTGCTTGGTGTCCCATCAGGACGGACCACACAGTTTCTGTTCCTTCCACATAAGTACATCGGAATATAGACTAAGCACAGATTGTAGGCCACAGACTGTAGACTCTATGTGTATGTCACCCTAAAGAACTCATTCCCACTGTCTCGACCAGGGCAAAGTTATAAACTGAGGCAAGTAAACCCCAGTGTTCCAGGGACAGGGCCCCTACTGTTGGGACCCTTCCCAGGGTTTCCAGCTCACTGGGCAGGGCCAACCCCAAACTCTCCTCTTACGTGGGCTTCTCACAGCAAGCAAACCAGCAGCTAGGTTTTCTGTTGGCGTGTCTGTTTTTTCCCCTCCTCTCCTGTGTGTCTGGAACCGGGAAAGACTATCTTTCTCTCCATCTTATGCTCTTTAGTTTACGGAGCTGCCCTTTGGGTAACAGTAGAATTCAAGAGATGGTCATTATCCCAAATCCGTGGTTTCATACTTGGCCTGCCGACTATGGAGGAGATTGAAATGACCAGCTTGTGTGGGTCCGTTCAGCCCGGTTGGTTTCAGCATCTGTTATGGGACAAGTGCCCAGCTGCCTGCCCTCCCTCCTCTCCTCTCTTCCAAACAGTGATGAGCTCTGGTTCCAGGCACTGTTGTAGATCCTGGAGACCCTAGAGTCGAACAAGACACAAAAGGTTCCTGCCTTCAGGGGTGTTCTTGTGGTGGGCTGACAGGTGCAAACAAGTAAATCCATGAAGTGTGTTCAGGTTGTGAGAACAGCAATGATGGAGATACAACAGGATAACAAGGTGTGTGTATGTGTGTGTGCCCCCTTCTCCAGTTCCTCCCGTGCTAAACTCTCCAGCTTCTAATTGATGCTTTCTCAGCAGATCTACCTTCTCTTGACACATATCATGTCGGTACCAGCTCACACGTCTCAGCCCCCTTTATTTGCCAGGTGAGGTTCTGCAAAGTGATTTTTCAATTTACCCCAATGGTGGAATTAAAATGATTAAATATGCAATCAACCAACTTAAAACTACAAGTGGTTCCTGCCAGCGTGTTCACTGAGCCAGGCATGATTCTAGACGTCGGACATGATCTGACCTCCTTGAAGCCACCTCTATTTTGCGAGAGTCGGTGGAAACAAAGCAGAGCTCTGGAGAAACTGCAGAGCCCAGCAAGATGGTCTTTGTTTCCTGTTCCTCTGCCCTTTCATCTCCTCAGCAGTGCCCCCATCCACCTCTCAGGCCTTTTCACCTTGGGTCCTCTCCACTGATCAAAACAAGAAAAGAGTGGCTATCATTTATTCATGGTTAGATGGAAAAGCAGGGTCAGGGGTACCAGGCCTGGGGCCCTCTCTTCAGGAGTAATGATGGTGGATTTTTCTGTGACCTCAGCAGTTCTCATCCCTGAGGACCCTGAGCTCGGCTGAGCGAGTTGTAGGTTGGGGACCCCAGTAAGTCCACTGCACAAGGAAGAAGGAGCTGTGAGGCTAGCCCTGGCCCTGCCTACGTCAGCGAGGCCTGGACGAGGCAGCCAAGGATGGGATCCATCCCAGAATAAACACTGTCCTTCCAAGGCAGGCAGAAGGCTCTCAAATCCGGGGAGAGAGAGAAAGCAACTTACCAGGCCTTTTTTCCCCTGAGGCTCAATAGGACGAAGCTGATAGGCGTACTGAATGTCCTAGACCCCCTACTCAGAGCTGTAACGAAGTGCAAATTCTCTCAGGTGGTTGTTTTTCTCTTTAGTTAACGTTTTAGGCAACCATTCTCCTATTGTGGAGTGAGAGATCCTGCCCCCTTTAAACGGTATTTCAGACATCAGCCAACTAACCTGCCTGTCTCCTGGGCAGCGGGGTGGAGGTCTGGGTGCATCTCTGAACTCAGCCTCCAGGTCACTCTGAAATCCTGCTCTGGGCTGACGCAGCCCTCAGGGCCACCTCCCAGCCTCCTCCTGAGCAGCCACCAAGTCAGGCTAACCTGTGGGCCATCCCTGCTACTTCCAGGCTACTGACCGCACGGCCCAAGCATCAGTTGGGGCTTCTGGGCTCCCCCCGCTGCAGCCCCAGGCCAGAGTCCACCACTTCCTTGGAGTTCTGCCCTGTGAGGTGGTCCCCCCTTCTTGGCTTTCCCCACTGGCTCCCTCCCTTTGCCACCTTCACAGAGGCTGGAGCTTCCCCCTCCCGTCACCCCTCCCCTTTCTTTAGGCTGGATTCTTTCCTCCTGTGCAAAGATTTCCGACTCTGCAGGGCTCATCTCCTGAGCGCCTTCTTGCACCTGTGGACCAAGCCTCTGCCTAGGTTCCTCCATGTATTCTGAGGCAGAGGCAGCAGGAGCCCATCATTCCCACTGCTTTGGCTGAAACTGGAAGCGGGAAGCAGGAAGCAGGAAGTAATTGTTTGTGCTGTTTCCGGATTCCTTCCTTTGGGGCCCAGGAAACTTCAGCCTGGCCGTGGCTAGTGAGATTAGGGGTGCAGAGGATCCCACCCTTGGGGCTAACCTGTAGAGAATATTCAGGAAAATTGTTAACCAGGATGCTGATTTCAGCTACACAACAAGGTGAGGTGAGACAAAATATCAGGGAGCTATTGCAGAAATAATTTCAATAACTATTATTTGAGTGAACTATTTATCATCCATGCCTACTTGTCACGGGGTGGATAAACACTTATGCACATTAAAAAAATGTCTACTTAACTTTGAGGCAAGGTTTCTTCTATTACAAAGCCAAATCCAGCTCATATATGTCCCACCTTCCTGGTGAGTTGCTCGGGTAGCATGGTCTAAAAAACAACTAGAGACACTGACCTGTAATGGACATGGCGTGGACACCCCACTATGGACATTTTATCAAGTACGCTACTTGGGTTTCCTCCTTTCCAGGCTTGACATGTCATGGAAAAATTAACTTGCCAAGGATTGCACAGCTTTAAAATGGCGGAAGAAGAAATCAGCTTCAGGACCCCAGGACCCTCATACCTCAGCCTTTTGAGGAACACGAGGCTGCAGCTTTCCCTGTTCCATCCCCCTGTTACATGGAAAAGCAGATTCACTTCTGTTCACTCAATGTATGAGTTTCTGGAAAAGTGTACAAAATAGAACGTTTGTATCTTTCAAATTCACGAGGGGGAAGTTATGTTTTAAAGCAATGTTATGGAAAGAATGCTCTGATAAGGTGGCATCCCCATGCCCTCCTGACCTAATTCACCTTGGACTTGGCGTTGGTTCCGACTCCTCCACGTCCCTGCAGTGGGATTGTGGCTGGACGTTCACCCTTCTGAGTCCTGGTGTCCGGGTGTCAGTTCTGAAGTTTGTGCCACATAAATCCAGGCGCTGATAATCCAACAGCTTCATTAATAAACTCCTGATGGGTGAGATGTTAAACCCACACTTCTAATAGGTTTAGAGCTTTCCACTTGGGGTTACTGTCTGGGGGAGGTGTTCTATTTTTATCTCTTCTTTGCCTTTGTGCAGATTGCTGTTCTGTAAGGGATCTGGGCTACCCAGAGTATGTTTAGTTCATTTGGCTGGGACACTTTCTTAACGGTATAGAGATAACCAATTGTATAGTTTATATTGGAATTGAGGGTTTTGCCTCCCTCAAGAATATTATAATCTTAACTTATTGTTTGAGGCTCCATTTCCTTTAGATAAATACAGAGATGTGTTTTCTCTTCCCATTCTCTTCCCCTATTCCAGTGAGCAGTTTTTCAACAGACTGTAACAGAAGATTTCTCTGTCTGCATTGGGAGTCATCTCAGGTTTACGTTCAGAAAAGCTACTAAAAATGTGAGCTGCAAACAACTGGGCAAAAGCAGAGGAATGAAAAGAAGTTGTTTGATGAGAATTTTGCGGAACAATGGGACAAGGCTGTCACTTGCAGAAGGACTTCGCTTTTTCTCAGGAGGGGGGAGTTTGCTTCTGCCCACCCCAGGCAGTCACTCCAGAAGGTTCACGTGACCCTTCATCCTTCATGCAAGGGGATCCTACGCATCTGAGGCAGAGACTCCTTCCACGTGACCTCAGTTTGATTGGGGTGCCTTTCTAGTGAGTTCTTTTTTGACTTCGTATGATATAAAGCTGTTTTAAGTTATTTTACACCAGAATAAACAAAAATTTCATAAGAGGTGATGTCTCCGTGAGCCTCCCCAGTAATGTTTATTCTGCCAATTTCTGGGCAGAAAAACATTCTACCTGTGTTAACCATGCATCGTGGCAAAAGTCACAAGGACCTTTCTTCCCCCCAGTTTTTCTCCATGGTTTTCGCTTACTCAAGTAAATATTGTCAGTTGAACACATACACTGTAGCCAGCAGCTCGGCTGGTGTTTCAGTTCTCTTTCTTGCTGGGGTTGAGTATCGTGGTCTTTTAACTGGGAAGCCTTTCTTGTAATCATGAGACCTGTGATTCCCCGGTACCCGCGAGGTGTGCTGCTCACCACACCTGATCACAGCTGTCTCCTCCCAGCCACACTTTCAGTGAGCTTGAAACTGGCCTCAGTGGAGTATTTACACCATAGAAATTGGCAACATCTACAAATCATGGCCTCCCCACCGCTCCCTAAGAGCCCGTTGTTCAATGTTTACAGCTCTCCAGTGCCTGCGGCCATCACGTCTCAATGACTCAAGCCCTAGAAGACATGGTACAAGTGTTGGACAAAGAGTCGCTGTCTAGGAACTTGGTCTGGGGCTTCGCCAACAGAGGAGAACACTGGAGGGTCCTACTGCCACTGCCTCGGCCATCGCTCAGCTGGAAGGTGGACCTGTGTGTGCGTGTGCCTCTGTGTGTGTGCGCGTGTGAACACACGTGTGAGCCTCTTTGTGAACGAGGGGCCAAACTGCCCCTCCCTCCTGCATGGTTTCCTCCTCACCATCTTCCCCTCCTACCTGAGCCCGTCAGACCCACCCGGGCATTCGTTAGCTGGGCAAAGAACTGCTCAGAGCTGAACATGGCCTTGTGAGAGTGAAGAGGGACTCCCCTAGGGGAATATGAGGCTGGGGCGACGCTGATCACATCCTTCTCCTTCTCTCGTCCACTCCTCCTTCCTGCCCTTTAAACTTAACTTTCAGGGCCCTTTAAAGAGAAGAAGATGCCCTGGCTGGGAAGCTGGTGGGGCATGAGGAGGGAGGGAGAGCTGATTTGGCCTGTTTGCCTGGCTGATGTGGGGGTGGGGGGGAGGTGGGAGTCTGGACTGGCCAAGTGTCAGAGCCTCCCGGCTTCCCTAGAATCCTCCGGCCTCCGGCTACGCCTCCTTCTCCTCACCACTAAAATCTTAGACTGATCTCAGGGACCTGAACCTTTTTGCAGCTCTTGGCTCTTGTCTGACCTCTGTAGCTACTGCTTAGGCTATTTGGGATGGAGGCCTGAGTCACCACCCAGAGTGAGAGATGTGGGCAGGAGCCCTGGCCTCCACCTTGTGCCCTGAGGCTGGGCTGCTCTGGCCGTTATATGGGCTTACAGTTTGCCTGCATTGCTGTACAATCTTTATGCATCATAGAAGCCTTAGACCTCACAAGGATCCATTGGGGCAGGTAACTCCTATTCCCACTTCACTGGTGGGGAGACAGATCCCAAGACATGAAGTAACTTGTCCAAAATCTCACAGCCAGCAAGTGGCAGAAGCAGAACTGGAGGCCAAAGTTCCAGCCGCTCATCTCCATTCAGTCTCTCAAGGGCCAAAGGCAGCTGTTGAGTTTAGTTGCCAGTTTCTGAGACACTCTCCTCCACCAATTTTCTATCTCAAATGTCACCGTAGCAATGCTGCCTTCCCAGGCCGGGTGAGGAATCCGTTTCTACAGGGGCCTTTAACTCTTGCTGCATGCCACGCCCTGACTTTGCTGCACCCAGGAGATGGCTCCTGTTCAGACTCAGCAGGCAAGGCCCAAGCAGGGGGGTCCATCCCTGGACCCAGCCCCTGGCTCTGCTCTGGGGGGGAGCTAGAGCCCAGGGAGTAGAGATTCGCCCGAGGCAGCGTGTGGACTTCACGCTCAACCAGACCAGCTCAGGCCCGTCCTGGGTGCTTCCCTGCACCTGAGGGTGTCCCCTGGGCTCTGCTGGGGCTGGGGGTGGGTGCATGAGAACCCTTGGATGGTGGCGGGAGATCACTGCCCTCGGCCACTGGCAGGAGCTGCAGAAGGACAGGGCCCATCTGAGAAGAGATGCAAAAATGTCCCAGGTGCCTGGTGGGACCATGTAAGGCCACGTAAGTGTGGGCGTTGGTGAAGTGACCCAAAAGCCCATGGCTGCCGGGGCCAGGCCTTTTGTCCCCCTGCCCTCCACCCCTCAAACCTCTCAGAACCATTGCAGGGCTAGAGGGAGATTTTTACCTCTGAGGTGATGCCCTCCTAAAAGCAGGTGCTTAAAACATCCGGTAATTGATGAATAAAGCAAAGGGGAATAAACAGCGGCGGTGTTGACGGTGCACCTGCTTGGCTGTCTTCTTTGGCTTCTTTTCCAGATCATGCTTCTTCTGACGAGTTTAAACTCAGCCATGATCAAACAAAGCCTCGGTTATATTCCTTTCCTTAACTGGAACCACTTGTTTGTCTGAGCACAGCTGTCATTTTGCTGCCTGCCTGTGAAAGGGAATATGCTCGAATTTTACAAGTTTATGAATTTCATATATTTTCGATTTTTAGCAGGGTCTCCAGGCTGATTCCACATGGCCTTTAGAACGTGTCCACAGTTGTTCTAAAGGTAGCAGTTCTTATTTTTAAAACACTCTTTATAATAGAACAAGGGCACTGACATGTCTGGGTTCATGCAGAGATATGCTTTTGTCCCACCTGTTTACTGTTGGTAGGTGTTAGATCAAGCCTGATCTTCAGCAGGCCATAAAACATTTGACTACTGATATTTAGATAATTACAAAAACATATATTTCAGATGTTGTATTTTCCTAACAGTTAATTTTAGTTTCAAATAGAAGAATTCAAGCCTTAAAATATTCTATAGCTCCGAGGGGCCTGGTTGGAAATAAGGATGTTGCTTTTGTGTAACACAAATTGTAGACGAGAGATTCTGTTTTCCCTTTGCTTCCGTCAAAGAGGTGTTCTCGTCCACTACAGCTCAGGTGAAACTGACATGTGCTGTCTGCCTCGGGGTTCTCAAAAGTGTGCTGAATAAAACTCAATAACAAATCTCAGAATATTCCTTACTTTTAGCTGCTGTGGGGCTGACACATAACAATGTGTGTAAAGCCCTCTTCACACGGCGAGCATGAACCACATCTGGATGTGGTGAGCATTCCAAACTCCCCAGATGGCAATGCCCCAGGAGGTGCTAATATCCCTGACCTTGACCAAAGATGCCATTCTTGGTCTGCTCTTTCGTCTTTTAGGTGCAGGGACTGCTACTCTCTCTCAGGCAAAAATATCCCCTTGACCTTGTAATCATCAAAGAAGCCTCAGCTGATGCTTTTCTAAGTGATCCTACACAGCGTGCATTAACAGGTCTTAGGATTGACCTGTAATTATTTTCAATGTTGAAGGACTAAGACAATCTTACAGATTTCTCTCAGCCCTCAAAATTCAACACACATAATGGGCCTCTATTCTGCACCCCTCCCTCTTTCCAAACCTCTTATCAGGTGACTTTGCATCTCTGCTCATCGAGAGGTGACATCTATTTCCCCAACTCTGCACGTGGGCTGACCTTGTGCCTTGCATTGGCTCAAAGAATGCAGTCGATGTGACCGTGCCGTGAGGCAGGTCTGAGCCTGGGCCTCCAGAGACCCTGTGCGCTTCTGGTCTCTCTCTCGTGCATCTCTGTTTTGCTATAAGAACATGGCGAGGCTAGCCTGTTTGTGGATGAAAGACCATGTGCGGTAAAGCCAAGTCGTCCCAGGCCAAGGCCATCGTAGACCAGCCCGTCCCCAGCCACCCTGCTCACTAATTGCAGACTCCTGAACATGGCAGCCAAGGATACCCAAGCCCAGTTCAGCCAATTCAGAAATGATACATGGCTGTAGTTTTAAGGTACACGGTTTGGGGGGCTTTTTGTTACTCGTCAATAATGAATTGATACACCTGGGGCGCAATAAGTGTTTGTAAGCATAGCTAATATTTTTAGGTTATTATCCGGCTCATCAAATAAGTCCTGGCTCCACCATTGTGAGCCCCCTTCCTGTGGGACTGTCCTTTCCAGTCCCCGTTTGCCTCTGCTCGCCGTGCTGAGTACGTGCTTCGGTCAGCTTTGTAGATAATGGACATCCTCCACTCCCTGCATTTCATTTCCCAATATAGCGTCCAAGAAAAAAAACAAACCAAAGGGCTTCTTCCTAGTGGGAGAAAGAGCAGAGCATATTAAATTCCTGGAACCACATTAAATGGACACAAAAGTTACAAAACGAGAGGCGACTTGATCCTAGGCACTGCTCGCTGGCATCAGCTTGACCTCCCTCTATCTCTTTTAAGCAGGAATGCCAGCCCTCATTCTCCCAGTTGTCTCAGGCAAGCCCCCAAATGCTGAGCGCAAAGGGAAGACAGAGTAAATACACGTGGGACGGAACTGAATTAGATGGAGAGAAACTCTGTCTAATTCTGGGTCTGATTTCTACTAGTGCCAGGTATCTGCCATTTGATCTCAGTCCAAGAAGTCATCCTCTCTAAATGTGGTTCTTCTTCAGCAAAATAGGAATAATTCTGTCTGCTCTACTTAGTTCACACATCATTGCAAGGATGAAATTAGGTGGCATGTTGGAAATGCTTTGTAAACTGTTGAGAGCTCTGTAGTGCAATGTAAGGCATTGTTGTGGTTGTTACTATTTCAGGTCCAGCAGGGGAGATTGGATCTGGGGAAAATGGCAGACAGCCCAGGGTGGCAGGGCGGGGAGGCTGACTTGTTTTTTTATCAGCAGATAACGTAGGCAAAGCATTGTGACTCATATCAGAAAAGAAGCCTGGCAAACACAAAGGAAATAGTCTGGAGAAAGCTGAGGAGCCCACAGTTGGAGTTCTGCATTGGGGTTTAGGATGCTGAAAGCATTGGAAGGAGTCCAGGGAAAAGCAATGTGAGTCACTTCAGAACAGAAGGTCCAACTTGGGGGGGAGTTGGAGTGAAATGTGTGAGCTTTGGCTACCAGGAAATTGCACTTGTTTTCCCAGGTTCTTCCAAGAGGTGGCTGTTTCAGGGATGTGTGTCTTGCTGGTGTAGCGGATGCTGGTGTACAGAGCCCCACACAGGGACGTCCAAACTCCACCCCTAGTCTGGGCGAAGAAGACAGACATGCACCAGAGGAAAAGGAGTCGAACTTTTCCACGTGGACCAAAGGGAGTTATACTAATTAGGGTACTTTTGGCTGCAAGTAAGAGATAACAAGGTTAAGGTCATTCATTACCCTTTATAAAGAAGTCCCGAGATGGGCCAGTGCCAGCACTGGTTAAATCAGCAGCTCAACAAAACCATCTAGGGCTCAGTTTACTCCCCCTTCTCTCTCTGGTACCCTCAGTGGCTTGGTTTGTCCTTTTAGGCTGGCTTCCCTCATAGTCCAAAGATAGCTGCTACAATTCCCATCACACCACACAGATGACACCATCTCTACCCCTTTGTAAGAGCAGGAAATAATTTCCCAGGTATTTCCCAGCAGATTCCTCCTCCCATTGCACTTGACCATGACTGCAACCCTTTTCCAAACCTAAATCCATCACCCACAAGGAGAGTAAAATGGCAGTGACTGGCTTAGGCCAATCAAGATTCTCCCTGGAACTATAGAGAGCCTGGTCCACAGGAGCACAAGGCCTTCCAGACCCTGAACACAGTTGGGATTCTGATGGCAGGCGAGGAGGGAAGCTGCAAGGAAGGAGATGGTCAGGCATCAGCCAAGAACCACTGCATCCCTCTGGTCCACGTGACTCATAGACGATGCTCTTCAAAACGGGATACGTAACAGCTAGGATGTTATCAGTGCCTTGATAATAGCTAACATATTGGGTAGTTACTCTGCACCAGGTGGTGTGCTCAGCACTTTATAGGTGTCATCTCTTTCAATCATGTCAACAGCCTGAAGCCCCCTTGTAATGAGACTTTTGGAGGAAGAGGGGTGGAACTTGAGTAACTGAATCTCCTTGGAAGAGTCCAAGGTTAATCCTTCTTACATCAAATTGCTCTCTCTAAGTAACCGTTTTGTTGTGGTTCTGGTGAATTTTGTCTTCTCTTTCTAGCCGCTGACCTCACCTTTGACTACTATAATTTCTTCCCTGGGTTGTTTTCTTGGATGATGTCCTCAACATACATGCCCAGGAGTCAGGGGGAAAGTCCAGTGATATAAAAAGCCAGCCCAGAAGGGCTTTGAAATTCCACAGTTTTTTATTTTTGTGTTTGATTTTTTGAATTGGCATGTAATTTTTTTAAAAAGCCAATCAATACAAAAGTATTGTTAAAAGCAAATTTGATAAACGAGGTCCTACTGTAGAGCACAGGGAACTATATTCAATATCCTGTGATAAACCATAATGGAAAAGAATATGAAAAAGAATGTCTATATATATGTATAACTGAATCACTTTTCTGTATAGCAGAAATTAATACAACATCGTAAAGCAACTGTATGTCAATAAAATAAATTTTCAAAATTACAGAAAAAGAAAGCAAATATGCCTCCCACACTAGTCCCTGCCCAAATCTTCTCTCCCGCTATTCCATCCCTTCCTTCCTGTTTACTGACGAGCTATTTTACGCAAAGGTCCATGCTAATGTCAAGCCGGCCCATGGAGTTTCATGAAGCTATCTTTGATTCCTTCGCTCCCAACATTTCCAGCATCCATCAGTGCCAAGTCCTAAGCATCCGTCTTCACGAAACCTCCTCATGCCTGTCCCTTCATTGTTTCTCCCTGGACCCATGGTGCCAGCCTCCAACGGCCTCCCAGACTCCACTGCCTTCTTGCTCTTTCTGCCTCCATCCTCTTTAAGGGTATTTTTTACATAGACTACATTATGGGCTGAGTTGTGTCCCCCCAACCCTCATTCATATGGTGAAGTCCCAACCCCTAGTATCTCTGAATGCAACTGTATTTGGAGACAGGGCCTTTAAAGAGGTGATTAAGTTAAGATGAGGTCATTAAGGTAGGCCCTAATCCAGTATGACTGGTGTCCTTGTAGGAAGAGGAGATTAGGGCACAGACATGATGTGCACACAGGGGAGACCATGTGAAGAAACCTAAGAGAAGATGACCATCTGGGGCTAGAGTGAGGCCCAGGGGAGAAGCCAACCCTGCTGCCACCTTGATCTTGGACTTCCAGCCTCCAGAAATGTGAGAAGATAAATTTCTTTTGGTTAAGCCATCCATCCAGTCTGTGATACTTTGCTACGGAAGTCCTAGGAAATGAGCACAGACCACTTATGATCAAGTCACTCATTTGTTCAAAAACTTTCTAATGGATTCTAGTTCCTCAGCATTAAGCAGACTTCCTCCCCCAAGGCCTTCACGGGACCTTACGATCTGGAGCTGATCTGCCTTTACTATCTTCACTGCTTATCGACTCACACTGGGCTGGTTTCCATGCAGTGAACATGGCCTGAGATTTCCTGCCTCTGTGCCTTGGCACACACAGGTTGTTCCTTTTATGGAAAATAGTTTTGCATTTCCATGCCATGCCCCTCCCATCTCTAACTGTTGAAATCACATTTATTAAGCCGCGCGCTCTCCCAAACCCACAACTCAGTGGGATCACGCTTTCCCTTCCCTGCACCACTGTGTAAAATCTTCATGACAGGCACTGTATTCTGCCCTGTGATCAACTTAAGAGTATTTTTTATTGCCTTAATATTTTTTTTAAAATAAATTTTAAAATTTATTTTATTTATTTTTGGCCGCATTGGGTCTTCATTGCAGGCTCAGTAGTTGTGGCGCACAGGCTTAGTTGCTCCACGGCACGTGGAATCTTCTCAGACCAGGGCTCTAACCCGTGTCCCTGGCGTTGGCAGGCGGATTCTTAACCACTGTGCCACCAGGAAAGTCCCTTGCCTTAATATTTGACTGTAAAATTCTTGAGCACAGCTTCTGCATCTCGCTCATCTTTCCATCTTCAATCTAGGATGAGTAGACAAATAGCATATCTTCACAAAGATGAGTGGGATAAAATAACATTGTTTTAAATTTTGTTGCTGTATATTTTGATCCTATTTTTAAATTAGGAGCAAAAAATTAAAGCAATGCCCATTAAAAAAATAAGAAATAGGAAAGGCAAATTTGAATTGTGTCACTTCTGGAATGACCCAGAGGAAGATGTGAAATTCTAGGTGGGAGAAACCCTGAATAGAAGAAAGACTTAACTACTTCACCTGCTATTGCAGCTATATTTTAAAATATAGGCTACTTAGGGTAGAATTTTGCCTGAATATTCTGGAATTTTTTCTTAAAGAAAAACATTTGATCTCTGGAGACAACTTTACAGAAGCTTTGCATAGGAAAGCTGGCTGGAAGTCGGGGGTGGGGGGGGGTGACTCTGAATTCCTTTTCCTCTGGAATTACCTTGCCTTTGAGATGCTTTGTACCGTGTGGGAGCAGCAGTTTTCAGCAGGGAGCAGGCTTCTGAGTGCAAACCTACGCCCTTAGCACCATCTGCTCTGCGTGCACATGGAAACCATGCGTAAGTGTGGGTTGGCTTGGACTCGCTGAAACATGATCAAAGGGAAAGCGATTTACATAATCTGTCCCTTCTTATTTGCTTTTTGGGCCGTCATTAGAGTGAGGAACCCAATTAGAGGTAAAAAAAAAAACACCCAAAAAACAAAAAACAAAACCAAAAATATTACCTCTCCTCCAAAATGAGGGGGAAAATACTTTCTTTTCATTACTGCAAGAGAAAACTGAGAGATGAAACCATTAGTGACATGAAATCTAGTGGGAAAACAGGTGGATTTTTTTTCCCTTAGTGAATCTTAAAGCAGTAAGATTTCCCTCCCTTTCTTTCTCTTTTCCCCTCTTCTGTCTGTCACATTGGGAGGCCTGCTGACAAGGACTTGAATAGGCTCTGTAATGATCCTCAGGCATCCCCAACACGGTGGCACATTAAATACATTGAGAAGCCAGGTACATGGGGAAGGAGCCATGGCAACAGAGGAATAAAATGTGCTGGTCTCCCTGGGGCTCTGCGATGCTGCTCAGTGGAGGGGAGGGGGACTTGGTGTCCCTGGAGTCTCCCTGATGGAGTTGGATTTCTGGGCTGGCCCCAGGGTCCCAGCTATCAGAGCCATGAGGTTTCAGGGAGGAAGGATATCAAGCTGGAGACGTGGAGATAGGGTAGGACCTGCCTCTGTGCTGAGAAGGGGTGGTGGGTACCACCCACCCAGATACTCTCTTACTTAGATGCTGAGTGTCTTGCATCAGGCTCCCAGAAGCAGGGACATTATGCAAAGGATTCATTGAGGAAGTGCTCTCAGGACAAGGGCAGGAGGGGTCAGGAGAGGACGGGTAGGGGAGATGTGTTTTGGGGGGGGAACCAGGTGAGAATGTGGGCTCCACTGGAGACCAGCTTCAGCCTGATCCCACGGGGAGCTCTGGAGCAGGAATCATACCACACGGTTGGTCCCTTTAGAGGCAAGAAGGCTGGCCCTTGATAACACGTTTCGTCACTGGTCACTGGCCATGGGGTGAGGTGCAGCAACTTCCACTAGGACAAGGAAAACGCTCAGGAGATGGGGCCAGTAGTGCGTTACCAGCTGTATTAGTCCACGCAGGCTGCAGTGACAAAGTATTACAGATGGGGTGGGGGGAGCCTAAACAACAGAAATTCATTGACTCACAGTCTGGAGGCCAGAAGTCCAAAATCAAGATCTCTAATGTTCATTGCAGCACTATTTACAATAGCCAAGACATGGAAGCAAACTAAATGTCCATTGATGGACGAATGGATAAAGAAGATGTGGTACATATATACAATGGAATACTACTCAGCCATAAAAAAGAATGAAATAATGCCATTTGCAGCAATGTGGATGGACCTAGAGATAATCATAGTAAGTGAAGTAAGTCAGAAAGAGAAAGACAAATATCATATGATGTCACTTATTGTGGAATCTAAAAAAATGATTCACACTGCTATATTTAAAGTGGATAACCAACAAGGACCTACTATATAGCACAGGGAACTCTGCTCAGTATTCTGTAATAACCTAGTTGGGAAAAGAATTTGAAAAAGAATAGATATCTGTATATGTATGACTGAATCACTTTGTTGTACACCTGAAACTAACACAACATTGTTAATCAACTATACTCCAACATAAAATAAAAAGTTAAAAAAATTAAAACATAATAAAAAATTATAAAAATGATTCGAATGAACTTATTTACAAAACAGAAAGAAACTCAGAGATACAGAAATCAAACTTATGGTTACCAAATGGGAAAGGTGATAGGGGAGGGATAAATTAGGAGTTTGGGATTAACAGATACATGCTACTATATGTAAAATAGATAAACAACAAGGACCTACTGTGTAGCACAGGGAACTCTATTCGATATCTTATAACAACCTATAATGGAAAAGAATTTGAAAAAGAATATTCTCCATGTATCTCCTCATGTTGTCTTCCCCCTGTAAGTGTCCAAATAAAAGGGGACTTTTGTATAAGGACACCAGTCATATTGGGTTAACTGCCCTTCCCATGACTTCATTAGCACAGACCCTATTTCGAATAAAGTCACAGTATAAGGTGCTGGGGGCTAGAACTTCAACACAGGAACTTTTGGGGTGGCACGACTCAATCTATAACACCAGTCAACCTTTTTCAGCAGCCCGGAGGTGGAGGCACCTACCGGATGGTAAAGAGGTCCCGAGCCGGGCACCACCAGCCTCCCTGCTGCATAGAACCGAAAAGCAAGTGCCCATGTTGGGTCATCTTAGTCGTCACCACTGGTTTCTTCTGGCACCTGGTAGACAATTCTCAAAAAGCACTGAAGGCTGTTGAACACTAATATCCTAGCACAGATTCGTTTTGGAAAAGCACTTTTCTCCATGATAACACTGTGCCACTGAGAAGAGTGGAAAAGCTGGGGAGAAGGCAAAAGCCGGGGGAAGGGGAAAGAAGTTCTGGAATCCCTGGGGCCTCAGGCCGGGCCGACGAGAAGGGAGTGTGGTCAGGGCAGCGGCCCCGGCCAGTGATGCTCGCCTCCTCTGATGGGATGGGAACAGGAAAGTCTCTGATTAGGGAGAAGCAGTGTCCCTGGGGAAACAGAAAGGTGAAGGAGGACAATGTAGGATCAGCATTAGAAGTGGAAACGGGAAGTATGACTGCACAGGAGTCCGGATCACAAACAGCGACTTCTCCGTGTCATGGGGGAGGGGACAGGATTGGGGCAGCCTCCCCATGCCCAGCTGTCCCCACTGCAGAGGCCTCCCCCTTCCCTCTCGGGCCACCATCCTGTGTCCAGCAATCTCAGACCCCAAGTGCAGGACTGAAGGTCATTGCAGAGGTCCTTTCCATCCCCACTTAAAGACCAGCACACCTCTGGAAGGCTTTGCACAGGGGACAGTTTGTAAAAGTGGGACCCCCCCAGAACTGCAGTCATTTCTGAGGTTCTGAGGGAGGTTCTTGGGAGGCAAATGGGTTTTCCCAACCTCCCTGTTTGATGTCGATGGGGGAGAAACCGCTTTCCTCTTCGTGAAGAATAAAAAGAAGCAGCATCTCTTTCTGACTGAAGGCGCTTTAGTCTTGGGGATTGGTTGGTAAAGACACCCGTGGGAGGCACCTTTCTCTGTTCCTATTTCGTGAAAAGGATGGCGGGACGTGGACCCAGGTGCCAGGAGGCAAGCTAGAGATGAACGGAAAAAGAATAAGGTAGTATACCGGGTAGATTGCTACACAAGATGGTTTTAGAGCAACTTTATTTAAAATAAAGTATATGTGCGTGTTATATATTATGTATTATCACATCCAAACAAAAGTAATAGGAATGCCTTCATTTTGTTAAATTCCCAGGCGGGGCTTCCCTTTTTCTGGTTGTCTTGTACATTTCTATGGTTTTGCTCCATCTGTTTGCTTGAATCACAATGCAAACAGGGCCCCGGCAGGGCATTGGATGACAGCTCTCTTATGTCTGTCTTCATCCTTGGTTTTCCCTGCACTGGCTTGCAGACGTGACTGGGTGTTTATCCTGTAGGGTTTCCAGCAGTCTAGATTTTGCTGATTTTTCCCCCTTGTGACATTTATCCTGTCCCTCTGTCTGCTGTCTTTCCTATGAAGTGATAGGTAGATGGATAATCAGATTCAGATTTGGTTTATTTGGCAAGGCTGCTACTTGGGTGCTGGGTTCGGTCCTTGGTCTTGGAGGACCCCACATGCCGCGGAGCAACTAAGCCCGTGCACCACAACTACTGAGCCTGCATACCTAGGGCCCGTGCTCCATAACGAGAAGCCACCGCAATGAGAAGCCCACGCACTGCAACAAAGAGTAGCCCCTGCTCACTGCAACTAGAGAAAGCCCGTGTGCAACAATGAAGACCCAACGCACCCAAAAATAAATTAAAAAAAAAAAAGTGCTGTGACGAATAGCCTTTTGAATACGGGTTTTCAAATCTTTGCCAGTGTATCATTGGGTTAGATCCGGAAGTGGGATAGATAGGGTAAATGAGAAGCACATGTGTCAAATTTGAGATTTTTGCCAATCCATTAATTCATTAGGGGTTGCAAAATGGTGAAATATAAATTCCATAATTCCTCATTCATTAGCTAGAATGGTTCTGTTAAGCAAAAGTTCCCTTTATCAACTCTTTGACTAGACTGAAGGACAGTCACTTAAGGAAGGCAAGATAAATGCTTGATCCTTTCTCTTTGCTTACGAATTTTCACATTAATGAATTGGTTCACAGACATCTTCCAGAGGGAAGAATGAAAACATTTTTTTATATATATCATTATGAACATAGGGATTTCATCATATTTGAGGTGTTTCAATTTGATGGCATGGCAGAATAATTTTTTTAATTGAAGTAAAGTTGATTTACAATGTTGTATTAATTTCTGGTGTACAGCAAAGTGATTCAGATGTATCTATCTACCTATATATATAGGTAGATAGATATACTTTTTCAGGTCCTTTTCCATTTTAGTTTATATTGAATTGAATATAGTTCTCTGTGCTATACAGTAGGACCTTGTTGTTTATCTATTTTATATATAGTAGTTTGTATCTGCTAATCCCAAACTCCTAATTTATCCCTCCCCGCCCCTTCCCCTTTGGTAAACATAAGTCTGTTCTCTATGTCTGTGAGTCTGTTTCTGTTTTATAAATAAGTTCATTTTTATCATTTTTTAGATTCCACATATAAGTGATATCATATGATATTTGTCTTTCTCTGTCTCAGAATAATTTTAATTTGTATTTCCCTTACTGAAAGCCATCTTGAGCATCTTTTTATTCATTTAAGAGTGAGTCCATTTATTTTCCCATAAACTATCTATTCATATTTCTAGATTACTTTTTGGTGGAGTTTTTTCTTCTCTATTTGTAGAACCTCTTTATAAATTAGGTTTATTAACTGTCTGCTGCATGAATTTTTCCCTTAGTGTCATTTGTCTTTTTACTTTGCTTATGCTTTTTTTTTGGCCATAAAAAGTGTTTTTCTTATAACCAGATTAATCGTTTTGCTTATGCTTTTAGATTTCAAGTCATAAGTAGGAAAGTTTTACTCACTCTAAGGTTAAAAAAGTATTCACCCATATTTTCTTCTAGTATCTTATTTTTTTTTAAACATTTAAACATACACCATTTGCAATGTATCCTGGTGTACAACATGAGTAAAGATTTAAGTTTTAATTTTCCATATGGTTATGCAGTTATCTCAATACCACCTATGAAAAAGTTCATCTTTTCCCTACTGACTTAAGATGTAGTTTTTACTATATATGAAATTTTCATATTCAGGTGAGTTTGTTTTTGGATTTTTAAAAATCCTGTATCATGTTTGTCTATTCAAGTACCAATACAAAACCTCTTAAATTATAGAAGCTTTATAGTGTGTTTTAATATCTGATAGGTCTACCCACCCTCCCTTCTCTCTCATTCTTTTTATTTTCCAGGGTGTTATGCTTTCTTGCTTGTTATTCCAAATGAGCTCTATAATCAACCTCTCTGGCCCAGAGGGGAAAAAAACTGATACATTTTAAAATTTAGATCACATTAAATTCATACATTGACTTAGCAAGAACTGATACCTTTTTGATCTTAAGTCTTCCAGCCCAGGAAAGTGGAGTGTCCTCCCATTTGTTTGTCTATTTTTGTGTCTTTTCAGGAGTGTTTTACGGTTTTCTTCATATGGGTTTCAGACGCTCCTTTGTAAGATTGATGCCTGAAAGATGTATGTCTTCTCTTTTTCACTATCATAAATATGATCTTTTTTTATATCTCACTAGTTTTTTGTTTATTATATATAACGGGTATTTCTTTTTCTTTGTTAAAAAATTGCTAACTTACTAAATTCTTTTACTATCATAGCAGATTTTCCTGTGATTCATTTGGGTTTTCCAGATGTGCAATCATGAAGAGAAGATTTTTTTATATTAGCAACTCTGAAAAAATGTTTGAAATGTTTGAAACTCTGAATCTCTGAGAAAGTATGCCTCTTTGGAACCACTGAATGGAATCAATGCAGTTGCCACGCTGGCAATGTGCTGGGGAAAATCTCTTCAAGGAAAGAAAATAGAGCTTTTTAAATCCTCAAACTGGCATCTCAAAGTTATAAAGGTGGAGACAGCGTTGCAAAAATGTGTAATTAATAGTCTCTGTCTCTCTCTCCTCTCTCTCTGAGCCTCTTCCTTCTCTGCCTTCTTTACTCCATTTTCTTGTATATTAACTCTTCCCAGCACAGATCCTTACCTCTTTCTACCTTTTAAGGTTCTTGCAGCTGCTCTTTACTCTGTGGTCTGTGTCTCCTATTCGTTTTATTGGGTTTCTTTTTGGGGGGGGGGGTCTTAAAAATATTATATAAAAACATTTCACTGTATATGTTTATGGTTTTGTTCTTAGAAGACTGATTTTTGTGTCTAATGTAAAGCACACAGTACATAGCTTTAGTTCCTCCTGAGATCCTAGATAATAAGAATACAGTTGTTCCTCGGTATCTGTGTGGGGGGTTGGTTCCAGGAGCCCTGAGAATACCAAAATCTCTGGATGCTCTAGTCCCTTGTGTAAAATGGTCCAGTGCAAAGAATACAGTTGGTTCTCCTTATGCTCGGGTTTCACATCTGCAGCAAGAGGGCTGACTCATGGTGAAAATCTCCATTTAGTGCTCCTATGTGCCAGATACTGTGCTAGAAACTCATCCATTCATCCAGTACATATTTATTGAGTTCCAGGTACCATTCAAAGTGTTGTGGATAAAGTCTACGAATTCTCAGCCCTCACTGAGCTTACGTTCTAGGAGGAAACCAGGAAATAAATGAAAGAAATCAACAAAATATATAGGATCTATCTTAGCTCTTCTCCCACAGAAAGTCGAGGTTGAGGCCAGAGTAGGGAGAATGTTCGTGTCAAGACTTTGGCTTTTACCTGGCATGACATGGGAAGCCACTGGAGGGAGGTCTTGGGGCAGAGGGGTGATATAATCTGACTTATGTCTTCACAGGCTCATGACAACCCTGCAAAGTCAGTAATTCAGGCTCAAGAAATAAGATAATTTCTGTACGTATAGTTGAATCACTTTGCTGTACACCCGAATTATTGTAAATCAACTATACTTCAATTTCTTTAAAAGCAAAAAATAAAAAAGTTTGAAAAAGAAATGGGATAATTTCCTGATGGTCACACAGAAGGTGGTGGAGCCAGGATTTGCCCCGGGTGCTCTTACCCTTAAGTCCTTGCTTTATCTACTAGGAGTATTTCCTTCCAAATATACTAGTTGCAGAAGTTTTTATTCTGTGTGTGTTTTTTTTATGTCTCCTTTCAGGCCTACACATTTCTGCCTGATGGAGATTTAAGCTCTGTTGAGTCTGTATTCTTTCATTCATTCCAAAAAGATTTATTCGCTCCCTGCCTTGTGCGTGGCACCATAAATTGTACTGTGGGACATAAAAGAGGGGGAAGACAAGGTCCCTACTCTCAAGAAGTTTATAGACAAGCTATTAAGAGAAGACAGGATTTGTATTTAAATTATTTAAATCCAATGACTTTTACTTCTTTTCGGGGCAGGCGGGGTTACCTGTTTCATTTAACTCACCTAAAAGAACACTGCTCTTTCTTTTGACAGAAGAGTCCCATCTGAGAACTGGAAGCAGACAAAATATGGGATTCCCTCTTCGATTTTATAGATTTTGACTTCCAGCCTGACTGTTCAGGTAGTGAATTAAAAGATGACTCTCTCCCTCCCCAACCCTAAGCCTTGCAAACCCGACCTGTGATCATAAGATCCAGCTGTGCCTTTGCTATTTCTCGCCTTACTGCCAGAAATAAAGGTTCAGCAGCGATCCCTGCTCAACTGACAGTGTTGTCAGTGACACCTGAGGCGAAGTAAAACCCAGCTCAGCAGTTCTGTTGGTGCTGAACCGCTGTGGTTTAGAATTAGTCAAAGCAAGGTGGCTCCTGGCTGCGTCCTCCTCCCACCCCTCACTGGGGGTGAGGGAGGGGTTCTGCAGCAGATGGCAGAAATGTTCAACATCAGATTCTGCCCTCTTGCTTTGATAAGGACACGTGACGAGGCTAAATGACAAGTACAGAGTCAAATGACTGTCCTATTTACCTTTGGCCACCATATCAGTTATTTTCAGGACTCAAGAAGAGTCCATCCGTCAAACCCATGGCCTTCTTGCTAGAGACTCAGGAAAGCATTATGTTTTAGAAGAGCCAGCTCTGGGTGCAGACTGAGAACTCAAGGATTTGGGATCTACCTCTGTTGCAATTCATCTACGGACTGTGCAATCTCCAAGAAATGATACACGAAATCATCTAATTTTCTAAATAACCCGCATGAACTTTATTTGGGTCTTGCAGAGTCCACAATGGGAAGCCAACAGAGCAGTAAGTGGGCTCTGAAGCTCTTAAAATATCCCACTTTAGAAAGCCTGTCCATATTCTGCTGGAGTTTGCCTCCCTGCCCTGTGTGAACACGCAGAATCTCTCTAGACCGACGGGATAGAATAAATCCATGACTCATTCTGGAAATAAAGAACGACCTCCATCTTAGCTAACTTGATCTCAGATAATGCATCCTGTTAAGCCAGTGGATCCCCTCCCTGGTTTCTTGTAGCTATTCTTTAATGCTCTATAGTCCCGGAACTATTATCCTTTGCTTATTATAGCTTCTTCTTACGTGGTGATGCAAGCCATTCATCCATCCATTCATCCATCCTTCTATCCATCCATTCATTCAAAGCCATTCATGCCAGGTGCTATGAAACCCAGCACCCATCCTTTCCCTTTGGGAGGCTGTTGGTTCAGGGACTTCATATTTATGCCTTTTGCTTTCCTGTGTGAGTGTGTTTGCTGTGATAAATTTACAGAATGGAACATTTCCAGGGAACTATGGTTACTTTGCTGATCAAGTTTCTGTATACTAAAAATTCTTCAAGATTCAGCATTAGAAATCATGATGATTAGGAAGTCTTGATTTATTTGTATGGAAAACTCTACTTAGTAATGGAAAACTCACCCTCTCCACCAAAGGAACTGGAAAGAGAAATGATTTTAAGGAAAACTACTGTTAATTTCTTTTTTTAAAAAGTAAGTTGTTTGGGCAAGTTCCTCTGGGCTACAAAAACATAAGATATTGGTGTCAGTTTCTGGAATAAGACTCAGGATATGTTTGTTATATGAACTCATTGAAAATTTCTACCGAGAATAAAGTACTTGAAGCATGCAGATTTTAGACTGCCAAATCGTTTTGCACTAATTATGAAAAAATTAGAATTCTTTTTTTATCAGTGGCAGTTGAATTTAAATATGGATCTACCAAAGAGTATACAAGCATAAGAATCTAGTTTTTTTCAATTCTTATATCACTTTACTTTGCCACTAAAAATGTATTTTTACTGTCAATTCCCATTTAGATTAAATTCTGTGTGTTTGCAAAATGTGTATTCAGATGAAAGTGATATAGTAGATTGTGGTAATAGAAGGACATTGAGGCTTGGAATAGAGTTTAATGGGTAGTCTATTTACTACAACATCTGTTACAATGAGAAGAGCCCCATTTCCACCCTAAACCATCATGCACTTTCAGATTTCTTCGTTCCTATGTGTGGGTCAGTGGTAACACAACAGCGATAGAAGAAAGAACAGAGCAGAACTAAATGCAGGGAGAGGTAAAAATACCATTTTTCACATTATATCATCTCTGAAATCAAGATGTTTCATATATTTAACATATCTTAGATTTGATGAAATATAGTTACCAGTGGGCTGGCATGCAGGAGTCTTAATGCTGGCCAGTTGGTCAACTGCAGCCATGTCTGTTTCAGTTTGTAAAATCCACCGTGCCTGGTAGAGGGTGTAACATACACATAGCAGACTCTCAAGTATTTATTATTGAAGACAAATATTGAAGAAATACAGCTAAAGAATACTGGATGACCAGTAACTTTAGAGAACAGTGTTAGCTAATTTAATCAGTGAAGGTGGAGAGCCCCTTTCAAGATTAGATTGTCTCATTCAAATATTTTTATCCACATGTGGTCATTCAGACACTATTCACTATGGCCTCTGCATTGAACAGTGAATCAAAGGTATCCATGAAAATGTTTCCAAGTTCTTTTAACTCTAAAGTCTTGGAGTTACTACCTTCGAGCTTTCAGAGGATTCCTAGGTGTGATGACTGCTGAGAAGCCAACTGGTTTCCCGGACCACCGACAGTGAGACGATATTTACATTGGATTCTACCAAATACAAGGGTGGAGATGACTCCTAGGGGTCTTCAGGTTGCTGCCCCTAACAAATATTCTTTGAGTGCCTCTCATGTGTACTGGGGATACAGTAGTGGGTAAGGCAGATGAGATCTCTGGTCTGATGGAACCGACGTTCTAGACCTCTGGCATAATGCTTGTAAAAGTATAAGTGCAATGCCTGGCATTGAGTAGGCGTGCCATGAGTGTTAGTTTTATTTCTTTCTGTGTAGATTTTACCAGCTAAGAATGGCAGTAAGGCCCTGCTTCTCCCCATCCACACCCTCAGCTGGCTCTTCAATCCCCTGGTATTGTTTTCTTGCAGCAAAGCTTTTGCCTTGGTGCACTAGGGAAAGACATGTGGTTGCTACGAATGGGAGCCTGGCTGAAAGGAGCCGGGGAAGATGCCCATGCATATTAGAGTCTAAGAAAGTGTTCCCAATCCTTTAAGAAAACCATTACTTGGCTCACTGCAAGCTAATTGCATTTGTTCAGTCATTGTGAAAATGGATGCAGATGGGATGCGGAAGCTAAGAAATACCCCACTGTTAAATCAGAAATAAGGCCACTTGCTCAGGAGAAACTATTGCCTGGGATGAGGTTTTCACCAAGAAGTGGGAAATTGCTCAGTAAATGTCTCTTTTCTGCTTAAGTAGGTCTTTTAATTAATTTTTACTGACCTACTCCGCCTTTAACACAAGAAGTGTGAACATAGAAAGTATTGGGCTTGTTGATGGCTCCTTCCAATGTCACAAAGCAAAAGTGAGGGAGACAAATTTGTTCTGGGACAAAGCTTTGTTGCCTTGGGATCTGCAACATTGACACTGAGCTGCAATGAAAACAGTGTTGTCTTCTTATTTCTATGTTGGTGTGATAAGAGCTTACTTTTTAAATAAAATGCCATGATGGGTTTAATAACCCCCAAATGAGAATCAAATTGTAATGGGAAGAAGTATACAACATTATGATAAAGCTATGTATGATCTCTCTATTTAAAGGTTAAAACCCCAGCATAGTTCTTCTGTCACTTAAAGCTGTCCTTTCTATTGTTTCGATTAAATGATGCCATATTGTTCTCTTTTCACTAGTAATTAAACACAAAGTGTAGTGTCATTTAGTAACTTGCTTCCATGTGGTAGAAATTCTAACTGGTTTCAGAATTTGGGGAGAAATGTTAATCCTGATTATTAGAGGAGTGAATGTTCTAGAAAACTGTTGTTCCCTAACCTTATCATCCCTACGGAAACTTACTGGTAGCCTGAAGAAACATGTCCTACTGAAGGTCTATACCTTTGCCTCAAGTTGCCTGATCACTGGGACACACGAGCATATGGAGATTATTAGAGAGGGGCAGGGTTAATGTCATGTAACTGGCAAGGGGTAACAATGAGAGTCAGACATCTGGGAAGAGAACCCCCAGCCCAGCCCTCCAGCTGACTGGTCAACCAGTTGGTTAGTCAACCATGTAGGTGAAGAGACTTACTCAAGTTTACACAGCTAGTCAGGGCAGCACCAGGTTAAGAACCTAGGTCTCCTGAACCGGCCAGGGCTGCTTCCACATTGTTGAGGGAATGTTGTAGTCCTTCCTCTTAAATATGCTGCAGGGCTTGTGATGAAAGAACCCTTGGAAGTCTTGGTAACTCCTAGGTTTGTTTGCAGCACAGGTTTTACAAACTACATATTCCTTCTCCAGTGATTTGGTTTCCAGCTCCAAATGGAAACTAAGGCAGATGCCAAGCTTCTTACATTAGGATCAGGGTTGAAATGGGTTCTCACAGCTTCCTTAAGGCGCCAGACCCTTCCATCAAGAAAAAGGCTCTTTGCTATGATTATCACAAAAGATAAACAGGGGAGTGCAGGGACCTCAGATATCCTGTTTTCATTTCCTTTGGATATGTACCCAGAAGTGGGATTGCTGGATCATATGGCAGTTCCAGTTTTAATATTTTGAGGGCAGTATGGGTGGTCCTAGAGGACATTATGCTGAGTGAAATAAATCAGACAGAGAAAGACAAATACTGTATGATTTTGTTTATATGTGGAATATAAAAAAGCCAAACTCATAGAAACAGAATTGAATGGTGGTTACCAGAGGCTAGCGGATGGCAGAAACGGGGAGATGTTGGTCAAAAAGTGCAAACTTCCCTTTAGAAAACGAGTAAGTTCTGGGGATCTCATGCACAGCTTTGTGATTATAGATAGAAATACTGTACCACATACTTGAAAGTTACTAAGAGAGTCTATCTTAAATGTTCTCATCACAGGAAAAAAAAAAAAGAAATGGCAATTATGTGATGTGATAGAGGTACGTATTAGCTAACACTATGGTGGTGATCACATTGCAGTATATAAATGTATCAAAGCAACATGTTGTACACTTTAAACTTACACAATATTATGTATCAATTATATTTCAATAAAGTTGAAAAAGAAAGGAAAAAAGACTCTACAGCAATTTATAGTAGCATCTGACAGCACTGAGGTAAAGTCTCCTGTGACTAGGGTATATAACAGTCCTGGTTTGCTTAGGATAGAGGAATTTCTCAGGAAACTGGAACTTTCCATGGCTAAAACTAGAAAAATTCTGGACATCCTGGAAGGAGATGCCCACCCTCTCTGTGGCAGGAAGGAAATCTATACCTTGCATAGCTGAAATACACACACACACACACACACACACACACACACACATGCATACACATGTGGGCGCACGTGTGTGCGTGCACACACACATAGTATTCATAGGTCTGACATTGAAATATTAGCTATTTTGTTAGCATCCTGAATATTCGATCAGAAAAAAATAAAAAGCCTTTTTTCCATGCCAACAGTGTTCACGTAAACATGGTGAACGTTCCTAAAACCCGTCAGACTTTCTGTAAGAAGTATGGCAAGCACCAATCCCCCAGAACAGGAAAGGCAAGGACTCTCTGTGTGCCCAGGGAAAGCAGCATTATAACAAGAAGCAGAGTGGCTATGGTGGACATACTAAACTGATTTTCCAGAAAAAGCCTACAATTACCAAGGAGATTGTGCTGAGGCTTGAATACATTGAGCCCAACTGCAGGTCTAAGTGAATGCTGGCTATTAAGAGATGCAAGCATTCTGAACTGGGAAGACATAAGAAGAGAAAGGACCAAGTGATCCAGTTCTCAGCTTCCTATCTTGTTTCATTCCAAAGACAATAAAGTCTTGAGATTATGTTTTTTTTTAAAAAAAAGATGGAAAGATTGTAAAAAAATACTTTAGCTAAAATCCTATTCAAAGTTTGCAAATATATAACTGTTCTCTGTATAATAATGTGAAAACGATGATGGTTTTATACTGTTGACCACATGAAACATACAGCACCAAAGTTTCTGAAGTGAAATGGAAATTGTATCATTATTTCTGCTTTTCAGAGTTTTAATGATTCAGTAAAGGGCGATGACAGACTCTCCAAATCTCAGCACGTCGAAAAATTCTTTCTTCTCGAGTCAAAGCCCATCTGTTTTTAAACAGTGAGGGAGCTGCTGGCACTTTATTAAGCTGTTGTTTTGCTTAAATTGCAGTTATTTAAAGTGACACTTCCCTCCACTCCTGCTTTCCAAAGTGCAGTAACCATAACTACTTCTTATTTGGGAAATTGCATGTGGCTGTTCCTCCTCGATTAATACACAGAGTCAATATTTTTGCTTTATTTTAAGGCATCACAGCATGCGGATGTTTTCTTGGATATTCACTTTTTCTTCCTTTATTTTTCCCCCTCCTCTCCTACTGTAAGAGTAGATGCACTGACTATTCTATTTCTAGCAGGAGGAAGAAACCCATGTTTGAAGGAAGTCTTGTTTAATGGTTATTTAAAATTTTCTGATCACAGTCTGTAGCATCTGTGGACATATGTGTTGTTAAGCTGGATTTGATTACTTGACTTTTTAGTGAAGAAAGCTCCTTCCTGAAATTTCAGCTCCCTTCTCTTTTTTTCCGGCTTCCTGGTTTTCCTGCAGATCAATCTACCTTGATCTGGACTGTAACTTGCATCTTCTTCTCCCCTCCCTATGGGGATGAACATTTCATACACAGCGAGAGGTGCTTTAAATGTCTTGGTGTGTCTGACCTTCTGGATCTCAAAGGAACATCTGTTAGAAACAATTTTCCAAGGAATCATCAGATTCTAGAGTTGGAGTCCCAGTTTCATGTTCTTGGTACTTATTCATGTGTTTTTATTTTACATATTTTCTCAGTTTACTTCTAGCCACTGTATTCAGAAGAAAAATAAGAGATGTCAAAGTGGAGTGGCCTCGAGAAGATCAGAGAAGATAAGCCCTCTGCATCTCTGAATGTTTGGAGACTTTGTTTCTCTCCCTTTCTTGAGCTTCCTTATTTCCTTTTCATTTATCTACTAGTCAGAGCCCACACTCACTGTGCTGGTGGTGGAGACCTTACCCGAGGTGGTGATTAAGGATGCTACAGGTAAAAGGATGAAGAGGAAGGACGTGAAGGCAGAGTTCTGGGAATCTGGGCATGTGAAGGGTGAAACTGGGGGTCTGGGACAGAACCCAGGAAATCTCATGGAGCAGGAGACACAGATTTCCAAGAGAATGAAACTCTTGTTGCACAGAGTTAAATTCCCTGAGTGTGTTGGGAGCGTGAGAGTGAGTGCGAGCAAGGTACTAGAATTCAATAGTACAGAAGAGCAGGGAAGACTGTCACCCAGAGAAACCAGGGGCCAGCAAAGTGAAAAGCCCTCAAACACAACTGTGTCGACTTGGAAAAAAAATGCACAACGTAAAAGTTGAGAATTGTGTTTTATTTGGCAGATACAACTGAGGAATTAAGCCTGGGACCCAGCATCTCAGATCACTCTGAGGGACCGCTCCAAAGAGGTAAGAGAGGGAACCAGGATACACAGGAGTTCCTGTAACAAAGACCAGGTAGTCGGAACATCAGAAGGTTACTGCTAATTAAGGAAAACCAGACATCTCAAGTTAAGGAATTTAGCGCTTTTCTGTGTATGGGAAGATGCAAGAGTCTGGGCTCACTGAAATCATTCTTTTGATATGCACCTCAGCTCCCTGGGGCCAGTATCCTGTGCTTTCTCATCCCGAGTCTCCTCAGGGTGCACTATTGGGGGTGGCTGCAGCGGCTGACTGCTTTAGATGCTGGGCATCCTGATTTCATCCTGAGTTCCCTCGGGGCTCACCATCGGGAAGGCTGTAATGTGATGGCTCGATGGGTGCAACATCCTTTGCTTACTGATATAGCAGGCAATAGGTTTCATTCACAAACCAGACCAATGGACTTCTTATTGTTTATTCCTAGTTATCATGAAGCCCCAATAACTCTTAGGTATAGTATGTCAGACCTACCTTGCCGCAGTTTTTACTTGTCTGCAATGGAACATTCTACACACGATTGGCTCCTGTGTGTGTTGAGAGGTGCGCAGAGTCTCCCAAATGTGTGAACCCCAGGGATGATGTACTTTGCAGGCTCAGAGTCCAATGGCAAGAAGACCCCCAGACCTCTGCCCACACGTGCTATCCTCCTGGGCCTCCCTCTGGGAAGAAATGGGATGAAGAGAAGGGAAAGGTGGAGGTGGGGAGGGTGCGCGGTGGAGGAGGCAAGCCTCCACATTTCCTCTTTTGACCCAACATCCCAGACTTTCTGAAATGCCTCTAGCCAGGTTATCCAAAGGGCAAGGCTTAGCAAGAGCTGAAAGGACATTCTTGTTACACATCAAATCTCTCCTCTTGGCTTTGGCTGCAACTCCATTCATCTGGGCTGCTGTAGACTCAGAGACTTGTTATATAAATTTAACGGGAGACAACAGGTTGGTATAAAATGCTTTCTGACAAAGTACAAATGCTGGAATCAGTGCTACTCTATTTTAATGGGGAAATGGGATCTGAAGGCACTGCTTGGACAGAAATGGGGAGAAAAGGAAAGCTAGAGATTCTAGGATCTCAGTTAAACTTCAGGGATTTAACTATTTTCTCTTCATCTAGACTGGCTTATTGAAGTTCAAGGCAAAAAGTGACCTTACATTTCCGCTAGTTCAATACAGTCATTCCACAAGGGAGAATTGCTGCCCCCAGGGGTTTAATGCCTTGTCAAGGGTCATCAAGCTGGTCAGTAGTGGAAGTGGGTCTAGGACTAGGTCTCCTGATTTCCAATCCTGACTTTTTTATAATTGCAACAGGTTATTTCCAATGTCCACAAGGGCAAAATGAAAACTGCGGGCCAGATTCCCTGACAAAGCTCTGTACAGAGAGTAACTTGGCAGAGATGAGAGGGTGGAGGATAATGATTTGGGAAGCTTTAAACAAGGATTGGAGATCATCATCTGTCATCAGCTGTCTCCTACTTCTACCTTGCCCTGTGATTCTCCCCAGGATCCTGCATGTGCAACTCCGCAGGGGGCTTAATGGGACCTTATTTGCAAACTTTCACGTTTTCATTGCTTTAATTCAGGTCTAAATTTGATTAATTCTAGCTGGATTTTTAAAAAATTCTGATTTTATATGAACAATTGTATTCTGCCTTGTCTTCCCCATTCCTCTTTTTTTCCAAGTTTCCTCTGTTAGGTTCCATTTTTCAAATTCAAATGGAGTCCATTGCTTTTGAACTTTTCCCAAGGCTTTTATTTCCCCCTATCTCTGTTGAGTTGCAGAGCCTCAAAACTTGACATAAAATGAATGGGGACCAGACCGCCATGGAATGTGTGGAGAAGTTGCCGTTTCAGGTCAACATGTGTTCTTTGTTGGGTAATGGACACCACTGAAATGAGAACCCCAAGATGGAAGGACCTCAGCACTATTCTGTCATGTAATCTGTGGCAATTAGTGGTCTGTGCCTAAGTCTCTTCATCTAAGAATGATAATAGTTGCAAAATGGATATTGAACTCACAGTGTTGTGAAAATAAAAAGTAGGTACTAAAACATGGTAATAGGTTTAAAAGTGCTGTACAGATATTAGATACTGTGTAACTGGACCCTGCATTTTCATTCTTTGAGGATCTCAAAGTTCTGCTGAAAAACAGGTAAATTTAGATTTTATTTTAGAAAACAAGTTAATTTTTTCAAAAGAATTGATGTTCTTTAAAAATGAGATATCTACCCATTTCAGGCAGAGGAGAATGGTTCTATTTTAGAATTCTCTAGTAATTCTGTGCTCCCTCAGAGAATAATCACGTGTTGCAGTACTGTTTATTGCTCTGTGTCCCGCTGGATGCCGCAGCATATTGAGTAAATTGGTAGAGTGTCATGGAACAGATACATGGTCGATTGACTGGACTACAAATGAGAGGATAAACAAGCTGCTCTGACTTCACTGGCCATTCCTTCCGGGGGCTCCCATTATGGGGCCATTTTAATGAGTCGCTCAAACTAGGGGGCACGGTAGAGTAGGCAGCTGCAATTTGTGCCTCAGAAACATACCACTATTTTAAAATTGAAGTACAGTTGATTTACAACATTGTGTTAGTTTCAGGTGTACAGCAAAGTGATTCAGTTATATTTATATTCTTTTTCAGATTCTTTTCCATTATAGGTTATTATAAGATTTTGAATATAGTTCCCTGTGGTATACAGTAGGTCCTTGTTATTTATCTATTTTATATATAGTGGTGTATATCTATTAATCCCAAACTCCTAATTTATCTCTCCCTCCTACCTTTCCTTTTCTGTAACCATAAATTTGTTTTCTATATCTGTGAGTCTGATTCCATTTTGTAAATAAGTTCATTAATATCACTTTTTAAGATTCAACATATAAGTGATATCATATGATATTTGTCTTTGCCTGATTTACTTCACTTAGTATGGTAATCTCTAGGTCCATCCATGTTGCTGCAAATGGAATTATTTCATTCTTTTTTATGGCTGAGTAATATTCCATTGTACATATATACCACATCTTCTTTATCCATTCATCTGTCGATGGACACTTAGGTTGCTTCCATGTCTTGGACATTGTAAATAGTGCTGCTATGAACATTGGGGTGCATGTATCTTTTCAAATTAGAGTTTTTTTCTTTTCTGGATATATGCAGAGGAGTGGGATTGCTGGATCATATGGTAATTCTATTTTTAGTTTTTAAGGAACCTCCATACTGTTCTCCACAATGGCTGTACCAATTTACATTCCCACCAATAGTGTAGGAGGGTTCCCTTTCTCTCCACACCCTCTGCAGCATTTATCATTTGTAGACTTTTTGATGATGGCCATTCTGACTGGTAGAAACATACCACTTTTGGATCACCACACTCAAAAATATTTCCAGGTTGTATGGGGACCATGTGATTTCAGAGGTGATAGAATCCTCAGCTCACATCCAATCCACTTCCATTTTAAAGTGGAGAAGACTGAGGTGTGGAGAGACTCAGAGCCCCGTGTAGACAACAGAGCCTGTCGTCCTGACCCCTGAGCCCATTTCCTGACCTCTGGTCTGCTGATTTAAGGAGGCGGCTGTAGCCTCTAGTCTGGGGACACAGGAAGATGATCCAGAGCAGTGGCTCTTAACCAGGGGGTTGTTCACCTTCAGTGGAGACTTGGTAACGTCTGAAGACATTTTAGTTGTCATGATTGGATGGGGGAGTTGGTGCTTCAGGGCCAGGGGTGCTGCTCAACATCCTGCAATGCACAGGACAGCCCCACAGCAAAGCGTTATCCAGCTCAGGGTGCCAGTAGTGCTGAGGTTGAGAAACCCTTTCCTAGAGAAGTTAACTCTGGAGCTGGGAATACTTGGATTCAAACCCTGGATCTGCTATTCTCTATCTTTTGGGAGAGGTTAATCAACCCCCCTGTGCCTTGGGTTCCTCATCTGTAAAATGGGCATCCTGATAGCACCCATTGCATAGGATCGTCACGAGGGTTAAATAAGATGCTGCATGTAAAACACAGGGAGTCACACACAGTTGGTGCTCAATAAATGGTACCTACTGATGTTATTACACCTGCAAAACTGAATGATCAGACTTGGATAACTAGATGCATATCAGTAAAATCAAATAAGGCTTTTGTGGTGCCTTTTAAGGCATTACAGTTTGGTAGGGCACGTGGACCCCTCAATTCTTCTTCCAGGACCCTGAGGATCCTGGAATGTTGTCTCAATTGCATATTAAGAAATAGTGATACTGACATATACTGAGAGCTTATTCTGTGACAGGGCTCCTTCTAATCCAGTCATAAGTATTAGCTCATTTAACCTACATAACAGTTTCATCAAGCAGGCACAGCTTGAGACTTGAAGGGCTTCCTTAATCCGAACAGCATGTATTTCTTTAAAAATGCAAAGTTCTTAGCCAACATCTTTAAAAATGTTGTATCTCTCATGTTTTCTCTATTTCTCCTTCTGAAATGATATTTTAGACATATGTTGGATCTTCTCATTTTATCCTATGTGATTCCTATGCATGCACACACAGGTATATGTATACATATATAGTTTTAACTTTATTTTTGTTGAAGTAATACATATGCAATGCTTAAAAGTCAAATGGTTCTAAAAGACTTATGACCAGATAGAGTAGTCCCTGCCTCACACTAGATTCCAGCTCCCAGACACAACCGTTTTCAACTCTTTTGTTTGCTTCTTCTGATATTCACCTCTGTATTACTACAACATGCTGATGTTATTATTGGTTTTTCAGACTTGGATATCATCTACTGATTTTTTACTACAGAAGGTGAGGAATTAGCTCTCATTTACACCTTCTTTGTTGTCACTCCCCTTTCTTCCATTATCTTTCACCTCATCATGGAAAATTTTCTTTTTACCATCATATTTTTATTTTCCAAGAGATTATTTTTGTTCTTCAGTTGTTCCTTTTTGAATTGTCTCCTGTTTTTGTTTAATGTACGTGCTGTCTTCTCTTATAACTCTGAAGATATTATACTTTTTTTTGCTTCTTTTTTCTGTTTCTTCTAATTCGAAGTATTGCCTATGTTTCCTCAGAGCCTCTTTACTTTTCTTTTCACTTCTTTCTTTTCTTTTTCTTTTCAGTACAGAGAGCTTCCAATCAACTTTTTTTTTTTTGGCTGCGTCAGGTCTTAGTTGTGGTGCTCGGGATCTATTGATGTGGTGCGGACTCTTCATTGTGGCACGCAAGCTTCTCTCTAGTTGTGGCACGCAGGCTTCTCTCTCTAGTTGTGGTGCACGGGTTCCAGAGCTCATGGGCTCTGTAGTTCGCAGCCTGCGGGCTCTCTCATTGAGGTGCACAAGCTCAGTAATTGTGGCCAGTGGGCTTAGTTGGCCTGCATCATGTGGGATCTTAGTTCACCAACCAGGGATTGAACCCACGTCCCCTGCATTGGAAGACGGATTCTTTACCACTGGACCACCAGAGAAGTCCCCCAATCAACTTTTTAATCCTCACTCTTAATATGAAGCTAGCTAAAAAATTACAAGGCATTGGAGGAAAGTATTTTATATTAAAAATAGTAGATGTTTTCTTTGGAGCTGCTCGTTCTCCCAAAGGGGATGTCCTGCACTTGCCTGTCTGAGGGGTAGACGGTGGCTGCCGACGTTCTCAAACTCAGATGCAGAAAGTGTCCAGGGCTCATCTTGCAATTTGCAGAATTTTGCTGACTCGTCAGTTTTTAGCATGGTCCTTGTCTATGATGGAGGTGAATTTTGCTGAGTCCAGAGTCTGTCTAGCTCAACTTCTCCTCAGAGTTTTCTGCTAAGGAATGAGAGGGGAACTGGTCCCAACCTTTTCTCATTCAGTCTTTCAGCCAGTTCTCTTTGGAGTTCTACATGCACCCCTGCTCTCAGAGGTACCAGATCTTTGCAGCCTGAATCAGCCTGCTTTCCAGTTTTGCCATTTTAGGTTTGCCATTTTAGGTTTTAGCTTTTTCTGGGCTAAATGTTAATTACTAACATTTTATTACTGCACTCCTCTCCCATTCTGTCTGCCCTTTGAGTTTCTGCTTTCTTTTTTTTTTTTTTTTTTTTTTTGGCTGCACCTTGTGGCATGTGGGATCTTAGTTCCTTGACCAGGGATTGAACCCATGTCCCCTCCAGTGGAAGTGCTGAGCCTTAACCACTGGACCACCAGGGAAGTCCCTCTGCCTTCTTTTTACCACTACCACTTTGGGGGAAATTTCATGAAGGAGGGTGATAAATGTTTATATTGAAGGTGCCATGTTTAACTAGAAACCCCCTTTAAGAAATAACTCTTTGTCTCTCTCTGTGCTACATTCTGGATAATTTGTTTAGATCTAGAGCTTTCAATTGACTAATTCTCCCTTCAGTTTTGTCTAATCTGCTATTTAACCTGACCACTGAGTTTTAAATTTTGATCGACATATTTTTCTCCTCTAGATGTCCTATTTTAACTGTTAGAAAAATCTGCCTCTTTTTCCTCATGTTTTCTTGTTCTTTCGTTATGATTATTTTTTGATCTTTGTTATTCTTTTTAACAGATTAACTTAAAATCTCTTAAAGATTCTTCTAACCTCTCAAGCCCTTGACTGGGCTACTTCTGTTTTCTTTCTTTTTTTTCTTCTGTTTTTGTGATCATTGAATCCCATTATGGTGAACCATTTCCTCTTTGGTTTTTTAATTTTTGATAATGAGCTCATCTTTAGTGGAGATTTCTTTCTTTCTGTGGGAAGCCCACATGCCCTGAGTTATATAAACATCCCTACAGAGGGTTTTTGCATCTGCTCCTGCTAGGAACCACAAGGGTTCACTTACCTGGGATTTTTTGTTGTTATTTGTTGAGATCCCTGAATTATGTGGATAGCGTAAATTCATACTCCACGTCTATGCTATGTACAAAATTACTGTTTTGATATCTCTTTGGAGACGTTAATATTGTTTTCCATACAGATCCCCAGGCAGAGAGAAGCCTCTTGCCACCTTCTTGGGACAGTAGGAAGATAGTCCTTTTTGCTGTTTTTGCTGGTTATTCAGCTGTGGGCTCTCAGCCTTCGCCCTGCTCCTTCTACACTGTATTTTCTGATGCCAGGGCTAGGATTCTGCAAATCATATTTCCCTTCTGCCATCTTCCTCTCTTTCAGCTTCTGCCAATAAGGGGCTCAGAGTGAGAGTGGGAGGCAGAAGGAGAGAGAATAGGCTTCCTGTTTGCTCACTACTCCTGAAGCATCACCTTGGCAATGGTTCATCATTCCAGTGATGGCAGTGGTTCCAGCTTCTAGCTTCTTCTCACACCACCAGTGTCAGCATTACCCCCAGAAGCACCAATGCCAGCTGGGTTGCACACCTTAGAGCTCTGAATCTTAGGTCTGCAAGATCTCTCCTCCAAAGTTCTACATTCTAATAACCCACTCCTGGGCAAGAACATATGGGTCCAGATCAATAACCATGTGTTAAACAGCTTCTAAGATGGTTCCCAACCATCTCTGTCTCCTGGTCTTCACAGCCTTGCATAAATCCCACCCCTTGAGGATGACCTGCACCTAATAAACAGACAGAATGTAGCAAAAATGATGGGATGCCTCTTCTGAGGTTGGTTACAAAATGTTCTGGCTTTCATCATGCCTACCCTCTCTCATTGTCTTGCTTACTTGTTCTGATGGAAGCTTGTTGCCATGTTGCGAGCTGCCCTATAGGGAGACTCAGTGGCGAGGATCTGAGAGAGACCTCTGACCAGTATTCAGCAATGAACTGAGGCCTTCAGGCCAACAGCTTGTGAGGAATGAAATATTCCCAACAGCCACATGAGTGAGCTTGGAAGCAAACCCACCCCTGGTTGACACCCTGATTTCAGCCTGGTGAGGGATCCTGAGTGTGAGGGTTCTGCTAAGCCACATCCAGTTGCCTGACCTACAGAAAGTGTAAGATAATAAATGTTTGTTGTTTTAAGCTGGGAGGCTTTGGGGTAATTTGTTACACAGCCATATATAACTAATCCTACTCCACTTCCAATAACAGAATGACTTTATGATGGAGGCAGAAGGCCTACAAAGGTGCTGGGTTTATGTAGGGCTAGCAATTCCAGCTACTTCTAGCTCCCCAGGGTCTAAGACCCCACCAATGTCTCCCCACATGGGCATTAAAACTCTGGCCCTCAGTTGGTAAGGCCCTTGTCCAAACCTGCATTTCTTTGTATGAGCACCCGAACAGTTTCTGGCAGCACCAGAAAATTCCCCTTATGTTTGAACTTGACTATGTACTTTTAAAACATTTTGTAATATTTACCCAGGATTTCTCTGCTTTTGAGGAAGAAATGGACATCCCCAGGTCTCTCCAATGCCAGAAATCCAAAGTCAAGCAGAAGACTCTGGATATTCATACATAAAATCAGGAAGTCTCTATTAATTCTCAATATTTAAACAGATTGGTCTTTACCAGTTGTTGAAACACAAACTCTAATTCATAATATGAATGATCTCCCAGGATTAATGCCATTAGGGCAATCTGGTAGTTTAATTGCTTCCTCCCTGATGACTTATGACTTGGAACAGCTAGGAAAGTAGGGTATCAAAACAAGTACTTGAAGGCCAAGGGTAAAAATATGTTAATAATTAGTAACAGCTAGAAGCAAAGTTAATTCTCAGTGGGCCCATAATGCCAGCTATTTAATGCAAATTAACAAACGGCATTTTAATGTAAAGGACTTGAAAGCTAATATTCTAATTTTCCAAACAAGATCAATAATTCAACAAACAATAATGTTTTAGAGGAAGGAATTTAGGACTAGAGCGATAACTTTAATTCGGAGGTAAGTGAAATGCTATGTGAAGTTTATATTTGTGGATCCCAAATTAGACCAAATTAGAGTTAGGTGCACATACACTGGAAGGAAGGGCTCATAAAGATGAAAAGTGCAAGCCATAGGTGATCACAAAGTGATAAAATTGGTCTTAGAACACTGGATAATGAAGCAATCTTTTATTTCTTTGAAGGATTATGAGAGATAATTCTGAATTAAAATGGTGTTGTTTTGGGAGTTCCCTGGTGGTTCAGTGGTTAGGACTCAGCGCTTTCACTGCCGGGGCCCCGGGTTCAATCCCTGGTCAGGGAACTGCAATCCTGCAAGCCATGCGACGCAGCCAAAACAACAAATTTTATTTTAAATAAAAAATAAATAAAATGGTGTTGTTTTGAATTATTAGATCTTGTGTTTTAGATAAAAGTTTAATAAATGAACAGTGAAACAGCATTCCAATTTCTGGTATTGGGTTGCTCTGGATGAATCATTTTGACTTGAAGTATAAAAACACACCCTTATGTTCAGACTGTAGCCTCACTGTGGCCAGGAGTGACAGTATTTTGTGCCTGGTTTGTACACGATGTTGAAAAAAACCCACTCTAACCTGGTGACTTCATGTGTATAGTACCTTGCAGTCAACAAATGTTTCCCACTCTTTCTCTCATTTGATCCTTTAAACAAGCTTGTATGGTAGGTATTCTTGGTCTCATTTGACAGGTGAGGGAATTGAGAAATTATGATTTGCCTGGGGTCGTGCAACTTGCAAATGCAGAATTTCCCCCTGGACCTCAAGCACATTACCATGTCCAGAGTGATTTCTATTGCCCTCCACACTCAGCTCCTTCAGGTGTGTCTGCATTTTTAACGCCATAATGCCTGGCAAAGCCAAATGAGCAGTCTCTTCATTCTGCAGTGGTTTTTGTCGTTGTTGTTGTTTTGGTATTTTTTGTATTTTATTGCAGTATAGTGGATTTACAATGTTGCATTAGTTTAAGGTGTACAGCACAGTGATTCAGTTATACAGATATAGATTCTTTTTCAGATTCTTTTCCATTATAGGCTATTACAAGACATTGAGTAGAGTTCCCTGTGCTATACAGTAGGTCCTTGTTGGTTACCTATTTTATATATAGTAGTGTGTGTGTGTTAATCCCAAATTCCTAATTTACCAGCCACCACACACACACACAGTGTTTTAAAGTGTGTTGGACCCTCCGGCAGTTCTAGCATCTGTTTGTAGTGTTTTATTTTGAATTTGTTCTTCATCAGACAGAATTCTAATGCAATTTCAATGACAGTGGACTGTAAACACCTTCTCCTGTGGCAGGTTCTGTACTCCTCTGAGCTGGGTATTATTTTTTCACTCCAATTAAAAAAAGAAAACACTTTTCTTGATGTATACCATGGTACAGAAAAATTCCACCCAGTAAATGTTCAGCAATGAAACACATCCATATATTCAGTGTTCTGAGCAAGAAACAAAGTTTCCAACACTCCAGAAACCCCTCACGTCCCCTTTCAGTCACCACTCCCTCCAAGGGTAATCCCTGGGCTGACTTCTAACGGCACACATGGGCTTTGCCCGTTTTCATGCTTCTCATACGTGAAGTCTCTTGTGTTCTCTTGCTCAAAAATATGTTTGGGAGGCTCATCCATGTTGTAGAATGCAGTCGTAGGGTGTTCATTTTCAGTGCTGTGCAATATTCCATTGTGTGGAATTTGTTATCTTATTATAACACTGTTATGATTATATATAAAATACTATATTGTAATAGAGCATACCTTATTACAATGTTATTATATATAAAATAATATATTGTAATAGACTAGACAACTAATAGAATAGGCAAATATTCTAGAATAGCTCTATTTATCTAGTCTACAGTTGACGGGCATTTGGGTGGTTCCCAGTTTGGGACTATTACTAATAGTCCTCCTGTGGACATTCTAGAACAGCTTTTTTGATGAATATAGGTACACAGTTTTGGGGGGAAGTATGACCCAATTTTTGGATGATTTTTTATATTCTTCCACTGGCAGAAGATAAAATATATAAAGAGTATAATTTTCCATCTATATATTTCAGGCTGCTAATCTAAATCATAATTTGTGGAAAGTCAAGATTTCTGATAGCAAACATACCTCATCCATTTAGGCTTCATCAGTTTAAACTTTGTTATCATTTAGACTGGAACTCAAGTGATATTTCTTTCATTTAGCAAACACTTTCTTTAAAGCTAATGTCAATATTTCAATACAAGGGGCAAATTTCAAATGCAAGATCCAGTCACCAAACATTTTAGGCCCTACATTTACATGTATAACTCATAAGGTAATTGCAAGTGGATCTTATCTATAAATAAAAACAAGGTATCCCAGGAAATGTATTTTGCAATAATAAGCTTTGTTAGTAGGTCTGAGTTGGTGATACTTATATAACAGACAATTTCTTTTATAAGTAATACTACGTTCTGTCATTCCAAATTATCGGATTTAGATGTGGCACTGTCCTAGATGTATGACTCTAGTGCACATATAAGCACAGAACACTTATCAGCATGTAGAACCTTTCCGCCAATTAATCAAGAAGGACACAGGTAATAAGGTAATTCTAATCATGTTTAAATATTCATTGAGCAGTTTGTGCCTAGAAGCCGTGGTGCAAACTGTAAAGCCCTCTGCCTGGGACAGTTATTAGTGATGGTTACATTCGGGTCCTCTCCCCTCCCTCCACCTCCTTCTTTCCTAAATGCTTCTTCTGCAGAGTAACAAACACGGAGTTGGGTCATTTCTAACCATTCTCATTAAACCCCCCTTCTGTTTTTTGCCTTTCTTTATTATCCAGCCTCTTGACTTAGCAGAATCCTTTTGTGAGTAAGCCAGACTCTCAATACTCCCACCACCTCCTAAGAATAAAGCTTTTCTCCATCTGCTACACATGAATTGGGAGAAGTGCCTATTGGGAAAAGTATCTGGGGCCCTGGGAGGACAGGAGAGGAGCATTAAAGCTGCTCTGAGGGGGAACTGGAGGGGACTTGGGAGGGGAGGGCACCAGGGAAGATGTTTCCAGATGGCATGACCTTTAGACCAAGAACCTGAAGGGTGGGTATGTGTAGGGCCGTGGTGGGGTATGAGTTAGCCAGTGTGTTGGGGGCAGAAGGAGCTGTGTTTAGGACACTTGAGATGAACCAGGTACTGATTCCCCCCATTGGCTGCATGTTGGAACGCCCTGGTATAGCAGTTATCTCTTGCCCCAGTGATGCTGTGCACCAAGTAACCACACAACCACAGTGGTGCACAGCACCTCGTGTTTGTTGCCTGTGCGTCTGAGGTGGTTGGAGAGACAATTCTGTGAGATGTGATTTAGTAAAATTAACCATATTCTTACAAACCCACGTGCACAGCCAGGGACTGCAAACCCTGCGGGAAGCACAGCGGGGGAGACGGCTGGCCCTGGACCCACACACTTGAGGGCAAAGCCTGGCTCCCACATCCAAGATGCGTGGTCCTGGGTGGGGTATTTGTACGCTTCATCTGTAAAATGGGAATAGCAATCATGCCCACTTTGTAGCATTGTTCTGAAGGTTAGATCGAGATAATGCATGAAAAAGCTGGGCCCAGAGTTTGGCCCATAGCTAGCACTTAGTAAGTGGCGGTTTGTATTAGATGTCAAGTTGGAGAGTGAAACTATTCACTGCTCTTTATTAAGTTTTCCTCTGTAAGTTCTTTAGAGAATTGGTCATTTAGAGCAATACCAATAACATTCATATAGTGTATTAAAATTCACCAAGTGCCTTCATACACCTTCTTTGGTCAACGTAATAATCTGGGTGGTAAATAAGGATAAGAAAATTGAGGTTCTGAAATGTTGAAAGTTTCACACAAGGTTCTTCAGCTAATATAGCTCCCAGATGGAATCTCCTAGCTGGATTATAATCATGCTCCAGATGTTCCAGCTGGCGGTTTCAAGAGTGAGGCTCCAGAAATGCACGTGCTGACTTTCCCTTCAAAATTCTCCACAAGAAAGTGTGGGGTGTAGAAAGAGACAAGCTAGGCTCACACCCTGACTGCCACCAAGAGTTCTGGAGGCTCAAAGGAGATAACACATGGAGAGTATTTCTACCTTGGAATGTTCCATGTTTATTCATTGTAAAAATGTAGTCCTATTTTGTTTAGTAGAGTCTTAGCCGATCGGTATGATATGGCTTACATCACAACTTTTCTTAAAGTTCTGCAAAGAAAATTTGAAGTTTCCTATGTAAAGAAAGGTAGACGTTTTTAATGAAATAAGTCAACAAACATTTTAAAAGAGTAGTTTTTCTGGCTCAAAGTGTCGTTGCTTAACTCTGACAAGTGTTCATCACAGTAATTGCACTTCATGCCATTTTAGGCTGGGGTCAGGGGAGGGTCAGTTAAAGATTCACATTTTAATAGAAGATTTATTTTCTTTCTCGAATTACTGAAAGAGAGTGAGAGAGCATGTGTATCCCTTCCACATCTCTGAATTCTAACCTCCCTGCTCGTGGAAGCCCCCGTCCTGCTAGCTCTGTCTGACCTTCTCCATTCACCAGAGCCAGTAGGGGTCTTTTCTTCCTACCAATGCCTACCAATTTCCTAGTAGAACAGCACTTAACTGCTAGCACCAGGCCAACAGCATGCATTGTATTTGTAGGCAGTAACAGTTTACAGTAGCCAACTTGCATTGGGTACTTACTTTGTGCCAAGTATTGTCCTAAGCACCTTACTCAAAATAGTTCATTTAAACCTCAAAACACTCCATGAAGTAAGCAATAATTTGAAAGTATAAACGGAAATGTTTTCACTTCCCAACAATATTTCCAAGGGCTTTAAGCCTTACTATGTTCTTTTGGGGTGTTGAGGGGATGTGATGAGTTGAACCTTGGATGTGTGGATATAGGATGAGTGTTAATTGACACATTTACCAGAAGAAGAAAATTTTCCCATTGTCACCATCTCTTTTCCTTCACAACATTTTGTTATAAAAATTGCCAAATATACAGAAAGTGGGAAAATAGCATAATAGGATCTAAATTCTAAGCTCAACAATTGAAAATTTTAAATATATGTAAATATATATTATGGTTTTTACTGAATCTTTTGAAAGGTAGTTGCCAATGTCTTGACATTTCATCCCTAAGTACTACAGCATACACTTCCTTAAAATGAGGGCAATCTCTTATATAACCACAGTACTGTTATCACACCCCAGAAAATTAACAATCATATTGAATGTGGCTTTTCTTTTCTCTCCATCCCTATTTGACCAATAAAAGGACAATAGAGGAAAGCCTTTTGAATTTGAATTCCAACAACCTAGTATTCTGTATTGCCCCTAAATAGTGTAGCCTTTCTTCTTACCTGGAAAGCGTTTGATACTTTGATGGGGAGAAAGACTATTGGTTAATACTTTGAAAACTGGAATTCACTCTCTTAATAAGGTAAATATGGGCATGCCCATGGAATGACTGGAAAAATTAAGGCTGAAAGTTATAGTTTTGTCCTCTATGGATTAGAACTGTTTTTTTCCCCCAAAAAGTCCAGGTAAACTTAAGGCTAATCAATAATTCACAGATGCAGCCTCTAACCAAGGGATTTACCAGTTTAATGAACAAGAAACCATATACAAGTCCAGACTTTAACAGTTAATAGAGGGGATTTCAACCACCATTTTTGAGACTATGCACCAGCTAAGGATCTAATTACAAAGGTGAGCTAGTGACAGATTATAGCTTTCTTTTTGCATTTATGAGATAAATCACTATTTTTTGCTGACTACAGAAAAATGTACCTTTAAACAATCATGAAAAAAATGACATATAAACTTTGCCTCATACTTATTTCCTCCAAGCCAATGAGTACTCCAAGACTTTTCATGTTGATATAGTTTTCTAACCCTCTAGAATTTCCTCCAAATATTTGATTATACTTGACTAATTTGCCTGATAAGTTTGCTTTGAATGACAGGACATTTCTTCTTACTTTGGCAATAATGATTAATATTAGCTTGTCTCTGACAGAGGTAATGTTTGCTTCTTCAGTTTCAGGTATGGAACTGTGTTCGGCCATTCCTAGTTCTTGTGGATAGAGGAAAATGTTATGTAGTATCTTATACAAGAATATCCAAATAAACAAGAAATATTCAATAATCATATTGTGTTAATATTTGAAGAAGTATTAGCTTTTGCTTTCATGGAAAGATGACTATTAATGATAGCAGAAGTGTTCCAAAAGGAAATTATGGTCTTTGCTAAGATGATTCCATAAGATGTGAATTTTAGGGAGTAGCAAGTAGATTTTAAGTGTACTTAAAATATTTGACATGAAAACAGGCTTATATGGGTTTAAGTATGTCCCCCACCTCCCTGCGTCAAAAAAAATGATATGCTGAAGTCCTAAGCCCCAGTACTTTAGAATATGGTCTTTTTTGGAAATTGGGACTTTACAGAGATAATCAAGTGAAAATGAGGTCATTAGGATGGACCCTAATAAATTGTAACTGGTGTCCTTATAATAAGAGGAACTTAGGAAACAGAGACACACACAGGGAGAAGGCCATGTGAAGATGAAGGCAGAGATTGGGGTGATGCTTCTACAAGCCAAGGAACACCAAAGATGGCCAGTAAGCCACCAGAAGCCAGGAGAAAGGCATGGACCAGATTCTCCCTCACAGCCTCCGAAGGAACTAACCCTGCTGACACCTTGATTTCAGACTTCTGGCCTCCAGAACTGTGAGACAATAAGTCTGTTGTTTAAGCTGCCCGGTCTATGGTACTCTGTTAATGCAGAGTAATACCCAGGCCAAGTTTTTGGGCTGATGCCTGGGGTTGTGAGGTGTGATGTTTCCACACTGACTAGGTTACATCTAATGTTGGTGTAAAATTTCCCTCGTGATACTTAATAGTATTCCATACATTTACGTAAGGAGTCTTTTCCCTTGAGTTCCTTTGGAGTTAAATTGATTGGCTATTTTATTTTACAGTGAATCATCTGGATATCCACATAAAAATTTAATCAGAAAATATAAGTGATTAGCTATTGATGACTGAAATATTAGCGTGATTACATCTTTCTCCTTTGGGTGGTGAAGTGAAATATTTTTGGTCTGCTCCACATCTCCTCATCTTGGAGACATTCCTGAACCTCAGTAAAATCCCTGCTCTGTCCGTGTGTGGGGATGAATCTGACTATGACACCAGCCTGCCCCAGGAGGCACCAATAAGAGTTCTCCATTTCCTTGGCCACTGTGATTGGTTCAACGATGAGCACATGACCCAAGCTAGACCAGAGTGTTCCCCAGGAACTTGCCAGCATGATCAGGAAAAATGCTCTCTTTATCAGGCATTAGAAGTCCTAAGGTCAGTGCAGACTTCTCTTTTGGGATAGAAGCCTTACTGAAAATTAGGGAGCCAAGCTGGGACAGGAGATACAAGGTAAGTCAGAATTCTCACTCCCTGGATCAAACAAAATGGCACTGGGATGGTTTTCCCTATAATGTGGGATGATCACATTGGCATATGTAGAATGGCAGCTTGTGTTTCCAACAACACTTGCATGTATACACATATGTCACCCCACAGTCTCTTATTAAAATGCAAGTGTCTATCTTCCCACTGAGGGGTGGGGTCTGTGTTTCCTCCCAGTGAACCTGGGTGAGGCTTGGGACTGCTCCAACCAAGACAAAACGGGGAAGGTGATACTATGTTACTGCCAAGAGTAGGTCATAAAAACGATGTGGCTTCCACTTGGGACTCTGTCAGATGTTTGCCCTGGGAACCCAGTCCCCATTCTGTGAGGAAGGCCAAACATGGAGAATCCTGCGCGGAGAGGAGCTGGGAGCCCAGCCTCAGCCAGCACCACCCACTAGACCTGTGAGTAAACAGGCTTCAGATCATTCCAACCCCTAGCCTTCAAGACCCCAGACATTATGGAGCAGAGGTGAGCCATGGCCACTGTGCCCCATCCAATTCCTGACCCTCTGAATACATGAGGATAACAAATGGTTGTTTTACAACACTGAGTTTTAGGGTAATTTATTACACAGCCATAGTAAGGTGGTTTGCAATGTGTCAGAATCTCTTCCCTATGTGGTTCCAGTCAGGATGGGCCATAAGAGGGCATCTCCTGGGAGATTTTGAGGGTGGAAGCCAAGTGGCAGCCATTTGTAGCTCATGTGCGTTGTCGCTGATGTGTTGGTGCGTTGGCATAAGGCAGCCGTGGGACCTGTGTCTGCTCTTCTGGGCTCATGTGTGCTTAGCATCGTGACAAAGGACCAGACTTCTTCAGCACACCTGTATCACAATGTTAGAGGCAACAAGACCCGACACATGATGGGTACCAGCTTGTGCTTGTCCCCCTTCCAGTTTATAACCATCTTTTCTTCCTGACTGCATGCCCTGTAGATATCAAGCTCCAGAGTCAGGCTCTGGGACCACAGTTTCCACAATTGCATAATGTCAAATCTTTGTCTATAACACAAAATTCATGTAATGCATGATATATAACATAATATTTAATAATATAATATAATACACAATGTAAAATGTATAATATATAATATATGACATGATATATGATATGTATATAATATGTAATATATAATATATATGCTCGCACACATATACAGATACATATGTATGTATACACATGTCCTAGGTTCTGCTTCTTTGATTGAGCCCTGACTGATGCCCATAGTAATTGGATACTCATAGTATTCAATAGCCAGGCTTTATTCTTCTGTTTCATTTGATCCTTCTCCCATTAGTCACTCAATGCCGTGCAGACACTTGCCTCTGGTTGTCACCCATAGCATCCTGCACCTGTTCCCTGTTTACATTAGTACTGTCGCAGTCCTCACTGATTTGCAAATCTGAGTACATTTTGATGATGTAAAGAACCTTTGAATGCAAGCTGTGTCTGAGAAAAACTTCCCCAAGTATCTAAGAATAGATTTATATCCACATTGGACCCAGCAAATATCCACATTAAGAAGAAGGCTTACTTCCTTCTCTTCATTCCTTGGATGTTTTTTCATCCAATTTTTTAGGCGAGATATCTTCTACTCAGGTTGCTATAACAAAATCCCATAGACTGGGTGGCTTAAACAACAAACTGTATTTCTCACAGTTCTGGAGGCTGGGAAATCCAAAATGAGGGTGCCAGCATGGTCAGATCCCGCTGAAAACCCTCTTCCTGGCTTGTACTGTCACCCTCTTGCTGTGTCCTCACATGACAGAGAGAGGGCTCTGGTCTCTTCCTCTTCTTCTAAGGACACTAATCCCGTCTTAGGGACCCCACCCTCATGACCTCATTTAAATCTAATTACCTCCCAAAGGCCTCACCTCCAAATACCATCACATTGGGTGTTAGGGCTTTACCATAGGAATTTGGGGGTGGGGGCACAAACATTCAGTCCATAACACAAGATGAGAAACAAATCCAATTATCCTATGAGGACTTCTGCTGAAAGATCTACATGTTTACTCATGGTGGAGCGTGTTTGGAACCTGACCATTGAAAGGCCCACTCTGCACAGTAGACCTGTACTGGGAGGGGCAAATTTGAGGGAGACTCTGTAGTTCCTCCACAATTCCTGAGGCTGATGTAAGAGGCCCCTCCATCGGTAGTATTTAGTTGCATGTAACTGGGATCCCATCATGTGCTAACTGAAAAGCTTCCTCACCAAGGAGGAGGCCAAGGAAGCCAGGGACACTGGTGGACAACGTGCTAATGATTCAGAGTAAAACATGGCAACCCTTCAAAGAATGACAACCATATTCTCTGCTAGTGGAGGTGCCTTTAAAGAGAGATGGCCTTACACAATCTAATATATTATATTCTTAGTCCTAGACCTAGCAAGGCTCATCAATATGCTGAGAACATAGACCAAGTAGGTAAAAGTACTCTTTACCCCAGGTGCAGGGAAGACATCTAAGCATTGGTGCATTGGGACAAATTGCATATGGCATACATCTGCCTGGCTTCCAATGGTGCCCTCTTTTGCTGGAAATGCCCACACCCATGATGGCATTACAAAACTCTCCAGCAACAGTTGGATGGGCAAGGTATGGATACATGACCCAAGCTGGGCTACTAAGATTCTTTTCCTTGAAGCTTGGATTTTACTAAGAGATACTCATTCTACGTATGCTACTAAAATGGTATTATGGATTGAATTGTGTCCCTCTAAAATTTGTATGTTGAAGCCCTAATCCCCCATGTGATAGTATTTGGAGATAGAGCCTTTAAAGGGGGTAATGAAGGTTAAATGAGGTCATAAGGGTACAGCCTTAATCCAATAGAACTGGAGTCCTTATAAGAAAAGGGAGAGACACCAGGTATTTCTCTCCTTCTGCATGCAGACACAGAGAAAAGGCCATGTGAGGCAAGAGTGAGAAAGGCCATGTGCAAGCCCAGGAGAGAGAGAGGTCTCACCAGAAACCAACGCCTTGATCTTGGGCTTCTAACCTCCACAACTGTGAGAAAATAAATGTCTGTTGTTTAAGCCATCCAGTCTGTGGTATTTCGTTATGTCAGCCGGAACAGACTAATACAAACAGTAACATATGGATACTGTATATCAGAATTATTTCAGGTGTAAGTGGCTGGAATCTAGCTCAACTGACTTAAGCAGAAGGGGATCTATTGACTCTATAACTGAAAAGTCTAAACCTAGGACTCAGTAGAGGTTTAGTTTGATCCAGGACCCTGAACATCATAACAGGACCCAGATTCTGTCTCCATTACTTGACTCTGTTTTCTCTGGATGGTGCAATCCCAGATTACGTTACCAAGAAAGCTGCAGCAGCTCCAGCTTACAACTCCCAAGTTCAAGTCCGTGGGGAAGAGTGCATCCTTCTCCCCCTGAAGCCTCATCAGCATTGGCTTTGCTTGAATCATGTGCTTGCAGCTGAGTCAATCCCTGTGGCTGGGAAAATGTGATTCTCTGACCATGGCTCACCTGGAACCAGGTGTGGAGTCAAGGATTTAGAATAAGAGGGGAAAGACAGCCCCAGCTACCAAATATCCTCTACCACTGGGGCTGGGGCTGTTTTCACAGTGCAGACAGAAGCGGACAAAGCTCTGATGGAAATGAGAAAAGAGACTGCCTTAGGCATGCAGAAAGAAAGAGGGACAGAAAACAGAGGGGCACCTCCTGCGTTCCTGGTTTTCCAGGGCCTGCTTTCATCTCTTTCTGAGGCTGGATGCAAATCTGTTCTTTCTTAGGGTCTATGAGACCCCCTCTGTGGCTTGATAGTATGTTGCTTTTTTTCCTCTGAAGGTAACTTGCACCCAATATTTGTGTCGGAAAATTTGTGCCCCCCAAAATTCATATATTAAAATCCTAAACCCCAAGGTGATGGTGTTAGGAGGTGGGGGCTTTAGGGAAGTGATCAGGCCATGAGGGTGGGACCCCCATGAATGGGATTAGTGCCCTTATAAAAGAGACCTCAGAGTGATCCCTTGCCCTTCCACCATGTGAGGACACAGAGAGAAGACACAGAGAGAAGCAGGTCCTCACCAGACACCACATCTGCTGGTAACTTGATCTTGAACTTCCAGCCTCCAGAACTGTGAGTGAAAAATGTCTGTTGTTTATAAGCCACCCGGTCTATGGTATTTGTTACAGCAGCCCAAACGGACAGACATTGGTATACATTATTTGAAGCCAATGACATTAACTAATCCAAAGAGCCCATCGAGCTCACAATTCTGTGACTGTGATGGGAAAACAAGCAGAATGTTTCCCAGCCTCAGGAACAGTCTGTCTGCATCGGAAGGGAAAGCAACCAAACTGTGTGCTGCAATCTGAGACAGGATGCTGGACCTTTATTGTTTTGGCCCCCAGCTGTCTCTCCTTGCCCTCTGGGAACCTTTGCTCCCATTCTCTGATGATGCATTTTGAGACAAGCTTATTCCATGTGTTACCAATCAGCACTTTCCAGCCTTCAGACCAGAGTGATTGGCTTCCTCATGGTCACATGGCACAAATCCCACCCACCACAGCTAAGGGTATTCAGTTCCCAGGCCTTTGTTGTTATCAGGGAAGCATACTTCCTTTTCCTGTTGGCATAAAATGAGACTGGAACTGTGGCAGATAGCTTGTGAGCACATGGGGCTTGAGCATGAACTGAACATCAAGGAAGGAGAACTGAGAAATCCAGAGACAGAGCTCTAACCCAAAGAAATCATTTGATTTCAGCCTGGATCAAACCATACCTGAAGCAAGAACTCCCTCTGGATTCTTCAGTTTTGAGAGCAAATAAAGTCCTTTTCCTTTTCTGAAGCTGGTTTGAATTAGGGTTTCTGTCACTTGCAGCAGAAAGAATCATAACTAATATAGTTTTGGGAAGTTGGGTTTGAGGAAAGGTGTCAGGCAATCTATAAAATGAACAGGCTGAGTTACAAACAGAGACATGTTCTAAAACTCCAGTAGGTATGCTTTCTCCTTTCTTTGAAATCATAAAACACTTTGCTTCTACAATTGATACAACATATATCACATACTGCTTTGCATTGCAATTACAGTTCTCGTATGGTGGGTACAAATTTCACAATCATAAAAACTCCAGTGTACAGACATGAAACTTTCTTTATTGTTTTATAATTGAGCTTAATTTAGCTCACAAGGCTTCATTTCTGCTAATGGCAGAGAACTTAATCTTGCTGATTCCCGGCAATTCTTTCAGCCCTGGTTGAAAATTCAGTATCTTTTTTGGGGGGGAAATACATAGCTAATTCAGGATTTCTAATCCATTCACCCCTATCCTTTTCCCCTGGGGTGATCTGTGTCCTAGCAAACATGGCCAGGAGGCAAATGGTCTGGTCTGGGAGCTAGCCTCTGACCACAGTGGGACCCTCTGACCGCAGTGGGACCTCTGACCACAGTGGGGACCCTCTGTGATTGATCCAGTGGAGCTGAGCTGTCATCACCGCTGGACCTGTTCACACCCAGGTCTTGGCTTAGCTTCTGCAGACTCAGCCTCGCCCTGCATCCAGTCCCCAGCTCAGGCTGCCCACACAGCTCCTGATCTCAGAGCACAGTCGCCTACCCTCCTCACACGCCCACTCTCAACAACCAGCTCTTCTGACACCCCACTCCAACTTGGGGGGCTTCCTCTTCTGTGCTCCAAGAACCATCCCATGTAGCTCAGGACATCTGAGGAGTCAGCTCCCCTCTAGACGCTCAGACAAGCCTGTGCCGCTCTTGGGTCGTGACCCTACTGGGGAGGGGGGAGTTTGGTCTCAAGAGGGGGGCTGAGCCTCACCCTCGCCTTCCCTGCTGGCTGTCCTACCCTGAGCCTCACAGCTCCCACCCAGGAAGGGCTCTCTGTCCACACTCCGTGCTGTGGATGAGCTCTCTACTCTGCGTCCCCCCGGGCTGGGCTCTCGATATTACTGGGAATAATGACAACAATCCTTTCCTCCCTCACCTGTCTGGACCGTACGACGGAGAATTGCGATTTCCAAGACCATGCCTCTGCTCTGGATTCCCAGAAGTTCACCCCAGAGCTCCCCAAAGCGGAGTCTGGTGACTTGATCTGGCTGCCTCTTTGGGGCCGTCTCTTCCCCGCGACCTCACAGTCTGGTGTTGGTAGAGGAAAGGCCAAAAGAAAAAAATGGTTCTGAAGAGCCTAGGGGCAGGACAGGAATAAAGACTCAGACGACTTGAGGACGTGGGGACGGGGAAGGGTAAGCTGGGACGAAGTGAGAGAGTGGCATGGACTAATATATACTACCAAATATGAAATAGATAGCTAGTGGGAAGCAGCCGCATAGCACAGGGAGATCAGGTCGGTGCTTTGTGACCACCTAGAGGGGTGGGATAGGGAGGCAGGAAGGGAGACTCAAGAGGGAGGAGATATGGGGATATATGTATATGTATAGCTGATTCACTTTGTTATACAGCAGAAACTAACACACCATTGTAAAGCAATTATACTCCAATAAAGATGTTAAAAAAATAAATAAAAAAAAATAAAGTTCCCATTACGTTTTAAAAAAAAAAGGGAAAATGACGAAGCATAGTTACTGGGTAGGAAAAGCGCCTGGGGGCTACTTCACAGTCGTATCTGGCTCAGCGAGCACCAGGTGCCCGGACTGGCTCCCTGTGTGGGACAGTCATTGGATGCCGCCCTTGCTGGCACTCTGGCACTCTTGCAAGGGCCAAACTCTACCCACTGTACCGAGAAGCAGAACCAGTACAAAGAATTTTCCCGGCTGTTCGAATGCGCTTTTTCTCTGGGCAATTGGCCCCTGGGTGATGACTGTTCTTTTAGCCTCTCAGAGTTGGCTTTAATGTTGTCTGTTAGGAGCTTCCCGCTCAAGGGACCGATACAGAGTTCCCTGGAGGTTGGCTTGGTGTGTGGCGGCCTCTGTGGCACGTTAAGTCCTCTGTGGCCCAATTCTCAGGGTTGTAGGTTCAATTGTGTTCCCCCAAAAGCTATGTTGAAGTCCTAGCCACTGGTACATACAAAAATGACCTTGTTGAACATAAAGTCCTTGCAGGTGTAAGCAGTTAAGGGTCGAGATGAGATGATGCTGGATTAAGGTGGTCCCTAAACTCAGTGGCTGGTGTCTTTATAGGGAAAGGAAAGGACATCCAGAAACACAGGCACGCAGGGAGAAGGCCATGAGATGAAGGTGGCAGAGATTGGAGTGTTGTATCTACAAGCCAGGGAATGCCAAGGGCTGCTGGGACCAGAACCTAGGAAGAGGCAAGGAAGGGTTCTCCCCGAAAGCCTTGGGTGGGAGCATGGCCCTGCCGACTCCTTGATCTCTGGCTTCTAGCCTCCAGAATTGTGAGAGAGTAAGTTTCTGCCGTTGAAACCACCCAGTCTGTGCTACTTCGTTACAGCAAACCTGGGAAAGGAATCCACCCAGGAACCTCACTCCTGACCCTCTGTCCTCTCCTCAGTCCTTGGGTCAGATATCTTGAAGGCTTGTGACATTGCAGGGATCCAGGGGGGCTAAATAGAAGTGACCCCTCCCCCCAGGTCACCTCTACGGCACCGGTTCCCCCGCTGCTCTGAGTCTGGGCTGCTGGTGGCTCAGAGCCACTCTCCTGTCTGGGAATTGCCCCCCGGGAACTGGAAACACCCAGAAGGTTTGGCATCAGCCCTGGTGGGGAGGCAGCTCATAGCCTCCCGGTGGCATGGGGACAAATCCACTCTCCTTGCCTCGAATGGGACCGGCTCTGGGACGCTGTTCATGCTCCGGAGCTCTCCGTGGGGTCCGGCTGAGGGCCACCCCCATGGAGACCACCTCCCTGTTTGCTTCGCTTGCCCCTTCTCTGGGATGTAGCGCTCCTTCCTCCAAGAACTGCTCCCTGTCTCAGGCTTGGCTTCCGGGGAAGCTGGCCCGAGACCCAAGATCACTCCTGGAGGGCGGAGACTTTGTCCTCTGAGGGTGCATCCGTGGCTGCGGAAGGCACACACGAAGGCAGCGATTCTCACGTGTGAGCGTAGGGACCACGTGGAGAGCTCCTGTAATCGCAGCTTCCTGGGCCTGACTCCAGAGATGCAAGCTCCCAGGTGCTGCCCCTGCTGGTCAAGCACCACTCTTTGAGACCCCCTGGCCTAGGATCTCCATGCATCTGGGCAAGACTGACGGCCTGAGAGCGCAAGCAAGCCCGGAGGGGTCTGTAGAAGTTAATTTGCACGTGGGATTTTCGAGGTTGGGCAAAGAATGGAGAGAGGCTGTGTGCTGGGTTGAGGGTTGAAGAAAACAACCTGGAGTGTTTTGGAAGGTTGGTTTCCCACCCAGGCCCTTGGTCTGTGCCTAAGCTCAGAGGCATGAGCTATGGGCAGAAGCCCTCGAAGCTGCTTACCTGGAGGTCTTTATGGGACAGAGGGGCCCCCAAAGCCATTCTCTTGGGGAGAAGAGGCAAAGCTTGACTCAGAAAAGAGGAGGGGGGCCATTCTCGTGTGTGTGTGTACGTCCATGTGTGCGCACCTACGTGTGTACGTGTGTGATACATGTGCAGTCATGGCTTGCTGAGTGCTTTCCGCCTTCCCTGAGCAAGACGGAGCCAGTGGTAGCAGCTCCCAACACAGAGGCCGAGGGAGCCCCACCCGACACACACATGATCATCTTTTCTATTTGAATTCTTCCTTCTTCCGTGTGGCAATCTATTTTTCTGCGAGAGCCCTTGCCTCCTCATTTGAGGTTCCTGGCAATTTGGGGTTTGCTGTGTCCAGCCTTGCTCTCTCTCCCAGCAAAGTCCGGTGTTTCATCTCTTTTTACCTCTTCGTGTCAATTACACGGAGGGAAGTTTTGCATCTTCTCTGCTTTCGCTGTTCCACTCACCTCTTTGATCATTTGTTTCGTGGCTATAGATATTCTACTTTGCACGCAGGGGATTTGAATTCTGATTCTTTGTTCACAGACAGACCCGGGCCCGGAGCCATTACCTCTCTGCAGCCTACACATCGTTTGTGCTGCGCCGTCTGCCAGCAGGTGGCAGGATGTCCACCCTTCTCATTTCATAGCAGATTCTAGGAGACCTGTCAGCGCTGACCCCTCCCGCATGCCTTCCTCTCTGAGAGTCACAAAGAGATGCTTTCGGTTGGGGGCTGAGTTCATCTGTTCCTACTTCTGGAGAATTCTCATCACTGTCTGAGGTGCTGCTCCTTCATCACCAGCCATCTCTCCACTTTTCCTGCCTCAGTAGGTACCTACTCTGTAGGTGTTTATGTCTGCACTGGATGCTAATGGTGCCCCACCTGGACCCCTCCCAGGTGGTGTACCTGACCCCCTACTGCTGTGAGTGTTGGCTGCTGACAGCTCCAGCTGCCCTGTCTCTGGATGGTGATACTTGGCTTTTGCTGCAGGAGGCCCCCTGGCGGAGAATTTTCACACCCCTAGCGTGGGAGAACCCCAGCCAAAGACTGTTTGCTAAAGGGTACAGAAAGCCAGCTCCTCGCCTCAACGCGGGGTCAACCCTAGGATGTGCCGTGTACCCCACAGCCCCAGGGATCTTTCTAGACTTTCTCTAAGCCCACGTCCTACCTGAGCTTCTTTCCCTGCCCTATCCTGCTTTTCTTCCCCTCTGTGACTTGCTTTATTGCAATATTAGCTTTATTGCAGTGGTCTGGAACCAAACTTGGAAAATCTGTGAGGTGTGCCTATACTCTGCTTATTAGCCTTCCTTTGGGATCATGATAATTTTATTATTGTTATTTTTTAAAAATTGAAGTGTAGTTGATTTACAGTAATATATTAGTTTCAGGTGTACAGCATAGTGATTCAGTATTCTTACAGTTTATACCCCATTAAAAGTTATTACTAGATAATGACTATAATTCCTTGTGCTGTACAATATATCCTTTTTGCTTATCTATTTTATTTTATTTATTTTTAAAATAAATTTATTTATTTATTTTTGGCTGTATTGGGTCTTTGTTGCTTCTTGAGGGTTTTCTCTAGTGGCGGTGAGCGGGGGCTACTCTTCGTTGTGGTGTGTAGGCTTCTCATTGCAGTGGCTTCTCTTGTTGCGGAGCACGGGCTCAGTAGTTGTGGCTCATGAGCTCTAGAGTGCAGGCTCAGTAGTTGTGGTGCACGGGCTTAGTTGCTCCGTGGCATGTGGGATCTTCCCAGACCAGGGCTCGAACCCATGTCCCCTGTATTGGCAGGCGGATTCTTAACCACTGCACCACCAGGGAAGCCCACTTATCTATTTTATACATAGTAGTTTGTATCTCTTAATCCCATACCCCTAGCATGACCCTCCTCACTTCCCTCTCCCCACTGGTAACCACTAGTTTGTTACAGACTAGTTTGTGAGTCTGTTTCTGTTTTGCTGTATATATTCATTTTCTTAGATTCCCTGTATAAGTGATAACATACAGTATTTTTTTTGCTGTCTGACTTATTTCACTAAGCATAATATTTTCTAGGTCCATCCATGTTGCTGTAAATGGCAGAATTTCATCCTTTTTTATGGCTAATATTCCACTGTATATGTATACCATATCTTCTTTATCCACTCATCTGTTAATGGACATGGGTGCTTCCATACCTTGGCTATTATAAATAGTGCTGCTATGAACATTGGGGTGCATGTATCTTTTTGACTTATTCGTTTCTTCAGATATATGCCCGGGAGTGGAATTGCTGCATCATATGGTAGTTCTATTTTTAGTTTTTTGAGGAATCCCCATACTGTTTTCTATAGTGGCTGCACCAATTTACATCCCCACCAAGAGTGTACAAGAGTTCCCTTTTCTCCACACCCTCTCCAACATTTGTTATTTGTAGACTTTTTGATGACAGCCATTCTGAGAGGGGTGAGGTGATATCTCAGTGGTTTTGATTTGGATTTCTCTAATATTAGTGATGTTGAGCATCTTTTCATCTGCCTGTTAGCCATCTGTATATCTTCTTTAGAAAAATGTCTATTTAGGTCTTCTGCTCATTTTTTGATTGGGCTGTTTTTTGATTTGGTGTTGTATGAAATGTTTATGTATTTTGGGTATTAACCCCTCGTCAGTTATATCATTTGCAAATATTTTCTTCCATTCTGTAGGTTGTCTTTTTGTTTTGTTGATGATTTCCTTTGCTGTGCCAAAGCTTATACTTTTAATTAGATCCCGTTTGTTTATTTGTGTTTTTATTTCTTTTGCCTTAGGAGACAGGTCCAAAAATATATTGTTCTGATTTATGTCTAAGAGTGCTCTGCCTATGTTCTCTTCTAGTTTTATGGTTTCAGGTCTTACATTTAGGTCTTTAATCCATTTTGAGTTTTTTTTTTATATGGTGTGAGGAAATGTTCTAATCCTATTGTTTTACATATAGCTATCCAGTTTTACCAGCCTCACTTACTGAAGAGGCTGTCTTTTCTCCACTGTATATTTTGCCTTCTTTAATTGGCCATAGGTGTGTGGGTTTACTTCTAGGCTCTTGATTCTGTTCCATTGATCTATGTATTGGTTTTTGCTCCAGTACCATACTGTTTTGATTACTATAGCTTTGTGGTATAGTCTGAAGTCTTAGAGGGTCACACCTCCAGCTTTGTTCTTTTTTTCTCCAAATTGCTCTGGCAATTTGGGTCTTTTGTTTCCATATGAATTTTAGGATTATTCCAGTTCTGTGAAAAATGTTGTGGGTATTTTGACAGGGATTTCATTAAATCTGTGGATGGCTTTGCGTAGTATGACCATTTTAACAATATTAATTATTCCAATTCAAGAACATGGGATATCTTTACATTTGTTTGTATCATCTTCAATTTCCTTTATCAACGTTTTATTGTTTTCAGAGTTTAGGTCTTTCACCTCCTTGGTTAAGTTTATTCCTGGGTATTTTGTTCTTTTTGATGTGATTTTTAAACAGGATTGTTTTTCACTTTCTCTTTCTGATATTTTATTATTAGTATATAGAAAAGAAACTGATTTCTGTATATTAATCTTGTATCTGCAAATTTGCAAAATTCATTTTTTAGTTCTAATAGTTTTTGGGTGGAGACTTTAGGGTTTTCTATATAAAGTATCATGTCATCTGCAAACAATGACAGTTTTACTTCTTCCCTTCAGTTTGGATGCCTTTTATTTCCTTTTCTTATCTGATTGCTGTGTCTAGGACTTTCAATACTATGTTAAATAGAAGTGGCAAGGATTGGGCCCGAGCTGGCTCTGTTGCCTTTTAGTGTGTGTTTTTCCCTCTCTCCACACTGGGAGTCTTGCCCCAGAAGTGGGGAGTACTGAAGGAAGTGGAGCCCATGTAAGCTCTTGGCTCCTGTCAGCTGTAGAGGTCCAATGCATTGCCTGTGCAGGCGTCCACAGCTCTGCTCAGGCAACTTTGGGTGAAAGTCCCCTTTGTTGTTCACAGCCAGTCAAACCCCAGCCTCCACCACCCCCACCCTGTTGTGCAATTACTCTGCAGGACAGACGGGGCCCATGTGGCCTCTCAGCATGTATCAGAGGGTGAGCTGTGGTGGAGCAGAGGCCATGAGAGATCTGGGTGGCTTCTGAAACACTGCTCAAGTAAGTGTCAACAATGGCCACTGCCGCCCCACCTAAGCCCCACCCTGGGACTGGGTCACCTGTTTCCCAGTCGGGTATTTTCCCTCGTCTTGGCTGCCTCAGATCCAGTGCTGTACTGTGACGTGGAGTGAGCAGGGCTGGAGCATTCTCTCGGCTAGGGCTGGGATGCATGGAGAGGTTGCTGCGGGAAACCCAGCCACCACTAGAGCAGACCTCTCTCTGCCCTGCCTTGGAGGCAAGCCTGTGTGCATGTGTTCCTTATCAGTGGCGTCCAGGCTCCCCACAGCCCTTATATTAGTCCCAGCAGTCCTCCAACCAGCCAAGGGGGCTTGTCTCCCCACATAGGACGCCAGGACTGGGGCATCCAATCTGTGGCTCAAACTGCTGACTCCTCAGGTTGGATCTCTACCTGTGTAATCTCCCTTTTCCTCTGCGTCCCCTCCCAGGGGAACAGGTCCCAACCTAACTGCTTTTCTTCCCTTCACACCTGATTATGTGTGTATCTTTCTTGCAGCCTTGGTTGTACAGAAGTCTTTCTGTCATTCTCCAGTTAGTTTTCAGTGAGAATTTTTCTACAAGTAGATGTGTTTTTGAGGTGTTCGTGAGGGGAGGTAAGCTCCATATCCTCTTTCTCCACCATCTTGATCCAAATCTCTGCCCTTTTCTGCTTTCTCACCCTCCTTCTCCTGAAAGCCTTCCCTCAAAGCGTCATATACATCTGGCTCTGATCTCAGGCTCTGCTTCTAGGGGCCCAAGTTAAGATGGTATCTGCACAGAATGTGTAGTGTTGTTTTCTGAGCGTGTGTTTGTGTGTGTGTGTGTAGCTGACTGAAGAGTGCTCCCCTATGAACTCACACCCTTTCCCTCTGTCCCCATGCAGCACTGTCCGCATGGGATCTGCCCCTGCTGCCGTCCATTCATGTAGTCTGCTGCCCCTTCCTCCGGTGTACATATTCTGCAGTGTGTGCCACCACGTTTTACCTGGTCACTTCCCAGTTGAGAATGCTTGGATTGCTTCTTCCTCCACATGGCCACAGGCGAGACCTCAATGGACATCCTTGGACATGGTCCCTGGAACTGGTGTGGCCATTCCTCTGGATGGACAGATGGGAATGAATTCTGAGCCCCTGGGCACATGCAGACTTAACTTCACAGAGTCCTACACACGGCTGCCCTGAGGTCTCTCTAGTTCCCCAGGAGCTGAGTGTGCCCAACAACAGCACACAAGAGTTCCCATCTCCTTATATCTCCAACATAGGGGAGCATCTTCCCTTCCATTTTTGCCATTCTGATGTTGGTTTTCCATCACTGTTTTGTTTTCCTCTCCATTGCTAGCAGCTTCCAGCACCTCTGCATGTGCCAGCCCCCCTCCCCGGCAGCCTTTTTCAAAACACCTACTATCTTTTTTTTTTTTTTTTAAAGAACTTTGTTGTTTTATACAGTTAAACTACCTTCTCTGGGTCATCTGTCTCTTTTCCTTGTTTATGACATCCTTCACTGAGTGGAAATCCTTAAGTGCTACCGCCTTATGCTCTCATTGTCACATGGAGATTTCGATGAAATAGCTCGTTTATATTTCACTTGCTCTTTACTGCAGTCCCCCGACCAGGATGCAGACATGAGTCCACAGGGACCTGGGTTAAGGGACACTTAGAATTACAGAGATCATTTTCACACAAAATCACACTCACTTTTCATTCCGACCCATAAATCCAGCCTTTGCACCTTGGCCCTCTCTTCCGTAGGCCTGAGTTCTTTTTCTGAAGCTTTTCAGTCCCTCATGTACGATTACCCCCTGTGGGCCACCCCCTGGACCCTCAACGCCCTTGAGCTGCATAGAAAATGTGTTAGCATGCCAACCTGGTCCCCCAGACTACAACGTAAACAGGATGAGTTTGAGTCCTTCGCAGACCCTCCTGAGAGGAATTGTTCATATTTGTGCATCTCAGTAGGTCCCCAGTCATACATTGTTGCTCTTATAGTAAGCAAACAATATTATAGCAAATGCCCAGGTGGGTGCTGAAAGTCATGATCTCCATTCTGTGGGCTGAGAAGGAAGGTGTTTTATTTAGTGGGGTCCTCTGGGGACTCCTGGTAGGATCTCAGTAGACGATTGGGCACATTGGTAGATTGATTCTCTGAAGAAGGAGAATTGAAGGAATGCCCAGGGGCACGCAGAGTGGGCTCTCAAGGGAGTGGGCACAGATACTGGGGCCTCTTTTTTCTCTGAGAAAAAAGTAGTTCTTCTAAGTCCAAAATGTCTCTGAACTCTGTACTCCTGAGTTATACGTTGTAAGGAAAGTCTCTACAAGTAAGATATCTGAGGTCATGGAGTCAGTCAGTCTGCACTGCAGTGCAGAGGTCATGGAGTCAGTCAGTCAGACTGCAGTCAGTCTTGACTGAAATGGCAGATGAAATGTGACGACTCCAACCTAACGACAAGAAAACCAAGCTTTCTTCTCTTCCTTCAATAGCATTTCTCTGTCCCTTACATTGGTGTCTCTGGTCCCACATTTTCGATATCCAACTAACTCTTATTCCCATACCCCCTCTTCCAGTTTGCTGCCTCCATGCCTCACCATGTACTGATTATTATGGTGATTCCAAGTAGATGTCAGTTCTTCTCCTCTTTATATATTCAAGGTGTGTTTGTTAGAATGAAGGTAAGAGCTTGATTACCCATATTAGAATTCGAGCGCCACTCAATAAGGAATGTCCACAGATTCTGGGATGCCCCTTTGCTGCTCAGATTCATTGGAATGTTCATTCTCCTGATTGAAAAGAAGTAATTTTGTACCAGCATGATGCTCCAAATAGTTGGGTACCGACCTATTTGTTGTGTGGGCATGTTTTATGGGTTTCTTAGTAAGAATGTGAATTTTTACCCGACTAAGCCACACTTTGCCAATCTCAGAAATTTTTAATCTACCTTTACTTTAAATACAGTAAGATTGGTAAGGAATGATAACCTGGCAGAACTCTTTTTTTTTTTCCAAAGCCACATTGTTTTTTCCTTTTAATTTTTTAGCTTTTTTCAGACTGACTTGAAATTGATTCTCCTCCCAGGGTTATTCTTAGCAAAGTAAGAATATTCACAGATACAACAAGAACCCAGGGCTTCTTAAGAAAAGGGTCCTCTGCAAAACTCAGGACCTTGGCTAAAATGCACTCTGCTGGGTCCTTGATCTCCTGAGGTGGGGATGATATGGAGATCTGTAAGTTTTTTTATTTTTTAATTTTTAAATTAAAAATTTTTTTTTTATTTTTTGTAAGTTTTTTAAAAATCTGTGTCTGTCCATCTACAAAGACCTCAGCCTTAAGAATAAACTCTGTAGGAGAGTCGGGAAGGAGAGAAGAAGCAGTTTGCTCTTTTAAGGCAAGAAGGAGTTTCAGGTGGAAAACTGGATGTTAAGGACAGTTTTGTTTCTTTCACCTGAAAAAGTGTGGATTCCCATAGTGAGAGCCTGGCTGATAATCTTTGTCTGTCAGGAGAGGCTTGGTTAGCTGCTGTGACAAACATCCCCCAGAATACCGAAATCACAAAAGTTTAGTCCTCGCTCGTGCTACATGTCTGTTGTGGGTTTGGAGGGAGGTTCTACTTAACGTAGTCATTCAGGGACCTGGCAACACAGTATTGCTACTATGGAAAAGTGCCATTAACTGTGAGGGAGAGAAAAAAGCACCCAGGAAGGTCTTGAGGTGACACTTGCCACTTCTGTTCAGAACCTTTTATCAGATCCAGTCACCCAGCCCACCCACATCCACATGGGAGCCAGGAAGCACATCTTACTATGTTCCCAGAAGCACTACTGACTAGTTATGCCACCTGAGAGCCCCTATTTGGGTAGGGACTAGGATGAGGCAATGGGGCTGAGTTGTTAAAATTTTAATATTTAATTCATCACGAGTTCTTTTTTTCCAGTTCCATTTTTATTTTTAAAAGATTGCATTGACATTATTTATCTTGATGACTGAGTTTTTTGTACCCCTTTACATTTTATAGAAAGTGCCATCCTCGATGCAAATAGAGGACACAGAATATCAGAATTTTGACTGAAATTTTGTTTCTATATTAGAATCTTAGGGAAAAGCAATATTTATCACTAAATTAAAAATTTAGCAGTATTTAGAGTTAAGAATATAGGTGACATCTACATAAACATTGACAGAAAAAGAAAATAGTGAGAAATACACTCTTAGAAAGAAGACACTGAGGTCAGTTGGAGATTGAGTTTCCTGAGGTCCAGTCTGCTCAGATCCCCTATTTTGTCCACATCGTGTGGAAAATTTTTGTGTTCAATTTCCCCAGTGACCTTCCATGTACATTATGAAGACAATTAAAACCCGTATCCTAGAACCACAAAGTTTTCAGTGACTGGGCCAAGGTTAATCAGTGTGAATTGAATGAAACAGCTTGTTCAAGTAAAATCGATTGAAATCTTGATGAACAAAAATGGAAATTTTGGCCACCAGTCTTTACTTCCTTTCCTGAGGAATACTGTTGTGTACGATTTTAAAAAAATACTACTAGAATCCCATGAAAGCTTCTGTAAGGCACCAAAGAAATTGATTTTGGTAAAGACCCAGGATATTTTCCATTTATGGAACTGTAAACATATAGCAATTTAACTTGTTTTGATACTTTGTGTGATTTTTCCTTTAACGAGTATCTTCCAGATTTTGTCCCTATGTGGATTTCATGCGGGTGTGAATCTATAAAATTGACCCAGATTCTCTCTCAGCAGTAGAATTGATCTCCTTTTCCCCTACGTGCCTTGTAAAACACATCTGTGAACTTTCGAAGAAACTGAAAAGAGAACTTCTTCAAAGACCTGAACTATTTGCTAAATGTGTTTCTACTTTGAACATCAGTAGAATGAGCACCTAAATGTGGGGTGAAAGTGAGAGAATCTTCTTGACCGTGACATTGCTTTAATCTTCAGTATTTTATATTCTGCAGAAAACCCCTTCATCCCTAGAGTATCTCCACAATGGATACGATCACTCCATAATTACCTAGGAAAATAAGAAAAGCCCAGGTTTTTGAGAAATTCTATGAGATTCTTGATGAACAATGTGTTATTCTCTGAAGAACGGTCTTTGTTATTTGAAATCAAGTTTTCTTAGGAAAAGAGAACTTAGGAAGGGAACTCCTATGTTCCCTTCCGTATCTTCAGAAGAATGACTTGGCAAACAAACTTTCCTATAGCTGGAAGCCATTTAGCGCTACATTAGTAACTCACAGCCAGTGGGCTAGCTTTTCCTCATTGTCTCCCTAGGGATAATTAGGGTCGTGGAGAGATTCATTAATATCTGTTCCCTAGGATCAAACTTACTAACAGGGAGTCCTGTTGGCTCGTGGGAAAGAGTCACTAGAATTGTGATGAGGAGTGTTATTCTAGAAGGATACTCCTTCCAGGTGAAGGAAGAGCATAAAAGAAGAGGTTCCCCACTTGGTTGACCAGTGATCAGAGAATGTGCCACTAACCCCTGGACAGGGTTTTGAAGGATGAGCAGGAGTTCTTCAGGAGAGAGGACCCTTTTCCTGAGCTCTGTAAGCCCATCATCAGCAACCTGGCATTTCACAGCTAAGGCTTATCTGTGACCTTCAGATGACTGCCCCGGGCCCCTATCCTCTCTTGTCCTTAAACAGAGACAGAAATGCCTGGATGTTTAAGTCACCCCCACCTCCCACAAGGATGGCTCCTAGTACAAAAGCCAGCCTCCTTTGCTGATCGGTGGGACAAACCCCGAGGTACAATGTACACTTCAGAGCCCCCCCTGGAATTAGGTGGAGTCTGGGACTCCACCTGAAATTGTACCTTTGCTTGGCTTCTGCGGTTCCCTGATTGGCTCCGCCCACCCCATGATGGGCATCTCGCTTTAATGAACCACCTGTGCCTGAATCCTTGGTCAGTGTGTCCTAGGAGGACCATGCCTTAGGTGGCGTGTATCAGAACAGGGCCTCAGCGGCTGAATGTTTCAGAAATCATAAATATTAGATCAAATGAATCTGTACTGCAAGTGAAGATAATTCATGAACCGTAAAGTGCTTTACTATGTTAGTGATTATATTATAGTCTCAATTTACAATTGTTTTCCAAAGCTGGCCTTGAGAAAACGTCATCAATGTTGCTTTATCCTACTCCTGCTGACTCATCAGTGCCCTTAATAATCTTCTATCTGGCCTGATTGAGGGGGCGCATGTGGATAGATTGCTTAAATCTACACGACAAACTACCCTCTGCTCTCTTTGAGTCACAGTTTTCACTTGGCCCATTGGAGCTTTGCTAGGGCTTGTATCTTAGTATTTTGCTTATGATTGCAGGGTTATTTATTTCATAAACGCACCTCCTAAACCCAATAAAACACAATTTCTTCAAAGCAGGTTTTTTCATTCTGTGAATATGAAAAAAAAGGTGATAAATCGTGAACTTCGCATATCAGAGTTATTTTATCTTTTCGGCACTGGCCCTTAGAGATCAGGGGCCAGAATCGGATAGAGCCTCTTTGCTCTTTCTGGAGTCTTCCACCACGCCCGTTTAACATCCTGGCTGTTATGGAATGTAGTTGGAGGCCAGCCGTGGCTGGATTTACTGCTCCCCTTTGCGGGAATCCATTTGCCCACGCTCAATGAGCCACAAAAAATAGATCCTCTGCCAATTTGACAGCCTCTGCTCCAGAGATGCAAAGTCAAGGGGAAAACCTACAACAGGATGATTCTCCTTTTATTCAGTTCATTTGGAGGAATAATCATCAGAATTAGCGATCCATTTTAGAGGAAGGAAGGTGGGTAGAAACTCAGGCATTTATAGCATTTCCCTAGGTTTAAAATAACAATTACCCTAAACTTTTCTCTCCCTCCCCTCCCCTTTCTTTCCCATCTTGAATTTGACTATAGCTTCATAATTTGTAGGAAGTTTAGTGTGAATTCAAGAGTGAATTTACAAACATTTAAAAAATCAATTGGCCTCACAACTCTGTAAACTTTCATCAAAGCGGTTCTGTGCTGCTGCTAATCTCCTGGGATGCAAGAGCACTAAAGGCTCATGTTTTCAGGAGAGGACAAGTGCTGGCTTTTCAATTGCAAACTCTCTGACTTCGGGCAAATTGAACCCTATGAATCTCAGTTCTCTCAGATGCAAATAGGAGCCTAGTTTGTCTCCCATGCTGGGGGGCGGAAAGAGATTGCATTCTAGTGTGGATACTAGTATATAAAAGGAGCTTAATAAATGATGGGCATGATTACCATCATCATTAGATAAACTTGCATAAACAAAGAAGCTAGGGTTGGGAAAAGGAAAGAAAAAGGGAAAAGGAAAGAAAAAGAAAATCTTTGGGGGAAAATAGGATTTAAAAAAGAATAATCTTGGAAGAGGCACTGAAATGGTTTCTTTGAGTCTATAGTAGGGGAGAACTGTCCGTGTGGATGTGAGTGAGTGGGAGAGGTGGGGTGGCCAGCAAGAGCCAGATCAGAGGGTCGTGATTATTCTGATAGCCTCTACCGGGAAGGTGTATTGGGTCAACAGCTTTCTCCCCAGTTCGGTTCCTCCTTTTCTTCCTTCTCCCCCTCCTTCTTTATATAACCCTGTAGTTCAGGGAACTACAGTCCCTGTAAAAAAAATAGAGCCAACAAATACTCCTTAGACCATGTTAAGCAGACAGTCTTCTGGGGACTAAGGATACAAGTTTGTTGTTGTTTTGCTTCTTTTTTTAATGATCCAGTTCCATCCTGTCTGCAGTCAGAGATTGGTACCTGAAAATGCAGATGATGTTATGTGGCCATGTCTGGGGATTTAGGGTGAGATTTGATGTCTTGAGCCGGAGGCAAGAATAAAGACCTGGGAAGATGAAAGGATACTGGAGAAGGAGCTTTGGTCCGTGTACGGAAGCCACATTGAGAATAAAACTCGAGCACAAACATCGTTGACATACATGTGTTCTGATTCTCATGGTGGATGTCAGAAGTGAGTTATTGGTGGAGTGAATTTCTTGGCAAATTTCTCTCTCTTTAACCCTGCCTAACACATACCTCCATGCTTCCCTTTTATAAAAATCAGAGCTTTTCCAGAAGGGGATGTGCTGGAAGCGCATATGTCCTCATTCCTTAGGGAGAAATTTTCAAATACGAAAATACCTGGCGATGGGGAGAGAGAGAGAGAGATTTGACTTGAAAATTTGTCACCAAGAAAATGGTGACAATTCCCCACTAGAGGTGGGGCTTTTTAAGCCTCTCCTTTTCCTAGATTCAACCTTTAAAACAGAGAGGTTAAAATGTGGTTCTTTGAATCTATAAACTAAATTTAGAGGGAAATCCTAGAACGTTTATACATCCCCCTCTTTGCACCTGAGAAAATGTTTTGAATAAATGTGGGTACTGCATCTCTGGATACCTGTATGTTAGGGTAAAAGATCAATGAGGGTTACTCTCACCATTGGACAATTATTAGCACTTGTTAAATTGATCTATTCTATGAAATGAAGAGTCATTTCAGGAAGGTACAACTGCTTAATTCACACAGATTTGAAAATTTTGCCACTTATTTCTCATTAACTTATAGTGAAAGGTAATAAACCGAGGAGATCTCAGTCTGAACCCAGAGGTGATTTTCGTTGATATGAAAAAATAGCCTCATTTAGACCCACACTTATTAATGATCTACTCCGTCACAGGCGTTGGCAGAAGTTTGATCTGGAGTTGTAGCGTGTGTATATTGATTTATTGGATTGTTTTCTGAGCAGAGAATTTGTATGCAGCTGAAGAATTCAATCTTTGAATTCTGAAACTTTCTACCCAGAGTCCAGTAAATGTCAGTGGTGAAGGTAATAGGCCATACAAATAAAATCCTCGTCGTGGAAACACAGGCAAACCTGGCCTCATGAGTTTAGTTTACATGAGATGCTCAGATTCTCTACGTGGCAAGGCTCTGCTAACTAGTCCTGTCTAGCAAGAGTGGACTTTTTCTTTCCAGCATTTGAAAATCTTATGTGTTAATTTCCTACAAGTGTTGTTTATGCCACAAATTTGGTGGCTTAAAATGATGTAAATTTATTCTCTGACAGGTCTAGAGGCCAGAAGTCTGAAATGGGCTTCAGGGGGCTGAAATCAAGGTGCTGGCAGGACCACACTCCCTCTGGGGCTCTGGGGGAGGATCTGCTTCTTTGCCTTTTTCAGCTTCCAGTGGCCAATTAGAGTCCCTCTGCTTGTGGCCTTGTGGCTCCTTTATCTTCAAAGTGCATCACTCTAATCCCTGCTTCTGTCAAATCTCCCTCTGCCTTTCTCTTATAAAGAGCACACTCAGCTAATCCAGATAACACCTCCATCTCAAGATCCTTAACTTAATCATTTTTGCCATGGAAGGTAACATTCACAGGCTCCAGGCTTAGAAGTTGTATATATATGAGGGCCATTTTTCAGCCTCCCCATTTTAGGATGCAAATTATTAAATTTGACCAGGATCACCACTGTATCCTTTTTTTAGGTAATTACAGAGCATTTTACAATTTATTTAATTCAATCTTTTAAACTAAGAAAATAATATGATCGTGATAAAAAAAAAACTCAAGCAGTACAAAATGTCTGCAATGAAATGTGAGTGGGCCTTTCCCTCCAGGCTAGATTGCATTTGGTGGCCCAGTGGTCACTTTACTTTAGCCCCAGACCCTTCCCCAGAGCTAACCATAGTTACCTATTTCTTGGGTGTCCATCCAGAAAATTTCCACACATGTTATTATATATTTTTAACACACAAATGGGAAATGCCATACATGTTGCTCTGAACTTGAACTTTCCAGCTCCTTTATCTTGGCACTCTTTCTTTATCAACACATCAAATTTTATTTTATTTCTTTTAACTGTTACACAACACTCTCTTGAGCGGAGGTATCATAATTCATTTAAACATCTCTTTTAAAAAATATAAACATTTAGATTATTTCCAGGATTCCCTTTGCCATTACAGGGTCATCTACACCATCGCATGTGTATTTCTTTTCCTCTCTATATATCAGTAGTTTCTTTATTGCTGAGTAGCATTCCATTGTATAAACAGATCACAATTAGCTTATTTTTTTCTCCTGGATAGACATTTGATTGTTTCCAGTTTTTGGCTATTATGAATAAAGCTGTGATAAAAATTTGAATGTAAATCTTTGTGTGAACATATTTGCATTTCTCTTTGGTAAATACTAGGAGTATTGGAACGGTTGGGTCATGGGGTTTGTGTACGGTCAGCTTTAGTAAATCCTGCTGATGGAAGAAATTTTCACATATTAAGGTATGGGGAGGTCATTCTGGCTTATACATGATTTAACTTGAATTGTAGGCTAACCAAAACAGCCTGTTTGTGGCCTATTAAACATGCATTGTATATATGCTTTAACCATTAAAGAGAAGAATGCATTTATAAATCAAAATGGAGTAACTATGGTTCAGGCATTCAAAATGGAGCTGGGTGGTCTTTGTAGACATTCCTGTATCACTGAGAACCTGAGTTTTCTGCTGTATCAGACTCAAGGACACCACCAACCATTCTCAGTATTTGCTAGCAGCTGCCAGTGGCAACCATATGGCCTCAAGGTCTTCCCTTGTAATTGCAACCATTTTGGACCCTTGCTTAACAAGCACCCTTACTTCCTGCCAGCTCCAATCCTAACCCTTGACAAACAACTTATGTAACTTTGTGGTTTTTTGCCTATATAAGCCTCCTTCATTCTTTAGTCTGGCAGAACACAATTCAAGTGCTTCACTGAATCTGTGTCTCCCGGGCTATAGTCCTCAGTTTGGCTCAGATAAAATTCTTTTCTATCCCTATTATAGATTGTTTATTGAGTATTCCTGTCAACACTGTCAAATAGTTTTCAAAGGTGGTCGTAATAAGTTTGCTCACCTTCCAGCACTGTGTGAGAGTCCCAGTTGTTCCACATTCTTGCCCACGTGTGGCATGGCCTCTTTTCCATATTAGCCATTCTGGTGGATGTGTAATAGTGTTTCATCACACTTTCAGTTAGCATTTCCCTAATCACTAACGAGTTTTGTGTGATTTTTCTATGTTCCTTGGCCATTTGGTTACCCTCTTAATGAATGAATTGCCTGTTCAGAACTTTTTCTTATTGTTTTTTTGCTTTGTTTGTCTGGTCCTTACTGATTTGAAGGTGTGCTTCACATATCCTGGATACAACTTCCTAATCAGATATATGCATTGAAAATATTACCTCCCCCTCTGTGAGTTCTTATTCAGTCTCTTAATGTTGACTTTTCATGAACAAAAATTCTTAATTCTAATCTATTTCAGTTTCTCAAATTTTTCCTTGATGGTCAGTGTGCTTTTGTGTTATCTTATGAAATCTTTGCTATTCCAAGTGCAGATGGATATTCTCTTATGTGATTTTCCAGGTATATAACCACCTGAAATTGTTTTTTTTATATAGTGTGAGGGCCTAAGATTCATTTTTTAAAAATATGACTGTTCAACTGACCGAGCACCAATTATGGAAAGGATCATCTTTTCCTTCTGGCTCTGTAGTTCACCTCGGTCATAAATCGAATGCACATCTGTGGGTCTGTTTCTGTCCCCTCTATTCTATTTCACTGTATGTAATTTGATTTAGGAAAAATGAAGGATTGTGACCTTTTTTGCATCTGAGTGCCTTGGAGCAAATTTGTACCATTAGGCTAATTCTGTTTTGGTCAGAATATACATAAAGAGTATTTTGTGTGCTTTAACTTGGTCCCTTCAGTAAGACAAAGTGTTTAAGTTCATCTTAATTAGATCCCCTATCCTTTTCCCAGGTCTTAGGAGGCAATAAGCCAGTAACAGCTTGTGGATATAATGTTCCATGATCCTGGGCAGAGAGTCTGCTGGAGAGAAATGGCGGGGGACTGCCTCAGGACGTGGTTTCTCCAGTGAGGGATGGCTTGTTTCCACAGCATTCCCCTTCCTACTGGGTCTCATCCTCTCTCTCCCCCTGGCCCAAGATAACCTTGATGTTTCTCCAAGCCACCATCAAACCCCATCTGCTCATTTCCATCTTGGCTCATTCTGGGTGTCTCTCCTGGGATGGCCTCTCCCCTGCTTTTGATCTCTACAGAGTTTACCCCCAGTCTGATGTCTTCTAGAAACCTCTCTTAATCCTGTCAACCTCTATGGCTCTTCCTCTCCACCAAAGCCTACAGCTGCTATTATTTCTGAATCACTTGTTTTGGCCTGTGTATCATTACCAAGCATTTCAAAGATGCTTGTCTTGTCTCTCAAGCTAGAAGCCCAGCTCTGCAGGAGGTCAAAGCATCTCTCTTAGTCAAAGCAGTTTCTCAATAAATATTGTATCCTGGATGGAAGGAAGAGGGGGCCTGGAAGCAGCCTAGCAGAGGGCAACTGGGAGTGACCTGCTTCAGGACGCCGAGAAACAGAGGGCCTGCTGCTTGTAGGGGACTCAGAATCCCCTGCCCCCTGTTGGATTCCTGGTGGTCCTATGCCCCTGACATTGGTGTCAGCTTGCTGAGAACTGTCCTAAACCCTCCCTTCATACTTCCAAAGTTTGAATCAGAAAAGATGCCAGCTCTCACACGGGGCAGAGCAGGGCATGATCAAGGTGAGGAGAGGACCACTCCGTTCATTCTGAGTCAGAACTTTCTGGTTTTTAGCTGAAAATGGAAGCATTGCTGATATTCTCCTTGCAGCTGAGAGCAAGCAAGCCTGCGACCAAGGAAGCTGTCAGAACACGGGGGACGGGCCGATGCCACCATCTCCAGGCAGCTCACAGCCTTGTCATCTGCATAGACAAACCTGCACACCTGCTGGTTGGGACATCCTTTAAATAGATGTGAAACAGCATGGCTGGGACGTGCCTTCAGTGTACTGTCATGATTAACTGCGTGTGGTGGCTGACGCACTAGAAAGAGCTGTTGAATTGCAGGTAAAGTGAGACAAATATGGAAAGACGTTATAGTTGTTCGGGGATTTTTGTCACTTGCACGTGACAGATGTTTTTGGAATTTTGTCCCTGGATCTTGACAGATGTTCTCCACTTAACTTCCCCGAGGTTTCTGGTAGAATGGAAGGAGCGGTCTGTAGTCTGTTTTCCCTTTTAAAAAACATTTTCCGAGACTTGAAAAGTTGAGAAAATAAATATTGCCACCCCATTCTCCTCTTATTTGGTGATTTCTGACAAGTGTGCAGTGTAAACTTAAAATCCCCGCTCTGGGTCTCGGGAGCCATTGGGGTCATCTGTAGTCATCCGTCTGCTAATGATGGGTTTGCTGTTTGCTGTAGGACCATTCCAAGAAACCCATCCGTCATTCCCTCCTGCATGTCCCTTAGGTCCCAAACAGAAACACAGCAGTAAAGTTAGGTGGCATCGTGCATTTCTGACAACGTAAACCTCAGGACTCAGTGGTGTGAGCCTTAAATTCTCCCCAGTGTTCTCTGCGTGGAGAGGTATTTCACCCCACGGGGATCCCAGGCTATGCATGGCTTCTTGACCTGTCCAGACAGAGTGCTTTGCTCAGGGGGACTGATGAGGACAGGTGTGCCAAGAAGTGGTATGAATATGTGAATAGGAAAAGTGGGCTCTCAGAGGATGCTGCGTGGCCTTAAAAGCCAAAAAAGGGGTCTTTCTGGGAAGGGAAAGGCTGATTGGGATGGGTAAAATTCATGGTATCACAGTTCAGGCCCGGTGGATACAGCAAGGCAAGAGTTGTGAAGCCAGCTGGGAGAGTAAACAGACATTCTGTAAGCCCAGCAGATGATCTGTTTCTCTGAGAAAAGGGTTCCTACCTTGGTGAGAGCTAGCTGAGTCGTCCACTGTTAGGATTTACAGGTTTTCAGGAAGTTCCCGAAACAACAATAAAGTAACTTCACAAACTGGTCTTTCTGGGAAAGAATTCCCTGGAAAAGTAAAGTCCTGTTGATGCAGAGTGTCGAATAGTAAAATCGTGTCAAATCAGTGGGACGCTTTGGGCTAAAAATGGTTCCATTTCTCATGCTCTTTTCTTACAATTCTAGGATCTACAGGGAGGGAGGGGATATTTATCTGGTTCTTAGTTACTTAAGAAATATGGAGGAAAGGAGGAAGGGCATTTCTCAGATGGCATAAGCCAAGGAAGATAGTGGCCCAGTGCTGATGAAAACTGATCCCCCATGGAGGGATACGGGAAAGTAGAGCAGGAAAAGAATCTCTCCTGGATATCTACCATGGACAGGACTCTGCCCCGTGCCTTACAATCATCTTCTCATTTTAATGTTCACAGTAATCTCCTAAAATAGTTGTTATTCCCATTAATTGGATGGGAAGACTGAGGCTTGGAGACTTGCAGAGCTAGGAAGTGATGGGGCCGGGACAGGAACCCAAGTCTGTAGGTGTGAAATCCTGTACTGGGCGCCGTGCTGCCCGGAGGGGGACATAATAGCAGCCGCCCCATGGGCCACCCTCCTGCCCTGCGTCCCCAGAACCGTCCGCTGTGCTACCTGCCTTTGGGCGTTCCTGGCGGGTGTTGAGTGTCAGGCCTGGAATGCCTTGCTCTCTGGAGCACTGGTCTTCCCTGAGGCTGGAGTTCTCTCAAAAATTCAGATTTTAACAAGTTACGCTGCTTTAAAACTTTTCAGAGATCCCCTCACCACCGGCCAAAGTCCAAAGTGCTTAGTAGGGTTTTGGAATGGTGGACGAGCCAGATGAAGGACATGGAAGCGAAGAGACCAGCAGAGTGGCATGAAGTTACCTGACACTTAAAAAGCTTGGGTTATAGCCAATGCAGAAAGAAATCTTATCCGAACCTCCCTTATTTGATTAAATCATAGCCTCCTGAGAATTCAGCGGCTATAAACCCTCTTCTGATGGAGTCTTCAGTTAGGCAGGCAACTGAGCCTTAACACCGTGGTAGTCCGAGAAAATTGTGTGAATGAGCCTGGTCAGGACCTTCCATACTCTCCCACTGAAGCTGTACCCTCTTCTCCCCTCCTGCACCCCCATGAAGCTGGCGTGTAAACCCTTACTCCTGGCTGTTCAGGGAACCACTCTTTACAGCGTGCTCCTGCATGCAGGCGAAGTAAACTTTTCTCCTATTAATCTCTCTGTTGGCATTTAATTCGCAGACCCCAGGTCACTCGAACATCAGTTGATACCGGAAAAGTTTTCCTCCCCACAGAAGGAAATGCAAAATCCAATTGGATACTATAACAATGACAATATGGTTGTACTGAGGGGTTAAAAAAACCCACAAAATTCATTCAAGGAGTGATAGGAGTCACTTGTAAATCATCCTTTCTTATATTAAGCCTCATCTCCTGTTACCCTTTTTCTTTGCCACTGTGGACCACTCATCACTCCTTGACTATACCTTAAACTCTGCTCTTCCTCATACTGGTACCTCTTCTTCAAAAGCTCCAAACCTTTCTTTCTGCTAAGAGATCTCCTTCCAATAACATTTAAAGGCTTTTTTCTTGAATTCTTCTGCATCTGTACTGCCTTCTGCCAGCCAGAATTAAACACTCTGGACTGTGCGCCCTTAACAATATAACCGTATACTTACTTGCCCCATCGTTGTATACGGTTACCCGTCGACATCCATCCATTTAGCCATCTATTTTTTTCGTGGATCCGTTGGCCCATCCATTCACTTACTTCTCCGTTCACCCAGGCTTCTGTTCATCCAACATTCCTTCCATTATCCATGGAAGAAATATTTATTTAAAGCCCTGGACTTCCCTGGTGGCGCAGTGGTTAGGAATCCTCCTGCCAATGCAGGGGACACGGGTTCGAGCCCTGGTCCAGGAAGATCCCACGTGCCGCGGAGCAGCTAAGCCCGTGCGCCACAACTACTGAAGCCCGCGTGCCTAGAGCCCGTGCTCCACAGCAAGAGAAGCCACCGCAATGAGAAGCCCGCGCACCGCAATGAAGAGAAGCCTCCGCTCGCCACAACTAGAGAAAGCCCGTGTGCAGCAACGAAGACCCAACTCAGCCAAAAATAAAAATTAATTAATTAATTAATTTTAAAAACAATGAATAAAAATAAAACATTCGCCGGCTCCTGTTAACACTGGTCAAACCAGAAAGGTCCCGCCTCACAAGAGAACTTGTTTCTTTTCCACTCATTTTCAGGCTCCCGTGGGAATTGGATGTCTGTGGTTATTGTGAATTAAAGGCCTCATCTTCACAGCAACAAGTTCAGCTTGTATTAACAGCCATCAACATTTCTCTAAAAGGCAGAGGCCTTTTTATTTGTCAAGGAATCAGAATCCTCTTCCCTGGTCTGACACCCGTTACTGACCGCCTGCAGATGCAGTGATAGCTCATATTCCCCTGCTCAATGCAGGCTGACTGCTCTGACGCTTCCATTCATTAGATGTGGAGTGAGAGAAATGCACACTTCATTTTCTTTGTGTCCACTACCTTATTTTCCCTCTTTTGGTCTGAAGAGAACCAATAAACCTTCTATCTTCAGACTTTCAGAGGACTGCTTTCCATCTAGCTGCTGCTCGAACGCTTTTAAATGGAAAAAAGAATTGAGAACAGGCTGCTGTTTGGGTGATTTGCAAGCTCTCTGAAATTACTGTTTTTCTGCTTCGCAGGCTCAGTGATTGACAGTACCTTCCCCCAGATAGTCAACCGGTTGGCATTGGCCAGGACGGCGCCATTCAAAATTACTTGAGTCATTTTTTTTTTTTGGTCAGTTACTATGGAATGAAAACTATAATTAATTTTTCATGGGCTAATGGTCTTGCACAGTGATGGTGTACCTGCAGCATTTATGGCCTTTGCAAATAGCATTTACTCTCTCTCTCTCTCTGCTTTTTTTTTTTTTTGGCCTTCCCTGGTCTCTCTGGAATTTTAGGTTTTCATGCTTTTAGCCCTTTCTCATATCTGGTTTATTTTGATAAGAGCAGATTGACTAGCCAACCTGGAATTCGAGAAAACTCTTTGCAGATGAGGTCCAGGGGCCGTAATAAGTGACTGGTGCATTGGACTGGAGCCCAAGGTTGGAGAACAATTCCTTCTGCCCCTGCACTGTGTTTACAGTAGGAAGTCACTGGCCTAAGGTCACTTCAGCCCACTGTCCCTTCCTGTAGATCAAGGGTTCTCGACCTCGGCACTACTGACATTTTGGCCTGAATATTTGATGTGTGTGTTGGGGGGTGTGAGGGGTGTGCGGTCCTCTTCATTGAAGATGTTTAGCTGCATCCCTGGATTTCCTCCATTGCTTCCCCAGGGGTGACAACCAAAAATACCTTCAGACATTGCCAGATGTCCCCTGCAGGGGAGGGGATTATCCCCAGCTGAGAGACGTGACTGTAGGTACTCTACCTTGTGCTCTTGGAGTGGAAGTTCCCAGAGAGGGTTGGCATGAATGGGGCGGGGGAAGGAGAAGGAGAGGGGGAAGGAAATCTGAAAGAAGATGGACTCCAGGGCACTGCAGCCTCGGCTGAGAACCCAGACTAATGAATTCACTGGTTGCCAACCTTGGCTGCATGTTAAAATCACTTGGAGTGCTTTAAAAAATATCCACTGTCTGAGCCCAGCCCCATAATCTTGAATGAGTTGGTTTGAGGATATGCCCGGGCATCAGTATTTTCTTCTTCTTAAGTTCCTTAGGTGACTAGCATGAAGCCAGAGTTGAGGACCACAGGTGAAGAGCACAGACTTGCCCACTGCGAGGCGGGCTCAGTCCTGCACAGCTGTCTTGGCTTTACATTGTTCAGCCCCCAGAGCGTGGCAGCTCTGTAAGCTGTCTGTTGCGACGTCCACTTTGCTTTCCCTGATACACGTGCCACCGCCAAGGGGAGAGACCGAGCATCATGAACAGCTCGTATGCCTTCAAACAATCATAAATGGGGGCTTCCCTGGTGGCGCAGTGGTTGAGAATCTGCCTGCCAATGCAGGGGACACGGGTTCGAGCCCTGGTCTGGGAAGATCCCACATGCCACGGAGCGACTAAGCCCGTGAGCCACAATTGCTGAGCCTGCGCGTCTGGAGCCTGTGCTCCGCAACAAGAGAGGCCGCGATAGTGAGAGGCCCGCGCACCGCGATGAAGAGTGGCCCCCGCTCGCCGCAACTAGAGAAAGCCCTCGCACAGAAACGAAGACCCAACACAGCCATAAATAAATAAAATTTTTAAAAAACTATCATAAATGTATATGCCCACATCACAGATCTTCAAAATAAAAATACACACGACTAATTAAAAGCAAAAATTATACCATGGTATTGTGAGACTCATAACATATGTAAATGTTATATGTATGACAGCTGCAGCATATAGGATGGGGAGATGTGGGGCAGGGGTCAATCAACCTCTAAGTTTGCAAGATTCTTTATATTTTATGTGAAGTGCTACCACATTGACAATAAGTAGGCTGTGAAAAGATAAAAATGCTCAATCTAAGCCCTATAACATCCACTTAAAAATGCAAAGTGAAATAGTTTTTAAAAACCCCAATAGCTATATTAAAATGGAATTCTAAAAAATATTCATTTAACACAGAAATACACGCTCCCATTCCTCACATGATTTTACTTTTGGAGGATGGAATCTACCAACCTATGTGAAAGGCCCTCTTTCATGAAGGTAAGTCCTTCCTTAGTTTTTCAAGTATACGGTGTTTTCAAAATTAATTGTAATTTCGGCAAATTACTACCCATTATACATTGTTCTTCTACAAGTATACTCCTTTCTCTAGCTAAGTCAGGAAGTCTTCACAGTGTGGTTTTCTCTGGTTCGTGGATTTTGTGGATCTGGTTTTAGCAAGAAGGATTCAGCTTTCAGATCCAGGACTTAATAGAAAGTAACCCAGTTATATTCTCACTTTTCTGAAGATCCCCTTAAAAGTTCGAGAATTCTGAGATTTCCTGGATGAATATGAGTCCTGCCAGAGAGAGAAATCTAATCACTCTCAATATTCCTAATATAGTAAAAGAAAAAGGAGTCAGGTCCATTGGGGAACAAATTCTGTCTCTCACACACACAATGATTTGATGCTATTACATGATCATGTCTTTGGAGCTGGTCACCATGTCTGTGAGCATTGCCCCAGGTGGTGTGAGCTCTCTTGGCCTCTGCAACAAGGTGGAAACCATGTTCCACTAGCCCCACCTCCTTCTGTGGACTCCTAGTGACTGTGGCCTCCCCACATCCTGCATTTGTGCAATTGACTTCTTTAGGCTTAGTCAAGTCTCTACATTTGTCTTATTAATGCCATCCTGAAATCTTGCCAAGAGCAGTAAAAAAAAAAAAAAAAAAAAAATTAGCTCTTGCCATCTAATGAGTGTGCAAGAAATGATTGCTGAATGAATATTTGAATTGGATTAAAAAAAATCCAAACCACTTAAAAAATCCTTTAGAACGGCTTCGGATCCAGACAGGCATAACTGATTTCAATAAATGTTTGAATGTGTACACTGCCAAGTACAGTTGGCTCTCCATATCCGTGGGTTCTGCATCCTCAGATTCAACCAACTTTGGAGTGAAAATACTCAGGGGGAAAAATTCCAGAAAGGTCCAAACAGCAAAACTTGAATTTGCCACATACCAGCAACAATTGACATAGCATTTACATTGTATTAGGTATCATAAATAATCTAGAGATGATTTAAAGTATATGAGAGGATGTACATTGGTTCACTGCAAATACCACACTATTTTATATAAGGAACTGGAGCATTTTCATCTCTTGCTATCTGAGTTGGGGGATGAGGGGTGGTGAGGTGTCCTGGAACCAATATCCCCACAGATACCCAGGAATGACTGTATCAGAACAGGCAGAGTCTTCCTGGCCCTGAAGGATATTATAATCCAACAGGGCTGTGGACATGTGGGAAAAGATTAACACAAAAATAACCCTTATAGTTAAGTATCAAATGAAAGGAACCATTAAGAGTGAGAAAGCACAACAGTGGTAGGTGAAGTCACCTGAGAGTAGACAGCTCTTGAAGAATGGGTAGAATTTTTTTTAATACATCTTTATTGGAGTATAACTGCTTCACAATACTGTGTTAGTTTCTGTTGTACAACAAAGTGAGTCAGCTATACGTATATACATATATCCCCATATCCCCTCCCTCCTGAGCCTCCCTCCCACCCTCCCTATCCCACACCTCTAGGTGATCTCCCTGTGCTATGCGGCTGCTTCCCACTAGCTATCTATTTTACATTTGGTAGTGCATATATGTCCATGCCACTCTCTCACTTTGTCCCAGCTTACCCTTCCTCTTCCCTGTGTCCTCAAGTCCATTCTCTATGTCTGCATCTTTATTCCTGTCCTGCCCCTAGGTTCTTCATGACCTTTTTTTTTTTTTTTAGATTCCATATATATGTGTTAGCATATGGTATTTGTTTTTCTCTTTCTGACTTACTTCACTCTGTATGACAGACTCTAGGTCCATCCACCTCACTACAAATAACTCAATTTCGTTTCTTTTTATGGCTGAGTAATATTCCATTGTATATATGTGCCCCATCACTAATTATTAGAGAAATGCAAATCAAAACTATGATGAGGTATCACCTCACACCGGTCAGAATGGCCATTATCAAAAAATCAAGAACGGTTAGAATTTTAACAGAAGGAATTGAATGAAGTGGAGAAAACAGTGTAATCAAAGACATAGAGATGAGAACTCACGTGCAAGTGATCGAGGCTCGGTAATCAATGGAGCTGGGTGAGCACATGAAAGTAACTTTGGAGATTCATAGGAGGTAAGACCAGAGAAGTGGATGGAGGCCAGGTTCTGGAAGATCCTGAATACTGAGTTTGACCTATTTTTATACACTTTGCTCCACAATAAGAAGGTACCGACCATTTTTAAGCTGGAAGATGCCTTGTTTGGGGCTGGGCTTTAGGAAGATGTATCTGGCACCAGTTTGTGTTGTAGGGAATAGTTTGAGTTCGGAGGGGTTGAAAACGGAACTGAGGTTTTTATATCTAAGCTGGCTCCTCTTTGATCTCCATGAAAGTGTTTCTGGCTAGAGTGGGGCAATCACTTTACTTCTTCACCTGTTTTCTCGAGGAGAGGACGTCCAGCTTGAATGATGAAAAACAACTTGAAAAGTCAACATGTCAGACGCAAAAAGCCCTTCCCACATTGAGAGCTTTCAAGAGCGGGTGATAAACACTCAGAAAAGAGAGCCAAATGGTCTGGTTCAGTGAAGGGATCCTTGAATTGTTAATTCCTAAAATAACACAGTGTCTGTATATACAGTTGCTTCCTTGCTGTTCACCAGGAGGATGGGATTCCAGTTATTTTCTCGTCTCCTTTCTTTCCTTTTTTATTCACAAAGATTTATTGAAACTTACCATATGCCAAGCACTGTATCAGGATTTGGAATATTCTATTTAGTTAGTTTTTTTTAAACATCCATTGCCTAAGATTATTATTATTATATACCCTATAATACATCTGATCATTATTATTATTGTCACTTCACTTGTGAGAAAACTGAGGCTCAGAGTTGTTAAGCAATTTTCTCAATGTCACACTGCCAGAGCAAAGCTGAGATCTGGTTTCCAATAACCTGTCTGAGCATATTAAATATACAAAACACCATTTAATATCTTCCAATTATCAAGAGGTACTATGTCCTAGCACTTCAGATAAATTACATTAATTCTCACAACAACCCTGTTATTAGGTATTATGCCAAACTGAGGTGCCAAGAGGTGAAATGACTTGCCTAAGGTCTCTTAACTAGTAATTGAGGGAGCTGAGCTGAACAGTCAGTAAGTGTGGGGGAGTAGACACCAGAATTTGGGTCTATTTGATCCAGAGCTCACGTGTTAAGTGTCTTTGAAGGGGATTCTGATGATCCCCACCTCCTCAACGCTTCCTCTGAGGGCATTTGGGCACCTACTAATGTGCTAGACACTTTACATGCTACCACGTTTAACCCTGAACCCTGTGAGGCAGGCGTTCTCCTTTCACAGAGTGGGGAATGCAAGTCTCAGAGTGGAGAAGATATTCACCAGGATAGTTTGCTAGTGAGTGACTGATGAGAAAATTAAGATCCAAGTGCAGCGGATGCTAAATACTGCTTTGTATGAAAATCGTTTTTTCATGGGAAGACCTGTGTTTCCCCAGAATTACCCTCAGTTTTTCATTCCGTTCCCATGGGCTGGAATAAGGGAAGGGGCTGCCCAGATGCCTTTCTCCTCAGACCCCCTCAGGCAGCCTCCAGAATAGCCTCCTTCTAGAACTGTGTCATGGAGTTCCCATGTTTAATGTACCAAACACCATGGGTAAATATGAAACCATTGAAATGATAGCAACTAAGTTGTGGAAGTTGTTTATTCCATAATGTTAAGTGAGAAAAGCAGGATGCAAAAAGGTCTGCATAAAAATAGAAAAGCACATGCACAGAATCTGGAGGAAATACACAAAAATGAAGAGAGTGTAGGGATGGTGGCATTATGGGTGATTTTTTTTTTTTTTTTTTTTTTTTTTTGCCATTTTCAAACTCGTCATCAGTGTCATGTTTTTTTGGGGAAGGAGAGAATTTGTTACTGAAGTGTCACATGCTAAAACTGTATAAACCATAAGTGTACAGTGAATTTTCACGAACCAAGCACCCTTGTGCAACGAACAGCAAAATGGAGAAATGGATCATTGTCAGGTCCCCAGAAGTCCCACTCATGCTGAGCTTCTCTTCCTATCTCACTCTGAGTTTTAATGTAAAATTAGGAAAACCCATTCTCTGAGTAATGGGCTGTGCATTGCATAAGATTGCACCAAGGAGACCTTGGAAACCGCAGAAACCCGAGGAAGAGGTGGGCTGGTCACCTGAGCTAGTAAGTGACGAGCATCCCTGAGGCTCCGCATTCATCCTCATCTTTACTCCAGAAATAGCTGTGGTAAGGATGGGCCATTCAGTTCAGGAATAGGAACTTAGTTACCCGCCTAACCAAAAACAGGAAGAGATGGGCTGGCACCTGCCGGGAGATGCTAAGGGATGCTGAAGAGCATCTAGAAATACTGCACCCACTGAAGACCTAGGGACCCCTGGAGTCTCAACCCCACAGCTGGCAGAGAACGAACTGATGAACCTTCAACACAGAGAGAAAAGGCTTGAGAACATGGTTCAGAGGAGTTGAACCGACCAGAGAGAAACAGTTCAAGGACAAGGGCAGAGCTATCAACGGCCTGGAGCCCAAGGGAGTTAGATGCCTCCAGCTGGGGTGATTGAGCAATACCCAAAAGATTAGGGAAGAAGGGCTTGACATCCAGATGAGTTCTTGGATTAAATAGGAAAGTGCCATGAGAGATATATTGGAACTTTTTTCCCTCCATGAGTTGCACCCTAATTGATAAAGAGCTATTATGGACTGAATTGTGTCCCCCTTAACATTTATATGTTGAAACCCTTACTCCCTCAATGTGACTGAATTTGGAATAAGGTCTTTAAAGAGGTAATTAAGGTTACATGAGGTCATATGGGTGGGGCCCTAATCCAGTAGGACTGGTGTCCTTATTAGAAGAGGAAGAGACACCAGAGATGCACAGGCACAGGAGAAAGGCCATGTGAAGACGCAGTGAGAAGGTGGCTATCAACAAGCCAAGAAGTGTGGCCTCAGGAGAAACCAACCCTGCCGACACTTTGATAGTGGACTTCCAGCCTCCAGAATTCTGAGAGATAAATTTCTGTTGTTTAAGCCCCCAGTCTGTGGATTTTGTCATGGTGGTCTGAGCACACTAATACAGGAGACCTATATAGTTTTGTTAATGTTTCTAAGAGAGTATGTTATTTGATATTTGTTCTCTTTGCTTTCATCAGGTATAGATGATGAATCCAATGCAGAGTTATTGCAACAATTTTCAAACTGGTTCACTCAGGCAGATGCCTGTTTAGACTTTGGATATAATTTTTTTTAATTGAATAATTGAGTCATTGATCTAGAGCAAAACCCATAAATGCTTCAAAGTTCATATTTTTTCAAACATCAAAATAATTTTTATAACAACCAATGCATTCATATCTCAGTTCTTAAAACTACCAAGGCTTTTTGGAATACTGGAACACCAAAAACACATTTATTGGCTGTCTGGTTTGGGATAAGGCACTCTGAATTTTTATGAAACCCACTTTCCTGAGCTATAAAATAATACATATATTGCAATGTTGTGATCAAGATGAACAACAATGGATGTAAAATGTTGGGCAAGGAGCTCGTGAAAGATGTTGGGTACATGGCTACTGCTGTTGTCTTGAGATGGGAGGAGAAGGAGGGTTTTCAGGACCCTGGAACACGTGGGAGCCATCGGGGCTGGATAGTCGCAGGCCTGGGCGGCCTTCCCTGGAGGCTTTGTCATGGAGCCGGGGAAGCAGAATTGAGGTTGGCCGGACCCTCCTCTGGCAACCCCGGGCTTGTCTTGCCCGTGCCGCTGTGGTCGGGGCTATGAATTGGGCTGTAATTTGGTTTGTCAGGGAACCAGAGGCCAGGAAGCCAGGCGTTCATCCGCCTAAAAGGGAAAAGCAAGGTTGACACGGAGAAGAGCGCTCACGCTACTGTGCACTGAGGCCGCGCTGCGTTAGAGTAGTATCATTGCAGATGGGTTGGGCCCTGCTCGGACTCCATCCTCAAGAAATGAAGCCAAGATGGTTGGGACAGGTCCCTTCCGAGGTGGGCCCAGGGGAGGGTGAGTCAGAATGCCTTGCTCACGGACTGGCGTGGGTTTATGATGGCCCACAGCAGGGACAGAGTTGCTGGAGAAAAATAGTCCCCGCCACGTTGGCCAACACAGCAAGGCTGCCCATTGTGGCCAGATGGCACAGGCAACACTCTAAAGTACATGACTATAAATAAAAGAGATAAGCAATGAGGACCTGCTGTAGAGTACAGGGAACTATGGATATATACAGTATCCTGTAATAAACCATAATGGGAAAGAGTATGAAAAAGAATATGTGTACATATGTATAACTGAATCACTTTGCTGTACACCAGAAACTAACACAACATTGTGAATCAACTATAATCCAATTTTTAAAGAGTAGTATTGTCAGGTTTTGAATTTCCTTTACTCCTTATTTTGGTGCCCAAGCCTAAATGTCCTCCTTGGTGTCCCCAGACTCCTTTGATGATTGTCCTGTCACTTACTGGAGCCTCCAATGGGTCCTTCTACCAACCCCTGCCAGTGGCGCTGTCTTACTCTTTCTTTCATTAAAACAACCCAAGGACTGTCTCACTTCCTGGGTGTAATGCTCCCCCTCTTGTCAATGGTCCCCAATCCCGATGACACAAGGGAGTGCCTGGAGAGCTCATTTAAAGCATCACCACCTGAGCTCCACCCCAGGAAGACCCGTTTCTGTAGGTCTGCCAGGTGATCAGCAACCTTCCTAGAAAACAGAAACTTCTTGTGCTGATTAAAAAGCTCCAAGGATCAGGAGTGGGGTGAGTTGAAGACCTCAGCCACTGTGTTCTGGGCAGTGCGGGAGGGATTCAAAGGCCAGAAAAACTTCCCTCTTTCTCAAGCTGGGCCAATTAAGGGGTTTATCTGTGGGGTACAGATGGCCACGTCATGGGGACATCTGTGATCATTTCTGGATGTAATTCTGTGTGTGTGTTTGTATCCACCCCACACCCCCGTTCCCAGTGGCCTAGGGCAGCAGAGAGTGAAAACCCAGGAAATGTTGGGATAAGATGGATTGGTAACATTCCATCCATTCATTTTGGATGGAAATGGGAGTTGAGAGAAACTCCTTTAAGAATAACTTGGGAGGGAGGAGCTTCAAGATGGCGGAAGAGTAAGACGCGGAGATCACTTTCCTCCCCACAAATACATCAGAAATACATCTACATGTGGAACAACTCCTACAGAACACCTACTGAAAGCTGGCAGAAGACGTCAGACCTCCCAAAAGGCAAGAAACTCCCCACGTACCTGGGTAGGGCAAAAGAAAAAAGAAAAAACAGAGACAAAAGGATAGGGATGGGACCTGCACCAGTGGGAGGGAGCCGTGAAGGAGGAAAGGTTTCCACACACTAGGAGCCCCTTCGCGGGCAGAGACTGTGGGTGGCGGAGGGGGGGAGCTTCAGAGCCACGGAGGAGAGCGCAGCCACAGGGGTGCGGAGGGCAAAGCGGAGAGATTCCCGCACAGAGGCTCGGCGCCGACCAGCACTCACCAGCCCGAGAGGCTTGTCTGCTCAGCCGCCGGGGCGGGCGGGGCTGGGAGCTGAGGCTCGGGCTTCGGTGCTAGCCGGGAGGGAGTCCGCGAAAAGGTCTACAGCTGCCGAAGAGGCAAGAGACCTTTTCTTGCCTCTTTGTTTCCTGGTGCGCGAGGAGAGGGGATTCAGAGCACCGCCTAAACGAGCTCCAGAGACGGGCGCGAGCCGTGGCGATCAGCGTGGGCCCCAGAGACGGGCATGAGACACTAAGGCTGCTGCTGCCACCACCAAGAAGCCTGTGTGCAAGCACAGGTCACTATCCACACCGCCCCTCCCGGGAGCAGGTGCAGCCCACCACTACCAGGCTCCCGTGATCCGGGGACAACTTCCCCGGGAGAACGCACTGCGTGCCTCGGGCTGCTGCAACGTCACGACGCCTCTGCCGCCGCAGGCTCGCCCCACATCCGTACCCTTCCCTCCCCCGGGCCTGAGTGAGCCAGAGCCCCCGAAGCAGCTGTTCCTTTAACCCGGTTCTGTCTGGGCTGGGAACAGACGCCCTCAGGCAACCTACACTCAGAGGCGGGTCCAAATCCAAAGCTGAACCCCGGGAGCTGTACGAACAAAGAAGAGAAAGGGAAATCTCTCCCAGCAGCCTCAGGAGCAGCGGATTAAACTTCCACCATCAACTTGATGTATCTGCATCTGTTGAATACCTGAATAGACAACGAATCATCCCAAATTCAGGAGGTGGACTTTGGGAACAACGATATATATATATTTTTCCCCTTTTTCTCTTTTTGTGAGTGTGTATGTGTATGCTTCTGTGTGTGATTTTGTCTGTATAGCTTTGCTTTTACCATTTGTCCTAGGGTTCTCCCTCTCCGTTTTTGTTTTTTTTTTTTTTATAATATAGTTTTTAGCGTTGTTATCATTGGTGGATTTGTTTTTTGGTTTGGTGGCTCTCTTCTTTCTTTCTTTCTTTTTTTTATTACTTAAAAAATTTTTTTAATAATTATTTTTTATTTTAATAACTTTATATTATTTTATTTTATTTTATCTTCTTTCTTTCTTTCTTTCTTTCTCCCTTTTACTCTGAGCCGTGTGGATGACAGGCTCCTGGTGCTCCAGCCAGGCATCAGGGCTGTGACTCTGAGGTGGGAGAGCCAAGTTCAGGACACTGGTCCACAAGAGACCTCCCAGCTCCACGTAATATCAAACGGCGAAAATCTCCCAGAGATCTCCAACTCAAAGCCAAGACCCAGCTCCGCTCAACGACCAGAAAGCTACAGTGCTGGACGCCCTATGCCAAACAACTAGCAAGACAGGAACACAACCCCATCCATTAGCAGAGAGGCTGCCTAAAATCATAATAAGGCCACAGACACCCCAAAACAAACCACCAGACGTGGACCTGCCCATCAGAAAGACAAGATCCAGCCTCATCCACCAGCACACAGGCACTAGTCCCCTCCATCAGGAAGCTTACACAACCCACTGAACCAACCTTAGCCACTGGGGACAGACACCAAAACCAATGGGAACTATGAACTGGCAGCCTGCGAAAAGGAGACCCCAAACACAGTAAGTTAAGCAAAATGAGAAGACAGAGAAATAATCAGCAGATGAAGGAGCAAGGTAAACCCCACCAGACCAAATGAATGAAGAGGAAATAGGCAGTCTACCTGAAAAAGAATTCAGAGTAATGATAGTAAAGATGATCCAAAATCTTGGAAATAGAATGGGTAAAATACAAGAAACATTTAACAAGGACCAAGAAGAACTAAAGAGCAAACAAACAGTGATGAACAATACAATAAATGAAACTAAAAATACTCTAGAAGGGATCAATAGCAGAATAACTGAGGCAGAAGAACGATAAGTGACCTGGAAGATAAAATAGTGGAAATAACTACTGCAGAGCAGAATAAAGAAAAAAGAATGAAAAGTATCGAGGAGAGTATCAGAGACCTCTGGGACAACATTAAATGCACCAACATTCGAATTATAGGGGTCCTAGAAGAAGAAGAGAAAAAGAAAGGGACTGAGAAAATATTTGAAGAGATTATAGTTGAAAACTTCCCTAATATGGGAAAGGAAATGGTTAATCAAGTCCAGGAAGCACAGAGAGTCCCATACAGGATAAATCCAAGGAGAAACACACCAAGACACATATTAATCAAACTGTCAAAAATTAAATACAAAGAAAAAATATTCAAAACAGCAAGGGAAAAACAACAAATAACAGACAAGGGAATCCCCATAAGGTTAACAGCTGATCTTTCAGCAGAAACTCTGCAGGCCAGAAGGGAGTGGCAAGACATATTTAAAGTGATGAAAGGGAAAAACCTACAACTAAGATTACTCTACCCAGCAAGGATCTCATTCAGATTTGATGGAGAAATTAAAAACTTAACAGACAAGCAAAAGCTAAGAGAACTCAGCACCACCAAACCAGCTTTACAACAAATGCTAAAGGAACTTCTCTAGGCAAGAAACACAAGAGAAGGAAAAGACCTGCAATAACAAACCCAAAACAATTAAGAAAATGGAAATAGGAACATACATATTGATAATACCTTAAATGTAAATGAATTAAATGCTCCAACCAAAAGACATAGACTGGCTGAATGGATACAAAAACAAGACCAGTATATATGCTGTCTACAAGAGACCCAATTCAGACCTAGGGACACATACAGATGGAAAGTGAGGGGATGGAAAAAGATATTCCATGCAAATGGAAATCAAAAGAAAGCTGGAGTAGCAATTCTCATATCAGACAAAATAGACTTTAAAACAAAGACTATTACAAGAGACAAAGAAGGACACTACATAATGATCAAGGGATCAATCCAAGAAGAAGATATAACAGTTATAAATACATATGCACCCAACATAGGAGCACCTCAGTACATAAGGCAAATGCTAACAGCTATGAAGGAGGAAATGGACAGTAACACAATAGTGGGGGACTTTAACACCCCACTTTCACGAATGGACAGATCATCCAGACAGAAAATTAATAAGGAAACACAAGCTTTAAATGATACATTAAAAAAGATGGACTTACCTGATATTTATAGGACATTCTATCTAAAAACAATAGAATACACTTTCTTCTCAAGTGGTCATGGAACATTCTCCAGGATATATCATATCTTGGGTCACAAATCAAACCTTGGTAAATTTAAGAAAATTGAAATCATATCAAGTATATTTTCTGACCACAATGCTATGAGAGTAGATATCAATTACAGGAAAAAATCTGTAAAAAATACAAACACATGGAGGCTAAACAATACACCACTTAATAACCAAGAGATCACGGAAGAAATCAAAGAGGAAATTTAAAAATACCTAGAAAAAAATGACAATGACTACACGAAGACCCAGAACCTGTGGGATGCAGCAAAAGCAGTTCTAAGAGGTAAGTTTATATAGCAATACAATCCTACCTTAAGAAACAAGAAACATCTCAAATAAACAACCTAAGCTTACACCTAAAGCAATTAGAGAAAGAAGAACAAAAAAACCCCAAAGTTAGCAGAAGGAAAGAAATCATAAAGATCAGATCAGAAATAAATGAAAAAGAAATGAAGGAAACGATACTAAAGATCAATAAAACTAAAAGCTGTTTCTTTGAGAAGATAAACAAAATTGATAAACCATTAGCCAGACTCATCAAGAAAAAAAGGGAGAAGACTCAAATCAATAGAATTAGCAACGAAAAAGGAGCAGTAAAAACTGACACTGCAGAAATACAAAGGATCATGAGAGATTACTACAGGCAACTATATGCCAATAAAATGGACAACCTGGAAAAAATGGACAAATGCTTAGAAATGCACAACCTTCCACAACTGAACCAGGAAGAAATAGAAAATATGAACAGAGCAATTGCAAGCACTGAAATTGAAACTGTGATTAAAAATCTTCCAACAAACAAAAGCCCAGGGCCAGATGGCTTCACAGGTGAATTCTATCAAACATTTACAGAAGGGCTAACACCTATCCTTCTCAAACTCTTCCAAAATATAGCAGAGGGCGGAACACTCCCAGACTCATTCTACAAGGCCACCATCACCCTGATACCAAAACCAGACAAAGATGTCACAAAGAAAGAAAACTACAGGCCAATATCACTGATGATCATAGATGCAAAAATCCTCAACAAAATACTAGCAAACAGAATCCAACAGCACATTAAAAGGATCATACTACATGATCAAGTGGGGTTTATCCCAGGGATGCAAGGATTCTTCAATATATGCAAATCAATCAATGTGATACACCATATTCACAAATTGAAGGAGAAAAACCATATGATTTTCTCAATAGATGCAGAGAAAGCTCTCAACCAAATTCAACAACGATTTATGATAAAAACCCTCCAGAAAGTAGGCATAGAGGGAACCTAACTCAGCATAATAAAGGCCATACATGACAAACCCACAGCCAACATCGTCCTCAATGGTGAAAAACTGAAACCATTTCCACTAAGATAAGGAACAAGACAAGGCTGCCCACTCTCACCACTATTATTCAACATAGTTTTGGAAGATTTAGCCACAGTAATCAGTGAAGAAAAAGAAATAAAAGGAATCCAAATCGGAAAAGAAGAAGTAAAGCTGTCACTATTTGCAGATAACATGATACTATACATAGAGAATCCTAAAGATGCTACCAGAAAACTACTGGAGCTAATCAATGAATTTGGTAAAGTTGCAGGATACAAGATTAATGCACAGAAATCTTTTGCATTCCTATACACTAATGATGAAAAATCTGAAAGTGAAATTAAGAAAACACTCCCATTTACCATTGCAACAAAAAAATAAAATATCTAGGAATAAACCTACCTAAGGAGACAAAAGACCTGTATGCAGAAAATTATGACACTGATGAAAGAAATGAAAGATGATCCAAACAGATGGAGAGATATACCATGTTCTTGGATTGGAAGAATCAACATTGTGAAAATGACTATACTACCCAAAGCAATCTACCGATTCAATGCAATCCCTATCAAACTACCAATGGCATTTTTCACAGAACTAGAACAAAAAATTTCACAATTTGTATGGAAACACAAAAGACCCCGAATAGCCAAAGCAACCTTGAGAAAGAAAAATAGAGCTGGAGGAATCAGGCTCCCGGACTTCAGAGTATACTACAAAGCTACAGTAATCAAGACACTATGGTACTGGCACAAAAACAGAAATATAGATCAATGGAACAAGACAGAAAGCCCAGAGATAAACCCACGCACATGTGGTCACCTTATCTTTGATAAAGGAGGTAAGAATATACAATGGAAAAAAGACAGCCTCTTCAATAAGTCATGCTGGGAAAACTGGACAGCTACATGTAAAAGAATGAAATTAGAACACTCCCTAACACCATACACAAAAATAAACTCAAAATGGATTAAAGACCTAAATGTAAGGCCAGACACTATCAAACTCTTAGAGGAAAACATAGGCAGAACACTCTATGACATAAATCACAGCAAGATCCTTTTTGACCCACCTCCTAGAGAAATGGAAATAAAAACAAAAATAAACAAATGGTACCTAATGAAACTTAAAAGCTTTTGCACAGCAAAGGAAACCATAAACAAAACGAAATGACAACCCTCAGAATGGGAGAAAATATTTGCAAATGAAGCAACTGACAAAGGATTAATCTCCAAACTTTACAAGGAGCTCATGCAGCTCAATATCAAAAAAACAAACAACCCAATCCAAAAATGGGCAGAAGACCTAAATAGACATTTCTCCAAAGAAGATATACAGATGGCCAAGAAGCACATAGAAAGCTGCTCAACATCACTAATGATTAGAGAAATGCAAACCAAAACTACAATGAGGTAACATCTCACACTAGTTAGAATGGGCATCATCAGAAAATCTACAAACAACAAATGCTGGAGAGGGTGTGGAGAAAAGGGAACCCACTTGTACTGTTGGTGGGAATGTGAATTGATACAGCCACTATGGAGAACAGTATGGAGGTTCTCTGATAAACTAAAAATAGAACTACCATACGACCCAGCAATCCCACTACTTAGCATATACCCTGAGAAAACCATAATTCAAAAAGAGTCATGTACCACAGTGTTCATTGCAACTCTATTTACAATAGCCAGGACATGGAAGCAACCCAAGTGTCCATCAACAGATGAATGGATAAAGAAGATGTGGCACATATATACAATGGAATATTACTCAGCCATAAAAAGAAACGAAATTGAGTTATTTGTAGTGAGGTGGATGGACCTAGAGTCTGTCATACAGAGTGAAGTAAGTCAGAAAGAGAAAAACAAATACCGTATGCTAACACATATATATGGAATCTAAAAAACAGGAAAAAAAATGGTCATTTTTTTTCAAGGTTTTTTTTCAAGAACCTACGGGCAAGACGGGAATAAAGACGCAGACCTACTAGAGAATGGAGGATACAGGGAGGGGGAAGGGTAAGCTGGGACAAAGTGAGAGAGTGGCATGGACATATATACACTACCAAATGTAAAATAGATAGCTATTGGGAAGCAGCTGCATAACAGAAGGAAGTCAGCTCCGTGCTTTGTGACTACCTAGAGGGGTGGAATAGGAGGGTGAGAGGGAGGGAGACACAAGAGGGAAGAGATATGGGGATATATGTAAATGTATAACTGATTCACTTTGTTATAAAGCAGAAACTAACACACCATTGTAAAGCAATTATACTCAATAAAGATGTTAAAAAAAAAAAAAAAGATTAAATTGCAAGGGCTTCCCTGGTGGCGCATTGGTCAAGAATCTGCCTGCCAATGCAGGGGACACGTGTTCGATCCCTGGTCCGGGAAGATCCCACATGCCGCAGAGCAACTAAGCCCGTGCGCCACAACTACTGAGCCTCTGCTCTAGAGGCCACGAGCCACAACTACTGAGCACGCGCACCTAGAGCCCGTGCTCTGCAACAAGAGAAGCCACCGCAATGAGAAGCCCGTGCACCACAACGTTGATTAGCCCCCACTCACCCCAAATAGAGAAAGCCCGCACGCAGCAACAAAGACCCAACGCAGCCAAAAAAATAAATAACTTGGGAAATTCTCATTCATAATAACAACAATAAATAATAATAATAACAAACAACTTAGTGTTTTCTGTTTACTTTCCATAATGAGCAATAAATGGCAACAAAGAGGCAGGGAGGCATGATTTTGTTGTTCCTGGCAGCTTCCTCAGCACCAGAATATCTCTCCATCTAGCCTAATGTCATGCCAGAAATGCTGTTACTAAATATTATCTACTCAACTGACATTGCCTATTTACTCATTTAAACATGGTGTCTGATTCAGGGCAGCGGGTGACATGCCCTAAATCACCGACTCCTCTAGACCAGTTTCCTCATCTCCAGAAACCACAGAAATGCCCAGGGAATTCTAGCATGTGAACTTCTAATTCCATAACTCCGACTACCCCTGGCACCTGGAAATAGCCCGAAACCCCATGTCTTGATTCTATTTTAGAATCCATGATCACCACAAAACGATACGAAACAGAATACGTATTTCTAGACTTCACCTCCTTTCGCAAAATGAGTAGTTGAAAAAAAGTTTCTGAAGCTTTATCTCTCCAACCGGGCAGGAGTGGAATTCATGCTCTGCAGGCATCTTATTTACTTTTGCAGGAGGCCAGTGTGTTTTTTTCCATATCGCATACCCAACACTGTCCTTTCCTTAACTGATTCTCCACACTTTCCACACACTGTCTTTTTATTAATTTTTTTAACCCAAAAGAATACCGTGTTCCCTGCTCTCCTCATATTCACATTGGAGGATGCTGTCGGACACAGGTGGCTATTAATACATTCTGGATAACAAGCACACAGCTCAACCCAAGACTCCCTCGGGGAAATAGAAGGATGGAAGAAATAATATCATGCTGGAAAGGTTAGGGGAGGGACAGGTCAGCTCACCCATCACATAGACATTAAAAATAAAATGAGAATAGATATCCTATGATTCCTCAGCTAGGCAGAAGCAAAAGAAATTTAAAATATTATCCCTAAGCTCTAACAGCTTGACTCCAAAGAATGGCCTCTTTCCTTCCACATGATTGCAGCATCCGTCCCAAAAGTCGCCCTCCTATTATGTGTCCAGAACCAAGATCTGGAGGGCCCAAGTTCCTCCTGGGCATTTGTCTTTCAATTGTCAGGGGTCAGTGATGAGGGTCAGTTCTCCAGGCTCATTTTGGGGACTGGTGCTGGGGAATTCTGGAATAAGTAGGCATAATTTAACTTCCAGCTGGGATGTCGAGCACCAATTTGCACTTAAGGTTTTATGATGTCAGAGGCAGAGTCTGGCCCTGTTTGACCTGCCTAGTTTCAAAGTCCAGCCCTGCTGCTTACTAGCACTTATAGATTGCCTAACCTGTTGGTACCTCAGTTTGCTCATCTATGGAATGGGGGTAAGGTAGAATCCACTCAATGGATTTATAGGGAGGCTTAGGGCGTTAATGCATGGAAAGTCTTAGAACAGTGCTGGGCACAGAGATGTTATGACTACTGTTGCTAATATTATGTTTACCATTTTAGAGACCCTGCACCCCATTTTATGGAGAAGCAACATGATTCAGTGGAGAGAACTTTGGGGCAGAACACTGGGGATCTGCAGCCCAGAGCCCACTCTGCCCAGATATTCTGTTTGAGTGTAGGCACATCCCCCAAACTTCTGGATCCCACACTAACCTGTAAAAAGGGAGGGATGATGCCTGGCTTCTGTGTGGATTTTGTTGGATTGCCACGAAGGTAACAGTAGATGCGACACGGCCATGGTTCGTAGAAGATCTAACACGTTATGATGTTTCTACGCTCAATCTCTGATTCATCTTTCTTTCCTTCCTGCCAAGTGGCTCAAGTCCAATTCAGGCATCAAATTGGACTGCAGAAGGTGGGACGGTGAGATGTTAACTCATCCAACTGCACCTCCATCCAGCTCACCGGGCCCAGCATTTTCTGGATTATTAGAAGTCTCGTGAGTTTATTACAGAATCCCATTTTAAATTTATGTGGTTTGACTTGGCATCTCTGATGTGACATATGTCAAACATCAAATATGTCACTTGTCACCATCTGACACAATGTATAGTTACTCACTATTTGTTGGTGTACCGTAATACACCTCTGCTCCTCGCTCTGGAAGGGGAACTTTATTTATTTTAGGCCTTTGTGAGGCTGGGGTGTAGGAGAGAGTCAGGGCTGGAGATTAGAATTGCCCCTTTCCTGGAGATGGGGGTAGGCACCATATTTACAGCAGGACTGTTGGCAGAGCCAAAAAATTGAAGAAAGAGAAAAAGGTAGAATGCTACTCAGACCCCAGTTTACACTATGCCCACACGGAGAAGGAAAACATCCAAAACTGCTGATGCAGCCCAAAGAACACTGTGAGGACCGTGGAGAGTCTGTCGTATTGATGCAGAGGCGGGTTGGTTTGAGTTCATCCGGTGAAGACTACGTTCCCCCCTAGGGCCGGCATGGTTCTTTCCATCTCCCATTCATCAGTTAATTCCCTACAGGTGCACCGTCCTGGTCTTGTTCTGTTCAAAATACATCTTTTAGCCCCCTCAGCAAAATAGAGTGGAGTTGACAAGAAGTTCTGTTAATTATTCCCCGAACAATAAATCACTCTGCCGCGGAAGTGTGTTAACTCTACGTGGGGCGTGAATGCGTTTCAAGGGAAACGCTCTCAAGACAAATGGCACCAAGTGCTGTGCTTACAGCTGAAACAGAGCGGCAGGCAGGGCCATTCTGAGCCTGGCGCTGACTGCTGGGCTGGCCAGAGCTTCAGGAACAGCCACTGGGAGGGTGCTGGGGAGAGTGGGGCTATCTGCTCCTCTCTCTGCGCTTTTTGTCTTTGCGAGAAGTGAAGGGATTAAGGGATTAAGCTCAGAAAGGAGGGCTTCCAGTTTTCACTCCTTCATTCATTCACTCACGGATTCCTCAGACCCACGCTGACACTGGGCTGGCACGTGCCCGTGTGGGTGACCAGCGTCTCCAGCCAGCCTCTGTCTGATGGGTCTGTCCCAGCTGCTTCTGCCTCCGTGACACCAGATGTTAATTACTGTAAATATCACCTGATGAGTTAGATGTTGTGGAGCACTCAGCACCCTCTCAGCATAATGGAAAGCCCTGGAAATATCAAAACGAATGTCCTCGTGCTTGTCTTCAAGGAGTATACAAATTAGTGGAGGACAAAGGGCTGCTTAAAGGAAAAAAAGACACCACCTTTGATATAATTAGAAGAAGTGCCAGGAAACAGGGTTTGCAGGACTGAGGGAGTCTTTCTAGAGCAGGACAGGGTGAGTGGGACCTTGAGGAACATAGAAGAAGACCCCGAACCACAGGAAAGCGTGGTCCATTTGGGAAATGGCCCTGTTCAGTGTGGATCAGTGAGGGGGCATCAGAGCGGCCCGAGCTGCACCTGCGGAAACAGCACGTAGCGTAAAAGGGTTTGCATTGATTCTCACAATTCCTTTGCTAACATTTTAAGCAACAGAGTGACAAGATCATACTTGTCACTCAGAAAGACCTCTGTAGCTTGAGAATAAAATAACAGAAGGGCAAGAGAGGGAGACCAGTTAGAAAATACCACTCATTCATTCATTCAACAAATAGTTTTTGAATCCCTAGTGTGTGCCAGGTGACAGGCCAAGTGCTGGAGATAAAGTAGTGACCCAAACAGCTCACTAATGAGTAGGAGAGGTGGGTTAAAATAGACACCAAAATGAATGTGTATTTACAAACTGTAACAACCTAGATGGGATGGGAATTTGAAAAAGAATAGATATGTGTATGTGTGTGACTGAATCACTTTGCTGTTCACCTGAAACTAACACAATGTTATTAATCAACTATACTCCAATATAAAATAAAAAGTTAAAAAAAAAGAATATTTGTCCCTGAGAAGATTCGATTTTTAAAAATCTTCTTCCTGGCTTATTCAAAGATAATAAGAAAATAAAAGAAAAATAATTTAGAACCTGAAAAAGAAAAAAAGTGCTAGGAACGGAATTCCACAATGCTATATACAATTGTGTACGGGGGAATGGGGCTTCCTTTCAATGAGGGATCAAGGGAAGGCTTCCTTAAAGAAGTGGCATTCATTCTGAGGCCACTCTACAAAGCAAGACTGGGAGCAGGAAAACCCGTTGGAAAGCTGACTCAGTTGCCCCTGGCAGGGAAGAGGTGGTGGCGTTGGAAACATGGGGAAGACAGCTGATTTGAGGTATATTTTGGAGATGAAGTTGGCAGGACCACTGCAACCTGGGTGAGAAGAGAAGAGGCTGTGAATCAATTTAACAGGAGGTCCCATGGATTTGAAAGAGAAAGGAAAACCATAGGGCTTGATGATGAATGGCATGGAAGGTGGGTCGAGAAAGGCAGAGCTTAAGATGATTTCTGGTTTCCTTACCCAGTAACTTGGATAGACAGAGGCATGATAAACCATAAATTGTAGCCATAAAATAGAATGAAGTGATGCCATTGGTAGCTACATGGATGGACCTAGAGATTATCATACTAAGCAAAGTAAATCAGAAAGAGAAAGACAAATGCTATATGATACCACTTATATGTGGAATCTAAAATATGACACAAATGAACTTATCTATGAAACAGAAACAGGCTCACAGACATAGAGAACAGATCTGTGGTTGCCAAGGTTGGGGCAGGGGAGGCATGGTTTGGGAGTTTGGGATTAGCAGATGCAAACTATTATACATAGAATGAATAAACAACAAGGTCCAATTGTATAGCACAGGGAGCTCTATTCAGTATCCTGTGATAAACCATAATGGAGGAGAATATGAAAAAGAATCTCTCTCTATATATAGGACCTGTGCATGTCTGCTGCACACTGATGGTGTCTTATAAAGAATATTTTCCTGCTATCTCTGTGTGTTTAAGTGGCCCACTGAAAAATAAGAAAAGGGCCCACGCTTGTCTATGGAATGATTTCTTCCCTGATGAAATCTGGAGAACAGTCAGATCTTTTCTTCTTTAATGGAGGATCATTGATCTGTTTGTGACTCAGGGAAACTTACCCAACAGACTCATCTCTCCAGCTCTGCTTAGGCTGTTGTTGTTTCCCTCCTGGGGGGGTCAAGGATTGTTTTGATTATATCATTCTTTCTACAAACTAAGGAGGATATTAAAAGATTGTGGCTGATGACAGAGTTCCTTTTGCTATGGTTAACACTCAGTAACGTTCTTAGAGAAAGACAAAATGTGCTAATGAGATTCTTTCAAAACGCAAGATAAAAGGAGTTTTGGCAGAAAGGAACTGAAGAGTTGGGTTTACAATCGAATAAAAGGGAGAAGAGCAGCAGGTGGTGACCAGCCTGCCTTCAACCGGAGTCCAAGGTTCTCAGATGTGACTGGTGACCATTCTCTGTTTTAGTTCAATTGCGCGTTTTATTCTTAAACAAAGGCAAAACGAAAGAAACCACTTTAAAAGAAGATCAGGGTAAGAGAAAGGTATTGAATCCAATGAAAGCTCACTTTCCTCTTTGAGACATCTGCTTGCTCTGTGCCATCTTGCTGTATTGGGCTCAACCACTGGCCTTGCAGGCTCGTAGTGGGAGAAGCCAGGGTGAATCAAGTGAGGCAGAAGAAATCCAGGCAATTGGCTAACTGATTTTTTTGTGCATCTGGGCCTTGGCCATTTGATTGGTCACACCTAGATGCACGTTAATAAGTTACAAATCACTACCCTCTGTGTGATGCTGGGCTGGAAAACTGAGGGAGAGAGAAAAAAATAAATCAAAGGAAATATCCTTTCCTTCATCGAATAGAGAGAAAAAATCTACTCAAAATAACTTCTAGATACTTCTGCAACTATTTCAAATGAAGTGAGCTGCTTAGGAATTGAAGGAGGTAAATTTAGAAAAGCAGATAGGGAGTAAACTTAGATGCTTTTCGTATTATGATTGCACATAAGAGCCAAAGGTTGTGCCATCACTCCTAAGAGATGGGTAGATTGTATTAGATAAGGTCAACCGCATGTGGAAAGCAGTAATTCCCCCTTTCTGATCATCCTGAATTAATGCCACCTAGCATGATCCTGAACCCACAACATCTTGCTCAGCATAGAGCCAGTTAAGGAAGCCTCAATGTCAAGTCTTCTGCACTGAGTAATCCCCAGGTCACCAGCCTGAGGTGGGTGCTGGCACAGGCCCATTCAGTGCTGCAAACACTTCCTGGATGTCTTCTGTCCGGCAAGCAACCTGTGGGATGCTGCAGGTTCAGATTTTCCTCCGTGAACATGTCTCACCAGATCACATACATTTTCCAAATTATATTCACTTGAACCCTCATTCTGCTCAGTTACAAGAAAATCCATTCTTCCCCCCAAGAACATCTGGGAAGCCTCAGGAATTTCTTCGCTTCTTCATAATCTTTCTTGATTGCCAGGTTAGCCATCACCTAGCTCAGGACCGTCATGCAATCTGCTCTGTCCGCAGTCTACACTGGCTCTTCTGCGAGTTGCTGCCCGCCATCCTGAGAGCTTCCCTCTGGCTGCTGCCACCTTTCCCTCTTCCTCAGTCTCCACACATTGTGACTTTCCACCAGCCTTTCCTGAAGCTGCAGGAGCCAGGCCAGTGCACCCACATACCCTAACACAAGGTGCACCACTAAAGTTTCATCCCCTGGCCCAGGGTCTCTGTCTTCCAGGTTGGTTGACAGTAGCTACTTCTGCTCCCTTCAAAGGAATCCCCCAAACCCCAACCTTTCTTTGAGTGGTTTTACCTTATGGTCCCCTAAAAGAAATTTCACTGAAAGTTTATAATCCCGCATTAGCATTTCCCCAATCCTGACTTATTTAATTTAAAATGATACCATGTGTAGGACATCAGCCTGGATTGTTCTTAGTGAAGTCCAGTGTGGTTCCTTTCTATAGACTCTCCTTTAGCTTCAGGTGAAGCTTAGTCCTGGCCGTCCATTCTGGTATCTCCAGGCTTGTAGGTCCCGATGGCTGGGGGCAGCCTGCTTGAGCTGGAACACTGGCACACACTTGCACGCGCCCCTTTGCAGGACCAGTGATGGTCAGCTCAAGGAAGTCTGAATCCACAGAGGCAGGAACTCTTCTAAAGGAACAGAAGAGTTCTAACATCTAACTGAGATTAAGTTCAACTAAAATCATCAACATATCCATCCCCAAGGAGAGTACTGGGACTTCTTCTGGTAAAGCATCGGTGATCAAGGACTTCACAGTGATGGCGGGACATGTTTTGAGTTTATATAACCAAGAGATGCTTTGGGATGGTAACCCTGGAACAAACGACTGTGTTGTCTCAAAAATAGATTCCAGTTGGGATCTCTTTCAAAACAGAGAACTTTTCAGTCGTCTTGATACCGACCAGGGTTCTTGGCCATCCCCAATCCATAGAAATTGACTAGAGGCCAGACAAGAAATTCAGGCAAGGCTTTATTGGGGCCCCTGCTGCAGCAGTGGGGAGAGAGAACAAACAACAGGTTCCCTTGCTTGCTTGTTCCCTGAGGGGGGGCGAGCTTGTTCTTTATATGGGGTGAGGGTAGGGGTGTGTCCTATGGTCGGGCTGGAGGGGTGGCTTAGGTGATTTGCCCACCCCTTAGTTGGTGTTGTGTGCAGGGGGTATGCACAGTACCCTGCTTTTGCTCTGGGCTCTTCAAAAGTGGCAGTTGGGATTTTTGGTCTCTTTGTATCTTTTGTCCAGAATTGGCCCTAACTGCACATGCACGCAGTTATTTTCAGTCCCTTATAGTTTCTTTGTATGTTGTTGCCTGAGGAGAGGTGTGTCCAGGTGTAAGCACCGCAGCACTGCAGCAAAGGGTCCCAGGTCCCAGCTGGTCTCATTCTCATGTCAGTCTCTCAAGAGTCCCAACTATGAAGACTTGGTCAGAAGTTGCAAATGGTCAGCCCAGGCATGGAATCCAGCAGGTTCATGTGTTTGACCACTCCCAGCTCACTTCAGCTACCCATGTATCTAGTATGTACCCTGATGCGGGTGACTCAGTCGTAGGTGCTGCCTTCAGGGGTTCTTCGTCGAGGGGTTGGGAGGTCCACAGGGAGTGGTCCACACGGTGCCCCCTCTACAGCATTAGTCTCCAGACTTCCAGCAGATGTTGCCAATCCTTCTCCTTGACCCTCTTCCTGCTTTGCTTTGGGGAGCCATCAAACTAACAGCCTTTGTGGTCATGGCCAAGTCTTGGTTGCCTACCCATTGCCATCACCCTTGGCCATGCACTGACCTTGCCTGGGCACTTGGTCTTTGCTATTGCTGGCACCAGGCCCTCTTTCACTCTTGCCACTGTGCCACTGTGTCCACCTGTGCTGGACTAAGCAGAGCTGCTCCTTGGCCAGTCCAAAATGTCCCTGTTCTTCTGAGTTCTCCCTTCCCTCCTGCACAGCAAGTTACAAAACGTTGTCTACCCCACCATTTGAGTGTTTGCCCACTTGATCCCCCAGGAACTGGGGTTGGCGAGAGTGGTAGTGTCTGCTCAGAGCCTGGATGGGACAGATCTCACCCCTGTCCTTTTGGAGCTCTTAATACATTTCTTTAGAGAATTAGGAAAAATGCCAGCACAGAGCCAAGCAGTGGTTCAGGCTGTTCCCATATTGTATGCCTCATCAGCCTACATATCAATTGCTGCCTCTTTCAAAGCACATTGTCATATTCTATTTTGGGTGAGATTCTTGCCAGATTCCTGTATCATCTCCAAACAGCCTCATGAATCACCTTGTGGCTTTGGTCCGCAGAGCAGTGCAGGCTAATTGCTGCATCTGTGATAAGTGTAGGGTACAGCATCTCAGTATTTAGCCTGTACTTATTGTCCCAGAGTCATTAATTTATGTATTTATTCATCCATTGAAGGAGCACTTACTGTAAATCTACTATGGACTAGGCCAAGTGGTAAGGAGGGTGCCGATAAGTTTGAGACATGGTTCCTATCTTCTAGTAGCTTCTGATCCAGATGACCAAGTTCACATTGAAATATTTGAAACCATCCGTGCCTCCATCCTCACTAGCTGTGTGACCTTGGGAAAATCTTTGAAAGGCTCTGGGCCTGAGTTTCCTCAGTGAAATGGAGATTTAAAATATGTGTGTCTCTCTGAATTACTGGGGAGAGCAGGTTCAAATCGGTCAATACCAGAGGGCAGAATTGGACTAAATGGGGCAAAATGGCAGATTCTCCAGGACAGTCTCAGGAGGGACCATCACCCACGCCGCCTCACCCTACCGTGAATGCACATCCCTGCGGGCACCCACGCTCAAGCCAGGTGGGTCTTGGTGGAGCTGCTGCAGTGAGGTCCCAGAACTCACCCTGATCCCCTGAGATGCTGTGAAACACACCAGTAGACAAATTCACAGTGCACAGTGGTCTTGGTCTTTGGCTGGGTTTCTTTCGAACTAACAGACATTCATTGGGCACCTGCTATTGGTAAAACCCTGTGTGTTCTTCCCAAACAGAGTGAACAGGTGAGGAGAGCATTGCCCCTGTGCTCAGTGAGGTGAGCACTTTGCTTGGGAGATGGACACACCCATGGTGCAGGGGAGTGAGTCAGAAGGAAAAGAAAAGTACTGAGGGGGCGAGTGAGGACCCCGGGAATCCAAAACTCTGGGCTTCCACCCTGGAATGCGGCTGCTGTGTTCTTCCACGTTATTTCAGGGCCAAGGTTTATGAGCAGAAAATGAATTCTACTGGGCCTTGGAGCAGGAGGAACATTTCAAGGGCCAAAGAGAGTGAGCTAGACAAGAAATGTTACAACACTGTGTTCTCAAATTTGAGATATATATGGACCCTATAAAAATATTTTGACCCTCTAGGGTTGACGTAAACTATTTTTATTGTGAAGCTATTTAAGTATAAGCATAAAACTGAGTATAAATTTTTTAGGATTACAGCATAGCAGATTTATAAATGATATATGAACTAAACTAGGAAACTAATAACATTCACATCTAATGTAATTTTTTTGGATGGGTGATGTTTTCCTGAAACTAACTTACTTATAATGGACTTAAGAAGAGATTTATGGTTTCTTCCTGTCAACCTGTCTTAGGACTTTCCCCAGGATGGGCCATCATATGAGCGGCAGTCATTGTGAACCATCTGCTACATGATGGTTAAAATCATGGATGTTAAAACCTGAGGTTGTTGCTCAGGACTTAGTGGCCTTGGGCAGGTTAGTTAACTTTTGTGTTCCTTTCTGTCCTCATCTGTTGAGGTTAAAACAGTAGTGCTTACCTCTGAGGGTTTTATTAAGAATGAAAGGATGTGAAATAATTTGTATGTACATAAATGATGTAGATAAAGCACTTAGAAGAATGAGTGGTACAGAGTATTAAGCAAGATCACTATTAGTGTCAATTATGATTTTTAAATATTCCATTTTAATTATGATCTCATTTTATTTTATTTTAATTTTTTTAAATCAAATTTTTATTTTGGAGTAACTCTAGAAAAGTTAGAAAGACAATACAGAAAGTTTCCATATACCCATTACCTAGTTTCCCTTAATGTTAACTTCTGACATTGCCATGGTGTATTTGTTAAAACTAAGAAACCAACATTGGTACTTTACTAATAACTACACTCCGGACTTTGTCCATATCACACCTGTTTTTACACTAATGTCCCTTTTGTTTCCAAGATTCCACATTCCATTCAGTCTCCTCTTATCTGTGACAGTTTCTCAGTGTGGATGAAGTATTTTAAAGAATACTTGACTATATGGTCTCATTTTAAATCAATGATGCATTATCTCGATAAGCCAATTAACTAAAAACTGGCCCCCAAATATAATGATGAAAGTACTATTTAATAAAAAAAGTCATCATTGCACATTTGCCACTATGCTCATTGCCCTTGAATTGTGCCAAATGGTGGACCCGACTCAGTTCTCTCGCCACATTTCTCGCTGCCGGGGCTTTGATCTTCACCTTGTGCAGACATACCCACAAGAACAGACGCACAGCCTAAGAGCGTGTGATCCTACGTCATCATCATCCAGATAATGATAATAGTACTTTTAAAAAGATGATAAATATATCAAGAACAGGGACTTGCCTGGTGGCGCAGTGGTTAAGAATCTGCCTGCTAATGCAGGGGACACAGGTTCGATCCCTGGTCCAGGAAGATCTCACATGCCACAGAGCAACTAAGCCCATGTGCCACAACTACTGAGCCCTCATGCCACAACTACTGAAGCCCATGCACCTAGAGCCCGTGCTCTGCAACAAGAGAAGCCACCACAATGAGAAGCCCGTGCACCACAACGAAGAGTAGCCCCCGCTCGCCGCAACTAGAGAAAGCCCGAGTGCAGCAGTGAAGAACCAACACGGCCAAAAATAAATAAATTAATTGATTAATTAATTAATTTAAAAATATATCAAGAACATAAAATTCTATAGAACTTAGACCCTGTTTGAAATACATTGTTATAGGAATTCAGGAAAAAAGCAGATAGTGTTGTTTGGAGTAAATAGTCAAGGTCTTTGAAATATTGTCTAAGAACCTCCAAAATGCTGAGGATCAAGCTGAGCCCTTTGTAAGTGGTATTTTTTAAATCCTCAGAGACTTGGGGACATCTTTACGGTGGGAAACTGAGGCTGAGAGATTCATTTGTCAAGCGTCATTGAAGTAAATGAAAGAGCCGAGATTATCCAGGTCACTGGCCTGCAAAGCCACTGTTCTTACCCATTATTTCAACGCCTCTCCTGGGAAGGACATGGAAGAATAACACCTAAGTGGAAATTGAGATGATTTTGGTTTCAAAGACCAAAGCAAACCTGTTGCCTCTGCCCTTCTTGGCCTTTGCGTGCCAGCAGGGGAGTCATTGTGTTACCCCACAGCGCTGAGCAGAAGATAGCAAACTCCCCAGTTATATTTTTAAACACTTTCATCCAATTCTTCCCCCTCCCAGCCCCCGCTGCTGGTAACCACAAATCAGACCTCTTTTTCTACGAGTTTGTTTGTCTGTTTTTTTGAAGCATAGTTGACCTACCACACTATGTTAGTTCCTGTTACATGACATGGTGATTGGATATTTCTATATATTGCAAAATGATCCCTGTGATAAGTGTAGTTACCATCTGTCACCACCAAGTTCCCAAATTTGAATTAAAATAGAGAGGGAGAAGATGATGATCTTAACGCAGTTAAGAGCGCATCTGATATTAATTCAGGCTTAAAGAGGATCACAGTCAGTATTCCAGAAATACATGTTGAAAAGTGATCATGAACCTTCAATTACATGAAGCTTGGGTCTTAGTATCACTTCTTGGAATTCCTAAAAGAACAGGAGAACGATTTTTTTGTGACTATTGACTGGGAACATTTATGAAATAACAGAATCATATTACTGCTAATAAGGCCACATTTAAAATAATCTGAGGCTACTATGGCATCGAAAGCCATGGTTCAGAATTTTCCACAGGTTGACTTTGACCCTGTTGCTATAACTGAGATATTGGATTTTTTACTCTTCTCCCTAAAACTTTTCCAACCAATCATCTCAATTGACCTCTGCTGTCTACCTCAAGGCAGGAACTCATCAACATTAAGAAAGAAATATGAGGTTTGTTATGGTTGCCTCTTAAAATCCTGCTGTACAGAAAATTATTTTTACTTTATTTTTTTCCCCCTGAAATCTCTTTGTTAGTTTTCCTTTCTTAGCAATAACTTAGCTCGTCACTCTCAGGCTCTGTGACCGGCTGAAAATGTACTGTTACCCTTACTGAGGTGGTCATAACTCAGATAGAAGACTGGCAATTTCTCCCCATTCTGCTATCTTTAACTTGGATAATCACAACTGGACCACTCAAGGAGGTGGTTTTATTTTATTTTATCTGAAAAAAAAATCACGATTTCCACAAATAAAATACACATTGTATAGGTGATGGCTGAATATGTCTTCAGTTTACACAAGAATGATTTTATCTGCAGCAGGAGAAACATTTGACCATGGGGTATTGTCACTGCTGTGGTTGTAAGACAATATTGCCTTTAGATTTTATTCCTCAAGATGAAAAGAAAATCATAGAAAGGGGAAAATTAAGAAAACTGTGAAAGAAGGACCCCAAACCCCGGCCTCAAAATCCATGCTTTTCTGGGAGAGTTCTTTAATGTCATCAAGGAACTGATAATTTGTAGGTTCTATAAATTGTTCTAGAGCAAAGCTTCTCTCTTCTTTCCTGATGTTTGTTCACCCCTGTTACCAGAGGAGAGAGCACAACCCAACTCACTGCAAAATATGGAAGCAAACATCCTTCATGCAGTGTCAGCAGACAAAATGTATTTAAAAGAATAATATCGGGACTCCCCTTGGGGGCACAGTGGTTAGGAATCCGCCTGCCAATGCAGGGGACACGGGTTCGATTCCTGGTCCGGGAGGATCCCACATGTCGCGGGACAATTAAGCCCATGCACCACAACTACTGAGCCTGCGTTCTAGAGCCCTCGAGCCACAACTACTGAGCCTGCATGCCACAACTACTGAAGCCCACACGCCTAGAGCCCATGCTCTGCAGCAAGAGAAGCCCCCACAATAAGAAGCCCGTGCACCTCAAAGAAGAGCCCCTGCTTGCCGCAACTAGAGAAAGCCCGTGAGCAGCAACAAAGACCCAATGCAGCTAAAAATAAATAAATTAATTAATTAATTTTAAAAAAAGGAACAACTCATCTTTAAAAATAAATAAATAAATAAAAATTAAAAAGCAATGCCAAAGATCAGGCTCCAGGATTGTAAGTATGGTTTAATGTGAGAAGATCTATTAATATAGTGTATCCTTTTAACAGATTAAGTGAGAAAAATTGTATGATTGTCTTCATAGGTCAAAAACTAACCTTTATACCAGGCCCAAAATTGTTAATAACATAGATGGCAAGATACTTTATTGTAAGATATGAGATATAAAACACAACCCACACATTTTATACACACACGCTAATCACACATATGTGTACATATCACACAATCAGTTCCACATATGTGCATATCATATTATACACATGTCATGCATATGTATGGGCACATCAATTATATGCATGTCCACATCACACACACATGTCAATCACATGTATATGTACATTGCATTCTTCACACACATCACTCACGGGTACGTATACATCCTATTCCATACCTGTAAGCCACATAAGCCCTATTGCTGCATCAGAACAATAGCCAGTATCATATTTGATGGTGGAACATTAGAATAGACTACCTTTATCACCACCATTTAACATTGTTCAGGAAGTGCTACTTAATGAGATCAGAGAGAAATTTAAACCAGAGTTCTATACCCTGGTAAGACAAAAGCAGTTATTACTTTCAGATGATATGATTATCTACCTGGAAAACCCAACAAAATCCAGTGGAAAAACTCTTACAAACAGCAAGATAACTGAATAAACTGTCTGGTTACAAAATGAGCATACAAAAAGCAATAGCATTTTTAACTTATAAATTAGTATAAAATATTGCAGACACAGAACAATATAAGAAAATGACATAAGCGCCTGTATACCCACCATCTGGCTTAAGAAATAAAAAGCAGCTGATACAGTTGAAGTCCTTGGTATTCCCCTCCTGATCACATCCTTGACTCAGAGGTAATCATCATGAATTTGATGTGTATCATTTTCGTGCAGTTTTTAATACAAGCATACCTTTTTTATAGTGCTTCGCAGATACTGTATTTTTTACAAAAGGTTTGTGGCAACCCTGTGTTAGCATTTTTTAGCAACAAAGTACTTTTAAGTTAAAATGTATACTTTGTTCTTTAGACATAATGCTATTGCACACTTAATAGACTACAGTATAGTATAAACATACCTTTTATATGTACTGGGAAACCATAAAATTTGTGTGAACCCACAATATCTCTGAGGTATGCCTGTGCTGTTATTAAATATATATGTACTTTTAAATTTCATTACCGTTGGTTTGATGACCATCAAAATGCATCCTAATGGAAGGGTTCTTTATCAGCTTGCCTGTTTGGGTCAGCATCATGTTTGCGGGGCTCCCCTGAGTGGATGCATGGGACTCTAGTACATGCAACTCATTGCTGTGTATTAATCCAGTGCATGTATATAGCTCTACTTATCCCATCATTTGCCGTCATGAACTTTCATGTACATGTTCGTTTTCACAAATATGAGTGTTCCTCCAGACCCCAGGGGTCTAGAGCATGCACCAGGAACTGGCGTGAATCCAAATCTTCGTCTTTTCTAGACAGAACCCAATTGCACTCAATTCTTGTTTGAACCAGAAGCGTATGCAAGCTCTCATTGTTTAATATCCTCTCCCAAGCACTTGTTTTTATTTTTTTATCAGAGTATGGTTGCTTTGCAATGTTGTATTAGCCTCCAGTGCACAGCAAAATGAATCAGCCATATACATACAGATCTCCCCTCCCTTTTGGACTTCCTTCCCATTTAGGTTACCACAGTGTATTAGGTAGAGTTCCCTGTGCTCTACAGTATGTGCCCATCAGTTGTCTACTTTATATATAGTATCAATAATGTATATGTGTCAATCCCAGTCTCCCAATTCCTCCCTCCTCACCCCTTTTCCCCTTGGTATCCATACATTTGTTCTCTACTACATTTGTTCTCTATGTCTATGTCTCTATTTCTGCTTTGCAAATAAGATCATCTATACCATGTTTCTAGATTCTACATATATACATTATTATATGATATTTGCTTTTCTCAAGCACTTGTTTTTATTAATCCAGTTTTTAACTATACCACCAATATGCAGAAAATATAATGAAAATAAAATATCCCATTATAATAGCAGTGATAAAGTTGTTAGGAATAAAATTAACATGTCATGTGGGGCAGGAATTATGTGAAGAACACTAAAACACTTTTTTTAAAGAATACAAAGACTTGAGTAAATAAAGAGTGATAGATACATTTTCTTTAGCTGCAAAGACCTTAAAGTGGAAAGATGAAATTTTTATCTAAATTATTCTATGAACTCAAAACCTAAAGTTGTTTCCCCCCAGGTATTTAAAAAGAATATATATAGAAAGTGTCCATGATTTTTTAAAGAAAAGAAATGTGAAAGGGGGTGAAACTAGTCCTACCAGCTTTTAAATTATATTATTGCACATTTAAAACAGTACAGTGCTAATGTAAGAAAAGATGATTGGTGACTGAAATGGTGATTCTAGAAAAAGACTCAAGTGTATATGAAAAAAATGACATCTCAATTATTGGAAAAAAATGGCATCTCAATTATTGGAAAAAAAGATCTATTTTATAAATGTTAATTGGCATTTTCAGCTAACAATTTAGAAATAAACCAATTTGGATCGCTTTGGCCATTATGTCTGTGATCCTGGGCTCAGAAACCGCCAAGAAGGTTTGACTGTATTGAAGTGAAAATCTTTAGTTAAATGATAAAACCTATGTATACAAAGGAAAAAATGGAAAAATATTAACAAGGGATTAATCATCAAAGCACATAGAGTTTCTATGGATATAAGAAAAAGATATATATCAATAGAAAAACAATCCAAATTCACAAACAAGTTATTTATAAAAGAAGAACTGTAACAATGTCAGTAATAAAAAATGCATATTAAAGCAATAATGAGATACCAAAAGATGGCTAAGTTGTGAGAAATAGCAATTATAAACTCACAGCACACTTTTGGAGGGAAATTCATATATGTTTTATTTTATTTTATTTTATTTTATTTATTTATTTATTTTTGGCTGTGTTGGGTCTTTGTTTCTGTGCAAGGGCTTTCTCTAGTTGTGGCAAGTGGGGGCCACTCTTCATCGCGGTGCACGGGCCTCTCACTATCGCGGCCTCTCTTGTTGCGGAGCACAGGCTCCAGACACGCAGGCTCAGTAATTGTGGCTCACAGGCCTAGTCGCTCCACGGCATGTGGGATCTTCCCAGACCAGGGCTCAAACCCGTATCCCATGCATTGGCAGGCAGATTCTCAACCACTGCACCACCAGGGAAGCCTCATATATGTTTGAAAAGCCAAATTGTGCACACTCTTTGACACGGAAATTCCATTTCTAGAAACTCATCACCAGGGAAATTGAGACAGGAGTAAATGTGTGGGCAGCAGAGCATGGCATGTGCGCATGCACACCAGGAGTCAGACAGACCAGAGTTTCAATCCCAGGAAGATGACTTTTAAACCTTGGTCTCTTCATGAGTACAACAGATAATAATGTATCACTCCCTAGAGTTGTTATCAGAATTAAATGAAGCAATGCATGTTGAACGCTTAACAAAATACCTGACATACTATAAGTGCTCTATAAATTTTCACTATTGTCATTGTCATTACTATTAAGATCTATCCATATTGGGCAGCCCTTCATTCTTTGAAATGATGATGCAAAGTAGTGTTTATTGACATAGGAAGACGTCTAAGCTATAGTATTAAGTAAAAATGCAAATTATAAACAACAATTGTAATATGAAATACTTTTTTTTTAATATACAACATCTTGCTTCATCAGTGTAAGGGGTGCTGGAGATTAGCCATTTAATACGAATCTACCTAAATGGGCACAAAAATTTTGGAGTAAAAAAATGAGCACAAAGAAAGATATTTTATGACTTTATCTTAAAGATCAAACCTAAAACTTTTGAGAAATTTTATATTTTATTCTTAACAAAATTTAAAATATAATGGTAACTAAGTACTAATTTTAAAAATAATGAGTTCTGAACTGCATTGACATAATTTTTCCTGCAAAGCGTGCATGGATAACAACTATCAACTATCAATATTAGGCACTTAGCATGTGCAGGGACTTCGTAGGCACAGAGGATACAGCCAACAGTGCATAAAAGAGAGGCTTGAGGAGACCTTCAGGATGGCGGAGGAGTAAGACGTGATCACCTTCCTCCCCACAAATACATCAGAAATACATCTACATGTGGAACAACTCCTACAGAACACCTACTGAATGCTGGCAGAAGACCTCAGACCTCCCGAAAGGTAAGAAAATCCCCACGTACTTGGGTAGAGCAAAAGAAAAAAGAAAAAACAGAGACAAGAGAATGGGGACAGGAGGAGGGAGGGAGCCATGAAGGAGGAAAGGTTTCCACACACTAGGAAGTCCCTTCGCGAGCGGAGACTGCGGGTGGCAGAGGGGGAAGCTTCGGAGCCACGGAGGAAAGCGCAGCAACAGGGGTGCGGAGGGCAAAGCACAGAGATTCCCACACAGAGGATCAGTGCCGACCAGCACTCACCAGCCTGAGAGGCTTGTCTGCTCACCCGCTGCTGTGGGTGGGAGCTGGGAGCTGAGGCTCGGGCTTCGGAGGTCAGATCCCAGGGAGAGGACTGGGGTTGGCGGCATGAACACAGCCTGAAGGGGGCTAGTGCGCCACAGCTAGCCAAGAGGGAGTCCGCGAAAAAGTCTGGACCTGCCGGAGAGGCAGGAGACAATTGTTTTGGGGTGTGCAAGGAGAGGGGATTCCTGCTCCATGTGCCCACAGACGGCAGAGCACCAACTAAGCGAGCTCCAGAGATGGGCGCTAGCCGCGGGGATCAGCTCAGACCCCAGAGATGGGTATGGACCACTAACGCTGCCACTGCTGTACCAAGAAGCCTGTGTGCAAGCGCGGGTCACTACCCACACCCCACTCCCCCCGCAGGAGCCTGTGCAGCCCGCCACTGCCAGGGTCCCGTGATCCAGGGACAACTTCCTGGGAGAACACACGGTGCACCTCAGGCTGGTGCAACATCATGCTGGCCTCTGCCGCTGCAGGGTCACGCTGCATTCCAGTTATGACTACCGTACCCTTCCCTCTCCCCGGCCTGAGTGAGCAAGAGAGCCCTAATCAACAGGTGCTTTAACGTCCTCCTGTCTGGGAGGGGAACAGATGCCTGAGGGTGGACTAAATTCAGAGGTGGGGCCAAAACCAAAGCTGAACCCCAGGAGCTGTGCGAACAAAGAAGAGAAAAGGATATTTCTCCAAGCAGCCTCAGGAGCAGCAGATTAAATCCTCACAATCAACTTGATAAACCCTGCATCTGTGGAATACCTGAATAGACAGCAAATGTTCCCAAAATTGAGGCAGTGCTGTTTGGGAGCAACTGTAGACATGGGGTTTGCTTTCTGCATCTGATTTGTTTTTGTTTATTTATTTATTTATTTATTTATTTTGGCTGTGTTGGGCCTTTGTTTCTGTGTGGGGGCTTTCTCTAGTTGAGGTGAGCAGGGGCCACTCTTCATCACGGTGCGCGGGCCTCTCACCATCGCGGCCTCTCCCGTTGCGGAGCACAGGCTCCAGACGTGCAGGCTCAGCAGCTGTGGCTCACAGGCCTAGTTGCTCTGCGGCATGTGGGATCTTCCCAGACCAGGGCTCGAACCCGTGTCCCCTGCATTGGCAGGCAGACTCTCAATGACTGCGCCACCAGGGAAGCCCCTAATTTTTTTTTGGTTTTATGTTTATCTTAGTTTAGTTTTTAGTGTTGTTATCACTGGTGGATTTGTTTACTTGTTTGGTTGCTCTCTTTCTTTTTTTTTCTTTCTTCTCTTTTTGTGAGTGTGTGTGTGTATGTTTCTCTGTGTGATATTGTCTGTTTAGGTTTGCTTTTACCATTTGTCTTAGGGTTCTCTCTGTTTATTTTTGTTTTGTTTTTTTTGTTTTTTTCTTTTTATGACTGTGTGTGTGTATGTTTCTTAGTGTGACTTTGTCTGTCTAGTTTTGCTTTTACCATTTGTTTTGGGGTTCTCTCTGTTCATTTTTTGTTTGTTTGTTTGTTCTCTTCCTTTTCTTCTGAGCCATGAAGTTGGCAGGGTCTTGGTGCCCCAGCCGGCTGTCGGGCCTGAGCCTCCAAGGTGGGAGAGCTGAGTCCAAGACACTGGACCACCACAGACCTCTCGGCCCCATGTAATAGTAATTGGCGAGAGCTCTCCCAGAGATCTCCCTCTCAACACTAAGACCCAGCTGCACCCAATGGCAAGCAAACTACAGTGTTGGATGCCCCATGACAAACAACTAGCAAGACAGGAACACAACCCCACTCATTAGCAGAGAAACTACCTAAAGTCATACTAAGTTCACAGACACTCCAAAACACACCACGATGCAGCCCTGCCCACAAGAAGGACAAGATCTAGCCGCACTCATCAGAACACAGGCACCGGTTCCCCCAACAAGGAAGCCAACACAAGCCACTGAACCAACCTCACCCACTGGGGGCAGACACCAAAAATAACATGAACTATGAACCTTCAGTCTGAAAAAAGAAGACCCCAAACAGAGTAAGTTAAACAAAATGAGAAGACAGAGAAATAATCAGCAGATGAAGGAGCAAGGTAAAAACCCACCAGACCAAAAAATGAAGAGGAAATAGGCAGTCTACCTGAAAAAGAAGTCAGAGTAATGATAGTAAAGATATTACAAAATCTCAGAAATAGAATGGAGAAAATACAAGAAATGTTTAACAAGGACCTAGAAGAACTAAAGAGCAAACAAACAATGATGAACAAAACAATAAATGAAATTAAAAATTCTCTACAAGGAATCAATAGCAGAATAACTGAGGCAGAAGAATGGATAAGTGGCCTGGAAGATAAAATAGTGGAAATAACTGCCACAGAGCAGAATAAAGAAAAAAGAATGAAAAGAACTGAGGACAGTCTCAGAGACTACTGGGACAATATTAAACATGCCAACATTCGAATTATAAGGGACCCAGAAGAAGAGGAGAAAAAGAAAGGGTCTGAGAAAATGTTTGAAGAGATTGTAGTCAAAAACTTCCCTAACATGGGAAAGGAAATAGTCAGTCAAGTCCAGGAAGCGCAGAGAGTCCCATACAGGATAAATCCAAGGAGAACACACCAAGACACATATTAATCAAACTATCAAAATTAAATGCAAAGAAAAAATATTAAAAGCAGCAAGGGAAAAGCAACAAATAACATACAAGGGAATCCCCATAAGGTTAACAGCTGATGATTCAGCAGAAACTCTGCAAACCAGAAGGGAGTGGCAGGACATATTTAAAGTTATGAAAGGGAAAAACCTACAACCAAAATTACTCAACTCAGCAAGGATCTCATTCAGATTTGATGGAGAAATTAAAATCTTTACAGACAAGCAAAAGTTAAGAAAATTCAGCACTACCAAACCAGCTTTACAACAAATGCTAAAGGAACTTCTCTAGGCAGCAAACACAAGAGAAGGAAAAGACCTACAAAAACAAACCCAAAACAATCAAGAAAAGAACAATAGGAACATACATATTGATAATTACCTTAAATGTAAATGGATTAAATGCTCCCACCAAAAGACACAGACTGGCTGAATGGATACAAAAACAAGACCCATATATATGTTGTCTACAAGAGACCCACTTCAGTCCTAGGGACACATACAGACTGAAAGTGGGGGGATGGAAAAAGATATCCCATGCAAATGGAAATAAAAAGAAAGCTGAAGTAGCATTACTCATATCAGACAAAATAGACTTTAAAATAAAGACTATTACAATAGAGAAAGAAGAACACTACATAATGATCAAGGGATCAATCCAAGAAGAAGATATAACAATTGTAAATATTTATGCACCCAATATAGGAGTACCTCAATACATAAGGCAAAAGCTAACAGCCATAAAAGGGGAAATTGACAGAAACACAATCATAGTAGGGGACTTTAACACCCCACTTTCACCAATGGACAGATCATCCAGACAGAAAATTAATAAGGAAACACAAGCTTTAAATGATACATTAAACAAGATGGACTTAATTGATATTTATAGGACATTCCATCCAAAAACAACAAAATACACTTTCTTCTCAATTGCTCATGGAACATTCTCCAGGATAGATCATATCTTGGGTCACAAATCAAGCCTTGGTAAATTTAAGAAAATTGAAATCGTATCAAGTATCTTTTCTGACCACAACACTATGAGACTAGATACCAATTACAGGAAAATACCTGCAAAAAATACAAACACATGGAGGCTAAACAATAAGCTACTAAATAACCAAGAGATCACTGAAGAAATCAAAGAGGAAATCAAAAACTATCTAGAAACAAATGACAATGAGAACACAACGGCCCAAAACCTATGGGATGCAGCAAAAGCGGTTCTAAGAGTGAAGTTTATAGCAATACGATCCTACCTCAAGAAACAAGAAAAATCTCAAAAAAACGACCTAACCTTACACCTAAAGCAATAAGAGAAAGAAGACCAAAAAAAGCCCAAAATTTAGCAGAAAAAAAGAAATCATAAAGATCAGATCAGAAACAAATGAAAAAGAAATGAAGGAAACGATAGCAAAGATCAATAAAACTAAAAGCTGGTTCTTTGAGAAGATAAACAAAATTGATAAACCATTAGCCAGACTCATCAAGAAAAAAAGGGAGAAGACTCACATCAACAGAATTAGAAATGAAAAAGAAGTAAAAACTGATACTGCAGAAATAAAAACAATCATGAGAGATTACTACAAGCAACTATATGCCAATAAAATGGACAACCTGGAAAAAATGGACAAATTCTTAGAAAGCTACAACCTTCCAAGATCGAACCAGGAAGTAATAGAAAATATGAACAGACAATTCACAAGCACTGAAATTGAAACTGTGATTAAAAATCTTCCAACAAACAAAAGCCCAGGGCCAGATGGCTTCACAGGTGAATTCTATCAAACATTTAGAGAAGAGTTAACACCTATCCTTCTCAAACCTTCCAAAATATAGCAGAGGGCGGAACACTCCCAAACTCATTCTACAAGGCCACAATCACCCTGATACTAAAACCAGAAAAAGATGTCACAAAGAAAGAAAACTACAGGCCAATATCACTGATGAACATAGATGCAAAAATCCTCAACAAAATACTAGTAAACAGAATCCAGCAGCACATTAAAAGGATCATACACCATGATCAAGTGGGGTTTATCCCAGCAATGCAAGGATTCTTCAGTATATGCAAATCAATCGATGTGATACACCATATTAACAAATTGAAGGATAAAGACCATATGATAATCTCAGTAGATGCAGAAAAACCTTTCAACAAAATTCAGCACCCATTTATGATAAAAACTCTCCAGAAAGTAGGCATAGAGGGAACTTACCTCAACATAATAAAGGCCATATATGACAAACCCACAGCTGACATCATTCTCAATGGTGAAAAACTGAAACCATTTCCTCTAATATCAGGAACAAGACAAAGTTGCCCACTCTCACCACTATTATTCCAGATAGTTTTGGAAGTTTTAGTCATGGCAATCAGAAAAGAAAAAGAAATAAAAGGAATACAAATTGGAAAAGAAGAAGCAAAACTGTCACTCTTTGCAGGTGACATGATACTATACACAGAGAATCCTAAAGATGCTACCAGAAAACTACTAGGACTAATCAGTGAATTTGGTAAAGTAGCAGGATACAAAATTAATGCACAGAAATCTCTTACATTCCTATACACTAACAATGAAAAATCTGAAAGAGAAATTAAGGAAACACTTCCATTTACCATTGCAACAAAAAGGATAAAATACCTAGGAATAAACCTACCTAAGGAGACAAAAGACCTGTATGCAGAAAATTATAAGACACTGATGAAAGAAATTAAAGACCATAGAAACAGATGGAGAGATATACCATTTTCTTGGACTGGAAGAATCAACACTGTGAAAATGACTATACTACCCAAAGCAATCTACAGATTCAATGCAATCCCTATCAAACCTACTAATGGCATTTTTCACAGAACTAGAACAAAAAATTTCACAATTTGTATGGAAACACAAAACACTCCAAATAGCCAAAGCAATCTTGAGAAAGAAAAACGGAGCTGGAGGAATAAGTCTCCCTGACTTTAGACTATACTACAAAGCTACAGTAATCAAGACAGTATGGTACTGGCACAAAAACAGAAATGTAGATCAATGGAACAGGATAGAAAGCCCAGAGATAAACCTATGCACATATGGTCACCTTATCTTTGCTAAAGGAGGTAAGAATATACAATGGAGAAAAGACAGCCTCTTCAATAAGTCGTGCTGGGAAAACTGGACAGCTATATGTAAAAGAATGAAATTAGAACACCTCCTAAAACCATACACAAAAATAAACTCAAAAAGGATTAAAGACCTAAATGTAAGGCCAGAGACTATAAGATATAAAACTCTTAGAGGAAAACATAGGCAGAACTCTATGACATAAATCACAGCAAGATCCTTTTTGACCCACCTCCTAGAGAAATGGAAATAAAAACAAAAATAAACAAATGGGACCTAATGAAACTTAAAAGCTTTTGCACAGCAAAGGAAAACATAAACAAGATGAAAAGACAATCCTCAGAATGGGAGAAAATATTTGCAGATGAAGCAAGTGACAAAGGATTAATCTCCAAAATATACAAGCAGCTCATGCAGCTCAATACCAAAAGAACAAACAACCCAATCCAAAAATGGGAAGAAGATCTAAATAGACATTTCTCCAAAGAAGATATACAGATTGCCAGCAAACACATGAAAGGATGCTTAACATCACTAATCATTAGAGAAATGCAAATCAAAACTACAATGAGGTATCATCTCACACCGGTCGGAATGGCCACATCATAAAAAAATCTAGAAACAATAAATGCTGGAGAGGGTGTGGAGAAAAGGGAACCCTCTTGTACTGTTGGTGGGAATGTAAATTGATGCAGCCTCTATGGAGAAAAGTATGGAGGTTCCTTAAAAAACTAAAAATAGAACTACCATATGACTCAGCAATCCCACTACTGGGCATATACCCTGAGAAAACCATAATTCAAAAAGAGTCATGTACCACAATGTTCATTGCAGCTCTATTTACAATAGCCAGGACATGGAAGCAACCTAAGTGTCCACTGACAGATGAATGGATAAAGAAGATGTGGCACATATATACAATGGAATATTACTACTCAGCCATAAAAAGAAATGAAATTGAGTTTTTTGTAGTGAGGTGGATGGACCTAGAGTCTGTCATACAGGGTGAATTAAGTCAGAAAGAGAAAAACAAATACTGTATGCTAACACACATATATGGAATCTAAAAAACAATGCTTCTGATGAACCTAGTGGCAGGGAGGAATAAAGATGCAGATGTAGAGAATGGACTTGAGGACACGGGGAGGGGAATGGTAAGCCGGGGCAGAGTGAGAGAGTAGCATTGACATACATACACTACCAAATATAAAATATAAAGCTAGTGGGTCGCAGCTGCATAGCACAGGGAGATCAGCTCGGTGCTTTGTGACCACCTAGAGGGGTGGTATAGGAAGGCTGGGAGGGAGACATAAGAGGGAGGGGATATGGGGATATATGTATACATATAGCTGATTCACTTTGTTATGCAGTAGAAACTAACACAACATTGTAAAGCAATTATACTCCAATAAAGTTGTTAAGAAAATAAAAATAAATAAATAAAAATAAAATTAAAGGGAAAAAAAGAAAGGCTTACCTGGAGTTCACTTTCTGGAGGGTAAGACAGATGGGAGCAAATCAACAAACAAACAGGTAAGTGCTAGGGGGAGAAGAGTTCCTGATGAGGGATATAGAAGGTCACTGGATAGAGGAAAGGGAAGCACTGTCTTATAACGGGAAGTCAAGAGATGACTTGCAGAAAATGGGGAGGTTGCCTGAGGAAAGGGAGCTCCAGGCAGGAGGATGGGCTGGTGCAAGGGCCAGGGGCCAGGACTGAGTCAGACGTGTTTGAGGAGCAGCAGTGGTGCCCGTGTGCTTGGACCAGGCTGGGGAGACAGGGAGGAATGCACACTGTGCATTCATGGGAAGAAGGGGCGGAGACTCAAGAGAGAATGGTCACCTGGATGCAGAGTGGAAGAGGCGTCTCAGGGAGGAGGGAGAGATGACTCCATGCTGCGAGAGAAATACATTAAGGACTGAGAAAGACCATTGGGTTGGAGCCCAGAAGTCAGTGGACAAGGGCAGCTTCCCTGGAGCCGTGGTGAAGAAAGCCTTGTTGCCACGAGAGAGGAAGTGGAGATAAGAGTGAACAATTCTTTAGTGAGTTTTCCTATAAAGAGGAGCCGAGAAATGAGACAGAACCTAGAGATAATAGTGAGTCAAAGGGACTTCCCTGGTGGCACAGTAGTTGAAAGTCCACCTGCCAATGCAGGGGACATGGGTTTGAGCCCTGGTCCAGAAAGATCCCACATGCCGTGGAGCAACGAAGCCCGTGTGCCACAACTACTGAGCCTGCTCTCTAGAGCCCACGAGCCACAACTTCTGAGCCTGTGTGCCACAACTACTGAAGCCCATGCTCCTAGAGCCCGTGCTCTCAACAAGAGAAGCCCCTGCTCGCCGCAACTAGAGAAAGCCCGCGTGCAGCAACAAAGACCCAATGCAGCCTAAAATAAATAAATAAATTTTTAAAAAAAGAGTGAGTCAAGGAAAGGAAATTTTGGGGGAGAATGGGAGAAATAGGAATATGTTTGCCTCATACTGATGGGAATGATCCAGTAGAGAGAGGAAAAGTGGTGTCGTGGAGACAGAACACAGCTGGAGCGACATCCCAGCGCAGTGGGAGGGATTGGATCCAGGGCCCAGTGCTGGCTGGCCTTAGCTGAGACTGTGGACCCTTCACCTACTGCATTTTTTCCCTCAAGTCTGGCTGCACCTAAGAATCACCTGGGGAACTTTGAAAAAACATCAGTGCCCAGCCACATCTCAGATCATTTAGAGCAGTGCATTGATTTAATGAAATTAGGCATCTTCTGCCATATTTCCAGTTCTGCCTTAGAATCAATATGTATTTTATTTGAACAACCCAGAGTCAGTGAGAGAGACTGCCCAACAAAGATTCCCAATTGACAGGCCACGTTACTGGGGAGGGAGGCTCAGTGAGCATCAATTTCATTAGTGGTCACTTCATTAGTTGATTTTTGTGGTTATTGTTAGTTATGGCATTTACTTTCTTTTAAAATATTTTGATTACAAGGAATCAGGTAATAAACTAGGAAATATATATATTCCTAGTTTATTCTTATTAAAGTAAGAATAACAACATATTCTTTATATTCATCATATAATATACATATTATATAATATATAATAAATAATGTTATTATACATTAACATTAGTTTTTGCTGGGTAGGGGAATTACTGGTCATATTTTCTTTCCACTTTTAACAGCTTTTGCCATGAGCATATATAACTTTCATCACCAGAATAAAACCCAAATGAACCTATTTTTATTAAAAAGAAAGAAAGTATGGAAAAAATATGGTGGTTCCTCAAAAAATTAAAAATAGAATTACCATATGATCACCCAGCAATTCCAATTCTGGGTATATATTTAAAAGAATTGAAAGTAGGTTCTCAAAGAGATATCTGTACACCCATATTCATAGCAGTATTATATTTTTTTTTTTTAAGATTTTTTTAAAATTAATTAATTAATTTATTTATGGCTGTGTTGGGTCTTCGTTTCTGTGCGAGGGCTTTCTCTAGTTGTGGCAAGCGGGGACCACTCTTCATCGCGGTGCGCGGGCCTCTCACTATCGCGGCCTCTCTTGTTGCGGAGCACGGGCTCCAGATGCCCAGGCTCAGTAATTGTGGCTCACGGGCCCAGTTGCTCCGTGGCATGTGGGATCTTCCCAGACCAGGGCTCGAACCCGTGTCCCCTGCATTGGCAGGCAGATTCTCAACCACTGCGCCACCAGGGAAGCCCGTATATATATTTTTTTCATTATGGCCAAAAGGAGGAAGCAACCCAAGTGTTCATCAACAGATGATGGATAAATAAAATGTGGTCAACAGATACAATGGAGTATTATTCAGTTTAAAAAAAAAGGAATTCTGACACATGCTACAATGTGGATAAACCTTGGGGACTTTATGCTCAGTGAAATAAGCCAGGACAAAATATTGTATGAGTCCATTTACATGCGGTATGTAGAGCAATCCAATGCACAAAACAGAAGGTAAATTGATGGTTGCCTGGGGCTGCAGGGGAAAAAGGAGTGAAAGGCTGTTATTTAATGGGTACAGAGTTTCAGTTCAGCAAAATAAAAAAGGCCTGGAGATCGGTTGCACAACAATATGAATATATTAACACGATGGAACTGCACACTTAAAAATGGTTTAGATGGTAAATTTTGTGTTATGTGTATTCTATCACCATTAAAAACCTAAAAAAGAAAGGAAGAAGAAGGAGAGTGTTAGCTAGCTGTGTTTCTGGGAAGTGACTGTGCCTGAAGGTTCAGTTGGCACTGGGACATGGGGATTCTACAGATGTCCTCTGAAGGTCACCTTTAGTTTTGTGAATCTGTAAAATGTTAAGAGTTCTTTCCTCACATTCAAAAAGAATTCAATTAATTACAAGGATTTTCATAACATGATTTTTAACCTATAGTTTGAGTTTAGAGCCAGACTACTTCAAGAGCCTCCTATGAATACAAGTTTTAAGATTTTGGTGAGTTCAGTCAGAGGGAAAAAAGATGGATTTTTTGGGATTCATTTTCAACGTAATCTATTTTTCCAGTCTCTGGTGTACAGTGTGATTCATTTCAAAGGGGCTCTATTTCAGGCAATGTGGCTTTAAGTAGGACTTACACAAAATGAAGCCACCGCATCTAATTTATCATTCAGGAACCCAAACTTTGTAATTATGTGGCCAACCATTTCCAATCATGAGTCAGTTGTGAATCTAAATAGAAGAGTTCATCCACTGCAATTATATAAGTTCCTCTTATTGGGAAGGTGGTAATTACTTTGACAGTCCTCATCACTGGCTCTCTTTCAAGTTTCAGAGGAAACTTCTGTTTGAGATGTGCAGTCATACCTCCAGGCTCCACAGTCTGCTTGTTAACATCAGGGATGGACCACCTCAGGACCGGAAGCACGATGGGTCTTCTCACCAGGGAATGAGGATGAGGACCCCACTGGCTTCCTATCGTAGTACCTGGAGCACAGACATTATTCAGAAGCTGCTCTTCAAAAAATGCATCCTCGAGAGGCCACACTCCAGTCTGTTACATATTGGAGCTTCAGACTAGGCACCGGCAGCATAGTTTTTGTAGATTATGGGTTCGTGCTTGTTTGTGTGTTTTTTTTAAAGTCAGTGACTGAAACTTCAAAAGTAATAATGCTCCAAGTAAAAATCCAAACTCTGCAGAATAGTCTAAAGTCAAAGTTAAAATGTTCCCTCTCCTCCTTCTAACTACCCATGATGTAATCATCATTAACAATTAGGTATGTTTTTCTCCCATACTCTTTTCTTTGCTTATACAAAAATATATTGCGTATTCATTTTATGTTTACCACATCATACTAAGCATGGTATTTATTAATTTGCTTTTTCCACTTGACTATATCATCTCCTATGAACTGAATACTTGTGTCTCCCCCCAGATCATATGTTGAAGCCCTAACCCCCATTGTGATGGTATTTGGAGATGAGGCCCATGGGAGGTGATTAGGTTTAGATGAGGTTATGAGGGTAGGGCCCCAGTGATGGGATTAGTGCCCTTATAAAGAGATGAAAGGACAGGAGCTTTCTCTTATAAAAAAGGTCAACTGCATGCTTTGAGGAGAACTTTCATGTGAGTCACATGGTCTCTCCCACCCCTGACCTGGGGACATCTTCAGGCCAGGGCAGCTCCTCATGCACTTGCTGTGAAGACCAAGTGATGGCAGGTGTATCAAGGCAAAGGGCAAGAGCACAGGACCCCAGGTAACTGTTATCCTCTGAGGAGTCAGGATCCAGCATCCATGTGTCCAAGAAAGAAGTCAATGAAAAGGATATGTCATAGCATTTGGAAATAACGCGTCTTAAATATGGAGGAAAGCGGTGATTGGTAAGGCCTGGGAGGGCAACCCTATTTCTTCTAATACAAGACCCTGTTTATTTTAAGACACACCCTGATTTCAGAGATGGTAATTTTAAAAACATGCATCTTTAAATCACTACTTTCAATGATCTACCCTATACTTGGGGGAAAAAAATAAAGAGATAAAACCAAGAACTATTTGAGTTGACATTATGAAAAGAAGATTTATCTGCAAACAAGCACATTATTGAAATACACAGCCCTGATTTTCTAAAATTTCTCATCAGGTGAGCAGGACTCTTTAGATTTAGCTTTCTGCTTCGTGCTGCTCATGACTGCCCTGCATGACTTTTAGCTGTTAGCAGGATCCACAGATCCCCTCATTTCAACGTGGCATTACAATGGAACACTGTTATATTTTGTGAAATAAATTGCCAACCTGTACTGAATTACTCCTAGAACGATTTAGCTATACAGAACCGTAAAATTCAGGACCATACTCCAAAAAAAAAAAAAAATTTTTTTTTTATCAGGGGCTTATTTTAGGTAAAAAAGAAATTTCTTTTTTGCTACTGGACTATAGTAGACGAATGATGACTGCTCATGCCCTGGAAAATCATAAAGGTCGTGGGTGGTTTTCCCTAGGTGGTATGCCCACAGCCAAACAAATTTTGCAGTAACTACTTGCCCATGTCTTTTTCAGTCTCCACAATGAGTTGCATCATCTGACCTCCAAATCAGGAAGTACTAAATTAATCTCCCTTTCCACACCCTCCAACCCCACCTCCTGTTCCAGTAATTAGGTGGCCCTGGCAAAATTGTGAAATAAATGAATAGTGTCTCCACGGGTCTCTTCGCCTTCTCTTTTCAAATCTTCTTTATCGTTAGTCCTAATTTTCACCTTGATTTTCTAGACCCTCTGACATCCCACAGTCACTGGCATTTTCCTCCGTTCACTTTCCTGTTCACTTCTCATCAACCTCAACCTCCTGTCCTAGCCCTCGACTCTTCTCCTGCTGGATGCTTCCAGCAAAGGTGTAAATGATTTGATGCCTCAGAGTGACATCAAGTGTTTCCTCTGCCAGAAAATGGTTCTATTTAACAAAAGAGGTTAATAGAATGACCTAGTAGTTCTCAGAAATGTCTGCACATTAGAGTCACCTGAAGCACTTTTTAAAATTATCAAATGTCTATGCTCCCATTGATAGATGGTCTGATTTAATAAGTCCAGGGTAGGACCCAGATATCAGTATCTTAAAAAATCCTCTCCACACAACTCAAATGTAGAAGCAAGAATTGGAAATCACTACTTATCCCAAGAGAGGGAGACCTAGGATGACTGCAGGCCCTGTGGTGAGTCAGACAGGAGACCCGGGATCAGGAGAATGCCTCCAATCTCACCATGTTGGCAACTGGCTACTTCAGCCAAACACCTATTCGTATCCTTGTTGTTTATTGATAGAAGTAATTTCCTACAGGTCTCTTTTAATGACAAAAAAATCAAAGTTTGCAGAAATTCTCTTTCTCTGACCAACTTCCCCAACCAAGGTCTTTGAGTTGGCAAAAATATGGTCAGTCCCATGACACATTACCTTCTAAGAGCTCTGTCTCTTCCGAGACTCTGGCCATTCCATCTCTCATGCTCAGAGGAGCACAGACCTCTTTATCTTCTGAGCTCCTAAAAGAAGCAAATTCCAAACACTTTTTTTTTGTTTATCCCTCTTATCCCTGAAATGGGCATAAAAACACACATGGTTCAGAGTAAGAGAGACAAGTGGGTCTCAACTGAAACCCCTAGAAAACAGATATTAACAACACAACAAGAAATACAATGAAGGAAAAGCAAGTTTAACTTTCCCAGCATCTCTGATTTCATCAGACATGTACAAAGTTATGTAAGCAGATTTGCCTTACTTTCAGTGACCTGTCACCTTTGCTAATAGTCAGATTATTTCTTCAATAGGAGATGGCTTGAAATTTTCTTTCCACTGTCTGTGTCAGCCCTACTATCACAGTACGTGAAAGTAAAACATGGTAAAGCTGAATTCTTTTTCACGTGATCTGAAGAAATTTTATATTCTGGATTTCCCTGCTAATTGATATTATTTGTGACCCATACTGATCCGTTTTAAAATTAGAATTACACACCATCCTGGATCAGCATGAATTGACAGTGTTGGTGACATGGCATTGCAGTCTTGGAATGTTTCCTGGGAGGTGAACATGCTTAATGGTCCCAGTCAGGAAAACATGATGGGTGTTAATTGATCACGTATTAAGTCCATGTATCCTAAAGGCATTCACGTGTCAACATTAAGAACAGAAAGAGCTCCCAGAAAAAAAACCAAACAAAAACATAAAGAAGAAGGTTTCAAAGGGAAAAAAAAAAAAGCTTTCTCCATGGTCTGAAACCTTTTGGCTCATTTTCAAATGTTTTATGAATTTCTGAAAGAGCCATTTTATAAAGAACCTTTTCTATGTTATTGCTCTGCTATATCTTCTATGGCCACTCTGTTGACTTGGTACTAGAAGCTATCACAAAAATATATGCTTGTAGCGTCTCTTAAAATTTGTGCAGCTGAGCTGGGTGAGTTTGGAGGAACTTAACTGTTAAGAATACTGGCTTTAAAAAGTCATACTGATAATAGCAACAAATTGTCAAACTTGTGAGCCTAAGTAAAGTCAATGGAAAGAAAAATGAGACCTTTACACCATCTCGTAGCTTGGGGCCTACAAAACTTGTCAAAATATGATAGGTTGTGATGAAGGCATTTGCTCTGCGAGTATATTTATTGTTCAACCTGTTCCACTTTTCTTCCATCCTCCCTGAAGTTAGAGGAAGGGGAGAAACACACTTATATTACAGCTTTCACAGTTTGGATTGAATAGATGTGTTTCCTGTGTTCTCCTCCCGGACAAATCAGTTCATGCTCTGATCATTGCCTACGTGTTGGTTTCAGCTCTTTGTTTACGTTGACCCTGTGCGTTGTACTCTGTGACCCGGGTCCTTTTCTTTGCAAGCACTTAGGTTGTTAAAGGTGTGTGTAGGTGTTTCAGGGACACGTAATGAGTGAGCAAGCTAAATTAGTGAGCTTTGGGGAGGATAAACCAACCAAGTTCAAAGGGAAGGGAAACAGCAGAGTCCATTTGAACATCAGGAAGAGAATCACCAAGCCTGGCCCTGGTCCCCGCTACCAATGTCCTTAGTCTTCGTCTCAGTGAAACATCATCAAAGAGACTTTCCAACATTTAGATTCCTGACACCATAAGCTGATTAATCCAAGAGCTTCTGATTGCTCATTCCTGTCACTTTTTTCTTTCTAATTACCAATCTCTTCTTTGTCTTCAATGGGAATTTTCTTCTCTATTACCTGAGCTGAACATGCCATCCATTTTAAATGCTCTTTTGTAACCTCAAGCGTCAATCACATGGGAGGGAGTGCGGGGGTCTGAATAAGTTAGGTGTTCCTGGAGTTTCTAACTAATAATGCTTGACATCTGAATAGCAGGTTACAGTTTACAAAGCACTTTTACACCCAATATGTTGATTCTTACCGTGACCCTATGAAGTAGACAAGGGAGCCACTGGAGAAACCGAGGCCCAGGGAGGTTTGTCCAAGATCACGTGGTGCCTGATATTACCTGTTCCCGGTGCCCTTTTCACTATGCCAGTCTCCCAACGTAATAAGGCAAAATAGTCTGACAGTTTGATGGCTGCTGTTTATTAACATCCTGCTGAAGGTCCAGGAGCAGAGACAGAGTAGACCCATAAGTTATTACTACATCAGAGATCTTTATTTCGCTTTCCCTGAACCTAACAGAACTTTTTCCTCTTTGGCAATGGATAAGAATTTTATCCATTGATAAAAAAAAAAAATTAAACTTGTACTGAATTAAAAAAACACACACACAAACACGATTAGACTCAGTCATCTGTGAAAGAGCACATTTCATCAGTGCTTCAGCTACAGCCTTCTAAAAAAGTCATTGTCCTCATAAAAATTCACAGTGAACTCACCCCACACTTCTTGCCAGCAGGATTTCTAACCATTCCCACTGTCACCGGTAGAATGCACAGAATCTGCTTCTACTAAATGTGCTCTAAGTTCACCAAAAAGCAATGTTTCCTACAGAAAATTAAACTTAGGAGAAAGAGATAAACCCTACTATGCTTCCTGTTCAGTTTACCAGCTACTTTTCACCGAGCCTGCCCAGGCGTGCAGAAGTACAAAGCCTGCCCATCAACCCACGGGTGTGAGCAAATAGGCTTCACATCCAGGTCAGGACCCAAAGGAACCACATCAGGATAAGACCCCAGGCTGGGCTAACAGGATGAGCTGTCATGTGAATACATATAAGCTCTAACTCTCCAAGAGAGCAATTGCTCAGATACAGAATAAGCAGACATGAAGCCACAGGAGTAAGTGGGAGAAAAAAATCCAGGATTTCAAGTCAACAGTGAAATCCCAGTAAGAGGCAGCATCCTGTGATCAAATACAGCATCGTTCTGCCTGAATGGAAGTCATGTGTCCTGAACACAGACGGTGAGCCTTCTTTCCCAACAGGACCTGACAAACTGTGCTTGAGGGCTGGGTTCGCTTTTCGTTGTCCCTTTTAGGAGCAATACAGTCAAGACAGGAGGCATTCAGGAAAAGAACCAAGCTCATCAGGTCATGCCTGGTACGTTGGTGATGATAAATATTTGTTGAATGACTGATACACGAGAAGTAAATATGAGGGACTGTTGAAGGAATTGGACCTGCTCATTCTGGTCAATACAAGACTTGGGGAAACTCAATAAAGAAATGATGCACTCAGGTTCTCTGAGAAGCCGATGCCAAGGCATGTGTAACATGCAAGGATTTTATTAGGGGAAGTAGCCTGCAGCTCCATAGCTTAGGTAAATACACAATACAATACAAATGATGCCCATGCATTATTTACACATGTGCTTAATTTTTTTAATTTTAGGATTTTCTGTTTAATTTTTTGTTTATGATTTTTAGCTAAATTTTACTGAGGCCAAAGACCATATATTGTATAATTTTGATGTTTTGAATTTTGTTGAGATGTTCTTTACAGCACTGCATATGAATATTTTGGGTAAATATTTCTCATGTATTTACCAAAAAGTGATGAGTAATATAGTATAGTTGTAGTGTAGTGTTGTTTATGTGACAACTACTTCATATTTGTTACTCATGTTGTTCCTATCTCTGTATCCTTTTGTCTCCGCTATGTTTGCTATCGTTACTGAGAGAAGTTGTTAAAACCTCTGTGATTGCACATGTCTATTTTTCCTTTCAGTTTTGTCAATTTTTGCTTTTTGTATTTTGAAGCTATGTTATCAGGTACATACTATTTGTTTTACCTTCCTGGTGGATTGATCTTTTTTCTTTACAAAATGTTTCTTTTTATCTCTAGTAGTATCTTAACTTAAAAACTGCTTTAATACTAATATACCCACAACAGCATTTTTGGGGGAGGGGTTGGTCAGTATTAATATGGTCTATTTTTTCCATCCTTTTCTTTCAGCTGTTGTATGTTCCTATATTTCAAGTTGGCCTTTTGTAAACAGTATTAGTTAGGTTTTATTTTCTTAATACAGTCTTATAATATTTTTTTTGAAAGTATTTGATCATTTTCATTTAATGTAATTACTGATATATTTTGATTTATAGATACCACCTTCTTTTTGTTTTCTATTTGTCCCAGTTGTTTATGTTTCTTTTCCTGTCCTTTATTGATTATTTTGGAATTTTCATATATTTTTAAATTATTCCATTTATCCTCTATTAATTTTCTAGTTGTATATTTTCTACTATTCTTTTATTCTTACTCTAGGGATTACAAGGTATATCCTTAATTTATTAAAGTCTACAATAACTTAGTAGTGATGAATTATTACATTACTAATACTACTGTATTAGTAATGTAATAATTATTAATAATTATTACTAATACTACTCTATTAGTCTAATTCCTGGACAGTGAAAGCACATTAGAAGACTTTAACTTTTAACATTTACAAGATACTATCTTTTGTGTTGTTGTCCATGTATATTTAATTTCACACATATTTTAAACTTTATAAGATATTATTATTATTGTTTTACATGGTTTGTATTCATTTGGATTTATTCACATTTTATAATTTTTTTCTTTTTATTTCTTCCTACATTTCCTTGCTTTTGGTTCAGATCATATTTCTTCTCACTGAAAAAAATTATTTTAGGTTAGTACAGGTCTGCTGGTAAAAAATATTTATTTTATCTTTAACTTTGAAGGATATTTTCATTGGGTGTTGAATTCTATGGTGGCACTTTCTTTCAGTACTTTAAATGTCACTACATTGTGTTTGGGCTTCAGTTGATTATAGTAAGAATTCAATTGTCCATCTTCTTGTTTTGGGGAAGATAATATGTTTTTCCATTCTCTGGCTGCTTTTAAGATTTTCTCATTGTTTTTGGTTTTCAGCTGTGATGTGCTTAAATGTAATTTTTTATGTATTTTAATTGCTGAGTTTATATTATTTTTAAAATCTATAGTTTGATTTCTTTCATCAATTTCAGAAAAATTCTCAGCTATTACTTCTTCAAATATTACTTCTGTCCTATTCTCTCTCTCCTCCATTTCTGAGATTCCAGTTATACATATGATAGGCCTTTTCATCAGGTTCCATAACCCTTATTTCTCACCCTCTTTTTCATTATTTCCTCTTTTTTCCTCTCTGTGATTCTGTATGGACATTTCTTTAAAGACATGTCTTCTACATCACTACTTCTCTTTCTAGCTCTGTATAATCTGCTTCTGAAATGCATATGTTTTGATCTTAGTTTCAGTTATTGTATTTTTTAGTCCTAGAATTTCTTTTTGATTTTATTTGAATAGATTTGTTCTCTGATGAAGTTTTCCATATTATCATCTATTTTCTTGAAACTTATTAATAACAGTTAAAGTCCAAATTTCTTAACCCTCTTTTACTTGGATCACCTGTGGGTACATTTCTATTGTATTTTATTGTCTTTGTCCTGCCTTTTGATATATCCTATCTTTTGATATGCCTTACAATTTTTTATTGAATGCTGGAAACTCATATGTATTTATACACATTATGAGAAATTGTAGAGGCTCTGGATAGTGTTACCTTCCTCTGGAGAGGTTTCTCTTTCACTTCTGATAGGCAAAGAGGGTAGGAACATATCACTTTTATCCAATTGGGGATTAAATTGATTATAGTCTAATTGTTCACTCTTTGTAAGGTTTAGTCTATTTATGGTTTGCCCTTACTTCTAGGGTATAGTCCTTCAGGGGTTCCAACTGAAAACCTGCAATATTTTCCAGGACTCCACCACTTTGTCACAGATTCAGTCCTAATTTTTATTTCCCCAACACCATGCCAATAGCTCTACTTAGTTTCTTACCTTTTGTAAGCATTTTTTGTCATCTCAGTTTTCCCACATTTTTGGCCTGCACACCTCACAGTCAGAGAAGGTTTTGAGGGAGAAGTGGCTCAGACTATTGTGCTTAGTTTGCTGTACTTTCCTTTACCCAGTCTCTCAAGCACTGGGTCCTTTGATTGGCCCATGTGTCAAACCTCCTTCTCCTTCCTCATGTAAAGATGCCAGTCATTGGATTTAGGGCCCTCTTTAAATCCAGGATGATCTCATACTGAGATTCTTAACTAATTGCATCTGCAAAAAGACCCTATTTCCAAGTAAGGCCACATTCACATATATCTGGGGTTAAGACTTAGACCTATCTTTTGGGGGGGGGACACTCTTCAATCCACTGCACCTACATAAAAGTTAAGCAATGACAGAACAACTGTGTCAACAAATATGCCCTCCTGTGCTATACTGGAAGAGCATGGTAGGTGCCCAAGAATCACACCCTCCTTAGATTGTCTACAGCAACTTGAAAATCTCTGATAGGAGAAGCGCTGGGTGATGTTTCACTTCTTACTGAGATCAGTTGAACTAGGAGGCTGGTCTCACGTCAGATGGAGGAGCTTCCTCGGCCTCATCTACTGCAAACTGTGGTGGCTCCTCACAAGGCTGGATGTGGTTCTACCACCTGCTGCACGGAACAGTGATTTCATCCAAGAAGAAAAGGCACCTGCAAGCCAGGCACCAGGCCTGGCCAAACAGCAAAACCCAACCTCGTGCCGTATCTCTTATGAACACCTACTGTTATGGGTTGAATTGTGTCCCTCCAAAATTCGTATGTTGAAATCCTAACCACCAGTACCTCAGAACGTAACTTTATTTCGAAGCAGGGCCTTTACAGAGGTAATCAAGTTAAAACGACTCATTAGGGTGGGCCCTAATCCAATATGACTACTATCCTTATAAAAAAGGGAAATTTGGAGACAGACATGCACACACTATGAGAATAAACGCTATGTGAACGTGAAGATAGACACAGAGGTGATGATTCTATAAGTCAAGGACCATGAAAGTTTGCTAGCAAACCACCAGAAGTTGCGGGGGAGGCATGGAACGGGTTCTTCCTCAGAGGCCTCATAAGAAACCAACCCTGATGACACCTTGATCTTGAACTCCTGGCTACCAGAGCTGTGAGACAATAAGTTTATGTTGTTTAAACCATCCACTTTGTAGTACAATTGACCCTTGAACAATGCAGGGATTAGGGATGTGGACCTTCCATATCCACATAGAACTTTACAGTTGGCCTTCATATCTGCCGTTCTGCATCTGCAAATTCAACCAACTGTATCGTGTAGTACTGCAGTATGTATTTATTGAAAAAAAATCATGTATAATTGGAATCACAGCAGTTCAAACCCCTGTTGTTCAAGGGTCAACTGTACTTCATTGTGTCAGCCCTAGGAAAGGAATCATACATACATTTATCTTTTTCTAAGAGTAGCCAATTTTTTCCTCATCAGAATAATATGGCAAAATAATAAATGTTCAGAAATGTATAGGCAGAGATATATGTTTCCCCTCTGTACATCTTTTAGTCATTCTGATATGGCAACATGTTATCATTGTTGACATGATGCCAGGGACTTGCCAGGGGCTGTTCTACCAGCTGTCACCCAAACATGAAGTTCTCATATCTCCCCAACAATGATGGAAGTGGCTCATGGTGCATTTGTAATTCTGGAGGTTAACAGATTTTACCAGGTCTGAAAGGAGGGAATTTTGCACAGTTCATGCCATAAATTAAATTTCCGAAAACACTGGAAGGCTATCTTTTACTGCCAATGATAGGTTTGCCAGTAGAGACGCAAATAATTAAAACAGTCCAAATCCTGATAGTTTATTTATTGAAAAGTCAGATTTAGCCAAGGCTGGCAGTGGTTTATAGTCACTTCCAGAATAAATGACAAAGTGAATGTACTATTAACTCTAAAAGTTAAAAACTATGGTTGTGAAAGAGCTGACATGGAGATTCAAAAGAAGGAGGCGTGGAAGTGGTGATCTATTTTTGACATGTTAAGACAGTGGTAGAGCTAGAAGTGTCCATCTCTGTATACGGTAAGTTCTTTCATATGCAATAAAAGGCTGCAAAGACCATTCAAGGAGTCATTTATCCGCATCCAGATTTCAGGACCTGATGTGTGTGCATCACCTTCAATGATTGTTTATCTCATTTTTTAACATCTGTTTAGACCATTGGCAGCAATGACCAATGAAAAACCTCCTGAAATCAAGGGTCAGGAAGACCAAGAATCAGGTGAAACTTGCCTTGTGCTGATACCATGTCCATAACCTCTCACTATTGCATCTCCCCCATTTTAAATCTCTGTGGAATATATCATTGTCTCTGTATTTTACCTAGCAAGAGGAGATGAAATGGGTGAAGAATATTCTTCTCCCACTTTCATAAGCTAATGCTTCAAAAACATATTATAAGCAAATATAAAAAAGTAAATAATAAATAGATAAATAAAATAAATATATAGTAAATAAAATATTCATAAATAAAATAAAATTGCTAAATAATAACAACTTAGGCCCCAAACATGCTTTCCCATCCACATTTACTGCTCCCTATGCCCAGATCTACACAGAGTGGTCTGGAAGGGACTTCAGGCCACATGGGCCAAAGTCAGCTGTTTCAGCAGGAGTTTCCTCCTTACACACTAGGAATTTTGAACAGATACCCTAAGCTCTTTCCCTTGGTAAGCCTGAGGCACTACAAATATGTGAAGCAAGGTTACTGGGCTATTCATTTTAACAGAGGAATATATAATTTTCCTTTTCTGAGCAGCCCTTTCAAATTTCAAGCTCCTGATTATGTAAACACAGAAATACATTATCTCATATGTATATATGAAATATATATACACATATATATTTATTTATGGGGGGTAATTGGTTAATGTTTGAATCATTAACAACAGTTCTACTGTTCAGTATTTAGGGGAAACCATTCAATGCCATTTCCCCCCAGCCTTGGCTGAAATTTATCTCTACGAGACCGTGATGAGAATTCAGGAGTCAGGGTTGGATCGCGCTTATGGGGGCTCCAGAACCCACTTTCAAAAGCCTGTGAGTCATCACCAAGAAAGCATGTTAAAACTATTAGTGCCTTACTAAGTAAAGTAGGTCAGACAAAGAAAGACAAATATCATATGATATCACTCATATGTGGAATCTAATTTTAAAAAAAGAAAAAAATACAAGAGAATTAATTACAAAACAGAAGCAGACTTATAGACACTGAAAACAAACTTATGGTTAACAAAGGGGAAACTTAGGGGGAGGGATAAATCAGGAGCTTGGGATGAACACACACACACTACTATATATAAGAGAGATGACTAACAAGGAACTACTGTACAGCACAGGGAACTCTACTCAATATTCTGTGATAGCCTATGAGAGAAACGAATCTGAAAAAGAATGGATATATGTATATGTATAACTGAATCACTTTGCTGTACACCTGAAACTAATACAACATTGTAAATCAACTCTACTCCAATAAAATTAAAACATTTAAAAAAACACTATTGGTACTTACAGGTTCAATGAGAAACAAGCCTGTTTACGAGAGCTAAGGGGACCGGATGGGTTTATACAATGGTACCTCAGGTGATAGGTATGCTCCTATAAGAGGGTAGAATTGGAGACCCCACCCTGCTTCTTCCCAGTACCACCCCCCAGCCTTTGCTGAAGGAGGCGGGTTGCTCTCTGGGGTGGACACATCTTTAGACTCAACCACAGAGACAGCCCAGAAAAATATAAAACTGTCCCTCTGTGTTACTTACCCGTGCCACCTCCATCTAGCTAATGATTTGCTATAAGCATTGTAATATAATTTCAGTCACTGCACGTTCTTGTATGTTGTGCCTGGTTACACCGGGTCAGTGGCTAACTGTTAATCCTTCGCCGTACCTTTTAGCCAAAGATAGGCTTTGCTTCTCATCTTGCTTTAAGTTAACATGTTTTTCACCTGTTCAGTTTCCTCTGATGCTGTTAGGCTAGGCTGCAAATCCTGACAAATGATATTATTCTAGAATACAGTTTTTTTGAGAGGAAAAATGGAATCTGAGTCTGAAAGTGTCCTGTTACTCCCCTTTAGAATTGTGGGTTCATTGATCTTCGGGAAAGTTAAAATAGAGGATTTGTCTTTAGAACTCCAAAGGCCCCATCCATCTGAAAGCGCATCATTAGAACAAATGTAAAAACCTTGTTTTTATCTTAATTTCTGTACCTGCAGGCTGAGTACCCTCCATATTAAGTCTGAGATAACTCTCACATGTGGAAAATCATTCTCCATTTAAGTAGCAGTTTAAACTCTTATGTCAAAAGTTATTTGGGATCCATAACTAAATTTAAAAGTCCCTTTTTGAGTGTGGTCAAATATTTTTATTCTTTTTACCTCAAAAGCTTATGAAGTAACTATTAAATAAGTTTTCTCAAACAAAACAATAAACTTAGTCTTTTCATGGTCGTCATTTTAAAAATTCTAAAAGTTCTTCCAGACCTTTGTCCATACACATATTTACTAATGCAACTATAGTCTATAATCACGGTCTATTGATTTATTTTTAATTTTTCTTTTTTCATGTAATACAATTAAGTGAAAAATAACTGTTTTCTACATTTCAAGGTGGCCACCTTAATTACATTTTTTAATCAAAGAAGAAGACTTCACTGTGCGGGTGCAGCATCATTTCCTAGAAAGAACATTTACCATGTTTTTCACCCCAGCCCAGCCCTCTCTGGTTTCCAGTGCGGACAATGCCTCACAGAGCCTCTTCCTGCAGACATTGCTTCCTCCTGTGGGCGTATGTTTTTGGACTGTGTTCTCTGGAGCGACTCAAGGGGCGTGGGTATTACCGGCGCTCTTTCTGTGTACCATCATTTCCCTTTACAAAATGCTGTGTCCGTTTACAACATATCACGGTGTAAGGTTTAGCACGTGGTCTGTCTTTTGTGCGATGGCCCTGGGATGGAATATTTTTCTTTTCTCTCCATACCTCTTTTTCTCTCTCCCATATTTGGAAAAGCCCCCATGTGATAAGCATCTTCAGTTGGGACTGCCTTTTACCTCTCTGATGACAGCGTTGAATCGAGAGCCGGAGGACGCCCGTCTGGAGCAGCGAGGGAGGGGCTGGTGTCCGCTGGGGTGGGTGGAGGGAGAGCTGTCACTCCCAGGGTGTGATGCGATATTCTTGGGCTCCCTGTGGAATCTCCAGTAAAATCTCATCGCTCACTAATGCCTGGTGCAGTCACTTTTCTTTTTGAAGAATGTGAGCCCTGAGTACAACCTTAGGTTGGCACCAGATGGTCCCAAAGGACAACAGCCATGTCTGGTTCCGTGGGTACACTTCCAGGAGTGGGAGCCCACTTTGGCCCCCAACCAACATTGTAGGGTCAACAATGCTGGCACCATAGGAGATTTTGTATTTTGAATTTATTATTATCCTCATGAAATATTTCCCTTTGTTTCTTTACAGTTTGTCCACATTTACGCTAATTAAGTAGACATTTATTGAGTCCTTGCTATGCATTAGGTGCTCAAGGGATAATAAACATAAAGGTAGCTAATGTTTGTATTTTTCTTTAGAGTTTAAAAATGATGTTGCATATATTCATCTCCTAGATACAACATAGACTCTCTTCTCCAATAAATTATGGTGACTTAATGAAAATGCCTTGTGTACCTGAAGTCAGGAGTTTAAGCAGAACGAAACCGTGCTGAGAGGTGGAGGGTTTAACCTCACCAGGAGAACAGGCTTTTAAATGCATAGGAGATAGTTCTTCAAAATGGCAAAATGCATTAGACTTAATACCTCCTGTTAATGAAGGGATTCCGAATGAGTAGCCAAGTATTTTTTAATAGACCAAGACAGATATTCTATTCAGAAAAATAAAGAATTGAAATGACTGACGGCTCTGCTTGCTTATTTTTGTCCTTTTGAAAATTTACTTCTTTATGGAGAAGAGAGTGGTGATGACAACCGACAGAAGTGACAGGTGCTTGGGGTCACGGGTTTGCTTTGGGGCTGCCGGGAAAGCTTTTGTTTGGATTTGCTGCCATGGCCAGAAACAAAGCAAGTCTGTAATTTTCGCTGTGGAAATACTGTTAAGCTCAAGGTAAGGGGAAAAAAATGTAAGCATCTGTCTCTTCTGAATACATTCTCCTTTTGACAAACGCTTCTCAGTTGTGTTGTTCAGATGTGCTAGGGTTGAATAGAGCTACGTAAAGGTCCTTGATATTAACTCTTAAATGAAACCTCTCTGGGAAAGTAAGTTCATGATGGTGTCTAGTAAGTTCCTGAGGGTGTCTATTCAGTGGTACTTAGGATACAAAAAAAATATTTTGGCAGTACAAATGAGACAGAACAACCCATGGCGATTTATTAGGATGGTATTTCCATGTAATTATGATGATGTTGTGTTTCAGGTTTGGAATCGGCACGAGAAGCTGGTCGCAGGCTCTCAGACAAGAAGCCAGTGGAAGCGGACATCTCAGGGAGGGATTTGGAAGTGCTTGGCTGCCTGGTAGCCTAAGAAAAATCTTCATCGCCACGGGCTCTGGCAACTTACAGAGGATCGTTCAAATTCAGAGAAGTTGGGTCTGTCGAACATAAAAAAGGAGGAACGTAATTAACTCCTTGGTAGTGGGGATGACTCTCATATTTACAATGTAAAGGAGATGCCATTTATGCCTTCTATGTTGGCCTTTAGAATTTTCCCAGCTCCCGTACACCAGCCGGGAGAAGAATAAAGGCAATCAGCCACAAGGTTTGCTTGGCTAAGTTGTCCCTCCTGCCACATACCCGTGCAGTTGCACCTCAGTGCAAGGGGACGGTGCCAGGTTCCTCCTTAGCATTTGTTTGTGCTTGCAAGGCAGCCGACACACACTTTCTGAGCACCGAGGATGCCCTGGACATCATGCTGGGGTCACCGTGCTGCCCACAAAAGTCCACAGCCGCTGCCTTTATAGAATCTACAGAACGACACCACTCATCTGGTCTGTAATGGAGAATTAAACAACTTCATTTTGTTTCATAATTGCAGAGGAGCATCTTCAGAGTGGGCTTGCCCAGTGGGAATGCCAACACCAGGTTGGAGAGGGACCAAGCTGTCCTCTGCCTTTGGAGCAGCCGGGTTGGGCATGGAGTGACCAGTGGGCAGGGTCTGCTCTCTCTGGCCAGAGACACCTCTGGTGGCCTCTGTTTTCACCTCAATCCATTCATTACTTGGTGCTATTGAAGTGTTATTGTAGCTCTAACGTCATGACATGGCTGTCGGGAAGCACCGTGGTGGAGGATGGACCCATGGAGAAGGGAATGCCTAACCTAAGGCTTCAAGCTCAAGAAAGAGAATTTTAGGCAGAGGCTAGAGCATATGAAAAGGTCTGGAGACCATCAGTACAGTGACATCTAGGGCAACAGTTAGTGTTTGGTACAGCTGGAAAGAAGGGCAGGGGGAGGCAAGGAGGATGGGAGAGGTGAGGGCAGGGGGATAAAGAGCCTTGTAAGGTGCTTCACCTTCTTCCCGAAGTCTGAGCAGAACCTCTGAAGGACCGTAGGCAGGGGCGTGACTCCATCTGGTCTGCTACAAGGAGGAGATGGAGGATGGGAACAGCTTGGCCTACAAGCTGACTGAGAGCCTTGGGAAGGTTTGAAAGGATCCAGGGGAGATGTGATAAGGGCCTTAACCAAGCCAAAACAATTGTTAGTCAAAAAATCTTTTGCAAATTGCACAGTGAACTGTAAAAGCTGACTTTAAAATATGCCAGAGGAGATTGCCTCTATGAATTGAAGATAAGATCTGTAACTACCAATTAGGACAATTGAATGTATTATTGATTCTTTAATTTCAGGCCGCAGAGAAATCATGACGTGAAGTTATGAGAGTTTCGGCCAAATTTAAAGACATCTTCTGTGTATTTTTTTTTAATAGAGTGAAATTGACTCAAAGTAGAATGCTTCCCTAGATCTACTTAGAAATGTCTCATATAGACATCATCAGAGGTGGTTAAGACAATAAAACTAGAAGGAGAAAGGAAGAGGTGACTCCCCATTGTTTCTGTCTTCAGAGCCTTAATTCTTTTTTTTTCTTTTTCTTTTTTTCATGTTCTTTTCCATTATGATTTATTACGGGATATTGAATATAGTTCCCTGTGCTATACAATAGGACCTTGTGTTTATCCATCCTATATATAATAGTCTGCATCTGCTAATCTCAAACTCCTAATCCATCCCTCCCTCACCCCCCTCCCCCTTGGCAACCACAGGTCTCTTCTCTATGTCTGTGAGTCTGTTTCTGTTTCATAGATAAGTTAATTTGTGTCATATTTTAGATTCCACATATATGATATCATATGATGTTTGTCTTTCTCTTTCTGACTCACTTCACTTAGTATGATAATCTCCAGGTCCATCCATGTTGCTGCAAATAGCATTATTTCATTCTCTTTTGTGGCGGATATTCCATTGTATACGTATATACCACATCTTCTTTATCCATTCATCTGTCGATGGACATTTAGGTCATTTCCATGTCTTGACTATTGTGAATAGTGGTGCTATGAATATAGGGGTGCATGTATCTTTTCAAATTATAGTTTTGTCCAGATATATGCTCAGGAGTGGGATTGATGGATCATATGGCAACACTATTTTTAGTTTTCTGAGGAACCTCCATCTTGTTCTCCATAGTGGCTGTATCAATTTACATTCCCACCAACAGGGTAGGAGGGGGTCCCTTTTCTCCACACCCTCTGCAGCATTTGTTATTTGCAGACTTTTTCATGATGGCCATTCTGACCGGTGTGAGGTGGTACCTCATTGTCGTTTTGATTTGCATTTCTCTAATAATTAGTGACATTGAGCATCTTTTCATGCACCTATTGGGGGCCTTAATACTATTTTTAAAAAATATTTTCTTCACTTTATTTAGGAAAGTGTTTCTGGTTTTTTTTGTTGTTGTTGTTGTTTTGTTTTTTGGTCACAATGTGGAGGGTGCGGGATCTTAGTTCCCTGACCAGGGGTCCAACCTGCACCCCCTGCAGTGGAAGCACGGAGCCTTAACCACTGGACCGCCAGGGAAGTCCCGGGGGGGCCTTAATTCTTAAAGTGTGACAGTTAATCTTATATCTGGGGATTTGTGCGTCAGCCACCAGTCTCCATGCTATTTCCCTTCACTCTTTGGTAACCAATGGTTCTCACATGGCAGACTGAAGTTTATGCATCTCCACTGAGACTCTGGACACTGCTGATGTGCAGATGTGTGTAACTGTGTTATGTGAAGACTATTCTGGAACTTTTATGTTTCAGAAGGTAAGGCTTGGGTCGCAGTATATCTGATTCTGAATCATGCTGTAGTAGAATTTTGCTGAGTCTGAGTGAATGTCTCAAATACACAAGAGCGAATGTCCCTAGTTTGGTAGCATTTGGAATTTTCGTGCCCAATCATGGTGCCCAAACCGAAGAGGGCTGCACAAGAAGAGATAGTTGGGCTTGACTTTAATGTAAGTACTGTCTCAACTGTAACAGTGCCTCGACTGGTGGCATGCTCTCCGAAGGTCTTTAAGGATCACATGGGGTCAGTTTCCTCCATGCACAGAGGCTAAAATGGGCCTTACTTGAAGAAAAGAGGATGGAATTCATGACTTAGATATTTTCCAGCCTTGTTATTCCATTTTTTTCATGAGCCTTTTCTTCCGCCTAACACAGCATCCGGTAGAATAAGGCTTTTGAGAATGAACTTTTGAATTTAATATGTTGAGATATTGCTAGAAGCTCTTTGAGTAATGAGATTTTTAATTTCAAGAGCCAGGAGTGAAACACTCAGCAGCGTATTCCTCTCAGGAGAAGTCACAGCTCTACAACAATCGTGACTCCTTACGGTAACTTGAAGGCAGTTGTAATTCTTAACTAATTAGGGGGTAGAAATGGAGACTTGTCATTTTCATTTTTCTCCTGGCATATATTGTTCAGCCCTTTTTGGCTTTTGGCATCATCACTACTTCAGTCATGGTTTAAAGAAGAAGGTGCATCTTGAAGGTGGATTAAATTCAGGCTTAGTTTCTTTGCCGCAGCAACGAAATGTGTCATCTTTAAGTGAAACTCATGACCAGCGATGGGGTTTAGAATCATCTCTGGACCAAGAGGGTAAGTGCTAAGTACAGGAATGAGCTGATTCTCATTTGCCTTTTGGGAGATATGCTTGCTAATTCTGCCCTGGAGAAAATGTTTCATAATGGGAGGCAACGTTGGACGTGGGCTTTGGAGAAGTACGGATGGGGTTAAGGGGTGGGGTGGGGGAGGGAGAATATATGTAACAGAGGGAATGATGGGGGAGAAGAGCATGCGGTGTGAGATTATTTCATATTTATTTCTTCACCAAATATTTCTTGCAGTCTATTATATGCCAGATACCATTCTAAGCGCTGGGCAAATGAAATGGACAAGTTCCTACTTTCCCGGAGGTCCAAAATGTTAGGACAGTGATCATGGGAGAAGGGAAACAAATGAGCTGATCATACAACTGCTCCAAAATGTTAACCAGTATCACAGAGCTGACATTGGACAGGTGGGTGGTGTCATGAGTCCAAAGGTGAAAGGTCATTACACACGAGGTCAAGGAACTCGGGTTCTAGTCGCTTAGCAGGAACTCACCAGGAACCCCCCTGCTAAACGGCACCATGGCCCCAGCTTTTGTAGTCGCAGAACCTCAGTCACCCCCTCCAAAGACAGCCAGCTATTTCTGGGAGCAAGTCCCTTGATGCGCCTCTCATGAGTCTGCACAGGTTTTCACAGCCGTCTCCATGCCATCTTCACCCTGTTCTTCTTTTTCTGTTTCGACTTAGGCTCCCAGCTGCCCACACCATGGCCCGCCAAGTTCCTAGGAAAGTCTGTACTCTGGCACCACCTCCGTCCTGGCCAAGATGGGATAGGGGCCCAGGTGGCGGTAGCGGCGGGGCTGATTGCTCCTGAAGTTTCCATTCATCAGGGCTTGCCGGTTGGGCTAGTTTCCCTGCAGAAGGGACTCAAGATCCCCTGAGGCAGAGACTGCTAGCTCCCCGCCCACATGTCCTCTGTAGTTACCGTTCTGGAAAACGCAGATGGAGCCCCATCGTGTCCCAGGCTGAGGGCTCTCTCTTGGCTTACCTGCGCAGTTCAGGAATCCTGGGAGTAGACACCCCGGGACATTCCTCAGCTGATAATGGATGGGAACAGAGGATAACTATCTCAGCTTCTTGGCCATTTAGGTATTTTGCTCTGTAAATTCTAGCAGCTCTGGCTTCCTTGGACTCCAACTTCGGTCTTCTCAACTCAGGGAGATTGCTTATTTGGGTCCCTCCTTCCCTTACAGCAGCCTGGCAACTCTCCAGGCAGTCAGCTGGCACAAATGCAGAGACCGCCTCATTTGTTTCCCTTCTCCCATGACCCCTGTCCTGAACTGCCTATTGTCCGTTGTTTCATTTATGTTGTCCAGCTTCCTAATTATTTAAGAGTAAGTCCATTCCTATTATTTCATCATGGTTAGATGTAGAGGTCCTAGTGTCAACATAATTAATGGAGAAAGCATAGTCTTTTAACAAACGGTACCGGAACAGCTGACATCCATATGGGAAAAGCTGAGATTTGACCTCTACCTTCCAACATAAAAAACCCAACCAAACCAAAAAACCTCCAAACAAACAAAAAACCCTAACTTGAAATGGATCAAAAACGTAAATATAGTAGCCAAAACTATTATATAAAACATTGAGAGGAAATGAGGGGGAAAAATCTACATATCCTTGGGGGTAGGCAAAGATTTCCAGAATTTATAAAGCACTCTTATGACTCAATAAGAAGACCAACAACCTATAAAAATAAGGGTGAAATATTTCATCGGTTTCTTAAAGGAAAAAAAAAGATATTGTAAGAGCCAAGAAGTACACCAAAAGTTACTCAACATCATTATTCATCAGGGAAAAGCAAATTAAAATCACAATGAGATATTACTACTCACCCATGAAAGAGGCTAAAATTTGAAAACTGACAGTCTCAAATGTTGGTGAGAATATTGTACAGTTGGAACTCTCAGATACCTCTGAGAGGTACACTTCCAACCTCTTTAGAAAATAATTTGGCAGTTTCTTATAAAGTTATACATGTACTTACTATTTAACCCTAAAATTCTACTCTTAGGTATTTACCCAAAAGGAAAGAAAATATGTATTTACCACTCCCCCCCAAAATTCCTAGTACACAGTGCTCATAAATGTTTACTTTATAATGGCCCCAAATTGTGAGAGACCCAAATGTCCATCAAGAAGTGGATGGATAAATAAATTGTGGTGTATCCTTACAATGGAATACCACTCTGAACAAAAAGGAATAAAGTACCCATACATGTGTTAAAGAAAAACCAAAAAGGAGGCTACAGTTTGAGGATACCCCTAAGCCAACCACCCATAGCCACATCACCAAAACTAAAAATGTCCTGATTTCCCCAGAAGGCTGACTCTGACCTTCACCTGGTAAGGGCATGAGCCAGTGGGCAGGTCTCATCCCTGGGTAAATGGGACTACATCTAGAGCACTCTCCACCTCTCCCACTACCCACCCCCCACCCCAAACCCTGCTCCAACCCCTGCCTCTGATTCCATCTGTCCCTAAGATGGACCAGAGGAGAGCAGAGATGTTCGGCAGCCTGAGGACTGAGGCCTCGACCACATACATGAGGAACTGAGGGGTGCTTTGAATTGAAATTAGGTTGGATGCAGAAACACTGCTACAGCTCTTGAACATCAAGCTTATGGACCGAGGTAATCCATCCCTATATACTTAGTGGTCTGGTGTGCTGGCTTTGGGGATTTGAGTGGACCATGGAAGGATGGGCCTTCTACAGTTCACTGTCCTTCTAGGTTCTGGAAGAGAAAGGGGAAGAGGAGGGCCCTGGCTCCATGGGTGGGTCATAGCACGGCCTCTTGTGTGGCTATTTCCAGTAGCTCTGAGCCCCACACGGGGGCGACACGGGAGGTCTGGAGGAGGTTCAGGGTCTACGGAGAGAAGATTGAAATTTCTTTAGCAATCTCCAGGTCGCACAGGGATTGTGTATTCTTCCAAACCTATAAGCTTTCCTAGTGCCTAACTAAATGAAAGACACACAGAGGTGTCTTGTAAATGAGGATCCAGAGGATTTGATACATATTCAAATGTCTTTTGAACTGGTTTTCTATATTTAACTTAATTCCAGTTCAAAGCTCACTGTACTTTGGATACACTGAGATAGAACTGCTGTTGCAAGAATGTGGACTCAGACTCTTACTAGCCCTCTCAAGCCAACATGAATATTGGAAAATCCACAATTACTTACCTCTGCACCCCATCTCCCAGCTGTCCAATCTGTATCACCAACAGTGATGGAAGAAGAAGGAAGGAAATGAAGAATGAATTTAGAGAGAGGTGAGTACAAGAGTGAAGGTTAGAAAGAGGCTGTATTGAAAGAGAAGATGGGTGTTTCTGGAATTGAAAGAGAGTGAAAAAAAAAGGTTGCAGGTTTAAGAGGATCTAAATTGTGGTCTCTTCTGGTTGGCCTCGAAAGGGGTCACACATTTCTCATAGGTCCTTTTCCTGGTCACCCCTCCTATCTAAAACTCATTTTCATGGGGTCATATTCTTTCCTTCCTGCCTTCCTTCTTAAAAAGAGAAGAGAAGCAAGGAACTCTCCTGCAGTGGTAGAGGAAGAAAACAGGATTGCTGAAGAATTGTGTTTAATTATCAGAGCACTTCAGGTATTTCAATGTTTCTGTAACAGCAATTCTGAGTACATGTTGCTTTTCTCACCAGAAGCTATTCTTTAATTAAGTTAAAGTTGTCCACTGTCTCACTGTTGATTTTCATTTTTCTAAATTGTGCCAGATCTTCCTGTAAGCAACTTCAGAATATCCTCTTTTCACATTTAAGGTGGCAGTAATTAGGTCCAAATTTGCTGAGCCTGTGGGAATCTTACAACCAACGTGATCTTAATAGCGTTTTTTTTTTTAAAGGCTGATTTTTTTTTTTTAATATTTATTTATTTTTGGCTGTGTTGGGTCTTCGTTTCTGTGCGAGGGTTTTCTCTAGTTGTGGCAGGTGGGGGCCACTCTTCATCGCAGTGCGCGGGCCTCTCACTATCGTGGCCTCTCTTGTTGTGGAGCACAGGTCAATGGTTTATAATAGGAGAGATATTGTGTCTTCAAAGGAAAGATTTGTATCCTCCAAATAGAGGCAGAGTAGTATTTTGGGATTATTTGAAAAGACTTCACATAAGATTTTATTTACCATTTTATAGAGTCTTATAAAACACCCTGTTCATAGAATAGAGGTCATTTTTATTGGTGTTGCCTCCACATATGATTTCTGATCAATGGTCTGAGTAAAATGGAGAGTGAGCCAAAATAAGTTAACCAAAGTACTAAATCATCATTTTTTCAGTCTGTTACCTCGCCTAAAATCTCTCCTATTTTAGGGACCCAAGAACTGTCACCTGGCCAATTTCTCTGTCAAATACTGCTCCTGTTCCCCAAATTCTATATGCTTCACTTTCAATTAAATAATAGTACAATTTCTTGCTGGTTGGTTCCATTGATATGTCCAAGTCTTTTCCAAGAGTGAGATAATTTCTGAGCAGAGGCCCATCTCACTATTTTTGTGTAACTCGTCCATTATTTCAATAACTTCCCTCCCCCTGACAATTACCCAGCACACTTTTGGGTCGCCACATTTATTGAGCACCCATTATGTGCCAGGCATTGTGCCAGAAGCTCAAGACATCGAGATGCCCAGTGAGGACATCAAATTGCCTTCTCTCCTCATTAGTATAGTGGTGAGTATCCCTGCCTGTCAAGTTGCCTTCTGTTTTGGAAACAGCAAAGCAAACCAATGATTACAATACAGAGTGGGAAGGACATCACAGAGGTACGCAGTAGGCGTTGTGGGAAGCAAGAGAGGTCCAAATCAGATCACAGCACCAGAGAACTCTTCCTAAAGGCAACGGTGTTTAGTCTGATCCTTGAGGGATGCGTGGGACTTGAAGAGTGGCAATGTGCATTCCAGACGTAAAAGATATCATGTCATGGGGACTTTGTGTCATGGCCAATTGTTTGGGATGGTTGTAAGGACAGGTATGGCAGAAAGTTTCAGGAGCTACCGTGGAGGCAATTTCTGATTGTGAAGGGTCTTGAAATTCAAATTTTATGCTGAAAGTTCTCAGAAAGGAATTGAAAAGCAGGGCAGCAATATGAGTTGATTTATGTCGCACAAGAATAGATGTGGCCGAAGTGTAGAGTGTAGGTTGGAGGGGGAGCATAGAGAAAGGGAAGCCAATGAGGATGCTGTTCCAGTGAGAAGAAATAGGGTTTGATAAAAGCAGAGACAGTGGCAAGGAAAGGAAAGTGTAGGACTGAGAAATATCAAGGCACTGGAACTAGTTACTGATGTGGGCAGAGGAGGGAGGAGGGTTTAGAAAGACTGTCACTGCTGCATGGGCAGTGGGGACATCTTCTGAGCTGGGGGATGCAGAGAAGGGGAGGTTTACAGGGGGTTGCAAGAAAATGAATCAGTGTGCACATGTGACAGGTTCATGTGAGAGGTTCATGGGAGAAGTATGAAGACTCTCACATTTGAGTCTGGACCTTGGGACACAGGTCTTGACTCGAGATACAAACTTGTAGATACTTAGCAAACAGCTGATGGCTCAAATCATTGATTTATATAAAGGGAGGACACAGAGCAAGAAGAAGAGAGGTTAGAGGATGATCATTTAGGGAATGAATGGAGGAAGAAGACTCCAAGGCAACACCAGGAAAGGAATCGTCAGGGAGATGGAGGGAGGACCAGGATTGTTCCAGAATCTTCACTTCACATCCCAGATAGATTGCCATAGAGTTGACGTGCCTTTCTTCACTGCTGTCAGCTCCATTTCCTTTCTTCTTGTGAACTCCTCAAGATGAATGGAAATATTTCCTTTCACTGTACAAGTCCCCACATTTGGTTCACATTCTTATAATGACGGGCCCTGTCTCTCAGTGACCTAGTGAATTATGTGGCTCCATGTGTCATTAGTTCTTTTGGTTCTATGTCCTGAAGAAAGGCTACTTCTTCTTAGACTTAGGATATAATTAAAATGACCTTCTTCGGGAACAAAGCATACCAATTTCCGATCATCAATAAGTATTTTTAAAGAATGGTGCACATTTTAGAGAAAATTTGAACAAATAAAAAACTCAGCTACAGTTAGATATCTTTCATTAACATAACTTTTGTCAATCACTGCTTAGCATGGTTCTTTTTTGTTACAAATTTATGAAGAACTCATTCACTCTGATATGATTTTATTCTTCAGCACTTGTTTTTTATTGAAAGACCCTAAATCAGTTTTTCCAGGTGTCAATGCCCTTGTAACTTTTCTTTTGCTTTCATTTGCTTGCATTTTTACTATATCAGGGGAGCTCTAATTACATTATATTGCTTACTCCTTGAGGCACCGTTCTTCTTTGTACTTACCCAATCTTTTCTATTGGAAATGATCAATGACTACATAGTATGATAATTTGATTGCTTACAACTTATCAGGGAAATGACCAGTTGGCTCTCCTGAGATTCCAGCTCTTTCTTTGCTACTTGAGTCATTTTTAGACCCAGCAGAAATGGAATAACAAAATCAGATACTAAGATATGCTGGTTTATATGAACATCTCAAGAGGGGTCTCTTTCTGATAAGAAAAGAGCTTGACATAAATTTTACTGTTATAAGGTTTTTTCCCCTCATTGAATATTTTTAAAAACTGTGTAACATTGACCTTCATCTTTGAAATCCACTGTTTTAGATATGTAGAAGAAAATGTACCCTTCAAACATATTTGACCCCAACAGAGTGAGTTAAATAAAATTTAAAATAGAGGTATAAAAATACTTCCCACTAATAATCAGAGTGTTTTAATATCTTCTAGGTAAATTATTAATTGAAATAGGCTTGTAAGAGAGAAAGAGGTCTAGTGGACCCAGATGGAATAGAGTCTGTATTAGTTTCCTATTGCTGCTGTAACAAATCCCCACAAATTCAGTGGTTGAAAACCATGCAAATTGACGATCTTCCAGTTCTGGAGATCAGAAGCCTGCCATGAGTCTTACAGGGACAGAATGCGTCAGTAGGATGGCATTCCTTCTGGAGGCTTTAGGGGAGAACCCATTGCCTTCCCTTTTCTAGATTCTAGAGGCCAAGTGTATTCTCCATCTCTCTCCTCTTCTGTCTTCCACTTTTGCACGTGCTTTATTCTGATTCAGTCACTTTCAAAGGACCGACGTAGGAGTAATGATTATATACCTTTAATACATCAAGGGAATATGCAGCCTGCACATGATAACATGAGCTCTCAATTCTGGATAAGTTATGAGACAAGATAGGAGAGAACACAAGGGATCGTGGCAGCCTGAAAAATGCCCCATTGTGCGCTGGGCAGAGGGCAGAATAAGTAGTATCGTGCCATGACTTCAACACAGTCCCAGAGCAAATGCATTTTATTGAGTTTTATGTTTAAAAGTCTCATCTGTTCAAGTAGCATATTTAATGTTACAAGCACAACCAAAATAAGTTAAAACTCCAACAGACAAAATGAGTCCTACAATATATTTTAAAAGCAGGATCGAATTGTGTCACTATCTACAAGTGTATTTATAAATGAGTTGAACTCTCAGTTATCTTCCTGTTTCTCTCATCTTTTAGTAAACGATATAAAAGTGCTCTGGTCCACTTTAAGAACAATCACTTTTTTTTTTTTTTTTTTGCCCGCGCAGTGCAGCATGTGGGATCTTAGTTCCCCGACCAAGGATCGAACCCATGCCCGCTGCAGTGGAAGCACAGAGTTCTAACCACTGGACCACAGGGAATTCCCAAGGACAACCACTTTAAAAATCACACAAAAACTTGATGCTGGAGAAATTCTTCCCACACAGATGATCTGGAAGTGTTAATTCATTTGCAAGAGTTTCTATTGGAATGAGAAAGACCTCTGTTAATATGTGGTTTTTTCTAAGTAATTGAAATCCAAATTGAGAGAGGCTTGTCCATTACCAATACATATTTATAGAACAAGTCCATCTCTAGTCATCTATTATTCCCAAAGATTGTTCTAAGCACAGTGTCACATGTTGCCCCACCTACCGTTTCCTGCTCTTTCTAACTCTGCTCGCCCTTTTTCCTACCTCATTTGGTGCTCAGTGCTCTTATGCAGACTCTTCAAAGCCTCCTGAGGCAGAGCCTCACCTGGCTCTCCCACCTAACTCCTCCACTCCCTTCCAGCATCTTTCATGAAGCTTTGAAGGTCTTTTCTTGAGAGCAATGTCATCAGGTTCCTTCCAGGTGTCACACATCTCATAACCTGGTTCTTGTGAGGGTACCTTATTCTGTTATTCTCTCTGGGCTTGCTGGAAACGCAGTGCTTTAACTAGAATTCTTTAGAACACAGGTTTCCTAGCATGTAATCATTGCCACATGAAAGATAGGTTCAGTTGTTTCGACTGAAAAAAAATGCACAACATGAGAGTTGTAAGTTTTATTTGGGGCAAAATAAGGACTATAGCCGAGGAGACACCCTCCCAGATAGCTCTGAGGAACTGCTCCAAAGAAGTGGGGGGAACGTCAGTATATACGTGACTTTAGTGAAGGGGGCACATGAAGTCAAGCACACACGTTGACAGAGGTTGGTTGCTAGTCACGAGGAACAGATGTCACTGTTAATGATTTTAGTGCTTTTCTAGATATGAGGAGATGCAAGAATTTGGGCTCATACAAATCTTCTCCTGAAAAATCTAACTATCTGAAGACCTCTTCTACCAGTTTTTCCCAGAGCAGAGAGTGCCTCATTCCTTTCAGGGTGTGTTGAAGGTCAGCAACTGCACTGGCTAGTGACTTACTCCTTGTAGAGGCAGATGGTAAGTGTCAATTTTTAGTTGGAGGTTGCCAAATAAACCTTGGAAATTCATAATGCACATTGGCATGTGTGAAAACAAAATGCCCCAAATAACTTGTCTAATGTTGTTCAGTATTTCCCATCATATTGTCCACAGAACCAGGGATGACCAGAGACCACACATAAAAGAAAGGATCTGTAAAAAACGATCTGTCTTCCTCAACGATGAGCAGGCAATAAAGCAGTTTGGAGAATAGGCACAAAATGAGGCAGAGAAGTTACTCAGCTGGTATATCAGGAGGATTTTAATAGCAAGTACTGCAAAGTGCAACTCAAACTTTAGCAGAAGAAGGGAAATTATAGGTTCATTTATTTAAAAGCTTAAGATTAGATCTGCTTCAGGTGGGGTTTGGTGCTTCAATAGCAAGCAATAGGAAAGTCAACTAACGTAAGCAGAAAACGGGGAGTAATTGGTTCATTTACTAAAATCCTCAAGGTGAGACTTAGCCAAGGCATTCTAAGATGGCCATGGAGAACCTTATGTCTATCCATCTACTGGTCTTGAATTCTGCCTCTTTGGCTTCATTCTCAGGGCTCCATGTGGTGGTCTTGCTGGCAGCTGACTCTCATCTTCCTTATTGCTAAAGAGCCATCAGGAAAAGTCTTCTTGTATTTCACTGGTTCTGATTGGATGACATGATCATCTCTTAACCAATCATAGTGACTAGGGAGATACCATACTCTGATTGGTCAGATCTGAGTCCTGGGCCAGGGAAAGGGCCAACTCCCTTCCCAATGCACAGGTCAGAGGGTGGGAAAGGTAGTGGTGCCCCAGAAGAAAACTGTCATTATTCCTCGAAGCAGAATGAGTGGGTGCTTGGTGGCCAGAACCTAACAAATATCCGCTGCGACGGAAAGGAAAACATTAGCCGGCATGCATCTTGGTCTCTATGTATTTAAAGCAGTTCAATTTTATAGATGAGTACAAAATTGCTACTGAAGATTCTCAGGGTGCTGCAGGTAGTCAAGATGCCTGCAGTTATCAGAAAATTCGAGAGAAAGAAGATGTTCCCAGGATATGCAGCAAAGTTTACCCTCTGAAAACATGATCCTCCAAAATATACCTTATAGAGTGAGTCAGAGGTGTGTTCCTTACCAAGCTGATTTCCTTAAGGGTTAAGGACGTTATCTCAATCTATCACTTAGTGTAATGCTTGGAGCTGAAGGGCTGGTTAGAAGACCATTTTAGACTGAATTAATTAATACATTTGCAGAAGGAACTCAAGGGATGATCTTTGTTTAAAAGTATGTGCTGGGATGCTTGGGAAACACTCATGTCCAGTTAAAATGTGTACAGTTTTGAGACAATACGGTGCTAATTGAAGAAATCTGTAGCCCATTAGCTGTTCCTTCATGCCTGAAGGCTGAAAGAAAATCAGTGTATTGGTCTAGGAGGAGTCTAGGAAGGGAGGACAAGGGAAGAACTTTTCATGATGGGGGAGAGGGGCCCTGTTCAACTTAACTTGTGCAGCTTCCTTCTCTCCTGTATCTGGGCCACAAACTCGTGTCTCCTTGACCTTCCCAAACTTCGAGCTCTCCTCAGCTCAGCCAGGTTCTCTTCCCCTCCCCGCCCTGGACGGTGTGCTTGTGCAATCCTGGGTTCACCTTGTTTCCTTCCTCTCATGGACCATAATCTCAGGCAGCCCTTTGTCCAAACCCTGGCTGCACATATTTTGTCCAGTCTTCCATGTGTTGAAGATGGGAGGGAAAATCTGGCTTCTGTTACTCCATCTAAGCCTTTGACATTGGAATACCTTGAGTCTGGCTGGGAGGGAGGCCAGGCCTAAGGAGGACACGTGGAATGGACAGAAGAGCCAGGGGGATCTGATTGGCAGCAGAGTTCTGTTGGATGTCCTCCTCACAGCTTCTGCTAGTTTGCTGATGACTGACAAAGGGTAGATGTAATTTTTAAAACTTTAACTATAGTTGATTTACAATATTATGTTAGTTTCAGGTGTACAGCTTCAGATTCTTTTCCATTATAAGTTATTACAAGATATTGAATATGGTTCCCTGTGCTATATAGTGGATCCTTGTTGTTTATCTATTTTATATTATAGTAGTGTATATCTGTTAATGCCATACTCCTAATTTATCCCTCCCCCTCCCCTTTCCCCTTTGGTAACCAAAAGTTTGTTTCCTATGTCTGTGAGTCTATTTCTGTTTTGTAAATAAGTTCATTTGGATCATTTTTTTAGATTCCACTTATAAGTGATATCATATGACATTTGTCTTTGTCTGACTTACTTCACTTAGTATGATCATCTCTAGGTCCATCCATGTTGCTGCAAATGGCATTATTTCATTCTTTTTTAGGGCTGAGTAATATTCCATTGCATATATGTACCACATCTTCTTTATCCATTCATCTGTTGATAGACATTTAGGTTGTTTCCATGTCTTGGCCATTGTGAATAGTGCTGCTATGAACATAGGGGTGCATGTATCTTTTTGGATTAGAGTTTTCATCTTTTCTGGATAATATGCCCAGGAGTGGGATTGCTGGATCATATGGTAACTCTATTTTTAGTTTTTTACAGGTAGATGGAATTTTAATTCCCAAGGATGTCCTAGTGGTGTTTATCATGTTTTCTGGAGGTGTGGCACTGTTCAGACATCTTTGCCTGAACTGAGTCCAGCCTTTCCAAGGAGAGACTGGAACATTCGGATCCTGAGCTGTCTTTGAGGCACATAGGTGACCTGAGTTTGACTCCCAGCCTCCGTCACAGGGTATTTCAGTTGCGAAGTGAGTGGCTCAAGGAGGGAGGCTCTGGGCAGAATCCATTCTCCTAGAGTGGGTGGTTGCACAGCTGTCAGGCAAAATCCCTCTCTGATACAGAAGCAGCATAGATAGGTGACATCAGGGCTAGTTCCCTCTGTGCCCAGAGGCAGCAGCAAAAGCATGGGTTCCTCATTAGGCAGCTCTGTGGCTGGGTTTTAGGCATCATGTCTGCAGTTTTACCCTCAATTCTGTTTCACTAGCCCTCCCAACAGTCCTATAAAAACCTCCTTTTTCCTCCTCCATCAGCCAGAATCAATTACTCCTATTTTTTTTTTTTTTTTTTCGGCTGTGCTGCGCGGCTTCTTGCAGAATCTTAGTTCCCCAACCAGGGATCGAACCCGGGCCCCAGCAGTGAAAGTGCGGAGTCCTAACCACTGGACAACAAGGGAAGTCCCCAGAATCAATTACTCTTATTTGGACAACTTATTGCCTTCGTTGTATTATTGCTTGATTTAGTAGAGGATTATAAACAAAGATGTACACAAAAAAATGGATATCACTTTATCCATAAAAGGAAAAGCTAAATTCAAATAGCTTCTTCCAAGTAGATCAGCGTCCTTACTTAAAAGCTCTCTGTGTCTATCATGGATGGATGCCCAAGACCAGAAGAAAGTGAAGACATTACTTATTCAGGGTCTTATCTCTTGCTCTTATCAACTGTATTAATTTTCCTGTTTGAAATAAACTCTCCTGTTAGTCTAGTGATTGTTGGATTTCTCTCTAAATCCAAGGTAGAGAGAAACAGTGATTGTTATTGGATATTTTAACGACCTGTGTCAGCCCTATCCAAATCATAGATTTTTCTGAAACAAGTTTCCAGGCTTCATCAACATTTCCATAGCTGGGACATTTGTAATCAAGGTAATTTGTAATCAAGGTATTCAGTTGACAAATGGCTTTCTCTAATAGGAGATTTAGAAACAGCATCTGGATTCATTAATTTTATAACTTCTCATTCCTTTTATAACTTCTCATTCCTTTACATTCATAAGCTAAACATGTACCCACTACACGTGTAGTTCATTCTTTTGAAAGATGAGCATACTTGGCATGGTGCAGAGATAAATGAATAAATGCTCATGCTTTTAAAGCAGTGTGGGTAGTGGTAGCTGATAGTGGAAATCCTGATAGACTCCTAAATATGTCAACTGAACCAGGATGCTAATAGAGAACACAGCTCCCAGGAGTCAATTAGACAAGATGTGGTCACAGAAGATAGGAAATGCTATTTTAATAAAGTACCATTGACTCCTTGTCTTTTTAACAGAAAATAGCCTATTCCTGGCCTGTAATTGAAAGCATATCACTTGGAGTTTCTGGTGGGAATTGCTTCGAGCAGAGGTATACATTCAGATGTCTGAATGGTACACTTCACTTATCTCCAAGAATTACTCAGAGAGATTTTTCTGGACAGGCAGGAAGCTACTTTGTTGCGCAAACCTTTGAAAGGGGATGAGAGAGAATGAAAAAAATCTACAAGCAAGTAAATGGATGGGCTGTGAACGTAATAGGTGAGACACTGAACTAGCTGTTGTCTAACCCTGCAGTAAATTGAGGGTGTTTTAAAAACAGTGTCTAAATTCAAAACCAAGCCATTAGAACCAGAAGTGAAAGCTTTGTTGAGCTTTTGGTTGTATGGGAAGCAAAGCCGGAGATACCAGAGAATAACTTTGCAGGAAGGGACCCTTGATGCTCATTTAGTGCAATACTATTATTTTTCCAATGGAGGAAACAGAGTCCCTGGCAAGAAAGGGGTCGGCCCAAGGTCACTTATTAGGTAGTGAGATAGTGCAAGTTTAAAAGGCCACATCATAAGGGCAGAGCATGGGACAAGGTTAGACTAGGATGCTAATATCTCTATAATGTGTCCGTTGTGATGAGTAAAAATCTGGGCGACGTTTACAAGCTAAGGTGCACGGCTCTTCCGAGCTGCAAACAGCAAGGTGAGCAATATTCCCCACTGATACAATTGTTTGACTCTGAAAAGTCACCTGGGTTTCCATATCGCTGAAGGGCTCTCTCCTATTGGAATAGGGGATCAGAATGAAGCCCTGCAAGGTCAGGTTTACGGCACTGAGAGGCGCTTGATTGCTTCATTGCTGAATCAGATGCAGAAAGACAGGGTTGAAACAATCAAGGTGAAATCCAAGTGCAATTAAAAAGATCAAATGCGTAGATGCAACGAAAGATGGTCCTGATGATAGTAATTCATATTTGCAAAAACAAAAACAAAAACAACAAAACCCCTCAGATAAAAGTGACCTAGAGTTTTAATGGATTCAAGATTCAGATGCACAGACTGTGATTTGACTGTCGAGCAAACTAAAGGAAAACTTAAGGCTCAGTGTCCAAGAAACCCTGAGGAAGGAACTTACAGGGTGAATAGATGCAAGTTCAGTATAAGAGGGAATGTCTTTGCTACTTACTGGGTTGGATTGGGCTGACGTTATTCTGTGTGCTTCCCTGGAAGGGTGGGAGGATCTAGGTGAACATATGTCAGGGATGCTGAAACATGATTCTGCTTTGGACTGGATGGCCCCCAAGCCCCACTGTAACTCAAGTATATGAGTCCAAACACCAACATAACTCTCTAAATCCCACCACTTACTGTGTGACCTTTGAGAGTGATTTAACCTCTCTGAGCCTCTCTTTCCTTGGCTATAAAATCAAATTTTTAAAAAATATTTCAAAGTATATTTTATTTATTTATTTATTTTTTATTTATGGCTGTGTTGGGTCTTCGTTTCTGTGCGAGGGCTTTCTCTAGTCGCGGCGAGGGGGGGCCACTTTTCATCGCGGTGCGCGGGCCTCTCACTGTCGCGGCCTCTCTTGTTGCGGAGCACAGGCTCCAGACGCGTAGGCACAGTAGTTGTGGCTCACGGGCCCAGTTGCTCCACGGCATGTGGGATCTTCCCAGACCAGGGCTTGAACCCGTGTCCCCTGCATTGGCAGGCAGACTCTCAACCACTGCGCCACCAGGGAAGCCCTCAAAGTATATTTTAATATTAGGATTTTTTTTAAAAAGAGTTTAAGAAATACACAGTAAAACTCTTAGTGTGGTATAAATTTTTATATTATTATTTAAAAATAATAATTTTTAAACAGTTTGTATCTTCAGAGCTTTCCATTCTTCCGTCTATAGTAACTCATTCAGGAATGAGCATGTGACCCCATAATGACTAATGAGATGCCCTGAGACCTTTGCTGAGGCTTCTTGGAGTTATTGTCTTAATCGATTTAAAGCGGAGAGGACAAACTTCCTGGATATTTTATGACATCTGCACCTGGTTATTACAGCCAGGAGCACTGGAGATGGAGTTGAGAGGTAGAGAGAAACAGGTCCATGGTGACTTTATCTGGCCCCTGAATCCAGCCATGCCTGAAGCCTGCTGACTTCTGGACTTTTCATGGACATGATTAAATTAATTCCATTTTACTTATTGCAGTGTGGGTCAAGGTTTCAGTCACGTGCAACCAAAGAATTGTGACAGATGTGGTCCTTGAGAGAGACATTCTCACTTCTTTATAGGTTTATTATTATTACTTAATGTGAACACTCAACCTGGCAGCTACTCCTTTCTTCCATGCAGGGAGCTATGGAGACACTGGGGGCATTGTTTTCCTTGATCGTCTCTGCTGAGACCCCAGGGCAGCAGACTTTGATGCATCAAAGACTCAATGTCCTGAAAAGTTTGCTTGTTATTTTTGGCAGCTCTTAACTTAGAGATGGTACCTTTCAAACCACAGCTGCTTCTTCTTTAGTTCCCTCTCTTGCTGCCAAAAGCCTGATTAATAATGAATACCTGGAATGTCTTCAAACTTAATTTAGCATCTGGCCTGAGGAGGTGAATGCCAAGTCTGTGTCTCATGGCAAGCAAAAGTTGGAACCAAATCAGAGATGCTGAGAAATATGTCGTCACCATGTAGATCCATAGGAGTTTTCTTTCTTTTTTTTTCTTTTATGTTGCATTGCTGCCATTGTCTGCTTGCTAATTAAGCTAACTTTGACAAAACTTGCTGAAAATTGGGTTACAGCTGAAGTGAGATGCCATCAAGTCAATGGCGCCATCATGGACAAAGTTCTCGGAGACACTGACTGGCTCTTTCTGATGTCAGCTTGTCTTAATGACCTCTGGAATTCTTCTCATGAACTCCGAGGAAAGAAGTGGGTCTGCTGATGAACTTGAATGTGAAGGTTGGTGTCCCAGTTGCTGGAGAAGAACTTTAGGGTCCTGCTGGTTTCCGTAGATGTCAGTCATTCAATGCCAGTGTCTTTCCCAGAGGTGCCGCTTCCCTCTTTAGTGCTGTATAGCCCCTCTGCAAAAGCACCAAGCTCCCAACAGTTCTGATGGGAAGAAAGGGTTTTGTACTCAAATATGACTGGGAGACTCTAGGATTTAGAGTCCAGGGTAAACAAAAGTAAACAGCTGTCATTATTGCAGGACTTCTCGGAAATTTTATAACTTATTTTGCTTTGTGACTCCAAGAGGAAGAAGATTAATGTGCAGTATTTCCTAGATTTTTTTCACCATGGAAGCTTTTTAAAAAATTTTTTTAAACTTTAAAACTTTTTTACTTTTTGGAGAGAATCTATCATGTTCCACAAAAGTCTTTGGGATTGAGCTAGTCTAGTGCCCTGACTTCTGACCTGGCAATTCACTATTAAAATGAATTTGAAATTAACACAACATTGTAAATCAACTATACTTCAATTAAAAAAATGATAAAAAAATGAATTTGGAATACCAAATGAGCATTGTCTTTAGAGTGAATATAGAACATCTGTCACATATACTTACTATATTCGAATGCATATATCATGTTGAACCAAAAAGTACAAATTTATTTCAAAGCATTAATAAATTCAGAGCAACTTTGTCATTATGCATTTCCTTAATCACTGGATAGTAAAAGTATAATCACTATTTAAAAAAGGCAGCAAACACTCCACCTAAAATTTGGTTTGGATATTGAGGTTGATGTCTCTCCAAGCACCAGAGAATTTCAGAGAAGGTAGTATTACTCACTCAGAGGACTTCCAGGAAGAGCTGGGTGAACACCAGCAAGTCCTGGTTGACTTGGGCCGGGCAGAGGGAGTGGGTTTAGGCATCTCCAATAAATGGCTAAGGGGTGGGACAGTGGAAAAGTTCCCAAGTGTGGGAAGGTTAAATTTCCCGCTGGCTCCAGAGGAGGAAGTGAGCTCAGGGTCTCCCTATGAGTCTGTCCAGATATAGGGCCGAAGGGGAAGGGAGAGTGAGACTTAAAAGAAAGCAGTGAAATATCAAGAGCAAGGTCAGACTTAATTACAGTTAGATGTAATCTTGCCCAAACAAACTGCGTTTGTTTCCCAGGGCTGCTCTAACAAGCTACAGCAAACTGAATGCCTCAAAACAGTGGAAGTGTATTCTCTCACAGTCTGGAGGCTAGATGTCAGAAATCAAGGTGTCAGCAGGGTCGGTTCCCTCTGGACGCTTTGAGGGAGAATTTATTCCACGTCTCTTTTAAGTTTCCGGGGGCAGCTGGCAATCTTCGGTGTTCCTTGTCGTGTGGATGCGTCACGCCAGTCTCCGCCTGCATCTCCACGTGGTGTTCTTCTCTGGGTTTCTGTCTTGTAAAAGGATGTGTCCGTTGGACTTAGGGCCCACCCTAATTCTGTATGACCTCATCTGGATCCTTACTTTGGTTACATTATTTCCAAATAAGGTCACATTCTGAGCTTACATATCCACAGGGGGATATGAATTCTAGGGACACTATTCAATTCAGTACACAAACTTAAGGCACTCAAACAAATATAAAGTCCCATTCTTTATCACGCTTATTAGATTGCTGAATTTCTGCACTCCCAAGTGGACTGGAGAGAACCTTTACAGGCTCCTGGGGTCCTGGGAAAGGCATGCTCCTTAAAGAGGGCTGAGACCAAACGGAAGGGTTGGCGTGGAGGCAAGTGGGAAGGGAAGGGAAGAGACAGGATGCCATGGCTCAGTGCTCACGTGGGCTGGGGGTGGAGATCGTCAGTGACTGCGCTGGCCTGTTTTCATAGCGGGGACGCAGCTGAGTCAGGAAATGCTGTGACGTTTGGAGAAGCATCATGAAGCCCAGTTTGGGAAGCGTGGATGTCTTTCTGTTGCCTCCTGTGTGGTCACCAGTGCTTTTCAATCCAGTTTTCATGGCGAGTACCCCCAGACTGAGATTTGAGGCTGGCATGTTTGAGTTAAATTTTTCCATAGGCTGATTGACTTCCGTGAGGCTGCTTTTTGACCCCTGTGTTAGTCTGCTTGGGCTGCCATACAAAGTAGCACAGAGTGGTGGCCTGAACAACAGAAATCTATTTTCTCACAGTCTGGAGGCTGGGATTTTGAGATCAGGTATTGGCAGGGTTGGTTTCTTCTGTGGCTTCTCTCCTTGGCTTGTAGATGACGGTCTTCCCCCTGTGTCCTCACGTGGTCGCCCCCTGTGCATGTCTGTGTCCAAATTTCCTCCTGTTTTGAGGACACTGGTCATACCTGATTAGGATCTGCCCTAATGACCTCATTTTAACTTAATCGCCCTTTAAACAATCCTATTTCCAAATAAGATTGCATTTGAGGTACTGGGGTTTAGGGCTTCAATATATGAATTTGGGGGTGTGCTATATTCCAGCCACAATCCATTTCACACTTTGGTGCTGAGTGAGCAAATTACGTGCCCTTCTTTGTTGACACATTTCTTTCTCTGAAAGTTATGACTGTCTTTCAAGAAATGTTTAGACGTGAGATGGCAGAGACATGAGCCAAAGCCAGAAGGAGACCTCAGAATCATGAGTCAATTCCAAAAGCCTGGACCTGCATGAATGGGGAGGGGGGCTCGCGGGGTTGCTGGGAGAACAGCTTGACATCTTCCCTGAGAGAATCCCAGTCTGTAGGGATCCCCGTCTGGACATTTATACCTGACTTCCACTTATGCTGGAATTTTCATCCACCTGTGATCAGCAGACCGTGTTGCAAATAAGCCTATTTCTTTGTATGAGACAAAAATACAAGGGGCCTCATTATAATTGTAATTCCCGTTACTAAGCAGAGATTAATATAAGCTATGAGCAGAGATTAATATAAGCTATGTTAATTACCTCGGGGGGAATCCTTTCATAATGTATACGTATATCAACTCATCACATGGTACACTTTAAACATCTTATAATTTTGTTTGTCAATTATACCTCAATAAAGCTGGAAAAAAATTCATACACTGATCTTTTGTCACGCGAGGGCTTCCCTTTCCTCCCATTTCCTGTTCCTTTTGTTTTATTTGGATTTAATCTATCCTGCCCCTTCCACCTCAAGATGTATGAATATTGTTAAGTAATGTAAATAAATTTAGCAAAAGAAATCTTTTTGTTTAAAACCAGAAATATGTATGAGAATTGCCACCGCTTTAGGGATGCTGGAAGCGTACAGCTACAGGAAATAAATGAGTTTCATTCCCCCTGCCCCCCACAAGAAACGTACTATGAGCTTCATTATTTTAGGGTCTTATTCTAGGAATTTAGATATCAATACAGCAAGAAGCTATTTTAAGACTTTTTTTTTTTTTTTTTGTATGGACTCTGGATGATGCTACAGCAAAAGCCAGCTGCAGTAGACAGAATAAAGGCCTCCCGAAGATACCTGCTTCTTTATCCCCAGAACTGGTGAATAGGTTGCCTTACATGGCAAAACGGACTTTGTAGATGTGATTAAGTTAGAGAGAGTGAGATGGGGAGATTTTCAACGTAATCACGAGTTCTTATAAGGGAGAGAGGGAGGCAGGAGAGTAAAGTTAAGAGAGAGAGAGAGAGACATCAGACAGAGATGCTGTGTTTCTGGCTTTAAAGATGGTGCCTAGGAATACAGGTGACCTGTAGGAGCTGCAAAGAGCAAAGAAACAGAGTCTCCCCAAAAGTCCCCGAAAGGAACACAAGTCTGCCCACCCATCTTGAATTTCTGTCCTCCAGAGATAATAAATTTGGTTTTTAAGCCATTGAATATGTGGTGATTTGTTATAGCAGCTGTAGAAAACTAATAGGCTACTGTAATTGATTTACTGTAGGAGCCAGAAGCAACTGTGTAACGTTATTACTGGGTAGAGGGAATATTTGCCTCAACACGCCCATGGTGGGAAACAGTGTTCTACTTCTTTATTTTTCTAAAACAAGACTGTGCCCTAGCTGTCATTTTTACGGCTGCTTTCTCTCCTCTGGGCTTTTGCAGAATCCGAGGCTTAAAGGGTCCAACAAAATGGCCCAGGTTCTCAATCTCTTCCCACTCCAGCTGCTGCTGGCCCTGGTCTGGGTCTGGGTGGGGAGATGGTCCAGGGCGGTCGCCTTGCCCTCCAATTCATGGATTCCTCTTCTGCACCGCTCTGTTCCCCAGTGCCTCTCCACGTGCTTCAGCTTGGGGGCCTTCCCTTCCTCGGTCCTCCACGGAGCTTGCCACCCTGCTGACTGCTCTTTTTCCCACCCCGAGAGTTCCCAGCCCTTACCCCCCTAGGCCATCTCTCCTCCCAGGGCAGGGCATTGGCTCCTACTCCGACTTGCATAGGTGACAGTCAGCGCTGCCCTCCGTCCCTCAGAAAACAGTCTCCTTCACTCGGACCTGCCCCCTTAGAAAGCTAGCCACGCTTCTGCACAGCACTCTTTTCCTTGTATCTGTTTTCCAAGAAGTTTTGTACCATACCTCTTACGTGGTAACTTCCGTCAATGTTGGTAAATGAGTGAACGTTAATAAACTACGTTTGGACAGCAGTTCACAGTGTCATAAGCAGTCATACGTGGTGTCTTAGAGCTGGCCTGCGTCAGCAGGAATTTGCAAGGTGATGGTTAAATACAGCCATTATTAAGTATCACATTATATAGATTTACAATTAAATGAATTATTTAGAAAATAATGGTAATAAATACTCATAACCCATCACAACCTAATTATTTTACTACATTTTTGCTATTACCTATGCTCTTGAGGTTACCTAAATTATTTATGTTTATTTTATCTGTATCCTGGAAATAATATATTGGTCTGTCACTGAGCGCCACTTTCGATTCTGCATTTGGTGACATCATATTGGTAGCTTAAAATTGGTCATGGTGTGTGTATTTACAGCACAGAGATTGGCAAATACTGTAAATCGAGGAAATCTCGTGTAAATCTTTTCTTTTCTTTTCTTTTTTTTTAAGAGTCAGTTGTTAAACATTCACTAGCACATAAGCCCAATCTGATCTTCACAAAAATTGTAAAGTGGAAGCATAACATATATTGTCACACTCACCCCCGTTTACTAATAAGGGAAGAGATACCCAAACATTACCTAGCTTATTCAAACAGGGTTTCTGAGTCCTAACTCTGTATTTTCACACACATATATATATATAATTATGTATATATGTATACATCTATAATGAGATTAATCAAGTAATGAATTCTTGAATTTATTTTAATTTTTCTATAAAGTATTTCTCCTTAGAAAAATAATGGCAGAAGTATAGGTTAAATTAGGATTGCCAGATAAAATACAAGGTGCCCAGTTATATTTGAATTTCAGATAACAATGAAAACAAATTTTAGTGTAAATATATTCCAAGTATTGTATGGGACATACTTATATTTAAAAAATTATTGGCTATTTCACTGAAATTTAATTTTACCTGGACGCTCTGTATCTTAATTTGCTGAATCTGGTAAGCCCAATTAAATACTCTTTGTTTACATATTAACAAGATGGGAAGATTTCTTGCTATAGTCCTAATAAATTATTAAAAAATATAGCTCTAACTTTCAAACTTTACTAGGGTCAAAATTAATTGCAGAAAAATGCTTATGATTCCCTAGTAATTGGGTTAACGACTGGCTGTCCCAGTGAACTTCCACCCAAAAGGGACTGCCAATCTCCTCTCTGGCTTTTTAGACATCTCTGGAGTAGTCTAAAGCAAAATAGAACCATTAAGAAACCTAGCTTTCCTTGTCCTTTCGTGTCCATTTCATACGGTAGTTCACTAGTCATTTCCTCCTGGTCCTAACGGCCATGAGCACATTTGCTGCCAGTTCTGTTATCTGTTCTCATCACAGCTTCTTCTTCTTCTTCTTCTTCCTCTTCTTCTTCAAGGTTTATAGTAAACTCTCGGTAAGTAAAGATTCTGCCCGTCAGAATCTTGGGTCTTGAATGAACAGAACATCTGGATGGGACGCTTCCCTAACAGAGCTTGTGAAAGGTCTGGGCCGGTGAAGCAGCTGTTGGCAGAGCTGCTGTGATTGGATGGCTGGAGATTGGAAGCCAGAGCCATTCGTCTGTAGCAACGTTTCATTCGCTGTGAATGCTCTGAATCTTCTTTACCTTCATGGGGCCCAGGGACCAGTGTCAGAGAGCGGAAGGTGGGGGGCTGGGAATTGTGGAAACAGAGAAGGCAGTCATGACGTCACGTTGATAATTTAGGTGGCGTGTGTTACCAGAAGAGGAAGTGATAAAGGGCGATGTAACTTGGAGACACTCCCATTCAGAAACTATGCATTCCCAAAGACAGTGTGACTCAGAAGGAAGCTGTATCAATCAATGTTCAATAATACATCAGACCTGTTTTACTCCTTAGCTTTTTCAACCCTTTAATCATCTTTCCTTTGTTCTCGTTGGATATAGAGCATGAGCCCATGGAGAGTGTAATTGTTTAAGAACCTAAAATTCCTCTTATACTGATAGTGTATTGAGGCAATAACACAACTTCAGACCCATTCAGTTATGAATCCATAGCATATATTACTGGTAGTTAAAAGAATAAGATAGAAAGATGAGTAGAGAAAGTGTTTACAGAATGCCTTTCTGCTTACCAAAAATTAATAATGGGGTTATTTTTTATAATCTATTTTCCTGACTCTTCAGAAAAGCATATTCCTATTCTGAGGACATGATGATGTGAATATGTAAGTCTTTACCTTGAGATTTTTTTCATCAGTCCAGCGTTCTGTTACTTCCTAGGAGTAGGCAAGGGAGAGTCTCCAGAATGTGGGTATAAGTGTTTAATGATGGTCCATTTTGGAATATTTTGGGAATTAGATGCTCTTCAAGTGATTTCAGAGGAGAGCCAAATTCTTTCAGTCTCTCTAATCTGCTGTTCTCAGCTTCGGCTTCAACTTATTCTGGTCCCCTCATGGTTGTTAGATGGCTGCCAGGAACCAGAGTCGCCATTTGCTTCCATGTTTGCATTCAGCTGGAGGGAAACACAAACCCAAGACCCCAAACCTTTCCTTCTGACATAAGGACGTGGATTTTTCTCTCATTTTTGTTAGCTAAATTATTTGTTTTTTACTTATGATAAAACTCACTGCTTTTGCCATTATTAAGACATATTGGCTACAAGTTAAAGAAGCTGAATTTATTAGGGCAAAATGTTATCAGTTTTATGATAGATTGGTAGATTGTATCAGAAAGGCAACACCAGTATTTCCAATGCTACAGGCTCTTCCATAATCTTGCCACTACTGCCCCCTCTCCCCTGCCCCCATCAAGAGATGGAGTCTATTTCTGCCCCCTGCGCCCTGGAACTGAACAATATTTTGCAATTGCGTTTAGTAATGGAATGCATCTTGACTTTTGTGCCTGGTTCTTTCTCTTGGGACATAGACTTTGGGAACCCTGAGATGACATGTCAGAAGTTTGACCCCCCTGAAGCATCCCTGCTGGCCAGAGCCTGTGGAGGGACCTCATAGGATGTCTGAGGAGCTGCAGCTATTCCTGCCCTCAGCTACTGGAGTTTTCCAGGCCCAGGTGCCAGACATTTAAGTGACTGAGTCGTTAAGTGATTCCAGCTTCCAGCCTTTGAGCCTCAGCGGCTGATTCTGAGTGGAGCAGAGCTGATCTGTCCTCAGGGAGCCCAGACCCAACTCCAAACCTCTTGAGTGAAGATACCGTGTCTTCAGAGGGTCAAACCTCACTTCTCAGGGGCACAGCTCTCAGATATAGGGGGACAGTATCAGTCACTGAAGAAGGGCTGAACTAAGAGAAACAAAACAGGCTAAATAAATTTATATATATATATATATATGAACACTGAATTTAAACACTGCTTTTTTTCGTAGCAGTTTTCTGTAATGCCTGAGTCTTATCAACAAGAAATGGGTTGTCACTGGTTAACCTTAGTTAGCACCGAGTATGATGTGACATCTTGCGTAACCTGTATTCTTATAAACCTGTCTGACATTTTATTGTCTAACTAACGATTGACAATGAGGATTGACGTATTAATTGTGGCATTAAAATTGAATCAATATTAAAAATATGATTTAATATTATTCATAGTGATATAGTTTAAGTGTTCCTTACTTAGGCCCTGGTGATCAAAGCTCTCAAGTGAAAAAAACAATGGGTCCTTTTTCATACATAACGTGTGGATTTCACATCCTATTAAATACATTGGGTGTATGTATGGACCACCATAAGGATTGAGAGGAAAAAGAAATTTTCTATTTTCTTTTTTTCCCTCTTTTTCTCTGAAAAACACCATTCCCATCTCAGTAGAAAACCCAAGATCTGGAGGCTCTTGTAGACCCAAGAGGCAGCCACTTGGGGGGACAGGGTCACACTTGGTCACTTCAGTACAATGAAAGCAAAAACAACGCTTCTGGCCACTTTCGGCTTTTGTCCCAGGCACACATGTTATAAATAATAAATCACCCATTGATCAACCTTTATTGCCAAGGAGATGGGCTGGCTTTAGGCCACTTCACAGTTCAGATAAAACCTCATCTATCATCTATCATCTATCTATCTATCTATCTATCTATCTATCTATCTATCTATCTATCTATCTCATATATCACCATCATCTATATCTATCTCTCTCTCTACCATCTACCTATCATCTATCTACCATCTATCTATCATCTATCTACAATCACCATCTGTCATTTCTCTCTCTCCCTACTTCTTACCTCCGTGTGTGTATGTGTGCGTGTGTATGAAAAGGATAAAAGAATCAACTTGAGTAACTATGAACACTTTTAATTGACTTTCTCCTAGCTCTAACTCTGATTCCAGAGGCTTCTGGCTGAATTCGTTCATGTCAGCCTGGTGCAATGTGCTCTTAAAAAATCACAGGCAGCAGAGACCTCCTTGGTTTTCAAGGGTTGCAAATGTTGGGCTTGCACAGACTCAAAGTCACAGAGGAAATATAAAGCTCCCACTATGATAAGGACTTTTTGACATGCGTTAACTTCCCCCTGCACAACTCAAGCCAGGGAATGAGTCCTACTGCTTACTTTTGGAAAAGTTAAACCAGCTATTTGGTTATGGACAAATCATGTCTGTGCCGTATCTCTGCCTTGGTTAACTTTACTGTTTCATTCTATGACAGGAATGAAGTGGAAACGCTGTCCTCAGAGCTACATATTTATATCTCTCTCAGGGGCTGGAGCATTCCTGGGAGGGGACCCAGAAACCTGTATTCTTATAGTAAACAGGGTGAGAAGGGCCAACTTGTAAGTAACTGTAGGACAATTCATATGAAAATGTCTGTCTACCACGCTGCTCTAGAAATGAGCTTCTCATTTGCACAAATATGCATGAACAAGAAATCGTTTGGTTGTTGCTGAATTTGGAGAAAGAACCATGAATTTTAGACTTTGAGCTGAATTAAACTACGTAGAGCGAAGGGGAGAAAGTTTTAAAGGAAGATGGCAGCCAATTTCTTTTGTTATTTAATGTTTTATTTTTTCAAGAACAGTTAACATTTACTAGGCACCTATTGGCCTCAGTCACTTGCATCTAAAGAGCAAAGCTAATTTACCCACAGCCCGTGTTCTTTTGAATGGTTAGCCTTACTTCCTAGCTCTGTTAACAACTATTCTACCATTAGCTTCAAGTTCAGTTTTAATAATCTAAACCATAATTGTCTACTGCTCCCTGCCACATGAACAAAAAAGTTTGGGGGGAATAAGGCGAGCAGTTTACATTTTCTGTGGCTATTTCAAGTAATTGGCTCCAAAGTGAAATTATTGAGTTGGCCATGGTTTATCATGTTCTGAGGGCATGAAACATGGAAGGAAATGGGCCCATAGAAAGGGTTGGTATCCAAGAATGTGTGAATGTGTGAAAATCCTATAACTTTACCTCCACTGGCCTAATATCCTGAGTCACTAGATGGTCAGAAGTATAGATAGATAGAGTACAAAAGGAACAGCTGATGTACATTCATACTAAAAACCAAAAACAAAGTTTGCACAAGATGAACAGCAAATGAAATAGCTTCTATCCAAATAAAATCTCACACAGGTCATTTTTATACATACGTGGACACACACCCACACACGCACAGACACACGAGCAAGAATGTGTGTTTGGTAAGATAGGTCCTTGGAAATAGACATTCTTAGCAAATATGGATGACAGATCAATTGTAATTTATTTTCTTTTAACACTGTATCATCATAAAGAAAACTGGTATAAATGAAAAAATCTATTTCAAATATCTACATCTAAAATTTTAGGCAGTGAAAAAGCACTTTGTTGACAAGGAGTGTGGAATGATGGATGTTAATTGTCAGAAACTGCTGAATGCCTTGCTTAGTTGCCACAAACAAATTCACATATCAGAACGAACAATACTGCTAAATATTCCTTTTTTTCCCATTTTTTTTTCTGTTAAAACATACTGCGAGAAAGAAAAGAAAAACTGGAAATCCATACATCTTTCAAAAGTTTGAAATTGAAGCAATATTTAGAACCATAGATGAGGAAACGCCGCAGCATTGGTGTAATATACACAATGCGCTTTTCTTCTTTAATCTGTAATGTACATCAAATACTTTACAACAATGCATTAACAAAGGGCAAGAAACATCTTGCTGTACAGAGGAACCCCAGTGCAACTTGAAGCCTAGAATCACAACGGATGAAGAGAGTAAACAAAGCGTGAGAAGCCGTCCCTCTGAAGTGTGTGAACCACGCGCCTCTGTGCTTACAAACGTCACCCCGACCGCCTTCTGTGCTTTCAGCCACATTCAGTGGAAAGCACTTTTTAGACTCTCCAGCCTGCACTAGAAAGGTGTTGTAAAAGGTCAGATTGAGGATCACTTCCTATTGACTTTCAAGTTAACGTTCGATTCATTTAGCTTTCTAAAATAGCTCTTAATGTTTCCTTACTGGTTATCCCAGCCTTCCTATGGAACAGGCTTTAACAAACTAAATTTGCAGGGGAAAAGAAAAATAGCAATGTCTGTGGTCTGCATGCACATGCACTGTTCCCGGTGCCGGCTGCCTCACACCCAGGAGTCGGGGGACGCGGGGTAGTGGCTCGTTTCATAGTTCAGTTCACTGTAGGGACGGGCAGCGGAGTAGAAGTCGACGTAGTTGCCCGTGGACTTGAGTCCCAGGTGCATGTACTCGCTGGCCGGAGGGCGGTGGTGGACCTGGTCCTCGAAGAAGGACTCGTCGTAGTTTCTCGTGGAATTCGGAAACGGCTGGTAGGTCTCGTAGTCTTTTCTGCTGGGCTCCTGTGGGACTGGCTGTGCTGAAACCTGCCCAGAAAAGAAGATCCACCTGGGTTAGCGCGTTTGCCCTTGACCCGTCCTCCCCCGCCGCCGATGCGCTCAACCCTCTCTCAAAGTCAAGGCTCCGAACTCCTCCACGCAGACACCAGCATTGAGCTTCTCCTGATGGACTTTCCTTTTTAAAGTTGGTTCCTGAGTCCATGCGCTATCATTCTAGGTAATCTTTTTTTTTTTTAATTATTATTATGGTAAAGTATACATAACATAAAATGGACCATTTTAATCGTTTTGTGTATAATTCAGTGGCATTAAGTACATTCGTCGCCTGTGCCACCGTCACCACTATCCATTTTCATAACTTTTTCATCATCGCAAACAAAAACTCTGCATCCATTAAGCTTAAGTCCCCATCCCCCTCTCTTTTCGCAGCTTGTGGCAACCGCCGTTCTATTTTCCATCTCTATGAACTTCACTAGTCTAGGTACCTCACAGAAGTGGAATAATAGAGTATTTGTCCTTTTGGGTCTGCCTTCTTTCACTTAACATAATGTCCTCAAGGTTTATCCATGTTGTAGCATGTGACAGAATTTCCTTCCTTTTCAAGGCTAAATAATATTCCATTGTATGGAGAGACCACATTTGTTTATCCATTTATCCACTGATGGACACTTGTGTTATTTCCACCCTTTGACTATTGTGAATAACGCTGCTGTGAACATGGGTGCACCAGTATCTGTTTGAGTCCCTGCTTTTAATTTTTGGGGTGTATGTACCAAGAAGTGGAATTGTTGGATCTGATGGTAATTCTATGTTTCACTTTTTGAGAAATTGCCAAAACTGCCATGACAGGTGAACCATTTTACTAGTTAAACTTTTTCAAATTAAAGAGGTATACACTAGACACTACAGAACACAAGTAATTTATATTCATCTTTCCTGCATTTTCTCCATCACGCCTGGGTGCTGTAATCCCAGACAAAGAGAAATTGAAGATGTACAAGGTCTAATGGTCACTTGGGCATCTTCCTGCCAGCTCGGAGGGCTGTGATCAATACCTCTCTGGAGGATGGAGGCTTCTCGGTAATAGGGCCATTCCATCACACCTGCTTAAGTGACCAGGTACCACAGCCTTAGAAGGATACAGAGAAGCATGTAAGAAGAAGAGGGAATCCACTTCAAATACTCTGTGCTCTGGAGAACCAAACCATTTCCTAACTTGGTTCAGTTAAGAATTGATGGGACTCGAGAATAATGTGGGATTATGAAGACTTTGGTTAGGGGAGAGGGGTCTTCAGACTTGTCCCATGTCCCCCAGCCCACCTCAGTGCTCCCCGTTTCCATTCCTGTTCTCTGCAGGTTACTGTCTGACGTAGGGGGCCTTCAGGGGCTAAAGGGACCACAGGATTCTTCGGGATACGTGAAGTCTAGAGTTAGTTCCCTCCGCTTGGCTTTAAGGACAGTAAAACAGACAGTGTTCATAGGCTGATAATTAGCATTTATATGTCGGGCCTAGCTATCCCCTTCCCACTGCCTCTGGGGTCCCTTCCTAAGCATCACACTCCCAAAGTGAGGATACCCGCAAGGCATGGGGGAAGGGCCATCCCCACAGCCACTGCATAATGGCATCCACAAAGCTCCTCGAGTGCAATGATTGTGTAGGAGGTCTGGGGGGAACGATGGAACACTCCTAAAGAAGCACAGTTTGATCACCTGCCAGTGGACTCGGTAATTCCCTACTAATTTAACTAAGGTTCAGCATGGAAACATCCTCTAGAAATTGGTCTTAGTTTTAAAAGATAATGATTTGTAATTAGCACGTTGTGTGTGAATGAATGCTTCTAATGGCCTGCCCGTAACTCTTCTCTCAAGTAAGCGAAACTCCCTCTTTTATATGTAATTGATTTACATTAGTAATCGACCTGCTCTTCAAAGAAGTGGTGAACTTCATCATAGCTGCCATCCAGGAGGCCTCACACTTCCAGATAGTGGCGGCTGAATGAATGAGGTTTCTGTCTACCTGTGAAAGTCCTCAGAGCGTCAATGTGTGTTAGCCTAAGAGCCTGGGCATGAGGGGGACATTTGGAACTTCAACATCTGCAATTACACATGGCTAAGACCACGTCTACCTGATCACTGGGATAGGCTAAGGTGCCCTTTGCTGGTCTTTGAAGAGCTGAGCGCTACGTGGAACTTCTCCACTCCAACCCGGTGCTGCTACCCAAGTGTGTAGCATACAAAGGATTAGAGTTGGGAGGTTTGGAAAAATTACACAGGGAGGGAACTAGAATTTACTGGTTCTATTTCAGTGGGCCCTATCTTCAACATTTAACAAATTCTTCTTTGTTTACTCTTGCAGATGTATGTATGTGTACATATATGGATGCATGTTTATGTCTGTGTATATCTATCCATCCATCCATTTATCCATCTATCATCTACCTAGTTGTCTATCTAATCTATCTCCTTCCCTCCCTCCACCCTTCCTCTCTCTCAATTTCTCCCTCCCTCCTCCGTTCCTTCCTTCCTTCCTTCCATCCTTCCTTCCTTCCTTCCCATCCATCCATTTATCCATCCAATTCCTAATTTATAGATGAAGAAACTGAAGGTCAGAGAAGATAAGAAACTTGTGCAGGATGCCATGGCTCATGGTGGGGTGAGGCTGGGATTTGAATGCACACCTGGCTGACTCCAAAGTCCATGTTCTCTCTGAGACAGGAGCACAGTCTCAGTTGAGCCGAGCTGGCTCCACCTCGGGAGGCGGGCAGCCTCACTGAGTTGACTCCAGACCCTGTGATGAGAAGGGGGGCCATGGACAAAGGAAACCAAGACGAGGCCTGACTTCTCTGTGCTGGTCTCAGTAACCAGGGGAGGGGCAGCGCTAGAGCTTGGGAGGTCTTCAGGGGAAGCTACTTACGAGGCTCGTGGCCCTCCTCCACGGTGGCTGCTTCTTTCTTTCTTTCTTTTTTTTTTTTCTTTTCTGGCACAGCCTGTTTCAAATTTCTTACTGCTGCTATGTTCTCTCTGGCTGGTGGACATTTTTGGGTTGAGCACAAGCTTATTTTAGTCTCTTATATCAGGAGTTACCTTCTTCAGTTCGTTTGTATTGTTCATAAGGTCCCATATCAACCCCTTCTCAGGTTGAGTTCTGCAGTTCGGAGAATTTGTGTGAACGAACCACCCGGAACAGCTGATGGTGGCACAGCTGTGTTTGAAGGGATTAAATTTGCTCCCTGGCCCAGTGGTATGGATGTCAGCTGGTGAGATGCATTCACCACGGAGGTATGTTGGCTGTATTTTGTCATTTACTTTAAGAGACTATCTGACAGTGTTCAAGATTAGGCAGGTGAAATGCTCCCCAATACCAGCCTTCCCCATAGAGGAGCTAAAATAAATGCATTTTTATTTTTTTTTTAAACATCACACAGTGTAGACAAGCCAGACTTCTGTAAAGGAGGTGGAATGATGCTCATATGCCACACTGGTGTATTCTGAATCTGAGTCTGTTGTGGTCCAGAGGAGCCCTGGCACATCCAAGGAGCCTGAGGCTGTCGTCTGCTCTGCTTAAGGCAGCGTCCTCTCTGGGAAGGGAAGGTGCCACCAGCTGGCTCACGTGGCCGCCACTGGGGTCCACGCTCTCGGTGCTCTGTCCTGTGGATCCTGCCCCCACAAAGCCATCCTTGCTGAAAGCGTTCCTTAGCAGCAGAGTGTTCAGTTTAAATTATGAAGGACATGCTTCTTCTCCACCTCCCATCCCAGCACACTGATAGGAGACTTCTTTGTATTCCTCACTGAGTTCGCCCACAAATTGAATGTATTCCTAACACAAGGGAAATAGCCGCCCACTACAGACCTTCAAAGTCCACTGCGCAGTGAAAGCTGAAGACTCAGGGCGTTATTATACAATGAATGAGGCCGTGGTGAAGATCAGTGCTTCTCAAAGTGTGGTACCAAGACCAGGAATTCGTTAGGGGCACAAATTATTGGGCTCCATCCCAGACCTACTGAATCAGAACATCTGGGGTTGGGGCCCAGTAATCTGTGTGTAACAGTCTTCCAGGGGATCCTAACTCACCCTCAAATTTGAGAACCAGTGGTATACAGGAGGGCACATGGGACAAGAGGACAGAGGAACCAGGCTGGAGTCTTTGCCTCTTCCTAGCTTCTTCAGGTGACTGGGGGCGAACCCTGACCCTCCTTGAATCCCAATTTCCTCAGCTCTGGGGATAATCTTACTTGCCTGCCCACCTGGCAGCCAGACTGAGGAACTCAAGATGCCATTTTTATTGTTGTCAGTAATAATTTGAAAACCAGTCAGCAAAACACCAAAACCCTTTGTTTCTAGTGTATGAACAAAAATCCTATTGCCAGCGGGATACGGTTAAATATGCTGTTTCTCTTTATAAGTATGGGATGGGCTGATAGAAGCTCAGCAGGGGTTTTGAAGGGTTTGAGTACTTAACTCTTAAAATAATATCTGTGACCCCAAACATAAAACCAAGGACCACAAATCTTACTTCACACTCACGGTTGTTTCTTCTAGGAGTCCTTACGCTCGGAATTCACCGATTCGAAACTGCAGTGGCAGGTAGTCCCGTGGGTTGTGCCCCAGCTGAGAGGCTCCCTGGCTGCTTCTCTGCTGAGTCAGGGGAAGCCCGCCTCCCAGCTCCTGCCCCGGCCCCTCCCTTGCTTGGCCACGCATCCAGGGCTGTTGCCTTATTTTCTCATCTCATTGTCTTTTGCCTCGTCCCAGAGATCCCCCTGAAACTAGTTCCCCTCGGTGAATCACTTCTTCTCTAAGATGAATCTCTGTCCAGACTCCTCTGCAAAGCTCATGAGGCCCAGCTTTGACACCGAAACTGAATGGACCCAAGCACATCCCTCCCGGTTATATTTTTCAAGCTGGCCACTTACTAGCTACGAGGTTGTGAGGTGGCTTTTAGCCCAGAAAAGTTCCAAAAACAAAAGCCATCTGTGATAACCAACCAGGCTCACGTGGGCAGAAAATGCAAATCATGGATGCTGTTTACGAGGTCATCTCCAGAACCACCCATCTGGAAGAGGACCAAATGGCCAACTTTTTTGAATGGTTAGGATGGTCTTCCTTTACCGAATTCCCAAGAGGGAAGGCTGTAAGCAAAGTCAAAGTGTATTCTGATAAGAGTCCAAAATAAGTAAAAGCTTTATTATTTTCTCAAGTCACTGGAGTGTCATAATGATTTTCTTGGAAATTTCTTTTTAGGTAAAAAACAACTCTCTTTGGTGGACATTTCAAAAATGTTGCTTGATATTAGAATGGAGTTAACAGTCCAATTGCCCCCTTCCCTCGGCTGGACCAGCTCAGGGAATAATGATGGCACTGAGCTACGGCCACAGGACTCAGCTCTGCTGGGGCCCGGCCTGCAACATCTCGCCTGTGCTGACAAGTGCCTCAGAGCTTGCTCTCCATCCAGACTGAGTTTCAGTACATCCACCTGAGACACCGTGGCCTTGATGTTTCACACCGAGGTTGAGTCGAGTTCATTCTAGGGCCTCCTGGGCAAAAGGCTGCATACAATAGGCTGTGTTCACTCTCTTGGGGCAGGGATGCCATCTTAGTGCATTAATTCCAATTTTCTTAAATGCTCAGAATAGGCTTGGGTGAAAAGAATGTGCCTCTTAGAACCATTGTGGACTCTCCTCTAAATCTAGATTGCAAGCAGTCTGCTGGAACCTACTGAAGCCACACTGTGCGATGCCAAGGACCCCTGGGCCACACCAGGGTGTTTCTTCATTGCCAACAATAGTGGGATTCCCTGGAGATAAAGGCTAATGTAGAACAGGCTGATTCTGATGAGGAGCTTCTCTTGACCTATAGAAGCTGAAGACTGATCTTATGCTCTTGGATGCAAAACCAGGGTCCTATCACATCCTGACAAATATCTTTAAGAGCTGGAGACCACTGGCTCACTGTACCTGATATTTGCTGAAAGAAAAAGCATCGATTTCCATAAATAGAGATGGCATTTCCATTTTCCTTTATGCTTGGGCAGGCATGTTGATCTAGAAATAGTTGGCGGCCACCCCTGGTGACCTCTTGTCTAGAACTCATGCCCCTCTTTATTTATTCACTGACTTCTTTGCTTTTAGCAAAGACCAGGACTGTGTCCTACTCCTTCTTCCCTTAGAAACGGTCTTGCACCACCAGACATTCTACCTGCTGGAAGGGAGTCCCTTTCCTCTTCAAAGATGCTGCCCTGCTGGGTGGTGAGAACTGATCAAAAACACACATTTCCCTTCCATGTTTACTTTCATCTGGTTACTGTGATCAAGCAAACAGCTTTCAGGTTTATCTTTTCAGTACTATTTTCATGACACATGGCAGGAATCTAGAGCATCAGCAGAAGCCAGTTCTGGAAACGATTACCAGTAGCCAAGAGTTATAAAGAATGTCAGTCTTTCTGTGATGACCACCATGGGGAAAGAAAAGGGTGAGGTTATTCATCAATAAAGGAGCAGAGGCGGTGCCTTCTTGCTTTTATAGTTCCCCGCAGAACCAGAGAGAAAACGAGCCTGCAACGAATATCTGCTAAATAAAACACACGCACAAACGCAGGTGGATTCTTTAAGTATCTACCAGCCAGGGTTCCTCAAACTTCAACATCCACACGAATCACCTAGACACCTTGATAAAATGCAGCTCTGATACAGAAGACCCTGAACGGGTTAGGGTTAGGGTTAGGGGCCAGAGAAGCATCTCTTCTGTGTTTCTAACAAGCTCCCTTGTTAGAAAGGGATGCCTTTGTTGCTGGTTCCCCCACTAGCCTGAGCGGCGAGGCATAACACCATGCCTTCTATTCAGTTGTTTACAATGAACTTGATGCGTCTATTTTATTGGTAACTGTCATGTGTAATGAATGCTTTCTTCCGAATAAGAATTGGCTGGGTTACATGTCTAGTAATTAGACAATTTGTCTAGTAACCAGCATCTTACACTTGCCGTAACTAAGACCTGATGCAGCCAAAAAAAAAAAAAAAAAAAGATTGCTCTCAAATCTGAGGCTGCCCTTGTGACTGCCACCACCCACGTGTGTGCTGTGTCCCACGTGGGCAGACAGCAGTGGGGACCATTATTTTCTTTTTCCATTTTTTATGCATGTTAAATAGAAACTAACTTATTTTTTACACTTCCAAGATATTTCACAGGAGTCGAAGGGAGAAACGAACACCAACGTGCTACCTCTCTTTTACCTGGTTATGTTTGATGTCTTCAGCGGGCGCACCATATGAATTCCTATACAAAGTTGAAATTCCAGTATTTTGAGCTGAAAGCAAAAGAGAAACAAAAGTATTAGCACAGAACGCCAGACTTCAAATGAGGAATGATGGTTATCGAGGCCAGTTTTGCCCTGACAAAGCTTGGTGTCTCATGGATCATTCCAGATGGAAGAAATTCGTTAGCCCTGAACACTTCATTTTACATACAGATATTAAGAAAGAAGAACAGTTATTCTGTAAAATCCCCGTTGCACGTCAGCCTCTTGCAATAACATTCAGCTTGCAGACAGGGTCAAGGCAGGTGCATCAAACAGATGGTCATCTTGCCAGTTCTATGGCCTTGTTTTCTGGTGAAAACTGGCAGATAATAAAAGCTTGTCACCTGCACTGAAGCATGCAGGAATCTGGATTGGCCGCTTAGTTTTTAGCTGGGAAATGACAGGAATGAAATTTCTAACTTGAGCTCACAGAAGTGCTTGATCATCTTTGAGACAGCTCATTTCTCAACGGCCTGAAGGATGGGCGGGAAGCACCACCCGCCTTTGCCCTGCGCATCTGGGTGGCTGCGGCTTCGGAGTCCTGTTCAACACAGAGACGGAAGACTCCCACCCTGTCTTGTGACCAGCCTGTGTTCTAGACAAAAGAAAGGAAGGTCTCCTCCGGTTGCCAGCAGCTTCCAAAGTCCTGGGCAAGACGCCCACTTGCCTGCCTCCTCACCTGGGACCCTTGAGGCTGCTGTCACAGGCCTAGAGGAAGGGCCCAGGGCAAGACTCCCCTCATAGCTGCTAAAAGGTCCTGGTTTAAGAAAGCTCTGGAAAACGTTGTCTGTCGAGTGTCAGCGGGTATCTAAAACACTCTAGATATCAAGAAAAATTTATCTTTTGCTTCCAGTATCTATGGGATCATGAAATAGGATGACACACCATCTATTCTCTCAGAGATACAGGCCACCAAGTCAGTATAATCTATCATTCCACCCATGTTTATTACTAAAAGCACATAATAGCTGTGCAATAAAACTCTTCTTGGGAAATTCTGCTTAGAATGTGAGAGCTAAGAGCCCACTTCCCATTTTAAAGACCACTCTGATAGACTCTCTGGTTGAACGCCCATCACTCCTGTCTCTGAATCACTGCGGAAACCACCGTCCCTCGCCTGGACCACCGCTACGGCATCCTTCTCAACGGCCCGGCTTCCACTCTGCCCAACCTGCTCCTCCATCCACCCTGTTCCCATCACCTGAGCGATCATCATGCTAGACAGACCGGATTATGTCACTCAATGCCCTGCCCGCTGTGATTATGGTAAAAGCTGAGCTCCCATTATGGTCTTTGAGGCTCCGTGTGATCTGGTCCCGGCCTGACTTCCTGCAGAATTTCCTGCTCTTCTTCCCACAGTTCAGGGAGCTGTGCTGGCCCTCCTTCCTGGCTTGAGCGTCCAAATTTATTTTGCATCAGGGATGTTGGACTTCCTGATGCTTCTCCCTGGAACTTGCTTGCCCCAGACTCTGGACTACCTCTCCTTGTTGATATTCGGGTTTCAGCTCAAACGTCTCCTCCTTGACCATGTTAGTTAAAGTTACCCTGCCCACCTGGGGCCCTCTATCTCATTACCCCACTTATTTCCGCCATCACACTCAACGCCAAGTGCTATTACCTTGTTAGTGAGTTTGTTTCATGTTTACCTTGTGTATTACCTCCCTTCACCTAGGAGATAAGAAGCTCCATGAGGACAGGGATCCGTCTGTCCCGCCACCTTTGTAGGCTGCCCCAGCATCTGGGACAGCGCCTGGCCTTGAGGGATGCTCACAGAGGGAGTGCATTTTTGCTGAGTGAATGAATGAATGACTAAACCTTAGAAAAATCTGCCTTCACAGCTATAATCTGCTGATGGAAAATGTTACTCCAAGGACAAGGTGAAATTTTGTTTCTATTACTCAGAATAAAATGCATTTTTTGTTTTTTTGGTAGAATGTGCATTTTTATAGCCTTGGCCTCCCTCCCCGGTGTGCTTGTGGCTTCCAAGCTGAAGATGTTTCTCCTGGAAGTTCTTTCCTCCTGCCCTTTGGCGCACTTCACCTGTTTAAAGGAGACTGTGTAGCTGAGATTGAACTTGTGGCCTTTCTGGATACATGAAGCACACGTCTTCACAGGTGCTCTGCCATGTATGTGTCTGAGCAAAGAGTCAACTCATAGGGAAATGCCTTTCTTTTTTTTTTAATAGGCCCCAATTTCCAACTATATCCATAGATTGAAGATTAGAGCAACTTTAAAAGGCGTAAGAGAGATACTGACAGAAACAGAATCGACCACTGGATGTTAAGGTATTTGGGAAGCTCAGGTGGGAGGGCAAAATCCCCAGGTGAATTTTAAAGTCAGGCTGTGTAGCTGCTGGGATCACACAGCCCTCCTCCGATGCGTGCTTCTGAGCACGTAACGCTCCTAGGGAATCATGACCGCGAGAAATAGCTGTAACAGTGCTGCATGCCTGAATGAACAGCTGCCTTTGGCTTTCTGAGGGCTCCTCAGAGGCAGAGAAACAGTAAGGAGAGAAGACTTTTTAAGAGACGTCTAAGCTAGAAAACGAATACAGAGAAGGCGGGTGGAGGGGAAGCCTGGAATATAAACCCAGATGGACCTGCATTTCTGAGAGCTCAGGAGAGGAGATGATAACCCAGGCAAGGAACTGCTTTTCACTTCAAAGCTTTTGCGTGCTGCGTTTTGAGGGTGACGTTTCCCATGGTTTTCCCACAGCAAAGGGAATGTTTCCTGTGGGGGAAATGGTATAAGACATCCCCTGATGCCTTAGAAACAAGGAAGACGGCCGTTTTTCAGATGTTTTTTCAATGCACTGAACTTTAAATGCCCCCTGGATTTATTGGTGAATGAAAAAAAGTACTGCTTGGATATGGAGGTCCCAAGAAATCTGATCTGCCAGTAAACGCTGGAATGATGGACATTTGCTAAAGGGAAGCAGAACAGAGGTTGGCAATTCATCATTTCCATCCCTACATGAAATGTTGATTTCCACCCGGCTTGGCTGGGGAGCTACTCACACCATCGTAGACAGGGACAAACACACCCACCAGTCTCACCACCAACACTGCCCCCACCTCCTCCATCACCATCGACATCACTGTGATGCTAATAACTAACTTTTACCCAGTACTTGTTGGCTTAAAGGGAACCTTCTTGTATAAACGTATTATTCAATAATGACCTCATGTTCTTCTAGGCTTGCTACATGATTGACAGTGTAGTTTTGAACTGCGTTTTTAACTAAGTTAGAGCAAAGCGTTTAAGCCTCTAAATAAGTTTGAAAAGTTACATATATCTCAATGCTGCAGTTGTCAAGATCCCTGCCATTTTCTAGGAAGATTAAACATCTAGAAACATATTAGATTTTATTTTTTATTTTCTGACGTGTGCAGAGCAGGATCATGTACCACTGGAACTACTTCAACACAAACACACCCACAGTGAAAAACCTTTTGAATGATTCTACCGGCCAAGAGAGTTAAAGAGAAAAGATCAACTTAAATAATAACAGTGCAGTCGATTTCACAATTATTCTTGTAATTATAGTCTCACTTTGTTATCCCTGCCTGCTGATGATGTGGCTACCTAGGGCGATAATAATCGAAAAACGAAGGGGTCAGGTGAATTTGGTGTCACCACTGCTCTGGAGTAATCAGTACAAATTAGATTCTCCACTGAATATCTCAACTCTAGGGACTTGGCATTCAGACTCATGAGCTTCTTTGTTCATGCTCATCTACAACAGGGGACAATACTTTTGGGGAAAAAAGAACCAGAGAACGAGAATCAGAAGGTACGTCCTATGTTGGACTTCCCTGGCGGTTCAATGCTTAAGACTCTGCACTTCCAGTGCAGCGGGTGTGGGTTCAATCCCTGGTCGGGGAACTAAGCTCCCACATGCTGCGGGGCACAGCCAAAAAAAAAAAAAGAAGGTATGTCCTACGCCATGCGTTCAGTTCTCCATTCAGGGGACGTGTCAGGCGTGAGGGTGAGGCGTTCCCTGGTGGAGTGTGTACGTGGAGGCAGAGCGCTGAGCTGGGCTGGGTACCACGAGCATCTCTTTATGAGGCTTTCCATTCTGCAGCCGGGGAGAGTTACCATGGAAACCATGGCCTCTGGGGTAAATACAGTTACCACGAGAAAAATTTATCTTAGACGTCCTGGGTCCAAAAGACATGTCAATAAATCATCCAATTTGTCTATTCTGTTTCCCTGCAGGTCTACACCTAAATAATATCAGGGAGACTTACCACACGCTTTTAAGATTCTTCTGAATAAGAGGGTCTCAGTGTCTGTTTAGGATTGCACCCTTGTACTGCAGTTTTATGAATGCCCTAATCTGACCCTGTTCTGTTGAAGTCCTTATGGTCTGTTTTCAGGAGGGGCCCATCTCCACATCCATGTGGCAAAGAAGGGTGTGGAATCGCTGGTTAGAGATCCTAATGGTTCTGGCAGCTCTGTTTTCAAGGCATAACCCCCGCCGTCCTGCCCCCCATCAATACCGCCAAATCGTGCTCCTGGACGAGGAGCAAACCGGGGCAGGAGGGAGGTGTGGGAGGAGCCTGGAGGGGACGATGAATGAGGACATCGAGCCCCACCCCAAGGAGAGTGGTACAGAGTAAGAGGAGAGTTGAGTCAAGGCTGGCCACGAGGCAGGCTGGCCCGGGCGCGCTGGGGGGCAATGGCACCAATTTTGGCCTCCACAGAGTCCCAGCTGATGAGCCAATGGGTGTGATTGGGGGAGTGAAGGACGAAGTGCATGAAAGATCAATGCCTCCCTAGGGAAACTGAGGTCAGTGGTTCTGATGAATCTTCCTGGGAGTTTGTCATGGCCAGAGAGTGGTTTCATGTCAAGAGGGGAAAACGACCACAGCAGTTCTGTGGGTTTCCCTGAAATCCTCACTTCCTCTGCTTCTCTCCCATCCCCTCCCCTTCCCTCCCTTCCTTTTCTTATCCTCTTTCTCTTCCCCATCCTAATGGGCAAAGCTTGGCCCACCATCTTGGGTTATGCCAACGAAGAAGAAATCTATGGTGACCTCGTTCTCTAATTCGAGAAAATATCACGAACTGGGCAAGTGAGAAGGAAATGGGTAGGGAAAGAAAGACAGAAGGAAAAATTTGTGCAGAGAGCATTTTCTCTTAGCTATTCCAGGAATAAGATGCTCCATTTTTATACCTCCAGCTTCATCTCCTCATGGCCAATCCCTGGGAATCTTCGCTATCAAGCTCTCAAGTCCTGCCGAGCTGCCAAGCACAGCTGAAGCCTGATGTCCCAGCCCTCTGCCCTGTCCCAGGTCCTGTCACCAACTCTGCAGAGGAACCCTGCACAGCCAAGCTCACCTGTCATGGTGTCTTTCCTGGAAGTGTGTTCTCCTTTAGTTCCGTGGTAAGTGGCGTTGCTGCCAGTGGACTCATAGTCTGTTTTCCTTTCTTTGAGGCTGATCATTTCTCGAGGTGAAGCTGGGGCACTTGCTACATAAAGAAATTGGAAGGATGACTTTCTGTGTCTCATTCCACAGCACGTATAGCTTTTCACACAAACAGGTAAAGTCATAAATGCACCTGGCTCAACACAGGTCAGTATGTGTACGTGGACCTGGCCATTTTTATTTTTGTTCTTTTGGTTCTTGTCTTTCCCCCTTCCCTTACTCCATGTCACTTGGTGCTTTAGAGTTAAGAGGACACGCAACTTGGAGGCAGGGAATTAAGGACTATATCCCGGGAGCATCTTCCCTACAGAGACATCCTCGTGGGGATGTGACCTGCTCAAGGACAGTTTCAAGAATGAGATCCGTCTTGGTTGCTTTTTCTTTCTTTTTTCTTTTCCTTTTTTTCCCCTCCCTCTTTTCTTTTCTTCTTCCTTCCTTCCTTTGAAAAAATTAGATGTGTTTCAGAGGAGCGATTACTGATATTGAAGAATCCCTGATTAAATCAGATAAGCTTTTACTTAAACACGTTTCACGCAGAAACGGCCCCTAAAGGAAGGCAGAGGATGATGTGGGGGACCAGTAGAGCCCCACCCACCGAGGTCTTCTCCATCAGCCTGGGGGCTGGGCTGGGGGTGTAGCGTGAGAGCACCTGTCTCCTGATGGGGGTCCTTGCTCCATCTCAAACGCCCCTAACAATCTCCCACACACACCTTGCACCCCGGTCCCTTGCTGCCTGTCGGACCTGGGGACTGAGCCCTGTCAACCGTTTGTGTCTTCATGTCTTCAGTGATGGGCTGTGATTAGAGGATTCCCTTAGGAATTCCACGATTCTTTAACAAACTGGGCCCAGAACAGAGGAAAAGCTGAACTTGGACTTAAGGAAGCAAACAAAAAGAGGTTTAGTTTTCTTTAAAGATCAGATGGATTGCGAGCAGCTAAGCCGCCCTGCCAGTGCAGAGATGTGCTGGGAGAAGTGGAGGTCAAGTGTGTGTGCCGGCGCTAAGGCAGCTACCGTGCGCCCATCCTATGGGCTGACCTCACATTGGTCTCCATGCTCCTCAATGAGGCCACTCGCATCCTGAGCTTAGTCAATTGCGTCTCACCCATTCTGAGTGCAGCCGTGCTACTCTTCGGTCCCAGAGCCTTCCCCAGCTTCCATGCCCAAGGGCAGTGCTTCATAAGCTTGTTTAACCTTAAGACTCACCTGAGAACCTGGGGATCACAAAACCCGACCCTGGACCTTGTGAATCTGAATTTTCAGTTGGGCCTAGGAATCCAAATTTAGCAAGCATGCCTGGTGAATCTCTGGGGAACTCCGAGTTTTAGGATAAAGCTCATTTTCCTTCAATAGTGTCCAAGCCCCTCCCCAGTCAAGCCTCAGTTTACCTTTCAGCTGTTCGTTCACACCCTCTGCAGGGTCCCCCAGCTCCAGCCCACTGGGCCTGTTTGTTGCCTATCTGAGTCACTTGATTCATTTCACCAAACTTAGTATCTTCTATGTGCAAAGCCCCGTGTAGACACGGGGGACAAAAACACGAGTCTCAGCACACTTTCTGAAGTTGAGGAGCTCTTCATCAGGTGAGGAAGTGAAACCAGAAGACGGCTCAGTGGATGCCTTAGCCAAGCGCTGGGAAGGTAACAGAGGGGGCCTTTGCCTATCCTTTCCTGAAAGGCCCCCTACCCACCTCTCAGACCTGTCAAATAAAATCGAGGCTCACTGCTGAGATCTTGAAACCCTCAGAGATTTCCAATCCTAGCTGACCATCAGAATTAGTTACCTAGAATACTTAAAGATACATTGATGCTTGAACATGCCCCCCAGCCAGTTGCACCAGAATCTCTGGGTGTAAATCCAATGGGAAGGCAGGGAAGAAACCTGCAATTGCTCCACGTAACTCAACTGGGCTCTGGGTCCAGTTCCTGCGTGTTCTCAGAACACGGGCTGCTGCGTCTCGCTCACCCCCTCCACCTCTGCCCCATCTCCTTTCTTCTCTCTCCATCTTCCTCTCTGGGGAGAGTCCCCTCCTGCCCTTGCTCCTAGGTCTTCTGCATAAAGATTGGCCTTTTATGAGTCACTGCCAGGCAATCGTGAAGGGACAATATTTTGCAGCCTCTTGACCAAAGCTTTTAAAATGAGAATCCGATATTGCACAGATGGTGGGGTTTATTAAACTATGTCAAGTGTGTAATTATCTCCTGAGACCTCACACACAGTGGTCCGAGTCTCCAGTAAACCAGGAGGATACTCCTGGAAAAATCACAACACGCCAACAAGCGTTTATTAGGTGTCTTCGAAGTGCCTTGCCTGGGAACCACCAGGAAGTGCCCCACCTGCATCCCTGGGATGCTGACATTCTGTAAGGCTCTGCTTCTCTTTCTGGACGCCTTCCAATCTATTATATTATTCCATCTTCCTGACACTGATTGGTTCTTCATAATTAGAGCTCTTAAAGACACTGTCCTTTAGCTTCCAAGACTCACTGCTCTTTATCTTTTTAAGAACTGTGAAAATAACATGTGTAAAAGGCCACCTCCATGCTTCTGAGGCAGGTGGAAGTTCCTCCAGTTACACGGGGCTTCCTAATTCTCGTTCAGCGTGCGGCTAAATGTTAGAAGTGATAACACTGCACTAAAAATATAAGTTTTCACGGGGCTGGGAGAGGGGAACTTATTTCAGTCAAATATTCCCCATTCATTTCCGATTCTCCCCATCGTTATGACAGTAAAGTATGGCGTAAAGTTTTATGACAAACATCCTCAAGGGCAGGGGGGCCACCCTGCTGGGGAGTGCTCCGTACCATGCCCTTGAGACTCAGTTCCAGAAAATATAGTTTCCTCAGCAGGAGGAGGGCAGCGAAGAGCAAGGAGAAACTTTACTTAAATAAAAACCTCTATCTGTGCGTGTGTGCGTTCGCCCATATAAAATTATTTATTACACATTGAATAAAAGAACAATAAAATCTATATCACGTATATACTAACAGTGTGCTCATATTTTGCCTTTAATTATGTCTTTAATCCTTGGCATTACATAATGTCACTGAAAAAGGGTATAAAAATAAGGTATCTTTACAAGGAGATAAGAGAAGTTAGTTCCAAATCTAATAAGAATGAGACAAGGGGGGAGGGGCAATATAGCAGTAGGGGATTAGGAAGTATAAACTATTACGTATAAAATAAGCTATGAGGATATACTGTGCAACACAGGGAACACAGCTAATATTGTACAGTAACTATAAATGGAGTATAACCTTTAAAAATTGTGAATCGTATTGGACACCTGTAACTTACATAATATTGTACATCAACTATACTTTGATAAAAAAATTCAAAAGAAAGAATGAAATAAAATTAGAAAAAATTAAATTGAATGATTTAAAAGTTACAGTTGATTGTAATATGAATATATGAAATGATTTATCTGCTGGTTTACAGGTAATAATAAAAAGCAAATCAGGTACGGAACAGTAACGAAAGCCTCAATGACAGTTTTCAAACGTAGGTCATTCCCAAGGAGGAGAGAGCACACCCTCTCTCCCCTACTCTGTTATCCCAAATCTAATCAATAAAATGCAACCTAAACTATCTTAAGTGGGTAAAACGTCCATGGAAAACCCTGACTTGCAAACACTTGGCGGTTTTATATATTCCTATTCCTCCCTGAATGCAGGTCCAGGATGTGCATTTCATGCCTGTGACACCTGTTAGAGGTTGTTAGAAACCTGTTAGAAAGATGTTTGTTCTGAGTCTGTGTATGTATGAAACAAAGTCACCACCACTATAAAAAGAAAACAGATTCATTTGATATTTCTAGCAAATGTCCCAGTCGGGATGGCCCTCCTGTCTGTGGGGTCAGTTAAGGGGTCGGGGAGGGGGGCCTTGGATCCAAGAGAAGCAGCCGCTGGCCCGGGGTCCCTCTTACCTGAGCGGTTGTTGGGAGACACGCGCACAGGGGAGATGGAGGGTGTGCGGGACGAGGAGTAGGGTCTTTGCCGATCCCTCTCGATGGTTGAAGATGAGGCTACGAAGTGATATTGTGACCATCCATCCTGCAATAGACAGCAGCTCCTATTAACTGGGGAAGGCAGAGAGATGCCTCACCTCCTCACACTTGGACGTTCCAAGCACTGGAATTTGCAAAACATTTCTCCAGTCTGTCAGGAGAGATCTCAGATCTCTGCTCCTCCATCATCCAGGTCAACAGAGAGGAGTGGTAACTGAGACCCACCCCCTGCTCCCTCCAGACAGCCTGACTCGGGGAGGGCCTGCCCTTAGTGCTTGCTTTCCTCCCCAGCTGTGAGATAAATGGTCTCTTTGCAAACCTGCTTTGGCCTGAAGACTGTATTTAAATGAAAACATGCTGCTCAGAATGAGCCTGAAACTCTATTTTTTGCCTGCCTGGCTCCAGCTCTGTCTGGCTCTCTTTTCAACCACCTCCAAGTTTTCCGAAGTGTTTACTCTTCTTTCCTCGGGACCAATCTGTTAGTGATCAGAATGCCGGGAAGCATCGTCCCTTCCCTTCGTCCCTTCCCGTTTATCTCCCTTACATGGTTTCAAGGTCCTTCTCTGCCTCAAATGCCCCGTCCCCACCAGCTCAAGGCCTTCAGCATGACTGTTGCCAAGTATGCACACCCAGGTTGCTACGTTCTCTGATTTGCCCCAGGAATTATATTTTTCAATGTAGAGCATATTCAAAATGCCTCCTACCAATCAATCCTCCATTAGCCTTCTAATATCTGGTTAATATAGGAAAAGCATATATACCATTTTTCATCATGAGAGCCATATAAATACATTATGGATCATTTTTTGAATTTAGAAAGCATAAAGAAGAAAATAAAAATAGCCAACAATTCCACTCTCCTCCTCCCCAGAGAACTTCTGTTGAGATGTCACAGTATTTCCTTTCAGTCTTTTTTCTTCTTTAATTCAAGTTTAGTTTTCTCAAAGCAAGATGTCAAAGAGTACTGACATTATCAAGGAAAAGCAGACACCTGCTCCACTCCCACTTCCTGCTTCACAGAGGCAACCATTTTTAACTCTTTTGGTTTTTTCTTTTTCTGACCTTTATAAGGGACTCAATTCTGTATAAAGAATCATTGCAAACATAAACGGACGAAAGTTAACAAAGAACAGAATTTAAACTCATTTCAATATTTGTGTCTTTCTTTATGTAATTCTCATTATTCCTGTTCTATTTGACCTGTAGGATAAAGCCAAAATTAGAAGTATGCTATTATAAAAGCTACTGCCTAGTGCTTATTGAGTATTTACTCCATGGCAAGATTTTCACAACAATCCCATGGGCTGGATACTATTATTAGCTCCATTTTACAGAGGAAGAATCTGAGCCTTAGAAAGTTAATGGGCCGCCCAAAGTCAAACAGTAAACAAGTGAAGACTCATGTCAACACTAAAATGTGGCATATTGAAAAGATGAAAACTCTAATTTGAAAAGATACATGCACCCCAAGATTCATAGCAGCACTATTTACATTAGCCAAGACATGGAAGCAAACTAAATGCCCATCGACAGATGAATAGATAAAGAAGATGTGGTATGTATATATATATATATATATACACACACACACACACACACACACACATATACATACAATGGAATACTACTCAGCTATAAAAAAGAATGAAATAGTGTCATTTGCAGCAACATGGATGGACCTAGAGATGATTCTCATACTAAGTAAAGTAAGTCAGACAGAGAAAGACAAATATCGTATGATATCACTTATATGTGGCATCTAAAAAAACTGATACAAGTGAACTTATTTATGAAACAGAAACAGACTCACAGATATAGAAAACAAATTTACGGTTACCAAAGGGGAAGGGGGGGGATAAATTAGGAGTTTGGGATTAACAGATACACACTACTGTTTATAAAACAGATAAACAACAAGGACCTACTGTAGAGCACAGGGAACTATATTCAATATCTTATAATAACCTATAAGTGAAAATAATCTGAAAAAGAATACATATATATATATATATATATATAACTGAATCACTTTGCTGTACACCTGAGACATCGTAAATCAACTACACTTCAATAAAAACATGTGGCATATTGATAAGTCCTTGGAAGTAAGCTGAGGGGATTGAGATGCTATTTGACGGCGTAAGGTTGGGCAAGTGCTCTGGGAACAGTTAACGTTGCGGCAGAGACCTGGCAGATGACAAGAAGCCAGACACTGAAGACACAGGTTGGGGGTTCCGAGCCAGGGGAAGAGCAGAGGTGAAGACCCTGGGGTGGGAAAGCTCTTGGCTGATGTGAGCGCAGCAGAAAGTTTCTGTGACTGAAGGGGAGTGAGCAAGGGGGACCAGGAAGACAAGAAGCCTTCTGAGTGTCTAGGACAGTCTGGGGAGAGTAGAACAGAAATGGGGAGACTAGTTAAGGAGCTATTCCACTAGAGGGAGGGAGAGATGACCCTGGCTTGGGTGTGGGCTGGTGGTGAGCAAGGCGCAGATTTTGCATCTAAGTTGGATTTACTGATGACTCGGCTACTGGGTGTGGGAGAGAGGAATCAAGCCTGACCCCGATGCTGCTGGTGTGAACAACGGGGGCTGGAGATGTCACTCACTGAGACAGGGGACCACTGGAAGAGGAGTGGCTTTAGGAAGTGAGATCAGTACTGCCATCCGGGATGTGCTGGGTTACAGATGCCTGCTGGACATGAAAGAAAAGAGAGAGAATAAAGCAGAAGCTGAAAACTGGGATTTCAGGAGTGATGTCAGACTTAGAGGTAAACTTTTGCAGTTCAGTATACAGGTATCACTTGAAGCTAAGAGAATGGATGGAAGCCTTGCACATGAATGCAAATAGAGGAAAGCAGAGGACACAGGGCTGGGACACTCCAATACTTAGAGGGCACAGAGAGCAAGGAGAAAATTCACAGGACACTGAGAACGAGCAGAGTGAGCTGGGCGCAGAACCAGAGGGTGTGACGTCAGGCAAGACCAGGAAAGAAGATGCAGAAAGGAGGAGAAGGAGGCCAGCTGAATCACAAGGAGGACCACGAACAGTCCCTTGGCCTTGGGAAGATGGAAGTCAGTGTGACTGGAACAAAAGTACTTTCTTTGGTCTGGTTGGTAAATCTCTAACTCAGGTAGGCTCAAAAGAGAGTGAGAACTGGTGGAGAAATGGTGAGTTCAGACAGCCTTTGGCAAAAGCTGATGATTAAGGGGAGCCCAGACATGGGGCTTCAAGAGCTAGAGCGACTAAGAGAAGTTTTAATACATCACCTGGAAGAGATTGCGGCATTTCGCATGCTGATGGGAATGACTCGACATAGAGGAAGAAAAACTGGGGACGCAGGAGAAGAGAGGAAAACACTTCTTAAGAAAGGAGGGGTTGATGGGATTCAGTGAGCAGTGGGGTCATGGGCCATGGGATCAGGAGAGAAGACAGACAGGCTGCACAGCCACAGACGCAGCAGGAGATTGGGCTGGTCTGATGATGGGACAATGAAGATGTCCTGTTCTGTCTTCTGACATTTTCTGGAGGGGGCGTGGGGATGAGAAGTGAGGTCATCCATCCGCTGAGAATGAGAAGGAGTTGGAATTCAGAAGATGGAAGGGGCGAGGGGAAGGGAGGGAGGAGGAAAGGAGAGAGCAAGAAGAGAAGCGTGAGACAGTTCTGAAGGTAGGCGGGGTGCAGGCTGACCGTGGCCATGTAGTCTGGTGTCCAGGAGCTGAGAGGTGACTTGAGGCTCGTGGCAATGAATCCAAAAGGAGAAGACTCATCCCCACGGTGGCTTGTTTTCCTCCAGCCACATTCAGCTGCCCTGGGGCAGGTGTGAGTAGATGGAATCGGATGGGGGTGGTCAGAAAAGTGACTTGGAAGGAGACAGGGACAAGGGGATGCAAAGGGCATGTCACGGAAGCCCACGGAATCTAAGCTGGGTAGAGAGGAAAGTGAAGACTGAGGGAGGAGACGGGGAATGAACGCTAGCCAGTGGACTGAGGATGGGAAAAGGGTCAGAGCTATTGGAAGGGGGCACTTCACAGATGCTAGGGGCTTCCTTGAGGGAGGAGAGGAGAACGTCCCAGAAAGAGCACAGAGGAGCAAGGGAGATACCCAGTCCGCCTCCAAGCCTAGTGACGTGGGGCAGAGCGGACAGGACATGACAAGCCACCACGTGAGAGGGTTGCCGGGGGCTGGGGGGTGTCCTTGCGGACAGCCGGCGTCACAGCAAGAAGCCTGAGAAAAGAAGGGTTGGGTGGGTATTGGATACAGGGGGTCTTACTGACAGTAGCCTGTGGGTTCAAGGGGGAAAGGATGAGAGGTGGGTAGGAGAAAGGGAGAAAAGGGGAATACTGGGGCGGATTACTGGTTATTTAGAGCTTTTGAGTGAGAAGAGTCCAGAAATGATGGCTGAGCCAGGAGTCCTGGGCAGTTGGTGTTGACCGAGGCAAGGAGGGTCTAAGGGCAAATAGCTAAAACCTCTCCCAGGAAGGGTGGGAGCCGTGGTAACAGGCAGGTGTCAGGGCAGGAGGAGAAAATGTACTGTCTCTGAGGGATTCTGGGCGTTTCCCTTAAACTCTCCAGAGGATGGCAGCAGGCACAGGGGAGGAGCAGTCTTACAAAAGCCTGTAAAGTACTTCAGAAGTGAATGGACCCATGACTCACATACGGGAACAATTAAAAAATTTGTTTTAAGAAGACGTTCCTTTCTTGTGAAGGGAATGCTTTGTTGACAGCAAAAATCCTTAAATATGACCAAACAGAGGCAGATCATTTTATGTTTGTCTCACTTGCAATTTAGAAGATATTCTTTGCAGGGGGGGCAGGGTTCCAAGGAGTGGCTCAGGAAATTGCTTTAATCAAACCCTTGGCTTCTTTGGTCATGAATAAGTCATGATACTCCATATGTCATGAAAGGTGGGCAAGGCATTTCATAATAAGAATGTGGGCTAACATCTGATATGTCCTAAGACCAGAGGAGACACCCGACGTGAAGGTGGTATGAGTCCGGCTCTGGTTCTGCTTGGCGAGCGGCACTGTACTCAGCGTCTCCCTCTTACGCAGGTGAGTGGAGACGTTTTGCTCAACGGTTCACAATTGATGACGCTTAGATTCCAATGGGACCAGGTAAGTATTTACATCTCTGGAAGTGTCAGCAAAATGGATGTAATAATAAAACTTCTTGTGAAGGAAGAAACTCATAAAAAAGCACCAGAAAAAGATTTCAAATCCTTTATAAGACCCATTTCTGAGAATACAATCGCATGACAGAGGTGAGTCTTGCAGGTGACTTGTCTGTGGGTGATGGGATTAGCGGACACCTGAGGATGGCAGGGAGTGTGTCAGAGGCACCGAGAATGTCGCCCCAGCCAGACACCTCTGCTTATGGCCAGTGATCGTATGCATGTGGGCACAGAAACTTTGAATGGAGGTGGGAATGGGGAGTCTGGGGAACAGGGCAGAGTGGAAACCCAGTTAAGGCTCTGGATTAGAGCAGTTTCCTGAGCCACAACTTGGGAGATCCTGGAGGAGCAAGGAAGGTGACCTGGTCCCCGCTCCATATCCATCTTCCCCCTCATTCACGGATGCAGAGTGAAAGGTGTGATGACCAACAAAGACTTCCAACATCACTACCGTCACCAACGCCCAGAAGGGACCTCAGTTTTAATTCTGATGGCACATCCTTCCACACATCATGGAAAAGTGTAACCTTGGATGCTAGAGACCAGGGTACAGATAAATCTACACTCGTTTTAGTGATGCTGAATAACTACCTGGAGGGTAGATCTCATGACCCTTGACATCTTTTACTGCATGAAATTTTTAGTCATTCTACTGAAAAAAAAAAGTTTTGCTTTCTAAAGAAGAAGGACATGAAGATATATTTTCTTTGGGAAAGTTATTGCTGAGCTAACATCTCTTTTAACCAACCAGCCATGGACATACTTGTTATCTAGCCAGCCTGCAATAAATTTATTATTCATTTACTTCCCACTGTCACTCAGAAAGACTTGAAAGTGGTTTACAGAAACACACACAACTTGGGCACATAGCTTTTAAATCATTATTTGCCTCTTTTTTAATAAATTTATTTATTTTATTTATTTATTCTTGGCTGCGTTGGGTCTTCGTTGCTGTGCGCGGGCTTTCTCTAGTTGCGGCGAGCGGGGGCTACTCTTTGTTGCGGTGCACGGGCTTCTCATTGCGGTGGCTTCTCTTGTTGCAGAGCTCAGGCTCTAGGCACACGGGTTTCAGTAGTTGTGGCACGTGGGCTCAGTACTTGTGGCTTGCAGGCTCTAGAGCGCAGGCAGTAGTTGTGGCCCATGGGCTTAGTTGCTCCGCGGCATGTGGGACCTCCCCGGACCAGGGCTCGAACCCGTGTCCCCTGCATTGGCAGGCAGATTCTTAACCACTGTGCCACCAGGGAAGCCCTATTTGCCTCTTTGATGACGATGTTTTCTTTTTAACATTTTCAGTCTCTGTAGACCAGAGGTTGTTCCCCAAATTCTATTGGGTGCTTAACCACAGTTCCCCTTCATACCATCCCTTTGGCTTAGATAAGAAAGTTCAAGGAAGGAAACAGAATGAAAAATAGCCACATTAACTAGGGCAGGGCCGTTAATCCTTAGTATTGATGATAAAGAACTCTTTTAATATCTGTCTTTCACCTCCAGCAAAATGACCGCAAAGTTGTGCCCTTCAGCTCAAGACACAGCCAAGATGTCAAACATGTGATACGATATCTGCACCTCAGATTGGTTTTTATTTTTAACACATTAAACTTAAAACTGGAGATTGTTAAATTGTTCCAAGTATAAGAAATAGAAATCCAAAAGAGAAGAGGATTTCAAAGTCATTGAACTTTAAATTGCCACCAGAAATAATCTGATTTTCTTTATCTTACCCTTTTACTGTCCTTCCACCAGTTTCAGCTTCTGTATGAAAGTTCCCGGCATGTTTCTTTATGAAATTGTTTTATTCCCCAAAGCTACTCTCGTCCTCATGGTTACTCTCAATGGTCCAGAAAGTGCGAGAATCAAGGCAACTTTCTTCACAGCCTCATGACCATTGGGTCCTCATAGTTTGACTACACGGTGGTCACTATTTCCTACAGATCTTTCCCTTAAGTGTTTTGAGGCCCCTGAATTTATAACCATCTCCTTTATATATATATATTTTACCATCCTATAAACATCTCCATGAAGAGAGAGTTGGTGGAGAGACTTCCACCAACAGAGCCCAGAGGAAGGGGCTAAGTGGTTTTCAGACCCGTCTACACGAGGCTAGTACAGCACACACCCGCCCCATAGCCTCTTATTCTGGAACCCGTGCAGGACATTCAATTCAGATCAGCACGTGAATATCTTAGGTTTGTGTGCAAAGAAATGAATAGAGCTGTTTGTCAAGGCTCAAACCTGCTTTCACCTTGGGTGTCTCTGTTGAGAGAGGTGGAATTAGACAATTGTTCAAGTCAGCCCTTCTGTCCCACGACCCATTAGGTCCACATTGACTGGTCAGCTCTGTCTCGGTTTCTTTTCCATAAATTAAGGGCAAAACGATTCAATCAGCTCTGGGAGTTTTAAATATAGTCCTGCCTGGGCCTCGGGCTCTGAGATTCTGTTGGAATTGTTCTGAGTAAGGTCTGGGCGTTGGTATTTTCAAAAGCACTCAGGAGATGTTAATGAATAGCGTGGCTGGGAACCACTGGCTTGGAGTTTCCATGCATACTTGGCAGTGACTAATAGGGATACAGAATACATTTTACAGGGCTAAATCCTAGGAGGCCTTTAGGTCTTCGACTCCATTTCTCAGAGTCAGATGAGGCACTGACTTCTACAGGAACAAAAATAGGTCCAACCTCAGAGCAGAGAGGTGGCCCCCGATCCCGCCTGCCGCAATGAGCCCCAATCACACCCGATTACCCAGCAATCGCCACGTGATTCAATTTCCCAGTCTACACCTTTGATCAGGCAGCTCTGAGACCTGACACAACACCTTCTCTTTTTCTGTCAAATCTTACTCACCCGGCTCAGTTTTGTGCTAGGTAAACTGAAGGCAGGCAGCACGTGCTCATTCAATCGCTCTTGCTAAATGAATCATGTCTCCGAGGTTCAGGGGAGCTTTTAGCAATACAGCTATGGTTTTCCTTGCCTGCTATGAACAAAATGCTAAGACTGCACACTTATGTCTGCTGCAAGCCTGTCCATCTGCCCAGCTGTGAGGCAGGGCTGGGCCTTATTATTTCCTGGTCTCTAGCCTAGTAGCTGCAATACAGAAGTGCCTAATAAATGCTGCTAGATGGATTCAATGATTTAAGATGACCTCATTAATTGTTATAAACGCAATGATAATCAATGTCATAGTCTTTACTGCTAACTCCACAGTTCTTACACTCGTACAGTTCTATAACAAATGAAGGTTATCGGAGCCTTACAGTTTTCTGTTTTCTTAATTTTAGCTTAGAGTAACCTCATCAGTCTATTCTGCTGCTGTTGGTATATCTGTCCTTTACGACATACTTACTGCTGGGCTGAAGGCAGTGTCGGTTTAGGTAAACTGGTACCTACGGATTGCCTACTCTACGTGAAATGGTAATTTCTCTCCGTTCCCCATGTTTCAATGTGAGGTATATAAAATTGTCTCCTCTTTAACCAATCTTGTAAATAATTCTGGTGCATCATTATACCTGCCACATCTGGGCCTGGCTTGGTGCTGATTCCATTCACAGCCCTCGGAGCACGTACATCTTTACCTCTTGCACATGCCCCGCCCCCAATCTCTACTGCTTCTTGCGTCCTGCAGCTCAGAAACCACGAGCCCCCATCCACAGCAAATACACTCAGTTTTCCCCAAACACAATCCTTAGGAGAGCTGGAGAAAAAGGAGGAGAAGGGAGAGCGCATCACATTTCTCATTAGATATGCTCCAATGTTCTTTAGTTTGGGTACAGGGGCCCACACCTGCTGTGAGGTGTGACATATGTCCCTTGGACTGACGGGCAGGTTTCTGGAGGGGGTCACCTTGTGGCAACATTACTGGGCAGGGAACACTGATGACCAGGGTCGCTGCTCTGGAGCGGGAACAGGGCGCTGTGCGTGCCAACAGGAGGTGTGCAGGGCATGTGGCTGTGCGGGAATGAAACGAGCCAGGCGGGAGTGTTCCCAGACCTTCTCCTCCCTGACCGCCAAAGAGCATCCTGTCACTGCCAGCGGAGCAGGGCAGTGGGCCCCGCCCCTAGTGCTGGATCAGAGAAGGGATGGAGGACACTGCCAGCTGGACCAGGAGGGAAAAGAGATTAGGGAGAGAACTTGTTCAATCTGTGTAACAAAGAGTTTAGGGCGAAAGTGGAGAGGAAGAGTGAATACCTCAAGGGCTGTCCGGAGAATCTGCTGATGAGGGAGGCTAGAGAAAAGGGGTTAAATACTAAATCTTCATCAACGTGCTTCAGGCGATGAGATTAACAGGGCATGGGTGGATATATGTATACGTATAACTGATTCACCCTGCTGTACAGCAGAAACTAATGCAACATTTTAAATCAACTATGCACCAATAAAAATTTTTAAAAAACCAAACAAACAGGGCATGGGATTTCACATTACTTGTGTTGTGATCTCTGACCTCTGGAAGAGGCGTGCTTCAGTGACTAGACAACGGTGGGGTGGAAAGTGACAAAGTTAGTGAATATCTACAGCTGTGATGGATAAGTTAAACGGGGAGGTTCCCATTAGCAGTTCTGTTTTCAAAGTGAGTTTTGGAAGTTTTATCTTCTAAGAATTTAGATGTAACAAATCTTTTCTAGTGATAAGTGACATCTCTGACTTGGACAAAAGCTTCAGAAAATAATTAACCTTGAAAATGGAGAATAGTTGTTCTTTCCACTGAGGATATTAATTGGCCCCCGAAATAGATACTAAGACACTGTTACTGCCAGTATATGTTTTTCCTCTCTTTGAAAACAGCTCTGGAGCTTCCTTAATTTGATAAGATTTAGCTGGCATCTAAACAAGGATTTCTCAGGGGGCATACAGAGACTCTTTAGTTCTGAAGTAACAAATACAAGCTTTTTGTGTTAGCTGTCCTTGAAGTCTCTCGGCCCATAGAGCTTGTCAATTCTAATTTGCTATGATGACTTGAGATATAAAGAAAGTGTGCTGAAAATCCTTGGGGCTTTAAGCAAACCAAGTCCGTCCACTCATTCAACCCAGAACACTTACAGCTTGTACTTCAATCACTTCGTCAGGAACCTATTTTTCAAATGAAAGTTAAAACCTGAGTTGTTGCCATCCGCTGAAAAAGGTAACCAGCTGAGATACTGCTCACTTAAGAAAAACTTGATTGCTCAAAATTGTGCCAGTTTTCCAGTCATTTTTTAAGTGGAATAAACCTATTGATTTAATCACATGAAGAGAAAGAAAAGATTCCAAATTAGCGGTAGTTATACACACATCCTCCTTACTTCAGTAAAAGGTATTATAGAGAAAAACATGGAAATAGAATATTCAGAGTCTGTGTGATTGAAGACCAAGCCAGATTTTGCCTGTCGATGAAACCACAGCTCCTCCTGGCTATAATAAAACAAGCTTCCATCTATTTTTAAGGTAAACTGTTTGTTAAAAGATTCATTAAAACTAATTCCATCAACAATTCCAAAAGCTATTAGAGTTAAATATTTAAACTAAATCTTAAGGGCCAAAAGGAAGTATCTGCAGAAGTAAATACCACCTGACATACCCGGTTACTTTCATTAGTTTGTTTCAGCTCTGGTGCTTCTAATGAAATTTAATTAAATTGATTTGGCTACTTAAAGGTACAGGATACATAAGGATAAGAGTCTTCTGCAGTATGTACCATCTTTTAAAAGCAAATACTGAGTAAATCCATTTTAGGAATTCCATTTATTACCACTGAACTAATTCTAAAGAACCAATATTACTGAGAAGATTTGACAAGTTGGAAAGAAATTGATATAATTTGGTGGAAGAAAGTATATCATGGTTAACTACCAGTAGTTAACTGGTGCCAAACGGAATGCAGAAAACCACCTGGCAAATTGAAATAAGAGCAGCTCAGGCCTTTTGTTTCCCTGGCATCACTTTGGAGGCCTTAAAACAAAGATCTGATGTAGATGATCTTGAACAATGGCCTCTGTGTTCCAACTAGTGCTGCAAAGTTACATTTGGGGTGAAACTGAACAAAGTCCCATCTTCAGGTTGACAAATCCAAATGTCTGGCTTCTAGCAGCAAAGTCATTCTGACATTTGAAAAGCCAGGTATTTTGCATCTATACTCATCAGCGGCCAACAAGTTCAAAGCTCACCCTGGGTCCCAACCTCAATGTCTGCACATTCCGCGCTGCTTCAGAATGCCTTAAACCATGGCAGTGGAAGCGGAGTCACGGAAGGAGCCCTCTGCTGATCTTGAACTCTGGGGTAGCTACATGGTTGCATTTGTTTAATAAACATTAATAAGTACCTGTGCTGGGTACGGGGCGAGAACAGAGACACAGGTAGGCATGGCTCCTGAGGGGAAGATAAAGGGGAGATGGGCGTTTAAAATAGGATTATATCACATTGCATTTCTGAAAGAGGCAGGAAGAAAAAGGCACAGGTTATTATGAGGGATCTTTACTAGCCTTGGAGAGTTGGAGAGAGAGGTTACCTTGAGGAAGAGACAAACTGAGATTGAAATAGCCAGGCTTGGTGGGAGAGGAGGGAAGGCATTCTTGGCTGAGGAATGAACCTTCGCCCATGCAGTGCAAAGGCACTGAGGTTGAGGAAGGTGAGCCTGGAGAGAAGGGTAGGAAAGTGAAAGAAACGGGAAGCCACTGAGAAGTTTTAATCAGGAGACTGACTGGGTCAGGTTTGGATTTATAAAAGTGTATTCTGAATTTTTAAGGGAAAAGAGATTGAAGATGGTGAAGGAGATTCCACGAAACCAAGCAGGCAGCAATCTCATCAGGCATAGGGACAGATGATGTGAAAATAAGGATGGGAGAGGTAGCTGGATTTGAGAGATATTCAGAGATAGAATCAGCAGGGCTTGGTGCCAAATGTAGTGAGATAAGGAAAAAGGAGGTATTAAATAAATCCTGGAATTCTGGAAAGAACAACCAGGTGGGTTAGGTGCTCTTTATAGAGATGGGCAACAGTGGAGGAAGAATAGATTTGGGGAAGATATTGAGAGGTACGTGTTAGATGTGTGGAAGGTTAGAGCTTGTGAGCTAGTTCAGTGGAGATGTCATGTGGGTTGTTGTGTATCTGTAAGCTTAGAGTTCAGGAGTGAGGACCACACAGAGAAATAAATGTGGATGCCATTGGCCTTCAAATGTATTTAAAAACCATGGGCCAGGGGCTTCCCCGGTGGCACAGTGGTTAAGAATCTGCCTGCCAATACAGGGGACACAGGTTCGAGCCCTGGTCCGGGAAGATCCCACGTGCCATGGAGCAACTAAGCCCGTGTTCCACAACTACTGACACTGCGCTCTAGAGCCCGTGAGCCACAACTACTGAGCCCACGTGCCACAACTACTGAAGCCCGTGCGCCTAGAGCCTGTGCTCTGCAACAAGAGAAGCCACGGCAATGAGAGGCCCGCACACCGCAACGAAGAGTAGCCCCCGCTCGCCACAACTAGAGAAAGCCCGCGCACAGCAACAAAGACCCAACGCAGCCAAAATTAAATAAATAAATAAATAAATTTATTTAAAAAAACAAACAAACAAGAAAACAACCATGGGCCAGATGAGATCATCTCCACTAGACGGAATAGGATGAAAAGCAAAGATGCCTCAGGGAAGACCAGGAGTCTGCAAAAAAGACTGAGATGGAGGCTTGCAAGTTCAGAGAACACCCTGGGGAGAGCGGCAGTGGAGAAGCCCGGGAGGAGATCATGTAAGGGAGGAGGATGTGGCCAGAACTGCTACAAATCCATTTCCTTTTCTTCCTAGACACACACCTGGACCACATGTCCCAGCCTGCCTTGCAGTTTGTATGGCCATGTGATGGAGATCCAGCTAAATAATGCACCCCCCCCCAAAGATATCCATGTCCTAGTTACCTAGAACCTGTGATAGGCTACCTTACGTAGCAAAGGGACTCTGCAGGTGTGATTAAGTTAAAGATATTGAAAGAGGGAGATTACTCCGAATTATCTGAGTGGGCCCAGTGCAATCACAAGGGTCCTTAAAGAGAGATGCAAGAGGGTGGCATTTAGAGAAGGTGATGTGACCATAGAAGCAGAAAAAGAAAATCAAAGAAGCTATGCTGATGGCTTAGAAAATGGAGGAAGGGGCCACTGGCCAAGGAGAGTGGCAGCCTCCAGAAGCTGGAAAAGGAAATGGATTCTCTAGACAGCTTCAGGAAGGGGTGCATCCAGGACCAACACTTTGATTTCAGCCCAGTGAAACCCCCAGTTTGCACTTCTGACCTCGAGAACTGTAGGATCATGAATTTGTGTTTCTTGAAGCCACTAATTTTGCTGTAATCTGTTAATGCAGCAATAGGAAACTAACAGAGAGCAATTAATTTGTTTTAAAGCCATGTTTATTTGGGGTGTGCTAGACACAATTGATCAGACTTGTGGACAACTTAAGATGATTAAATACGTGCAACAAGGTACTGCAACAGGATGTGAATATAATTTTCTTCCATTGTCTGTGTTTTGGCTAAGGTCCCAAAGCAGTGAATACCAGATGCCCCATTGCTCCAGATATATCCTCAAAGTAAAGAATTAGATCATCCATTCATAGTTGTGAAAGTGGAGGACAAAATAAGGTTCTGCAGCATTAAGACACGCTCCATCTCCAGATTAGATAAGACTAGGCTGAGAATTCACTAGTGGGTGGAGAATGCCAGTGGGGAGGGTTTCCTCGGAGGCAGTCAGTGGGCTGGGCATTCCCCATCCTTCCTCTCCTGAAGCCCGGGAAGTGAACTCCTTATTCCGCCTGACCACAGGCTCTCTGGAGTTTGGGGGTTGCAGGGACCGGTGTCTGCAGTACCGTTATCAGGGTGATGCACAGACTCAGTGCCAGAGGTGGACCAACCATGGAGCTTAAGAAGCTTAGGTCTCAGGCCTGTCCACTGCATGACCCCCCCTCCAAGGCCTGTAGGAAATTTTATATTCATAGAGTATATTCTTCTTAAACAGGATTACCCAAACTACCTAAGCTCCAGGGCGCAAAATCTGTATCCACTCTGGTCTATGTGCAGTGGAGAAGCAGAAGCCTGAGGTGGATGGAGAGTGCGGGGCACTTAGCTGGAGGCTCCAGGTCCAGGCCAGGAGTCCTCAGGTGGAGGCTGGTACCGGCGAGCAAACCACACCACTGCCCCCATGAGAGAAGGAGCCAGCACATGGGCATCTGTCATAGGCGCGATACCAATGCCAGGCTACAACCGCATGGGCCGGGCTCTCTCTCCTCTCTGCTAATCCCCCTCCCCTGCCAGAGCCTGATGGGGGGGGGTAGGGGGCATTGGGACACAGGAATGAACAGCTTCTGAGAGGGCGGGGGGCAGATGGAGGTAGGAAGAGAGAAGAAATTGATCATGTTCTTTCTCCCCAGGCAAATTAAGGCTCTCTTAGACGCAGTTCATCCCATCTACTGGGATCCACTGAAAAGGTGGGGTGAGTTTGAATGAACTGCCCAAAGTAAATAACAAGAATGGTGGTAGATTTACATGAAACTTAGTGAGTTTTTTTCTAATTTGAAAAGAGATATGCACCCCAATGTTTACAGTGCCACCGTTTACAGTAGCCAAGACATGGAAGCAACCTAAAGGATAGATGACAGATGATAGATGATAGATCTGTCCTCTCCCATCAACAGGTGAATGGATAAAGAAGATGTGGTACATATATACAATGGAATATTACCCAGCCATAAAAAAGAATGAAATAATGCCATTTGCAGCAACATGGATGGACTTAGAGATGATCATACTAAGTGAAGTTAAGTCAGAAAAAGACAAATATCATTTGATATCACTTATATGTAGAATTTAAATACATGATGCAAATGAACTTATTTACAAAACACAAATAGACTCACAGACATAGAAAACAAACTATGGTTACCAAAGGGGAAAGGGGGGTGTATAAATTAGGAGTTTGGGATTAACAGATACACACTAATATATATAAAAGAGATAAACAACAAGGTAAGGTCGTACTGTACAGCATAGGGAACTACATTTAATATCTTGTAATAACCTATAATGGAAAAGAATCTGAACAAGAATATACATACATGTACATATATATGTATGTATGTGTATGTATACATACATATACATATATAACTGTATATATATGTATAAGTGAATCACCCTGCTGTACACCTGAAACTAACACGACATTGTAAATCAATTACACTTCCAAGGAAAAAAAAAAAAGCTTAGTGAGTTTTCTAGTTCCTGATTCAATCCTTTTCCTCTGCCTTTTGTCTCTGGGGTATTTTCGAAGGTTCTGATTTAAAATGTTACAGTAAAGCCACCTGGCAGAGCAGAGGCAGGAAGGAAACATTCAGCTTGGACACCGGTCAGGAGGATTTTCCCCAACTTGGAGGTCCAGTCCCACAACAGCTCTACCTACTCACTTCTTGTTTAGAAACTGCCATGTGCATCAATTTCCACTTTTGCACAATTGATTTTTGCTTCTGTTCCCACTTGCGCCTTTGTTTTTGGACAGATATCATATGATTAGTGTCTGCGAATTGTCTCCGAGAGGTTAGGGGACCTCATGAAGGAGGACCTTATTTGTCAATACAAAAAAATCAACACGCGTATGTGTGTCATAGCTGAGTTTAACCTCAGCCTTTTTGTTTCCTACCCCAGCTTGACACGCAGTGATTTAGAAAAGAAAGAACTCAAGGAGCTACAATTTTGAGTCTTGAGGACACTGCACTCAGGTTGTTTAAGAGTCTGGCCAAAAGTCTTCACGTCCTTCCGGTCATCTCTTGGTGAAGAATTTTCCAGCACAGTAGAAAGATTAATAAATTCCTGGTAGGCAATTTCCTTGCTCAAATGACAGCTCTACATTCAGTCATTTAATTTATTTCTATAGAGGATTTACCACCTTTCTATCACCATCTTAGATACTCCCCAAGTAAAAATCTTAATTTTCAAAATGGCAACATGCTAAAGCAAGTATCAAAGTATTTCTTGCTCTTCTTGCTGCAAAGCTTAAAGATCAAAATTTTGAATTTTGATCATGTTGTGTTTTTTTCCTCGACAGTATTTCAAAATATCTTTCTAGTTCTTGCTGCAATCCAGTATTGATTTTTAAATATCCAGCAGGTGAGGGTGATGAGGGATGTGAAGCATGAAATGTGACTTCAGTTCGCAGGGATCAGGACCACTGGCTTATCTAGGTACAGAGGTCAGTCTCCTGGAAGCTGCGAAAGACAACACGGAGCGCTGTGTCCACTCTCTCATCCACCGTAGTTTGGACATTTGAGGAAATCTGCAGGCACGCCCTTCCCTATCCATAATTACTTATTGATTTCTTGTTTTGTGAGTGCAGTGGTGGCAAGGGCCAATGAAATGAATCCCATGGCAGTAAGAAAAGAGAGTCCTGCGCGATTCAGGCCGTGAAGGGCATGACTCCACTCCCATCAAAGCTCATTACTCACTGGCTGAATGGTACCTGCAACCTGAGAGTCTGTCTTTAAAGATTAGTTTTATGCTTTGTTTCTCTCATCCAAATGGCAACAGTGAATACAATATCGCTATCCGCAGAAACACCACCTTTTTCTATTTCAAGCACAGGTGGTTGGGCATTCTCTGAGACAAGCTCATTGTGCAAGATCCCAACGTTTCACGTGGTGGGTAGGGGGATGGGGTGCCCTACAGGAACACAACTGTAGAAACACGGGGACACGACTATTAGTGGGGGTAAAATGAGTCTGGTTTCGAACCCTGGTGATTGTCAACAGGTTGGATTCTGACCTTTGATTTGTCTTTGATTTGATCCCTGCATTTACAAACGCAGGATTTTAATTCGCTCAGAGAGTGGTTGAGTAGATGCTGTTGTCTCTGAAGCCCTCTGAGATACTTAGAGCGAAATAATGAGCCTCAGCATTGTAAGCCGAACACTGGACAAATTGTCTACTTGACAATAGGGACTGCCCTGTCCCTTTCCATGATGACTTTACAGGGTCTGTTTTAAAGGCTCAGCGTGTTTTCTTGGCGAGCAGCCCATGGAGAAGCAAGACAGTAGAACAGAGGTGGTGCCCCCTCAGTTAACATCACCGTCTTCTGGCACCCAGTGCTCAGAGGCATTCTCACCGTGATGCCCCGAGGCTTCCTGCTACTTCTTCACTCCATCTCAGGACATGTCTGTGCCTCAGGACAGAGCAGATTCATTGTACCTGGAGCTCCACGACTTCCCGTAGATCCATCACCCTGAGAAGGGTTCCCATGGTATCACACAGGATAGCCTGGGGTGACTCCATGTTGCTATTGTGGCTTTTCTCAGAACCTTCTAGGGTGGCCTGGAGTTCGCAAGGGTCTTTGCTGGGGCAGAGGGGCCTCACCCGCTGAGTCCCATTGAGACCCAGAGACCAGTGCTTGTCTGAAGGTGCAGATGGGAGCCGGGAAAGAACAAAAAGCTGCTGTGCTGGGCTGGCATGTTCACCCTGGGACTCTAGGAACATGTCCTACATAAGGCAGATGTCATGGGCGTTGGCAGGGGACCTCCTGGCTGGCACCTTGACCTAGGAGCCGACCATGACCAGGTAGGAATTAACCACCATCCAGTGCAACATTCAGGCATGCTGGCTGTAATTCTTTAATAAGAGGTTATTTTGCCCCAACATGAGAGCAAATGTGAAGATCTTGTTTGCATTTCTAATAATTAAACATTAACCTAAAACTATTTAACTAGAATTGAAAGAAGATTTTGATTCAAAGCCTAAAAATCATATGCTAAATCTTGTTCAAGTCTGAGTTCAAGTGATAAACAAGCTTACATTTTAAGTGACTGCTATGTAAATAACATTTGAAAGCAAAATGCGCCACGCCAATTTTAAAACCAAAGCCTGTTAATGGAATTTGTGTTTAGGAAGCCCCACTATATTGGTCTTGGACCTAACGTCTCACGAACACCGGCAGTGATCTGTACTGGCTGGGAATGAGATAAACGTCATTTTTTCTTGTCATTAAGCTGATGGCTGCATTGACAACCTTCACGGACACTGGTAGCCAAGAGGGAAATTTAGAAGTTTGCAGAAACAGAGAAATCAAAGTAAGTATGAACTGCAATTTTTTTAAATAAATTTATTTATTTTATTTATTTATTTTTGGCTGCGTTGGGTCTTCATTGCTGCATGCGGGCTTTCTCTAGTTGCGGCGAGTGGGGGCTACTCTTTGTTGCGGTGCGTGGGCTTCTCATTGCGGTGGCTTCTCTTGTTGTGGAGCACGGGCTCTAGGTGCATGGGTTTCATTAGTTGTGGCACGTGGGCTCAGCAGTTGTGGCTCGTGGGTTCTAGAGCGCAGGCTCAGTAGTTGTGGCGCATGGGCTTAGTTGCTCCACGGCATGTGGGATCTTCCCGGACCAGGGCTCGGACCCGTGTCCCCTGCATTGGCAGGCAGATTCTTAACCCCTGTGCCACCAGGGAAGTCCCTAAACTGCAATTTTTAAAAAAGTTAAACCATCTACATTATTTTTGCCAAAGATGTAGACATGCTTCATTTAACTTATTTCATTTACTTCATTCTTGTTTTCGAGCACATAGTCACACAGTCTTTTTCAGGGAGCATTTGTTCATTTTGCATAATATACATTTAAGGTATCCATTCAGAATTCCGTTCATTAGGAGTTGACATTAATTATGCTACAGTTGGGGGCAAGTCTCACTGCAATTTCTATGAAGAAATGACTTGTAGTGTAAGTTTGTAATACACATCCTCCCCAAATTAATATCTGAACCAAGGAGGAAAACTGTTTTTTCTATAAAAGTACAAATAAATCTCATCTAGTTATTAAATATTATAGCACCATTATGTTGCACAATTTTTAGCTCTAAGTTCACGCTCTTTATGATGCTTACAAGTCATTCTTTAAAAGTTTGAATTGAATATTTTTTTTAATTGAAGTATTGTTGATTTACAATGTTGTGTTCATTTCCAGTGTACAGCAAAGTGATTCAGTTATCATTCATCTAAATTAATCTGCTCTACAATTATTTCAGATGGAATGATCTTAATTCAGATGTGGTGAAGAGGTCAGAAAACTGATTTTCAGGGGAGGTGATATTAAAAAGAATATTCAGGGAGGCGGGTAGGGTGGAAGGTGGGGTACAGATGTTTGCAAAGGCTCCACAGCGTGGGAGAGAAGGAGGGAGAGGGAACTGGGGGCACAGAAGTTAGGTACAGCTGGCGGCTGAGGGCAGGCAGAGCCAGGAATTAAATGGAGAGCTAGGCTGCGGCTGCACCTGAAAGGTCTCACGGGCTGCGCGAAGATGTCTGGGTTTCTTCCTGCGGGCGGTGGGAGCCACTGAGAGGTGCAGTAGTAATTTAATCAGATGTGCTTTTTAGGAAGTTCACCCCGGCTGCCCTTTGGAGAACAGACAGGAGTGGAGGAAGCCAGAAGGCGCGGAGACCAGTTAGGATGGGGGTTGATAATCCAGAAGCCGGAAGCAGCTTTTCATGGCCATGGCCGTGGAGAGAGATGGATGGAGACAGAAGACTGGGGTTTTCTGGTGGGTTCGACGCAGATGTGTGAAGGAGAGGAAAGAGCCAGTGGTGGTTCCTGGGTCCTGGCTAGGGTGACGGGTGGAGGGCTGTGATCAGAGAATGCAGGGAGAGGAGCCGGATCCAGGAACAGTGGGCTCGTGTGAGGTGCTGCAGGCATCTGAGTAGGTCATCTAGCGGATGGCTAGATATATGGAGAGGCCGGGCCTGGAGAAAGAGATGCGGGAGACCACTACACGTGGCTGGTAACTGAACCCAGGGAAGGGCTCCAGACACCCAGCAAGAGGCCGTGTGCCAGATGAGAAAGATCTAAACACAGAGCCCTGAGCGACACCAGCATTTAGGGAATGAACAGGAAGACGAGCCCATAAAGGATGGAGGAGGGACAACCAGAGAGCCTGAGGCAACTCAGGGGACGATGGTGTCACGGGGAGTCGGGAGACTTTCTGCGAGTGACGCCGTTTATCACATTTTCAAACTATCAACGTACAGGGTCACGGCAGGGCCTCTTATCGGAGGGACACGGCATGCTGTCTCCTAAGCCTGGGCCTGACCTCACCCCTTCTCATTCCAACCCTCTGCACCACCCTCAATCCAACGAGCCTGTCTTCAGCATGCTCGACCTGCCACGTACACAAACTCCGCACTAAAATGGAATAAAAGCGTTCCAGCTACCTCTAAAACCCTGACAACTTTCATTGTCACTACTGGGCTTCCTACAAAACCCTATGTGTGTAGTTTGGTTTACCTACACCCCACCACGCAAGAGTCTTCCCTTTGGGGCTGTGCAGACATTGCCAGCATCGTTGGCTGGCACAGCTGCTTAGGAGAAAGACCGTGGCAAGGGGGCCCTGGATTAGGCATCGAGCGGCTGGAAAGAGGGAAGACGAACAAAGAAAGGGGATCGTGAAAATGCAGGTGGAGGTGAACAACGATGACGATGATAAAATGAAATACTAGGATCCAAATGTCCAGCTGCCTGTGGACAGGACGGCACAGAGCATTTGTCAGCCAAACGGCATGAAAACTGTTCTAGGATTCACAGCAGTTAACTCCCACTGGTATGTGACTCTCCAGCTGACAAAGCTCTGAGATGACCGCTGTCCCCTTTGAGGTCATCAGCAATGTGGCCAGGCAGGTGTATGGCGTTTACTTCATGGATGAGGAAAGCAAGGGACGGGAATGGGACCAATGGGGAGATGCCCGCAGTGTCCATGAAAAGATGTGAAGGTTCTCGGATGCAAGGGTTGAGGAAAGTTCCAGGCTCTGATACATAAAGCAGAAGGAAGGCATCACGGAGGTCCATTTTAGACCATTTTTAGAGGTTATTTACTTTTCTGGAGACTCTGTGTCAGGAACCTGCCCACCAGGTTCAGAGAGCTGGATACAAAACAACACCAGTGCATCTCTGAGCCCCGACTGTGAGGCCCGGTGAATTCTCCCTGTCCGTCTGAGGAGTGGGCCACAGGACTGCCCGAAGTCAGCTGCTGCACCGATGGGCAGAGAGGCTCACGTAACTTGCCCAAGGCCATGCTGCTAGTAAGTGGCAGGGCTGTGCCTTTAACCTCTGGCTGTTTGATTCTAAGTCCTGTGCTCTGTGTACTTCACCAGCTGGTACAATGAGCCCCCCAGGAACTAATACACTCCCAGGCTTCATTAGTTGAAGTTCAGTGCCCAGCACCAGGGAATATAGTCTCATTATTCTCTTTCTTCGCCTGCAAATAAACTTGGAAGAATATATTCATTTTGGGGTGCTACATTACAAAAGGGATGCTCACGAACTTGCACGCACGTGGAAAAAAGTGACAGCAGTGGCGAAGGTCGTGGAAACGTTGATATATTACAACTGAGCATGAGTTGTGTGAGTGAAAAATATTGCTGCCATATCGGTAAGCAAAGGATGCTGCAGCCATCAAGCCATCGCATTACAGCCGCCCTGACGGTGAGCCCCGAGGGAACTCAGGATGGAGGCAAGATGCCCCCCATCTAGCAGTCAGCTGTGGCAGCTACCCCCTGACGGTGCCCCCTGAGGACACTCAGGATGGGAAAGCACAGGATACTGGCCCCAGAGAGCTGAGGTGCATATCAAAGCAAAGATTTCAGTGAGCCCAGACTCTTACATCTTCCCATACACAGAAAAGCACTAAGCTCCTTAACTTGAGATGTCTGGTTTTCTTTAATTAACAGTCATCTTTTGATATTCCTACTACCTGGTCTTTGTTGCAGAAACTCCTGTGTATCCTGGCTCCCCCTCTTACCTCTTTGGAGCAGTCCTTCAGAATGATCTGAGATGCTGGGTCCCAGGCTTAAGTCCTCAGTTTTGTATACCAAATAAAACATAACTTTTTACTTTTAGGTTGTGCATTTTCTTTTCAGTCAACAGTTGTAATAATAATAAATGTTGCTATCCCTATAACTGAGAAGGGATGGCCTTGTACAGAGTTAGTTAACTTCAAAAACAGGAAGGCTATCATAGAGAAGAGAAATTAGACTTTTTAGTATGCGGTTGGAGGGCAGATGTTGCAGATAGGGAGATTTTTGCTTAACGTAAGAAGTTCTGAAAAATCATGGTCACCCTGAAATGGAATAAAATGCCCCATTAGGTAGTGATTACAATGAATATTTAAGAAATTTGAACAAAAGCAAATGACTACTGGAGCTGATACTGCCTTTCTTCTTTTAGTAAAATAACTCCTTTCCTCCTGCTACCAAGTTTTAGCAGGTGTCACGGCGGCCCACTTTTCCTGTCCTCCCTCACAGCTGGGTACCTGGCCATGGCCACATGACTGAGTTCTTGCTCCTGGGAGGAGAGCAGGAGTTTGCTGTTTGCTTCAAAGAGCGTGACTTTGGCTTCCCTGGTGGCGCAGTGGTTGAGAATCTGCCTGCCAATGCAGGGGACACGGGTTCGAGCCCTGGTCTGGGAAGATCCCACATGCTGCGGAGCAACTGGGCCCGTGAGCCACAACTACTGAGCCTGCGCGTCTGGAGCCTGTGCTCCGCAACGGGAGAGGCCGCGACAGTGAGAGGCCCGTGCACCGGGATGAAGAGTGGCCCCCGCTTGCCGCAACTGGAGAAAGCCCTCGCGCAGAAATGAAGACCCAACACAGCCAAAAATAAATAAATAAATAAATTAATTAATTAATTAAAAAAAAAAGAAGAGCGTGACTTGCCCTCACTCGTCCTCTCTCTCTTCCTATGGGCTGGAATGAGAGGGGACGAGCTAAGCTAGGGAGCTTTGTCCACACAGGCAAGGATGACACCCTAGTACAAGGCAGAGTAACAAGACGGGTCCCAGGGTTACCTGCTGACCCTGGACCACCTGCCTAACCAGCTACAGTTCCATGAGAGGGAAAGAGAGACCTGCTTAGCTGGAGCTTCTGTATTTTTGAGTCTCTCTGTTAGAGTGGCTTAGCCTGGGTCCTAACCAAACACGATTTTTTGGAGATGTACATAGGATTAAGGTATTATATAAGGGTTTGTAAGAGATGATTTCTATAATAATTGTACATACACACCCCCAGCAAATTTATCTCCTTGCAAAACGAGTTGTCCCAACAGACCATACCATAGTCAAACATAATCACTCTACTATGTCAGTGACCTCGTTTTTTTAAAGTACCAATGTTCAAAAAAGTCAAGAACTTTTGATCTCCTGCTTTTCTTTTATCCCTTTATCAAGTCTGTTCCAAGGCTCATCTTCTTTTCCTTTAGAAAACATCCTCTGCAAAAATACAGATGATAAAGACATTTTAAAGTTCTCTCTGTGGTTATCTAATCTTAAGGATTGGTTTAAAAAAAATACAAAAACGTGATGCATTATTTAGCCTGCTGGTGATAACATTCTTCTTCAGTTATTTATTTTCCCTTAGGGGAGAAAATCAGAAGTCCAGGCCTCACTGAAGTTGAAGATTTGGATAATGCAAATGTTTTGGCTCACAATGTATCAGGAATCCAACATAATTTGGTCAGCACTCCCGGCCAAAAGAATATTCTGATGTATTAAATGGATTTCTAAGTAAAATAAAGTAGCTGAGCTAATGAATTGTGATTCTGGCCTCTGTGCTTGGGTCCTAGGAGGAAATAAGCCAGTGCCAGATGGACCTTTAATTCTTTCTGATAGATATGCCATTTTTATTTCAATTTCCATCTCTCTACTCATGTTTTTCCTCTTAGACATAACGCCCTTTCCTCTTACCTCCTAACTTATGCACACTCTACAGATTCAAGATTTTGCTCTATAATTTTCCTTCTCTTAATTTATCCAGTAAACCTGTGGTACATAACTCTGAATCTAACGTAGTTGCCGATCGTTGTTCCACATTTCATTTTTATCCACAGTAGCTGCTCTACGTGTCATGTTTTCTTTGGAATTCTTCCTTTTCTAAGCCTATACTAGGTGTTTAATAAATAGATTTGAAGCATGGATAACTAAAAGACATGGATCAGGCATTTTTTAAATGATATATTAATTGTCAATGAAGAACAAAATGGAAATCTATTGTCCTGCTGATTAAAAACAATTCATAAGGATGAATGAATTTGGGTTTTCTCACCAAAGGACCTTTCAAAAAAGAAAAGCTTCTGTGCATTTTGAGCTTTGTTATTAGCAGCACTTATACTGAGCACAAAGTCCTCACTCCATATCACGACTGCATAATATGGAAGTTATTAAGAACATCTCTTGGGACTTCCCTGGTGGCACAGTGGTTAAGAATCCGCCTGCCAATGCAGGGGACACAGGTTCGAGCCCAGGTCGGGGAAGATCCCACATGCCACAGAGCAACTAAGCCTGTGTGCCGTGACTACTGAGCCTGCGCTCTAGAGCCCGCGAGCCACAACTACTGAAGCCCGGGTGCTGCAACTACTGAGCCCACGTGCCACAACTACTGAAGCCTGCACACCTAGAGCCCGTGCTCTGCAATGAGAAGCTCGCACACCGCAATGAAGAGTAGCCCCTGCTCACCGCAACTAGAGAAAGCCCACGCACAGCAACCCAATGCAACCAAAAAAAAAAACAAACAGCTCTTTCTCAATATTTTAAAATCCTGGGTCAATGAAAAACATCACCATCAGCTTCTCCAGCCCGTCTTTCTTGAGTCTCCTCACATGAATCACATTTTAAACCCTCTTTAGCTCTTGAGTTTTAGCTCCATTAAATTTCTGTCAACACATTCTTTTTTTTTTTTTCACGGCAAGAGAGAGACAATTACACTTTCTGAACCCTACTACCAACACAGGAAAAAACTAAGATGGAAAACTCATACTACTATTCAACAAATAACTTGTAGAGTCTCTAAAAGCCGTTTCCCTTCAATGCACAGAAGTATGACAAGGTGCATTTCAGCAAAGAGATGTTTGGGATCCAAGGGAAAGTGGAGTTTATTTGAGGCAGTAATATTTCATTGAACTTCTGGAGCCACCGATTCAGAACGACCAGCTCTTTTCTAATTTATAGCGTGTTCTTCATGTCTGGCTGCCTGTTTAGCTGAAGGATCCTGTCCTGGGAGAGAATTCATTTGTCTCCTGGAAGAGTCCCGGAAGGAACCACGTAGGGATGCTGGGATGTGCATTTCAAACAGAATGGAACCCAAAACACTTTAGATGAACAGCAAGATACGTAGGAAAGGACATAATTAATCCAGAACACTCCCCTAACCCTTAATTTTGCAATGTTTCAGCCTAAACATACTTTCTCTTAAGGAGCAGAAAAATCTTGAAAGGGAATTTTGAAATATATGGGCTAAACTTTAAAGTACAAAGTAATGAATGCTTATGGGAAACAGAAAGACCTCGGGGAAATCTAGAAGTAGACTAACTTAGTAGGACCAGTATTAAATATTTACTTTTTCCCACTGGCTTAGAAAATGACAAATTTTCCCTCTGGCCAGATGGGTCTTGCCCCCTCTGATGTGAGCCTCTTGCTGTGACCCCACCTCCCGATCCCAAGACTGGGAGGCGGGGGACCAAGGTGGCAATGACTTCCGGCTCCCCCTCCTCCTCCATGCAGGCTGCCAGGGGCTGCAAGGAGGTGCTTTGGGCAGCTGTTGATGGAAACCCTGTTCACGTTTTCTGAAATCCTATGGAGATCAATGCCTCGGCTATTCTCCCTGCCAATCTGTCAGGGGTGTTCTCTGCCCCATTTGTTAACTCAAATCTATCCTGGGATCTCCGATCATTTAAACGACTCACATTTGCTGGTCTGGTAACAACAAAACGACAACTTCTGGGAGATGTTGTTAAAGGACTCTCTCCCCTCCCAAGCAAAAAAGAAAAGTATGCATCTTTTGTTCAGCAGCATTTGGGAAGGAGGTGTAGAATTAAAATTTCTAGATGTGACCTTTTTCTCTCAAGGTTTATTTTTAAACCATTTTGGGGATGAAGTCTCCTCTGAAATGTATGATATAAACTCCTGCCGGCCTGGGGAGAGTCTACTGAACGAATGCCCAGCCTCTTGCTATGATCTACGGCTGTCATTAGGATTATCAGCCCTTCAACCTGATCAGTAACTAGGTCAGGGTCTCAGGCTAGGAACACGGGGCAGGCTGTCGGGTCTCTACTCAACGTTCCTGGGCTGCAATTCTTCTCAACCTCCTGAACTGCTTTTTACATTTTTTTCTGTCTCCTCTCTACTATTACTACATTATTCATTGATGCTTGTTGCTGCTTTTTTTTTTTTTTTTTTGGCAAATTCCCTCTCTTCATTACTTTTTAGTCTATTATACAATATAGAAGCTCAGAAAAACAAGCTTATTTTCTCTATGGCTATTGGTCTGTCCAATCCAGAAAGTTCATGAATCTTAGTGTATATTCAGGGGACACTTAGTGACCCTTTTCTTTTGCTTCTTCATTGATCTCTTGTTTCAGCTGTGTTTCAATTGCTCAGACTCTCAGACGAGGTCCCTTCATATCTATGACACATCTCGTTAGGACCAAATATTGTGTCTTTGGGCTCAGGGCCTGTGTGCAGCTAACGAGGCAAGAAGGTAAAGCAAGCCTTACCTTTTTGTAGAGACTCCTCAGATCTCGGTACTGCCACATGCTGTTCAGAACCTGAGATGCGGCCTTGATTACCTTCGGAGAGTGTCTGATAAAGAAAAGACAGGACACGCAAGATGGTGAGCGGGACAGCTGGGCGTCAAATTGACTTGTCAGGAAACAGCAAGAATAAAAAGAATAAAAGCTTCATGGCTTTTCTGGCTCTTTTCTTTTTTCCAGACTGGACAGTACAAGGGATGGCTGTCACCAGTCTCCAGCCTCCTTCTCACCCACACACCCATGAGGGGGACAGACAGGAAGGCAACGCAATTTGGCAAAGAATTTTCAAAATGCAAACCCAAGAGCTGTGCGTCGCAAATGCAAACCCAAGAGTCAGAATGCAGATTTAGCGCTGGACTGCAAAATGGAACAGAAAGAAGAGAAGGAGAGCGACTAGGAAAGGCCAGATTAAAGGGTTTTAATGGCCGTGTTGTTTAACACCTGTGTAGTAAGTAAGGGGGAAAAAAGATACTCATTTTCTCAGCTGAAGCGTGAGAGCACGTATAGCATTGGCTCTACACACCTGAGGGATTACAGGCAATTGTTTTCCGTTTGCTGATGACGCCGAGCACAAGTGACCGGCGTGAAGCTGACGTGTGCACACACTGGCACACACACTCGCTCACGTTTATATGGAGGGATGAGCGTGGATAAGCACCTATAAACAAAGCCCTTCATACAATTAAAGTTCTGTCCTCTGGATCAGAGTGAGAAAGCAAGGTCATGAAAACCTTTGGACGAGTGGTTCTTACCATTTTTTTCGAGTCATGGCTTTGAAATCCCTATGAAACTATAGCTAAATATTTCGCCTTTTGGTTCAGTGCCAACCTGCATCTCAGAACAGACACTAGGTCAATACATCCGTGTTGATTAAATTCGATCCAATTCTTGGAAGTCACTTTGACTAGTGGTGAGGGCAACTATTAACTACCTGCGGATTCTTTGTTCCAACGGGCTGGGTCCACAACAGCTGCACAACTTGAGTGGCTGCTGTGACACTGTGCCTGATCGCAAGGGCTGGCACACTTTTGCTGTAAAGGGTCAGATAATAAATACTCTGTGATTTGTGGGCCATATGGTCTCGGTCGCAGCTGCTCAACGCCGCCATTGCAGGACGAGAGGAGTCATAAATAATAGACAAAAGAATGGAAGTGGCTGTGTTCTAATCAAGTGTTATTTACAAGAACGGGTGGTGGGTGGGATTTGGCTTGTGCGTTGCAGTTGGCCGACCCCTGGCCTATGTGGTGACTCCTGGAGTTGGGCGGGACATGACCACTCATGAGGACTCCAAGGTGAAGCCCACCCCTGAAGCTGACGCATGGTGCAGTGGCCCACAGGTCCCTCAAAGACAACATCTGAATTGAGATCGAAACTGCTTCTGACATAAAATAGTTTCTAAAATGCAAAGTGAGCAGATGGGTAGATGGGATCAGGCTGAGCTTGGATTTGAAAGCCAGAGCGAATGGATGTGTGAGGACCTGCAAATGAAATGACGGGATGCTAATACACGATCAGTTAAATGTCTGCTCTTTTCCTGGGTCTCCACGTTTGCAATGGAGACCAACTACATTTAAGTGTTCTTCATCCGTTTACTTACTGGAAACAGTAACAGTCACTCTTACCATTATTATTGCTGACGTGGAATTCAACTTTGGCTGTGTTTGAAAATCCCTTAGTTATATCGTGTACTTTTAAAAGAAAAAAATACAGGGTTCTTATAAATTTCAAGATTTTTTCTCTATGAGAGATAAGCTGTATTTAAGTAATATACATGTTTTCTTTCACTAAAATGGACAGTTGCTAAATGATCTCACATTTATGCTAGTATCATGCTCTAAATGTATTAAATATTTTTGACTTAGAGAATTTTAGATCTTTTCATGGATACAGACACAGGTACACTTTATTCTTTTTTAAAAAACTGAATTATAATTGACCTACAGCACTCTGTCAGTTCCTAGTGATCCGATATCTGTATACATTACAAAATAACCACCGTGATAACTCTGTCACTACACAAAGTTATTACAATATTATTGACTATATTCCCTGTGCTGTATATTTCATCCCTATGATTCATTTATTTTGCACCTGGAATTTTATATCTTTTAATCTCCCTCACCTATTTCACTCACCCCCCCCAACCCTACCATCCCGCTCTTCTCTGGCAACCACCTGTTTGTTCTCTGTATCTATGAGTCTGTTTCTGTTTAGTTATGTTTATTCTTTTGTTTTATAGATTCCACATACAAGTGAAACCATATGGTATTTGTCTTTCTCTGACTTATTTCACTTAGCATAATACGCTCTAGGTCCATCCATATTGTTGCAAATGACAAGATTTTATTCTTTTTTATGGCCAAGTAATAGTCTCTGTCTCTGTCTCTGTCTCTCTCTCTATATATATATCTATATATATATCTATCTCACATCTTCATTATCCATTCGCCTATCGATAGATACTTAGGTTGCTTCCATATACTGACTATTGTAATTAATGCTGTAATGAACATTGAAGTGCATGTATTTTTTTCTAATTAGTGTTTTTGTTTTCTTTGGAAAAATATACAGAACTTGAATTGCTGGATCATATGGTGGTTCTATTTTTAATTTTTTGAGGACCCTCCATACTGTTCTCCGTAGTGGCTGCACCGATTTACATTCCCACGAACAACGTACGAGGGTTCCCTTTCCTCCACATCCTCGCCAACACTTGTTATTTTTGTCCTTTTGATGACAGCCATTCTGACAGCTGCGATGTGATATCTCATTGTGGTTTTGATTTGCATTTCCCTGATGATTAGTGATGCTGAGCATCTTTTCATGTGCCTGTTGGCCATCTGTATGTCTTCTCCGGAAAAATGTCTACTGAGGTCTTCTGCCTATTTTTTAATTGGGTTTTTTTTATTTTTTTATTTTTTTACTTTTATGGCTGTGTTGGGTCTTCGTTTCTGTGCGAGGGCTTTCTCCAGTTGTGGCAAGCGGGGGCCACTCTTCATCGCGGTGCGCGGGCCTCTCACCATCGCGGCCTCTCTTGTTGCGGAGCACAGGCTCCAGACGTGCAGGCTCATTAATTGTGGCTCACGGGCCCAGTTGCTCCGCGGCATGTGGGATCCTCCCAGACCAGGGCTCGAACCCGTGTTCCCTGCATTGGCAGGCAGATTCTCAACCACTGCACCACCAGGGAAGCCCTGGGTTGTTTTTCTGATATTGAGTTGTATGTTAGATATATATATGTATCTTGGATACATACAACTGGATATTAACCCCTTGTTGGTTATATCATTTGTGAACATTCAGTAGGTTGTCTTTTCATTTTGTTGATTGTTCCCTTTGCTATGCAAAAGCTTTTAAGTTTAATTAGGTCCCTTTTGTTTATTTTTGCTTTTGTTTCCTTTGCCTGAGGAGACAGACCTCTCAAACTATTGCTATGACTTATGTTAAAGAGTGTCCTGCCTATGTTTTCCTCTAGAAGTTTCAGATTTCCAGTCTTCCATTTAGGTCTTTAATCCATTTTGGGTTTATTTTTGTTTATGGTATTAGAGAATGTTCTAGTTTCATTCTTCTGCATGTAGCTGTTCAGTTTTCCCAGCATCACTTATTGAAGAGACTGTCTTTTTTCTCCATTATATATTCTTGCCTCCTTTGTCATATATTAATTGACCATAAGTGCATGGGTTTATTTCTGGGCTTTCTATTCTGTTCCATTGATCTATGTGTCTGTTTTTCTGCCAGTACCATACTGTTCTGATGACTGCAGCTTTGTCTGACTGGTTATTTTTTATAATTTCTAGTTCCTTTTTAAAGTTCTCACGGTGTTCATGTAGTCTCTTCCCGAGCTCAGTTAGCATTCTTATTACTATTGCTTTGAACTCTTTGTCTGGTAAACTATTTATCTCTGTTTCACTAGGGTTGTTTTCCACCGTCTTCTCTTGTGCTTTCATTTGAAACATATTCCTCTGTCTTCTCATTTTGTTTAACATTCTCTGTCTCTATGAAGTTAGGTGCAGGAGCTACCTATCCCAGTCTTGAAGGGGTGTCCTTGTGTGGGAGCATCCCTATGCCATCTGCGTGTGTGCCCAGTGGATTTGGTGGGAGAGCTGGATCTGAAGTGAGCATGGGTCACGTCTTCCCCTGGGGTGTGCTGGCAGCTACCACCTTGTTGGATGATATGGCTGGAGATGGAGGGGTTAGAGTCAGAGCCACGTGTGAACCAAGGCTTCTTCTGTGCTCAGTGGCAGTTACCACCCTACCAGGGGCTGGAGCAGAAGCCCTGAGGGTCTAGTCCGAGCTGGCTCTGTTCTCTCTAAGTGTGCACACTCTCTTTGGTCATGGTGGCCTCCACTCTAGTGGAGAGCAGCGCTGGAGCAAGAGAGGCTGGAGCAGATGCCCAGTGTGGGCTGGCATGGTCTTGGGAAACCAGCTAGAGCCCCAGACAGTTTTCAATCTGCTTCCTCTGAGCTATTCCCAGGAGTAAGCAAGTTTGTGCATGGGCTGTTAACAAGCGAGTCTTGTTTTCTTCTTCTGTAAATCCTACTGGTGTTTAACCAGGTAAGGCAACTTGTCTTCCTGGTGTCTGACCCCAGGGCTGGGGTGCTCAGTGTGTGATTTGAACCCCTTGCTGCCCAGGGAGGATCCCCAAGGCCATGATAGCTCCTTCTTCTTCTGTGTCCCCTGCTAAGGGCACAGGTCCTGACCCAACCACAACTCCTCCCTTCCTCTGTAGATACAGACTCCATGTGTATCTTTCTTTACAGACTTGGTCGAAGAAGAGCCTTTCTGCCAGTCTCCATGTTGTTTTCAGTAGAGTTGCTCCACGTGAAGATGATTTGATGTGTTTTCTGGGGGGAGGTGGGCTTGGTTTCCTCCTACTCCACCATCTTGATCTCCCTCCTCCACATTTAATATTTTTTACTTCATATTTTGTATCTTTTCTTGTTTTGTATATCCCTTAACTACTTATTGTGGTTATAGATGATTTTACTACTTCTGTTTTCTAACCTTCCTACTGGTTTTATAAGTGGTTTATCTACTACCTTTTCTGTATATTTATCAATGACATTTTTCCTTTGGTAATTTTCATATTTCTACTTGTGGTCTTTTCTTTTCCACTTAGAGAAGTCCCGTTAACATTTCTTGCAAAGCTGGTTTAGTGGTGCTGAACTCTTTTAGCTTTTTCTTGCCTGTAAAACTCAAATCCGAACGATAATCTTGGTGGATAGAGTATTCTGGGTTGTAGAAGTTTTTTCCTTTCATCGCTGTGATTATATCATGTCACTCTCTTCTGGTCCACAAAGTTTCTGTGGAAAAGTCAGCTGAGAGTACTATGGGAGTTCCCTTGTACATACTTAGTTGCTTTTCCCTTGCTGCTTTTAAGATTCTCTCTTTATCTTTAATTTTTTCCATCTTAATTACAATGTGTCTTGGTGAGGACCTCTTTGGGTTCATCTTACTTGGGACTTGCTGTACTCCCTGGACCTGGGTGTCTGTTTTTCTTTCCCAGGTTAGAGAAGTTTTCAGCTATTATCCCCTCAAACAAGTTCTCTGCCCCTTTCTCTCTCTTTCCTTCTGGACCCCTACAATGCGAATATTAGTATGCTTAATGTTGTTCCAAAGGTATCTTAAACTATCCTCATTTAAAAAATTTCTTTTATTTGGTGAGCTTCATTGAATTCCACTACTCTGTCTTCCAGTCTGCTGTTCCATTCCTCTGTATCATCTAATCTACTATTGATTCTTTCTAGTGTACTTTTTATTTCAGTTATGGTATTCTTCAGTTCTGTTGGGTTCTTCTTTATATTTTCCAGCTCTCTGTTAAACTTCTCACCGTGTGCATTCTTCTCCTGGGCATCTTTAGGCTCATTACCTTGAACTCTTTATTCAGTGGATTGTTTATTTCTATTTCACTTAGTTCTTCTTCTGGAGTTTTAGTTGTCCTTGATTTGCAACACATTCCTCTGTCACTTTGCTTTATTCTCTGTTTTTATTTCTATGTATCAAGTAGGTCTGTTACGTTTCCTGATCTTGGAGAAGTGGTCTTATGTAGGAGATGTCCCATGGGGCCCAGCAGCACGCTCTCCTCTGGTCACAGAGATGTATGCTCTAGGGGCGACCCCTTTGTGGTCTGTGTGGGTCCTTCTTTTGTGGTAGGGCCAACTACTGTGGGTGCACTGGTAGGGGGGCTGGCCCCTGGTCCGGTTGGCTGCCAGGCCCTGCCTTGTGTGGAGGCTGCTGGCTTGCTGGTGGGCGGGGCTGGGTCCTGACACAGCCAGCTGCTCAATGTAGGGGGTCCTGGGACTGGGGCTGACTGGCTGGTGGGCAGATAAGCCTCTGGTGCTAACAGACTAGAGGGAGGACTCCAAAAGGCACTTGCTAGCACCAGTGTCCTCGTGGTAGAACTAGCTCCCCAAAACGCCTGCTGCTAGCATCTCGGTCCCCACGGGGGAGTCTCAGTTGCCTCCTGCCTCTCTGAGAGGCTCTCTAAGATCGGCAAGGGGTCTGACCCAGGCTGTTTTCAAACTGCTGCCTCTGCACGCTCTGTTTTGAGGTATGTGAGATTTTGCGTGAGCCCTCTAAGAGCGGAGTCTGTGTTTCCTATGGCGTCCCTCCAACTCTCCCATCTGGGGGCTGGTCTTCCTGGTGCTGGCGAGCCCTATGTAGGCTCCTTGGGGAGAACCTCTGCAACTGTGATGATCCTCACATGTTATTCTTATATAATCAATGCTGAGCAAAGATTAAATGCTATGTTTTGCTGTAGTTTATCACCACTAGCTAGATATGTATCTATGACAAAAGTCAAGCAACTCTAGAGGAATACATATTAATAATATTCAGGTAGTGATAATATAGTTGAAACATATTTAGTATGCAAAAATTCCTCTGATGGTGTAATTTTTTTTTCTACTCCTTGCTTAGTTACAAAATAGAAAGAGACTGTGAATATGCAATGAATAGCAGCTTTTAACCTCTCAATTAAAATGCCAATACATCACAGTGTTATAAAAAACTGATGAAGGTCAAAGAAACATCGCTTTCTTTTTAGATTTTAATTTTGATTCATCCACTAGACTGGTCCCATGCAACGTCTACTTGAAAAACTATAACTATTGATTGAAGGACTTGAACAACTGAGTACTTCTAATGTGACAAGTGATTATAACCTCAGCCACAAACAGAGTTCCTTACTGACAAGTAACAGTCGAGGCTGTTAAATGGCTTTTCTGTCTTATGACAAAATACAGTGACACACTCAACACTATTTCCTACATAACTGTTAAAATCTGAAAAAATACAAACGTACGTTTGAAACAGATGGACTTGTCCATATTGCCTATTTCAAATGATGTGAAAAGAGTAAGTTATCAAGACTTAAAATGGTAAGTTATAAAAGACTCCTGTAAGGGTCATTAACAATTACACAATGTCTGATCTTCACCAGAGGTGTCAAATTAGGGGCGGCTGAGAATTTCAGTTGATGCCATTCATTGTGGGTGTTAGGCACGGCCATTCCAGCCGCAGGATTCCAGAATAATTCTTCCAGTGTATTGGCAAAACATGGTGAGTTATACAGTTCAAACAGACTGCGATTGGCAACGTGCCAGGCTGACTCATTAGTATCACGGCATATTTAAGCTTGTGTATGTTTAGAAATAAAACCTATAAATATGTTAAAGGCAGAATCATAGCTACGTAGGTTTTTTCATCTGTGTTTTCTCACGCGATCTCAAGTTAAAAGTTTGAATAATTTTTCGAGGAGGGCAAGTTTGCAAGCATTTGATAACTTAACTAGAGCCAACTGATATTCCTCCTTTTTCCAATTATTAAATCATCTCCAATTCCAAAGATTCTATTTTCAATAAAGTGTTTCTATTTTGTTAAAACCCGTCTAGAAGGCCATGGGAGTCTCAGTGCCTACTATCATGACAGAACTGAGTGATAAATGATGAGTTTAGTGGTAAGATCCAGAGCAATTCTTCGGGATTCATTTTAAGAGCAGTGAGAAGTAATAATCAAATGGAAGTGTAGGTGGCTGACAAGGTTATCTCCAGTTATAAAAACCTTGTTTTGATCCCCAAATTAGTCACTAAATATAAAAGAGATAAACCACATAAAATAATGGATGAGGCTGACTAAGCAGGAGAATTATAACTGGGAAGATGTTTGACTCAAGCAATTCCACACTTCTTATTAAATTCATAAATCCAGACTGCTAACACTGGGGAAAAGAGATAAAGAAACAATGACATGAAACGAGTATCTAGCCCATAAAGACATTTTCAGTCCATTTAAAGCACAGATTTGAGATTATTTGTAGTGAAAGGAATCTCCCATTAACAGTAATCCAGATGGGAACAGACTGAACAAGACTATTTTCTGGATTGGCAATGTGGATATATACTGTTTCATAGGTGGTTTCCTCAAATGAGTTTTTAATTAGTTTCATCAAATAATTTTCTTTGACCATAGGACTGATAAAAGCATCTCTTCTCTTTAAGGTCCAGTAGGGATGCTCACACAGATGGAAGGAATTCACGTAACCACCTCCCACAGCTCTACTGTCTTACGATTCAGAGAAAACACTTTCTTCTTGGAATGTCCCATGAATATAGACAAATATATCAGAGAGTTTTTGTGGACTATGGTTTTACTGTGTGTGCATGTGTGTTTGCTTAAGAAAAGCATCAACATATTAAGTTCCTAATGCTCAAAACAGGTAAGCATTTCAATTAGAGATTCCAAAGGTCTACTGAAGCTATATAAAAAAGAAAACCACGTGGCTTCCTGCCCATGTAGAAGAGCATTTTACTGTAAGTATTATAAGATATAATTCAAGCCATCCATCTACATTGCACAATTATTACACGAGTCCAGAGGGGCTTCTCTATATTTGATATACGAAGGTATTCAAATCCTAATCCTGAACTGTTCATTGAACCTATTTGGAGGTCTCAGGGTGCTTAAACAGAAGCCCTGAAACTTCATTTATTATGCAATGATAATATCTTGAACTAAATGAGAGAATTTCCAAAAAGTCTCAAAGTGCATCCTTCACAGCCTTTAATAACAGGAGAAAAATTACTCAGTGTTTAGACATAAAGGAATGGGGGGGTGGTGCGGCCAGGAATGCAAAGTCAAGAAGTAGACCCTTGATAACAAAAGGTTTATTACCCTTTTAATCTTACTTGATTACATTGAGGGACTTCCAGGAGGCAAAATTGAATTAAAGTTAGTGAATGTTTTTGTAAAATTGACAGCTCGCTGATATACTGACACTGTGGCTTGTGAAGATATGTTTTGGTTACATACTGTAAGATACCATCGATTCTTAAATCAAACTGGGGACATTCCTGTTTCTGGCGGTGCCGCGTCTTTGACATGAGCCTTTTCTCTCTTTATTCCATTGGCATAAAAGCCCTCCTTCCTCACTGCCTCTATCCCCTCTGCCCCGGAAATTTCTATTCAGTCTTTAAGACTTGATTATTACTTCTTTCAGGAAATATTTTATGACAGCCCCTCCCTCAGTTTTAGATTGGAAAGTATGAGCACAGTGACTTGTTAAATTCAATCATTTGTCCCAAAGGCACAGCTGGTAAGGGAGGGTGCTGGTTGGATGCTGATTTCTCTCTGACTCCGTCACACCGTTTTCTCCCCCATCCTCCCTGACTTGCTATGCAGAACTGAAGAGGCACAGAACAAAAGGATGTGGATCTGTCATCAACACTTGGACTTGCAGCCGCAGAGGAACAGCTGCCACCAAACACCTTCATGAATCAGGGTCGTCTCTTCCGTATGTAAGGAACATGCTAGTCACTAGACTGGACGCTGGATTGTCAAGCCTATCTTACTAACATCCCAGGACTCACCAAGTCATGAGTTATTTATCAAATCAAAATTACTAGTAAGATCAGCTTTCCTTGTGGGGTGGGAAGACTGGAAACCATCTGCTGTTTTCCTTCTCTTGATTATCAGACACCAGTGCTTCCCAGTGACGTCCCGTAGTGTTACCCATACCCAGGGTATGCTGGGCACACTTAGAACCGATTCTACCAATACCAATTCTACGTGATAGGAAGTCACCGTCCGACTTACTTGTCTCCTTTGCTTTTGGAGATGCCGACCAACTTCTCGATGCCACCGGCGTCCCGTAAGGCCTTGGCATTCTCCATGTTCTTGGTGATCACCTCGTGCAGGGTGCAGCACACGGCTGTCACCGTGTCATCCGACATGGCCTTGCTCGCCGCGTTGCTGCTGTTATTCCCGCCTGGAAGCCGATGGACCAGGTCTCGCATGGCGTATTTGCCTTTGGAAAAGAAAACGAAGGGAAGAGTTGAAATGCGGTCAAAACAGAGGAAGAGGGTGGAGGGAGAGGTGGAGATGGGGGTGAGAAAGAGAACACAAGAGGCCACGTTAATGCAATGTTGTCTGTTCCCCATCACTGATTATTCTTTATGGGGTAACTGTGGACACATACACAGAGAAAACGGTATTTCTTCACAGCGAATGTCTGGACTTTTGGTGCTGCATGGATGTGGGACTGACTCTTTGGACAAGTTATTTCATGCCTCTGAGCCTCAGCAAGAATAATGGTACCTCCCTTTCAAGGCTGTTGCGAAGAAATGTGTGGGAAGCACTTAACACACAGCGATGACCCTGGACTCAGGACTCAATAGAGGTTAGCAATCGGTGGGTTCCTGCTTGCTATTCACAGAAGTCAGGAAAACATAGGGTAATTCTAACATAACCTCAAAAATGCCTTCACGGGAGCTATGTTGGGACTTGTATTATTTAACAAATAAGAATCAAAACACAAAAATGTGAGTATATATGACATCTGCATTCTGGTCCCTATAAAGCAAAGAGAAACATTTAAAGAAGGGAGAGAAACTTTACAAACAATATATAAAACTAGGTGTCCTTTGAACTAGGGTAACTGGATGATCGATCTGTCTCTCTGATGGGATTTTATTGAATGGTTCTACCATATAACATTTACTAATTTGACATGTTTTACTTCCCGTGGAAAAAATAAGATAAAATGCAACTTTGCTTCCTTAATTCACTTTATCATTATTAATTATGCTACTCCCCATGATAGAGGTACTTATAATGACATCTTTATGGAATACTTTTAGTTTACAAAGCCATTTAGGCATTGCCAATAACCCTGCAAGACAATTAATTCATCCCACCTGCAGCTTCCAATTCTGTTCCATTAATTTACTTCTGGAACTAAGTAAAGAAATGCCTGTAGCAAAGTTACCTGTTCTTAAATTTTTCAGGTGGAATCGGCATGTGTCCAAAGTTAAATTCCTGTCTTGTCTCCCATCCCCCAATTAGACATATTTAGGTAGCTCCTAAAAGCCATTTAAATATTTTTCCTCCTTATAGGTCTCTAAAGGATAACTTCTTTTGCTGTTTAATTCTCTGGCATGTGGTGCTTGGGGGGCAGGAAATGGAACCATGGAAGGAGGCAATGACATCTTAATTCTAGGCAGTAATAAATAAAACATAAGACTTCGTAATTTTGGTATCTGCTCGTATCCTATGTTTAGGTGGCTTATTTTAGCTTGGATGAAAAAAAAAAATGCTGATGTCTAAATTACCGAAATAGGAAAGTGTCTTCATTCACTTGACGACAGCCGAGAAGTGTCTGACAAAAATGGTTTGCCTGAAAACCCCCAAATGTAGCATATTTATTTTCCAATGACAGCACCTAAGACAGGTTGGAGATGATCCTTTGTACAAGATAGTCCTCTGAGCACCTGGTTTTACCTACTCATCATTAAATCACACTCAGCTCGGGCTACGAGTTTAGTTCTGTTGAGCTCAGCAGGCTGGAGACTGTATCATTAACCCCGCACAAACCACTGTCAGACCAACTTGAATTCACAGAAGTGAGAAGATGGGCGCAATTTTTATCAGGGAAGTGATGCAGGAGGGAAGCAGCACACTCTCTCAATCCTTGTGCATACAGGGGCATCCCCACTCCTGAATGAGCACAGGAGACTGGTTGTGTGGCCTTGGACATCATCAACGTTGAGAGCAAAAATGAGGAGAGGGAGAGGATTAGGCTAGAGCTTTTTTTTTTTTTTAGTTTTTGTTATCATCATTTAAAAAATTACGACAGACTTGAAAGTGTGGTTTCGTCTTACACAGCTTCCCAACCCGTGAGCCCTGAATGAGAAGCAAGGTGTCGCCATGATGTTCAAGTGGCAGGAACCACCACTTCTTTCCCCAGAGCAGCCTCTTCGACTTGCCCCAGTGTGCTGGACAAATACTGTCATTTTGCATGTGCTCCCCAGTGTGGAAAACAGCAGGAGTCACTGCCATATATATATGGGCACAGGGACATCAAGGGCACCTGGGGCTCAGCAGTGCTTTGGGAGGCTGTGAGGATGGAGAGGAGGAGAGCATAAGAGTACAGGCCTCACCCTGTGGATAAGCCTGCCAGGAAATAGAGGAGCTTCCTGTCTTAGAACGGGTGCCACCAACCACTGCAGACTGAAGACCACTCCCCCTTCCCCTGGATTTAACTTGGGTTAAAAATAAGTAAATAACATGACACAGCCTAACATCACAGAGTGACTCATGCTGACCATACCACCTAGCAGGTGACTAATATTTCAGGACGAGAGCAAGGAACTTGTGCCTACAAAGACCTGGCCCTGAGGGGATCAGGAACAGAAGAGCAGCCATGATGGAGAGTTCTCAGACAAGGCTTCGAGCCCAGAGAAACGGCGGCGGTGACGCAGGGGAAGAGGATTCAGAAATTTCTAGCGGGGATGATGAGGTGGGTGGTGGAAACCAAGTGAACTCTGAAACTTAATAATAATGGGCAAGTTGGATTTCTATTTCATTTTTCCACACAAAGGAAAACATGCTTAGCAATTCCCTGGTGGTCCAGCAGTTAGGACTTGGCGCTTTCACTGCAGGGGCCTGGGTTCAGTCCCTGATCGGGGAACTTACATTCTACAAGCCGCACGGTATGGCCAAAAAAAAAAAAAGAAAAAAGAAAAACATGCACAACTAGTGAACATCATATGGGAGAACCACAGAGCAAAATCCCATGGGAGAGACAAACAGGTCATCAGGTTCAAAAGACACTTAGATTTGTGAAAACAAAGTGAATACCTTGCCACTATTGGGAACCAAGGTGCTTTCCATTATCCACTCTCATTGGCATCACATGTTACAAAAGAAAAGCATGTTGCTCCGAGATTAAGACAGATGTTCCCTGAGATGAAAACAAAACAAAAACAACTCCACCACCACCACCAACTAAAGGTCACTCTGTGTTGCTCAAATTGTCAACAGAAATGAATCCTCGGGCCATTTCTTTGAAGTTACTTAGCCTCTCATGAAAATAACTTTATCTTTGACACGTGTAATACTGATATGAGATGACTATTGGACATATTACAATTGTGTAAAAAAACAACTACTGTTCCTATCAGTGACGGACTAACTGTAACCTTGTAACTTTGCTACCCTTCCTGCCCTGTGTGTGGGCAGGTGTGTTTGTAAATTACAATTAAAAACTATTTTCTCCTTATGTTTCTTTTTGGGGTCTTCTGTTTAGAGTTGGTGGGCATGTGGAGGTGTGTGGATGGACTCAGGGGACCTAACAAACTGTGTTGCCCTAGAGCAGCTGCTCCTTGCTGAGCTCTTGTACACATGAGAGCTGGTGGGAATTTCACGATGAGATAACAGAGCTTTGCTCTCGCTGACTGTGCCTGTTTCTGTTTCTGTTTCAGCACTAAGCCTATTCCTGGTATTGATTTGTGCACTACCCCTTGGTTTCTCCACTGGTGGTGGCAATATTGAGTAGTGAGTGGTTTTATGGGCTAACCACCTGTGATCTTGAGTCCTTTCCTAAGCTGATTGTATATCACTCGGATCGTTCATAGCTGGTCTTTGTGATGCACTCTGGTAAACTCAAATCTCTCAAACCAACATTAGAGGAAAGAGGTTAAAAAAAATGTCAGCCGAGAACAGCCCTGGATCAGGAACATTACAACTCCTTTGTCTATGAGGTCTGAGCACATCTTTGGCTTCCCTGTTTCTGGAGATGCTAAAACTGACCTGTGAGTTTTTGCTGAGTTGCTCTAAACTAATTTTTTTTCTTCCATTTTTTATGGTGGTAAAATACACATAATAAAAATTTATCATCTTATCCACTTTTAAGTGTACAGTTCAGTGATATTGATTAAATTCATATTGTTGTGCAACCATCACCACCACGTATCTCCAGAACTCTTTTCATCTTGCAAAACTACCATTCTATTAAACTCTATTAAACCATTAAACAATAACTCCCCACCCCCATCCATTAACAACCAACGTGCTACTTTCCATCTCTATGATTTTGACAACTCTAAGTATCTTATATAAGTGGAACCATAGAGTGTGCCTTTATTTTGCTCAGCAATAATGTCTTCAAGCTTCATTCATATTGTAGAATATATCAGAATATCCCCTTTCTTTTTTTTAAAGTCTGGATGATACTCCCCTGTATGCATATACCACATTCTGCTTATCCATTCATCTGCTGGTGGACGCTTGGGTTGCTTCCTTATTTCAGTTATCGTGAATGATGCTACTACGATGTTACTATGAACATAGTAACTATGAACATAGTAACATCGTTCACGATGAACAGAGGTGTACAGATATCCTTTCTCTTTCGATTTATGTGTCTTTGGATCTAAAGTGAGTCTCTTGTAGACAGCATATAGTTGGATCATGTCTTTTTTTTCTTTCTTTCCATTCTGCCAATCTCTGTCTTTCGATTGGAGAGTTTAACCCCTCTATATTTAAAAATAAATATTGTAAGGAGGGACTTAACTTGTGTTATTTTGCTATTTGTTTTCTACATGCCTTGTAGCTTTTTTGGTCCCTTATTTCCTACATTACTCTCTCTTTTGTGTTTGTTTGTTTTTTTTTTTGCAGTGAAATGTTTTAACCCCCTTCTCATTTCCTTTTGTGTACATTCTGTAACCATTTTACTTGTGGTTACCATGTGGATTACATTTAATGTCCTAAAGTTTTAACACTCTAATTTACATTTGTACCAGTTTAACTTCAATAATGTACAGAAACTCTGCTCGTTTATAGTTCCACCTCCAACCCTTTCAATTATGGATATCACAAAACTACATCTCTATATATGTTGTGTCCAAAAACATAAAATGATAACTTTTTTTAATGCGTCACTTTCTTAAAGTACATAAAAAACAAAATATGGAGTTGTAAGCCAAAGGTACAATAATACTAGCTTTTAGACTAATAATTTTTAAAAATGCATTATTCTCTTGAATCATGTAAAAAACAAAAAAAGTGGAGTTACAAACTGTTTTTACAATAAGACTAGCTTTTATAATTACCCAGTGTTTTAAAGCCTTCGTCTAGCACTTCTGCCACTTGCTCTTTCTCAGGGAAGTTTCTGTTGGTTCATTTTTTCCCTTGGAAAGGGCTATACTTCCCTGTTTCTTTGTATCCACTGTGATTTTGTTGTTGTTGTTCGGTGAAAACTGGACACTGCAATCTAACAACGTAGCAACCCTGGAATTCAGATTCCTCCCCTTGTGCGGGTTTGCTGGGTTTTGTTTTTAATTGCTGTAGGATGTCTGTGTGCTGAGGTGTAAACTGAAGGTCTCCTCAGGTCTTCTCTGAACCTGTGCCTTTCCCTGGTCCTACGTGGTGACTTTCTAATTTCCCTCACATACACATTTGCTTTTTTTTTTTTTAAAATTTTTATTTATTATTTATTTATTATGTTTATTTTTGGCTGTGCTGGGTCTTCGTTTCTGTGTGAGGGCTTTCTCCAGTTGCGGCGAGTGGGGGCCACTCTTCATCGCGGTGCGCGGGCCTGTCACTATCGCGGCCTCTCCTGTTGCGGAGCAGAGGCCTCAGACGCTCAGGCTCAGTAGTTGTGGCTCAAGGGCCCAGTTGCTCCGCGGCATGTGGGATCTTCCCAGACCAGGGCTCGAACCCGTGTCCCCTGCATTGACAGGCAGATTCTCAACCACTGCGCCACCAGGGAAGCCCTACATTTGCTTTTGAATGTCCTAATCTTTAATATCTGGCTCCCAAAAGGGGAAAAAGAGAACAATGAAGGGGGAGGGAAGGGCACCAGCCCTTTAAGTTCCCTGGAAGTCACTTCAGCCGAAGGGGGAGGGGTTTTCGACAACTGGGGAGCGTGTGTAACAACAGCTGCCTCTGTGTCTGCAACTCCATGATCAGTAGCAACAATCTGAACACAGAGTGCCCAGTATTTAGAGGACGGATCCCTTATTGCCCACCCTAGCTCCCACCAGCTGCATACAAGCTCCCCATGAACACGTGTATAGCTACCTGCCAAGGGCTGGGTGTGAGAATGGGTAGCTGTTACTGGGCTAAGAGCTGAAGATGACCAAAATTAACCATAATTCACCGTCCAAGCTTTCCTCTAACAGGTGCAAGCCTTCATTAGACTCCAGAGTTCCGAAATAGTTACACTGGACAGATTCTGCCGGTGAGACTGCTGTCTGTGTGCAGGGGGGCAGATTCCTGGGTTTCCTACCCACCATCTTCCAGAATCTTCTCTCCACACTGAATTTACATTGCTCAGTGGTTGAAGATGTAAAAGTGAGGCACTGATTTCCTTGTGACTGTGTGTCTACGGGTAAATGTGAAAAGAGCCTTTCCCTCCTTTGCCAAAGGAACATTGTTAGCCCTTACCAAGGATCCCCAGCACAGTACTCTGTGGGCGGTCACAGCTCTTTCTGCAATGCGGCTAGCTCCTTTTTCTCTTTCCTTTCTCTCTTTGGCAATGTTTGGAGCTTAATGTTTCATAAAAATCTGCCACTTTAAGGACATTTAATAGGAACAGTTTATCACAAAAGGGGAGAAAACATATGCAAAAAATCTGTATTTTAAAACTGGTTTATGTGGCTTTCCGACCAAAGAGGTGAGGCATTCAAGACGGTAGTGTTTGCTTATTGAAAAAGTTTGAATGCTTGTTTACATGGGAAAGTTCTGAACAAAACAGCAGTTACTTTCTGTCTTTAGGCACTAGGAACTTATATCTTGTGTCTCCTGACAGCTTTTTAAAAAAAATTTAATTTAATTAATTTTTTATACAGCAGGTTCTTATTAGTTATCTATTTTATACATATTAGTGTATATATGTCAATCCCAATCTCCCAATTCATCACACCACCACCCCCCCGCTTTCCCCCCTTGGTGTCCATACGTTTGTTCTCTACCTCTGTGTCTCTATTTCTGCCTTGCAAACCGCTTCATCTGTACCATTTTTCTAGATTCCACATACATGCATTAGTATACGATATTTGTTTTTCTCTTTCTGACTTAACTCTGTATAACAGTCTCTAGGTCCATCCACGTCTCTACAAATGACCCAATTTCATTCCTTCTTATGGCTGAGTAATATTCCATTGTATATATGTACCACATCTTCTTTATCCATTTATCTGTCTATGGACACTTAGGTTGCTTCCATGTCCTGGCTATTGTAAATAGTGCTGCAATGAACATTGGGGTGCATGTGTCTTTTTGAATTATGGTTTTCTCAGGGTATATGCCCAGTAGTGGGATTGCTGGGTCATATGGTAATTCTATTTTTAGTTTTTTAAGGAACCTCCATACTGTTCTCCATAGTGGCTCTATCAATTTACATTCCCACCAACAGTGCAAGAGGGTTCCCTTTTCTCCACACACTTTACAGCATTTGTTGTTTGTAGATTTTCTGATGATGCCCATTCTAACTGGTGTGAGGTGATACCTCGTAGTTTTGATTTGCATTTCTCTAATAATTAGTGCTGTTGAGCAGCTTTTCATGTGCCTCTTGGCCATCTGTATGTCTTCTTTGGAGAAATGTCTATTTAGATCTTCTGCCCATTTTTTGATTGAGTTGTTTGTTTTTTTAATATTGAGCTGCATTGATAGCTCTTTTTGAAATTGCCTTCTCCAAATCTACACCCCAGAGTCAAACTAATAAAACTTTAAAAAAATGTCTTTTATATCTAAACTGTCTCTGGCGTTTCCCAGACTGCTGCTGGGTAACATCAAAGAGTTTTCTTCATCACCTTATGAAATAAGGGATGTTTGTTAGAAATAATTAGGAATGTTTGGCATTCTGCAAGTTTTTGTTTGGTTTATTACTGTTGTAAGAGCTGTCCTGTTTATCAAGCCTTCAGTAAAAAAAAGACCTGGCAAATGAAAAAAAGAGAAACCCAACCTCCTTAGTGATGACAAGTCTTAGGATGATACTTCAGCAGTTATGAACCTTTCAGTTCAGTTAGAAACATGCTCCCTTTCATGTTAAAGAATGGCAATAAAAGAAAGATTATAATAAAATAATAAATAATTATTTATTATTTAATTATAATTAAATAAATAAAAAATAATGGCCAATAAAAGAAAGATTCCATTTTTAGATTTAAAAGAGCTTTTTCAGTTGGTGGGAATCCTAACACACTCTTTATGGAATAAATTAAAAGATCCTGGAGAGTTTTCATTACCCTCACTGTCCGTAATATATACTTACTGTAATGCTAGTCACTGACTAACTTCTCACAAAACTAAACTCGTCTCAAGTTTGATATTGTTGTTTGTAATGAATAAATAATCAGAGCAATTCAGCCATATCATCAATAGGTGGTTTCTGATTTTCTCCCACACTCTCCTAAAGACCCTGCCAGAACCACAGATCAATAACTGGGTCTATTGGAAGAAACATCAAAAGAGCCTGATCAAAGAACTCTAACGGGTGCCATTAACACTTGATACCATAGAAAATAGGCTCTTGGTTACAGACACTCCTGTTAAGCTGAAATCCTCGAAACAAATGAACATCTTTCAGACTACCAAGGGATTGAGTCAGGGTTCCAGAACTCATTCACTTTGAGAATCTGGACTTCGAACTAACCCAAGATCAAGAGAACAAGGATTAATTACCTAGAGTAAATGACACAAATTTAGTTGTGGTTCATGTTCTACTTTGAATTGGGCTTATTATAAAATCCTTCTTCTTTCTACTTCCTCTTTCTTTAATGCTTGATTTAACAGGTTATGTGTATAAAAACTAGATGAAACGTTCTTTAAATGGAATCTTGTTCTAATTAATTCTTCAGAATTCAGAAAAAATCTCCTGAAAATTTGTAAAATAGATAATAAGTTATCAGGAAAAGTTAATAATAATAATAATCCTTTTAGTATAACAACATATGTTGAGTGGTCCTGTCTACACTGCTTAAAACAATAGTTAAATAATATAAAAATGCCTTGACTAACCTGTTTACCTTCTTTGACCATAGGTTTTTATAGATTGAACTAGAATCTGTCCTCCTTTCTACTAGAACATAATTGAAAAAAATCAAATCTGTACCCATGACCATGCCATAGATGTCACATTTAAAGGCAAATATCATTTAATTAGGCATGACAAGCCCATTAACAACAAGTAGATTTAATATGTGGGATTGAGGTCTACAGTATCCTCCTAGGACACTGGCTTGGCTCATGTTGTATGGCTTAAGGAATCCTAGCCCTACAGGCAGCACGGCCAGGAGTACTGAAAAGTTGGAGCTCAGAGAAATGGAATAATCCCTGAGTTACAGGTAACGGAGGTGAAGACTGGCAGAAATGCCTCGGCCACTGCTGTGTCATTGATCCCAGCAGATGAGGTGAAAGGGAATAAATTATTTCTGTTACATAAAGGAAACAAAATTACAGACCTAGGATCTACAAACAAAACAAAAGTTAACTCTCAAGATTTATTATCACATAGGTCTAGTTTTGATAACCATGCACAGAGGTCTTTGTGAATGAATCCACACTGCTTGATATACTTACGTCTGTACAACTGGTCAACCACCAAATTAATGGTCCCAAATCAGAAAACTGCTAAACCACAAACATCGGTGGTTAAATCTGCACTGCCACTGTAGGGGCAGAACTTCAACATCGGAGGGATCGGGAAGGAAAACTGGTACCTTGTTCTGACTCCATCATGACTGTCTACACATCATGTGCTCAACACAATCCAGAATCAGGAAGACAGAAGAAAACTAGAAGCCAGCTCAGGGAAACAAATCCAAAACTGAGAAAGGGAAAGAAACACTGGCTCGCCCTTCTAGCCCTAATCCCAATGAATGAATCTTTGAGTAATTTTCTAGCAGCTGCTGACTTTTGAATCAACTTCATCTCTGATGTTTGCAACACTGATATGTGACAGACGGTATAATTATCTTGTGAGAAAACTGCTGTTTGTCCACCATGAATGGACTAGATGTGACCTTACAAACCATGGTACATTTGTGCTTTTTTATTTTAAATGTGGAAGGCTGGTTTTTCTTAAGTCTGGATCCCTTGCAACAATTTGTTAGTAAAAATCCCTTTCTCTTGATGCTTTTGTCTGTATGCTTTCCTTTCTCAGATCGGAAAATGGGTGTGACAACACTGACCCTCTGGTTTCATCACGCCGGCCCCTTTTTCCCAAAATGGGACCTGTTCATCTCTACATCTGCCCCTTTGCTCCTGCCAGATTAGAATCAATATTTAATGAAATGCATTGGTTTTTTTTAAAAAAGCGAACCTTCTTTTATGTATCTGCTAGCTGCTTTAATTAACGGTTTATCCAAATAGAAAGAGAGAGGAAAAGTCATAGTAAGAAGAGATCAGCTGGAGTGAAGGAATCAGCCAGTGGTTGCTGTCGGTAGAGCTTGAGACAAATTCTGGAAGAAACACTAAAGTTCCTTATGCTTTTTTCTGATAACTATGATTTGGAAGAAACAAGCACAGCCTTATAACACACATCAGAACCTATCTCACATGCCAGAATTGGTAAGCAGTTGGTCTGAGAAAATGATGCAATCAGTAACTCAACCCTCTGAATAGAAATAATGTCGAGTAAAGCAAATCTTATAGGTTTGCGGTATATGGTATGCAGTTCTTTCAAGAGTTACCATCTCCAAATAAATAAGCTACTCCATCTGTTTGGAAGACAAGAGGAATTGTATTTTTTAGCACCTTGAGATCTTCTGCAGAGGATTTCACTGAATTAGGCTCTGAGAAATTCTCACATTGTTGAAATATCAAGAAGTAAGGTAATGAGTAGAAATACGGACAAGAAGGTGGCTAAGATATGCATACGTAATTTGTAGAAGAATCACTCTAAAAATAAAAACCACAGTTAATTAACAGGAGGTTTGCTGAAGCACCTTTTTGAACTAGAAATAAAGTGATTTTTGAGAAATATTGAAAATGAGGCAAGTAACTGGTATAATACATTTTAACAAGATTTAAATAATTTGATTAAATATTAAGCATGATAGCAAAAAAATTATCTCAATTCATTGCCCATTTTAAAAGCAGAAAGGAAGTAGAGGTGAAAATTTAAACACTGATTCTAGTTTCAGGGGAGAAACCTAGGAAGGCTTTTTATTTTTAGGTCAAGATTTCTGTCTAACAAAGATCCAAGAACTCTCCTAGGATGAAAATTTCAGACAATAGTGTGTCTGAGACAAGGTGAGGTCAGTATTTCTGTAAGAAAAGCTTGTTTTCAGTAATAGAACCTGCAGTTAGTCCTCTGGCCTGATATTAGCACATTGGGATAAGAGTAATTCATTGATTAATGCAAGTAGCCTAATGAAGAATTCTAACATTGTATTCCCAAGTTCTTGCTTTCTCAAACTGATCTACCCCTCTGCCAAAATAAAAGAGTTTCAATAAAGGGCACAAAGGGCTGCTACTCATAGATTACATTAGAGAGTGGTTTAATGTTTTCAAGAAAAGTCACATCTATTTCAGTTTCTACTTTGTATAGAAAAGGCAGGTACAATTTCCAATTTGTATAGAAGACAACTGCAGCCCAAAGAGATTAAATGATGTGTGTAAGGCTGCAGAGCTGACTGTATCCTGGCTTTGGTATCTTTCCATGAGTCTCTTGGCCAGAAACTCCTCTCTCCAACCAGCCCTCCTCACTCCCTCCTCTGAGCTTTTTTCACAGGTATAATCTGTACCACCTGTATGACACTTACCCCGTAACTCATTTATTCAGTTGTTCTATAGACATTCACTGAAGTTTCCTCTAGTTAGCTTATATATGTAATTGATCTTTCCAACAATAATATAAACCAAGGACAGGATGACATCTAATAACCTTATGTTTACTGATAAACGAATAAACAATTTACATGAGCTCTTTGACTACACAATGCAACCACAGGACTTTGATGGGAATTCATTCACATTTATCCTGCTGTTGTTACCTACCTCTGTGACAGATCCCTGGAACTCTAGTTCTACAGGATGCTGTATTCTAAAAAGGGTTTCATTGTAGCATATGCGTGGGAAATGCTGTGTCTGATGCTTAACTCAGAAATTTACAATGTATATTAGCAAAGTGAAGCCTCTTGCAGTCCTGCAGTTAGACAAAATGAAACCCTTTGGTGAATTTAGTTTAACCTAGAGTTTCCCAAATTTGTCTGCAAAGAGAAACCTTCTCGTGCATGACACCCATTCCCTTCCCAGAGGACTGGGGTTCTGGGGGGCTCGCTTGGGGTGATCCTGGTGGATAAGGGCAGCTACATTTCTGTTCCTGTTACTATGCTTATATGTCACCAAATACCCACAGATCTGTACCACCAAAGACATCTTAATTTCACAGCAACTTGATTTGATGCTGATAAAAATCAGAAATAAAAGAATTGCTCCGACTATGCAAAAGGATGGCTGGAGAGAATGCATGGTAGTGTATTTTAAGCATTGTCTGATAGGAGCCACTCACTCTAAATACACTTTATTCCTAAATGCATTTTTCTTGCTCTGATTTCATATATTCACCCCCTACCCCCATACTTCGTTCACAGAGGACTTCATAAGCCAGAGAGATAAATCTCACAGAAGAAGGACTTATAATTATTTGCCTACAATTCCACTTTCCTCGTTAACCAATGAGCTGCTTATGGATGAATGCCCCGTGCAGGTTCTCAAATGAGGACGTCCGTTGATTGAAATTCACTTAATTTTGTGTCCCAAGTTGATTTTCTTCCCAGTACCTACCAGCCAAGCCAAGCACTGGTTTCTACTAGGCAATTCTAATTCTAATTTATATTACTGAATTGAGCTTTGGATACCAGTAGGTCTTATCTGGCTTTAGGTGACTGGTTCCCCAGGGTCTGATTTTGCTTCTATAAAACCAGGGCATGAAAGATTCACCTTCACAGCTGAAATAAACTTCAGACTGCAGGTAACTCGAGGCATCTTGGGGATATCTGGATCATCAATCACTCTAACCTTCTAACACACATCATGGGACCCTAAATTATATGCCAGGGACCTGCACTTGTTCCAGATCTTAAAAGATCCTTGTCTCCTTATGCTTAGGAGATAACCTCCTTCCATGGGTATAAGATCATTTAGAGCAGCCCCTACCAACAACAGTAAAGATACCTTTTCTTTAAAAAAAAAACTTCTCTTTATAGTAGCCTCTTTAAAGTCATTGCTGAACACAGCATATGGCCCATTACGAGTCAGGTTTTATTGACTGTCTTTTTTTCTGTGAATGAGACACATCACTCTGTTGCATATCTAGTAATTTTGGGTTGAAAATAAATTTTTAGCAACTCTGAAAAAAAAAAAAACCTTCTCTTCATTTGTCCTCACTTTGAGATAGATTTTTAACAGAATTTATTTATAAAACTCAATGTCTAGGTCAAAGCTTATTTTTTTTAGTTTCTGCCTGTATTTTAAAAATTTTTTCAGAATAAAGAAATGTGGCATCTTTTATAGTTTTATAGTAGACAGAATTCCAATTTCAATTTTGGGTTCATTATTGGAACCCAAAGATAATGTTAAATTATTTTAATAAAAACTGGTCATGTTTTAGATATTTCTCCAAATTCCCTAGCTAGTGAAAACACTCCTCCTATGAACTGTAAAAATATCTTGGGCTATATAATACTGCCCGTTTCTTTATTAATTAACCACAGTGGACGTTTTGTATGGAATTGCTGGCATTATTAATGTATCTAGAATTCCAGTGTTTATATTGTAGGCTTATGCTCCGTGTGTACAACTAAAACTTAAAGTATTTATACTTTGATGAGTTTAAAACTTTGGTGTGTTTGTGCTATACTAAAATAAAAATCAACAATTATTATAATTATATGGACTCTCCATAAGGTGATAAATAGAAAAAAGATAAAGCATGAAGATAAAGAATAAAAAAGAGAATAAAGGCAGAGGCAAAAAATGAGCCTAGAGGACCAAATATAGACCAAAGATTATTTCCACTAATCCCACTCAACCAAAATGACTAAATATTAGATCTGAGCCCAGCTGATGACACATTTATTACAAGCAACACTTAATACTGCAAAATTCTAGGAAAAGGAAAAAAACTGGATAGTCCTTTGGCAATTTCTTTATTGTAATGGGATTTCACTTGTAGCAAAGGAGGAAGACACGGTGAATGGAAGAGATTGTAGGGAAGATTAAAAAAGGCAGGAAAATATTAGACACAGGGTTTCTGCAGATCAGTTGCCCTAAAGCCCAGCAAAGTGGCTGGTGTCTCAGTTTTCTTATCTAAACAGCTGCAGTTTTTGAAAACTTGAAGTATGCATTCATCTTCAGAAATCTGATTTTCCTGGCTGTCTGCCCTCATGGCAGTGAGGTGTGGTGATGAGAGGGCCATTCCTTTGGTAAGGATGACTTCTTTAGCAGTGTCAACTTCTAGAACGGACACTGCGGGTTTTGCCCCGGCACTGTGTCAAGCTGACTTGGCGTGATCTAAAAGGGTCACCCAAGAGCCTGAACTCTGGTGTACAAACAACTTAATTATGATAATGCAGTGACTGTGGTCAGCACCGTCGAAACAAACCAAAACAATCCTTGCAAATCCAAGCCAAGCATCAATCAAAAACAATTAGGAGTCTTCATGTTACAGAAAAGTTTTTCTATGTACATCTTATAAACCAGTAGCAACAGTCTCTGCTACCTTATTTTCAAAGTCAATAGAAACTTGGAGTATATGCTTCCTAGAATGTATGGGCCATTAGCTTGTTTGAAGGCGTGAAGATTCAGTGGGGCCAGTTAGGGCTAGCATAGTTCCACCAGCTGCCTGGCGGTCTCTCAGCAACTACTTTCCTTCCAGTGACAAATTGCAAAGGTCAAGTACAGGAGCCGAGAGGTGGGCGGGGACTGGAATAAATAGTCAGGTTCAAGGAAGGGCAACCATGACTTGGGAAAGAGCATAGAACCATCTGGTGGCTCTGTTCTTCAACAAGGAATTCAGGCCAGAGCGAAGCTGGAGAGGACTTTGGAACTTCAGGGAGGTGTCCCCTTAGCCACTGTTGGTGATACTCAGGGTGTTAGAAATCTATTTCTATCAGAAATTTATTTTCTCACAGTTCTTAATGCCAGACGTCTGAAATCCAGGTGTCGGCAGGGCTTTCTGTCTTCTCTTCTTTCCTTCCTTTTTAGCTGGAGACTGAGGACTGCCATCCTTGCTGGTTCTAACCAGTAAAATTAAGTGGCTGAGCCCCATCATGTGGTGAAGGGCAGAGTGGCCGCCTGCTTAGCAGCCGACGGGGCTACTTCGGGTGAAATAGGGTGGAAACGGGAATGCTACTGTTCACAGGTGGAACTGGGTATCTCCCCTCCCCCCCCCCATTCATACGCTGAAGTCCTAGGCCCCATTACTCCAGAATGCGGTCTTATTTGGAAACAAAGTCACTGCAGATGTCATTTTTTAGGATGAGGTCATATGGGAACAAGGTAGGTCCCTAATCTAGTATGACTGATGTCCTTATAAAAAGGAGAAATTTGGAGACAGACACACGTATACAGGGAGAACACCAAGTAAAGATGAAGGCAGAGATCAAGGTGATGATTCTGTAAGCCAAAGAACACAAAAGATGGCCAGCAAATGCCAGAAACTAGGGGAGACACATGGGACACATTTTCCCACCCAGCCTCAGAAGGAAACAGCCCTGCCGAGACCTTCTTGCCTCCAGAATCCTGAGAAAATAAATATCTATTGTTTAATCCACCCAGTTAGTGGTACTTTGTTAGAGCAGCCGAAGCAAGTGAATATACTGGGCAACATTTGGATTTATGCCCATGTTTAGAGCAGCTCCTTTGAAGAGGAGACCACAGACAACAATTAGCTATCCTTCGTTTTATTTGACAAATATTCTCATATCCTCCGTCACATGTGATCCCATGTAATCTGTCACTCCACTTCTAGCACACTTGGAAATCCCATGAATCACCTCCCCACCTTCTAGGTCCCTAAGATTAGCGTGGAGACAAAATAAGCAAAATCAAATAAACATGACTTACTTAAATAAAAATGATGATTCAGCCCACGACACCAGCTGTGATCATCAATGTCATTACCACTGACTTCTGCTTCATCTTACTCTGTTAGAAGGAAAACTCGCTCCGTGTTCCCCAGAGTCAACAACACGCAGTCCCAACTCAGGACGCGAAGACAAGCAGACCAGTTTCTGAACAGCAACAGAAAGCCGCCCAGGTGTCTCCTTGGGGATAATCTCCCACTTAACTGGGAACAGAAAATCAAGTTTAAATTCTGTCCTATGTTACTCCTCTCAACTGAGTCTCCTCGTGAATTTCAGGAGCTTTAATAGATTTTATTACGGAGAATACCTGGAGAAGGCCGTGGTTCTCTCCGGGAAATCAGTGACCGGAAAGGCTCCCTATCTTGGAAATGAAAGATGATTCCCACACACAGCTCTGCATGCTGCAGAGAAGCAGGGGAAACTGCCAGGGCACATCTCCCCCCCGTCCGGGAGGTGATGGCCCAGGAAGGGGCTGGGACACTTGTTCTGAAGGAACACGGGAAATAAGTCTCAGCCCATACAGTTTACCACCAACGGCAATGACAAAAAAAAAAAAAAATGTTTTTTGGTTTTGTTCCATGTAAAAGGCATTATGCTGGGAAACTCGGCAAGAACGTGAGGGCCCTGCAGTCAGGACTCAAAGCTGCTGTCACCCTGCGTTGCCGTTTCCAGGAACCTTGTTTGTATCTGACACCCACCCCACGCCCCTGCCCCTCCCGGGGACTTGGCCCGAGGGGGCCCTGGAAGGTGGGAAGGGGCTGTCGGGTTCCCCTGATGCTCTGCCTTCAGCCAAGCCCGCTCCTCATTGGCTCCTGGCCTCCCCGGTGAGGGCTGTTCTCGGGGCAAAGAAAGTCCCCAGGGATGCCAGTGAGCGAGCTGGGAGCCCCGCAGTGTGCTGTTCTCAGGGCCTGCTTGGGGTAGAAGGGAAGCAGGAGCCCGTGCCCGTTCCCGTGGGACCAGGTCCCTCAGCTGTCTTGGGAAAAGGTAGAAATAAAGTTGGGGACTTGCTCCAGGAAAAAAAAAAAAAAAGGCCATTATCCACCAAGGGGTTTCTTGTCTACCTGCGGGAGGGACAGAATGTGAGTGGAGTTAGGAGGATGGGGAATTTGGGACGCTTACTTCAATACTGTGACTTTGTTCATTGGGAGGTCAATAAGAACAGGAAAGTCAATCTATCCCATCTCTTGATACCGTGGAATAGGGCTGCATATGCCCGAACATATGCAAATTGGTCAGATTTTCATCCCAGCACAATTAAACTGGGAAGCACGAGCCAGTGTGTGTCACCATCCTCTGACCCCATCCACGGCAGCCCCTCGCTTACCAGATGAACCACACGCTCTCTGGGACGGGCAAATAGCGCCCCTGCAGGTCTCGGGAGCCCTCTCCTCCCACCAGGTGGCCCTGGTTGTAGTTTTGTGAATTATGCACAGGAGTTGGGTCACTGGGGTATAACTCCTGGTGTTCTTGCTTCCTCCATTGTTTGCTCTTTTGTCTGGTTTCCTCTAGCTTGTCCGGGCTCAGCTCAGGGGTCACACCGTTTAGGAGGCTGCTGCTATGTCCCCTTCTCCCGAATATGCTTTGGCTCCTCCCCACCCTCCAATCCAGGCCTATCTCTGGCACAATGTGAGGGTCTGTTCACCTCAGTAATGTCCTTGAGGCACTTAACACCTGAGCTTCTGGTACTTGGGACTGGCCTGGATCAAGGCAGGCATTCCACAAACACTGCACTGAACGACGTACCTTCCAATCTCTCCGCCTATATGGTAGCCAGGAACAAAAAAAGCAGAACCCACCGAACCCCAACCACTGCAAACACCAGTCAGGCATCCCAAGACAGTACTTAAAACTGAAGCATAAGCTATTCCCCAAGTGAAGGGAGTTGCTTTCAGAGATCTGAATGATCTCAAATGTTAGTCCTAAATTTAACGTTATGTTGTTTTATTTTTACCATACAAATCTTGCATGCATATATTTTTCGGTAATGCATTTAGTTGCCTGGGAAACCGAAAGGGTCTATGCAGAGTGAGAGAAATGGTTGGAAGAAAACTAGCCACAGAACTGCTTCTGGACTGTCCTCTCTCGGTGTCATCACTTGCCCCACGGATGCCCAACATACACACTTGAGCAGCTGGAAGACGTCACTCTGCACAGCTCGCAGGGTGAGCCCACAGGGAGAGGAAGGTGTGCTGACTCAAGAGCGGATGAGAGGGCCCAGCTCGATCATTTGTAGGGAACACATTCCAGCTAATGGCATCTGGCCCCAAGAGTAGTGTTTTGATGGGTTTCCTAGTCGTGGTGGTTTTCGGAATTATCAGAAAAAGACAGGAGTTAATAATGCTGTTGGGGACAGGTGTCAGGTTTCCAGGGCTTCTCGGGAGATGTCTGTACCGAATTTGGAGCTAATTTCCTCAGTTTCGGCACTATTGCTATTTTGGGCTAGATCATGCTTTGCCGTGGGGGGCAGTCCTGTATGCTGCATGGCCAGCACCATCCCTGGCCTCTACACACCAGATGCCAGTAGCAAACCCACTATACCAAGAAAAAAATGTCTCCAGACTTTGCCAAATATCCCCTGGGGGGGAAAATTGTGCCTTTTTGAGAGTCACTGCTCTAGAGATTCACAGTGAGGAGAGACAGGGCCTTTGTCATCTTGGGCTGCTGTACCAAAATAACACAGATTGGGTGGCTTAGACAATAGATATTTGTTTCTCACAGAAGCTGAGGATGGAGAGTCCAAGATCAAGGTGCTGGTAGATTGGGTTCCTGATGTTCCAGGCTTGTAGACAGCACTTTCTCTGTGTGCTCACATGGCCTTTCCTTGGTGCATGTGCATCCTCTTCTTATAAGGGCACTAATCCCATCAGGAGGGTCTCACCCTCATGACCTCATCCAAACATAATCACCTCCTAAAGGTCCCACCTCTGAATACCATCACATTGGGAGTTAAGGCTTCACTGTATGGATTCTGGGGGGACACAAATATTCACCTCATAACACCAGGTAACTCCTAGAAGTGGGTGAAGGTAAGTCATTTTCTGAAAGTCACGGGACAGTCATATCAAGTTGCTGATGGGAAGATTCTTTTTGCTGACGTCTCCTTGTGTCCTTTCCATACTTCTCAGTAACGTCGTAAGCCCCTGGAACTTCACGCCTCATGGGCTTTGTGCGATTACAGGGGCAGACGAGGGATGTGATTTGGTGTAACTGACATAACACAAATTGCTTGTCAAATTTCCTCTCTCACTTGTCTGCAGAGTGTAATATAAGAAAAATAAATGTCTAAACATGCACTGGCATGGACCTTGTACTAACTTTCAACCTGACAAATGAAAATGTAAGACTTGTCAAATGTGTTGTGATAACTCCCTTGCTCACCAGCTGCAAGGAAATAGCACCCTCCCAGAGAAGACCCCGGGGAGCCCTTGAGTTTATACCACTCAGGAGGCGCATTTACTATCTACCAGTGCATTGCAGATGTATGCGTCCATCCTTTCTACGAGGCTTCCCGAAATTCCTTCAACTCTGGAAATACTTTCCATTTTCCAGACACCTGACCCAGTCCCTTGTGCACGGTGTGTGTTCAATAAATAATTGGTTTCAATACCACTTGTGCAAAAGTAACATAAAGAGTGTTTTTTCCTTAAGCAGGAATTATCTCACCTTTTATCTCTCCTGATAGTCATTTCTTTTAAATATTAAATTTGGAAGCCACAAGCTATTCACTGTCTTAGTGAAAATATATAGTGTTTTCCTCCGTGTGATTACAGACTATAGTTAGCAAATAATAGTGGAGATATTTCCAGTGCCAGGTTCATAGTAGGGCCCAACAAATGTTCAATGAAAGAATCTCACGAGTTCCATAAAGCACCTTTTCAATAACCTCTTCTTAGCAATTTTTTAAAAAATTAATTAATTTATTTATTGTTTGGCTGTGTTGGGTCTTTGTTGCTGTGCTTGGGCATTCTCTAGTTGTGGTGAGCGGGGGCTACTCCTCGTTGCGGTGCGTGGGCTTCCCGTTGTGGTGGCTTCTCTTGTTGCAGAGCACGGGCTCTAGGCACGCCGGCTTCAGTAGTTGTGGCACGTGGGCTCAGTAGTTGTGGTGCACAGGCTTAGTTGCTCCGCGGCATGTGGGATCTTCCTGGACCAGGGCTCGAACCCAAGTCCCCTGCATTGGCAGGTGGATTCTTAACCACTGCGCCACCAGGGAAGTCCCAGCAATTTGTTTTTTAAGTGGTTTAGACAATAGAATTGTGTGTGTTCTTAGCTGGTCGAGTTTTAACTGAAGGCTTTTTTTCTTCCGTCTCTACCAATCTCTGATATATTTCTTTCCTCTTTCTTCACCCAGGTCTGCTGGTCCCTAGACCTTTAGACCAAGAATTCATGAACACTTCTTTGCAAGAAACACACTCAGGGGTATCCACCAACTCAGGTCTCAATGGAAAATAGATCCAAGGAGACAACAAATTATGTTAAATCTTTGTCATTGGCTAACACCCTGGTTCTTATATTTTCTTTACAATTAATTAGTGCACACTGCTACAGACTGGTCTATCTATTTAATACTGAAGGGAGAGAAAAACCTATGGTAGATAATTTACTCCAAATTACCTGGTTAGGTTTAGTTTTTGTTTTTTTTTTTTAACATCTTTATTGGAGTATAATTACTTTACATTGTTGTGTTAGCTGCTGCTGTATAACAAAGTGAATCAGGTATATGTATACATATATCCCCATATCTCCTCCCTCTTGCGTCTCCTTCCCACCCTCCCTATGCCGCCCCCTAGGTGGTCACAGAGCACCAAGCTGATCTCCCTGTGTTATGGAGCTGCTTCCCACTAGTTATCTATTTTACATTTGGTAGTGTATATATGTCCATGCCACTCTCTCACTTAGTCCCAGCTTACCCTTCCCCCTCCCCGTGTCTTCAAGTCCATTCTCTACGTATGCGTCTTTATTCCTGTCCTGCCCCTAGGTTCATCAGAACCATTTATTTTTTAGATTCCATATATATGTGGTAGCATACGGTATTTGTTCTTCTCTTTCTGACTTACTTCACTCTGTATCATAGTCTCTAGGTCCATCCACCTCACTGCAAATAACTCAATTTCGTTTCTTTTTATGGCTGAGTAATATTCCATTGTATATATGTGCCACCTCTTCTTTATCCATTCATCTGTTGATGGACACTTAGGTTGCTTCCATGTCCTGGCTATTGTAAATAGTGCTGCAGTGAACATTGTGGTATATGACTCTTTTTGAATTATGGTTTTCTAAGGGTATATGCCCAGTAGTGATTGCTGGGTCGTATGGTAGTTCTATTTTTAGTTTTTTAAGGAACCTCATACTGTTCTCCATAGTGGCTGTATCCATTTACATTCCCACCAACAGTGGAGGAGGGTTCGCTTTTCTCCACACCCTCTCCAGCATTTATTGTTTGTAGATTTTTTGATGATGGCCATTCTGACTGGTGTGAGGTGATACCTCATTGTAGTTTTGATTTGCATTTCTCTAATGATTAGTGATGTTGAGCATCCTTTCATGTGTTTGTTGGCAATCTGTATATCTTCTTTGGAGAAATGTCTATTTAGGTCTTCTGCCCATTTTTGGATTGGGTTGTCTGTTTTTTTGATATTGAGCTGCATGAGCTGCTTGTATATTTTGGAGATTAATCCTTTGTCAGTTGCTTTGTTGGCAAATATTTTCTCCCATTCTGAGGGTTGTTGTTTCGTCTTTTTTATGGTTTCCTTTGCTGTGCAAAAGCTTTTATGTTTCATTAGGTCCCATGTTTATTTTTGTTTTTATTTCCATTTCTCTAGGAGGTGAGTCAAAAAGGGTCTTGCTGTGATTTTACGTTTAGTTTTATTACAACTGTAACTAAATACAATTTGAAAATAAAGTATTTTTAAAAATCAGAGCACTGTTACATTATAACTTTCACATATATCCCCACTGCGAGATGGAATATACAAATGGGCAGTGGCCAGACCATGTGTAAAAATAGAACTTTGAGCCACAACCTGCAGCAACCTGCCCAGGAAACCAGCTCCTTATACAATAAACACAGGAAGCCAGCCTGCTCTAAGGCAGACTTATCGGGAAAGTCACATTACCTCTAGTGACAATCCAGGAAGCTACACAATAACTAACAATTGTCCCCAAATGGCTAGTACTTGATTAATAACTGGCAGCTTCCCTAATTTGGAGACCAACTGAAAACCAACAAGAGAAAGCCAAGCATGCACCCCTAACAATCACATAGGATGGTCTGCTTCTCCTTAGCCCTCCCCCAGCTTCCCCAGGCTAACAGCCTTGCATCAGGGCCCAGTGGAAGCCTCCCCTTTCCTCCACTATGAAGTTTTCCCACTCCCCTGCCTGCCTATGAGTCTCTGCCAAACACACACGTGATGGTGGCCAACTTCCCTGCTACAGGAGGCTCAGAAGAGACAGAAGCTTTGGATGGTCTTTGTTCATTTCTATACTACCCACCCCTCCGGCATGAGCGGGTGTGCATTCTTACAGAAACTGCCAGATCAGCTGCTTTCCTTCCCAAGGGTCTCAAGGAGACTCTTTTTTTTTTGGCTTGTGGGATCTTAGTTCCCCGACCAGGGATTGAACCGGGCCCTCAGCAGTGAAAGCACGGAGTCCTAACCACTGGACAACTGGGGAATTCCAAAGGAGGCTCTTTATTAAAAAATGCTACCCTCCCTAGGATAGATGTAGAACATGCAGAGGGATACAAGAGCAAATTGAAACTGAAGAGAATTCTGGATGAGAGACATGCAATCGGCCATACAGCAACTCGGCCAGGACAAGGAGCCTGTGAAAAATGGACACGCAACTCTGTGGCTAACGTCACTCATCATGGTAGGGAGTGGAGATGAACTAACAAGAACCTGGGCCCTGATGGACGGGAGCTCCAGCCACTGTGAATCACCGATTCCATCTTGTGCATTTGGAACTTCTCTTGGCATGTCTACCTCTAGCAGAAAAAAAAAAGTGAGAAATAGAAAAATACAGACTTTTGACACTAATAAATAAGTCTGTAGGATATATGAAAATGTTCTAATGCTGGAAAATCAGACTTGCAAGAGATTTTTAATGAGAATTGCGAATTTCCCTCTGTTTTTATAGAACTAGATTTTTTTTTTTAAGCTACAGATTCTGTAATATCTGTTCTCTATGAACTTAAAGCATGAATACCAATTGTTCATTCAACAAATACTGATTGACAGTCGGATATTTTGTTGGCTTAGGACTCATTCAAAAGGCAAACAGGAGTGACATGATCAGACCTATGTTCTAAAGCAACTGAGAATAAACTTTAAAATAAATTTTACATTAAACATACTCAATTTTTGCTTATTCTTTCTTCACAGTTGAAACCCGTGCATTTAATAAGCCTTGTCACCCCATTATGTTTATTTTCTATGAACCCCCACAGTACTTAAAGCGTGCGCTGTAATCTGAATGTCTGTGAATAAACATATAAGGGTGGTTTCTTGGGCCAGGGGTCAGCCTCTAGCTGAATGACCCAGTCCCTGAGAGCAGAGACCCTGTCACACTTTCCACGCCTACTTGGGAGGGAGTAACTGAGCGCGGCTGGAGAGGTAGGGACATTGGAGCCCAAATGCTGTTAAAGTTAAATGAAAATGAATTTTGAATAATCAACAGCTTTACGTGACCTGCCCCTCTATTTCCTCTCAGTATCATCTGGTTACCTGTCCACGACGAAACAGAGCAGTTCTTGAGATGCATGCACCCTCTCAGGCCATGGAGAACTGAAACCCTCTGCCCCCAACTCCTAACTCCCCATCCCCACTTCCTGCACACACACAACTCGGTCAAGGAGGATCCAAGTACGGGCTGACTGTCTTCACGAACATCACTTAATTATCTCACTGTACTCATGAACGACACTTACTATTCCAGGAGACTCTTGCCCGGGCAAATAACCTGACTGTTCGATACAGAAACTTTGGGAAAGACCCATGAAGTCTTCCACAAAACATCGACACACGGTTTGTGCCCTATGATGCCTTGAATTCCCGTTTCTACCAATCCTGAACTGTGGCAAGTCCCAGCATTGAAAGACCCGCCTTAAAACAAACTTCAACAAGATCTGATGTCACCTCACCCCCCTGAGACACTGACAAAGCTCCATTGAGTGGTGATGTCCCTTGACAAGGTGAACAATAAACTCAGCTTGGTTTTAGCAACAGGTTGTTCTGATGAGATTTTGGGGGAACCAGCACTGGACGCCATCAAGCACCATTTTTTCTCATGGGAAACTCACGTGGGGAAGGGCATTTGACGTAACAAGCCTTTTGCCTTTGCCCTTCATTAGACATGCTATAAAATTATTAAATAACACTTACATTTTTGTTAATAAGTTGTTACTTTTGGTCTGTGCCTATAATGCTTTTTTTCCCTGAGTTGGTTTATTTTCTTCATATTTAGAATAAACAAGACACGAATAGGACAACAGCTAGTTTGGTTTTAGATTTAATCAGCCTCTCTTAACCATATGCCTGAATGTAGGCCTTTTTCTGAAAGTTTCAAAAGAGAAATTAGAATAGGAACAGGGTGATAAACATGATTGACTATAAGGTTACTGCCAAGCCAACTTAATCTCAGATGACTAAAAAAAAAAAAAAAAAAAAAAATCTCAGATGACTAATCAATTTGGTCTCATTTGAAGTTTAAACTAAAGGTGTTTTTCTTGTTTCTTGTCTAACAATTTCTTTCCAGGCTTTGATGTTTTTGTAAGTGGAGGCAAGCTTATCAGAGAAGTTTCAGAGGAAAAAAAAAAAAAAGCTTAAATGGTGCCATGAGTGAAATAAATGAATTTCAATGTCTGTAGGAAGAGGCTGAGCTCTTTGGTATAAAGCACAGCAGATTCAATACCAAAGGAGGAATTCAACTACACTGGATATCGCACTCAAATCCTTCCGGTGAATCCTCATCTCAAAGGATTTGCCTAAAAATGTACTTTTTACCTGAGATTTTTCATGGTTCACTGGAGACACCGTGAGATGGCCCTTTTTGTTGCACCATGTAGATGGTACAGGGACAATGGCATATCAAAGAGAGACATGGATGGAACCCCTTGGAGGGTGCATGGGTCACAAAATGTATTTGATCTGCTACTTTGTGTTCATGTGTCTGAATCTGTTTCAGGCAAGCTTGTTTTGGTCATTAAAGACTAGAGTTGTTGGCAGTTGTTTCCTCTTGAAATTAAGGAACAACAAAACAGGCTCTTTCTTTTTATCAAGCTCTGCACATGTGCAGGCGAATATAATTACAGGTAGTGGGGATTCCAGCTACTTGTGTCATTTGCAGATAGTTCTTTATTGCCAACACTTTCCCTCACTGTTCCATTATTTGCCAGTGGGCTTCTTAGAAGAATAGAGATACGATGGCCCAATAGAAAGTCTTTGTGAAAGGAGTGTTTTTTATTGGGAAAAAAATGTTAAGCATCTGCATAAAAAAAGATTTGCGCCTGCAATAAAACGAAAAATGGGCTTTGGAGAAAAGGCCTCATCGCAATAGGCCTGAGATAACTTTAAATATACTGAGAGTTTTCAATCTCTTTCTCACAGAACAAGTGCACTGAATAACCATTGTCTGGGAGCCTGCACTGGACCAAGGGAAACCAATGCAGAAGCATAAGCAAGTCAGACACTACTACTAGAACCAGAACTAGTTAGAACTAGTCCTGCTGCTATTGCCATGAGGCATAAGACTAATGATAACAGTGGTGAACTCAGGGCCAGTGGTGAACTCGGGACATGTCCCGAGTACGGTTCTAAGTACTCTCTATGTCTTCATTTATTTCTCACGACTGTCCTATGAGGTCAGCACTATTTTTATCTCTATTTTAAACATGAAGAATCAAAGGCAGAGAGAAGGTAAGTAACTTGCCCGAGTGATTCAAGCTAGAAAATGCACAACACCCATCACTGAGCCAGACATAAAACGTCAGCAAGGGGAAGTAAGTCAGAGAGAGAAAGACAAATGTCATATGATATCACTTTTATGTGGAATCTAAATAATGATACAAATGAACTTATTTACAAAACAGAAACAGACTCACAGACTTAGAAAACAAACTTATGGTTACCAAAGGGGAAAGGTGGGCGGGAGGCATAAATTAGGAGTTTGGGATTAACATATACGCACTACTATATATAAAATAGATAATCAACAAGGACCCACTGTATAGCACAGGGAACTCTACTCAATACTCTGTAATAACCTATATGGGAAAAGCATCTGAAAAAGAATAGATATATGTATATGTATAACTGAATCGCTCTGCTATACACCTGAAACTAACACAACGTTGTAAATCAACTATACTCCAATATAAAATAAAAATTTTAAAAAAAGGTCAGCAAGGGGAAAAGATACTAAAAGGAATATCAGAGATACCAAGGGCAAGAAACACATTTCCTATTACCTTCATCAGCAGTTCCCTGCAAACCCCACCTCGTGGTTCCGGGCCACATGTATCAACTCTCAGCCCCAACCTTACAGCTGGTCCCATTTCTCACCTCCCACCCCATGTATCACACCTCCCTCCCTTGAAAAGAGAACTTACCCTTGGCCTGGCACTGCTGTGAGTGAAGTTTGTAAAAGCTGAAGGCTTGCTACATAGTAAACACAATTCAGTAGTTTCTAGATGACTCAGGGTCTTTGTGCAGGCACCACTTATTTTTCTGTAGTAGAATAATCTTCTCATGAAGAGCTGCTTTCCCCACACTGAGCGGTCCCAGTTAGTTCTATGTTTACAAGTATCCAAAGAGTTGTGACACTGCCATCATATAATATTGCCTGTTTATTTCTGGTTTATTTTTAAGGTACTCGCCAAAGTTGAACAGTAGACTGAGATCTTTGACCTGGTTTTTGAGAACAAGGCATGGGCTTCAGGCCAGCTACTTGCCTGGCTGAAGCTTTAGCAATGCGGAGGGTCAGAGTTGCCACCTGTCATGTGAATGCTGGCTTGAGGTCTGGCAAGACCTGAATCATCTCTTTCACACCACAGGCTTGACTGAGGAATGAAGGAAGTGGAAAGGTCTGAGAAAGTAGGATTACGGACATAGAACTGGAGCCATAAGCAAGGCTCCCTAAACAAATACTCCCAAACTATTAAAGGGACCCAACAAAATGACATAAGATTATTTTCAGCTGGAGACATCTGACATACAGCAGATGCCAAAAGAAGCCTTTTCTGAGCTCCCCTTATCTGACTAAAGGCAGAGCTTCCTGAGAAGGAAGATGCCATAAATCCTCTCTGAGGAGCTTCCAGCCAAGAAGGAGACCGACCATTAGCACAGTGATGAGAAACTGCATAAATAAACTCTATAGAAGCTGCCATACCCTCCATTTATTTCCCCTGGAAGCCGTAGTTCCCCTCCTTTCCACTATTAAGCTGGTATATAAGCCTTTACTCTTGGCTGTTCAGTGAATTACTCAGATTACTGAGTACCCCGCATGCATGTGACTCTACTGTCAATTAATTTGCACTCCCGCCCACCACCCCAGACCACTAAGACCTAAGTTGGTAGAAAAGAAGTTTTCCTCCCACAGTCTGATCTGAAGCCCGGAGCTGGGTGTGCCGGGGCGTGCCAGTGGTGGGTTGTTTTAGAGGTTGGCTGTGCTTGGTGGTACTGTACGTACGTGGTCTTTGGCTCTGGAGAAAGAAAACCCTACCATGAAGAGCAAGGCTGGAGAGACTGAACTGCTACTGGCCTACACTTGAGATTGTTGTGAATGATGAGGTGTGACAGGATCACAGTGGGGCACGCTACAGCCACCTGGCCAGACAGGGCTCACGGTGGGCTACCTGCATCTGCTGAAGACAGGGGAGGTCCACCTGCACCACCGAGTTGGGTTTGAGCTGGCTACCTGGCTGCAGAAAGAAGTCGTCTCCCAAGGCCATAGCCCACGTGGTACTGTGGGCTCTCTGATACACCAGCTCCTGAGGATTGAATCCTGTGCTGGGACCCTGGGCCAGGGCCGTCTCCCACCACTGGGCCTTTACTAGGTACATGCTGGAATCAGACTTAGGTGTTTGAGCAACAGATTTTTTTTCTGAGAATAAGTCCTTCACATCTCAATACTATTAGTGAATCATCTTTTGAGAATTTAAATAAATGCCATCATTGTATCACAGCACCTAGCATGATGCCTTGAATACGGTAATGTTCACTGAATGAGTTAACTTAGATCGTTACTAAATAAATATTGACAAACGAGATGTAGAATAAATACATTTAAATGAATCTGGGAAAAATTTAGTTTTATTCCTATATTTGTGTGTTAGAGAACCAGACATAGTTCGTATAACTTATTTCAAAATACTGACGTTTCCTCTTCAAGTTGCTTATGCATTTTTTTCAAACTCTCTGATTGTTTCATTTATTTTTATTTTTTTACACTTTCTTTTAATTAAGACTCACATGTTGCATTTCGTCAATTTGTCTCTTAAATTTCTCTTCTTTTTAAGTTTTTTTAAAATTGAAGTATAGTTGATTTACAATATTGTGTTAGTTTCAGGTGTATAGCAAAGTGATTCAGTTATACATATACATAGTCTTCTTTTTTCATTTCTTTTCCATTATAGGTTATTACAAGATATTGAACATAGTTCCCTGTGATATATGGTAAATCCTCGTTGTTTATCTATTTTATATATGATAGTGTGCATCCGCTAATCCCATACTCCCAATTTATGCCTCCCCCACTTTCCCTTTGGTAATCGTAAGTTTTTTTCTATAAAAATAAGCAACGCTTCATGAATTCGTGTGTAATCCTTGCACAGGGGCCATGCTAACCTTCTCTGTATCCTTCCCATTTTAGTAGATGCGCTGCTGAAGTGAGCACTGCTTATGCATTTTAAATTCATGGGCTCCTTGAACAATCTTAGTGGCACTTGAGTCTTTTAAGGATGCTAATACCCTTTGTAAATAATAATTTAGAGTTCAGTCAGAAGTGGCCCAGTAATTGTAAAAAGGGCAGTATGCACTCATAAGAGGAAATGGCTGGCCTTGTGAGGGAGCAAACACAGTACAGTGAACACGATCTCCACCCTGACTGGTATCAGAATTGCCTGTGAAGCTTTGGAGACATAGAGATGCTCAGGCCCCATGCCAGAGACTTGGACTTAGGAGGTCTGGGGTCAAGTCAGCACATGTGTCTTTCCGAATATTTCCAAAGGTGATTCCATGTTGAGCCTTTTTCATTTACTCGCTGTGTGTGGAGTCGCTGCTTGTGCTGTATTGCTGTGACATAGGTCTATCTATATACCCGTAACTATCCTTTAACCGGCATTATGGACAACCATATGCCTTCGTCAATACCTGAACTCCAACTCATGCCTCTGAGTATAGGGCAGCTGTCCCAGGATGCTATCAAGACCAGAAAATGGCCTCATTCATGGAACAGCTAGGAAACCAGAGGAAACAGCAAGTTTACAGGAAGAATGTTGATCGTTCAATGGCGTGGGTTCTGTGGATCATCCGTACTACAGAGCTGGGTCTCCATTTTGAGCAAACAAATGTACAAACTCTGTTGGGAATTTGAAAGCAGAACCACCACAGTTTTCCATTTCACGAGTCACATAAATCTCTAAAAATGGCTTGGGACAAAAATCACATTGCTTACAAAAACTCTGGTGGCGGGCTTCCCTGGTGGCGCAGTGGTTGAGAGTCCACCTGCCAGTGCAGGGGGCATAGGTTCGAGCCCTGGTCCGGGAAGATCCCACATGCCGCGGAGCAACTAAGCCTGTGCGCCACAACTACTGAGCCTGCGCTCTACAGCCCGTGAGCCACAACTACTGAGCCCACGTGCCACAACTACTGAGTCCGTGTGCCACAACTACTGAAGCCCACGTGCTTAGAGCCCGTGCTCCACAACAAGAGAAGCTGCCGCAATGAGAAGCCCACGCACCGCAGTGAAGAGTAGCCCCTGCTTGCCACAACTAGAGAAAGCCCACACGCAGCAACAAAGACCCAACGTGGCCAAAAATAAATAAATAAAATAAATAAATTTATTAAAAAAAAAAAAACTCTGGTGGTATACGAACATGCAGTTATATATAAGATTAGGAAAATCATTCACCCACAGTCAATTAAAATTCAAACAAATGAAGAAAAAGTATTCAATTTATAGGAAAAAGTATCACAAAACTCTCTGTTTCCAATATCTATATTCATATCTGTATCTCTATCTGTTTATCTATCTATAGAATTGTAATTTAGTTGAGCCTTACTTAGAATTGCAAAAGAAGGAGGAAGCAAAATATTTTTTTTCCTGCAAAACAAAGCAAGCTTGACTACAAGGTGTCTCTAATGGTCCTCTATCAATTAGATTTTTATCTCCTGGAAGCGGTTCCCTCCCTGCAGGCTAGTCTCACTTCTAAATGTTTGACAAAGTCACCTGCCAAGACTTGCACACAGGTGAAAAATGGAAGATAACTTCACTACCAGACCATCTGTATGAGTGGGTCAAGGGGAGGTAGCCACCCAGCTGTGTTTATAAATGTACTAGCAAAGAAGCATTTCCATTCAAATAACTTGGCATTTCATATATACACCCTTAAAACGATTTCTGCCACATGGCAAACTGAACAAGATAGAATGACTAGGTACGCTGTCCTGTTCTCAGGGAATCATCAATTCCCAGAAGCACTATAATAAGGGATGACTACACACACACACAAATTACTTGACAGACGAAAACTGCAGTAGTAAAATGTGACTATGCAGAATAATGAGCCTTAGGAACTCAAAGTAAAACAAATAATACCCAAGAAGAGAGTCTAGACCAGTGAATGGAAAGCCACACTGCTCATCAATCTCAACTGATTGACCCTCTCTCCACGCCACTGCTATATTCTTTCCTGGGTTGCATCAACAGGCATGATGCCTCAACTACAGTGTATGAATAAGCTCTGCTTACTGTACTTAAACAAGACAAACTTAAAAGTGCTCACAATGTGATCTACAGATAATTCTAAAATTATTTGTGCGTATGTAGTCTTATATTTTTCAGTAGCACTCACAAAAGAAACATTATCTCTTGCCTGCTTTACTGAAAGGGAAAGAAAAAAGAATACAATTATGTAAGAAACCTATCTTTAGTTAATGAGCCAAGGAATGCTTGTCTACCTGTGGCTAGGCATTTTATTTTTAGATTAGGCTTCCTATAGCTGTTTCTGTATTTAGAGAATTAAAATAATTGGACCATGACTTTAAATATCTTTTTTTTTCCCACTGATGATACACCTATGAATATATCAGTCCTAAGCATCAAAGCCATTTCCCCCCATTTTCTACTGGACATCTCTCCTTTCATATCTAATAGACATTCCAAACTTTCAGCCCCAAACCAAACTCCTGATTCTATTAGCCTGTGTCCTCTCTTTCCTTTTCCTATTTATAGTGTTTTGCATTCTATCCATCAGCAAGTCCTGCTGGCTCCACCTTCAAAATACTTTTCCCAACCCCTCTGCTACAGCTCTGGACCATGATAACATGATCTCCTTCCCAGACTCCTGACATCAAGCCCTCACTGACCTTTTTGCTTTCCTACAGTCTAGCCTCTGACCAGCAACCAGAGAGGACTTCAAGGACTGTAAATCCCGTCATGCTCTCCCAGCCAAAGTCTTCAGATTCCTTCTCTGGGCTTAAAGGCTTCTCTCACTCACCATCACCATCTCCAACCGTTCCTGCCTCATTTACCGGTTGCAAAACATTGACCTTCTCACCATTTTAGGCACATGCCAAGCTCCATCCTGCAGCAGGGATTTTGCTTCGCTGCTGCTTCTGCCCAGAAAGCTCTTTCTCCAGCTGGCTTAACATGTGGCTCTTGCCCATCCCTCAGGATTTGCTTGGGTGTCACCTGGTAGAGGCCTCTCCTGACCACCCATCCAACACTTTCCTCCGCTTGTTATACCCTAATCCCCTAAACTACAATATTTTGTTCACATCCAAAGCAGAAAGTGAATATTTTTTGCTTCCTTTTGAAACTCTTTCCATCATTGGACCATACATTCCAGGAGGCAGAAACTTTGATGCTCTACTGGGATCAGCACATAATAGGCACTCACTAAATATTGGTCAAATGAATGAATGAGGAGATAATTAATTCCACATTTTTGAAGTCAGCAGACAAGGACAGAAATACACTAACCCCTTGAAATATCCAGCTATTTCTTAGTATAATATCTTGGCAACTGAATTAAACCATCACATCAGACATTTATGGTATGAGAAGTGAACTGTGGAGCTTCCGGTCTGAAAGCCAGACTTCTTTCTATTTAATTAGTCCCCAGGAAGTTTCAAATACTCTACCCATTGTCTCAATAATGATACTTTATACGTAGATAAGAAATTATGATTGAGCATACAATTCATACTGTAGTCTTAATTAGCTTCAAATGTAATCCTTAAATCTTGCCTGGTGTTTCTCACCACGCAGTTGGCTGCTTTTCTCTATGTGGTAAAGCTCCCCCCCCCCACCCCGAGGAACTGCAGCTCAAAAATGGCGCATGTGGAAGCAGCTTGTGAAAACACAGCTAACCCATCAGAGAAGCACATTCTCCTAACATCAACCCCTGGCCATGTGGGAGCAACGGGAAGGTCATATCTGGAGTCCGTCAGGGTCAGGCTACCCTGGGGCTGTGGTCTCCAAACTGGGCCCTGTGTGCCCGGGGACTTCATGAAGACTCTCTGAGGGAACACAGGGCCTTGGGGTTTTCAGGGATCCCGTTTTCAGACCCTTGGCTTTCCTATGCACTCTTCCAACGAAACTGATCTGCTTGAAAACCCTCCCATGTGCATGTTCACAGCCTTCCTTACCTCACTGTACAAAACCTAAGTCTAGTCCCTCCCTGCTCCTGAGTGGCAAACGTGCTCGTGTCCGAACCAAGGTGTTTTTCTGCACAGTGTTAGTGTCTGGGTTGACAAGGAAACAACTCTAATGACGGGCAGTTCATCCTTTTTTTTTTTTTTTTCCAAAGAGGTCGTTTCCAATTCTTTACCTTCTCCAAAATGAAGGAGAACTTACTCAGGTTGCCATTGGATAGGTAACTAAAACTAACTTCTGGTGATGGATCCCAATGAGATTTTGAACTAAAATCCAAAAGAAGTCGAAAGAATCAAGTGATATAGCTATAAAGATCTTTGATTCCCTTCACCTTATCTGAGTGATGTTTCTCAGTATTTAAATCTATAAACATACATACACAATGAGAATAGAAAGATACTGAATCCTGTTCATTCAAGCAAGAAGTAAAACTCATTTTTGAATATCTGAATTGATTGGAATAAAAGGGCTCATCCATCTAAGGGATACATTTCAAATACAATTTTACTTTTTATATCTAAAAATTTTAATCAAGATATATGACACATATATGTTGCTGTTTTGCTCGTGTCCTACTAAGAACTACAGTAGTAACAATACATAAGAGAAACTTAAAGCCTAATACTACAAGAAACATTAAAAAAAAAATTTTTATATTTGTATGTCTTTTGTTTGCAGAAAGACTGTTTAATAAGAGACTTTTAAGCATTTAGTAAAATTCTTGGGGAATGTCGAACGGTCACATGCTCAAGAAGCAACAGAAATTATATATAATTTCTAACATTAATGAAGAACTTCCTTACATATTATTTAAAAGGATGATGGTAGATATTAAACCACTATGATATTCAGATCAGGTATATCTAAAAGAGGGATGTGTCAGATTTACCTTTGAAATGCCACACAGGAAACTACATCTTTGGCAACAGTTTATATTTAAAAATGTGATTCTGTGCAGCTAAAGAAACCATCAAGGAAATGAAAAGGCAGCCTATGGAGTGGAAGAGGATATTTGCAAATCATATATCTGATAAGGAGTTAATGTCTAAAATATATAAAGAACTCAGAGAAATCAATAGAAAAAAAACTCAGTCTGATTAAAAGTGATCTGAATAGACATTTTTCCAAAGAAGACACCCAAATAGTTGGACTCACTGATTTGTCTGTCTAGTTAGTTCTAGGCAGTTGCCAGTTGCCATTTGTTTATTCTGCATCCAGCTTATGCCAGGCCCTCAGCTTCCTTCCAGCGGCCCCGAGCAGGAGTGGGTGTTTGCAGATGAAGCATGGGGGCTAGGCTGTAGCTGTTACTGTCACTGGTATTGTCTCTTGTCTGTAGTTCTTGTTTTCCTCCACTTCCCCAGCACTGCTCTCCAAGGATCACTCTCATTCCAAACCCCCAAACCCTCTGCTCCATTCTTGCCCAGAGCCCACCAGCCCAGCTGGCTGGGGGTGACCCAGGGAGCCAGCTGGAAAGATGAAAAGCAGGGTGGCTATATGTGCTGCTTTAAGCTAATGTGGGAAGAAGACAAAGCCTGACTTAGTCTGTCCCTTCCCATTTGCACCTAATTACCGTGGATGCAGTCATGTTTACACATAGGAGGTCACTTCCTTACCCATTTAAGATGGGCTTTGTGGCAAACTGTACTTAACTACTGAATGCTCGGCATTCATTGTCTGTTGCTCACAGATCATTACTATCCAACTGAGTAGCACAGTCACTTGCTTACCATTTAAAACATTGATCCAGGGAGGTGTTCTACTTTGTAATTCAAATGTTTTTAGCTAGCTCTAGTCCTTTGCCTAATGGAAAATAGGTAACTGAACAATCCTCTATTTTCCCCTATAATGATGCTTCAGAAACAATACCCTTTACCTTCATTCAACAAATAGCCTTGTCAATATTCATCACCTACCCTACATCTTTTTATCCACTAGCTCTTCTCCCCCAGCCTGGGCCAGTAGTGAAAACTGGTGAGAATGGAATACAATTCCAGTGTTGCTCCTTGGGGTAAGTGAGGTGTCACAGGAGAAGGCGACACTTAACACTAGGTTATACAGGATCAGGTCAACTAAGGGATGTTCAATGAAGCCAATGGAATGATTCCTTGGGTCTCCCCATTGTCTGACTTTCCTTACTTCGGCAGATTAGCATCCAGCCAAGAAAGCAAGGTCAAAGGTTTGATCCTCAAGGGAAGCCATTAGCTTCTTCCCGTAGCTGATGCAGCCTTCCCCATACCAAACCCCAGAGATACCAGATTCAAAAGCAACTTAAAGCATGCACTGCCCAGCATCACCTCTGCACATGAAAGAAAACACATTTTTATAAATCATCCAGGCAGAGGTATAAGGTCACAGCAAAGAAAAGTATATTTGGGAAGTGATAAGTAGCTTTAACTCAAGAAAAGCAGCTCTCAGAAAGGTAATGCTAATACTCTCGTTTTTTGGAAGGATGCTTGTAAGGCAGGGTTATAACTCAAAGTATTGATTTGTATATTTTCTGGTTATTTTTCTCCTTCTTTGCTCATTGGTACCCCGCGGGCATTTTTTCCTTGGGAACTGGCAGGCTTCCCAAGTGGTGGGGAACTCAGACACCCTGAGTGAGGAAGGATGGCATCAAGGGGACACCCTGCTTCCATCAGAAAAATCAAGACAGTCCTTGTAGCCTTCTCAGCCATGAACTCTTTTGTCAGCCTTACCCTTGAATTTGATGTTTCCAAAAAGCTCTTTACAATCATCCTCTTGATTCAATTAGTCTTTAACCATAAGGGGCTTTATTAAGTGGAAAGGTAAAGTTAGAATCCTTTGCCAAACTGAAGAGACTCAGGACATCTTCACCTAAGTGTGTGTTATGAAAGATTATTCTACAACAGGGAGCTGATGCCCACTTGATATTCCTACTATGTATAAATACATTTGCAAGAATTCATGCTTTGTTTTGACTCTAGCTATCAGTACCTTTAGTGGCAATGTTAACTGAAATCAGCTATTTCAAAGCCATCATTCATTACATACAATAATGTGAAGAGGAAGTTTGAATCAGAATAATTTCTGGAGAAAATTTCTGTGTCTGTTGCAATCAAAGAAATGGAATGTCTCAGAGAAAAATGCTCAGAGATAATGACTTCAGGTTTAGACTGTAGTCATTATAAAACATTTCAAAATTGGAAGAAGACAGTTTTCCAGGAGATTAGCAGGCTGTTTTTATTTACGATGGGTCTTACAGAGATTTAAAGCAGTAGTTCTCAACCTTGGCTGGATATTACAACCTCCCAGGGAGCTTAAAAATAAGTGCTAATAACTCAGTGTCTCTGGGGATGGGCTCCGGTGGTTCCAATATACAACTGAGATCAAGAATCATGGTCTGAAAAAGTGTTTTTCATCTGCTTTTGTTTACATAATAAAAATAAGGCTTGGAGCTCTATTTTTAGGGATGTAGTGGTGGTGGTGTGTTCAAGGTGAGGAAGGAGGGTGAGGGTAGGTATGTAGGTCTCATTTGTCAACGATGTTATGCTATAGGTTATCACTGCAAACCAATTTTGAATAATTAGGAAAATCAACAGATAACAATGGTAATTTGGTTGATGAAACCACAATATTATGACTTCAACCTACTGTGCATTCAAATAAAACCTAAAAATTATCTGCCAGATGCTGGAACAGCCCTGTTCTGGGGGTTCCAGCAGCAAACAAGGAAGCTACTCCCCTTGCTGCCCTGGAGTTCATATTCTAGCAGAACGATGCAACACCTCCCTGTGGCTGTCATCACATTCATACGGTGCTAGGCATTGCCAGGACTTTCAAAAGAAGCATAAAAAGAGAAAACAGAGAAAGATGTTTTTCTTGTTCCTAAAGAGCTACTGGCTTGGCCGAGGAGACGATACTGCTGCATCCATTAGCATTATGCACTCATATGTGTCTTGTGCACAATACTCCTTATGTGCTAAATTTGGGAAGATACATTGATAAACATGAAAGAGTTCAAATAGAGCACAAAATTAAAGAAAGAGTTCTCAGGGAAGCTTTGTAAAAGGGGTGGAACTAGAATTTGTCTTGGAGGACGGGTAAGGAGTAGATAGAAAGGAGGTGGTGAAAGAGCAGCTGTGGGGAGTGGGGGATAGAATAGCTCAAGTGGAAAGAGAAGGGTAAGAGCAGGGACAGTGGGGAGACAGCCCAACTGGAAGGACAGCTGTGAACTTAGGAACAGTAAGTATTGAGGTTGGGACTTCCCTGGTGGCACAGTGGTTAAGAATCCGCCTGCCAATGCAGGGAACATGGGTTCGAGCCCTGGTCGGGGAAGATCCCACATGCCGTGGAGCAACTAAGCCAGTGCGCCACAACTACTGAGCCTGCGCTCTAGAGCCCGTGAGCCACAACTACTGAGCCCATGTGCCACAACTACTGAAGCCCACGCACTTACAGCCCATGCTCCGCAAGAGAAGCCACCGCAGGGAGAAGCCTGCACACTGCAACGAAGAGTAGCCCCCGCTCGCCGCAACTAGAGAAAGCCTGCATGCAGCAATGAAGACCCAACACAACCAAAAATAAATAAATTTATAAAAAAAAAAAAGAGTAAGTATTGAGGTTGGATAGAGACAGTGAGAGTAAAATTATTTAAGATCTGAAAAATGTAGGTAGTGCAGGGATCTAAACATCTCCTCTGACTCAGAAAGTAATGACTGGGCTGTGATGCACAGAGACATCTCCAGAATCTGCATGTGCTCAGCTTCTAAGCCCAACTGTAGGTTAAATACTGATCATGCTCTTGAAACATTTGAATCAGTGGTAAAAACTGAATTTAACTAAAGCCCAGATACAGCTAAAATACATGTTTCATCAACTCAGCCCTCCACCTTAGCAGACTGATAGAAGAAATGGGGTGTTTTGTTGGAGGTATGTATTATCTACTTCAGTCAATTCTAATATTTTAACACACAATGTCTAGCATAAACAAGAAATCACAATACATGTAACGAAGCAGGAAAATGTGGCCAGAAATGAAGAGAAAGGATAGCCAATACAGGCAAATCCACAAATAACCCAGATACTAGAATAAGCAGACAAGGACTTGATCTGTGATATAAATGTTAAATATCAAGTGGAGAAATGGACAACATGCATGATTAAAAAATGAACAAATTCAGCAGAGAAATGGAAACTATAAGAAAGAACCAAATGGGAATTCTAGAACTGGAAAATACAATGTCAGAAATAATGAATTTATGTGATGGGCTTTACAGAAGATTGACCCAGGACACAGCCTTGAGGCAGAGTGGAGGAGAAAAAGCCAAAGGAAATAAAAGAGGAAGGAAGAAAACTAGGAAAGTTTTCTCTTGGGAATGAAGATGTATGAATATTTCAAATGCTTCTCAGAGGTTGGAGCAAGATCAGAAGAGAGACATGCCCATACTAGGAAGCATGGAGACTCTTGCAGGGGCCTTAATACAAACTGTTTTACTGAAAAATAAAATCAGGTGGCAGAGTTCACTTTGTATCATGCATATCATGGAAACACCGAATATTCCTTTATTGGAGGATTTTACGAAGATCAGGGTGGCAGTAGTGATTTGGGGGTGGGAGCTCAGAAAGGCTGAGAGGGACAAAGTGACCCAGGTAGGATGCCATGGGCGTGCCCTGGACTTGCCATGCTGCAGGCTGAAATTGGAAGGTGAAATACACATGAAGAGTAAGGAATTCAAGAAACTCCCCAAAGAAGTGTCAACAAGATATCCTGATGGATTTACTGTCTAAGGATAAAGAAAAGAAGGAAAAAACCCCAAAGTGTCTATCCATTTCTGTCACTGGAAAAATAGGGGCAAATAAAAAACTAGGGTTTGGGTTAGTATTTGAGGAGTAAAGGGGAGGATGACCTGAAAGTTCAACCTTTTGAGTTTCAGGTAGAGTGACAGAGCACAGGTATCTCAAATTGGGCTGTGGAGGTGGGAGGCCTGTCTTGGGTAGAACTTCTAAATTGTTTCCTCAGCATGGCACACATAGAAAATGCTAATACCTGTACTGTGCCCTGGGGTCAGAGCTGTGCCCTGCTGGGGGCTACGGATCCAGGCGCTTGCTCCCCAGCCCTTCCTGAGGGCTGAGGGCATCAAAGTTGCGGCACATCTGTGACCCATTCGTGGTACACAGTGTGGGGAACTCTGGTCTAAGGAAGCAAGTTGAGGCCTTGTTCCCTGCAGTAGCCCCAGTGGTCCCTCCATAACTATTTGCTGGTGAGTGAGGCCTGTGGCTCGTCTCTCACACACACCCTCTATTCTCACTTTTTAAGAGTAACAAGGTTGCTAAATAGACATTTCTCCAAAGAAGACATACAGATGGCCAACAGGCACATGAAAAGATGCTCAACATCGCTAATTATTAGAGAAATGCAAATCAAAACTACGAGGTATCCCCTCACACCAGTCAGGATGGCTATTATCAAAAACTCTACAAATAATAAATGCTGGAGAGGGAGCAGAGAAAAGGGAACCCTCCTGCACTGTTGGTGGGAATGTAAACTGGTGCAGCCTCTATGGAAAACGGTATGGAGGGTCCTCAAAAAACTGAAAATAGGGCTTCCCTGGTGGCGCAGTGGTTGAGAATCTGCCTGCTAATGCAGGGGACACGGGTTCGAGCCCTGGTCTGGGAGGATCCCACATGCCACGGAGCAACTAGGCCCGTGTGCCACAACTACTGAGCCTGCACGTCTGGAGCCTGTGCTCCGCAACAAGAGAGGCCACGATAGTGAGAGGCCCGCGCACCGCGATGAAGAGTGGCCCCCGCTTGCCGCAACTAGACAAAGCCCTCGCACAGAAATGAAGACCCAACACAGCCAAAAATAAATAAATTAATTAATTAAAAAAAAAAAAACTGAAAATAGAGCTACCATGACCCTGCAATCCCACTCCTTGTGGGCATATACCCCCCAAAAGATGAAAACTATAATTTGAAAAGACACATGCACCCCAATGTTCATAACGGCGCTATTTACAATAGCCAGCACATGGAAGCAACCTAAGTGTCCATAGACAGATAAATGGATAAATAAGATGTGGTACATATATACAATGGAATATTACTCAGCCATAAAAAAGAATGAAATAACACCATTTGCAGCAACATGGATGGAACTAGAGATGATCATACTAAGTGAAGTCAATCAGAGAGAGACAAATATTATATCATATCACCATATGTGGAGTCTAAAAAATAATAGAAATAAATTTATTTCCAAAACAGAAACAGACTCACAGACATAGAAAAAAATTACGGTTACCAAAGGGGAATATGGGGGAGGGATAAATCAGTAGTATGGGATTAATTGATACACACTACTATATGTAAAATAGATAAAAAACAAGGTCCTACTGTATAGCACAGGGAACTATATTCAATATCTTATAATAACCTAAAATGGAAAAGCATCTGAAAAAATGTATATATAACTGAATCACTTTGCTGTACACCTGAAACTAACGCAATATTGTAAATCAACTGTACTTCAATTTAAAAAATAGATAAGTACCCGTCCCCCCTCCCCAAAAAAAGAAAAAAAGAGTAACAAGGTCACTTATAATGGACCTGACTCTCACACAAACACTAGTCAGTATTAGTCCATGGAGTTAATATTCAGTTAAAAAGTTTAACATCACTTTCCATTTCATAGCTATGACATTCCTCTCTGATGAGTAAATTAAAGTGTTCAAGCCTGCAAGTGAGGACCATGGGAATTTCTTATCCTTTGATCTACCTTGCACATTGAATATACCCTCTAATGTTGATGCTGGAATATTAGTAACTCCTAATGAAAAGCAACACGTTGTACATTACCATACGCCTGCACCATTCTGGTTTGTACTGTCCCGAGTTCAACTGCCTACATTAAATAGTAAGGATGATAAAATCTGGGATTCAAAGGATATTACATGCTTTAGGAAACAAGCCGCTTGTCTTTTATCATTCCACTCCAAAGCCAGTATTTTACCTGACATTGTTCAAAGATGTTATCATACACAAAACTGAATAGGGAATTCCATTTTAAATTTGAAAAAACAGGTTTGTCTCAGAGACAGTACATTTTCATGAGCTTTCTTGGTTATAAGAGAAGAAATCTATAAATTTCAACTAAGTGTCTTGAAAGAACTTTTGGGACATTTTGAGGAGGAGCTGTGGGGAACTGCCTGATTCTTTGCCTCTCTTCTCCTCTTTGACCTCAGTCTGGCAGGATGAACAGATGGGCTTTCTCTTCTCAAAGCATCTCAAGAAGCTTGCTTCTTCTCAAGGAGCAAAATCTGCTTTTATACCATCTCACAGACCAGCATCCTAGCTCCTGGCCTCAGCTGCCCAGATGCTAGGGGAGCTGCCCTGCCAATCTTCCATCACCTCCTGGGTCCCCGGCCTCTTCTGGGGCTTGCTGTGTCCCTCGTCCTGGATGGCTGCCTCACCTCTCTACAGTGTCTGCCTTCTCTTCGTCTTACTGCCTTATGTGTCCTCCAGGTCAGATCCACTGGACCATTCAATTTATGGCACCAGCCTATACACCCTTTTTTTTTTTTTCTTAGCAGAACCCCCAATTACATCTACCCTTGCCTGCTCTGCAATTCCTCAAGATCCAGCATAATAAATACAATCAAACGTAAGGCAGAATGGCTAAAAAAGTATTCATTTTAAAACTTTTAAACTACTTTCTAATCCATTATTTTTAGTATTAGAAAGTAAAAACAACAATTTATTTCCACATGATTAAATGTCTTTCCCCGATTTTGGCAAGGGGAAGAGCTAGCAGTTAACATGGAGAAGGAATATGACTTAAAAACATCATTCTGCTAAAATCCTCTTTTTTATTTTCGATTCTCAAGAGTGGGGGTATTTGGGAGAGCCATTCCATTTCTTATGCATTCTCTTCTCTAAAGCTTTTCTTCTGAAACTGTTTGACCAGGCATTAAAATAAATACCGAAATGGTCCAAATAAAGTTAGGTGTTTTTTTCCCTGTTTTCTTACAGTGGAGGTTCTGAAATCTGCATCAACTGGAAATTTCAGTTGACTCACTCAGTTTTGCCTTTTCCCCACATGGAGTATTTCCAAGGGGCCAATCATGAAGTCTTGTTTAATAAAACCATTATTGGCCCTTCAATTTATTTACAACTTCCCCTTCCAGAGAATTCCTATCTGCCAGACCCAGCCGCCAAAATTCCCCAACAGGTGTCTGAAGTTCATTAACAAAGAACCCATGTCTTTGCTGGAAAGGAGGGCAGCAATCATGAGATTAGGCTCTCGGGTTTGGGAGATGAGAGCTCTAACACAGGCAACTAATCTGAAGATACCAAGTTCTGGCCAAAGCACACAGCTCTCCGGCTGCCTAGAATTTGGCTCGTGAAATCAAGTTATTAAAGCGAGTCAGCAAAGAATGCTCTGAAAAATCACCTTGTCTGGGAAACCGGGCTTCTTTTAAAAATACTAATTGAAATTACATGTGTTTTAGTTAAAACAACATCTGCCAGGGTCTGAAGAAACATGTTTTGAAATGCAGAGAAGGTATGTCTCTAAAAATATCCTCAAACCTACTAAAGTAATGCTTATACATTCCCAGGAATAAAAATATTACTTTGCCTCCCAGGTTGCACTGAGGTTTCCAGAGCCTCAAGTCTTTCCCTGGGCACAGGTGGGATTCCCCAGGGTCAGGAACACAGATAAAGAAAGTGCCCAGGTGTGATGAGTGGCCTGTGAAAAGTCTGCCCTCCAGAATGGGGTGCCCACATCCCAGCGGGTTCTGCTACACGGAAGCCACTGGCATGAGATGAGAATGTAATAAAACACACGCACGTGTGTATTTTAACTGATGGTAGTGCCATACGTTTTAAGAGCCCTAGGAGACACTGTGAGTGCTGTGATATTCTGAATACTCAGAGGATGATGGCCAGGATGTGTTTCATTCCTAGGCCAAAGAATTGAGACAAACATTGAGAAATGATCTCCTGAGTAACATCTGGAATGCTGCTTCATGGAGACTGAGACACAGGCTTAGGTGTCTGTTTATTCCCCGAGAGAACAAGCTCTCATGATTCGAGAACTGGGTAAAATAGACCCCAAAGTCTGGATGAAGATCAGGGCTGCCAGGTGTGGAATTCCATGGATACACATCTCAAAATTTCAGCTGTGAGATGACTAAACAAAAGAGAATGTTTACAAAGCTACACACATTTAGGATAGTATGGATACAATAAAGGTTCCCCCCGTTTCCCCCCTCCAGTTCTGCAAAGGAAAACACATTTCTCACCAAGTAAAGATCTGGCACAGGGGCAGGGGCTGGCGGGGGAGGGGTGGTTAACATTCCATCAACATTACCTTCTCCTTTGTTCCGTCTTTATTTTCACTTAAATAGAGAACGTTTTTATGTAATCCTTTAAATATAAGCAACCACTGTCTATAAAGAATCATTAGAGTGGTCAGCTAAATCTTTTATTTGAATATTTAAAATAGATTGTGGCAAGAAAAAAGGCTAGGAAGGGAATGTCCCTTGTGTCAGCCCCGCTGCCCCCTCCTCCCCAGAATGAATGAAAGGGACGATCTGAAAACCTTGAGAGAAGCAGCAATGGGCTTGTTGCTTAAATCATAATTAACTCCCGGGCAAGAAACTGCCCTTCTTTTGTTCATGATTTCATGGGTGTGGAAAAGCGTGAGACGTGCACTGCTAGGTGCCCCTGGAGACTTGGGGCTCCCTTCTCTTCTGTCCCTTTTGGGGGACAGCTGTGCTTAGGAGCCAGCAGGCTCCCCTGGGAAACGGCCCTCCCTGATGCCAGAAAGTCCGGATTCTGTCTGGTGCTCCCTTTGAGGCTGGATTGGGTTGAGAGGGTGTTGCCTGGATACAAGAAGCTCAGAGAGTTGACAACGTGAAAAGAAGGTCAGCCCAATGCGAAGAACGGGTCATATCATACGAATGTATGGAGGCAGCATTCTGCAATTCCAAACGTGGTGACCTGGCCTCCAGACGATAACAGAGTGCAGGGAAAGGGTCACGCAGGGCAGAGGGGACGTGGCTAAAGGACTGAGATGAGCTGGGGAAGGAAGGGCCAGGTTCACAAAGCAGTGGAAGGTCCTTCTCTTCAGTCCGGGGAGGGGAGTGAGGCAGCCGGGAGGAGGCTTCCAGCGCCCCAGCCCTGGCTCGCCTGCCGGAAAATGTGGCATGTAGCCACCACCCAGGGAAGCGAAGGGAGGGTGCCCTGTGAGCTCCGCCAGTGCTACCCGCAGGGGTGCAGTGGCTCTGTCAATCTCTGATAGCTATCTGGGCATACGCAGAAAGTGTTACTACTTCCTACCTGGTCCTAAACCTCTTCCAAAGTGGCAGCAGAATGAGTTTGACTAGAGTCCAGGACTTCAGGCAGCATCCGAGCTGTCTTTCTTTCCTCTCTTCCCTGGATGCTGTGGAAAGAGGCTGAAACAGACCTCCCCTCTACCCCCTCCTTCTCTCTTTGTGGGATTCCCCAAACCTCCTCTAGATCTGTTCTCCAGAATAAAAAACCCATATTATTCTCCCATCAGAGAATTAATGCAGCAAATATGTACTGAGCATAGCAAAGGGCTAGGCATGGTAAGACATACAAATAAATAAGGAACCTGATTCCCGCTTCTTATCTCATTGGAGGGAAATGCAATACATACACACAAAAAAAAGACAACACAAAAATAAAATTACATAATGGAAATCCAAGATAAATTAAAAGATTTTTTATCAAGTAGGTATTACCCACCTCCTTTCTGTATTCAAGGAGCAGTGTTCATCAGGAAGGCCACCCAGAGCTGGGGTCTGAGTGATGGCTGGGGGGTGAGTAAATGCACAGAGATGAAAGAGTGTGCCAGGGAGGGATACAGCTTGCGTAAAGGTTTGTGAGTGGGGATGATGGTACAAAAACCGGTCTGGCTGAATAATTCATCAAAAAGAGTGGTTAGGGGTAAGAGGCTGTTTGGTAACACCACCCAGTACTTCTCCTGTCCAGTGTTCATAGGTGTTGAAGTTTTTTATTTTGTTAGTTTTGTTTGTTTGCTTGTTGGCAGAGAGGATAGGGAACCTGGCAAAAGAAATACCTGCCATCTTCATCAGGAACTGTCAATGTGCTGAAATGGATGGCATTTTGGTAAACTTATTAGAGCAATACAGTGTTGTTTGTTCTTTTCTCTGAAGCTAATTATTACCATTAAAAAAAAAACTCTTTCTGAATGATGAAATAACACTTATGCAGAAGGATAATTAACAGTTTTGGAAGGCTGCAAAGAAATGGATGGATGTGCATTCACTTGGACCACTGCACCACTTCATTTGGAAGAACACAAAGATCTACCTGTAGCTACTTATCACCTGATGGCAGAGACATACACAGAACCATGGAAACAGCCGGAATGGAAAGACAAGGAGAGGCAGAGTATGTGACACTACTTTTAGTGCTACTATCTTTAAAAAAAAATTTTTTTTGAAGATATCAAAGAGGAAATCAAAAAATACCTTGAGATAAATGAAAACAAAAGCACAACGATCCAAAACCTATGGGACGCAGCAAAAGCAGTTCTAAGAGGGAAGTTCATAGCAATACAATCTTACCTCAGGAAACAAGAAAAATCACAAATAAACAACCTTACACCTAAAGCAACTAGAGAAAGAAGAACAAACAAAACCCAAAACTAGTGAAGGAAAGAAATCATAAAGATCAGAGCAGAAATAAATGGCATAGAGACCAAGAAAACAATAGAAAAGATCAATGAAACTAAAACCTGGATCTTTGAAAAGATAAACAAAATTGATAAACCTTTAGCGAGACTCATCAAGAAAAAAAGGGAGAAGACTCAAATCAGTAAAATTAGAAATGAAAAAGGAGAAGTTACAATGGACAACACAGAAATACAAAGGATCATAAGAGACTACTACACCAATAAAATGGACAACCTGGAAGAAATGGACAAATTCTTAGGAAGGTACAATCTCCCAGAATGAACCAGGAAGAAATAGAAAATATGAACAGACCATCACAAGTACTGAAATTGAAACTGTGATTAAAAAACTCCCAACAAACAAAAGTCCAGGACCAGATGGTTTCACAGGTGAATTCTATCAAACATTTAGAGAAGAGCTAACACCTATCCTTCTGAAACTATTCCAAAAAATTGCAGAGGAAGGAGTACTCCCAAACTCATTCTATGAGGCCACCATCACCCTGATCCCAAAACCAGACAAAGATACCACAAAAAAAGAAAATTACAGGCCAATATCACTGATGAACATAGATGCAAAAATCTTCAACAAAATACTAGCAATCCAAATCCAACAATACATTAAAAGGGTCATACACCATGATCAAGTGGGATCATGTGTGCTACTACCTGAACCTCATTAGAGCTGATGGGGTGGACTGATTGTTGTTCAATAGCTTATTTGGACTATTCCTTATCATGGAGTCCAAGGAAGATGAACCTTTCCTTAACCAGAGTTGTGGTAGCTGCCCCCCCCCAATTAAAAGAATGATCTAAGAAGAGATGTAATTTAAACTGGACCCCAGTGATGAAAACAACTGGATTCCTTCTGAAATTCTGAGTGTCTGCATACATCTAGTAAACTTTAGTAGGAAAATGAACTGGTTTTGGGATGATTTTCTTTATTAATATAAAATCCTTTTCTTTAGTTAATGTTTTATTTCATTTGCTTACTTAATGTTTTGCTGATGTGGAGTTCATTATAAGATAAAGGCCAGACAGGAAAAAATTCAGTTATTCATTCAGCAAATATTGATGAATCCCTGGTATGGGTCAGGCATTGTTCTAGGTACACGAGCTACATCAGTAAACACACAAGGTGGAACTTCCTGCTCTTAATGGGTTTAACATTCTAGTGTGGAGAGATGGACAAGAAACAAGATAAATAAATAATATGTTATATATTAGAGGGTGATTAGTACTGTGAAGATCAGTAAAGCAGAAAAGGCGATAGAATTTTAAGAATGGGCACCAGAAAAGGTTGTATTGGGAAAGTAACACTTGAGTAAAGACCTGAGGGGGTGAGGACTGACCACAAGGACATCGGCAGGAAGAGAAGTCCAGGCAGAGGAAGCTGCATGTTCAAGGGCCCTGAGGCAGGCCTTTGGCTCTGGTCATGAAGGAACTGCAATGAAGCAGTGGCCACAGAAAGGTTAATGCCAGTGAGGAAGAAGGTGAGGTTGGAGAGGGAACAGAGAACTGGATTGTGTAGAGCCGTGTCTGCCTTGCAAAGACTTAACTTTACACTGAAAGAAATGAGGAGCTGATGGAAGCTTTTAAGTGGAGAAAAGACATGCTGTAAGGTTTTGATAGGACCACTCTGGCTGCTCCTTTGAGAGTAGATGGTAGGGGGCGAGGGTAGAAGCAGGGAGACCAGGAAAGTGGCCATGGTAATAACGCAGGTGAGAGAGGATGGGATCTGGGGGGACAAGGCAATAAAGGTGAGAAGGGTCAGGTTCTGGGAAAATTCAGAAGGAAGACCAGATTTGTTGATGGACTGGATATGAGAGTAAAGAATCAAAGGGGACAGCAAGGTGCTTATCCTGGACCGCGGCAGGGACAGGCTGCCATGTGGAAGCCTGCAGAAGGATTGGTTTTGGGGGAAAAGACAAGGAACCCAGGTCTGGAGATGTTATACTTGAGATGCCTGTCAGACATCCGGTGCAGGTGGTGGACAGACTACTGGATCCAGAGATGTGAGATTCATACCAGAGATATCTATCGGGGAGTTTTCAGAATATAAATGATCTTTAACACCAGGAAACCATACGAGGTCACCAAAGCTTTGATTGAGAGTTGATAGAAAAGTCCAAGTTTAATTTTGTCTTTGTTCTTGGTTCAAAGTCGTTGCATCTTTCTTTTCAATACATAAAGTTCTGTAGAGCATTTTCTTATAAAGAACCACTACTTTGATACAATATTTAAAGCAAAAGAGTTGGCAAAGGTCACATTTCCTTTCTCCTAGATAGAATAGAAGAGTGTTTTTTGGTTCAATTCTGCTTTTCTTACTCAAGAAAAAAGTTATTGACTCCATAAAGCCTATGGCTGAGATATTTTCACTCCTATTTTTAAACGTTTGGTTCCCTTTACTGTCTGGTGACATTTGATAGTAAAGGCTTAATTTAACATGGGCAATATGGACTTCCAAATGTTCCTGCCTCAGAGACAGTTCTAGATAACTGGCTTCTCGGAAAGAAGAGACGCCTTGAAGCTAGAAAACAAATCAATAGTTCCCTATTTTGTTATATTTTAATCTACCAAAAGAAATAAAACATCCAAATGCACAACACCTAGTAGTTTGTACCCAAGCAGTAGACTGATTAACTATTGATTTTCCCTGCATTTTATAGAGGAGCCCTAGGATTTGATTACAAGCCCCAGCTCTGTCCTGTCTAAAACACCTATGCAAGGAAAAGGAAAGTGGATATGGAGAGGACTAATAGTGTAGCTTAAATATTTAACATCCACCACCACCATTTAAATTAAATTCAAACTAAGTATAATTATAAAATTGTGAGTTTATGTCACGCCTTATGATGTACTGCAAGCATAACAAATAATTGCATTTATTGGACGCAGATTTGAAATCTGGTCCCTGTGAATAAATAAATGGCTTGGAGACCTGCAAATACTTTGGTATTTATTGGAGGATATGATGGGTATTGCGAAATGGCAGGAGAAAAGTGGCTCGTTCCCAGGTCATGAAGGGCTTGGTACGCCACGTTCAGGAATCTGGATAGTGGAGGTAGACCGTTGTATCTATGCATAATTTGTATATGAGACTTGGACCCACGCCTGGTACTCCAACTGCCCCAGGAATGGAATCTTCCCCCTTTGCCCGCTCTCAACTGCTTTTCCCAAATCCCCCAGAAGCTACATAACCGGAACCTTTGCCACGATGGGTGGTCCAGCTCCCTGCTGCCTGACCTCCGCTGATACCTGCTCCCTGTGGGCAAGCTTCATGCTGCACTGATCAACCACCCTACCAGAGTCACCTCTTCGATCCCAGGAGGACAATGGTACGTGCGGAGGCTGTGCCTCACCCCGGGCAGGTCCCTGTGGTTCATCATTCTCCAAGCATCAATCGACCTGGCCTGGGTGGGCATCTTCCCAGTTACAGAGGGAGGAACCAGAAGGTCTCTCCAACCTGGGCTCTCACCACTCTGCACCAGGCACACCAGGCCCTGCAAAGGCCTTGAACCCAACCGCCTGCTTCCAGATCCCCTTCTGGGAGGCTGTCTGCAGAGGCTGCCCCTTCCGCTTAGATGCTCTTCCCCCCAGAGAGCCACAGGGCCCTGTTTCACCTCCCTCAAGTTTTTGCTCAAACGTTACCTTCCCAACATCTCCTATTTTGACTTTGACCTCTCATTTAAAATCACGACCCCTTACGCTAAGTGAAAGAAGCCAGACACAAAAGCTCACGTCTTATGTGATTCCATTTATAGGAAATATCCAGAATAGGAAAATCCATAGAAACCAGACTGGTGGCTGCCGGAGCTGGGAGGAAGGGGAATTGGGGGATGACTACCTAATGGGTACAGGGCTTTCCTTAGGGTGATGGAAATATTTTGGAACTTAACATAGGTGCTGGTTGTACGACATTGCCAAAATGCTAAATGGTACATTTTAAAGTGGTTAATTTTATGTTATGTAAATTTCACTTCACTTTAAAAAAATTGCAACCTTACTAATTACATTGTGCCTGACCCACCTCCATTTTCCCCCACAGAACATTTCTACCACACCGTGGGATTCATGTGTGTATTTTGTTGGCTGTACATCTCCCCTCTTCAGAATGTAAACTCCACCAGGGCAAGGCTTCCTGGCTGCTTTGATATCATCTCTGGGCCTAGAACAGGCCTGGAACAAAGTAGGTCATGGACAAAAATCTGTTGAATAAATAGATGAATGTATGCCTCTTTAATGTTTCATTAATAAAAGAGCCTCCCTATTTCTTGAACACCAAACGAAAGGGAGATGATTCTTTAAAAATAGGATTAAAGAGCCAGTATAGTCTAATCCAAGGTAAATTTTAACAGAGAGAGAGGAAGAAAAGTGGCCTGCATCCCATTAGAATTTCAGTTCACAACGTGGAAAGCAAACAAACAGCCGACAAGGATTTAGAGGATCAGGACGATGGTATCCAGTGCTGAGCACTGTGGTCATTTTTAATTTGCAAAGATTAGAAATGTCAACAAACATCGCATTTTCCTCTAAATTCTAAAAGATAAATCAGCGCACTGATTTCCGCTAGAAGGAGAGCCAGAAAAGCAAGGCCTCTAACACATGCTCTGTTTCTGTACATGCCTAGACGTTCTGCACGTGGATTCCACCACAGGAAGTATACTGTACTTCAATTAAAAAAAAATGCAGACACTGTGAATCGGAGGGAACATACCAATGAGCTCCTTATTCCTGACGTCCAAGGCCATGTTCCGGAGTGCCGTGGCCACTGCACACACCACTCGGTCATTGTCTATCCGCAGCAGCTCCACAAGGATGGGCAGGCCTTTCTCTTTCCGGACAGCAGCTCGGATATACACCGACCACTGCAAATGAGGGGAAGCAAAGACATTAGGAGCTGGGGTGGAACCCCTACAAGCAAACAGCACGTGTGGGTTTTCACACTGCCGTCTACAGGTGCCAAAAAGGGTGGATGATCAAGACCTCGTTGTGGAATGGGTTGAGTGTGTTAGACATGTATTTAAACATTTTAACTTTATTTTTGTCTCCAACATAGGATAAAGGCTTCAGCTTTAATCAGTTAAGCACTCTTCATTTCGCCGGTGCCAGCCTTCTCAGCCCCTGAGTTAGGAAGCCATTTGCGTGGTGTCTATACTCGGTACTGTAAGATATGGAGGTCTGGGACAGGAAAGGCTGGCTATTGACATTAAGAGGAATAAAAAAAAAAAATCCTGGGAAAAGTAGAAAACGATAAAAGGTAGAGTACAGGTGACTTCTTAAAAAGAGACTTGAATTTGGAGGTGGGGCAGAGAGATAAGTTACAGAAAGTACTGTCAATTAAGTTGTTTGCTGAATAATTAGGAGGAAATAAGTCAGAAAATGGTAGGGGTGAGGAGAGGTAAATATGACATCGAAGATGGAGGGTGAAAATTGTAAAATTAAAAATATCGAAATATATAATATTATACCTAGGGCCATAATTCAATGTCTAACTTATAAAGTAAGCATACAATTTGTTGTGGGTTGGCAGTCGTTGGCCTTAGTGGAACACACCTAAGGCTCTTTATAGAAATGTACTTGCAGTATCAGGACCATAAAGTATTCAGATTCATTTAACGGAATACAGGTAGGCTCAGGTTTGCCAGACATTTGCATATGTACACTTTATACTCCTGTACAGTGTTCCAGAGAAGAGCATGCACCATAAAAATCAAGCAATATAAGGGTTTACTCTGTTACAATTTCAGTTATGATCTAAGAGAATTAAATTCATAACATGAGGTTCTGGATTCTGTGGCAGAGTCCTCCTGGGGACCACCAAAGGTGGACAAAGCTCCCACCCCTCCCCGCCAGGTCCCTCCACCCCCTTTCCCCTTTGGGGCAGGCACCCCAGAGCTGGCTCTCACCTGTGGCAGGCAGGGAGCCCCCTCTGGCAGTGAACGTAGGGCATATGCCATGCCTGCCACATCCTCAGCCCAGCCCTGCATGAAATATGAGATTAAAAAAACACACAACTTCATCCTGTCCTACGTTAGAGAAGTCACATTCACATAGTTTCTTATCACCATCAACTCAGACCGAGTGCTTTTCTCCTGCCCCTACTCTGTGCCTCAAGCTCTACGAAGCCTGAGGGGGTGGGGACGCTCATGGAACTCACTAGAGCATCTCTTGTCTTCAATTAACTATTTCATAGTCCCAACCTCAGGGAGCAAAGAAATGGATGGTCAGAAAGTCTTAGACATGGAAAAAGCTTGAGCTTTGGCAGCTGCTTATTGAAATTTGGCTGTGAGGATGGGATATCCCTTCCAAGGGAAGGCGTTTCATGAAGACAGTTCGAAACCTCCGTCATGTCCACGGGAAATGTCATTTGCAATTTGAAATATGCTGAGACATGATTTTCATCTACTTCCTCCCCTGCTTGTGAACCTTTTGGTCTCCAGGGCCCAGAAAAGACTAGACACCTGGGCTTCTGCAGCCCATTCATTGCTGGGTTCTTCCTTAAGACTAAGGAGGGAAGCTAACGGAAAAGAAGTTAATGGAAGAAAATGGAAATCAGAGTGGGGGGGGTCAACATTTCCATATTGTAAGGTAAACATCAACAATATATTTGAACACTGGGGATATATTCTGGGACTTTTGAGAGACCAGACAGGATGTTCTGGGAACTCGGGCAGGCTGAAGCATGGGCCCAAAGATGACCTCTTCCCCAGAACCACCTCTTCCCAGACCCCGGATGCTGGCTTGTGCATTAGTGATCTCTTCTAATCCCCCAAACTCCTGGGAGAGTGACATTACTGTTCTTGTTTTATAGATGAGAAAATCTAGACACAAAGATTTTAAACAACCTGCCCACAGGTGTCACCTGTGCCCTTGGCCCCTGGTCTTCTTCCTCTATCTGCTCTGTGATGCTGACAATACTCTCTCCTCTGCCATTATCTCATTCTCTCTTGCCTACACCTCTGGGCTCGGTCTCCCAGAAACTGCCTTCCCCTCCCCTCCGTCCTTCCAAACTTTGAGAGGGGAGAACCTGACTATATCTGAAATGAACCAGGAAAGGTAGGCTATAACTTAACATTTTCCTCCTTAGAAGTCTAGCTATTATATCCCTTCATGTTGGATGGAAAGATGATTTGGTGTTTGGAAAATAATGAGAGTCCTTCAGCTTTGCTGAGGACTGATTTGAGAGTAACCAAAAATGGCTATGCATGGCCAAAAATGTGTATGAGTTGTAGATACATCTTTTTGGTATGAGAAAATGGTCAACAGTGATAGGTTCTAAGTGAAAAGGGAAAACCAGACAATGGATTTGATCTTATGTTATCAATATACAGAAAATAACCTTTATTTTGAAACTTTTAGTTGTGTGTGTGTTTGTGTGGGTATGGAAAATCCCAAGGATTAGCTCAGTACATGACAATTCAGAATGAATTATTTACATTTCATTCGAAAGATGATGCAAGTTTCCAAAGTTTTCTTAACATGCAAGGATACTGATGCTTTTTAAGTAGCAGCCGAGCAGTCTTGGAATAGGTCATGTGTAACCCACATGTGAACCTATGTGCAACCCAACAAGAAGGAGTAAAGACAGCACAGAGGTGGAAAGAGAGAAAGACGTGATACAGCACTGGGGAGATGAGGAGTATTTCCCAAGTGCACTCAACACAGAAGTGTGAGGCTCATACAGAGTTTTTCCAAAAGAGAAGTGAGTTACCTTGGACAGCACTGCAGCCCCTGGGGTTAGCGATGTGTATGAGTTGCCAAGAGCTTTGTAATTGAAACAAAAGAAGAAGTATCACTGGCATGAAAATAGATGAACAAGAGAGATAAGTGTACCTTAACTCATTGTGGTTGAGGTGAAAATCTTTGGACAGAACTTGACTTTTTGCAAACAGAAAGAGAGCGTCATGCACTGAGCCCACCAGTGAGAAGGGAAGGGACAAAGCCGGTAGACCAGGATGGCTTTAAGAAGAATGGTCCATGAGCTGAAGAGAGGATCCTTGATGATTCAAAAGGAGGAGAAGGAAGAGAAGGAAGAGGAGGGGGAGGATGAGAAAGAAGAGATGGAGGAGGAGGAGGAGGAGGAGAAGAGGGGAGGGGGGAGGAGAAGAGGGGAGGGGGAGGAGGAGAAGAGGGGAGGGAGGGGAGGAGGAGAAGAGGGGAGGGGGGAGGAGAAGAGGGGAGGGGGAGGAGGAGAAGAGGGGGGGAGGAGGAGAAGAGGGGAGGGGGAGGAGGAGAAGAGGGGAGGGGGGAGGAGGAGAAGAGGGGAGGGGGAGGGGGAGGAGGAGAAGAGGGGGAGGGGGAGGAGGAGAAGGGGGGAGGAGAAGAGGGTGGGAGGAGAAGAGGGGAGGGGGGAGGAGGAGAAGAGGGGAGGGGGAGGAGGAGAAGAAGAGGAGGGGGAGGGGGGAGGAGGAGAAGGGGGAGGAGAAGAGGGGGGGGAGGAGGAGAAGAGGGGAGGGGGGAGGAGAAGAGGGGAGGGGGGAGGGGGGAGGAGGAGAAGAGGGGAGTGGGGAGGAGGAGAAGGGGGGGAGGAGAAGAGGGGAGTGGGGGGAGGAGAAGAGGGGGGGGGGAGGAGGAAGCTCTGGTCCAGGAGGAAACAGCACAGAAACAGGACCCAGATGGCTCCTGGTGAGATGCTTTTTCCCAATGAGGACGTCAGGAGAGTTATGATCCCTCAAAATAATCTCGGCTGAGACAACCTCACACTTAGACCTGTACTAACTCATTTAGTCCTCATCTCAACCCTATGCAGTGGGCACTACTGTTACTCGCATTAGACAGGTGAGAAAAGGTCACACGCTGTAGATGCTCAGCCAGGTCTTGAACCCAGGGAGCAGTGCTCCAGAGTTGGTGTGACTGACCACCACTCTCATATGCTTCTCAGAAACACAGGATAAATTAGACAATCTGCACTCCTAGTTGATCTAATCCCTTACAAATTCACCGATTCACTTTGGTATAACAATTCATGTTTTTATTTTAGTCTTCCAATAACCCATCTGGCACTCCTCTAAACTCCCGAGTTAAAGAGCCTTCTAGTACTGTCAATGGAGCTACTGGATGTTTCAATCTGTTCTTGAGAACTACCTGCCAGGATTTAGCAAATCTGAGACAAGAAGTCATGTATAATTGGAACGACAATGAGAAAGGCCTTGTGTCAGGAAAGGATGTCTTCTACTTGCATGTGATGGGACAACAATTCGAAATAATAAATGCTGTTTCTTCTCCTCCTTGCCCATGGCTCTTCCTGGAGAGAGGCTCCACCACAATTTGGCCCAATGAGGTGATGTCAGGATGGGACAGATAACAAAGCAGCAAACAGTTAGTGTTTAAGGGTAGAAAGCACAGATGCAGGTGAAAAATGGGATAGACTTGAAAGGGAATGAGAACAGACAGAAAATATTATGACCCCTCCTCAGATCCCACACAGAGCTTCCTAGCAGGGGAGAGAAAGGATCCAGGTTGGGGAGGAAGAGACAGATATAAAAGTATCTTTGGGGGCTGCCACCTGAAGTGCCTGTGGACAGGTCCTCCTCAGTGTGTGAGAGGCTGGTGATAAAACCCCCTGGGAGATAGAAGAGCAGAGAGTCGACAGAAGCTCTGCTGCCCTTCCTGGACCTCAGTGCTGGTTGCACAAGACTCAGGAAGTGCTGCCATGAACCATCACAGAGCAGGGGCTGCACAGTAGGAATGGCAACAGAACTTGCTGGGCAGAAGAGGATTCCTGTGGCCCCAGTGTGGCACGGGCTAGCCCCTGAGTGCTTCTGTGGTCTTGAGTGGGTGGGCTGTGTAAGTTAGCCAGGGAAAAAGGCTAAGGATGCAGGGCTGCAGAAGGGTTAGTTGGCCAGGAGGTTGGGATGCATCAGAATGGCAGGCATGGACTGTGCCTGCATCTCAAGGAAGCTCAACAGTGGGGAAGGCAGGTGTGGGCCAGGAGAGAACCTTGGACCAGAGACAGTCCAATCTCCAATTGCCCTGTCCCAGCTGGGAAACCAACAGGACAAGAAGGCTTGTCCTGGGCAAGAGGCAGCATAGGAGAGAAATGATTCCAGATGGAAATGAATACCCAATCTCCGTCCCCCGCAGGGATATGAATGCCTGTAAGACCCCCAAGTTTAGCAGCAATCACAGGGGGGCAGGAGAAGATGAAGGCTGACAAGCATAAATGTGGCCAAGTGCTAAACCTTGAGGGACTGGGAAATAGCTGAATTTGATTGAGTTTGCTAGACGTGTCTAGATTATGTGATTTTTTTTTTTTCTTTTTTTCCTTTTTTGCATCAGGCAAAACGAGGGCTCCAGATGACTTTCAAAAGAGAACATTTCTGGTTGTGGAAATGTTTCTGCTTCTCGCTAGCAGATGATGACCCTAAGAGTAGCCTTGGAAGATCACATCTTTACCACACCTTGAAGATGGCAGAACAGCTGTCAGCCTGGGTGAAATAATTCATGGAGGGGAGCTTCCCTCCTCACGCACCTTCCCTTACCTGTTACACCAGAGAAAATAGCTTCTACCTCCTATCTCGTTTGAGCCCTTGCATATTTGGGGGTCTCTTTGTTACAGCAGCTAGAATTTCTCTAACTAATGAGATGTGCTAGTGTGTTAAAATGAACTGTAATCATTGACTCCTAGCCCTAGGCTTTAACTAGTGATGTTGGAAGTGGGGTTCCTCATCCCTGACCTCTTCCTTGTAAAAATGACCCCTGGGACACCCTTGTGCCTTGTGTGTGTGTGTGTATATGTGTGTGCGTATATATATATATGTGTATGTATATATATATATATATATATGAATGTATACACCCTTGTGTATATACTCCTATTATAGCATCTATCATGTTTTTTTCTGGGTTTTTTGTTTACATGTTTATTGTCGGTACCTGAGGGAAGTTACCAAGTCACATTCATCTCTTTATGTCAACTGTCTTCTAATTTCTGGCTCACAGCTGGAGAGTAAAAATGTTTAACTGGTGAAAGAAAATGTCAGGTTGATTTCTAGTACCACGTGTGTATTACTTAAGAACAGCATTCTCCACTGAAAGGCACTAGATAAAAAGGATCAAAGCCACTGCAATTAGCTAGGATCAGCAAGTTCCAACCACTTCCACAGAAGTGTAATCAGGGTTTGAAGAGATCGTACATTTCTTTGGGAGTCTCTCCTAAAGCCAAACTCATCCCTCAATTCTGTGTGTGGGAACAGAACTTTTGATGCAGGGCTTATGAATATTAGCTTGCCCTCAGTGCTGGAAGAACACAATACTGAGTGGCATGTCCTGGGCCACCACAGCTCTGATCATGCTGGGACAGTTAAAATGAAGTTTCCATATTAGAATTCCTCTGTGTCCCCCCTGCTCAGGTGATTAACCATGCCGGCTTCCAGGGTAGCCCATGTCTTAAACTGGGCTCAGAAAGGATTTCTTCTACAGACAGTTTTACAGCTGCTCTAGGAATCCTGGGAATTTCCTATAGAGACAGGTTGTACCTGCTAGATACCAAACCAAAATCAACTTTATACATTATTAGGCCCAAGAGGTTTAAAGATGCTGTCTCACTGTCTTCTCACTAACATTATTGCTGGTGAAAAATCAGCTGTCATCCTTATTTTTGTATGGAACATGTCTTTTGTCCTCTGGCTGCTTTTAAGATTTTCTCTTTATTACTGATTTTGAGCCATTTGTTTATGAAGCACCTTGGTATAGTTTCATCATGTTTCTTGGGCTTGGGGTTCCTTGAGCTGCTTGGATATGTGAGTTTGTGGTTTTCATTAAATTGGAAAAATTTGGAACCATTTGGAAGATTTTCAACCATTATTTCTTCAAATATTTTTTTCTGTTTTGTTTCTCCTTTCTCTCTCCTCTCCTCTGGGAATTCTAATGGCACATATATTAAGCTACTTAAGGCTCACTGATGATCTGTAGGGTTTTTTTTATCTCTCTGCATTTCGCTTTGTATAGTTTCCACTGCCATCTTTAAACTCATTAATCTTTCTTCAGCAATGTCTAACCTGCTGTTAATCCCATTCCATGCATTTTTTTTCATTTCAGACAGTTTATTTTCAACTCTAGACATTTTATTTGGTCCTTTTATATATTTTCCACGACTCTAATGAACTTTTTGAACACATGTAGTAGAGTTACAATAACTGCTTGCCTGCTATTTTTAACATCTTTGTTGGTTCTGAATTGGTTTTGAATGGTTGATTTTTCTCCTCATTACGAATCACATTTTCCTGTTTATTTGCTTGTAGGGTTATTTTCAATTGGATGCCAGACATTATTAATTTTAATGCATTGGGTGCTGGATATTTTTGTATTCCTATAGGTATTTTTAAACTTTATTCAAGGATGCAGTTAATTTACTTGGAAACTATTGATTTTTCTGGGTCTTACTTTTAAGATTTGACAGGAAAGACTAGAGCATATTTATCCATGGCTAATTATACCTCAATACTGAGGCAAGACCCTGAGAGTATTCTTCCCAGTGATCCATGAATTATGAGGTTTTCCTGTCTGGCTCTTGGAAATGCACATTATGCCCATTCCTGTGTAAGTGTCAAGTTTCATTCTGTCTAATCATTTCAGGAGGTTGTTTCTTCAGCCTTGGGTATTTCTCTCACATGCATGCACTGACAGATCTCTGCTGAATATTTGAGGGGGATCCTCTGCATATTTCTAGGGTTCTTTCTATGTGTGGCTTTCTCCTCTTTGGTGCTCTGTCCTATGAGCTCTAGTCACCTTGGTCTCCCTAGATACTCAGTTCCATCTCCTTAGCTCAGAGAGTCTGAGGAGCTCCTCCTGGGTTCCTAATCTTTGTGCTGTGGTCTGGAAACCCTCTCAAGACAGTGAGCTGGGACAATCATAGGGCTCAGCTTGTTTATTTCCTGTTTCTCAGAGATCAGTTTCTTCATTGACTAATGCTTAGTGTTTTAACAACCATTGTTTCATATATTTCTCTGGCGTGTTGTTGTTGTTGTTGTTATTATTACTACTTAAAGGAACTTGGTGCTCCATCTTGGCATCTTGGGTGGAAGTGGAAATCCCTCAGCTTTAGCTGTTTCTACAGTTTCTGAATGTAATTCTGTAACTTAGCACTTTGCTATTCAATGACAATGATGAAAGTAGAGCCAAACTATCCAAAAATGGGCTTACTCTGTAGTCAGTTTGGATGCATGTGGCATTTCTAATACAGCCCTCGGCATCAGTACTATTTACTGGGGTCTTAGAAGAAACCACTAAATATTGTGTGATTAGAACCAGTGACCTGGTGGTGACCCTGGCTCCTCTCCATCTCCTCCTGAGGTTGGGCCCATCGTCATTCTGCCTCAGGCTGGGCATCAGGTCCAACTCAATGTGTTGTCTCTAGGAGCCTGCTGATTGGGCAGAGTCCTCAGATAACCTCTGTGTTTATTTTGGCCCCATTTCTAACCCATTAGGCATGATGCTTCATGTCCCATTTTCATCATGATCTTTCACCACCCTGTTTCTTTGCATTTAAACCTTATGCTTTATATCACACTGTTAACTAGGACCAAGACCTTTGTCTTGGATGTTAAACCATGATTTTTAATTTTATTTTTTGCACTCCACTCATCTGCCCTGGTTCACTTCTAATGATACACTAATTGCTAAGCTACACTAAATTCAATGCCTTCAAAGCATTGCCCCTGTCCTTAGGAACAAGTCTCAAATTTCCCAGTTCTCTTATTTTTTATTCATTTGTGCCACATGGCCAGAGATTCTGTTTCCTTCTCAGTAAATCTACGTTGCTATCATGTTACTTCATTAAATATTAACAGATTAATATCCAAGTATCTCTTTATTCCATCTTACTTTAAACATAAACGGGCAACTAATAGACTCTCTGAGAATAGTCACATTTTAGGGAGAAAACTAACCATACAAAGATATCTAAAATGTTTGACTTAATAGCAAGTACAGATCTATTTCTACAGTTCTAATCCTGAGTTTTCAGAGAGTTCAATTACAATAAAAATAACCCATAAATGGGAGTTGAAAGAGCATTCATTCACATTTTGGAACTCCTCTATTATAACTGACTGTTTTAATATTCTGTGACAAACAAAATCGTTTTACTGTAAATGAGAAAAACGTAACCAAACTCCATGTTAGCTAATAAAAACATTTCACTTTGCTTCTGCCATTATGTTTTTCTGATGCTCGTAAACCAAGTAATGAGTGTTTTAAAGTTTAAAAAGTATTTGGGCCATTATGAAGATCTAGCTTGCTAGTCAATTTGTCACGGAAAAAGAGTGTGCACGATCTCCCCATAAAGAGAAGTTATTGTTTCAGATGATGAGGTCTATAAAAAGCTCTCTCCATGCAAAATTCTGGTGTTTTACCTTCACATGTCTGCTTTTGTTTGGGCCATAAACATTAAGGACACTTAAAAAATGCCACTAAATTTCAACAGTTGCTATAAAAACACATTCTTAGAACCCTAGCTTTTAGATGGTAATGCTGTCTGCATGAAATTTGATGCTGTTTCTGTGTCCTCAGTCAATCTTTTAATTGTTCAGTTGTTTTTTATTTTTTTACTTAAATCAAGCTTTTTTAAAGTAAGGATTTCTTTGGTTTTGATACAATTTATTCTCGATCTTTAAAAAATTATAACTATTTATCAGTGTTTGGCTTAATGATAATCTTCTCAAATCATTCCTATAGATTATCTATCTTTCCCTCCCACATATTCCCTTACCATTTAATATGGTACATTAATAAATTATACAAAAGATGATGATAACATGATTGACCTTTATGCATACTTGTGTATTTATATTTTGATAAGAAAATTCTTACATAAGTACGTATATTTATAACTACGCACAAATATGTCCTAACGGCCCTTTGCCCTGCCTGAGGACTACCCCATTTGTCTAGAGTTATCAGGAAAGCCAGTGTTTCCTATAAGTAAGGTTGACATCCTGAGACTCAAAATTCTACCTTAACCATTGGGATAAAAGTCTTTCTAAAATGCTTTCTGTCTTCTAAAGTTACTAGTAATAATTAAACATTTTCTGATAACAGAGGGTCAGCATTATGACCATCCGCGATTAGAATAAATGAAACAGCTGAAACATTGAACGGCCTCTGACATTTTTTTCTTTCTTGCATCTTTGTATTTACTTCTTCTAACTCTTCTATCTTTTCACTTTGCCGTCAGGGTGTCTACCCTACCTTCTTAAGGCAGATCTGTGTGCCTGCTTACAAGAGTAACTCCTTGTATTTTTTAATTTGTTGCTTGAAATCTGATGAGGGTTGGGAAATCTGAGAGTCATAGTTGTTAAACTTTGTCTAAAGTACAGAACAGCTTTTGTGATGTTGATTTCAGCTGTTCCAGACCATTCTGCCTCTTTCTCAGTGGTCTCTATTAGTAATAGAAAAATTTACCAGATCAGTGCATCTGGATATGTGGGGATAAATGTCCTGAACTAATGTTCAGGGTTATGTACTGAAAACAGTCAGCAAGATGTTATTGCTAGAAAATATTGAGAATTTTTATCAGACTTCTTCCATAATTCTCATTGTATAACCCAAAGTAGGAGAGAATTTTTGAATATCAAAATAGTATAAATCAGTATAAAATAAATTAGTATAAAATAGTATAAACTATAAATTTATTGTTTTATTACTCTAAACACCTAAAGACCCAGACATATCTCAGCAGCTTGCCCAGCTGACCTGGCTACCTTGAGATACAGAGCCTGTGTCTTTAATTACCACTCTAAACAGCAAGTCCAACACTGCAGCAGGAATTGTGGAACTGGGCAATGATATCAAAATCTGCATCCTGAAAAGCACTGATGAGTCTGGAAACTGGAATGAAAATAGTTCTCCCAAAACTCCTCCTTTCTATCAATTTTAGATTGTACTGACTACATATTCCCATCTGAATCGAAGGACCAAATAAAGAATCATAAAGTGTGACCATTTGAAGATGGCCTGGTCACAATATGTGCTATTAACTGCTTAGTGACTGATAGATGTTTATAAATATAAAAGACTGTTATCCACAAGGAAGACATCTGGACATAGACACGAGTTCAGTTAAAAGCTCGTGTTTGAGCATTATTGCTCAGCCAAGCATAGAGCTGAGCAGTGGGGTACAAAGAAATAAATGGACCGGGTTTCTGCCCTTAGAAGCCTTATAGACTAGATTGTCTTCTAGAGCACATGCTTAGTAACTCAACAAGGACTCACATGAATAAATGAATGATTGGTGACACTGATCCTTGAATGTGGTGTTGAGATGTGGTACAGTCTTGGTATGTGACATGTCTTTTTTCTCTGGCTGCTTTTAAGATTATCTCTTTACTACTGATTTTGAGCAACTTGATTATAATGTAACTTGGTATAACTTTTCATGTTTCTCTTAGAGTTTCTTGAGTTGCTTAGATATGTGAGTTTGCAGTTTTCAGTAAATTTGGAAAGTTTTCAACCATTATTTCTTCAAATAGTTTTTTCTGTTCTCTTCCTCCTTTCTCTCCTGTTTTGCTTGGTTCTCCATTTACACATACATCAGGCCACTTGAAGCTCACTGATGAACTGTCAATTTTTTTTTTCTTTTTCCTCTGTGTTTCATTTTGTATAGTTTCCAGTTGCTATCTTTCAGTTCACTAATCTTTTCTTCTGCAATGTCTAATCTGCTGTTGATCCCATTCCATGTATTTTTCATTCCAGATGTTGTTTTCAACTCCAGAAGTTTTATTGGTATCTTTATAAATTTTCCATGTTTCCAGTTAACTTTTTCAGCACATGGAACATAGAGTTTAACTTTTAAAGCAAAGGTGGAAGTCTTACATTCAAAATCCTCTAGAGGTCAAAGACATTTCTCCATTTTTAACTTGTTCTTATAAAAACCTAAGTGTTTCTCAAGTAAAGCAATAATTCATTAAAAAAAAAATCAAGAGATGGCAAACTTGACTTGCCACCATCTAGATGGCTTTGCATTTCAGGTCAGACTCAGGCCTGGAACCCAGAGCTTCTCTTCCCATCCCCTTCTAATCCATCCTCCAAGGCCAGGGAGCTGGGTGGGGACTTGCAGCAACTTAGTGCTCTTGGGTATATACAGTGACAACCCCTTAGCCTACAACATCCTGCATCTTTGCATCTAGTGTTGCGACTGATCTGCATGATGTGGGGTGAAGCCGCCATGATCTCCTCCTCTGCTTAAAGACGATGCATCTGAGAAACACTGAGGTGCTTTAATTTTCCCAGGACCACAAAGCTTAGAAAAGTTAGAGCCTAGGTTTGAATTGTGTTCTGAGTTGAAGCCTCCTAACTTTAGAGGGAAGTTAATGCTAAGGGCAAGTTCAAGGAAGTGACTTCCATTACTATCTCTTTCCTACTTATGCAAGGCTATACTCTGGCATTCTTCCTGGTGCGACTCTACTTTTGAAGCTTTTCTCTGGTTGAAAGCAAGAGACAAATTCACTTCAAGCCCAGCCCAAAGTGAATTCTTCAGGTACAACATTAGTGATGCCTTATGGGCAGGGAGGGAAAGGGATAATTATGTTCATTCCTAAGACTCTCAAGAGAAGAGGTGAGCCCGCCATGCATGAGTAAGTAGCCAGCTCCTGGGAAGTATCATCAGGGGCTGGGTCCCAAGAGCTGGGATGTCACATCCAAGAAAGAAAATGCTGCAGCTGACACTATAGCAATGGAAAGGAAGATGGCAGAGAGAGAAGTGACGGGAGGCAGGTGTTGGAAGGTATAATAAGAAGGGAATGTATTATTATACGATATTGAAGCCGATACGTGTGATACCCATGGTACTGAGCTTCTGAGAGTTATCTGTAGCTATGTGTCTATATTAATACTGTTTTGAAGAAAATGAATGGTAAAGAAAAGAGTGATTTATGAATATCCCAAACCCCAGGCATTGATATTAAATGAATGAGGAATTGAAGGTGGAGGTCTTGATATTTTCCCTATATGCCCTCAGTTCTTCTAAGGGGTTACACTCTCTTGTGCGATAAGGCAAGTTAGCCCATGTAACTATTAGTGACCAAACTAAAGAATTCTTTGCTATCATGAATCCGTTTCTACCCACAAAGAAGGTCATGAAAAATTTTTGGTGAGAACTGACCTGGAACAGTGTGTATTTGTAAAGACCCAGAGAAAAAGACCCTCCTAACCTCTTTCCCAATCATACAATTGCTTTACTGTAACCTTTTGCCAAAGATAAGTATTTTCCTCTGTAATCCTGTAATTTAAAAATGCAAGAGGTTCTTTTCCTTTGGGGACAGGACCAGCTACAACATTACAGGATTCACAGGGGTTTTCGTATGACATGTTTGGGTATCAGCTCCCTTAACTGTCAATGACAGTGCTTTGAAAAGTCTCAACATGTCAGTCTCCCCTGAAAATGAAGTAGTTCAGCTACACAAATAGAACAGAAAGCATTCACAGCATCTTCAATGACTATACTTACATCTATTCCTCTGTGTTTTGTAGCGATCTTCAACGACCCCTGAGCCCTTAAGAAGAATTTTTAAAAGAAATACCTTTCTAAGTCCAACAGTTCAATGGAACTGGTCTTTCTCTAACACCCTTAGAAACTTTATTAGAATTGCACTTCTCAAAATTGGACTTCTCATATTTCCTAAGGACCTTCTCATCGTTCCAGATTTCTTTCTTATTGTAACAAACTCATCATACCTTCCAGCTCCCTGCAGCCAAGTTCTGCAGGGCGCCTGCCGCCCCTTCCAGCGTGTCTGCATTTGAGCACTCAGAGAGCAGTGTGAGGTAGGGTTTGACTATGGATGGGTGCCACAGCATCTGGATCCCTTTTGGTGGTTCTGCACAGTCTGGAAGAGGTCCTACTCCATCCCACTGGTGGAAGAGAAATGAGAGAGTAAACATCTTTAACATCTTTACACTTCCCAGTATTGCCTTCGGCAAACATCAAAGACAAAAACAAAAGCAGGGTGTCATGACATTTGGTGAGCATCTACTGTAGGTAGGATACTGCATCAGCAGTCCAAGGACCACCAAAAATGGGAGAGCCATTCCTGCCCACCGAGAGCTTATGATGGAGGGTGGAGGGGGTTGGAGCATGTACATAAATGAATGTAACTGGCAGTAGAATGGCTAAGCCCTCTGAGAACAATTCTAGCACACTGCTACAGGAAGGAGGGAGAAGAGATGGGTTAATTTTAATCGGTCAGGGTGGAAGAAAGCTAAACATCAAGGCACCATACTTTACAGTAAGCATACTATAGGCATAGCATAGTAGTTAGTAACTATCAGATGCCCTCACTTCTTATACACAAGTGTTAACTGTGATAAATTCCTATATCACTTGTAAAATACATATTCTGTCATTGCATCTATGGGCGTCAAACAAATGACAGAATGGACAAAGGAGAGAAAATTGTTATGGTTTATTACATACGTTGACATGAGCTATAAGCAAATTTTGATCTTATAGAAATTCTGATGTTTGCTTTGAATTGAATCTAATAAATAACAGAATATGTAATTAAAAATTAATTACATATACATTTTAAATTATGGATTATATGCACAAAGGCATATCAGTAGAGCCTTAAAAATGATAGCTATGAAGATCATGTAGCAATTTAGACAAATGTTTATGATAAAAGTTAAATAAACAAAGCAGGATGCAAAGTAGTAGGGGGTTTGTGTTTGATTCCAAATAAAATGCATAGTAAAAAAATGTAATGATAATAAAAATTTATTAATAAAGTGTTTGTCTTTCATTTTTTTCTACCTTTCTAATTTTCTATTTTATTATCCTTATAATTTAAAAAATATTAAAAGTTCCAATAATGATTCTGATCTTTGATCACACATAGCCTTATTCTTTCATTAAAAATAAAGGCAATGAGTATAATGAGGGTAGAAATAAAGTAATATGTGTAGAAAAAATATTCCCATATTCATTTTTGAGAAAAATCATAGTAAAACAAAAGAATTACTTTATAGTATCAGAGTGGGAATATTAAGTTATTTAACTGCTTATTTGTGTTTATTAATGATTGCTTAAAACATAATCTAAAAGACATATATATCAATACTAAGCTTTCTCACAGATATTTTATGTACATACATATATGTGCACCTGTGTCCATATATATGTATGTATACCTATGAAAACAAAATTGTATTTCAGTCACAAATAATTTCAAGAATTCTATCACTTATTTTCCAAAAGAAAAATTAAGTGCAGCGTTGGTGGTATAGTGGTGAGCATAGCTGCCTTCCAAAAGAAAAATTAAAAAGTCACGCCTTCTTTTTCTCAACTATGATACGGCTTAACTTAGTTCAAGGCTAAAGCTCAGAGATGAATGACATCCCATCGACGGGTGGCGGCCATCCCATTAAAGGTCATTTTCATTCAGAGTGTCACTCTATCTCAACTTTATAACAAGGACACTCAATGTGGGGATCTTCCTGTTCTTTCAACCAAAGCCACTTCTAAACCCTTCAAAGCGGACTTTGCACCTGTACACAGCCTATCAATAAAACCAGTCCATCTCTTTTAAATACATAACAAAACAAAATTGAAAGAGTCAACTTGTCACATTGCTCCTGCTTCATTATTTGAGACTGGCTCACTGCACCAGATAGAACGAGAGCACTAGGCAAAGATAACAGCCCTTTTGTAGATTTGATGACTTTGATGACGAAACAGGAGTGATATTGTCTTCTCAAAGGAAACCAGCCGGGGGTATTGAATCTCTCAGCTAGCTAGTGCAACAGGAAATGCAAAATTATGTCTTTATTTTTTTCATTTTGTTATCTCAATACTTTTAAGCTATCATTTTCATATAAAGATTTAGATTTCATATAAAGATTTAGAACTCAGCAAGGATGGAATTTCCCTCTCATGTAAGAGCCAACATAACAGCATGAGGTATAGAGAAGTTTTATTTGCATGCTCATTACAACATGTGACAGACAAACTGTAAAAAGAGCAAAGAAAAAAAAAGCTGTGTTATCATTTGCTGGGTTTCATCTGGTTCTTTTTTTCTAACTTCTGGGCAAATAAAACAGGACAAATGGCTAAATCAGTAGACAATTTTCTTCCGTTCTGACATGTGATCTATGTAGCTCTTAAATACCTTTTATTACAATCCTTTCTTAGTGGCTACAGAGAGAATCTGAAGGAAATAAAAGGAAAACTGATGTGAATATGGATAGCCTTTGACGGCAACAAAAGAAGTTCAAAGGGGATTCTCTGCTGTTTCAGAACGCTGATGGCACCCTGGCACATCGACACAGAAGATAAAGAACTATTTCAAAGCCAGTCAGTGTATCCTGCCTTCATCTGGGTACTTTATTCAAACTTTTATTGAGTTAATAGGGAAAGAAGTATCTATCAACTGTCCATTAAAAAAATAGATTTTCATCACCTATAAAAGACCGGAAGTCTTCTTTAAAAGTTGTGCTAACACACCTGAGGTCATGTCGCCTAGCCAATCAATACCAACAGGACTACAGGGCAATGGTGACATCAGGATCAGACTGAAGTTGTGAAACAGTTCTGCACGTGAAAACGTTTAATGCCAACCTTCTTCTAGAGCGAGGATCCACGAGAAATCAAGGGATATGCAACTCTTTTACCAAAAAAATGGAAACACATCATTTATAAATTTAAATACAAGATGAATTTATCCTAAAATTTCTTCAAAACTGCCACATGGCTTGAAGGCATGCAGTGGCTAAATCTTTAACACAGTCAAAACACTGATCACCCAGCTATTTAGCCCTAAGAACACAGAACTTAAATTTATAAATAAGCCTTATGCAAACTGTATTTGTTTTTGACTGTACCTTGAGGGCATATTACCAAAAATTTTCTAAGAAGAACTTGAAATATGAAAATAATATATAAAGAAACAAAATGTTGTCAGGTCAGGAGGGAGAACTTTCTATGTAATAGAGACAAAGCACAACCAACGAAGTATTTCCAGGAAACCAACAGGGGCAAAGCTAGCAGAGTATTTTTTTATTATATTGGCTGCATTCTTGCCAAGTTGTGACATATAAACACACACACATACACGCAGAAGTGTGTGTGTGTGTGTTTATATGTCTTCATTTATCAGGTTTAAGTTTAAAAATCAAACAGAAATTAGACAAAGGGAAAGCAAAAGAAAAAGGAGAAAGGCATTTGTGGTTTTAAAAAGTTTTCTTCCAGCACAGGGGAAATGTTGAGTGGAAATATCCCTTCCTCCTCATAGTTTTACTACTTAGGCTTGAGAGTTAAATAAATGTTCCTTAATTTTAGGCACATTTAAAATTTTATCTGCTATATTTTAAAGAATAAAACTTGCAAAAGTTCTATCTGTTCTTGATTCTTAAAGTTAGTACTTAAGTGTTCAAATTATACTTTATGCAGGTCATTCATGTTATTAAATAGGAAAAAACCCTGATAATCTCTAGCATTAAAGCTCCTCTTATTCATTGTCTTATTTATAGGAATTGAGAATTTACAAATATACTTCGAGTTTAAGAAATTAAGGATTGAGTGGGTTATATCAGAGTATTTTAGATTTTTTCCACAGATTATACTTTGGATTGGGACTTCCCTGGTGGCGCAGTGGTTAAGAATCCGCCTGCCAATGCAGGGGACACAGGTTCGAGCCTTGGACCGGGAAGATCCCACATGTCGCGGAGCAACTAAGCTCATGCGCCCCACTACTGAGCCTGCGCTCTAGAGCCCGCGTGCCACAACTACTGAAGCCCACACACCTAGAGCCCATGCTCCGCAACAAGAGAAGCCACCACAATGAGAAGTCCACGCACCGCAATGAAGAGTAGCCCCTGCTTGCCACAACTAGAGAGAGCCCACATGCAGCAATGAAGACCCAACACATCCAAAAATAAATAAAAAAACAAAAAACAAAAAACAAAACCTTTGGATTGAATGTTCGTGTCCCACCCAAACTCATATGTTAAAGCCTAACCCTTAATGTGATGGTATTTAAAGGTGAGGCCTTTGGGAGGTAATTGGGTTTAGATGAGGTCATGAGCGGTGGGGCCCCTATGACGGGATTAGTATCCTGATAGATGAAGAGGCCAGAGCTTTCTTTCTGCCATGTAAGGACACAGCAAGAAGATGGCCATCTGTGAATCAGGAAAGAGGCTCTCAATAGACACCGAATCTGCTGGCCCCTTGGACCTCCAGCTTCCAGAACCGTGAGAAAGAAATGTCTGTTGTGTAAGCCACCTGGTCTAGGGCATTTTGTTACAGCAGCCCGAGCTGAGCAAGACAGAAGTCACAGTAAGCACTAAGAAAGTTTGGTTTCAGTGTTACGAGGACCCTCCAGCTACATCCTGGCTGTCCTGCCCTGGAATCTCTTTTGGGGACACGCTGGCAGCAAAGAAGGAGTGAGTAAGGCAGGATTATGCTGACAGTAGATCACAGAACAAACCAATAGACTGACTTGTCATCCCAAGTAGCACCACATTCCCTAACATATTATCAGCACTTTTGTTTTTCAGTTATATATATATATATAAATTTTCAGCTATATATATATATGTATATTTATCAGACTATTTTCCATTATAGGTTATTACAAGATATTGAACATGGTTCCCTGTGTTATATAGTAAATCCTTATTGCTTATCTATTTTACTTGTAGTATTGATAGTTGGAACCTGTCAATCCCATACTCCTAATTTATCCCTCTCCTCCTTACCCCTTTGGTAACCATAAGTTTGTTTTCTATGTCTGTGAGTCTATTTCTGTTTTGTAAATAAGTTCATTTGTATCATTTTTTTAAGATTCCACATATAAGCGATATCATATGATATTGGTCTTTCTCTGACTTACTTCACTCAGTATGACAAACTCTAGGTCCATCCATGTTGCTGCAAATGGCATCATTTCATTCTTTTTTATGTATCAGTACTTTGCTTGACTGGCTTTAAATGTATGACTGTACAACTAATATCAATAAAACAAATGAGCGAACAGTTTATATCATTCACTATCCAAAATTGTTAGAATTGAAAATATGTATTCTCTCTCCAAGAAGGTAGTGCTCAAACATTTTTAAAAAGGAAGAGAATAAGACGCTCCCATGTTAGAAGCCAAGGGTCTGCTGAAATCTGGCCACAGTGGTTTCTGATGTGGTCACGGTCAGGGAAGGAGATACACAGTGGCCATTGACTGTAAGGAATGCCTGCTTAGGAAGAAAATCACACACCTGTGGGAATGGGCTCAACGTGTGGGTTTTTAAAAAAAGCCTTTCTTTAGACTGGCTTTTAATACTTTTACTTCTGCTTAGGACTTAAATTCTATTTTAAAGATTTCTCTCTTAGCTGGTTTGAGGATGGAATCATGGAAGCCGTTTGCTCCTTATAAGAAAAGAGAGGACTGACTTAGGGATAAAAATCAGAAAGTTCAGGGACTTCCCTGGAGGTCCAGTGGACTGTGTGCTTTCAATGCAGGGGGTGTGGGTTCGATCCCTGGTCGGGGAACTAAGATCCCACATGCTGCGAGGTACCGTAAAAAAAAAAAAATCAGAAAGTTCAAAAACCAGAAAGTAAAGATGTGTGTACACTTTACAAAGAGACTGTGTAAATGGATTCTTTAGGGGATGGTGGTTCACGAGATTAATTATTACATTCATAAAAGCCCCTACTGAATGAGAAGAATTAACGAGGGAATTTCAGCTCCTCCCTCTGAAGGAGCTTACTACTACCCCAGTTTCTACTTCCAAGGCACCGGGTTAGGTACCACGGACACGCTAACAAGACGTTCTCACCTACATGGAAGAAGGATTTACATTCTGGGAGGAGCGCTGCTAAAATACACAGCTCCTACTGTCGCATATGTCACAGCCATTCCAGTCTACGTACGGAAAAGAGCTTTCGCTGCTGTATCTTTGGAACACAAATAGAAAAGGCCTCTTCACCAGCGGAAGGCATCTCTAGTGCCTAAATTTCTCTACCAATGACAGAGAATGACAGTCAGTATATGCGCAGGCTCATTTCTCTTTTAAAGGGATTTCAGTGACACAAATGGGCCAGAGGTACTGCAAGGGAAAGGGGGTGGATGTGCAGTGACAGGAAAACAGTCTGATGTTAAAATCCCACTCTTGCCTCCCCGCTGAAGTTACACATCACAGAATGTAGGAAGAGAAGATGTCTAAAATGGTAAACTGTCAGGGAATGTTCCTTCATGCAGGGTTTGGGTAAATTAGGCTGCAACCTAAACACAGTCCATCCACTGTTGGCCACTTTTGCTTGATTAGGTTTGAACAGCAGTTACTAACTGATTTTTGCCCTGACCGTGTTTCATCATCACTTTCAGCTAATGGGGGGAGGGGAGGAGGAAAAGGAGGAGGGCAAGGGAATGGAAGTAATGGTTATTAAAAAAAAAAAACTCCAAGCAACTGTCAAAAGCCAAAAGAGAAAGGATTTTTGTGTTGACGCTTGGGAATTTGGAAGGAAAGGGTAGCTCGGGTGTCTGACTTCTCCTGGGAGCTGTTCAGAAGATGTCGACTACAGGGAGGCTGGACCTACGGAAAGAGACGACAGAGGTGATAGCCAGTGACTCGTATTCATGTGGTACACGTGTCTCCAGGCTCTCCTTGCAAAAGATACAGGGAACTTTGCATTTGAGAGATTAGAAACCTGTCTTAAAGGTGAGGTCGGCTATAGTGTTTTCCAAACAAGGCTTCAGAACAAAAGACCTTCAGGGACAGCCTTGCTGACTCACCTCCGTGCCTGTGTGGGCGCGCACCCCTCAGGAGAAGGCGGGAGGGAGGCGGGTGATGCTGCCAGCTCCAGAGACTGGCACAAGGCGGCCACTGTGTTGTGACCACAGAGGAGTGTTATCAAGGCTGGTCTGCATCACCGGGCTCGCCTGCCGTTCCCCCAAGTCATCCTGATGGAACCAACTGGAACACCAGTAATGCTCACCTAGAATTCTCTCTGCTCCTAACTTCTCATCCACATCTAGGGAAATCTGGGCTATGACCCACCCCGCTACCTGCTTTGTCAAGGGACTCTGTCCCTGACTCGCCAACTTCCTTGAGGTAGTCCTGTAGTCTTGTTTGTTTATATCTTTGGTGATACATCCCTCAAAGACAGTCTATCTAATACAGTGGTTTTCAACTGGAGTGATTTTAACACCCAAGGGGACAATTGGCAATGTCTGGAGACAGTTTTGGTTGTCACAACTAGGGAAAGCGGTGCTATTGATTGGTGTCTACTGGGTAGAAGCCAGGGATGCTGATAAACATCCCACAATGCCCAGGACAGCCCTACAGCTGGGAATTACCCGGCTCCAAATGTCAACAGTGCCAAGGTTGAGAAACCCAGGTCTAGTCTGTAAGACACAGACTATTGACTAATGGCGTGGAGTACTGAATGGTAAAATGTAGACACAAACTAAATGAGACACCAAAAATTGAGCGTTAAGTCTGTAAACCCACTGAAAGTGGAGAAGCAGCATTTCTAGGTGATGGGATAAATTTTACATGAGAGGTGCAGAAGAAGGAGAAGCATCTCACTCATTCACAGGGAGTGGCAAAGGACAGTCACCGCACAGAAATGTGCAGCCGTGATCTTTGTGGGCGCAGGCGATTTATTGCTTTGAGGACATGAAATAGCATGTCTTGAGTCACCAAGCTCCTGGCATATGGTGAGGTGACAGCAGAGCAAGACTACACTGCTACCAGCCGTGAGGGATGAGCGGCAGCTGAAATCAGCAGATGGCTAGAAAGGAAATGGTATTAAGCCACAAACGAGAAAGTATGATTACTAATAAGGAAACGGAAACTGCCTGGAAGAAAGAAAAACAACCTGTGATATTAGGAAACGAGGACTTCAAAGCATCAAGAATGTCACAAAGGGGCAGATCCATCAGGTGATAATAAAGCAAATCAAAATGTACTCACACTGTCTGTCACTGGCATCCAGAGTGATTAAGACAAATTTTGGCTATGTAGCCAGAGCCTTAAAAGCATTCTTTGTAAAAGTAAAACTAGATGTTTTACTTTTAAGAATTTATCCTTGAAGAGTGATTAAGGATATAGGCAAGATTTAACTACACAGATGTTTATTGCAGTTTATGTTAGTTAAAATTTGGGAGCAACCTAATTTTCTGATCATCGGGGACTGGTTCATGCAACACGGCAGACCCCTACAATGGAATTCTTGGTAGCCCTTCCATATTCTGGTGTAGATGACTCTTTACTGGCAAGGAGAGAGGTCATGCAGAGCCAAGTGATAAAGTGTCTACAACAGCCTGCAGAGCAAGGCAGGGTGGGTGCTGCACCCACAGCTGTCCTTCCCTTTAGTGGTGTGCCAGTCACCTGGCTGCAGGTAATCGGGGGCTACACTGTCTGCAGAGAATTTGCAAACAGCAAAATGGATAAAAGTTGGTCTTTCTTATTAGCACGTGCAGACAATTCTAAACAATTTCAATGATAAAATATCCCTCCTTACCGAAGTAGAGAACTCCTACTGCACCCCCTTAGTATGCCACTGTACCCCTTTTCCCTTTGGTTAAGAGAATGCCCAAGGTTCACCTAGGGTCACGGTTGCCCCACAAAAATACTACACATCCCAGTCACCCCTGCAACTCAGGTGCTAATGTGTCCTATCCAGAAGGAGAGGGTGTAGGCAACAGTGATGTGTGTGACATTCAGCGGGGGCAGTTCTAGAGGAAAGGGTACTCCCCTCTGTCTTCTTGGCTCCATTTCTGCTCCTGGACTCTGGATACAGAGCCATCTTTGGACCATGAGGAGGAGGGCAGCATCCTAAAGAGGCGAGCATGGCAGATCTAAGGAGCCTCCGGAGATTCTGCAGACCAGAGCCGCCAGCAGTGCCGACTTTTAACATTAGCGGGAAATACACTTGTCTTCTCTAAGTCACTATGAACTTGGCTGTCTGATGTGGTAGGATGTGTCTTAACTCACACTCCAACCAATATCGTATAATTGTATTTTGAAAGGTTAAACAAAGCTATGCATAAATACAGAGAGAAACAGATCAGAAAGGATTAGAGGCCCAGGTATACATTTTTATTGTGGCTCACACTAGAAGGGGGAAGATGATCGGGGGGTGTGCATTATTTTCTTCTTGTAGCTTATTGCTATTTTACTCGTATATTATTTACATATTACGTGTGCATGTATTTATTAATATAAATATCTATAAAAATTTTGAAGTTATTTAAAATATTTTTATAGATATAATATTTTTACTTATAATTAATACATATTTTGTCTCAAGGAGAAACTTATTTAAAATTTAAGTAAGTTTAAAATTCAAATCTGCAATGTACTGATTTAAACTAGCAATAAAATTCATTTTTGTGCTTTGGGACATTGATTGCTATTTATTCTCAGAGTCCCACTTCTGGGCCAACAGCATCCATGGGGCACAGTGGGCTATGTGTGAGTCTTTTGAGGCGGCCCCCAATACAAAGTCCTGAAACTCCAAGGAAACTTTTCAGGGGATGGGATTTCATGGCATCTAATCCCATTTATGTATGTCACACACTGACATCTTCAGAACTAAGCATCTTTTAGTCTGGTGTGATCAAAGTACTGCTTCTCCAGGGGTACTCTGAGATACATGCATCTACACTTGTTGACATGAACTGCAAGTTCTCAGATGATTATCATGATCTAGAATGTTCATTAGGTTTGCTGGTGATCGCAGAGTCAGAAGGTAATAAAATGCAGCACTGCCATGAGAAGCTGAGGAACAGCCTGAACCACAAATGGAAAGAGAAGGGCTATGCAGTGCTCCTGGCTCACAGCAGCCCTGGGAAGCCAAGTGTCCCAAGAAGACAATGGATGAGGCTGGGACCACCAACTGGCAATAACCTCACAGCAAGAGCTAGAGGCCCTAGTGGACCACAGCTGGACCGCCATTCAGCACAGCTGGTGCTGGGCCTTGGGCTAGATGTCAAAGATGGAAAGAAGACCCACACAGTCTTGCCCCTCAGAAAATTCTCCCTCTAGGAGATCAACTGCTGTATGTGACTGATAATGTGATGAGCACTGGAGGAGAAGTTTAAATAAGACCATGCAGGGCTTCCCTGGTGGCGCAGTGGTTGAGAGTCTGCCTGCCAATGCAGGGGACACGAGTTCGAGCCCTGGTCTGGGAGGATCCCACACGCCACGGAGCAACTGGGCCCGTGAGCCACAACTACTAAGTCTGCGCGTCTGGAGCCTGTGCTCTGCAACAAGAGAGGCCGCGATAGTGAGAGGCTCGCGCACTGCGATGAAGAGTGGCCCCCGCTCGCCGCAACTAGAGAAAGCCCTTGCACAGAAACGAAGACCCAACAAAGCCAAAAATAAATAAATAAATAAATTTATAAATAAGACCATGCAGATGCAGATTAGAGAAGGATTCACTTTTTACTTGGGAGAACTCTTGAAAGGGTGGAGGTGATGTATTTACTTGGTTTTGAAGGATAATTCTCCAAGGAGTGGAAGAAGGGAAGGGGAACGCTGGACAGAGAAGCAGCGTGAGCAGAAGTGAGGAGCTGGCCTGCGAGCTGCTGGGATGGGCGGGGAAAGTGTGCAGGGTAAAGGCCTTGAGCTTCTGAGAAGACATGTCTATAGTCATGGAAGAAATTAAGGGGCCTTAAAGGTTTTACACGGAAGCCCAATACTATTGCTTTTGTGGATAAGATATCATGCTGGTATCTTAAGTGAAACTTCCCACAATCTATGCATTTGGCATCAACAACCTAGAAAAGAGATGAGAAAGAGTAATAATACTTCTCTTAAATTGATCCCAGCTCACTAAACAAAGATTATCAGGAGAGAGAGAAAGTTGATCATATAAAAATGCTGGATCAGAATCATCTTTGAATTCTGATAGGTTTACATCCTCACCCATGTGGATATATAAATATCCCTGTGAACTAAAAAATTCAGAGGTGATTCAAGCAGAAGAGAGATTTTTGAACTCTAGGGGATCTTGCTTGTTTTACTTCTGTTTTTCTCTGCGCGTTTCTCTGTACACAGTCAAGTTCACATGGAGTAGGTCTTGAAGGCCCAGGTCTGCTCGGGCCATCAGCCAGCGGCACCCTGTTACCTCTAACCCATTTTTGAGCACCACTGACCCCGGACACCATCGCAGGAACCTTGGCCACATCCCAAATCGAAAAACAAACAAAAATGCTAATTTCTACAAAGGGTGGGAAAGCAGATAAATCAATTTTGTCTACTGCTATTTCCCTGGACCTCAGTCTTCGGATTTCCACCACTGCCCTGCTCTGCCAGGCTGCTGGCACAAAGCTCTGCCAGTGGCGGTGAGGACCATGCCGGGTGAGATATGCCTCTTGGCACATGACATGTAGACTGCTTTGGCGGAGGGTCTAATTGAAAAGCGCTACTAGAGAAACCAGTCATTTCTTATAATTCAGTGATAGGCACTGAGCACAAAGTCAGAAATTAATGAATTTGCAACGTCCTTTTGGACCAGAATACAATGCATAGAAGTGTCCAATACAGCTGCACACAGGGGCTTACATCTGATGGTTCTGTATCATATATTTCCTTGAATTATCCCTATCAAGGATCTAAAAGAAAAAAGTTTCCAAGATTTTTATTATAACTAAATCTGACCTGCAAAGTATAGTATTTTCCAAAGGTACAGAATACCAATGCCCAAGGTGAAAGTCAACATAAATTTCTGGAATTCAGCAAGTGACAGAGTCAATCACTAAACCAATATTATGATTTTCATCACTTTTGTTTCCTGGTAAAATCTCTGGCTCCTCTGTCCTGGGAAGGATATGCCGTGGATTAGATAACTTTTCATTTTATCTTATTCCTTTCTCTGAGGCAACTCAAATTTAAGAGAAAAAAACATATACATTTGCATAAACAAACACTGACTTGGTCAGTTAGTTCCTTTTTGAATATTATTTTTAAAAAATATTTGAAAAGATTACAATTATAATGCCCATTGTAGAAAATTTACAGATACATATAAGAAGAATCAGTCACTATCTTCCATCATCTTTGATGTACTGCACTTTTTCTAAAAAAACATATTTTTTTGTACATGCATATATTTTGTATTTGCATATGACACATATTTTACTAAACTGGTCAGGTTGTATCTGCATTGTATCTATATCTATATACCTCTTTCGTCATTTCACTTTGTATTATACACTTTCTATAATCACTACCTATTCTTTAAAAAGACTGACTTTATGAGCAGTAGAGATTCCAGGGGATGTATTACATCTGACCATTTTTATAGCTGCAAACCTAGAACTCCATCTGTTTACATCCTCATTAAGCTTGATACTGAATTTCCTGGCACTTCAAAATATTTTTGTATTATGTAGGAGAACAGTTTGAAAACATTTTTTAAAACTATCATTTGGTTGAAGTAACTTTGAAGCTTCTTTATAAACAACAAAGTTCCATTGTATGTTAACTTACGGTGGTTTCAGCAAAACTTTCTTAAAGAAATTCTTTTTTTCTCCCTTAAAAGAATATTGTAAGAAGAAAAATGGAACAGACTGTACACATTTTCATTTAGGTTTCAGGCAAAAATCATAAGATTCTACTCATCATTTTAGCTGACTGAACTTAGAAGAGAGCTCACTGACGTCATAAATTATGGTTTGAAGTACAGCGTTCTGAGGTGGAATATCGCTCACCAGGAGGTTTCATGGAAGCAGCTAACACCTTGGAAGAAGGGCTTTCTATCTTGGGGTGATGTCCATGAATGTTCTCTTCTGACCCCTGGCTTCTCTGGACCAAATCAACTCCTAATCTCACCTGTCATTTCAAAGACCTCAAGCCACGTGAGCACACCTTGGCAGAGTTGGGGAAAGGGTTCAGTGTCGGGGCAGAATCTTACTTAAAGGAGACACCAGGGCCAGGCACAGAAGCCATCAGAAGGGTGTGCTTCAAAATCTAAGCCATAGACTAAAGAGAAAACCATGAAATCAGAGTGAATTTAACCTCAGTTTAAAGTTTTTCTTTCTTTCTTTTCTTTCTTCCTCCCTTCCTCCCTCCCTCCCTCTCTCTTTCTTTCTTTCATTCTGCCTGCCAAGGCTAATGTCATATGAATGGACTTCCACAAATCTGATTTCCAAAGTTGCCTGGGCCCATCCCAGAGGTTCTGAATCGTTAGGTTGTAGGTGAGATTCAGGTGATTTTGATCACAGGGCAGACTGTAAAGCACTATATTCTTGCCCATAGGCTTTTCTTCCTTTCAACTTTACTGAGCTTGCTTTCCAGGGTAAAGCAGTGTAGGCACTGGGCCCCACGGTACACGATACCACAAAAGGAAACCATGAGAAGAGCCCATGTACCTTTGTTAGGCCATCTTTAACTTATTTGATATTGAAAAATATTCAGAACCCATAATAGTTCGGCGCCCTTAAGTACCAGGTAGGATAGCTGAAGTGTGTGACATCACTTAGTATAATACTTGGCACACAGCAGGTGCTGGCTAACCACTGCATCCCCCCGGTAGGAGGGTTCTAAGAGGCAGAATTAAGAACCACGGCCCAATCCTCCCAGAAGGCTCCTCCAATTCAGGGGGAGATGGAAGACACAGAGTACTGATCCAGGACAGGAGAAAAAGCAGGGCTGGGGATTTATTTCTCAGAGTGGAAGGTCACCGTCAAAGAGGCAACGAGCCTGTATCTCCTAAATTATAGGCATGTTTAAGCTGGAACACGCAGATCCAGAAGCTGTAGAAAGACCTGGAGCCTCAGAGGCTACAAACAGCTTGAGAACTGTAACGTACAAAAATTCTAACACTGACACATTCAGGTTAAATGTAGGAATTATGTTTAAGGACACATTCCCATTAATCCTTACCGTGAAGAAAATAGTTCCTTTAACCCTCGCTCGGAGTTAAACTATTCCAAAAATAGTTTAGAAAATAGTGTGCTGTGATCTAAACAGATACTTTTGCAAATTTATTTTGAATTAAAACCCTGGCAAGAGAGCATGTTGGGGATTCTGTCCCACTTTCTCAGCCATCCACTCCTGAGGACAGTCAGATCTTGGGTTTATAGGACCCTCAGCAGCTGGAGATACGACCATAGCGTCCAGGGCAAGGCTGGAGGTATAACCACAGTGTCAGGGGAAGGCTGGGAACATGACCACAGTGTCCGGAGGAGACGGGAAGATCTCAGTGGCAGGGGTTTCTGGCAGCCGCAGGACGGGCACTTTTTCTCATTACTCCCTTACCTGGGGGCCTGGTGGGGGAGGGGTTCTATCTCCCAGAGGCTCCCGAGGGGCAGGGCTGGAGGCTGCTGTGTTTTTGCCAAGGCTGAGAATCCCAGCCTGTGGGCCTTCACTTCACTGCAGGGCAACCGACAGCTGCTGGAGGAAAGGCCGTTCCATTTTGAAGAGGCCTCTCCAGCCGGACAGCTATCTGGAGTAATCGGAATTGTCCCCCAAGGCCAAGCTTCTAATGTCATTCTGTTGGGAGGGCTGTGAATTACTCTGTTTTCCAACAGTAAGTGCGAGATTGCATATCCAAAAGTTCCCAAATGACCTATACAATACATGTTGGATTTCTGTGCCTCTCTCCTCAGCTTCCCTTCTTAGACCACACCTATCCTGTGCAACTGTACCACCTGCAAGGCACCCGCCTGGCCCCCGCAAGGACCGCAGTAAATGTGTGCATCGCCACAGAAGAATCAGCGCCTGCATCTGACTCGACTGTGTGAGCTGGAACCTTAGAGCTTGCCCTGGACTCAAGCAGCTCTTTCCCTTCTTGAAATTTCCTATCTTGGCGTGGCTGCAGAACCTGAGACTGCAGAACCTAAGTCATGTAATGCTCCACTGTCTCAGCTGTGAAATCCCCACGGAAAGCCTGTGCAGACGCGTTAGTGATGTGACCGCGTGTTAGAAACGCAGAGCCCTGCACCTGCAGACACAGACGAAACATGCATGTTGTGATTAGGGCAGGGGCTGATTGCATGCAGCTGCGAGTCCCCACATCACCTGATCTTGAGATTTCTTTTTCTTCTTCTTCTTGCCCCAGCACCCGGAGCTCTCTGCATCTTTGCCATTGGCCTCACCGCAGAGCAACCCGTCCAGCTCATCTGTGCCCAGGTGCTGTCCCTGAGACGTTTCTGCTGCCAGCCGGTACGAAAGGTTCCTTAAAATGCACACACAGTTTTCAACGGTCTGGAGAATCCAAAAAAAAAAAGGAGGAGGAGTGAATAAAAACTAACCAGCACTCCTCTACCCAGAAAAGCAATCCGTCTTCACACACACATTTTTCTTTTGATGCATGTAGCTGCTGCCCCTAAAGGCTCCCTTGACAGCCACAGTGGAAAGAATTTAGAGAAGCTTGGAAAAGTCTTAAGACCATTTCTCCCCCCAAAGATATTACTTATCAACAAGAGGTCCTTTTATAAGCAGCTGTCATTGATTGAAATTCACTTGTGAGTGAGGAAGAACCCACAACCACGAGAGGTCCCAGATGGCGTCCACTTACGGACAACGGCCGCGTGAGGACTAGGGCTCAGAACCACCAAGAGCACAGATAACTGGATTTCTGTCAGCTCTGGGAGGGCGACACTAACATTTACTATCTACCAGGGCACTTTCTGGGAGTGAAACAGGGCAAGAGGTGCAAACCAGGGTCGTCCCAGGCAAGCCGGGTTCTGTGGTCACCTGGGGGCATCAATGTTTCCATGCTGATTCTCTTCGAGACGGCTGGTGCTCCTATTTTCCTGGCAGGGGTGTTAAACAGTGGTTAAGGACACACATAGAGCTGGATACCTGTAGAACCCTAGGTCTCTGACCACTGGTTCTGTGACTCGGACAGTGCACCCAATATCTCCGTGACCATATCCTCCTCTGTAAGACGGCCATAATACTGGCCACGTTTTAGGCTGCTGTGTGGAATAGGGGAATTAGAGTATTTACATGTAATAGGCAGAATAAAGCTCTCTGCCCCAAAGATGTCGACATCTTAGTCTCTGAAAGCTGTGAATACGTTAGGTTATGTGGTGGAGGGAATTAAGGTTGCTAATCAGTTGGGGAGATTACCCTGGATTATCCGGGGGGTGGGGCATGGAATCCTGAGGGTCCTATAAGCAAAAGAGGGAGGCAGAAGAGTTAGAGTGAAACCGCATGAGAAAAACGTGACCTGCTATTGCTGGCTTTAGAGATGCAGGACAGGGCCATGAGACAAGGAGTGTGGGCGGCCTCGAGAAGCTGTAAAGACAAGGAAACAGATGTCCCTCGAGCCTCCAGAAGGAATGCAGCCCTGTCGACACGATTTTAGCCCAGAAAGACCCATTTTGGACTCCTGATCTCTAATATGGTAAGATAATAAGTTTGTGTTTTTAAGCTGCCATGTTTGTGGCTATTTGTTATAGCAGCAACAGGAAACTAACCCGGTACGTAGGTACTGAGAAGAGTTCCTGGCACACAGCAAGTGCTATACAAGGATTTATATCATTAACAATGGTGGAGATGGTACTGCTGGGAGGTCCAGAGCTTGTGACCTAGACCTAATGGGTCCATGATGGAGTCCTGGCTCTGCCATTTAATGATTTGTATGACCTTGGCCAAAGTGTGAAATCTCTCTGTGCTTCTATTTCCTCCCAAAGTCCCCACTGTCAAATTGGAGATTAGGTCTCAACATACGAATTTTGGGGGAACCAAACATTCAGACCAGTGCATCAACCTCTTGACCTTTGTCCTGGATTTGAGGAACCGAGGGAAGAGGAAAAAAAATACCACATTTTTACAAAGGACAAAATAATGATGGAAAAAAAATTGAATTGAGATAAGTTTTATTTTATTTTTTAAGTTTAAGTTTAAATTTTTTTGTTGATTTACAATGTCATGTCAGTTTCAGGCGTACAAAATGTGAAAAAGAAGAGGTAAGTTGTCTTTTTAGAAGCATGCCAACTTGGCTATCATTTTTCAGGCACCAACTGTGTGAAAGCCACCATTCAAGGCAGGGAAGATCGTTCCATTTTACAGATGAGGTCTGAAGCTTTCAGTAACTTATACCAGATTGCACCAATTTTCTAGTCCTAGGTTGGGACTGGAAGGGCGGTGAGGGCTGCCAGGGTCCAGATGCTGCACTGTTCCCACCTTTGACTGGAATCTGGCAAAAGGCACTGTATATGTTTGACATGACTACTGGGGGCAGGAAAACCAAGCAGGAAAACCAGTTTTCAGGGTATATTTCTGGACCTTTGCCATTCCAAACCTTTCTTGTCAGCTTCTCAAGTTTTCATGGGCTGCTAATCCCACAAGCTTTGAGTCAAACTTGATTTTCTATTTCAAGCATCCTCTCAGCATCGAAAAAGGAACCGGCATGAAAGCAGGTAAACACAGGACAATGCATGAAAGGGAGAATAGTCTCTCCCTGAAAAGAAAACGTTATGGCAAAAGTCAGAACGATTTTTAAATCAGCTCAAACTGATTTTTCTTACATCAAAGACTTGGGAGAACAAACTTCTTTCTCATCCTGCTGTTCATCTTCCCTGGGGGCACATCCACGCCTCTGTTTAACAAATGACTACTGCGGAGTAAATCCGCCGTTTTGAGAAATGTTTTATAATCTACCTGTGGCTGAGGGATGATTTTGAGAGAAGCTGGATGGCGGGGAGAGAAAGGAGAGAGAGAATGGGGAGGGGGGAAGGGAGACGGAGGAAGTGGTAGAGAGGGAAGGATGGGGGTGGCCCCAGGGGTTGAACTTATCTCTCCTTAAGCTTGGTTTGGGAGGGTTACCAAGTCAAGAGCTTTTCTCTGCAGGGGCAGGAAAAAAAGAAAATAAAAGAAGACAGCCACCGCCCTCCTTGGGGACACCAGCAGAAGGTGGGTGGCAGCTGGTGGTTTTGGTTTCCATATCCATTGCTGTCAACAGAGATTTCAGTAGTTCCTCTTGGTCACCAGGGTCATTTTGACTCCTTATTTTCTATTAGAAAGGGCTAATTTGGAAGGTGTCTGTAGAACGCTCCACCATATGTTACCCTTTCAACAAACTGTTCCAGTTACAGGAGCTGAGCTGAGAGCGTGCGTGGAATCCAGGCTCTTTCACTCATTAACTTCGCTGGCCTCAAAGACAGCGTGCACACATTTTTCCCTCCTCTAACTTGTCACTGAGAAAGCTCAGAAGTGGCCCAGCAGAGGGCTGAGTGGAAAGTGATGGCACAATAATAATACGTTAACACTCAATGGCACATTCTGGCCAGCAAAGCACTGCTGAGTAGTTTATCACATTTGATCCTTTCAACAGCTATAAGGACCCTCCTTGTCTCCAAGCTGAGGTCACCTGGGTCCTGTCCTTGGTCATCAGGAGGAAGAGATGGCACATTTTCCAGCACGCTCCTGGGGCCAAGCTTAGTGTTCTTGCGGCTTAATCAGGAATATCTGAGTCTTCTGTTTCTTCTTCTTTTAATTTTTATTTTCTATTGGAGTATAGTTGATTAACAATGTTGTCTCCGTTTCAGGTGTACAGCAAAGCGATTCAGTTATACATATACATGTATCTATTCTTTCTCCAATTCTTTTCCCATTTACTTTATTACAGAATATTGAGCAGAGTTCCTTGTGCTGTACAGTAGGTCCTTGCTGATTATCTATTTTAAATATAGTGGAGTGTACATCAATCCCAAACTCCCAATTTATCCCCTCTCCCTCCCACCTTTCCCCTTTGGTGACCATAAGTTTGTTTTCTAAGTCTGTGAGTCTGTTTCTGTTTTGTAAATAAGTTCATTTGTGTCATATTTTTTAGAGTCTGCATATAAGCGGTATCAGATATTTGTCTTTGCCTAACTTCACTTAGTATGATCATCTCTAGGTCCATCCATGTTGCTGCAAATGCCATTATTTCAAGGAATATCTGAGTTTTCTGACTCCAGCCCTAAATGGTCCTCAGTTTTTCAGTTCCCTCTTTGGGAGGAAATGTGGACGTTAACAGGGAGAATCTCCAAGGTCTCCCGAGAGTTTGAGGAGTCTGGTCCTCTGACACACCAGAAGAAACATGTGCGTGCCTCAGAGCACTCTGATTTTGGAGAATGCTCCTGAAGGCTGCCTTACCCACCCAGTGATGGGCACTGGGCCAAGACCAGAGGCTGTTGACTCTTATTTTATTCTCAACTGCAAGGCCCAGACAGTATTAAAGCTTGCTTGGTATCCATAAGGCTTAGCATCCCCTGCCTTAGTCTTTACCACTTTGAATATTAAGATCATTAGCATTGAAGCTTCTGTGAATTATGAATTACCTTCAGTAGCTCTTTTCAAAATTCCTCTATTGTGTTAATGGGTATCTGTAAATACTCAAGACATCTTGACTGGTTGCTTCTTTAGGGAATTAATTTTCCTGTCAATGATATTAAAAGGTCTAAAATGGCTGTTAAGGGCATTTACAAGAGAGGTTGATTAAATCTTTTCTATCATATTTCACTTTTGAAATTGATGTCGTACACGGTAAATGAATGGATACAAATGTAACTGAGTGGCAGTGATAAGATGACAGTGTCATAACTGGAGTCAGCTGGTACTCAAAGGGTCAGAGTCCCAGAAAATATCACGGGTCCTAAACTTTAGGGAGTAGGGCTCAGGCATCAGTAATTTTCTAGCTTTTCTAGTAATTTAGTTTTCTAGTTTTTTAGTAATTTTCTAAATTTTTCAGTCACTCTAATGTGTAGTCAAGGTTGAGAAGTGCCATGCCAAATCATCCCCATGCCAATGAGTAACTAAATGGACAAAAATCACTCTTATTTGTTCTTTATCTGACCTGACAACTAAGTTACATTATATTGTATTCCCGACTAGTGTCCATTTTAAAGCTGTATCTACTAAGGCCGTTCTCAATCCAAGATGCACATCGAATCACCTGATGAACTTTCAGAGGAATAGAAATCGGAGACGAGAGTTGGACACTCAGATTCACTCAGGGGGCTGTGATGGGGTCTAGGCACATGTGTTTATTAAATGTTCCAAAGGCAATTCCGATGAAGAGCTGGTATTGAAAACCATGGCATTGAGGCTCTGGTACAGAACCAGGGCCAATTTTTGGCTCCCCGCGGTATATCTAGCAATATCTGGAGATATTTTTGTTTGTCACAACTGGGCTGCGGGAAGGATGGTACTGGCATCTAGTGGGTGGAGACCAGGGATGTTACTCAACCTCCTACAGTGCACAGGGCAGCCCACAGCAAAGAACTGGACCCAAATGTCAACACAGTGGCTCTGGAGAAGGTCTTATTAAGGTATCACATTCATCACATGTTATTACTTGAAAGCATCAGTAAAGTCTGTGTTGATACCAGGATATTATGAAATTACAAATTTCTTATTGAAAACGAACCAAAACTAATCAAAAGACAAGTGAAGACAAAACAAAATAGCTCAAACACTGGTGAAGCCCCCCCAATTCTATTTTGGTTTGTGAACTAAAGCACTGAATGGACATCGATGATCAATGTCTTGACAGGCTCGTTTATGCAGCATTTTGACAGCATTTATTTACACTTCATCAGGCATTCCTTACATGGCATTGGACAAAATTAAGTTGTTCAAAAGCTATCTTGTAAGAATATAGGATTATTCGACTCTCAGGTAGTTTTAATATTTCTTTTTCTTTTGCCAATGGATTTTAGAAAATAAAGCTAGAAGATCGTGGGCAACCTGGTATATGAGAGTCTATACACTCATCTGGAACACCTGTAGTTACAATAACTTAATCTAAATTTTTATTCACTACTAATCAAGAATTAAGTGTCTAGTTCTAGGCTAGGATTAAAAGTCGATATAGATCTCAGAGCGAAAGTATTAAACATCGCATTAACTCTCCATCCTTGCTAGCCACTGTTTGGTCCCCTGGGCAACCTTCTTCTCTAAGATGCTTCACCTATGCAAATTCAACAAACCTTGCTATCGATCTCGCTGCTCCCCAGCGCAGACTGAATCACGTAGAGCAGGGCATCCGTGAGCCCATCACATTCCCGCATCCTCCTGCGGGCCTCCTCTCCGGCTGAACTAACATTCCTGCAAAGCAAAAGGATGTGTCAGCGCCCTTCACGGTGGTCACCTCCTCTCACAGTTTTAACCAAAACACTTTCCTTGCCTTTTCAGGTTTACCAAGAATATAATTTAATCAGGGGGGATGGCCTCCATAAAAGCATCCTAGAATTAGGTGAGTCACAGATATCTGCAAAGAAACTCTCTAAATGGAGAATGCAGAATTCCAAACACGTGATCCGTGAGAGTCCTGTGACCGCTAAGAAGGGAGACTTTGGCCAAGTCTTCAAGGTCTGCTTCATTTACAGTCGACCAGGGAATCAGAAGCTCTTTGATTCAAAGGATTCTTCTTCTTTGAGAAGTTTGAAATACTTTTCAAACACAAAGCTTTCAACTTACTGAAGTATTTTAGAGATCTAATTTCACCTGCCTCAAAAAGATACCTACCTTGGCCCTGCCAGAGGTAAACTTCTAGAAATTTATTCTAAGAACACAGAGATTTCTGTGAAAATTTAGTCATCAGGATGCCTATGGCACCTTTTATGGGTAGGAGTTGCCCAAACTCCTTCCTACAATGGCACGGGCTGAGCTAAAGCCAACAGAAGGGGTCCCTTGTAATGAAATGCACAGCTGGGAGACAGAGAGAGCTTCCAGAAGGTACAAAAGACAAGAGAAAATCTAGTCAAAGGTGAATCTTTTGGGTGCTTTTAGTTATTCCACCACCTGAGAGGGTGTTCTGGTCTTCCTCTCCAACCATGATTAAGGATTCAGTTCCAGCAGAGAACTTTTGCAGGAACTGAATGAGAGACAGTACAGGCTATTAGAGGGATGCTGGAGGAGATGAGTTAATGGAAGGTACAAAGGGGCTGAAAAAATTTAGAAACTGTGAGGAAGGGTGATGGAAAGAGAGAATGATCTAGGTAGGGCAATGGTTCTCAAGCTATGGCTATTATCAGAATCACCTGGAGGGCGTGTTCATGGAGATAGCTGGGCCTCACTTTGAGATCACTGGTGGAGTCCGGTAATTTGCATACTTGGTAATGCTCACACTGAAGACCTAAACTAAAGTAGCTCTAACTCTGCTTCTAGGGGGAGGGTTTGGTTGGGGAGGGTAGTGTTCTTCAGTGCCTGCTGGGGCCAGCCATGGGGCAGATTCCAAGAACCTGTGGCCTTACAGCACACAGGAGTAGCTGAACTGAATAAATCTTCAAACCCATGCTGTAATTGACACGTGTCCTCATTTCATTTTTCCAACATCTTTCCCTGTTATACTTCATTCTGTTTTACAGATAAGAGAACTGAGGCTCAGAGAGGTTGTCCAAGGCTACACAGGTAGTAAGTGGAGAAGCTAGAACAAACCCAGGTCTGTGAAGGACGGGAAAGTAAAGGCTTCAGGCTTGGTGTACAATATGGACTATGCCTTTTAGGAATTAAATCAAAATAAAATAGGCTCAATGCTAAAATGCTACTGAACATAAATGTTTTCTTTAATATCTAAAAAGTTCTGCAGACATGTTTAAAGACGATCTATCAGTGTTTTAGTGTAACACTGGGAAAGGTTATTCAATTCACATTAGTATTTTTGGCATTTGCTGATCTTAAAATATAAACAAAACTCCTCAGTTCCTTAGATAACATAACTGAGCAAATACTGGCAGCATTTTTATGGAAAGTGTTATAGATTCTGCCTTGGGGTGGCCAGCCCTCGTTCTGACAGCATCTCTGGGAGGGAGGAGAGAAATCTTTCTGCAAAAGAAAAAGTGGTGAGAGGCACACTGGTATTATTATTAGAAGGATGGTCTTTGTAAAAGAGCATTTTTAGACCATTCCTCCTTGAAATGATTTTCACCAGGTCGAGCTCTGACACTGTTAGTGTACTAGGTTTGTCAAAAATTCCAATCATGATAGCATTCAAAAAAAAAAAAAATCCAATCAGACCTCTTTGGTCTGAAGAACACTGGGGGCAACGTATGATTGTCACTCTTAAATCCTGCCTCTTCGTGCTTTGATGAGGTCATGTTTCCAAAGACAGAAGAATGGAATTTGGACTTGAAAGAACTGTAGGGGTAGCTCATGTGCACCTTAGTTTCGAATATCCTCTAGCCTTTCCCCTTATCCACGAATGCTCAGCCTTTCCTTTGAGTGGCTTCACGATGGGGGCAGGCTGCCTCCTGATTCACAAATAAATATCCTCATGATCAGCCCTAGTTTCACTGGTAGTCAATGAATGGGCAGGGGCAACCGATGGGAAAGGTCAGGAATTAACAACTTTGTCAACATTACATGTTTTCAATATTAATTTGAGCATTTTCTTATTCTGGTTTGTTCTAGTCTAGTCTCCTCCACAATTAAACAAATTTATTAACTGCCTACTATATTAAAATATGTAAGATATTACATATTAAAATGTGTAAGATACTGAGAAATGAGAAGGACTAATATTATAAGTTAAGGTCCCAGCAGGGAAGAGGAAGTAATTAGGACGCACACATAAACACCACCCCTCGCAATGATACAGAGGGGAGAGTGCAGTTACCACGGTGTCTGCAGGTAGGATGAGGCTCCCCATATATTTTTAAGTGAACTGAGGTGTGAACACATCTCTTTTTCAATGAGTAACAGTGTCCTTCAAGCCTTTGGGGTTGGGTTTCCGCTTTTTAGCAACTATTCCCGAGCAAGTGAAACATATCACAAGATTACCTTTGGTTTTTCACTCTGGAGGAGAGGAGGTTTCCTTTCCTTCCTTCCCCCCTGTCCCAACACAAAATTTACTATACTTGTGCATTTCACTGTTTAAAAATAAAAATCCCAATAGCCTTATGTGTTGGTCACTGAACAGTTAGTTGTAATTATGGTCCCAGGTAGGTCTCTGATAAAGAGCCAATGTCCAACCTACAAAGTTCCTCCCTCCTGTTGTACTTAAATCATCTTCTGCTCGTCTTGAGGGAGGTGATTTCCATGTCTGGCTAGAAACTGGTGCAGCAAAATTCTATGCATAAACGTAACACTGAAACAAAGACTTGTAATTATTTCATAAAAAGCACAATGATGCTATAATATCTACTCCTTAGAAATAATCTCTGTAATCTTGATTGAACTGTCAGTTGCTATGTCATTTGGAAATTTCTGCTTAAAGTAGATTCTATAACCTTTTTATCTAATAGATGAAAAATAAACACAATTTATTTTTATATCTTACAATTAAAAGACATAAAATCTCTTACAGTCTCTCTTATTCAAAGGTAGCTAGCTAAACTGCTCTATTTTCCCTATCTTCAGTGCTGTTTCACATCTCATTCCTCAGAGACTTCATCACTCACTACGCTCATTTAAAAAACAAAAATCAATATCCAGTGCTCGTAGGATCCAAAGTGGAATTTACATGAAAGACTTTGGTTTGCATGATGCCACTTCAGATGGTCAGGATACGGGGGATCCAATCACATAGAAAACCAAGGGATGAGATTTTGAGTAATCAATCTACTTGAAATTAATCTCTCCCTTCTCCGTACTCCCTTTGCTCTTTGAATCTCCATTATTGATCACCATTGATTTTGAATTGGAACTATATAGGCTGTGACCTTATTGCTGCCTTGGGGCCTTCAGGAGGGTATTTGTATACCCAGCATGCAGCTGAGTGCCCGACACGTCCAAGGTGCTCACTGCCAGTTGGCTATTACATGCGCATTCAGCTCTTCCATGGGATAGGAATTCACATGACTGATTGACCTCTGTGCTCCACGCTTATTGGGGAAGTATCAGATGTCTGTTACACCATCAGTGCAGCCTTTTTACCCTGTGGTTTGTGCTCTGCCACTACAACCCCCATTCTGGATTATTCAGGGCTGTCTCAATTTGCAAAGAAAGATAAAGCAGTTGCAAAGTGTATAATTTGGGGGAGGAAACTTGTTCAGTTTGAAGTTTCTTATGCTTGTTAATAATATTGATCATCCACACCGTGTGTGGAGGGAAGTGCACAGTTTCGCCACCTGAAGCCAATCAGGCTTTCCCAGTGTCACACCCACCTCACCCTCGGGCTTGTAGGAAGAGTTTTCTGGTTTGAGATTAGTTTGTCTTGCTGTGCTCTCTGTTACCTCCTCTCCTCTCCACCCCACCTGATCCTTGGGCCTTTATAATCTGGCCTCCATAGGGGGTCATCTCATACCTGGCCCACCCCCAGCCCCTGGAGTCCTGGGTTCCAGCCCTGCTAAAACTCCGAACCATCCTTCCCTACAGCCGTACACAACTCTGTGCTGCTGCTCATTGGGCAACTTTGTCTCATTTCCCAATTTATAATCAGCAGAGCCCAGATGCTGGGTCTCTGCAGGATCTGGGCTGGGTTCCTGAGACTATATACAGGTGTCAAGAGTGGGACGGGGCTGCCGGAGGGCTTTAGAGAGCGGAGCAGAGATCGTTTCAAGAAACACAGGTAGTCTGGAGGCAAAGCTGAAATATGATGTCAACCCATCAGGACAGGCAGGGGGAGAGGCAGAATCCACCGCAGATGACAGCACAGAGCAGAGCTGCTGTTCAAGCTGGTCCCTCCATGATGTGGAGGAGGGACGGGAGGCAGCCTCTTTCTGGTGGTCTGTTCCTCGGTCCCCAGTGCATAGCACTGAATAGGAACTCAGTGAGTGACTGCTGAATGAAATGATGCACGATTGTTTTCAGGTCTGTCCCCTTCTAGACCAGAAGTACTCTGCCAGGGTGATTTTGCCACCGGGAAACATTTACTGATGTCTGGGCACCAAAGGACATTTTGGTTGTCACAAATGCGGAGGGAGGGAGTGTTACTAAGAACCTCCGATCAAAATCAGCAGTGCCGTGGTTGTGAGCAGGACACTACTCCCAAATCTGGGTTCCAGGAATCAAGGGTACTTGTCTCCTTGGGGAACCAGCAGGATGCCTCGTTCTCTCCTACAAAACGCCTTGGGAGAACTTGTCTCTGGGTTCCAAAATCACCGACCAGAAGCCCCCAATCTTTTCCTCTCTGGGAAAGCTGAGTGTGCAGGGCCTGGGAGGAAGGGCTCCTCTGTCCGGCCAGCTGGGTCAACACAGCAAGAGCCACCCAGCCAGATTCTCTCACTCCAGATGCGACAGTTACGGGGTCCTGGGTGTCGCGCGAGCCCTGCCACGTCTGTCCTTCCCCTCTCTCTTCACTCAGAGGAGCTGGGCCACAGAAGCCACTAGGGCTCATCCTTTTGATCTGTAGCTTCTCTGTAGAAAGGGAGCAGCTTGTTTCCTTCTTATCACTCAGTAACCTCAATGAAGATGGATGCTCTTGTGTAGCTGGTATGGGGCTAGCTAGGGGTGAAGGCACATAAATGCCTTCTCTCGGTCTCCTCATCCGGAACGACCCTACAGGGATGGTGTGACCTCACTGCATCACAGGGACACAGAGCCAGGTGCTCAGGGCCTGGGCGGAGTCCTAGAGATAAATGTCTACTGCTTCAGCTGCTTCTCGCTCAGAGCCTCCCACCCAGGGGTGAGCGGGACCCCATGTGGACCACTGGGGCACCACGGGGGATGTGCTGTACCGCAAGCACTCAGGGAGGGTGGGGAGGAATGCAAGGTTTCACAGCCGCGCTGACAACCTCATTTTCTTAACTTTGATCACTGATTTGTAAACAATCTCAAACTAATGTAAACGCATTAAAACAACGGGGGGAAATGTATCAGTAAAAGTAAACATCCACACTTTCCTTCTCCTCTGTCCAAGCACATCACTGTGACCATTTGGTGTTTATCATTCAAGACTGTTTTCTACTCATACAAATAAAATGCGTAGGAATGTTTTTGCTTTTTGCCACAGCGATTCCTCAGGCACTGTGCTTGTGTCCTTCAAAAGCGGATCATTGCCTATTTTTTAAAATTATTATCCTATTAATAGACATCCAAGTTATTTTAAACTCTTTAGTGTAGTAAGTAATGTTAAGCTGAAATTTGGAGGAGTTGTGAGTTGTGCCAGATGGACCCTGCGGAACCATTTTAGGAAGAAAGGGTAGCAGAGATAAATCAGTTCAAACCAACAAAACGACCCACCCTGATTGGCACCTACTGTGCTCCACACCCAGTGCCAAGTCTTGGGATAAAGAGGAAAACGCCTGGCCCTTGACCTTAGGAGCTCACCGTCCAGGAAAGTAAGCAGACATACATTTGATGTGCCTGAATCTGATATCATCAGCATGAAACCAGCAGTATGAAGAATTTGGGAACCAATCCCCCTTGGAAGCGATGTCCAGGCACTTCCAGTGAAATCTAGATGTTCCTAGAAAGCGAACACAGGATGACATGGATGGAAGTTTTACGACTCACCTTTATTTAAGGTGTAATTAAAATCTTTGCTTAAGTTATAATTCTGTAAACTTGGATATCAACTGTTTTCTTTAACATTTGTAGCATCAAGTCATGGGTTGGGACTTAAGAAGTAAGAACACAGAGTACACTACATGCGTTCTTAGTAAGAAAGCATTTCGTGCAAATTTAGTGGAAAGTACCTTCAAATTTGAAGGGTACACATGGGCTTAGGGGTACTTTTAGGTGAACAGCCTGTGTAAATATCAACCAAGCACAGCCATGCAGAGGTGGGGTCTCTGGGCCACTCTCGGCATGAACGGAGGATAGGACCTGGCAGGGAGAGGTGGCATTCCGTGGCAAATATCAATTCTGGCACATAGCTGATACATTTTTACTAAGCCTCGCATCCTAAGCCAGCCCCTTGTATCTACTAAAACCATGGTGGGCTCATGGTTCCCCAGCGTAACCTTGTTGATGCTCTTACCAAACCACATAACCTGTGCTAAGTCCTCCTTGACATCTAGCTGCTGGCAGCCCAGGTGGGTTGCTCTGAGTGCCAGGCAGTGCATCATCAGACCTTCTCCTCCTGCCTGGTGTAGCTCAGCAGGAACATGCAGGTGAACATTTATGACATTTGGGCTCCCCCCACCTGCCTGGTGAATTCAAGTCATTCCAGAAGCATTTCCAGTGTTGCCTTTTTCTGATCCTACCCAGAGAGCAGAGCCAAGGATGACAGAGGATAAGTCCCTGGCTTTGAAACCTTGCAATTGGGATTTGCTGGGCTGGGTTTCCAAGTTGCTTTGGACCAGCACTCCATTTTATTTTCCATGTCTCCCTTTCTGGAACTGGAATGTCTATAACTATTATCCTGTGCCTGTCCCAGCGCTGTATGTTGGGGGCAGATAACCTGTTTCTTTAGAATCACAGGTTCACAGGTGAAGAGAAATTGTTCCCCAGCAGCTGTACTTCATGGGTTACTCATCTACATTGGATTTAGATGATTCTGGCTATGGACTTTTGAGCTGAAGAGATTTAGGACTTTTGAGTTGACGCTGTAATTGGGATGAGACCTTGGGATGAGATGAAAATACGTGGGGTGGTTGTGGATCTTTGGGGACCAGAGGGTGGACTGTGGTGGACAAATAATGGCCCCCCAAGATGTCTATGTCCTAATCCCTGGAAACTGAATGGATTACCTTATATGGAAAAAGGGACTTTGCAGATGGAATTAAGATTATGGACTTTAAAATAGGGAGACTGTCCTGGATGATCCCTGTGGGCCCAATTTAATCACATGAGCCTTAAAAGCAGAGAACATTCACTGGCTGGAATCAGAGAGATGCAGCAGAAGGGACGTCAGAGAGATCCCAGCATGAAGTTTCAACTTCCCGTTGCTGGTTCTGACGTATGGGAGCCACATGCAAAGATGAGAGAGAGGCGGCTGGCTTCCAGCTGACAGCCGGAAAGGAAACAGAGACATCAGTCCTACAGCCACAAGGAACTGAGTTCTGGCCACAACCTGAAGGAGCTTGGAAGCAGATTCTCCCAAGAGCCATTAGAAAGGAACACAACCCTGCCCATACCTTGATTTTAAGTTGGTGAGACTGGAGTCAGACTTCCAATCCACAGAAACTGTAGGATAATAAATTTGTGTTGTTCTAAGTCACTAAGTTCATAGTAATTTGTTACAGCAGCAATAGGAAACAAATACACAGCATTTAGCTTTTACTCAAGGGTAAGTGGAGTTCTTCTCAACACCATCCCTAAATGTTTCACACCCCATCCTTTCCCTGGAAAACTGCTTATCTGCAATGGGCTCATGCAAGTTTTAAGAAGATATTTCCAGATGATCACATAATTGTATTGATTTGATCAAGACCCAAATACCCCATATATAAGACAATAAAAATTCTTCCTAATGGGATGAGGTGCTGCCCTCGACTGTGCAAGGCCAGGAGATATTCTATGTAACTCAGAGCATACTAAGGCCCTCTGCACAGGAAATATTGATGTGATATGATGATGCACCATCAAGTATGCTGCTTTATTTTCCCCCATCTCTGATCTGATTAACCACAAGAGCGCCACCAGGTCAGTGGGTATCAGCTTGCTCTCCTGCTTAGCTGAAATCCTTCACTTCTGCCAGTCATCCTTCTGGCAGAAGAGTTGCCTGAAAACCTCAGTCTTCACGGCTTCCAGGGAACAGAAAGTGCAGCAGCTGGTACTCTACACTGCGTGGGAAACGAGTGCGTGGATTGTAAGGGAGAGAAATGAGGCAGCTTCCAAGCTCTGATTGAGTGAAGTCTGTAGTGTGGCTTCCTTGCTTTAAGTGAATTCCCAGAACATCATCTGAAATGCTAACCCTAACTACCAAATGGTAGGAACAGCATTAGGAATAGCCCCACTGCCACAAATTTTACTGGGTACAAATAATGGGAGGTTGAATTCACTTGAAAAGCTCTTGATTTCTCTCTCTGCATATGTGTTTTTAAAGCTGGTACTTCATTATAGTCAAGTCAGAACAATTTCCAGAGAAATCAATTTCCCTCTTTCTATTTCTTTCCTTTTCTTTTCTTTTCTTTTTGCTTTTCTTTTCTCTTCCTTCCTTCCTTCCTTCCTTCCTCCCTCCCTCCTTCCTTCCTTCCTCCCTCCCTCCCTTCCTTCCTTCCTTGGCACAGTCTTGCTGCTTAGATTCCTGCTATGCACCTTACTGTCTTCTCCCAAGGAAGGCAATTTCTTTATAAATCAGGACAGTGATAGCACAGTAATTGCTTTGCTGAGCTGCAGAGACAGAATGCTTCAGTGGCCTAAAGAACAACTACATACCGGGCCAGCAGTAAACCCCGCTGCCATGCTGTCCTTAGAGCGAAGGCCCCTTGACACTGCCACCTCCATTCATGAATGTAAACCAGCAGAGAGAGACGGAGGAGCCCCTCTGACGTTGACGGTTCAATGCTGTCCCTTTTGAGGACCACCTAGATGCGTGCCTTCTGAAGTCAGCCACGCATCCCACACACTGCTCCGGAGATGCCCAGAGCAGAATCAGAAACACCCGCGTTAACAGACACCCTATCGCTGTCAAGTACTACCTAGGGTTTCAGCTCCACGATTCCAATTAAAATTGATGGACGCCACAGAGTTAAGTGCTCTATGAAATGTCTGCTCAAAGTTTCCTGTTGGGCTAAATTACAAGGAAATTGTAGGGAAAAAAGGGTGAATGCTGTGTGGCTAAAACCGTTACCTGTGAACCTAATTGTGCCCGTGGTTTTTTTTTTGTGCTCTGTGATCACTCATAATTGTTTTCTAGCCTGTAGTTCCTGGACCACACTGTGAGCTTGGAGCAGTGCCATGTGGCCTGATCGATGCCCACCTGCCCTGTTTTCCACTAACTCCTGAAATATTTCACTCAGGTACATTTGTGGTGGGCTCTTCTTTCTGGAGCACAGACTCAGAATCAGGATGCAACTCACACTGGAAGCCCCCAGATCCCACCTCCGTCCTGGCACCTCGGCAGCCCGTCAAGTCTACGTACCACCATCACCACTGCAATGAGCATTTCCATAGAACGAAACCATTTGCCAGCCCTGGCCTGATTACAAATGCAACAACAGCAAAAAGAAAATGCCATGGGTCAAAACGCAAATGAAGTTCAAACGTGAATTAAAAACAGTGTTTTCTTCTTTTTTCTGCTAAACCAGTGATCAACCAGATCGAGTTATCACAAAACCTGAGTTTTAAAACACATATAATAAATAAATATGCTAGGAAACTGTGAAATAGAAATGCAGTATTCACTTCACCAAGCAGACAGCTTCCAGGAAAATGTGCATCGTGGCTAAATAAATAATGAGTAACGCTGAGGCCATCCAATTCCGTGTATGTTGAGTCCTCCGTCTTCTAAGAAGTAGGAGAACAAAGCTGACTGATAAGGGATTATAGGTAATTGGTTACTTGCCTTTTAAATGTCAGATTGTGGGTTTGAACACTTTCAAGATTTGGCATTATGTTCTGGATTATTAATCGCTATTATGAAAACCACCTTTCTAATTTTCATTCCAATCCATCACCTAATTCTCCATATGCAGTCAGGTAGTCTTTCAATTTATTTACTTACTGGAAATTTTAACAAATCATACTTCAAACACTTATTAAAGCTGGGAATCCATGTGATTTTTTTAAAGCTCACTCATCTAGATGATACATTTTCCTTGAGCTGCATTTCTTGTTTTCATAATTGCTTTGATCACTCATATAACATACTGAGTCCCAGTAACAACAATCAAAACACTCAAAGTATCATCAGAGGCAAAGAAGTGCATTTACTCTTGTGTCTTCCCTCTTCCTTCTGCTTCTACCCTGCTATGCTCCATGCAATTCCCCAGCCCCTCCCAAATATGGCTTTGTTCTGGGTGTTTACTGTACGACTGCTGCCATCAGCATTTGTCTAAGCTGAGGGCTCATTGTCCTTGCCCAGCATGGGAGGGTTAAGGGGTTAGAAGAGGGAGACACCGGAAACAGAAGGCAAAAGCCCCTGTTACTCCGTCGCTCCAGGCCAGATGCCTGCTGGTAACAACATCCCTCTCTGCTTCAAACGTTTTTGTTGGTTTGTTTTCTTACATTTCTTTTTTGAAAAACGACTCCTTAAATTTGTGGCCAAAATGCTAATAAAAATAGTCCCTGGATCAAAACAGTTTAAGCCTCATGTCCAATTGAGAAGGAAGTGATTAAAAATAAAAAAAAAAAACTTTTCCTTTAATCTCTTAAAATGTACCCATCTCTCCTAATTGCTATTTCATGAATTTAGACGTTTGGATGACTCATGCAGCAGCCTTTTATTTGGGCCAAAGAACATGATAAATGATGAAAAATCTAGACTTCAGTTAATTTGACCAGAGATTATTGTATAGTTCTAGCTAAGTGAAACGAACAAAGAAAGCCAATCTTTGGCCAAAAATGAATTAAAGCTGCAGAAGGTATCTCTGGACCACTCTCTTTTCTTCTTGGTTTGGAATGGAAATATCTAGTGTAGGAGTTGGGGGTGACAGGGAGGAGGAGAAACTCTAAGAATACATATATAATTTGTGCGAGAAAAACATATAGAAAACTCAGTAAAACTAAGATCACTTGTCTTTTAGTTTTTTTCTGAAAGGGAGAACAGTATACATTTAATCTGAAATACTGAAACATCTTTAATTTCTGGAAGAAATTTCTGAGAGACTTATTAAAAGAAAGCAGGAGCTAGCTTCTTAAAGAGGCGTGCCAATGTGGTCTTTCGAGTTTACGCACTGGTCTTAATCGCAATTTAGGAATACTGTTGGAAAAATCAGTATCAGAACAATTCAAAGAAACTCACATTTTAAAATCAAGTTTAATTGTCTGCCTCCATTATTGCTATGACTGGACTTTTTCTTCTTGGTTGTGGGAAGGGCAAATTCTAAAGATGTCTCTTCAATATCACGTGACATCATGCATATGTGGCATCTCATTTTAAAAAATGACACAAATGAACTTATTTACAAAACAAACAGACTTACAGATATCAAAAACAAACTTACGGTTAGCAAAGGGGAAACGTGGGGGGGAGGGATAAACCAGGAGTTTGGGATGAACGTAGACACACTACTATATGTAAGATGGATAACCAACAAGGACCTACTATAGAGCAAGGGAACTCTACTCAATATTCTGTGATAGCCTATATGAGAAATGAATGTGAAAAAGAATGAATACATGTATATGCAGAACTGAATCACTTTGCTGTACACCTGAAACTAACACAGCATTGTAAATCAACTATACCCCAATAAAATTAAAAAACAAAAACCAAAAACCAAAAATCCACTTAAAAAAAAAAAGTCTCTTCAAGATGGCTGCCCCCTAGTGGTTCAATCAAACACTCAAACACTAACCTAGGCACTGCTGTGAAGGGGCTTTGCAGACGGAATTAAGGTTACTAATCAGCTGACCTTAAGACAGGGCAATGGTCCTGAGTTATCCTCCTGGGCTCAGTGTAATCACGCGAGCTCTTAAATGCAAAAGAGGGGGAGGCAGAGGGTCAGTCCAGGCTGACTGAGGGGCTAGGAGAGATGGGGAAAGGTTAGGATAGAGGGCCTGACATTGCTGACTCAGCAGGATGAAGGAAGGGGACCCCCATCCAGGGCAGGTGGTGGCCTCTGGAAGCTAAAAACACCTCCCAGCCTCCAGCCAGCAAGGGGATGAGGCTCTCAGTCTACAGCTGCAAGGACCTCAATGTGGCCACCAACCTAAAAGAGCCAGGAAGTAGGTCCTCTCCAGAGCTTCCTGAGAAGAGCCCGCTGGCAGACACCTGGATTTTGGACTTGTGAGACTTCAAGCAGAGAGACCAGCCAAGCTCCCCGAACTTCTGATGTAAACCACTCTGAGACAGTAAGTTTGTGTTGTCCCAGCCCCCTAAATCTGCGGTAATTTGATATGGCAGCGATGGGAAAACCACTTCGTTTGCACCGCCACAGAAGAAAAAAAATATTTCTATCTTTCATAAATGTTCATTTTAACATTTCTGCTAAAGTATTTCAAAACTTTGAGACAAACTTTTTGCATTTTCCAGTGGAGGCATTTTAGAGGTTCTGAATGATGAGATACCGTCGTTAGGATTTTTAGATGACTCTTGCTGCAGGAATGGTAAGCTAAATGCATCTCTCACCAACTCCAGATAACCTAATGTGACTTTTCTTGGTTTACTCCCATCAGATGGCTTGCCCTCAACATTAGTACAGGATAATGGCACCGCTGGGTGCAAATTTCCTTTTAGTGCTTTAGGGGTGAAGCGAGTAATGCTTTAAAAAAATCCAAGATTTATAATGCTGCATAGAAAGGTCACACAGCAAAGACACTGCGAGCAGCCACAGAGCCTTGTTAAAAACAGCTCACGGGTTGCCCGTGAAGAGTCTGGTTTCACTGTCTCTCCTCGTCACTCTAAATAAGTTCTTCAACTAGAGGGCTTCTCACCTGTTACAGTACTGGTGCCATTCTCCTGATGCTGAACAAATGTTAAGGTTTTATTTAAAAACTGTACCCTTAACCAGCTCAGGGGCCACCCTGAGAATAACCAAAAAACAAAAGACAAGACTTGTACCTTTCACTACGGGCCCAGGGCACGTGTGTTGTCTGGCTTCACTGCCCTTTGTAAACGATAATGGTTCCTGGAATTCTGGCACAAGACACACAAAACGACTTCATGGGAAAAATGTCAAGGCATCAATGCACCATAAAAATAATCTAGAAAATATAATTTGGAAACACAAGGTTTTTCTAACACTCCCTTTATTATAATTACTCTTATTACCAATCCTTTTATATGTGCTAATATGGGATGGTTTTCATCTGTTAATCAACTAAGAAAAAGAGTTACAGCAAAGACAGGATAGAATGATTCCATTTTTTGTGCAAAAGGGAAGCAAGGAGAGGATCCTTCTATGTTATACAGATTCACCAGCTATCAGACCAGTAGACGCAGTGATCGAATCCATTATTTCCAATAATCCAATATTCCCCTAAAATTCCCCGAGAAACACAATGTGCTACTTTAGTTTTAATCACAAGTACTCACCACAGAATTTGTTCTTTACAGAACATGCTAAAAATCAAGTATATAGTTTATTTCTACATCAAAGAAATTGAGAATTGCTTCAGGTGTAAAGCAAAAGTTCTTTCTTTTTTTCTCCCACATGGACACACCTCAAGGACAGTGTGCCCATGACCGACACCCTCCCATCAGCACTGGCCACTGGCAGTGTGGGGAGATGTCGGGGGGGCTTGTGGGTAACAAGCAGTTACAAGGCAGCCAGCCACAGCCTTACCCCTGCTCTCCGTCTGGTCTGCATCACAGCGGATGGGCAGAGACACTTAACTCTAAATCAGTGGTGGTGTCCTTGGTTTGTTTGTTTGGTTTTAATTCTGATTTCCCTCACCATGGAGCCCCTGAATTACACTGGGGATGAACAGAATAGGAAGAATGAGGGTGACAAGGAGCCTTTACGAAGTATGTTTGTGGTCACAGTGATCAACAGAGGTGACTAAAGAAGAAATCTTAAAAGCAGAGAAAAAAAATGACAGAAAAATGTAATGGAGAAAAAGAAAAGCAGTGCTAACTGGGACTTGTTCAGAGGGTTTCCTTAAACGTTATTTTGTTGTGCACCGAACACTTTAACTTGCTGGATAAATATGGTGTCGCTCTTGCTCGAATCCTGTGTTACCCGCACATCTACATCCAATCAGCCAGCACGTTAAGTCAGCTCCAGTGTCAAAGCATCTCCAGAATCCTCCTCCATGGCTCCTGCCAGGTCCACAGCACTGGCATATCTTGTCTCGTAATCGGTCTCTCTGCTTCTGCCCTCATTCTGAAACTGAGCAGGACCTTGTAGGACTCCTGGGCACAAAAGTCTGTCTGTGTCCCCCCCGTTTCTTGTTTGTAGGAAATAGGCTTCATTCAGCCTTCATGACCTTCCCTGAGTCCCAAAGGGCAGGTTCAAACGGTTGGCTGCTAATTAGGGAAGTGGGGGGATGTGGAGAGAAGGGAGGAGCAGTCAAAAGAAACAACAGTGCAGCCTTGGGGCAGGGTCCTGGTTCCCCCTCAAGGGACACACGTGACAATATCTTTGAGCTGTTCTGCAGATACTAGAACGCTACCAGGTGGAAGAAGTTAACTGTCTGCTGCCCACAGGCACACACATCCCTTCTGGTTCTGGTTGGAACCAGAAGGTTGATGATGCTGATTCCACTTACCTCCCCACAAACCAATCAGAAGAATGTCCACAAGCTCAACACGCCCTCTGCAAACGATTACAGTAAAACTCCTCACTACCCCCTCCAGGTCAGGACACACAGTTTTGAGGGCATTAGCCTGCTGTGTCCCCTTTGCCTGGCAAAGCAATAAAGCGATGCTTTTCTATTTCACCCAAAACCCTGTCTCCGAGATTCAATTCGGTACCGGAGGCCAAATTTTGGCTACAGTTCCCCCACCTCCCAGGGAAGCTTCAGTGATTCTTCTAAGATGTACATTGGAGCACGAGTCTACCACCCCATGACCTTCCACTGTACTCAGAGTCAAACTCAAGGTCCTGCCCATGGGACACGTCTGGGACACCTTTCCTTCTTTGTCACTTGGCCAACTCCTACTCATCTTTCTTGTCTTTTTCACAGGAAGGCTTTCCCTGTTCCCCTGACTGGGTGAAATCCCTTTGTTCTATGCTCATTCATTGTACGCTTTCATAATTCTCACCCCACTTATATTACTTGCTTACTGCCCCCTGGCATCTGGTCATTCCGCACTGAGGTCACAGAGCATCATGCTACTCGGGGAAAGAGCTAGAGGCTGGGCAGCTGGCCTGCAAGAAGGGCAGCTGTGGGAAGGGTGGGCAGCCATGCAAGCCGACGAAGTGAAGACAAACTCTGATCAGGGTTAGGAGAAAGCAGACAGATGCCCTCGGCCAGCGTGTCTGCACTCCTGCACTCAGAAGCACAGGCTGGCAGCAGGCAGCCCTCGATGGTCCTGTGTCTCCACCCAGGGCCGATTTTGGTCTGTGACTAAATATGCATGGCTGCTTGTGATTGATTTCTTTGCTTGTCAAGTGCATGATAACTTTCTAGCATGGGAAGGAGACAGAGGACTAAGTGACAGCAATACTAATGTACTGTAGCCACAGAAAGGATATAAAATTGGAAAGCGGCCTCCAGCCGCCCGCTCCTTCTCCAGCCCTGGTCCATAGAGAGTTCAGAGACAGACCAGGCCACCTTCTTATCTCGTTAAAGGAATTTCAGGCAAGACACTCCGGAGTTGCAGGTAGTGGGGCTTCTTGGGGAGCCAGGGAGAAGGATATGCACAGGGACATGCCATGAACACCTCCACACCCTTCTCTTAGCAGGTCCTGATTTGTGTAATACAATGTTTGTGAAATGTTGGCATTCATTTGTAAAGAATGGAAGTATTTTATGCTCTGAAACTCAGCCTGGGGGAGTAGAAAAGCTTTGGTGTCAAATTTCCACTCTGATATTATCAGCCTGGCCTTGGACAACACATTTAAGCTCTCTGACCCTCAGTTTCTCCATCTGTAAAGTGGGCTTATATTTGAGAGGATTAGACGAGGCATAGTCTGTGAAGCACCTAGGAGCCAGAGGGGACCCAACGCTTAGCCCTCAACTCTCCCTTGATCATTCCCAGTAGCTCCCAAGACTTTCATTCCAGTTACATGATGGCTGCTGTCCAGAGCCAGCAGCCAGCAGTTAAAGTGAGTTTCCTGTGGGCCAGGCCCTGTGCCAAGCTATTTATGTGCATGGCTGCAGGGCCAGCATAAGGGTGAGGTGAACGAGGTCTTTACTCAGTGCAAAATTTAGGGGGGGGGGTACTCCAAAAATTCACTGATCATCAGAAATAATAGGTAATTTTTAATTGTGATAAAATATAAATAACAAAATTTATCACTTAACCATTTTTTAGTGTACAGTTCAGTCGTGTTGAGTACCTTCACATTGTTGCACTAAATAATATTTTAACACAGTATTTTTTCATCAAAATTAATGAAAAAAATCCATGATGAACCAAAATATCAAAATTTTATTTTATTTACTTACTTTTAAGTTTTTTAAATTAAGTAGTCCTTATGGAACAACTATGCCTGTCTGTTATTAACGTCAGTTCTCTGGTGCTTATAGGCACTGGAGTTTTAGAACTTTGGTACTAATGAGATCATTTCCTGTTTTTTAATTTTTAAAACATTTTTTTAATTAAAAAAAAATTCTCTTCTTTTGGCCGCACCATGCGGCTTGTGGGATCTTAGTTCCCTGAACAGGGATTGAGCCCGGGCCCCCAGCAGTGAAAGCACAGAGCCCGAACCACTGGGCTGCCAGGGAATTCCCCCAAATATCAACATTTTAAACAAAAGAGGGCTCCAACTCTGCACAGCTCAGCCTTCCCCGCCTCACCCTGCATCAACACCATCACCGCCGTTCATGGATGGAGAAACTGAGGCTTGGAGAGGCCACCTCTGGTGCCCAAGATCACACAGCTAGTGGGTTTCCAGTCAGATCTGGGTTTGAAGGCCAACTCCTCTAGGTTTGGACTTTACAGTTAAGATGGCATCCCATAACAGCATCACACCTATCTCAAAGACAGGGTGTCCGAAGCTTCTAGTGCGTGGCCTGGGCTGGTCCAGGCTCAGCAAACAGAGCCAGTGCCATCACGGCCCCACCTGCCCCTCTGCCGGCTCCACAGTCCCCTCCCCTTGCCTCTCCCCTGCCCGCATCCTTCCTCCTCCCTGTGGGCATGGCTGAATCTCTACGGCACAGGGAACGTCGTGTCTCTAACAGCTTACCGCTCCACGGTTCCCCGTGGCCTACAAAAATAAAGGAACCTCTTCAAAATGAGCCTCCCTCCCAACAATCTTAACAATCAGCTCCCAAAAGACCCTTCCCCTCCCAGGGGCCTCTCAGGTCCTTCCCCGCCAACCACACCCTGACTAGCCCCCACTCAGCCACTTGCAGCCCCAGTGGGCCTCGGGCTCCTCCTGCATACGGCCCCTATGGCCTGGACCACACCGCTCCTCTACCCCCTTCCCCTGGAAGCTTTCCTTCCTCCCAGTGCAGACCTCTGGGCTGTCTTCCTGAAGTCCTGCACGTGGAATCTATGATTCCCTCACTCAGAGGTCTTCTAGAAATTCTGCATAAACTTTTTATGGCACTAAGTGTACACATCATGCCCTATATAGCTCAGATTCCCTTCTACCCTTTTAGGCCATAAGTCTCATGTCTTATTCATGTGTGTTTCTCTGGTACCTAGCAGAGTGCTGGGCACATACTAGAAACTCAGTATCTGTTTGTGTGGAACAAGAGACGTCACCCACTTTATCTACGCTGTTGATTTAGCACTTGACCAAGGAGCCGATGAGGAGATGGCTGTGGCTGTCCTAATTCTTTACGCGTGGGGCAGGCTGTCTGCAGTGCTGAGCGCTGATAGGCTGACGCCAAGGCTGACGTCATGGCAGAGTACTCTAGTCAATATTTGGATCCTGAAAGCCCAGGCTTAAATCTTGGCTCACAGCTTTCTACCACGAGCTCTGAGACAAATTGCTGAACCTCTCTGAGCTGCAGTTTCTTCTTATTTAAAATTGGGGGATAAAACCCCGCACAGTAACCTATCATTTATAAAGCTGTTGTGAGAATTAAGTGATGATTAGTGATATTAGAGAGTTTTTGTCCATAGTTATTATCTAACTGCGCTGATAAACCAACAGTCCTACAGCTTCCTTTCAATGAGGTGGAAGAAGAATTCAGCATCCTAAGAACCAGGGGTAATAAGACCAAACTGCAAGGACAAAGTGAACTAAACAGGAGAAAATATATTCTGCCATTTGGTGAAACTGATTGATGTGGTGGTTTTATTTAACAGAAATATCACAAACACCCACACTGGAAAATAAGCAGGTATGTGGCTCTAACCAAGAAATTGATCTCACGGGGAAACTGGTGATCATGCAAGTAACATTCTCTCTGCAACTGGGAAGATTTTATGAGTAGCCAAGAAAGTTAAAAGGTTCCTTGCTTTGGTGAAAATTAGTACAGGACACTTTTTAGGCAGCCAGCAAAGCAGTAAGAGAAGGACTGTTCACTGATTCATTCATTCATTCAGTTAAGAGCTATTTATAGGGGTCTATCAGGGCCAGAGGCTGTTCTGGGGCAGGGAAATCTATGATGATACAAAACACGATCTTCATGTAGCTAAGAACGTAGCTTGTGGAGCAAATGGCCTCACACACACAAGAACACAGGCAAGGACATCACTCCAAACTGTCAGAAAGTCTGATCAAGAGCTCAGCATGCTTTGCAAAGGCATTAGGGAGGGGAAGGTGTTGAGGAAAGTCTCTCTGAATAGAAGACATTTAAACTGAGCCTAAAAGGTAAAGAAGAGAGAATAAAGTCCTCCAGGTGCTGGGAGTCACACGTAAAGGTCCTGAGGTAGAAAAGATCTCAGTGTGTAGAGCAACAGAAAAGAGGCCAGCATTGCAAACACAGTGAGGGCAGAGGAGCCCAGTGTGGGGCTGGAGACTCGGAGTGTCTGGCCAGCTCTGACCACGTAGCTGCAGTGAGTTTTTCCCAGTCCTCAGAGTTTTAAAGTGAAAACTGTAACATTAACGTAGTGCCTTTCTTTTAAGGACTCATGCAGAGTGCTATAAAGACAAATGGCCTTAATAATCCAACAGTTGGAGAGAAAGCTTCTCTGGAATGAACAGACAAAAGAAAAGGCAAACGAGGTGAAAAAAAGAGAATAGTCTAGCCCAGAAAATATAATGGGATGGACACACATAAAATAGGTAGGGAAACAGTTTGACAGTTCCTAAAAACTTACACCAAGAGGGACCATACGATCCAGCAATTCTGCTCCCAAATGTATGCCCAAAAGAATGAAAATAGGGGCTCAAACAAATAGAGGGACATGTTAATAGCAGCATTAGTCACGGTACCCAAAGGGCAGACACAGCCCAAATGTCCATCAATGGATGAATGGATAAACAGAATGTAGTATATCCATCCAAAGAAATATTCACCAGTCCACTATAAAAAGGAATGAAGTACTCATCCAAGCTACAACATGGATGAACCTTGAAGCCATTATGCTAAGTGAAAGAAGCCAGTCACAAAAGGCTATACATTACATGACTCCATCTAAATGAAATATCCAGAATTGGTAAATCCAAAAAGACAGAACACAGACTGGTGATCACCAGGGCCAGCAGGAGGGAGAATGGGGAGTAACCATTTAATGGGTTCAGAGTTTCTTCTTGGGGTCATGAAGATATTTTGGAACTAGATAGAGGTGGTTGCACTACATTGGGAATGTACTAAATGCCACTGAATTGTTCACTTCTAAATGGTTCATTTTATGTTAAATGAAAGAAAAATAAGCGGGGGGGAAGGAAATGCTGGGGAAGTAGGGGGTCATGCCAGAGTCAAAATAGAAGGGGGCCCTTGAGGAGAGGAATGCAGTTTTGCGGCTGGTCAGATTGACCCACGGGCGAGGTGAATCTGATCTTTGTGGTTCATCGTACTTCTCGACCTTTGGCTTCACTTAAATCAAAGCCTTCGGAGCATAAAAAGTTCCTATATAAAGAAGAGGAATCTTACAGTCCTTGAGAGGTGACAGGTAAGGGCTCCCTTTCTCCAACAGTCTTCCTGTCTCAGTGGCCACGTGGGTGCTTTAGACCCACAGCTTTGCCTTTCTGAGCTGTGGTCCCCTGCTGGCCTCGATGGAAGGATGCTCAGACACTTGTCTTCTGAAGGTCTCTGTCTAAGCTTGCAGGGGATCCTGGCTGGGTGCTTGAGAGGAAACAGGAGGATAATCTGTCTCAATCATCTCCCCTCAAATAGAAACGAGCCCTGGAAAATCATAATAAACCCCAGCATCAGTTCCTTTGTGAGTCTATTGCTAGGGGTTCTGGCTGCTGACACTTGGCTCCCTCTGATTTGGGAAGCACCGGCCTCTTAATCTATTTCAGCTGCTTAAAAGTGACAGGGGTCAAGGACAAACGACATTTAATCAGGTTTGCTAGTCAGGATGGCGGCGCTGCCGGCAGAGGAGAAATAAGTAAAGTTCCTTTATGTTCTAGGAAGAAACTTATCAGCACTCCCTTCATACGTGCTAAGGAAAAATAGCCTTTCAGGTCCTGTTAAGATTCTAAGACCTGAAACCAGTTTCCTCCAAAACATGGGAGGGAGGACCCACTCTATGCAACAGACCACAAGCCACGCTTCCTGGCAGGTTTTACAAGGACATAGTGCTTTTTCCTCCCTGAAATAATTATTTTTTGCAGTAAGCTTCATTGGCTGTAACCACTTGACCCAAACTTGAACAAAATAGAGAGCTCTTAGAGCAGTGAGTGCCAACTGCAATGACGATGCTTTTATTTGGCAGGGCCCTCATTTGTTTATATAAATTAGCCTGCAATTACCCATAACACTGTTGGTCCAAAATAAGGTCAGGCCAAATGTAATGCTGGGAAGAACAATGGTCTGGACACGAAAGTCCAGACAGGGCTATCATGGAGAATTATGGGGGATCATTAATTAGCTGGCCTCTTCCTGGGTATCGCCGTTCTCTCATAACATCTTTGTGCTAACACAGCTCCTTTCTGGTAATAAGTTACCTTAAGAGAAATGTAATTAGTTGTTGGGATTCATTAGCCCCAGTCAGTGCATCCACAGCACAGCATCTCCTTGCTACTGAAGTGCCTGTTAATGGGGAATAATGATGTATTTGTCTTTCTATGGGACAATAACAAAGGACGTAGGCTTAGTCTGAAGTCCTGGCATGTTTGTCCTTTTACTTAGCAGACTGAAAAACTGCAAGTGAATTTATGATACAGACTTAGAAAAGCACAGGGTCCTGAAAATCTAGTGTGAAGGTTGTCACATTTTTCCTAACTATTGCTTCTTTTGCTTAAACCTTTTGGAGGCAAGAAAATGTAGACCAAACATGAAATCTGGACACGGCTCCCCTCTCTTTGACTTTTCTCTGCTTAAGAAGAACACTGTGGTTGGTACTTCCAGAAGCTTCTGCCAGCTCAGAATGAGAACTTTCTAATAAGCACTAAAGAATGATTTTTACCTTCAGTAGCTTCCCCAGTGCTCGGGGAACTTTCTATGAGATGCTGAGGATCGCGTAGCAGAGAGGCAACGCGGAGGTCCACAATGCAGGCACCCCAGTGGGGAGTCTCTATTCTGCCCACCTGCACCTCTGCTTCCTATGATCCTCATGCAGCCATAGCTCTCTGAGTACAAAGACCCCATTTCTCATCCCTCCCTATCGCAGCTTCAAAGGGTGATGGAGAGGAACCCAGGGAACCAGACATCCCGGTCAGCCTCCCCTGCAGCTATCTGTCAAATGCCCTGCAGTGAACAGTCATGGACACCTGCACAGGGACACAAGGAAATCACTAACCCAGGAAAGGGGGCCTGTGAGAGCAGGAGGGCAATTGGAAAATTTTCTACTCTTTTTTTCAAATATGCTTGGTCACCTAAGGAAGAAATTAAATTTATTTCAAATAGACTCAAGGAAGAGAATAAGGAGAGCGGCAGAATTAAGAGACAGGCTGGGCGGGGCAGAGCTGCACGTCCAGCTCTTCACTCTGAATCCAGAACATGGTGGCTAGGAGGGCACTCTCTGAACTGGTGCTTCTGGACAATGTTATCCATGGCTCTCATTGACTATGCTTCTCTTTCCTCCAAGAGCAATCATAACTGCAAGTTGGAGATCTTCATCAATGTTACTGAACATGGGCTAGCCTCTGTGTGTGCGCTGATGTTCTTCTGTGAATTGTACCATCTCCTTGGTTGTTTTGTCCCAACTCTGGTAAATATTGGCTCTATTTCAAAATAAATGTCACTTTGAAAAGGGAAAGGAGAAATGGTATGAAAACAGATGGATTGAAGTATTGGAGAAGCTTAGTATGTAAGCAATAAGTAAAATTGTTTGGCGAGCTCTTTCTTCTTCAATTTACGGTTAATAGACTTGTTTCTTAGCTTTTCCTCCAGGGAAGCTACTTCTGAAGCAATGTAATATAATTTGGGAGGCGGAAGGAGGAAAATTATATTTTTAATATCAAGAAGTTATGAAAGATTTTAAGAAGGAACCAGCACTTACAATTTGCTTTTTATTTATCAGGGAGCTAACGCTTTATAACGCAATGGTTTACAGGAATAAATATTAAACACCATTGTCTACCAATTGGGAATTAACTAAACTTTCTCATTTAACCTTTTTTTAAAGGAAGTAATTTGTTCATACTAGTGGAAGATTTGAATATTCATACTCTGATAGGAAGAATGACTACTCATACCCCGTGTCCTCAAGTCCATTCTCTACGTCTGCATCTTTATGCCTGTCCTGCCCCTAGGTGCATCAGAACCTTTTTTTTTTTTTTAGATTCCATACATATGTGTTAGCATACAGTATTTGTTTTTCTCTTTCTGACTTACTTCACTCTGTATGACAGACTCTAGGTCCATCCACCTCACTACAAATAACTCAATTTCGTTTCCTTTTATGGCTGAGTAATATTCCATTGTATATATGTGCCACATCTTCTTTATCCATTCGTCTGTCGATGGACACTTAGGTTGCTTCCATATCCTGGCTATTGTAAATAGAGCTGCAGTGAACATTGTGGTACATGACTCTTTTTGAATTACGGTTTTCTCACGGTATATGCCCAGTAGTGGGATTGCTGGGTCACATGGTAGTTCTATTTTTAGTTTTTTAAGGAACCTCCGTACTGTTCTCCATAGTGGCTGTATCAATTTACATTCCCACCAACAGTGCAAGAGGGTTCCCTTTTCTCCACACCCTCTCCAGCATTTATTGTTTGTAGACTTTGAAAAGATAAAATTTAATATTTGCTTGTCCTTTTAAAAGAAGCCCATATTTGCAAGAAAATTATAGAATAATTAAAAACAAGTTTTAGCTAGATCCTGCAAATTTTCATAATTAAGTAGATCAGATTTTGCAGAAATAAGTGATGGAAACTTTAAGAAGGAATAGCATGATGGGGTATTTTATATTAATCAATTATTTTTAAGGTGAAATTGTTAAACTCTCACTTTCTCTAGCTTAGGGAAATAATGTTTTGGGAGAAATGATCTCTAATACTATTTCATGGAACATAAATGCCAGGAAGAACTTGGTGAAATTATAGTTAGTCTTCTTGGGACACAGAAAGGTCTTCTGAAAGAACTGAAAAGTAAAGTTTTTTTTTCAGACTTTTCCTAATAGAAAAGATAAGAGAGGGCTTCCCTGGTGGCGCAGTGGTTGAGAGTCTGCCTGCCGGTGCGGGGGACGCGGGTTCGGGCCCTGTTCTGGGAGGATCCCACATGCCGCGGAGCGACTGGGCCCGTGTGCCACAGTTACTGAGCCTCCGCGTCTGGAGCCTGTGCTCCGCAACAAGAGAAGCCGCGATAGTGAGAGGCCCGCGCACCGCGATGGGGAGTGGCCCCCGCTTGCTACAACTAGAGAAAGCCCTCGCACAGAAACTAAGACCCAACGCAGCCATAAATAAATAAATAAATAAATAAATAAATAAATAAATAAATAAATAAAATTAAAAAAAAAAAAGATAAGAGAAATGCAAAATCCTGAAGAGACAGAAAGCTTCAGGGCTACAAGATGTAACAATAAAACAATTAAAGGCAAAAAGCTTTTCATATGTAAAGAAAGAATGTATCACTCAGAGGGAGCTTGTTCAGCCATGAAAATGTTGAAAAAAATATGGCTTTCTGAGGCATTATTTAGGAAAAACACACTCCAATTTGTCCAGTCTTGTGGCAGCCTAATGGGACTTAGAGGCATTAGGCTGTTTCAATGACATTGTCCACTGCTTTTGATGGCCAACTCCATAGACTGTGTCTAGCGTTTGCTCATCATTGTAGCTTCATGCCTACCAGAGGGCCTAACACGTAGTAAAAAGAATAGATGTTGAGAGAATAAAACTTGCAGTCACTATAAGTAACTAACTCCTCTTGTTTGGATTCCATACCACCAAGTGACTTTCTGATGAAAGTGTGGCTTTTTAGCGGCTAGCCTAGAGCGAATGAGAGCGCTGGTAAAAGATTAGGCTGATGGAACATCCGTGAACGTGCACCCGCTCAGATCTCTAACTGCAGGAGCGTCACTGATCGATGTCAATTGCCCAGCTGCTGTGCCCTGAAATCCGTCAGTGTTTGCCTTCCTGCAGAGGCCTCACCTCGCACAGAGGTTCCCAGCCAGCAACTGAGCTCGGTGGCAGTGAAAAGACAAGCCTGTTCCTGGGAAATGGGGGACTCCTTTGAAGGATGACTTGGGCTGGAGAAGTCTCCAGTGGTCTTGCTGAACTCCCCTGGAGTCTAAGACATTTCAATCCTTCCTTCCTCCCTCCCTTCCTTCCTTCCTGCCTGCCTGCCTTCCCTTGGGGTCAGATCTGCATCATGGTTTCATGGTTCCCAGCTCCTCTGGTTCCCACCCATCTTTCCTCTCGGGGGTTTTCCTTAATTAAATATTGTGCATGGATCTAATTCCATCTCAGCGAATGCTTCTCATAGGATCCCAAGTGAGTCAGCAACCTCTCCTCTGTGTAAATAGACACGTGTTCTTAAGCTGCCTTTCATCTCTGGCTTATGGAATATGGTGAAGGGAGAGGAACCCAGCTGTGGCATCCTGCAACCTGAGACTTACATCACCTTTCAGTCTCTTACTAGTTGTATGACTTGGGACAAGTTACTCTTGCCCTTAAGGATATCCGCTTCTCGATTTGTAAAATGGGATAGGAACTCCTACCTCACTAGATTATTGGGACAATTGCATTAAACAGCATGCATATTAAAGAAGCACAGCATTATGATGAGCTTTTAGTTGGTACTAAGCCAAGAGCTAATTTTCTCCTGATGGTCTTGCAGCTTGAAGGTCAAGTTTCTTACCAGGTAAGGCCAAAGGCCAGGCCCTAGAGCCTGTGGTATTCAAGGGTGATGCCTTCCTTGAGGATACCTCCTTCAGGGATGCCTTTCTTGGGGATTCCAACTTGGGGTCAGCTAGCAAATACCCGGATCATGCTTTACTTCTTCTTCTTTTTTTTTTTTTTAACATTTCATCAAGGACATCTAGTCCAAACAACTCCTTTATAGCCATGGAATTTGACACCAAGATAATGTAGCCTAGTTTCCCTCAGGACAATTGGCAAGACTATTAAAGTTAAAGCTCAAATGCAGATCTCCTAATTTCAAATCAAAGGTCATATACATTCAATAACTAGAATTTAAGATGAATAGATTTTCTAAGATCCCTCTTTGGTTGTTAAATTAACTTATTGATTTCATCAAAGTACAAGAATTTACTATGTCAATAGTTCAGTACATAAACCCCAATTCAAGAACAAATTCATTAATTGGCTTTTTATAATTCTTATGTTGCTATATAATTTCTTGAAGTTCCATTGGTGACCACCTCTCCTTGAAAGTAAGAAAAGGAAAGTGTCAGCCTGTCGCATATTTTTACGATTACTTCCACTTGGAAATAGAGACAGAAAGTTAACATTAGCTTTTTTTTTTTGGCTAGGGAATAAGTATGATTTTGGCTTTGTTATACAATAAATTAAAATAGGCTTCATAATGGTCAACAAGATCTTGCTAGAAGAATGTTTTCATTTATTAAAAATTGTTTCCCAAAGTGAGAACAAACAGTGAAAGCCAACTATTGGAGTATTATTATGGGCTGAACTATGTCCCTCCCAAGCTCAGATGTTAGGTCCTAACCCCCTGTACCTCAGAATGTTACTGTATTTAAAAACTGTCTTCAAAGAGGTAATTAAGATAAAATGAGGTCTTTAGCCTGGGCCCTAATCCAATATGAATGGTGTCCTTAGAGGAAGAGGAGATCAGGACACAGACACACAGAGGGGAGACCAAGTGAGGACATGGCCAGTAGGTGCCCACCTGCAAGCTGAGGACAAAAGCCTCGGAGAACCAGCCCTGCCAACATCCTAATCTTAGACTTCTAAGCTCTAGAACTGCGAGACAATACATTTCTGCGGTTTAAGCCACCCCATCTGTGGTGCCTTGTTATGACAGCCCAAGCAAAGTAATAAGGGTACAAACCACCACACCTCCTTCTGATTAGGTAAGAGAAAGTGAGTTAGAGGCATTGGGGGGCACCATGGAAACTGGAGCCCCTGTCACTGATGGAGCTGCAGAGATGGGCAGCCCAACCATCCTCTCTGATGGACTCCTAAGACCCCCTACTCATTCTGCCCCCCTGAATTGTTCCCTTCCTTCAAAGAGGACCTTTATTATTGAGTCATGACTCAAGAAAACCATCCACTTTGCCTCCATATAGATACACTGACCAGGAAGTGGAGAGCCGCTCAGGTGGGGAGCACCGTCTGCTTTAGGAGCAGGTGTGGGGAGACGGCGTGTGGGTGGGGTGAGTGGTGTCGTGCCTGTGCATAGCATCCGCGTAGACTAGGTCCTCCCCTTTTCAGGGCCTGGGTAAGGGTACTCAATTCAGCGGCAACACAAGATTGGGATAAATCCAGAGCTCATTCTACAAGGCTTAAAAATACTTTAAAAGACAGATTCTTTTTTATTAGATGCATAATATTGGCAACCAACTGAACTTAACATAAAAATAATAATAATTCTCCTTTCCTGCATCTAACGCAAGAGTAAACCAGATAAAATAAATTTCCTAGGAGCTTTCTAGGGAGAGTGTGATTATCACTAGTATGACTTTGTGATGGGGTTTTCTCAAGGTCACTCTACAATTAGTGGCACCACGGGACCAAGCGCTCATCCGTTATATGGGTTAAAATGACTAATTGAGGGTCTGAGTTTAATTATACTCATAAGCAAAGGCACAGTGCAGCCCTTTTGACGGCCGTCATAACATTCTCTGTACACAAAGAGAGATGGAAAAAATTAGGGTTGTATATTGTCGTCCTTCAGGACAAGATGCTGAAGTGGGAACAGAATAATAAAAATAAAGAAATGACTGGGTGGCACCAGGAAATGAGCTGTGGATGTTAGTTAGCAATGCCAGCCTTATGCAAATTATTTCCGCTGGAGATAAAGTCCTACGTGCTCACGACGAAATGTAACACAGCCAGACAGTAATGCCGATCCAATCCGAGTTGCCATTTTGCGCTGGCAGATTTTTAAAAAGTGAAAAAGGATCGGAGGCTTTACCCACAGTTCACACTGAAAATAATAATAATGGCCAGGAAGGGATCTTTAGGATATTGATTTATGATATTTTATCATTAAAAAAATATATTTATTTATTTATTTTTGTCTGCGTTGGGTCTTCGTTGCTGCGGGCGGGCTTTCTCTAGTTGCGGCGAGCAGGGGCTACTCTTTGTTGCGGTGCACGGGCTTCTATTGTGGTGGCTTCTCTTGTTGCGGAGCACGGGCTCTAGGCGCGCAGGCTTCAGTAGTTGTGGCACGTGGGCTCAGTAGCTGTGGCTCGTGGGCTCTAGAGCGCAGGCTCAGTAGTTGTGGCGCATGGGCTTAGTTGCTCCGTGGCATGTGGGATCTTCCCGGACCAGGGCTCGAACACGTGTCCCCTGCACTGGCAGGTGGATTCTTAACTACTGCACCACCAAGGAAGTCCCTGATTTGTGATATTTTAAATGGAAAACAGTCACGTTTCACACTAAATCCAGAGAGCATTCTATTCATTCTGTACACAGCTGCTGGAGCCGACTTCCTTAAATGAGACTTAAGTTATGTCACGTGCTCTGCATGAGACCCGAGAATGACTGCTGGCTGTCCATGGTACCCAACAAGTTCACAGCCAACAAGTCCTCCTAACTTTCAGAAGCAAGTTCAAAGTCAGGAGGGAAAGGGAGGCTGGCTCATAAATGGGCAGAAAACATAAGCCTCGGATCCACACGTGGGGAGATGCTTCTTTCACAGCCACCCATCAGAGAGGTTGGATTTGAACTTCTTCGGTGGAGGCAGCCTCACCTGGGCTTGCAGAGCCAGTCCTGCCGCAGGGGGTGAGCCGCCTTGAACGTGAGCTATGGAGGGGAATGGCCTTGGCTTAGGGAAAAACGGCTTTCTATCTGGATCTGTTTGTATGTGTTCAGGGTGTGGGCACTGTTTGGGGACAGGCAGCTTCTCTGAGTTATTCACCCCTTTATTTTCCGGTGCTGTGTCCTCGGGTGGCTGCTCTGCCTGGCAGACTCCACTGGGTTCCTTACTAGGGTGACCTTATCAGGCTCCCGGAGCTGCCGGAACAAAGTGCCACGGTCTGGTGGCTTAAACGACAGAATGTTATTCTTGCATAGTTCTGGAGATTAGAAGTCCAAAATCAAGGTGTCAGCAGGGCTGTGATCTCTCTGAAGGCTCTGGAGAAGAACCCTTTGCCTCCTCCTAGCTTCCCGTGGTTGCCGGCAGCCCTTGTCATTCCTTGGCTTACGGCTGCATCACTCCAGTCTCCACCTCTGTCTTCACATGGATTTCCTCTCTGTGTGTCTCTGTGTGTATGTCCTCTTCTTATAAAGATACCACGCTTTAGGGCTTCCCTGGTGGCACAGTGGTTAAGAATCCGCCTGCCAATGCACGGGACACGGGTTCGAGCCCTGGTCTGGGAAGATCCCACATGCTGTGGAGCAACTAAGCCCGTGCACCACAACTACTGAGCCTGCACTCTACAGCCCACGAGCCACAACTACTGAGCCTGTGGGCCACAACTATTGAGCCTGCGAGCCACAACTACTGAGCTTGTGTGCCTAGAGCCCATGCTCCACAACAAGAGAAGCCACCGCAATGAGAAGCCCGTGCACCACAATGAAGAGTAGCCCCCGCTTGCCACAACTAGAGAAAGCCTGTGCGCCGCAACCAAGACCCAACACAGCCAGAAATAAATAAATAAATAAATAAATTTATTTAAAAAAAAATAAATAAAGATACCACACCTTAGATTTAGGGCCTACCCTAATTCAGTGTGACCTCATTTTTAAAAAAATAATTTTATTGTATAGTTGATTTACAATGTTGTGTTAATTTCTGCTGTATAGCTAAGTGATTCAATTGTACACATATACATTCTTTTTCATATTATTTTCCATTATGGTTTATCACAATCTATTGAATATAGTTCCCTGTGCTCTACAGTAGACCCTGTTGTTTATCCATCCTATATATAATAGTTTGCATCTGCTAATCCCAAACTCCCAATCCATCCCTCCCCCACACCCCCTCCGCCTTGGCAACCACAAGTCTGTTCTCTATGTCTGTGAGTCTGTTTCTCTTTCGTAGATATGTTGGTTTGTGTCGTATTTTAGATTGCATATATGAGTTATATGGTATTTGCAGTATGACCTTACCTTAACTTAACTAATTATATCTGCAAAGACCCTATTTCCAAACAGAGTCACATTCTGAGGTTCTTGGTTGACACAGATTTTGGGGGACACTTATCCAACCTACTGCAGTGACCTCAGCCAAAATGAGCTTGTCCATAGGCTGAGTCAGTGTGACCTTCACTAGTGAGCCTTCAGTGTGCTGTTGGTCAACACACATTTTGGCTGAAGGTGATAATTATTCCAGCCAAAGGTTATTGGAAGGCAGTTGATTACACACTGTGCAGTGAAACAATCACAGGTACACAACTGAATCGATTTCAAGGTCTAAATCACCTGATTAAGGCCACAGAAAAGTGGTTTCCCTGGAGGCATCCTTAAGCATAAAAAAGAAAAAACTAGCACAATAACTTCATGCATAATTAAGTCCTAGGTTGATCTATCATTTTCCCAAATTTATTTTAGGACATATTTATAATTTTTTATTAAAAATTAAAGCTTTAATTGAGCAGAATTGGAACAAAAGACAAAATTAGAAAAGGGGGACAAATGAGGCATGTGTACTGGGGACAGGGTGGGAGAGGGTGGGGCTGGTAGGAAGTGTGCAGAGACAAGGCCCACCCCTTGCCCAGCACCCCCAGCTCCAACTGCCGCCAGCCCCACGTGCCACCACCTCCCAGAATCCCATAATCTAGCTGCCATCATTCTTACCAACTTGTTCCTCCAACAAAATTTAAGAGATCTGCTTTTCCATTTCTATCCTCTTTTCTCAGTGATGGATAGATATTTCAGGAACAAATAGGTCAGCTTTTGAAAAATTTCATTTCCTACCCCAAAATGAATTTTAAATGGAAAAGGACTAAGGGCTTTACCTTTTCATTTTATATTTTATATGTGCTTAAATTTTTGCTATGTCAATGTGATATGCCATCTTCCTATGAAGATTCACCATGCCTTTTTAGAAAAGGCAAAGCCCATAAAAGGAAATGAAATTGAGTTATTTGTAGTGAGGTGGATGGACCTAGAGTCTGTCATACAGAGTGAAGTAAGTCAGAAGGAGAAAAACAAATACCGTATGCTAACACATATATATGAAATCTAGATGGACCTAGAGTCTGTCATACAGAGTGAAGTAAGTCAGAAGGAGAAAAACAAATACCATATGGTAACACATATATATGAAATCTAGATGGACCTAGAGTCTGTCATACAGAGTGAAGTAAGTCAGAAGGAGAAAAACAAATACCGTATGCTAACACATATATATGAAATCTAAAAAAAAGAAAAAAAAAATGGTTCTGAAGAACCTAGGGGCAGGACAGGAATAAAGATGCAGATGTACAGAATGGACTAGATAGCTAGTGGGAAGCAGCTGCATAGCACAGGGAGATCAGCTTGGTGCTTTGTGACCACCTAGAGGGGTGGGATGGGGAGGGTGGGAGGGAGGGAGATGCAAGAGGGAAGAGATATGGGAACATATTGTATGTGTATAACTGATTCACTTTGTTATAAAGCAGAAGCTAACACACCATTGTAAGGCAATTATACTTCAATAAAGATGTTAAAAAAAAAAAAAAAAAGAAAGAAAAGGCAAAGCCAAGAGGCTCTTCTCTTTAGAATGTTCCCAGTTAGTATGTCCTGTTCTTGAGGCTGGTGGGGTGGGCACCACCATCGATATTGGTACAACGCGTACTGCCGAAGAGAAGGCTTGAGAAACTGGACAGTCTTTTAAGGCATTTTAATTTGTCTAAAGATTGGACAATGTTAGTGTTCTAGATTTTAGCTTACTAAGGCATAGACCTTTTTTCCAACTTAAATTTCACTCTGATAAGCTTTTGAATATTTAAGAGTGGTACAATTTGCATTTATAATCTTTTTTTTCTTTCTGAAAAATAAAGAGGTATACTCCTTCAGAATAATAATTGCTTACATTCCTAACCTCAGCTTCCCACCTTGAAATGACATAAACAAGTTTGAATCCTGCTAGGAACAAAAATTGAGAATAATGTTCTCTGATAATGATCTGATCAATTTACTTTTACCTACTATATGCTCCTACTGGAGTTATAAGCTACACTAGGTTAGGAAATACTATCCTTGGAAAAGAGTTTTATTTTCTTTTACATTTCATTTTCTTTATATATTCTTGAAACTGTAGCTATAGAAACAAGCCAAAAATATTAACTCATTTTAAGTCATCAGTAAAAGGATGGAGGAATCTAAGACTCGAAAAATAATGTCAACTCTACTATCTAGAACATGCCTTAAAATGTAGTCTTAAAAAAAAAGACACTCATCGTTCTAATTGTCAAAATTAAGATTTAAGATGGAGGTGGAGAGAAGGGACTTAGGTGGGGCTTTGTGACTAACTCTGTCTGGGTCCCCTGCCATCCATACCTTGGATCATAGAGGAGGAGAAGGGAAAGTAAGAAATAAGGGGGAGGGAGAAGACAGATGACAATTAAAGGCAAAAGGGATGTTGGCTGAGTGGATGTCACTTGGTAAATGTTGAGAAGCAAATCAAAAGAACCGGCACAAAGAAGAGTGCTGTCCATTCATTGGTCGTGTGTTTGTTTGTGTTGCTCTAGCACAGATCTGCAATCTCATCTCACATAACATTATATTTCCCCTCAGTGTGGTATAGTGGGGATGGTGTGGATCAGGAGTCAGCATGTGGGTGAAAATACTGGCTTCACGACTTAATACACATGAGCTTTTGAACTTATAATAAATACGAGAATGAATGATGTATTCAAAGCAGAACTTCCTGGTCCTTGGAAGTCAGGAATTTTATGAATAAAAATACTCATTTTAATTTTACATAAAAATCGTGTCTCTATGGACAGTGTGTAAAATGATTTAATGAATATCTACTATGTTGCCAGGTCATAACTTGCAATGAATGAATGAACAAACTGCCCCCCCATACACTCACACAAAACACAGACACACAGACACACACACACACAGCTCCCGTCTTCAATTTCTCTGCAATTCTTGAGAAATGAGACTTCCTATTCCAACTCAATATCAGGGATAACATCACCTGAGGACAGATACTGAATCCAACTTAACTGACATCTCACATATTAAATATATTAAATAGTGACCTCATGCTATCTTGCTACTTGTACTTTTTTTTATACAAAGTATTGTTTGACAATGAATGGTAATGAGAAAAATACAATCTCAAAACAAATTTATAAAATGTATGATTATGTCAAGGACTGTATTATATCTAACTCCCAACAAAGGCTTTAGAGAATTTCTATAACTGAAGTATATAAAAGGAAATAATTTAAAAGAATTTCAGACAACAGAATGGTCCTTGACAATAATGCCTTAGTTTTCAAGATGGTTCCCTAATAAAGAAGATCAAAAAAAGGAAGAGAAGTTCAGTAGTAAGAAATATTTTGTACACAGTTTATTTTCTTACAGTTACTAATTTTCTTTGCCTTGACCCAGTGGAATACCCATAAATCACACCAAGGGAACTGAATTGTTTGCCGGTTGTGACAACTCACTTGGTTTATACCAAAGTAGTCACATTTTGCTTCCAGAGTTTTTTAAGAATTCCTTAAACACACACACACACACACACACACACACACACACACACACGGCACACTTTGTAGAACAAATGCAAGTTATTGTTTTCTTTTACCAGACAAACAAGGTCCTAAATCACGTGCTTATGTTTTAGCCTGATTTCATGGAATATGATAGTGATGGTTATGACACACTGGAAAAGACTTATAACATGCAACTGAAGTATTTTTATACAATTTAGGTAACTTTCAAGAGTAGAAAGAGTGTTCAGTTGGGGAATTAAGGATAAAGGAGCAGCAGCTACTCAGGGAAGGTTTTTCTGTGGCAATGGGAGAAGTACAAGAGAGCAAATCCAACTCCAAGAAAATATTGAAGCCTCTCCTGTGTCGTGTTTGGCAAGTTCCCAAATAGAGGCAATTTTTGGACTCAGAGCCCACTGCCTGAAATCCTGGCTGAGTCCCTAGGAGGAAAAAGACCCTGTAACATATCTATGTGGCTGACAGGGTCTTCGTGCTCAGGCCTGGCGTCAGGCCTGAGCCTCTGAGGTGGAAGAGCCAAGTTCAGGACATTGGACCACCAGAGACCTCCTGGCACCATGAAATATCAGTCGGTGAGAGCTCTCCCAGAGATCTCCATCTCAACACTAAGATCCAGCTCCACCCAATGGCCAGAAAGCCCCAGTGCTGGATGTCCCATGCCAAACAATTAGGAAGATAGGAACACAACCCCACCTATTAGCAGAGAGGCTGTCTAAAATCATACTAAGTTCACAGAAACCCCAAAACACACCACCAGATGTGGCCCTGCCCACCAGAAAGACAAGATCCAGCCCCACCCAGCAGAACACAGGCACCAGTCCCCTCCACCAGGAAGCCTGCACAAGCCACTGAACGAACCTCACCCACTGAAGGCAGACACCAAAAACAACGGGAACTATGAACCTGCAGCCTGTGAAAAGGAGATCCCAAACAAAGTAAGGTAAACAAAATGAGAAGGCAGAGAAATATGCAACAGATGAAGAAGCAAGGTAAAAACCCACCAGACCAAACAAAAGAAGAGGAAATAGGCAGTCTACCTGAAAAAGAATTCAGTGTAATGATAATAAGATGATCCAAAATCTTGGAAATAGAATGGAGAAAATACAAGAAACGTTTAACAAGGACCTAGAAGAGCTAAAGAGCAAACAAACAATGATGAACAACACAATAAATGAAATTAAAAATTCTCTAGAAGGAATCAATAGCACAGTAACTGAGGCAGAAAACGGATAAGTGACCTGGAAGATAAAATAGAGGAAATAACTACAGCAGAGCAGAATAAAGAAAAAAGAATGAAAAGAATTGAGGACAGTCTCAGAGACGTCTGGGACAACATTAAATGCACCAACATTCGAATTATAGGGGTCCCAGAAGAAGAAGAGAAAAAGAAAGGGTCTGAGAAAATATTTGAAGCGATTATACTTGAAAACTTCCCTAACATGGGAAAGGAAATAGTTAATCAAGTCCAGGAAGCACAGAGAGTCCCATACAGGATAAATCCAAGGAGAAACACACCAAGACACATATTAATCAAACGATCAAAGTTAAATACAAAGAAAAAATCTTAAAAGCAGCAAGGGAAAAGCAACAAATAACATAGAAGGGAATCCCCATAAGGTTAACAGCTGATCTTTCAGCAGAAACTCTACAAGCCAGAAGGGAGTGGCAGGACATATTTAAAGTGATGAAAGGGAAAAACCTACAACCGAGATTACTCTACCCAGCAAGGATCCCATTCAGATTCGACAGAGAAATTAAAAGCTTTACAGACAAGCAAAAGTTAAGAGAATTCCACACCCCCAAACCAGCTTTACAACAAATGCTAAAGGAACTTCTCTAGGCAGGAGACACAAGAGAAGGAAAAGACCTACAAAAACAAACCCAATAGAATTAAGAAAAAGGTGATAGGAACATATATATTGATAATTACATTAAATGTAAATGGATTAAACACTCCAACCAAAAGATACAGAGTGGCTGAATGGATAAAAAACAAGACCTGTATATATGCTGTCTACAATAGACCCACTTCAGACCTCGGGACACATACTGACTGAAAGTGGGGGGATGGAAAAAAATATTCCAGGCAAATGGAAATCAAAAGAAAGCTGGAGTAGCAATAGTCATATCAGACAACATAGACTTTAAAATAAAGACTATTACAAGAGACAAAGAAAGACACTACATAATGATCAAGGGTACAATCCAAGAAAAAGATATAACAATTGTAAATATTTATGCACCCAACACAGAAGCACCTCAATACATAAGGCAAATGCTAACAGCCATAAAAGGGGAAATAGACAGTAACACAATCATAGTAGGGGACTTTTAACACCCCACTTTCACCAATGGACAGATCATCCAAAATGAAAATAGATAAGGAAACACAAGCTTTAAATGACACATTAAACAAGATGGACTTATTTGATACTTATAGGACATTCGATCCAAAAACAACCGAATACACTTCTCAAGTGCTCATGGAACACTCTCCAGGACAGACCATATCTTGGGTCACAGATCAGGCCTTGGTAAATTTAAGAAAACTGAAATCATATCAAGTAACTTTTCTGACCACAACGGTATGAGACTACATATCAATTACACGAAAAAACTGTAAAAAATACAAACACATGGAGGCTAAACAATACACTACTAAATAACGAAGAGATTACTGAGGAAATCAAAAAATACCTAGAAAGAAATGACAGGGAAAACATGATGACCCAAAACCTCTGGGACACAGCAAAAGCAGTCCTAAGAGGGAAGTTTATAGCAATACAATCCTACCTCAAGAAACAAGAAAAATCTCAAATAAACAACCTAGCCTTACACCTAAAGCAATCAGAGAAAGAAGAACAAAAAACGCCCAAAGATGGCAGAAGGAAAGAAATCATAAAGAACAGATCAGAAATAAATGAAAAAGAAATGAAAGAAACAATAACAAAGATCAATAAAACTAAAAGCTGGTTCTTTGAGAAGATAAACAAAATTGATAAACCATTAGCCAGACTCATCAAGAAAAAAAGGGAGAAGACTCAGATCAACAGAATTAGAAATGAAAAAGGAGAAGTAACAACTGACACTGCAGAAATACAAAGGATCATGAGAGATTACTACAGGCAACTATATGCCAACAAAATGGACAACCTGGAAGAAATGGACAAATTCTTAGAAAAGCACAACCTTCCAAGACTGAACCAGGAAGAAATAGAAAATATAAACAAACCAATCACAAGCAATGAAACTGAAACTGTGATTAAAAATCTTCCAACAAACAAAAGCCCAGGACCAGATGGCTTCACAGGCAAATTCTATCAAACATTTAGAGAAGACCTAACACCTATCCTTCTCAAACGCTTCCCAAATATAGCAGAGGGAGGAACATTCCCAAACTCATTCTAAGAGGCCACCATCACCCTGATACCAAAACCAGACAAAGATGTTACAAAAAAAGAAAACTACAGGCCAATATCACTGATGAACATAGATGCAAAAATCTGCAACAGAATGCTAGCAAATAGAATCCAGCAGCACATTAAAAGGATCATACATCATGGTCAAGTGGGGTTTGCCCCAGGAATGCAAGGATTCTTCAACATATGCAAATCAATCAATGTGATACACCATATTAAGGAACTGAAGGATAAAAACCATACAATCCTCTCAATAGATGCAGAAAACGCTTTCCACAAAATTCAACACCCATTTATGATAAAAACCCTCCAGAAAGCAGGCATAGAGGGAACCTACCTTAACATAATAAAGGCCATATATGACAAACCCACAGCCAACATCATTCTCAGTGGTGAAACTGAAACCATTTCCTCTAAGATCAGGAACAAGACAAGGTTGCCCACTCTCACTGCTATTATTCAACATAGTTTTGGAAGGTTTAGCCACAATTATCAGAGAATAAAAAGAAATAAAAGGAATCCAAATCAGAAAAGAAGAAGTAAAACTGTCACTGTTTGCAGATGACATGATACTATACATGGAGAATCCTAAAGATGCTACCAGAAAACTACTAGGACTAATCAATGAATTTGGTAGAGTAGCAGGATACAAAATTAATGCACAGAAATCGCTTGCATTCCTATACACTTACGACGAAAAATCTGAAAGAGAAATCAAGGAAACACTCCCATTTACCATTGCAACAAAAAGAATAAAATACCTAGGAATAAACCTACCTAAGGAGACAAAAAACCTGTATGCAGAGCTATAAGACACTGATGAAAGAAATTAAAGATGATACAAACAGATGGAGAGATATACCATATTCTTGGATTGGAAAAATCAACATTGTGAAAATGACTATACTACTCAAAGCAATCTACAGATTCAATGCAATCCCTATAAAACTACCAATGGCATTTTTCACAGAATTAGAACAAAAAATTTCACAATTTGTATGGAAACACAAAAGACTCCGAATAACCAAAGCAATCTTGAGAAAGAAAAACGGAGCTGGAGGAATCAGGTTCCCTGACTTCAGACTATACTACAAAGCTACAGTAATCAAGACAGTATGGTACTGGCACAAAAACAGAAATATAGGTCAGTGGAACAGGATAGAAAGCCCAGAGATAAACCCACACACACGTGGTCACCTTATCTTTGATAAAGGAGGCAAGAATATACAATGGAGAAAAGACAGCTTCTTCAATAAGTGGTGCTGGGAAAACTGGACAGCTACATGTAAAAGAATGAAACTAGAACACTCCCTAACACTAAACACAAAAATAAACTCAAAATGGATTAAAGACCTAAATGTAAGGCCAGACACTATAAAACTCTTAGAGGAAAACACAGGCAAAACACACTATGACATAAATCACAGCAAGATCCTTTTTGACCCACTTCCTAGAGAAATGGAAATAAATACGAAACTAAACAAATGGGACCTAATGAAACTGAAGAGCTTTTTCACAGCAAAGGAAGCCATAAACAAGATGAAAAGACAACCCTCAGAATGGGAGAAAATATTTGCAAATGAAGCAATGGACAAAGGATTAATCTCCAAAATATACAAGCAGCCCATCTAGCTCAATATAAAAAAAACAAATAACCCAATCCAAAAATGGGCAGAAGACCTAAATAGACATTTCTCCAAAGAAGATACACAGATTGCCAACAAACAAATGAAAGGATGCTCAACATCACTAATCATCAGAGAAACGCAAATCAAAACTACAATGAGGTATCACCTCACACCAGTCAGAATGGCCATCATCAAAAAATCTACAAACAATAAATGTTGGAGAGGGTGTGGAGAAAAGGGAACCCTCTTGTACTGTTGGTGGGAATGTAAATTGATACAGCCACTATGGAGAACAGTATGGAGGTTCCTTAAAAAACTAAAAATAGAACTACCATACGACCCAGCAATCCCACTACTTAGCATATACCCTGAGAAAACCATAATTCAAAAAGAGTCATGTACCACAATGTTCATTGCAGCACTATTTACAATAGCCAGGACATGGAAGCAACCTAAGTGTCCATCGACAGATGAATGGATAAAGAAGTTGTGGCACATATATACAATGGAATATTGCTCAGCCATAAAAAGAAAGGAAATTGAACTATTTGTGGTTAGATGGATGGACCTAGAGTCTGTCATACAGACTGAAGTAAGTCAGAAAGAGAAAAACAAATACCGTACGCTAACACATATATATGGAATCTAAAAAAAAAAAAAAAATGGTTCTGATGAATGTAGGGGCAGGACAGGAATAAAACTGCAGACATAGAGAATGGACTTAAGGACATGGAGAGTGGGAAGGGTAAACTGAGACAAACTGAGAGAGTAGCATTGACATATACACACTACCAAATGTAAAATAGATAGCTAGTGGGAAGCAGCTGCATAGCACAGGGAGATCAGCTCGGTGTTTTGTGACCACCTAGAGGGGTGGGATAGGGAGGGTGGGAGGGAGACTCAAGAGGGAGGGGATATGGGGATATATGTATAGTTATAGATAATTCACTTTGTTATACAGTAGAAAGTAACAGAACATTTTAAGCAATTATACTCCAATAAAGATGTTAAAAAAAAAAAGAGTAAAAAGTTATGTAGACAATGGGAGGAAATGTATAAAAATGCTAACGCTGGTTATCTCCGGGGGGTGAGGATTATGGGTGACTGTTAATTATTAGCTTATGCTTTCATGTATTTCTAGTAGTCAGCAATAAACATGTATTGCTTATAAAAATTTGAAAGAAAACAATAAATGTCTTTAAAAGTAAAAAAAATATTAAAGCTATAAATTAATGGACCAGATCAAGGTATGCAAATATTACACAAACCCGCTATATCATCTTCTTGTACAAATTCACTGTATCATTTTTCATATAAAATATATATTTAATACATAGAAATGACTAGAAGAACAAGTGCTGTGAGTTTATTTTCTGCTTTAAGAAGCACCAAAGAACCAAATTCTTTCTAAATATTGTGATAGAAAAAAAATTGTTCCCTGCAAAGGTATAAGCCCAGATCTGATTTATAAATTGAGATGATCTGGTTATTAATTTACATTTTAAGGACTATATTTAAATCATTTCTGCAGTTCCAGGAAGACTTTTGCTTAGTCTACTGCATTATCCATAATTTAGCATAGTTATGTGTGTTTGAATTCCTTTTGTTTTTGGGGATTTGATTTATTAAACCTCAGTTACATACAAATAACGGTATGTGCCATAAAACTTCTCTAACATTTGATAAGATATCGAAGCTACCATTTTAATAAGAATAGTATGACTAAAAAGAAGAAAAAATTTCCAAGATAAAAAGCAGAACTACAACAGCTATGGAGATAGTTCTCATAGCTACAAATCAGTGATGGTTAAATTAATCGAATGGAACAAAATATTGATATTTACAGTTGTCTACAGGAGGTACCTTAGAAATGAAGCCTGCAGGGCAGCCCATAAATTCACAGCTCTGCTCTTAATGTCACCTCTCCCCTCCCTACCCGCTTCTACTCTGTCCTGTAAAATTGCTCCCAGACATAGCTGATCATTGTGTTCTCTTGGTCAAAGCTTGGCTATAGCTCTCTGTTCCTCACAGACTCAAGTCTATTCTTCTTAGCTCTGCTTTGAACGCCCTTTATCACTTGGAATGGAACAACTAAACAAGCTGCACTTCCTAAATTCTGCTAGGTTTGTAGACTGCCTGCGGATCCTGGAGTTAGTTCTCCCATGTCAGCGGCAGGGTGTTCCTGCTGTTCCTTTTGGCCTCGAGCATCTCCCAATCACCGTTGATTGGTGATGCCCTTTCTCTGCTTGACCCCAGTCTCACCTGGTTCTTGAAACCTTTTGCGACCACACTCACTGAGTTGGCCACTCCCTCCCCAGGTTTTCCTTCTATACTATCCTAATCATAGCTTTATATCATACTAAGATATAATACTAGGACTCATTGTATGGGTACCATTGTCTTCCACTAAAAGAGGAGTTTCTGAAGGGCAGAAGAGGTTGCCATGTCTATTTCAGCCTCCCTGGCCCTTCCCTGGCACACAGCAGGCACTTAGCAAATGCTCATGGACGAAACTGCTGAAAGGCAGGAACAGCATACACAGTAATTTCTTTATGGTAAATAAAGATCTAGGTTCTGTTGAAAAAATTAAGAATGTAACTACAACCTCACAGACTAATATCTAGAATCTTCCATCATGATATAAATATTTACGACTGTTTTGGTGTGTTTCCAACTTGGTTCTAAGTAAATGGTAATAGTAGAAATTTCTTGAAATCTTTCATCTGCTGAGTCTTTATTTGATAAGTTCATTTTGGCCCCAAGGCTATTTTCTTCCTCTCTTAGCCCAACCTGTTCATTAATGTAGGCTGATTCATAAACACATTTAAATAAGAGAGAAAAGATTATATTTCTTTCTGTAAGAAGGGAAGCATAACCGAGCAGGACACTGTGAGGTCTTCCCGGAATAAACTCCCACCCGTGTCGTCCACCTGCCTTTTGTCTGTAGAAAAACTTTAGCCAAAGAATAAATTTAATCAGAGAAGTGAGAAAATGCAGAAAGAAAGGAAAACAGGCAAGCAAGACAAAATAATAATACTTTAGCCATTAAACAAAGTCAAGGACCTTTAGTTCTTCCCCAAGGACTACAGATGATATTCTGAGCCATGTCCTTTGAGCTGTTTTGCAGATACTGAAACGCCCACCAGGTGGGAGAAGTTAACTGTATGCTGCCCACAAAGCACATAGACCCCAGACTGGCTGGAACCAGAAGGTTGATAATGCTGACTCCCAGTTACCTCACCACCCACCAATCAGAAGAATATCCACAAGCTGATCACGCCCTGCACCTTGAACACTATAAGACTCTCCTCACTACCCCCTCCCGGGTGGGACACACTGTCTTGAGGGCAGTAGCCCGCTGTGGTCCCCTTGGCCTGGCAAAGCAATAAAGCTATTTCTTTCCACCTCACCCAAAACTCTGTCTCTGAGTTTCTATTTGGCACCAGTGAACAAAGGCCAAGTTTTGGCAACAGAAGGAGTTTAATGAATTCAGAGGGAAGTGAAATATTCATCATATTTTGAAAGATCTTGCTTTGTCATTCACATGATAAACTCTGAAAAGTGGGAAAACCCTAAACCTGGTTTCAACTGGACTAAGAAAAACCGATTAGGCTACATGAAACACTTTCTAAATCAGATGTCCTCCTTTTTGCTTCCTGTGATGTGGTCAATCCTGGCTGGCAGCAGAAGCAGCACCGGTCAAGCCTCTGTGGGTGTGAACTTGGCCAGATGACCTACAGAGGGGACCCGTGAACCGACACTCGTCTGGTTTCTTCATCTGATTTTTCATCAAATGAAGCTGAATGCTCATGTATCAGTATCCTTCATCCTTACATCAAACATCATGAATATATAATTATGTTACTATATTATTCAGAGAGAATTTTAACTGATGGAACTTAGCAGATCTTTACGGACTATATGTCTACAATTGATTCTGAGGCACTTCCTTCCACAATTTTCATTAGGAGCAATGACACTCTTTACAAGTCAAGGATGCTAAGAAAGGAAAACTACTTGTAACAGCTGCATATAAGTGAAATAGAAAAATCAGGTAAGAAGGGTCAGAAGTGCTTATAGTTTTAACTTTGGAAGAGTTATATTTCTGCTGGTGGGGCAGGAGGTTTCTGAAGGATAATAGAATTTAAGAGGTTATAAAATGGACGTCTCAAAAGTGGGGTTTAGAGAACTGTAAATTTGACTTATGGAGGAGCCTACCCAGAGAAATCATGTCAAAAGATCATTATTTCGTGACCTTGAGGAAAAGCAAAATTGTCAGAGGGTTTCCTATTCCTGCCCATGAATGCACACTGATATTTGTGGAGGCCAAGTCTCTTTATCTCCCTTTATGCATGCCCATTCACACAAACACACACACCCCTCTCAAGACTGCAGGCTGAGAGCACTGTTATAAATATTCATGAGGTCATTATTATTAATGTCACCAAGGCGATTCTGTTCCTTCTCCAGTAGAGACTGGTTCTTATACCTAGGAACTGATCAACTGTAAGAGAAATGGCAGCTTTGAGGCAGCCAAGCTGAAGCAATTCTGTACATTTTACTTTTGAAATATAGATTATTTGACTAGGTATTTTAAATCACACCCATCCTATCATTAAGCTTAACCGGCAGAGATTTCCCACTTTGGTACAACGTACAACATCCTTGGAAACACAGTTTCTAGAGTCTGGAAGACGTATACCTTGATTATTACATTCTTTTCTGAGAGCAAAAACTAAACAAAACATCTAAAACATCTCAAGAGATTTCCGGGTGATGAGTTTTGTAAGAAGGCATTGGGAGATAATTAACAACACATTTGCTACTTTTATTATTTAAAAAAGACACTTCACACCACAGTCCTTATTAAAGAGCTATTTTCAAGAAATACAGGCTCTTGCAGTCACATCGAGAATTTTTAAAAAATAATAATAGCTACTGGAGACAGTTAACTAGATCCCTATGTATTTGTCATAGACTCTTCTTCTTCTAACCAATTGGTCTGCCTGGTTATTCAAGATGCATGATATACCACAACAAGGGAAATGACTGTTAACTATTGTTTTCAATCAAAGAAAACTATTTTTGGTTGCAATGAAAATGTTTATTTTTTTGCCTAAGACCTAGGAAAACATGTGAAATGAGTCAAATACTGGGGTAGGTAGAGGACAGTGGAAGATGCATGTACCTCCTCAGGTACCTCGTTAGAAATGATCTTCACCAGCTTCTTGCACTCTGTGGCCTTTTCAGTATTCCAAAACACTCTGATCCTTAGCAAAACAGCAATTAAAGTTACAGAAACAAAAAGCACCTCTTGACAGAGGGAGGTAGCAACGACTCACCTTAGGCATCCAGTGGCATTTCGCAGCACCTGTGAGGAATGCAGCTGTATTTTCCGATCGTCCTGAAGAGGTGAATTTTCCCAGCCCGAGTGGGGGATGATCACGGCATTGGTCAACACGGCCAGGGTGTCCTGTATGATCGGCATTTTGAGTGCATCGCAAGACGAAAGGTTCCAAAGGACTCCTGCAAGATACACACAAACAGAGCTTTTGGATGGCCACTGTTTTCCCCAGTTAAGAGCACAGGCAGGAGGGACAAAGATGGTGTATAAGCACGTGTGCTAGGGCGTGCCCTTCATTTTAGAGCATCTGTGTGAAGCCATTACAAAAGTGCTGTGAAAATCTGACAAGTAGGCAGAGGAACTGTGACATGATTATCTTTGTTCCATCGTGGAGAGTAACTGAGGTTGAGAGCGCTGATGGAATTGAGGATACCAACCAGGCCTCCGTTCACAACTAGTACAATGGACCCAAGTAACCAAATTCTAACCAAGACCAAAGAGCTGTGAAAGTTATCTGAAATGGACTAGTAAGGCATCTGAAATAGACTAGTGAGACATCTTTGTTTTATCCAGGACCTCAATATGCACCTGTGGTCTGTTTGATTCACTTAGTTTCCATATAGAACGAGCCATCATTGTGCAGGACCTTACGAGAATCTAGTATCAGGTCTGATGATAACAAGCTCAACACAAAATGTAAATTTACTGTCACCTGTGACCTTCTGAAAGCTCTTCTCTGAAAACAATGCTCACGGAGGACCTACAAATTGTTAACAAAGAGAGCAGGAGAAAGGGGAGGGTGTGTCAACAATAGGCAAAGAGACTTTAAAGTGGGATTAACTTTAGAAAAGGCCTTAAGAATTACAAATATGTTATAATATCATTTGAAGATGCTTTTAAAATAATTACTCTTTTTGTTGTTGAAATTGTACACCTAAAGGTAAAAAAAAACTACAACAAAGAATAATATTCTCTTTTCGTATGAAAGAAAGACTGCATTTCCCTCAAGACTAACCTAAATAGACACCATCACTGCAGATACTGAGAATAAAATATCATAGTCATCTTTAGAAACACAACTTCCACTTTACTTGTTTAATAAGCATTCAATAGATTTTAAAATGAGGTTGTGTTTCATTTATCATGTTATGAATAAACAGAACTCACTTATTTCTGAAATTTGTTTTATTAGTTTCTTGCGTTGCATATGTTGAACTATCCAAAGGCATTAATAATACTAACCTGAAAGTTAATGATATTTGCTTGTTAATAACTAAAATAACAGTTTTAAATCAGTTCTATAAAATATGTGACTTTAGAGACAAACTTTTCCACTGGTCTTTCAAAAGAACATTTGCTGGGAATTTTATTTAGGTAAATGCAAAGGAAACAAAATGGTTTTGGTGCTGAGAATGTATGAATCAGTCCTTCGGTACAGGGGGTTGGACTGAGGGCGAATCCTGTCTGCCTGTTTTTGTAAATAAAGTTTTATTGGAACATGGCCCTGCCTGTTCATTTACATATTATCTATGGCTGCTTCTGTCCTACAAGGGAAAAGCTGAGATTTTGTGACAGAGACAGTATGGCTCACAAGCCTAAACAATTTACTGTCTGGCCTTTTACAGAAAAATCTTGTGCACCTCTGTGTTAGTATGTGGATCATTTTCTATACATTTCTGTGTGCATGTTTACATTGCCATTAGTACCCTAAATTGACTGTATAAAAAAATGCTTATTGGTACACAGAAGTTGCTCAAAATATATTCTGACTTGGACAGATGTGAAATGCTAGGAGTATTATCATATGCATTTATTTTGAATTAAATAATATATGAAGCTTTTTTTTTATTCATCCCATTAGGAAACATTTTACTGAATTTTGGGTTATCAAAATAGTCAAAATGAATACTTTCATTCACTTGTAGTCTCACAACAGTATTCTTTTTCCTAGTAAAATAATCAGTTTTCAGTTTAAAAAAAGCACATTTAGGACTTTTCTGGTGGCGCAGTGGTTAAGAATCCACCTGCCAATGCAGGGGACACGGGTTCGAGCCCTGGTCTGGGAAGATCCCACATGCCATGGAGCAACTAAGCCCGTGCACCACAACTACTGAGCCCGTGCTCTAGAGCCCACAGGCCACAACTACTGAGTCTGTGCACCATAACTACTGAAGCCCGTGCGCCTAGAGCCCTTGCTCTGCAACAAGAGAAACCACCATGATGAGAAGCCCATGTATCGCAACAAAGAGCAGCCACTGCTGGCTGCCGGCGTGCAACAACAAAGACCCAAGGCAGCCAAAAAAAAAAAAAAAAAAAAAAAAAAGCTTTGTTAGAAAAAAAAGTACATTTAAATGAAATTACTATTTACACCATATATGAGGATAACTTTTAAAAATATCACATTAAAGGGTTTGTGTCTGTTTTTCTTTTTTTAACTAAGGTATAGTTGACTTACAATATTTGCATTAGTTTCAGGTGTACATCAAAGTGATTCACTTACATATATATATTTTTTCTGATTCTTTTCCATTATAGGTTATTCTGTTTTTCTAAGTACACAACACACCTATGCAGACACAAAACGATTTTTTTTCATTCCTAAATCCTGATTTGAAAATGCCAATACATGAAAATTGAGGCTTGTAAATGTTTTAAAATATGGATGGCATATTTTGCTATAAAATACATTTCCTCTACAGACTAAATAGTAAAAGACTTTTGCATTTTTCCATGCAATGAATTTAAAAGAATCTAAAGGCGTTCTATGATAATAAAGCAATTTTTACTGTTTCCTAACGAACAGAAAAGAGGTAGGAAAGGAAGGGGGGAAATCAAGAAAAGGTAAAGGCCTAATCTAATATCTGACGAGAAGTGAAAAGGATGGGAAAGAAGATGGCATTTCAGGTAACTCTTTATTGGGCTGTTCTCTGCACTACCTTTCTCATTAATTCATTAATTAGTGTAACCTAATTCCGAATCAGGCATGGAGAGAAGTTTCCTATTCACATTCCCTCTGCCTTTCCAGACAGCTCCATCTGTGTTTCACATTCCAATGAACTTACCACAGTGCTTGACCCAAATCTCTGAACTTTCTATCCCAGTTTCTATCTGCAGCCCACGTGTGCTTCCTGGACTTACAAGAACCGCAGCGGATCTCTGGTCAGGGGCAGATTTACCACTTCTGCTTGGATGAGGACTTGGTCAAGTGGATGCAACATGGCAGAATTTCTTTCGGGGGAATTCAGCAAACCAGTTAGTTGCAGGGTGCCCTCCAAACCTGGAGTTTTGGTTAGATTATCTGGACACAGAGACAAGCCTGAGTGTAGAATCAGCAGTCTCTGGGGACGCTGAGATAAAGGTGGGTATGTCTGGCAGGAGTCACAAGTGGGAAACGGCTGGGAAGCCTACACCTGCCTTGCCAGACACACACACACACACACACACACTCACATCTACGCACACACACATTCACACACTCACACACACGTCCACACACACCCCACACTCACATCTACACACACACTCACACACACATTCACACACTCACACACACATCCACACACACCCCACACTCACATCTACACACACACACTCACACACACACATACACACCCCCACACCCACACTCACATCTACACACACACATACACACACCCCACACTCATATCTACCCACACACAATTCACACACACACACTCACATCTATGCACACACACTCACATCCACATACACATCTATGCACACATACACAATCTACGCACACACACACTCACATCTACGCACACACATTCACACACTCACATACACACACACCCCACACACATCTACACACACACATTCACACACACATTACATATACTCACACATACATACACAAACACTCACATACACACACACACCCCACACACATCTACACACACACATTCACACACTCACACACACATTACATATACTCACACATACATACACACACACTCACACAACATATTTACACATACACACATTCATACATATACAAACTCACACACATACACTGACACACACACACACACACATCCATTAGTCCCCGACGAAGAGAGAGAGATTAGTGGAGAAAAACGGCCATATCTAGGCATTCTCTGTGAACCGAGGAGAAATAGGTGTTTTGCTCAAATTTCTCTTCACTCCTCCCTCTCCGTCCTCTGGGGCGGTTTTCTGACGTTCCCTTCAGATGCAGGAGCCCGATCCTTCCCCCCGAGCGAGGGCTGCACTTAGTGCCTCGCTTCTGGCCAGCAGAACGCGGAGGGGGTAACTGAGCGACTTCTGAGACGAGGTCAGAGAAGAGGCGCGGCGGCTCCCGCCCAGCTGTGTGTGGGGTTGCCTGTTGCAGGGGCGCCTGCTTCACCCTCTGAGGACCCTCAAGCGGTACGAGAAGCGGCCTGTGGGGAGCGGAGCGCAGGCCTCCGCCAGCAGCCAGCGGGGAGCCGTCTTGGGAGCGGACCCTCCAGCCCGAGTCAAGCCTTCGGAGGATACAGCCTCCCCCGCGTGGGGCCCTGCCACTCCTGGGTTCGCTCAGACACTGTATGGGATAAACGCCTGTTGTTTTAAATTGTTAAATGGAGGGGGGAGAGATAATTTGTTATGCAGCAATGGTAATTAATGTCCCTTCCTTTCCCTTCCCTCTCCTTTCCCTCTGTCTGCTGGACTCTTTTTCCTTGACAGCACTTTATCCTAGTTACACCTCTCATTCTGACTTAGATTCACTGCTTTTCTCCTTCCCTACAAGCCCTCCATGCTCTCCTAAAGTCTACTGTGAGAGTACAGGAGATACAGGAAGGGAATCCAGCTCCACCTTGTAACTTAAATTTAAAATGCATTTTAATTTAGGTGACAAATGATGTTTAACTTTTAAAAAGGTATCCCTCTTCATGTTTGTGACTACGAGATGGCCAAATGCTTTCTTTAATTTGGAATAATCTTGTATTAGTTTCCTACTGCTTCTGTAACAAGTTACCGCAAGTGTAGTGCTTACAATAAGGCACATTTGTTATCTTACAGTTCTGGAGGTCTGAAGTCTATAATGGACCAGCAGGCAGGGCTCCTTCTGGAGGCTCCAGGGGAGAATTTCCTTGTCTTTTTAAGTTTCTAAAGGCTGTCCCCGCTCCATGGCTGGAAGCCTGCATCACTCCAACCTCAGCATCCATGATCAAACCCTCTTCTCTGACTGACCCTCCTCCCTCCCTGTTACAAGGACACCTGTGATTACATTGAGCCTGGCTAGATAATCCAGGATAACCTCCCGCATTTCAAGATCCTTAACTTAATCCCATCTGCACAGTCCCTTTTACCACGGAAGATAACATTCACAGGCTCTGAGATTTAGGACTGTGGACATCTTCGGGGGGCCATTGTTCAGTCTGCCACACATCCCTTAAAATATTCTGTCATGCTAAAAATAAAATTAAACTTCTGACTGTAGTTTCATGATCAGGCCCTCTTCCCTCATTCTCTAAATTCATTTTGAATCAGATCCTTCGGTTCATTCATTTACCCAGTCTGCGCATATTAAGGACCAAGCTCTGTTGGATACAGTGGGAACATTAGTGAACAAAACAAAAAGTCCCTGCCCTCATGGCTCTGCCATCGCTGCAACTCATTACACTCTTGTCATTGTCGCCTTATTTCTTCTCCTTGGACAACAAGCTCGTTGGTAACTCACATTTCTCGGACTTGCTGCTCTCTCAGTCTGGAACACTCTCCAAGGCTGATTGATCCTTCTTTCTGTTCACATATACCTTAAATGTGCTAAACTCGGAGAAGCTTTTTTGGATCCGTCTCAACTACCTTCCCAGACTCTTGCTCTCAGATCTCCTATTTTAATTTTCAGCAGAGACCGCATCACCATCTCATATTTCCCATGCTTTTTCTTTTTTCCCCCAGTTTTATGCAGATGTTATCGACAGGCAGCACTGTGTGAATTTAAGGTGTCCAGCATAATGATCCGACTTCTACACACCATGAAATGAGGACCACAATAGGTTTAGTGAACATCCAACATCTCATAAAGACACAACATTAACAAAATAGAAAAAAAATATGTTCTTGTAATGAGAACTCTTAGGATTTAGCCTCTTAACAATTTCCACATATAACGTACAGTAGTGTTAACTACATTTATCATGTTGTATGTTATAACCCTAGTACTTATAACTGGCAGTTTGTATCTTTTGACTGCCTTCATCCAATTCCCCCTTCTCCCATCCTCTGCCGCTGGTAACCACAAATCTGATCTTCTTCTATGAGTTTGTTTTTGAAATATCATTGACCTACAACACTATGTTAGTTCCTGTTACACAACATAGTGATTTGATATTTCCTTACATTTTGAAATGATCACCATAAGCCTAGTTGTCGTCTGTCACCATACAAAAATATTACGTAATTATTGACTATATTCTCGACACTGTACGTTTCATACCTGCGGCTCATTTATTTTGTAACTGAAAGTTCGTATCTCTTACCCTCTCCCTCACCTATTTCTCTCCTTCCCCCAGCCCCCCGTTCCCATGCTTTTTCATTACTTGCTTTTCTATCATTCGCTCACTGCTCTTCCCCACAAGGTCGCAGCCAAGACATGAAGGCAAGGACCCTGAGTGTTCAGAGCATACAGAACACGTACAGCACACAGAATATGCTCTGACACACACTAGGTGCTCACCTAATCGGTGTTAAATGATTACAGGAATTAATAATTGGCTGATATGACCTTTATAGGATGATGCGTGCTCCAAGCGGTGAACATTTTTAAAGTATTCTACTGTTAGCAAAATGAAGTAATGATCTGAAAGAATAAAATAGCAGATGCAAGATGTAATGTTAAAAAGTAACAAATCCCAATGAGAACACAAAAATGTTATTTACATGGAAGTATAACCCTTGACTTTATAGAAATTCTACTTTTAGCGAGTAGAGAAAAATTTTTATCACTAAAAAACATTAATCAGTTTAGCATTAGAAGGCTTATTTCTAGTGCATCATTTGGGCAATTTTCTTATATTAATTCCCTGATAATTCTACATTAGCCAAGGTAATACTAAAATTTCAATTTGTGGAAAAACTGCGGAATAAACTGAATTCACAGTGTTACTCAGCATCCGTAACAAGCCAGCTCATTTATTCTTACCTGAAAGTAACATAAATATGTTTTAGTATTATGGTTGATGGTCACTAGCAAATGTTAATTTACCTGATGAAAATATGCTAATTTCTTCCAGATTTTAATCTGTAATAAAATTGTTTTATAGCATCTTTCCTCTAATTATATGTATTTAATAACTTTCCTTTATCAGTATAAAATTACTGCTGCTCCAAACATAATTCTGACAGTAGGTTTCGTTGAGAAGACATTTAAATAACTAGTTATGTATGCTAGATATATTTCAAATATAGTTTATTTTTATTTCAGGCACAGGACGGCTTTTTCCTTGAGATCATCCATATGCACGAGCAGTAACTGGTTTATTAAAATTTCTTTAGTAAAATCTTAATTACTTTCATTGGATCCTTTACTCTGTTTTAATAGACGGTAATTGTGGGGCTTTTCTTCCTAAAAGAGATAAAGACTATATTTAAAAAAAGGAATTCAGATTGACCACAAAAAAGGATTTTAATAATTGCAAGTCTTAAATCATGATAAAATCAAACATTGCCTTTTGGCTATGTAAGACTTTCCTATGACCTCCTCATTTGCTTTTAATTTTTAAACCTAAAACACAATCCCTGAACATAGGTGAGGCTCAAACCAAAGAAAAGTTGGGTTGAATTCATTTTAAATGAATGTTTTGAATTTTTATTTAATCAACTAATTAAAATAAACTTAATGTATATATGAAGATTTATTTTAAACTAATCTATCATTTATCTTATTCGGAGAGTGAAAATTTGTGCACCCGGGAAAGGGAAAGAAGAGAGAAGTTTATCTTACAAAAGAAGGCCAAGGAGTTTATCTTACAAAAAAGTCAAGGTCAGGCCTGGATATAGGGACTGGGGGGGGGATGGATGGCTACCACTATCTTTTCCATCCCCACCTATTTACACCTTGATTTATGGGTGGGTAGAGGGTGGCTGATCAAAACCGGGGCCCTGAACTTGTACTGTGTGCATTTGTGTGTGAGCACATGTGTGTATGAATATACAAACATGCAAGAGTATGCACGTGTGTATATGCGTGAGTGTACATGTGTGCACATGCACACACAAGCATGTGTCTATGTGTGTGTGCACACTGTAATAGGAGTATTTGCGTGCATCACATAAATACTCTCACCTTGTCCCTTAGACATCATGACCTTCAAGGTGCAATTGTTGAATGAGAATTGTTTTGAGAATCCTTCCAGATGGTATATGTGATAGCCTCAAAAGATTAATAAATCACGCTCATTTAATGCTTTTAAAAATAAAAGCATTGATCTTGAGACGATGCTAAAGTTTACCAAAATGTTGCTATAATAATGGATAGTTCAAAGCAATAAGCAGGTGGGACTACATCAAAACTAAAAAGCTTCTGTGCAACAAAAACAATAACAAAATGACAAGGCAACCTATGAAATGGGAGAAGATAATTGCAAACCATAGATCAGAAAAGGGGTTCACCTCTAAAATATATAAGAAAATCATACAGCTCAATAACAAAAAAAAGAATAAACAATTTGATTAAAAAATAGAGGAACTGAGTAGACATTTTTCTAAGGAAGATACCCAAATGGCCAACAGGTACATAACAAGATGCTTAGCATCACTACTCATCAGGGAAATGCAAATCCAAGTCACAATGAAATATTGCCTCATACCCATTAGAATGCCTAATCATCAAGACAAGAGATAACAAGTGCTGATGAGGATGTGGAGAAAAGGAAACCTTTGTGCACTGTTGGTAGGAATGTATGTTGGTGCAGCATTCTTCACAGTAACCAAAATATGGTAACAACCTAAATGTCCCTCAACAGATGAACTGATAATGAAGATGTGGTACAATGGAATATTATTCAGTCATGAGAAAGAAGGAAATTCTGCCATTTGGACAACACGGATGGACCCTGAGGGCATTATGCTAAGTGAGATAAGTCAAACAGAGAAAGACAAATACTGTATGATATTACTCATGTGGAATCTAAAATAGCCAAACTCATAAAAACAGAGAGTGGAATGGTGGTTACCAGGGGACTGGGGTCAGAGAATTGGGGAGATATTGTTCAAGGTACAAACTTGCAACTAATGGTTAAATAAGTCCTGGAGATCTAATGCACAGCACAGTCAACATTACTGTATTATGAACTTCAAAGGTGCTAAGAGACTAGATCTTAATTGCTCTCACCACAAAAAAGATGATAATTATGTGACATGATAGAAGTGTTAGCTAACACAAAGATGGTAATCATATTGTAATATAAAGATGAATTAAATCAACACATTGTACACCTTAAACTTACACAACGTTATATGTCAATTAGATCTCATTAAAAAAATAGAAATTATTTTTTTAAAGTGTGTTATGTAAACACCACTTTGATAAGTGTGTTATTTCAGGTAATGGATGTGGTAAGAAATGTGTGTGTAATGCATGCAGGGAAGTGTTTAAAAATACACGTAATAAAGATGGTTATGAGTGCATTAAACAAAGAAAAAGAATTTTATTTTAATACCTAGTGTCTTGCATCATAGGAAATTTTATTTTTTCTTTATTTTAAAACATTTTATTTTATACTGCAGTATAGTTGATTTACAATGTTGTGTTAGTTTCCGATGTACAGCAAAGTGATTCAGTTATACACAGACATATATCTATTTTTTTCAGATTCTTAGGAAATTTTAAAAAATAATTGTATATATTAATGTTTCAGAAAATTAGAGTAGGATGATGGATATCGTGACAGAGCCTTAATGGATTTTATCAATGGAATATAAGTATTTTCAGGATATGTGTGGGGAAATAAGTTCTATTTGAACTTTTGTCTTCCTTTATAAACCTTTTCTCAAGACCAATTCATTCTTTGACAATAAATGATCCCACCAATTTATAATAAACCTGAGACCATCGAAAAATAATTTTAAAAAATTAAAAAATGGGTAGTTCCTTAGGCCAAAACTCCTCAAGTTTTCTTTTAGGGGTCCCAGGAGTTGGCTGACCAGAAAAGTGACCTCTGAGTTCTCCTCTTTAATATTCCCGGGGAGGAAACTGCGGTGACCTTGGGGCTTAGGTGAAGGTTAACCCTCTTAGAATCGGACTCACTGAATCATTGTAAGTTTGACCAGATCAGAGGGCTGCAGGGGCTGGGAAATGTCTGTGGTGAGCAGGCAGTGGAACTGGGTTGTCACGGTCAATAACTATAAACTGTCACCCTACTGTTGCCACCTACGGCTTCTGGTCCAAATACAGAATTCTTTTGAAAATAATCACATATGCAGAAACACTGGGAGATCAAACAGATTTATCCTTGCTTACTTTCAAAATATGTACAGAATGTGGTTAACTTCGGGATGGATGAAGAATGAGCTATTCTTTACAGTAGAAAGCAATTCAGATCTTCGCTATGACACACCAGGCAAATTCTGGTTTAAGCCGATTAAATCCACCTGGGCCCCCCTGAGACATTTTAATTCCTGAAGTTCTAAATCAACTGTGTTACAAGATACAGCCATCAATGTTGAGGTGTTGGCTTGTTCCAAAGCCAAAACTGATCCCAGCAACACTCTCATATTTAAATTTTAGCACCACCAGCTTATATGAAAAGCTTAAATCAAGCTGGTATAGATGAGCTCGAGCAAAAAAGGCCCATGTTCACTTAAAGTTTTGATGAGTAGCTGAGAAACTGATCTTTACTGTTGTTTCAGAGCCTGAACTAATTTCATTTAAAATAAAGTAATTTTACAGACAAAAGATGATGACTAACTTTTTTTGAAGAAAGAATCAAGACTCAGGTGTGTCTATGTTGGAGTCTGCAGATTCTAGTTTCTTTAGAATTCTTCTATTAAGTGTTTACAACAAAGGAATAACGGGCCAGATTGCACTCACGGGAATTGAGTCTTGTCTCCAGTTGGGACAAGGCAACGTAGCACCTGTCTAAGAATGGGGAAGCTCTTCCCAGGGTAATTTTTTTAAAAAAAATTAAATTGTAGTTGAAAATAGCTTGGATGTGAAGGGTACCAGAATGTGCCGCCCTGAAATATGCCTCTGTGGCATACGTATAAGTTTGAGCTAAAGGCCAATGAGCACCAACAGAGGCAGGAAAAGCTCTCAAATCAGCGCAAGTTCTCCTTTTATAAAGGAAATTTCCATTTGTCAAGAAGTCTACCTCTCTTATACCAGGAAGAGGAATATTCTTAACAACTCATGGATGGAGAAGGCACTGACTTAAATTTGCATAACAAACCTAAACATACAATCCTTGTTTACCATACTTTTCCGAATCATCTTCCCATAACTTATCTCCCCCTCCTACAAGTCCACACTCCTTTTCCTTTGCTTAGCCTAAGCTGGTATATAAGCCCAAGGTCTACCCACCTCTTTGGGTTATTCATCACTGGATGCTCCCATAGGTATGTGCCATGCACATGTTAATAAACTTCTGTTTTTCTCTTGTTAATCTGTCTTTTACCTGTCTAAATTACAGGACCTCAGCTGGACAACCTAAGGTGGGCACAGGAAAAAAAATCTCCTCCCCTACAGATGTCAATGTCTGATAGTAACCATCTGTGACAGTCATGGGTTCACGTCTGATCACAGCATTTTGTAAATGAACCATAGAATTCTCTATTTCTCAATTCCCAAGTGATCAAATTGGGAATATAAAAGTGGGCTTGCTTGAAACTATAGCCTTCCCCAATGAGCTTGGATATGTCAGAACCTTGGGAAAATGTCACCAAAGCACCCAGGCTAAATTTTATAATCTCTGGAAACTGGCCCTGGGCCTCTTTTTCTAAAAGTGATGGCAGTTAAAGATGATGTCCTTTTTCTGACAATTATCATATTCTTATACGTGCTAATAAAAATAATTTCTTATTACTTTGGTTGTGTTTCTCGGCAGTTTTGTGCCCTCAAATTATATGTATTAAATAAAGTAGCTTATGTTTGGGCCTTTCGTAAATGACTGAGAAAAGAGAGAGAGAGGGAGGGAGAAAAAGAGAGAGACTGACGGACAGACTGTGTGTGTGTGTGTGTGTGTTTGTGTGTGTGTGTGTGTGTGTGTTTGTGTGTGTGCGCGCATATACACGTGTGCGCAGGGAGAGAGAGTCAAAGGCAAACATTCTCATTATATAATGACTGGAAAAAAATGTGGGAAGTAAACCACCATAATTTCTGGTACAAACTATTAGGTATAAAATAAGCTACAAGGATATACTGTACAACACAGGGAATACAGCCAATATTTTCTAAAAACTAGAAATGGAGTATAACCTTTAAAAATTGTGTAACACTGTATTGTATACATGTAACTTATATAATACTGTACAGCAACTATACGTCAATGAAAATTTCTTTTAAAAAGCACACCCTTAGTTCCTATGGCTCTCAAAAAAAAGTCTTGAGGAAGACACAGATGGGTAGAGTAAAAACAGCTGGGAATCAGAGACTGAAGTTTTAATTCAGCTCTCACATAATCAGGATTGAAGAGAATTTAGTTTTTAGTAAGCTCACAATAGGTGCATTCCTAAATGGATGAGTAATTGAATGAATGAACAAGTTAACGAATGAAGTTACTGGGATATGATGATGTACAAGGATCTCAAATTTTCACAGAGCGTGCCTGAGTCAGGCATCCAAAATAAGATCACACTGAAAAAAGCAAGAATAATAATAGTCAAAAATACCTAACATTTCTGAGTTCTTGTTATACACTCGGGCCTTTGCTAATCACCTAGTACGTATTAACTCAGGTAAACTTCAACCAACTCCATTTTACAGATGAGGAAACAGACACAGAGAAAGTGAGTCCCTCATCCAATGGCATTGCACTTGTAGGTGAAAGTGAAGGTCAGATAAGAGTCTGACCATGATATGTAAGAACAATCAGACAAATGTCAGACATACAAATCTGCTACTTGAAATTGGAGAGAGGTGATGTGGCACGCAGTCCTTTGAAGCAGAATACATGAACAGGAGAGAATGTTCTCCTTTTCATCTCTTGCCAGTTTCTTTTTAGCCTCAGGTCATGTAACTTGAGAAATTTCAGGAAGTCATTTAAGTTCATAGAATGAAGAACATTCAGTTTTGAAACAACTTTTACAAATAATTTTTCTTGCAAACATTTAATTCTGCTGACCTCTAATAAAAATATTATACATACATAGATAGCTACAATCGTCCATGGAAAATACTGAACGAAAAATCAGACTGAGATGAAGGGTAGTTTAAAAAACTCAATCCTTCCTCTGTCCACCATATTCATTTTAAAACTAGGTCTTACTTTCAGTTACATCAAAATTGTCTGACACTGGTGCTCCATCATAATAATACTAATGGTAATCATAAGCCCTCATTTATAGGGCCAATATCAGGTCCCATGCACTGTTTTATTAAATCCTTAACCCAAGCCTGGGAGGGAGGTACTGCTATTGATTTCATTTTACAGATTCATAACTAAAGATTTAAGAGGTTACACAATCCCCCAAGGACAGGTAACAAACAAGAGAGACAGAGCTGGGCTATAAATACAGGCTCTCACACTCCAAATTATCTTGCCTCTTAGAGAGACTCCATTCAGAGCTTATTTTTCACGGAAAATATGATGACAGTGAATTAGAACATTAAGACGCAACTATAATCTCTGATGATCATTCTCAAATTTATATTTCTGAGTTTCATTTGCATAACTCCAAGTTCGAACATTCATTATTGCCTATTTTCCTTCAAACGTATTTTCTTCTCTCTTATATTCCTCAAGAAAATCTATTACCCAAATCAGAGATTTGGGAAAATGTGCATTTCTTTGTGTCATTGCTACGGTTCTAATTTCTCAGCGCACATTCTGAGTGCCTAAAAACAAGGTATTGCTAGGAACTCTGGGTAGTATATAGTAAATTAAGCAGAGTCTACTTGGGAAGATAAAATGCACACTTGCCTGATGAAAAATGAAATTTACACTATAGAGTTGTATACAATAAAACCCATTAACTGCCAGAGATGATATGCCAGGAAAATTCAGGTTACAAAAGATCACCAAGGGAGGGGATCAGAGAGGCTATATGGCGGGGGTGGGGGGGCGGTCTTTAATGAGCCCTTGAGGGATGAGAAGAATTATCCAGGGAATCTGAGCAAGGCATCCAGGTGTCCAGAAAGAGAAAGCAAATGCTTGCAGGTGTGAATGGGTAACAGATGACAGTCAATGCCCATGGACCTAATTGTATGGTAGATACCCACTAAAATGTCACTGAGTAAAAAAAATACATTTCTCAACAATCAAATGGATACTTATCATTAGACAATCATAGTCTTACATTAGAACAGCAGTTGTCATGCTATCCACCATGGGGAAATTAAGAATAATACCGATGCACAGTCTCCACCTCTGGAAATTCTGATATAAGTGGTCTCGGGTGGGCCCTGACACCAGCATATTTTTTAAAGTAGCCAGAGTGAAGCATTACTGGAATTTATTGTACCTTAGCCTTGGTGAATTTAACTGAGTTACGGTCAGTTTCTTCCATGATGACTTCTCTCTGAAGAACACAGAAAAAAACTACCAGTTATGACTAAAGAAAAGGGATTAATGAGCCTCATACTTTGAGATCTTGGTACTTGAACATCATCATGACCCAACAGCATCATTCAATCCTTTATTTGTTCATTCATTGGATTATTTGTCCATCCAGTCAATAGAATATTCTTTGTCTGGAAGAACTGTTTCAAGCCTTAGAGCGAGCAAGCCACCTAAGAATTCAATTTCACAAAATTCAGCAATTTTATTGGAGCTGAGCTGGGGAGACAGCAATGAAAATGCGGCAGCAGAGGTCTCAAGTGTCAAGGAGATTTGGTGGAGCTACTGAGAGTGGTATGTCCAAAGGTCTTGCAAAAGTCACATCAGACAGAGAGAACATCCTCTTTAGGAGACAGAAGGAAGGTCTGTGTGGTTAGACAGCGTTTGGGGGGGCGTAACGGGCACTCCACCTGCTCCCACTGCACTAAGTGATTTCCAGAAAGGACGATATAGTTGATGTCAAGACTATGAGAAGAGGGTGGGGTGTAGGTGTTCTGTGTTTAGGATCCAAGGAAAATCCCTGTGCTTTTGTCTTTTACATGTCTAGATAGGAAAACTGATGTTCAATGATAAAGTCAAGGCATTTGATGTTCACTTTCCTACCAAATCCGTGTCTACAGCACTATGATGTCTTTTATTTTAGTTTTTTTTTGGCTGCGTTGGGTCTTCCTTGCTGCGCGTGGGCTTTCTCTAGTTGCAGCGAGCGGGGGCTACTCTTCATTGCAGTGCACGGGCTTCTCATTGCAGTGGCTTCTCTTGTTGCGGAGCACGGCCTCTAGGTGCGTGGGTTCAGTAGTTGTGGCACGTGGTCTCAGCAGTTGTGGCTCGCGGACTCTAGAGCGCAGGCTCAGTAGTTGTGGCGCACAGGCTTAGTTGCTCTGCAGCATGTGGGATCTTCCCGGACCAGGGCTCGAACCCGTGTCCCCCTGAATTGGCAGGCGGATTCTTAACCACTGCACCACCAGGGAAGCCCAGCACTATGATGTCTAATACTGTCTGTAGTCAGGATTCACATTGCTCTTTAAAAAACATCACCTGTGCCCTTGTGCTGAACCCCCCAGGCACCCACGCCCTCAAACATGCAGTTGGGTTCAGCCAATGGAGGAATCTGTGGGCGGTCAGGAGGCACGAGGTGAGAGGGCTGGGGTGTTTCTCCTCCCTGTGCTCCCCCCTCCTCAGTTATACCTGCAGAGCTGAGACCCTTAGTCACTAGAGCACCCCCAGTCCAAGGCTCCCGATCTCCTGGGCTCTGGAAACACTGTTTCCTCCCACTGCTTCCTCTGATAACAGCCACTAGCTGCCTGACCACCTCTGGCCCGGTCCCTTCGTGCTGCCCACACCTTGGAAAAGAGTCCCTTCATATAAGTCTCTCCAGCATCCTAGCTGAATGTGCCTTCCGTGTCCTGCTGGCACCCTGACGAGAGCAGGTGAGCAGGGGGGGCACATCTTAAAAAGGGCCTTGGAGGCCACGATCAGAAGTTTCTGTTTGAATCAATAAGTGCAGAGGGACATCACTTAGCAGGTAACTGTCATGATCGGATCTTTGTTTCACAAGGTTTCATTCTTTCCTGGTGCATCTGCAGCATGAAAACACGAAGTGCAACATAAATTCCCAATTGGTTGCCCAGCTACAAGGGTAACTTCAAAAATTTTCTTTAAATTATTAAGATGAAATTCATATAACATACAATTAACCATTTTTAAAGTATACAATCAGTGGCATTTAGGGCATTCACCATGATGTGCAACCATCACGTCTATCCATTCCAAAACATTTCCATCACCGCTAAAAGGCAGTTGGTTTATAAAGACACCGTTCTGGAGTTTTTCAGCAGAGAATGGGCTGAAATGAGATGAGGAGTGAGCAGACCAGTGAGAAGCCTACTTCGGATTTCCAGGGGAGACATGATCAGGTCGGCAGAGATGGAGGCGGTCAAGCTAGACCTGGCAGATGGATTGGGTGGAGGGAATGAGGAAATAGAGACATTCCGGCCTTGTGCAACAGAGGTGAGGAGGATTGCAGGACAAGAGGTTTGGAGGGCAAGTGCAGATCGCAGCCTTGGGTGTGTTATCTTTGAGATGCCAATTAGACACCCGGTGGAGATGTCAAGAGGCAGCTGGATGCAGGAGTCTGGAGCGCAGCACCCGAGAGAGACATTTAGATGGGATCTGAAACTGTGGGACTAGATGACGTCACAGAAATAGCGTTCAAACCAAGAACCGAAAGTCCAGGGCTGGTCCTAAGCACGCCTACATTTAGAGTCTGGCGGTGAAGGCATTTTGGCATGAAGAAGAAAAGCACTAGAAAAAATTTAGCTGCACAAATGGTTAACCTTGGAAAACACTGCTCCCAAGAGTCTGAGCTGACACCTTCCTCTGTTAGTTACTGTTTTTGTTTTGTTGTGTTTTGTTTTAATCACAGGTAATCTGAAAGTTCAAGTTCTTTTGTTCCGCGCGTTCATGAAAAACAGCCGCAGTTCTCATTTAAAAGCATCTGTTTTAGGTCCATCAGTGGGTTGACTGAGGACAAATGAAAACGCGTTATCCAGATGATCATTACAGCATGTATTCAGTGACTTTAGGTAGAACAAATGACATGAGGGGATAAAATCACTTATTTTAGGTATTTCCCGAATCAAAGCTGTAGCAACAGAACCAGAGTGTAGCAAAGCATGCATAATGGCAAAGCCTCTGTTATGACTGGAATGTAAAACGTAATAGGATTTTCAGAAAACAATTTAGGAAAAGTGACAATCTTGCTTATTTAAATGCTATGTGACATTCAGTATTATTCCTTCAGGTAAAATTACAAAATTGATAAAATGACTTTTAGAGATACTGTTGAATATGCTGAACAAATGTAGTGGATTTATCTGTTGACTAACCCTTAGGTTAGTGTAAAAACTACACTGTTTCCTGAGAATTGAAGGCAACTTTTCCTGAGTCATCATGCCAAAACTTTGGAGTTTCTAGGCTTTGTCTATTTCAAACCAAATTTTAGAATGCATCTATTTTTTTGACATTAGCAATTTCTCTGTATGGATATATAGACTATAAAATGAATTCTCTTTTACAGTATAGTTAATTCTTATCAGATTTTAAGTTTCCCAAAGTGCATGCTTTGCTATATATTTTAAAGTTTTCTAAGAAAACAATAGCTATTTTTTCTGATTATAAAATTAACACAAGGTAACCTTAAAAACGGTCTATTAAAAAAGGATGAAGGGGGCTTCCCTGGTGGCGCAGTGGTTGACAGTCTGCCTGCCAATGCAGGGGACGCGGGTTCAAGCCCTGGTCCGGGAAGATCCCACATGCCGCGGAGCAACTAAGACCGTGCGTCACAACTACTGAGCCTGAGCGTCTGGAGCCTGTGCTCTGCAACGAGAGGCCGCGACAGTGAGAGGCCTGCGCAACGCGATGAGGAGTGGCCCCCACTTGCCACAACTGGAGAAAGCCCTCGCACAGAAATGAAGAACCAACACAGCCAAAAATAAATAAATAAATAAAATTAAATTAAAAAAAAAAAAAAAGGATGAAGGATAAAGAGAAAAAAAAAGTCTACAGAGAGATATTCAGATTTGAGGGAACACTTTTCTGCACATTTCTCTGTGCTTATCATGCACACACGTGTGTCACTTTACAGAAACAGAACCACAGGACAAGTGCTGTTTAATATGTTTTTTGCACTCAACATATGTCATGGGTATATTTTGATATCAACAAATATCTAGACCCATGTTAATTTTTAACGCCTGGTAATGTTCTATTTGATGGACTGCTTTCATCCAATTGGGTACTGATGGACATTTAGATCATTTCTGATTTTTTTTTCTTTTGCCTGACATTGGCTCCTACTGTGTGCCAGAGAATATTTTAAATACATGCTATATATTAACTCATCTGCTCTGAAGATTTTTCTTAGTAGCTCCTCAATATAAATTCCTAAAACTTGAATTGCTGGATAAAGAGTCTTTACATTTTAAATATTGAGGCATATTGCCAAAATGCTCTCCAGAAAGATAGTAGTCATGACACTTTCACCAATAGTGCCCGTTTTGCAAGCCCTAGCCAACGCTGCATGCCAGCAATCATTTTCACCTTTGGAGATCCAATACCAAACACAGTGTCTCCTTCCCATTGGCATTCCTTTTAATTAAACCTCTTCTTATGAGCATATGAGCTACTTGCATGTTGTTTTTTTGAAATGCCAGTTCATATTTTTTGTTATTGTACTTCCCAATTGGGTCATGCATGGGAACAAACACATAAATAAAGCTACTAAAAGTTGCAAAGCTGTAAAGATCCCGAAGAATTTAAAAGGTATCAGAAGTAGTACTGATGCCCACAACCATGATTTATTCTTTTTATTTCTAATCTTCATCTTTTTGTGACCCTTAGTCTACTGATGCCTACATTTCACTTTTAATGGCACCTTTTAATTCATTTGTTTTCTATGACTAATACTTCTTTTTAAAATCCCGTTGACGTTTGTCTTTGCTGTTTCCCCCTGACATGACTTGTCTACCTTGTGTCCTGCTAGGAGCAAGCTTACGCAATTATAAACAGAATGTGTAAACAGACTTTGAGAACCTGCAGCCAACGGACATGTACAGTTGACAATGGATGTTAACATTTATACACTGCTTCAACGGCAAACTCTTTTTTCTGTTGCCAGAGTCTAAGGCCATAAAGCTCTAGTCATCCACGTTACTAAGTATATCCGTTGTATTGTGTTTGTAGGTTGAAGATGGTAGCATTGGTATGGTTGAAGAGCAGGATAAACTCAATCCATGGAATGAGCTCTTATCTATCTAGTAATTTCTACCCCTCTCTCCACACCATGCTACTCTGCGAAGCCCAGTTTCCTTACCCCAACTTGCTATAATGGGAACTCAGGATCCAGTATCATCCTAATTGGACTCTATTGTCACAATTCTGGTTCATTATTTCTGGCTTAAAATCCCACATCATTTCTAACTTGAAATACCACGATAATCTGACTGTTCTCACCACCTCTGTTTATCCCAAACCAGGCTATTTATTCCAATCCATCATGTCACTGCTGTCAGATTAGTGTTCCTACCCAGCAGTAGGGATTCATGTCACTGCCCTACTCAACAACCATCTGCTTGGCCCCATCACCAACAGATGTAAGGAAAAATGACAGAATAAGAGAGCAAATGACATAAGAGACAGGTGGTAGGATTTGCTGATATGTTTTCCATACTAGTTTCTTATATAAACTCTTAACAAGAGTTAAGGATGGTAACGTTAAAAGACAAGCTCTCTTCTGGGGTCTGAGCTAATGAGGTGCAGGTACACAGTCCTGTGACTGAACGTTATAGACAGATGGCGTTTATAACACCTGTAAAGTTGGGTGAGTATTATATCTCTTAGCTAACCTCAACAAATTCCCAAGCACTTAGATTTTCAGCACGGAGTAAAGAAGAGCTTAGAGTTCTAAGAACAGTGGGTTGTAGATATTCTGTGCCTTAGACTCAAGGAAAATCCTTGTGTTTTTGTTTCTAGGTGTCGAGATAGGAAAACTGATGTTCAATTACAAAATTCAAGGCATTGGATTTTCAGTTTCCTGCCAACTCTATATCTACAATATGTGATATCTAACAAACTGTGAGTCAGGATTCACACTGTTATTAAAAAATAAAAACAGCAAACAAATCCTTGTCTACTCAAGGATCAAAGGCACTACTTAGACTCCAAAGATTTTAAGAGAAAAATAATCAAAATATACGTAAAACATATATGCACTGCAAATGATTAAGAACAACTTTTAACTATCATCTCCTAGAGACTGAAAAAAATATTTATGAGAAGATATTGAGGGTCATCATTTCTTTGGATCTTGCTCAGAGTAATTAGATCCACAATATCATTAAACTACATGGAATTAGCTATTAGAAATGTTTATATCATCCATTTGCATTCTGAAAAATATCTTGCAAAAACAAGTTTTGTGATCTTTGATATTGAGTTGCTCCTTATGGCAATATTTAGATAGCATTGTCAATTATTTTTCCAAGTGAATTATGCTTTGTGATAATAAAACATGTCATTCAATGGAAGGTATCCTTGATTTTATTACAGGAAAATATGCATCAATTTATCTAAAAACTATGTTAAGTTGTTTATGTCAGATAAAGGTATATAAGGTAACACATTGATTCCAGGTAGCTACTGGTAAGGTGGTGGTGAAGACTGTGGTAGTGGTGGTGATGGTGATGGTGGCGGAACTGGAGATGGTGATGGAGGTGGGGGTGGTGATGGTGATGGTGGTAGAGGTGGTGATAATCATGGTGATGGAGGTGGTGATGGTGATGGTGGTAGAGGGGTGATGGTGATGGAGGTGGTGATGGTGATGGTGGTGGAGGGGTGATGGTGGTGGAGGTGGTGATGGTGATGGCATTGAAAGTAATGAAGTAGAAAAGGAAGAGTTGAAAAAGACAAAAAGTTGACCTAGAATTCAAGCTGGGTTTATACTGTTTGAGGTGGTAATGAGATCTCTTTGCCCATTCTGACCCTTGCAATAGTGTTCTGGTATTCTCTACAGAAGGGTTAACATACTTTCACCTAGCAAGCTCCGACTCTGAAATCAGAGACAGACGAGCAGTCACTGAACCAGAGTAAGTCCAGCACTGCTCTAATCCTCTCTCTTAGCAACTGAAAGGAGAACAGTGGTTATTAGCTGAGGAATATGTTTGAGAGCAGATGTGCAGCTTAATAAGGAAAAGCTGGAACAGAGCTTCCAAATTAATCCAGGAGGGGTTTCTTGAGCTCTAACTGTGTGCTGGGTTGAGCACTGTGGATACACAGATGACTATGACACTGTCCCTGCCCTTAAGGAGCTGATGGGTTAATGTTCACAATAGAAGATGATAGCAAATATCTGCTATGCAACGTAAATGGGAAATCTGTCCTATCAGCACTGGCTGGGGAAAGTATGATTAATAATGGCTCACGATGGAAGATGGTACCCACAAAATGAAAGGAAGGGCAAATGAGGAAGCCTGGTGTATCTGAGATGAGAGGAGTCGATGGAGCCTTGTAGAATTTTACAACTTTTAAAAGTGTATGTAAAATTAGAAATTTATAGTTTATAAATTTTCATCATTAAAATTAATTAGACTCAGAGGAGTCACAACTTTTAATCATTTCAACCTAGAAAAGAATATAATGATTGTTATCAAATTAGTGTAAAAGGAAGACAAATATATCATGAATCCTCTATTTAAATTTAGCTGTTAGAAAGATATGTCTTAAAAAAAAAAGACCTATGTTTTAGTGTTCTTTTTGAGACTACATAACTACTATATTTCATAGCTCAAAAATTCTTATTTAAAATTACCCCACCGAGATAACTCGAACATTTTACAATTATTTATTAGTTATGGAGTTGGTTGGTATGTTCTGTAATAAGCAATTTTTCATAGCTTGATTAAGTTTTCTCCATTTCAGATGGGCACATTTTCCTCGATGGAAACATTTCAAGATAAATCACATGGACATTCATTTTAAAGATAAAAGCAGAACACTGTACTGTATTTTCTAAAACAAGGCTATAGTTTAAAAGGGATGTTTTGTTAGAGATGTGGTTTTATGAAATCATATTCTGACCTTCACTCCTAAAAGTTAGTAAGTTTGAGGTCTGAGGACATTTCATCTTATTTATACCCTCCAATTAAAGGTTTAAATTATTCTCAGAATAGGTAAGCCTGGATAATATCTAATTTTATAAATACATGTAATTGGCTTGGAGAAAGCATGTATTGGTATTCTAAGAACTGATTCTATTTAAATAAGAAAGAACTTTTGGTTTGGGACATATGATGTTAGCCTTTCAATGTTCCCTTCTCATCCCAACGTGGCGATAATGACAATGACACACTTTTCACTTGCTGGGAACAATGAACTAAGTACTCTGCTCTTTGAGGAAATAACTTACAACACTGATCTTCATGGAAGGAAGGCTGAGCCTAGGGCGCTCATTCTGTAACTAGCAAAGAAAGTAGGATAATGTGGGCTTAAACTGTAACACACTTATTTCGAAGGTAGAATTCCAGGTTAATATTTAAAGCATTAAAAGAAAAAAAGATAATTGTGATTGGGTGAGAACTCACCTTAAAATTTTAGACACTGAATCATAAATGATGCTCATATGCCTCTCATGTTGTAGCATCTCTGCATCACGGCGCCTGCCAGGAGGCAGGCTGATCTATTGCGGTCTCTGACCCCCAAGGCAGGTAACACCTGTCCCTTCTCCGTCTTTGCCCAAGGGCTCAGCTGGGCAAGACCCCCCTGGTCCTGCTACTCCGCAGCAAACATGGAGCTGCAAGCTGGTTCCTCGGAGAACCCAGCTGAAATATGCACACTTGTTACGATGCGAGCTGACTACTGCCGTAAAGGATTCATGGGTGGCAGGGATGCTGACACAAATCTAAGCTGGTACTTGTGTCCACTGCTGAGTTCAGACAGGACTGGGCACTCCTGGCAGCCTGGAGACATAGAGCTGGCAGAATCTGTTAGAACAGAGGCTCAGGACGTTCTGGGGAAAAACTCAAGCCCTGTGCACCATGGGGACCTAGACGTATCTGGGGAGGTCGGTCAGGCTAGGCAGTAACTGACCAGTGGGGCGGGAAAGCCTCCTAGGAGAGAACTGACTTGAGTGAGAACCAGCCACCAGATACCATGAGCAGGATGCCGTGATGGGGAATGTGGACTCAGGGACCAGAGGGGAAGGCTTTACTTGGATCCGTCTCCAGCCCAGCAAGCAGAAAGGCACAGAAGTAAAGATGGAAAAAAGGTATTTGTGTAATGCCTGGGGCATAAGAAGCTCTGTAGGGGATTCCAGAACAAATTATAATGCAAAGGGCAGCCGGTCATTCCTCCTCTCTGGGTCACATACTACCTCTTAGCTACAGCCTCCTGGGGGCTCAGGGCAGACACCTCTGGGGGTACTTCTCCTAGGGGGCAGCAGGCGAGCCCATGCCAACAGGTGAGCAGTGCATGCCACGCCCAGGGAAGCTGCGGTGAGCCGCGGGGAGGAAACTGCAAAGCTCTGTGGGAGAATTATAAGGTCCCTGCTAAGTCCAGTGCATAAAACAGTTACCCAAAGGGAGCTGGGGACAGCAGTCCTTCTAAGGCAGAACTGAGCCTGGCAGAGTAAGGATAGGGCTGTGCAAGGGACCTAAATGTTTGACAAACCCGGGGCTCCTCGCACGTGTGTGTGTCAGCGTGTGTGTGTCTGTGTAAGCACACCTGCATGGCACAGACACGCTTGCATGAGTGTGTGTATGCCTAGGTAGGCGTGTGTATGGCAGCGCCTTTTGTTTTTTGGAGAAGAGGGATGAATGGGAGACAGTTGGCATTTTAAGTAGATTTACCTTAACTTCAGCCTCTCTCTCCCCCACCCGTGTCTGGGTAACTTTATTCTTCCACATCTCCCAAAGCTCTCAGAACACTTACTGCGGGTGATTCCCTCAACTTACTGCCTTCAGCTGTTACTACTGGTGATCTCTGCCAAGGATTCAACAGTGTTTGTATAAAACAGATACAGCAGAAGAAATTGGGGACAGTTGGAAGACACGATGCCAAGAGTGGCTGTAGGCTAGGGTCCTTGAAAATTTCATTTGTCAGACAATTTGTGGCCTAATGATTTTTTAAAACTAATTTGCATAGATATAGCTGTTTCGACCGCAACTCAGATACTGTTACATTACATCTCGGCCCTAATGGAAGCTGTAGCAAAGCTACCTAGAGATGGCAAGGGGACTCCCTGGGGTAAAAAGACTTTTAATAAGACCCTGATGTTTGGAGGTTCATCTGCAAACTGTAGCAAGGTATCCCTTTCCTTTCACTGATTGTGTGGCTTATTTAGGCAGACTTAGTGCTTGCCTATAGGAAAGTTCTCATCTTGGAATCACATGGTCATTTCTTTCTTTTCAATCCCATTTTCATTAGGTTCAAGTTATAAACACCTAGTTGTGCTCAATGTGAAGTTTATACGTGAAAATAAAATTTCACATCTGTGTTTACATACTCCAATAACTAAGTTAATATCAAGGGTAGTTTTGCAGAAAATTATTAAATTGACAAACTGCTTGAAAATCCTAAATGATGCGTGTTCATCTTATAACCACAACTGAGGGTTAAACACAGTTGTGTTTGTGTTGGGAAGTCTCCTGAAAATGGCATGGAGGGTAAAGCAATTTAACACCATTCCGCCTATAAATGCCTATAAATGTCCTTCGTGAAGGATACATGTGATGGGGGGGTGGGGGGTGTACAAGTGATTACACATATCAGAAAACGTCTTCAGAGTCAAAGGAAAAAGGGGAGCATCTGGAAAAGATACCCCGGAGCTGAGGCTCCCCTGCCAAAGAGAAACGAATGTACTTTTCTTCTCTCTCTCTCTTTTTAAAACTCTTTTCTTTCATTGCCCTGAGCATGCTTGGAACCAATATAAAATTAAACATCTGCTCCATCCAGACTATAAAGCCACTTAAAAAGCACACAAAGAACTGAAACAAAACAAAAACTGCTACAGTTAATATCCAAGATCTCTTTTTATTAATAAAAACATTTTCTGACTGCTTTGGAGTTCGTATTTCCCAGCCTTACATTCCAAGCATGTTACAGCCTCTCACTAACTTTACAGGAAAAAAGTTGTGAATGAAGAATAAAAAACGGAGGATAATGTTTTTTAGTCTAAAAAAAAATCTCAACATAAAATGTGAGGAATGGAAGTAGCTTTTTTACTACTGATACTTATGAATGTAAAATATGATTATAACTATTAAATATCTGGAAATCAGATTAGAATACCTGCTCATGTTTGCTTTTAGTTAGTAACTGCAAAGGTAAGCTTCAAAACTATATTTCTGAACAGAGCAGGTATGCCATTTGAAGACAAAAATCAGTTTATGAATTAAAATCCATTTTCTCTAACAAAAAAAAAATCCAACATGCATGAAAGCCCCATGGAATGTAGGGCAAGTGGCTCTTTCAGCTAATGTCTCTCATTATTTTAAGTACTACATGTATTTGTTATGGGACTGCTCAAGGTGAAGTACTGAATACTTTTATGCTCAAGTTTCCGTGTTTTAAAAGTTATTTGAAAAAATTTCCAAACTTTTAAGTTGGACAGCTGTCATTTGCATAGTAAATTAATTCCTGATGACTGTTTGTTTGTGAATTAAGAGCGTGTGCACGTTGTTTCTCTTTGAAGGGAACAATGCTGGCCCTGGGAGGACCTCCATCAATATTCAGGCGAAGCAGATCAAGTTACATAGAGAATGGTAAAGCACCGTCCTGAGGATACCCTCCCCGCGAAAGGCGCTCAGCTTCTAGAAGGGTAAGAGATTAAAAGGTACACATGGATGGAGAGAGAAGACCAGAACTGTTTGAAGCAGGCGGCCTTGGGCCTTGAGGCGAGGAGAGGGGCAACAACAGAGATACAGAAGGGACTGACTCTGCGGTGCGTGTGTGGGGCAGTGCACACGCTCTCCCACGCATGCGCGGGAGTGACGCACTCGGTTCATTCTCATTGGAGGAGAGGTGATTCTAGGATCACCTAGGGGAGCTTTAACCCCACTACCTTCTGGCCTCGTGTTTTATTCTCCTGCTACAATTATCTGAAAGCCAAACTCATGCCCATCTTTACAACCCATGAGACTCGTACCCCTTTGTCTGAGGGGGATGCGTTCGTTCCAAGATGCCCGACGGATGCCTGAAACCGCAGGCAGTACTGAGCCCTACGTAGAGCATGTTGTTTTCCTATACATATGTACCTATGATAAAGTTTAATTTATAAGTCAGGCACGGTAAGAGAATATCCGAATTGCCAGCATCACTACTCTTGCACTTTGAGGCCACTATGAAGTACAATAAGGGTGACTCAAACACAAGCATTGCGATACCCCGACGGTCCATCTGATAACCCAGCCGCCTGCTGAGTGACTAATGGGCGGGACACGCTGGACAAAGGGGCGATTCACTTCCGGGCGTGAAGATTTCATCACACTGCTCAGAACGGCACACGATTTAAAACTTATCAGCAGTTGCTTATTTCTGGAATTTTAAAATAGTTTCAGACCACGGTTGACTGCAGGTAACTGAAACTATGGAGGTGAACCCTCGGATAAGGGGAGACTACTGTTCAAACACTACTTTCCTCAGTAAGTCTTTCTTGATCTCCTCGCCTGAGACTTCGCTTTGCTCCTGTAAGTTCTTAGGGCTCTTTCTCGGTGCTTACTTTGTACCCATGTGTCTCCTCTCTCATACTTGACTGACAACTCCTTGGGGACACAGCTCATACCTACATCATTTTTATATTTCATGTCATCCACTTGACCTTGCACACAGGGTTGCTCAGGTATACACTGGAGAACCCAGGAAAGAAAGCGATGGACGGGAAGCCTGCCTGCTAAGGACAATTTCCTCATTTCTCTGGGATTACTGGTCTCTATGATACAGGTCCCTGCGTTAAGAAGTCATTTCACAGAGATTCTTCTTCTGGGCATTCCCATGGCGGGGGGTGGGGGGGGGGTGGGGGGGGGCACCTCGTCGATGGCACCCAGCTGCCATGATGGCAAATATACCCTCAGTCATGATGGGCAGCCCACTGGAAGAGAAAGTCTCTCTGTGAAGATAATTTAGTGCACGCAAACCCAAACCGAAGCTTCTCCCTGCCAGGCTGAGTTTCATCCTCTAAGGCAGGGGTCCCCAACCTCTGGGATCTAATGTCTGATGAGCTGAAGTGGAGCTGATGTAATAATAATAGAAATAAAGTGCACAATAAATGCAAAGCTCTTGAATCATCCCAAAACCATCCCGCTACCCCCCACCCCCGGTCCGTGGGAAAATTGTCTTCCACAAAACCATTCCCTGGTGCCCAAAAGACTGGGGACTGCTGCTCTAAGGGACAACCAGGAAGGAAGTTTGTTTTGACCATTTCGTGGAGAATAACAATAAAAACATCTGCTGGGAAGGAAACCAGGTGTTGGGCTGGGGATGCAGACATTCTTTAATTCTCTCCTCTCCTCCAGGATCAGGTGGGGATTTGTGTTCGTTAACACTAGTTAATGTAATTTTTTGTGATAATTGTAGAACAAATAGAGCAAACTCTCAAATATAATTAGGGAAAAGTGCTTCTAATTAACTTGTAACTCGTGGGTTGCAAAGTAGAGCCACAAATCAGTTATGCACTGTCAGACCTAACAAGTAAAACACACTGTACACTTCCATCCGGACAAATAAACAAAGCAAGACACAGTGCCCCTGGCAATACTTTTCCTTTGAACCTTCCGACATGCTGGCGTGCTCTGAAACTTAATTGTAGGTAAGCATGGGTATGTTTCACGTCATCAGCAACCAGTGATCATGGCAGTGAAAAATGAAGACAACCTCAGACAGTCTGGGAACATCCAACACGTTACCTCGGCAGCATGGAAAATGGGGTGCACTAGTGCAATAGGCTCAGATGGGTGCACAGAGGTCCTGAGGAAACCCCAAAAGGTTTTGCAGGGAAGTAGAGGGCTGTGACAGTGGCAAGCCCCATCCCAGCTCACAGTACCAGCAACAACAGTTGCTTACTGCGGGCTGTAAGTTAGGGAACTGTTATAGGCCATTTCTGCTATGTTTGTTAGAAGTCACCCCACTGTTTCTCTCGCACATGGGCAAGCACATTAGAATAAGCGGTAACCTCAAATTCTTTCTAATTTGCAAAAAATGCTAAATGAGCCACATGTTTTCATAACTCAGTTACTATTAGCAACAAACTGTTCTGGCATCTCTCAAATTACGTCCATGCCTCCTAACCCACAGTGGTAACTGTTGGCCTGGAGAGAATAGAAAGTGATACTCCTGAAACATCCATGATCATGAGAACTGCTGTCGGATTTTATTAAAAACGTGGAGTCCCAGGCTATCACCATAGAGATCCTGGGCCTGGAAATCTGTATTTGATTGCTGGGGGTGGGGATTGGGAAATCATTGCTGTAAAGCAGACAAGCACTGGAAATAGAGGACCAGGCATGTACCAGAGCCCAGCGGTGACACAGAGCAACTCCTTTAATTCCAGGCTCAGGGGACCCAGCACAATGATTGGTAAGTGGTGGGTACTGAGGAATGTTCGTTCATCCCTTTCGGGGATACAAGAATGCAGAGAACACCCTGATTCTTAGGTTAGGCACACTGAAGAGCAAGAAGAATGTAATACACAGGAAATAATGTGACATGACAGCTTTAGATACACTCACTGGTGTTCTGCCCTATGGAACGTGTAATAAAGAAGGGTTGTAGAACTGATTTACAGTCAACGTCTTATCTTACCATAACATAAGGAAGCATAAACTCCTTTAAAACACTGTATATCAAAATGTCTTGCTCATTGGAACACAGGTGCCACTATCTTGGTCGTTAATAAGAGAGCCACACTCTAAAGAATGTGATCTATGACGGGAAGAAGGCTGGGTTTCTAAAGACTATGGGACACAGCTGTGTCATCACCTACAACCTTCAGACTTCATTTACGGGAGAGAAAGAAACGTCCATCTTAGTGAACACAGCTTTATTTGGGGCTTTTCATTTTTTTAAGCTGAGCTTCTTTCCAAGTAATAAATTCCCATCACTTTCTGATCTCCTTAGCCTGCTTCATTTTTCATCACGGTACTTGCCACTCCCTGAAATTACAGGTTTATTATCTGTCTTGTCCACTGCAACATAAGCTCTATGGGGGCAGGCCTCTGAGTTCCTAGCTTGAAACATTCTGCAATGGTTCTGTTGATGCATATTGAAATTACACTTAAAGTCTTGCTATAGTTCACTTCTTTTCTTCGAAATCAACTGAAGTCCACGATCTCTCCCAGCCGTGCCCTTTTTTTCTCTCTTTCTCCATCCAGCTCCCTGGAGCACAGGTACCACCATCTTGGCCATTAGGAGGAGCACCATACCCTAGAGATGGTCTCTGGCTAGAAGGTACCTGGGTACTTATTCCTATATGCCAAGCACCTAAACCTCACTGCCACATAGTAGACACTCCACAAGCATTTGCTTAATGAATAAATTAGACCCACGGCCTACAGACCTCCTTCAATCTCTAGGACTAAGAGTAGGGGTGGGCAAGAAGTTAATGGTCTAAATTTCCTAATTTGATTAGGTCTGGTTGGAGAGGAAATCAGAAATCAGAACTAGCGCTGAGGTTTGTTTTTGTCTTTTGGATATATATATATTTGGATATAACTGGGCAATCTACTACAGAGAGAGGTAACCCTGAAAATGGTTAAAATGACAGAGGATAAGAGCAGACATCTCTATAAAAAAATGTGTGAGATACAAAGTTGGTTAGGAGATGAGCTGGGGTCAAGAGGCAGACGAAGCACAAACACTGATTTCTTCCCGCCTTCAGGGATCCATTAGAATTCACAGCAATGGGTTGGTGGGGAATGAGTCTTCCCCAGGGCCATTGTTTCCTTTCTCTGAATGGAGCCCAATTAATGTAAAACACCACACCCCTCACTCCTTCTTCCCCGGGAGTGCAGGGACTGATTCAAATAGTCAGTGGGCACGCGGGGCTTGGATCAGCTCCGTCAGCTCCGTCCTTCTTCCTCTCGGGAATGAGTGGCCACGGGGAACTCTGGTTCCCCTGGGCTCCACGGGATGGGTCCCTGGAGGCTGGTGGCGGGGGAGGAAGGCTGCCCTGGTCCCTCTGCAGCCTGTGCGTTGGTGGATACCTCTGCCTAATTCTGAGCTTCTGGATTAGCAAAGCTGCTGGGCAAACAAACCTGCAGCCTGGCCTCCCATCTGACCCCTTACAGTAAGGAGTTGATAAGGTGGCTTCCCTCTTTATTGCCTTCAGAACTTGGCTGTGGAAGAGACGGGGTAATAGAGGGTCCTATGAACTATGACCTGGGTGCCAGCCACTTGCTTTTGTGTATAATGTTTTATTAAAACACAGCCACGCCCATTTGTTTACATATTGTCTACAGCTGCTTTCACCCGGTATTAGAACTGAATAGTTGTAGCAGAGACTCTATGGCCTACAAGCTAAAACAGTCACCACCTGGCCCTTTACAGAAAAAGTTTGCCAACTCCTGTTCTGGAATCTAGAGGAATGTTAGAAAAGCACGTCGCTGCTAGAGTGCTTTCAGGTTCAAGGGCAAAGGGAAAGTCAAGGGAACGCAGAACTCAATTCCAGCAAGCAATGCTCTCCCTACGCATGCTGGGAAGCAGAGTGTCCAACCGAGGAAGCCGGTGTAACAGGTGGAAACTCAACTGAGTTCTCCTGAAAGGTATGGGGCACGAGCAGAGGGGAATGCTTCGCAGACATGCATCCCATCACAGCGGTTAAAAGGAAGACATGGATCTCAGGGCCCAGAACACGAACAGAGACAGAGACTTGAGGAGCGCAGAGCAGAGGTGCTCCTGGAAGCACCCTTTTCAGCGACATCAACAGTGTCTTCAGGGACTTCCCGGGTGGTCCAGTGGTTAAGACTTCCCCTTCCAATACAGGGGGGTGCAGGTTCGATCCCTGGTCGGGGAGCTAAGATCCCACATGGCTCGTGGCCAAAAAACCGAAACATAAAACAGAAGCAACGTTGTAACAACTTCAATAAAGACTTTAAAAATGGTCCACATCAAAAAAAAAAAAACCTTAAAAAAAAAAAAGAAAGAGTGTCTTCAGTCTGGGAATCTTTGGAGGGTGATTCCGCACCCTGCCTGGGGCTAGGCGATTTCACAAAGTACACAGCAGGGAAAGAGCTGTGTGGTGCAGGGTTGAGAGACATCTGTGAACAAGTGAGCGCGGAAGGCATGTCATCAGACGGCACGCACGCCCTCGGCGCAGAGCTGAGACACCCAACTCCCAAAGAGGAAATGAACAGTCAAAGGTTTCAAGCACGTAGGAAGGGAAAGGAGCCCCATCTGATGACACGTGCTGTGGTGGGTCTGTGCTGTGTCACCCCGCAGAGCTGCAGCCACGCCTCCCAGAAGTCCCGTCCCTGCACGTTCCAGGTTGAGGTCGGCAGGGGAGAAATCTGCAGGCAATCTGGAAGGTTCGGGGAAGCAGAAGGCGGTGAACGCTGGAGGCTGGGGGGCACCGTGCTTCCCCATGTCCTGGGCCAGGCAAAGGGCTATGGCAAAGGGCGCCAGCTGTCGTGCGTCTCTCATGTAGCCAGTGTGAAGCCAAGGAGAGGCAGAAGAGGGCGCCAGGCTGTCCTCACGGGTGCCTGCTGGCCCTCGCTCTCCCCTGCTTCATAATCAGCTTTCCTTCCTCATCTTTACCTGCCGACCTACGTCAACTTCAGCCCCAGCACCAGACACAGAGGTACAGCCTTCCGCAGACTTCTTCACCAGCTCCTGCTGGGATGTCAGGTCTCGTTCTGATAATGAATCCCTTTCTCCATACCACTCAGTCTGCTCACACTTCTCTGCTCAAACCCCACCTGACACACCTGGTGAAGGCATCTAAATGTTCCAAGAGGGCAGCGACGTATACAATTCCAATTTCCCAAAGAGGGGACTATATGCATGAATGCATAACACCTAGATTAATCTTTTGCTGGGATTTTTTTCTCCTGAGTCAATTTAAGTTCACCCATTGTGGACTCTGGAAGCCAGGTGCCACCAGACTGGCCTCATCGGACTCACTGAATCCAAGGAGATCTTCATTTACTCATCTTTCCTCTGATACTGTGGTTGGCAAAATAATGGTCCTCCAACAATGTCCACATCCTAACCCCCAGAACCTGTGAATATGTTACCTTATATGCCAAAAGGGACTCTGAAGCTGTGATTAATTTAAGGATCTTGAGATGAGGAGAGTCTCCTGGAGATGCCGGTGGGCCCAATCTAGTTACGTGGGTCCTTAAAAGCAGGGGACCATTCCAGGCAGCAGTCACGGGAAATGTGACTGTGGAAGACTCACCAGTGATGCCATGTTGCCAGTTTTGAAAGTAGAGGAAGTGGGTCACAGTTAAGGGATGTGGATGGCCTCTAGAAGCTGGAAAAGGCAAGGCCTGTCCCCCCTAAAGTCTCCAGAAAGGAACACAGTCCTGTTGACACCTTGATTTTAGCCATTTTAGCCCAGTGAGACTTGTGTTGGACTTCTAACCTCCGGAACTGGAAGATAATAAATTTGCATTGTTTTAAGGGCTCAATTTGTGGAAATTTGTTGTAGCGGCAATAGATAATCAATAGGACTTCAGTAAGTGACTGCCATGGCCTTGACTCCGGCTGGTCCTGGGTACCCACCTGTGTCTGGGATAACCGTTCTTGAGGGCCGAGGGTGGCTTCTTTCTTAAAGGTGATGGGCACACGCCAGGGTTCACATCCTTAAACAGTGAGATGAGTGGGAGCTGACACTGAAATAATGCATCTTCTGAGGCCCCTGCAAGTATGTCACCAGTTCCAGTGGGAGGTAGCCCCTGTTGCTGAAGAAACCAAACCCCAGAGAACCCTTCTGGCAGAGACTATGCAGAATAAAGAAGTTGGGGAGGATGGTTTTTACACTTTAGTTAACTTAAGAATTGTGGTCTTTGAACTTTAACACACAATGACAAGAGATATTGATTTTTAGGCTTTAATTCCTTTGAACTTTAATGTCTTTGGACTTCAACATGAAAGTGGATTTAAACTTTGATTTTTAATTTCTCCTTGGGAATTTGGTATTTGGTGGGGATTATATTAAAATTCAAAGCATCTCTACATTGCTGGCATTTCATTACTTGAATGTCTCTGTTCATTTTTATCTTTATGATGATGCTTAACATTATTGCAAAACCTCTGATATGCTATGTTGGATAACATGGCTGGACATTATGTGGGATAAGAAATAAATCTGGGTTTTAAGTTTAAATCTTGGGAAGACAGTGACCCCGGATTGACTGAAATAATGTGCTATTCTGACCCATTTCAGTACCGCTTGGTATAATTTATAAAATGCCCACCAGGAGTCCCAGGTGAAGACCAAAAAGCCCCAGGAAGATGGAAGAAAGGCTGCTTTGACAAAATGCTTGCCTCCTGCTTTGGAGAGATGAGCCAAGCCTCTGGCTGATCATAGAAATAAAATAAGAGAAAAAAAAAAGGCTGGAGGATGTTAGTGGGGAAAAATGCTTCTCCTCCGTTCCAATGTCTCCTTCCATAAAGGGTATTTGTTACACCCCAGAGTTCTTTTGAAATAGTAAGCCCACTGGCTAACAGACACAGAGTAGTGCCTCCAACCTGGCTTCCATCGGCAGTAGAGATAATATTTAGTAATATTTACACTTTGTCTACCAGACTCATGGTTTTGGAGGCTAGAAATCCAAGATCAAGGTGTCGGCAGGCTTGGTTCCTTCTGAGGCTGTGAGGGAGAATCTGACCATGCCTTTCTCCCGGCTTCTGGTGGTTTACTGGGAATCTTTGGTGTTCCTTGGCTTGTAGAAGTATCACCTCGATCTCTGCCTTCATCTTCACATGGCATTCTCCCTGTATGTGTCTGTGTCCAAATTTCCTTTTTTCATAAAGACATCAGCTATATCAGATTAGGGGCCTATCCTACTCTAGCATCCTAACTTAACTAATTACATCTGAGTCACGTTTTGAGGGTCTATGGGTTAGGACTTCAACATATGAATTTTGAGGGCATATAACTCAACTTTGGAGCCCTTTGGAGACTAGGCATTAAATCAAATGACCTAATGCTAGTAAGTAAAATAGTTAAACTGAGGCCTGTCTCCTTAATTAAAAGAAAAGACTATTTGGGTACACGAAGCATAAAATGAAAAAATATACTCTGCTCTTGGAGAAGTAGAACTCTTAAGGACACTTGCTTTCAACCGAAATAAAACTTATTTATTAAGTTTTATGGTTTAATAAAGATTGTTTTATTATGATTTGTAAAGCATTCTGAAATCTTTAGTTGGGCATTTCAAAATTTAGGTTATTTCCATCTTTAGGGAGAGAAAAATTGCATTAGTCAAGCCCAAAGAACAGGCAGCAGTTCTAATCAAGGTTTATTTGCTTAGGAACATTTCAAGTAATGGCCAGCATAAAATAGCTTCAACTGGATTTAAATAAAATTCTGATCATCATCTCACAGTAATTATTGCATAGGAAGAAAATTATTTATTGCAAGGCCTAACAGGCAGTGGCAAAATATATTCTGCTATGAATAGATACTGAAGTGCAAACAGGCAGCTGTTTTTTTTAAGCAAGCATGGTTAGGTGTTGAATGTAAATGCATGTAAATACCTCAATTTTTAACGTTTTATTATTGTTCAAATTGTTTGCCAAGGAATACTCAGTAAATAATGTAAAGTTCTGCAAAGTCATTTAGTTCTTTTAGTCTTTTATTTTTTATAATTTGTTGCTCTCGATCCTTCTGGATATAGAGCTTAAGTCTAATCTAAAGTCTGGTTTATAAACATGCTTTATTTTTTTTAAATCACTAAAATTGTTCTTTCGAACATTTGTTTACAAAACATCCTAGTTTGTAAATATCTAGAGACAAATTCAAAGCGTCTGTCACCCTCCCTTCCTCTATAATTTTTTTTTCAATGCACACCTGTTTTCACAAATTCACTAACAGGCAGGAAGGAAAATACAACAGAAAAAACTTCGTGTACTAGAGGGGCCTGGGATGTCTTTATTCCTTGCTGAACGATTAGGTCTGCCAAAGAATTACAAAGGAAGTAATGGGCAGAGTTGTTTTGTTTGAATCACTGTTTTTTTGATCCATGCACAAGTCTCTAACCTAATTCCAAAAAGGTTTTGAGGAGGGTCCTTGTGACAACAGAACTGCAGTGATCCTTTTACCCTCTACTCCACCCTCCAAAGCCACCACCTCTTTTTTTTTCCATAAATTTATTTATTTATTTTTGGCTGCGTTGGGTCTTCGTTGCTGCGCGTGGGCTTTTCTCTAGTTGTGGCGAGTGGGGGCTACTCTTCGTTGTGGTGCGCGGGCTTCTCACTGCAGTGGCTTCTCTTGTTGAGGAGCACGGGCTCTAGGCGCATGGGCTTCAGTAGTTGTGGCACGCCGGCTCAGTAGTTGTGGCACACGGGCTTAGTTGCTCCACGGCATGTAGGATCTTCCCGGACAAGGGTTCGAACCCGTGTCCCCTGCGTTGGCAGGCAGACTCTTAACCACTGTGCCACCAGGGAAGCCCGCCATCACCTCTTTTTATGCTCATCCAGTTAAGCTTCTAAAACATGGACACGTTTGCCAGGACATCTCTTTTAATGATTAGCAGCCAGTAACGCCAGGGTGTGACAGTTCACAGCAGGGTCCCCAACCATTACAGCAGGCGCTGGCAGAAGCATCAAGGTGGCTGTGCTGGTGTGGGTTAGCTGACCGCCAAGCCTGCACGTGCAGATGTCCAAGGCTTAGCACACACCCGACGCCCACAGACATTCAAAAGCATTTGAGAAATGAGCAGCTAAGGAATGAGCGAAAGGCCCGCACTCACAGAGGAAGGCTTACTGGAGGAGAAAGTTCATCACACTTGGGCAGAGACTGAAACCGAGCAGGACCCGGTGGGGCTCCTAGGCACGGAAGCCTTTCTGTGTCCCCTCCTCCCCGCCCCGGCCCCGTTCCTTGTTTGTAGGGAACGGACTGCAGCTTCCATGACCTTCCCTGGGTCCCAAAGGGCAGATTCAAACATTTGCTAATCAGAGAAGGGAGGGAACATAGAGACAAGGGAGGAACAGCCAAGAATCAACAGTGCAGCATTGGGGCAGGGCGCTGGTTCACCTCAAGGAATATACATAACGATATCTTTTGAGCTCTTTATAGAATTAAAATCCCCAATAAATGGAAGATGCCAGCATTCTTCATTCTCGAGAAGACCACCTGAGGCCAGATTAAAAGGAACCAGAGAAGTTCATCAAGAAGATCGCCTGAGACCAGATGCAAGGAGTGCAGGCCCTGCACACACCCTAATCTTATCAGCAACCCCACCTTTGAACTATGGCTATAAAACTCCTCACCAAATGCCCCTGGGTTAGGATGCATGGGGACACACAGGAGCCTGCTGTGTCCCCTTGGCCTGGCAAAACAATAAAGCTATTCTTTTCTACTTCACCCAAAACTCTGTCTCCGAGATTTGATTCGGCACCGGTGCACAGAAGCCGAGTCCAAGACTCTCAGGGGAGAGGAAAGAGGATAACACATAAGAGAAATGGAGGACTGGATAACCTTGAAGTTAAATTGGGTTGGCGGTACTAAAATCATGGCTTCTCAAAGCTCTGCGGGAGCCAGCGGAATCCCAGCTCTCACAGCTCACTTTGGCGGTTGACCATGGCTGGTGCTGAAGATGAAAATGACTCTCTAAGCCTCTCGGAGGTGAATCCCTTCGCCTCATTTGACTTTTTCTTCAGGCAGTGGAGTCAGCTTTGGCTAGATTTGCATCTTGCCACTCTGTTTAAATGGAAATCAGCGAGCCTGGCAGGCTTCCAGGCGGCCCCAGGTTTCCACCAGCGTGGAAATTTAGAAGGCTTTGTCACTAAAGACTGACCTGCGGGGGCGATTCCTTCCATGCTGGATTGCTCTCCTAGATGCTTGCCTCGGACTTCCTTTCCTAGAGGGGTAGCTTGGCCAATGTGCTTGTTCTTTTTCAACAGCATCCACCGTGGCAATTCCCAAAACCAGGAGCTTCAGCCAGTCTAAATGTTTTGACAACCTAGTTTTCTTTGAAAAAGGTGAAATTCATGCCTGAAGTTCAGCCGGGCACAATAAGACCCTGCCTCTGGAAAGGCAGAAAACATCTATTGACGTAGCAACCACTGTCACCCTGAATCCATTCGGCTCTGATGGCTTGGATGGCGTCATAGCAGAAGACAGCATTTTTTGTAGGAGAGAGTCTGGGCCACAAGCTCATGCTGATGAGGAAACAGCGGGTCATGATTTGATAATGGGTGCAAACTTTTGTTCTCCTCAAAAGGAGCAGAATAAGAGGCATACGTTTTCTAGGTATAACAAGTCCAAGCATCTTTCCTACAGCCGAAGCTTCACCAGGAAAGGAAACTTGTGGACATTCTGAAGAGTTTCTCTGCCTTTGATGTCTCCAAATGGGGCTCACACAGAAATTTTTGATGCTGCTCAGGGGCACATAATGAGTGACACCCAGCATCTGTCAGAAGCAGAGCTAAAGGCAAGGGAGGCGCCAGCCTTCGTTTCTTTCATAGCAGCTTCAAATATCACAAGAAGCGCAGGGCGTGCTGTGGTAGACAGCGCCATGGGGCACAGGCACTGCTGCCATCTCCTTTCTGATTGAAGCCATCAACACCTCAACCTTTTGCATGGGGCTGAGTTTCTCTGGCAATGAGATAAGCCATCACAGAGAGTGCTTCAAGACAAAGGATTTGTGCTGGAGCAAATCCAAATTTTGGTAGAATCCAATTCTTTTCAAATCATGAAATGGATGCGTAAGTACACAGCAGGGTGTTCCTTTAGTTGTGTTGGCCTCATACATCCACTGGCAAGGAAGCCAATACACAGAAGCACCATGGTGTTTGTTTTCCTTCATGCACGTTGAGTCCTTTCACTTGCAGGCATTTCCAATTTAAACATGATCCATAAAAATAAGCACAGGTGTTCATAACTTTAATGGCAGGGTATGCTTTCAGTTATTTCACTCATCCCCAAACTATCCTACACATCATAATACGTGCATAACAACAGTTTTTCCTTCCCTGACCATGTCACCCCATGCTAGTTTAGTGTGAAACATTACTATCACAACACAACCTTTGACAACTTTTTTTTTCCCCACAAAGACAATCCTCCACTTAGAGAAAGAAAAAAGAAAAAACAAAAGGAAAAAAAACTGGGAGTCTAGTTCTAATTTAGCTAAGAGTGCAAAGGAGATGTGACAATAATCTTAAAGGGTGTAAGTTAAAGAAAATATGCTGCAGCTGGGAGTCCTGACCCAAGAATGAACAAGTATTTATGACTCTAGCTTCGGTAATGTATTTTCTTAAATGAGCAGGTGCGCATATGCTCATCAGCATAGTTTCAAGGAACTTTTAGAGTCGAGACAGAAGGTCAGTGGAATCATGGATAATTAAAAGATCCTTCTCTGAGAGTCAACCTTGCAATCCCCTTGCCAAATACTTGAAGGAGTACTTTGATGAGCCAGAAAACAACTATCACATAGAACAGCAATATATGCATTTATATATATAATCAAGAAGAGTGATTTGAAATTCTGTACCGAGACCACCGATACCCATAGCCCTCCAACAAGTAAAACTGCACATTTAAAAAGTGAGGGGCAATAGCAAATGACTAATGTTTCCTGTATCCATACATATTCCACAAAGGCATGTGCTAAATGCTTTACATTTTTTCATTGATTAATCCTATGGCTCTATAAGGTAGTTACCATAATTATGTCCATTTCACAAAACTCCAAAGTCCTATGCTCATGGAAAGGCTTTCTCTCATGATCACTTTTGAGAAATTCCTTAATCTGTAATATTATATAACCTGGGGGCTTTTACTAGGCATAAATATTTTATCCAAGAAATTAACTGCTAAGTACAATAAGCTCTCTATTATTAACCACACTCCAAGCCAGAAATATACACCTGATTACCAATAACTCACATGCCCTGTCCTTTCATCAATTATGATTAATGTCATTCTAATGATGACCCATGGGTATTGTAAGATGTCAACTACTTCTAAATCAAATGACAAAGACTGAAATACGGTCATTGAATTTTAGGAGGGTTATGTTTACTGGATGCTAGTTATTTAATATGACCCATCTACCGGCGTGACACCTGGAACCCTTTCATTCACGTTTGTTATTTACAGAGACACATCGGGACGACTGGTGTTATTAGCTCTCAGAGAGGCAGGAACCATAATACTTGGTGAGCACATTGCGACCGTGCTGGATGATGGGAAATTTATCTGAGAGTCAGTCATGCCGTTAATAAGGATTCTGACCTGTGACCAGCTCCCGGATCTCCAAGTCGGTGGTCTTGCGGAGCAACCTGACCAGCGCCGGGATGCCGCCACAGTTCTTCAGGGCGATTTTGTTGTCATCGTTGGCTTTCCCATACACCAAGTTTCTCAACGCCCCACAGGCACTACGGTGGACTTCCGTCATCCGGTGGTCCAGCAGGTCCACCAGGAGCTGAATACCTCCTTGTCTCCTTATCTGAAAGAGCAAAGGAGAAAGGAAGGTTGCCTTAGAGAGGATGATTTCACTATTTAAACCCCAACAGGTTTCCCATATGAGGTAGTTGCTATCAATACAATTAATTACACTGAACTGAATGAAGGCCTTTTACAAAGGGAAAAGAAAACAAATTATTGTTCTCTTCAGATTCTATTGCTTTTACTTGTTTTAATATCCTCCCAGTAAAAATTCAAATGCATTTCCTTTCGAGGCGCAGAATTTTGAAAAGGTGATTTTAACCTCCTAATGGGTGTCTCAGCCATTTCTCTCTATAAAAATATGACACGGGCTTCCCTGGTGGCGCAGTGGTTGAGAATCTGCCTGCTAATGCAGGGGACACGGGTTCGAGCCCTGGTCTGGGAGGATCCCACATGCCACGGAGCAACTGGGCCTGTGAGCCACAACTACTGAGCCTGCGCATCTGGAGCCTGTGCTCCGCAACAAGAGAGGCCGCGACAGTGAGAGGCCCGCGCACCGCGATGAAGAGTGGCCCCCGCTTGCGGCAACTAGAGAAAGCCCTTGCACAGAAACGAAAACCCAACATAGAAATCAATCAATCAATCAATAAATCTTTAAAAAAAAAATGCCACATACTCAGGACATGAAGCAGATGGACGGGCAAAAGAATGCTTCTCACTCCTAAGACTTATTAAATGTAACCGCTGTCTTAAAGGGCTGCAGGATTGCTGTACAAAATGTGAAAATTATGCTTAATAGGGGAATGCTCCCAACCTTTCAAAGGAACCAGAAGCCAAATGAAAAACCAGAAATGACACAAGTCTTTTCATCTGAGAAGACCTGGAAACTAAGAATGTCACCCACAATGGCAGCTGGTCTGAACACTAGGACCAAGTCATGTTCTGTGTAACGTAGGTATTTGATTAATAACAACAGTAAAATAATATTACATTTGGGTGTTCTTTTTACCCAAAGAAAATGTTTTTTTTTTATTTTAAATAAGTAAATGAAAAAAAAAGAAGCCCTTGCGCTATGTTTCCAGATGTGTTTTCTCCTTGCTGTCCTTTAATAGCCAGACCCATTTCAAAATTTAGACTTCAAACAAATTGTCTAGTTAACATACAGACCATTTCATGGAGTTTTCATTAGCAGAGCTGTATTTGAATATTTCTGCATTTGGAAGAAGAATACATACAATTCACTCAGTAATACTCAGTAATATTCTTTCCTTTTTTTAACCTCAATATCCCTCAGGGGTTGAAGAATTATAATTTGGCATGAATGGATATAATCTGACACCTTCCCTACTTAGTTTTCTGATTACAGAAAACTCATTCATCCCATAGATGTGCAGGGGCACAGGGCTGGATCCCCAGACTCTTTCAACGGTGCTCCAGTGCCATGCTCTCCAGGAGGCCACTCAGCTACACTATTTAAAACTGCCATCTGAATCACACCACCTCCCTAATCCAGCAGTCTTGTTTCACCTTAATCTATCATAGAATCCTTCATAGCATTTGTCCTAACTTCTTTATTACGTTTCTTGTTATTGTCTGTCTTCTGCTAGAATGTATATTCTTGGAAGGCAAGTCTCTTTGTCTTGTCCATTGGTAGATCCCCATCCCTATTCCAAGTGCAATGCCAGGCACATAGTAGAAGTTCAGTAAGTATTTGAGTAAATGCGGAGGGAGCGTGGATTACTTGTTACAGCAGTGTTTCTTTCTCAGGTCAGCTAACTCAAAACTGAGTAATATTCCTCTTTAAAGGAAAACAAAACAAACAAGAAGCCCTTTTGTAAACATCTAAGAATGTCTCCAAGGGGCTACTGCAGCTCTTCTGGGACCAGCTTACAAAAAAATGAGGATGCATGTCTCACACATAAAGTGGACCATCTCATGATTCAGAATATGCCTGGAGGAATTATTTTCATCCATCAACCAAATGAAAACAGAGCAAGTTGAAATCCTCCCAGAACTCATGGACTCTAAGTCCCTAATTTAGAAAATATGACTGTGGTATCACACCTCCTGTGAGATCAGGACCAGGGACAGAGGAGAGGAGAGGAGACCTCCACACACCTCCACCCCCAGAGGGGGACAGGGGTGTAGAGACAGGCGTTCATGTCCCCAAGGTGCCTGTACAGTCTGCATTGGTGACAGCACCGGTGGAAGGTGGCTAAAGGGACCATTGGGGCAATTAGAAAAAGCTACCAAAGGATCAGAAAACCACTTTTTCTCAACTTACAGTTTGACCCAGGGCCTGCTTGGCACTCACCCAAGAGAGATGAAGTCTATTGCTATACACGTGTCCCGTAAATACATCTGAGCTTTAACACATGCATTTTATTTTTATTTCCATTTGTACAAAAAAGGTTAAACTATGAATGTCATTTTCTCAATGTGTTTGTGTTTGCATGTATGTGCTGTACGTTCAAATTATCTAGGTTCAATTATTTTAATAATGATGAAACTATTATAAAAGTGGTAATAAAGCCATTCTTACAGTTCACCAATTGATTATGTATTAAAGGTAAATGGTACAGTAAATCCATCTCTCTACCTTAGTTATTCTGTATATTATAGTTAAGATTCCTAATTTATGATAATATATTTCCCATTCATATAACTTAATGAATTAAGCTATTAAAATACTATTCCAAAGCTTTAAAAGGGAAAATGTATTCAAAATGAAGGCAATATCAATTCTTAATGTATGAGAAAATGCTGTTTTCAGTGTGACCCTCATGAATGCCATATATCCAAATTTATAATGAAACCTTCAATTCTATTTTAACCCATTTAGAGCAACACAAATACGATGATAAACTTTTTCATTTGCTCTTATTTTGAGGGTCACCGGATCATCAATATACAAAAACTTTTGTTTTCTTGGGACTGAATTTTACCTAAGCATATGAGAATCCTACTTCAGTTTTCTGAAGCCAAACATTCGTCAGAGTTGACCGTCACAGACGTGAATGTGATGGTCAGGTCCTTGGTTCTGCCCCTCCTGCAGCCTCCCCGCTCCCAGCAGGACCCGAAAGAGAGCCGTAGGGCAGACTTTCCATTCTCTCGCAGGGTCCTTACTCCTTGCAGGACCTCTGGTGGTACGGATGGGTCCAATGCTGCCCTCTTCACCTCCCCTCTGCTTTTCCCCTGGATCCTCCCTCTCTTCGACTTCTCCTGGCATCCAATTCTTCTAGTTTCTTCTTGTGTCCAACCTTAAACTCTTATAAGGCTCCAAACAAACCCACTGCAAACATTAACAAAGTACAACTCTCTTTGAAAGATGATCAGGGGAAACTCTCCTTTTTAAAAAGGTACCTTTACTTCCTCTCCCACTATTTTTCTTTAAAGCAGTCTATTTTTCTTTAATCCTCCCCATCGATCACTCCACATCCCAGAGGCGGGGCCCTTGTTTTGGTCCCCGTGCTATCATTCCAGGCCAGTGCACCCTTACTTCTTCCTCCCTTCGTCGTCCTCATGCGGAATTCTTCAAAAGTCAAATCTTAAGAAATTCTAGGTTTACTATTATTGAAACCAAGTCAATAAAATACTATATAATATTATATCCAATCTCTACAAATCATAACAAAATCAAATCCACTAGCAGAATGCCTGTCATAGAGTGCTGAGTCAATAAATATGCATCAGGTGAGTGGAAGAATGGTACAGTGCTTATCGTTTGTCAGTTTCCTTCTCTCTCTTTAAAAAGTTTTTTTTAATAGACGTTATTTTTCAGAGCAGTTTTTTGTTCACAGCACATTCGAGCAGAAAGTACAGAGATTTGCCATGTACCACTGTCCTTACACATGCATGGTCTCCTCCATTACCAACATCCTCCCCAGAGCCCTACATCTGTTACAATCTGTGCACGTACACTGACACACCATTATCACCCAAAGTACACAGTTTACATTAGGGTTCACTCTTGGGTGTTGTACATTCTGTGGGTCTTGATAAATGTATAATGACATGTATCCACCATTATAGTGTCACATAGAATAATTTCACTGCCCTAAAAGCCCTCTTTGCTCTGCCTGTTCATTCCCCCCCACCTCCTCGCTAACCCCTGGAGAAATCACTGATCTTTTTATGGTCTCCACGGTTTTGCCTTTTCTAGAATGTCATCGAGTGGGATCATCCAGTAAGCAGCCTTTTCAGAATGGCTTCTTTCACCTAGTGTATGCATTTAAGATTCCTCCATGTCTTTGCACGGTTTTGACAGCTCGTGTTTTTTTAGTGATGAATCACATTTCACCGTCTAGATGTAACATAGTTGATCCATTCACCTACTAAAAGACATCTTGGTTGCTTCTAAGTTTTGACAATTAGGAAGAAAGCTGCTATAAACATCTGTGTGAAAGTTTCTGTGAGGACATAAATTTTTAACTCCTTTGGGTAAATACCAAAGAGAGCTACTGCTGGGTTGTACAGTGAGAGGATGTTTAGTTTTGTAAGAAACCACCAAACTGTCTTCCCAAGTGGCTGTACCATTTTGCATCCCAGCAGCAGTGAATGAGAGTTCCTGTTGCTACACCTCCTCGCCATCATTTCGTGTTGTCAGTGCTCTGCATTTTGGCCATTCTACTAGATTGTAGTAGTATCTTATTGTTGTGTTTCTTTCTCTTTTCATTCTGACTGTGTGATTCCAATTTATTTACATTAATACAAATGATTGGAAAAAAACTATCAATACTGAAATATATATAGGGAAACAATAGCTTGAGTTGGATCTGGACTGAACAAATCTCACATCTCCTACTTTCTTGAACTTGACAGGGAATGACTGGAAAGGGCTTTTCATACATAATCTGATTAGACAATCTTAAATTAGTTTATTAAATGGTTCTTTGATACATGGCCCACTTTAGTTCCTGTGCCAATAGCTCATGTTTATTTCTCTGCTAAACTGTGAACTTCAGGAATTTAGATGGAGAGAGTAATCTATATAAGAAGTAAGAAAGTTGGAGGCTGATGAACCCCATACCCAGGGGAAATAAAAATGAATTAACCAATCAAACAAAGCAAAACTTCGCCCTGCTACCTGTCATTTTAGGTTGTTTACAAAGAGAACCTTCTTAAACCTAATGTAGACAGTCTCTTGGGGATGAAAGCTGGGATGTATGCGCAAAGAATCAGTAAAGCTCATCCAGTTTGCACCAGGGAAGAATGAAAAGAGCTTACATACCTTTGCTATCCAGTCCACTGTTTAAGAAAGCTTTTTTCAATTTAAACTCTGGAACTAAGATTATCTAAAAATCATTCAGGAGTAGGATGCAATGGTTTTCTTCTTTGTCCTTTCATAACAAGGCAGAATATATATAAAACCCTTTTAATTCAGAAAACAAATGGTTGGGCAATTAAATTAAATACCAGAAAAATGCGAGTAATGCAATAACACCCATTGCAAAAAATGGGGCCTCACCATTTAATGGATCTGGTGCTCTTAACATTATCTGCATTTATTGAGAAGAAACTATATTTACCAAATGAATTAGCTATTATCATTAAGTTGATATCAACATCGATGAATAATTTAGAACATACCCAAGTAAAGCAGTGTGTGTATGTTAATGACAGCCTTCATAAAATTTTAATGACGGGTGGAAAAGTTATCAGGGAACAGGATTCCTCTTGGGAGGTACCTGTCTTCATTTAGAAAAATAGTATGAAAGGTTAGTTTGAGGATAGTGAGACCCTGAGGGCATGGGCTACAGGTGTTCATGGCAACAAATGAGATTGCTCACCTACTCTGCATTTAAAAGGGAGAGGAATTTGGAGCTGGGATTAGAAGAGAGAAGAGACTGGAGTAGCCTTTTGTTAACCTACTGGTTGGTGAGATAAGGACCTCAAACAGCTAAGGACCTGGGTATACATTTCTCTGCCGCTCTGGGATCTAGTCCACTGGAAGCAAAATGGATATATTTTCGTGCCTCTGGTTTCGTGCTAAAAGAAACTAGGCTGGACCTGAGATGCAAAGTAAATTTAAATCCTAGTCTGCAGGACTAAGAACACATAGTACTTCCTCTTGCTCTAGATATTTATGATCAAGGCACAATGTCTGGGAACTGGTTTATAGAAAGCTGACTAAAAAGAAGTACTCAGTGATTTCAGTAAATTTCCAATTAACTGTTATTTTTCAATGGTGTTGGTTAGAAAAATTGGCAAAAAAGATACAGTTGTTTTATATTCCTTATAAATGTTTAAAAATTAAGTAACTTTCTCTGCTTAAAAAGCTGCTGGAAGATACAAAGTTTGTAGATCTGAAACCAGAGGCTTAACCAGAGGTAACTGAATCTCACTGTCAACTTTAATGCAGAAATTGCAAGGTTATCAGTTTGTAAAATACATGTTTTACCTCAACGAACTCCACCTCTCGTCCTCATAGTTAAGCCATTGGAGTTTCTGTATAATTTGAGTTGATGTATGTACATGCAGTTGCCTCTGAGTAAAATAGAAGTACAATTCTTAAAGGCTAAAATCTTTTTCGGTTTTATGATAGAAACTATTTTTGAGAAGTTTGAGAGAAAATACATCTCTCTCTACAGTTGTGGGAAACGATCTACTTTCTCCATTCAACAGGTAAACCAAGATGAATTATGTTTCTTTTTAAATTATGTTTTAGGAAGAGGGTCTATTGTGTTTTGGTGGTGCTGGCTATGAAGCTGGAGCAACTGGGTTCAAATCATCCCTCCTTCTCTTAAAACCCGTGTACCCCGAGACAAGTTACTTAAATGTCTGTAAAACATGAACAAAATGTGAACCTGTCTCATAGGGTTGTTTTTAGAATTAAATGAAATCTCAAATGTGAATTGTTTAACAATGAGCTCAGTAAATATCTGTCAAGGAACTACCCACTGTATCAACTTGTTAAAGGATGTTCTTAATTGACTTATTACCTGGTCAATATATGACTCAACTTAATAATATGCTCATATAACATATGATAGAATCAGTGAAAGGCATATAATTCAGAGTTATAACTTCATCAATTTCATTGAGTGTATAAACTGAATATTATTGAATATGTCATTAATCCATTCTGGTATACAACTAATGAGATTATATAAGGGATATATTTATTCTAGAATGAGCTGTGTGAATTGTATTGGTCATGTTTAAGAAATAATATCAAAGTCTGCTGTATCAATATTGAACCCCTGAGATATTTTGCTAGATATATTTCCAAGGGAAGTACAGTGAATTAATTGATCTACATTTTAAGAAGAACAGAAATGCAATGGTTTTTCTTGTTAGAGTAACTGAATTGACCAAGAAAAAAAAAAAGGCATTCAAAATAATTTTGAGGTGATACTAGTTCTGGGAAAAAGAGAAATTTTTTTCCTGAAATATAGAGAGAATTATTAGGCAAAAAGAGAGAAGGACCATGTTTTGATTTTAACAAATTAGCCTCTAATAAACATAAAAAAATGCAACCAGCAGCAAAACATATAACCAGTAACAAGTTAAATGACTGTGAAGGTTCTAGTTTCATGTAGATTTTCCCAGATGCTACTCATGTGCCATGATGTAGGATGAGTAGGGGTTTTGGTTTCATCTCTGTGTCTAGCAGAAAGCTCTTTCGTTTTTTTTTTTTTTTTTTTTGAAACTGACATGGAAAGAATAAACAAGTCTACAACTACATTATTATTGTTATTTGAGTTCCCTTATTTTTCCAATCCAAAGGCCCCTACACTCCTAGAATCTTTGTCACCCTGGACAGATTTCCAAATCCAGCTCCCACCCCACCGAACTTGACCTCAGCTGGCACTGAAGACCATCACAGAGGTAACCGCATGAACTTATAACAAAATGGAAGGGGAGAATCTGAACATGTTTTCCCTTTTTTAAAAAATTTTTTATTTATTTATTTTATTTTATTTATTTTTGGCTGTGTTGGGTCTTTGTTGCTGCGCACGGGTTTTCTCTAGTTGCGGTGAGTGGGGGCTACTCTTCATCGCGGTGCGCGGGCTTCTCATTGCAGTGGCTTCTCTTGTTGCGGAGCACAGGCTCTAGGCGCACGGGCTTCAGTAGGTGTGGGACGTGGACTCAGTAGTTGTGGCTCGCAGGCTCTAGAGCGCAGACTCAGTAGTTGTGGCGCACGGGCTCAGTTGCTCCACGGCATGTGGGATCTTCCCAGACCAGGACTCGAACACGTGTCCCCTGCATTGGCAGGCGGATTCTTAACCACTGCACCACCAGGGAAGCCCACCTTTTTTTTTTTTTTAAACTATCCTCAATTTAAGAGAAGTAGCTGATATTGTATGAGTTATGTATTAGTAAAAGGTTCCTGTCCATATCTCTGGTTAAAGAAAACTATTTCCCATCAAAATCTCTGAAATGATCTGTTTTACAGCAGTTTGAACATTCACGCTTTCATCACCCTCATTATCCTATCATTTAAAGAGATAAAGGTAAAAGGGGAAAAGCCCTTTCTTTTGGTCTGAACGTGAATCATTATTCCACCCAGCGACACATTTTACAAGACACTTTAAAAGGAAAAAAACACCTGAATCATTGCAAACAAATTACATATACCAGAGTCCTTGGCCCTTCCGATTCCCCTCTTGTTAACTGCGATCATAAGCAGAGAAGTTTTCTAGATGTTCCCCCATTGCAGAATGAAATACAGTCAGTCTAAGTGGATGAAAAGCCAGCAGCAGGATTCTCTACTGAAAAATGTGCTGCCACCCGTGAAGCGGGCAGGAGGTCAAAAGGGGCCTCAGAGCTGTGCATCTGGAGACTGGGAGCTGACACCCTCCACAAACACTCCCGGGCGCTCAGAATTGCTGCCAGTTTCAACATTATTCTGTAAGAGCACTCAGGAAAGGCCCCTCTTTTCTTTTTTAACAAGTAAGAATTCCAGGCGATTCCACAAATTCGTTTTCTAAAGATGCCACTCAGACACGCTCAAATGTTCTAAATATGGCTAATGGTTTCCATTACCTGGCGTAAGTTCTGAGCTGTCCTTGCAGATACAAGATACAAAATCACTAAGTAGTGACAATTACAAAGAATGCCTCCAACAGAAGTCTCCCTTATTGTGTTCCAAACTGAACTCAGTCTAACATATCGTAAGTGGCAACACTAAACTCAGATACTTCAGCATCTCAAAAGAGAATTTTAGATGAGCGCACATAAACTTTGAAAACACAAACCTGTGTAAGGCAGATGTACAACTTAACTATTTACAACTATATACAACTATTATGTACAACTATAATTATTAAAAGATCTCAGCTACTATACGACCCAGCAATCCCACTACTGGGCATATACCCTGAGAAAACCATAATTCAAAAAGAGTCATGTACCAAAATGTTCATTGCAGCTCTATTTACAATAGCCAGGACATGGAAGCAACCTAAGTGTCCATCATCAGATGAATGGATAAAGAAGATGTGGCACATATATATAATGGAATATTACTCAGCCATAAAAAGAAATGAAATTGAGTTATTTGTAGTGAGGTGGATGGAGTTAGAGTCTGTCATACAGAGTGAAGTAAGTCAGAAAGAGAAAAAGAGAAAAGCAAACACAGTATGCTAACACATATATATGGAATCTAAGGGGAAAAAAAAAAAGGGTCATGAAGAACCTAGTGGTAAGACGGGAATAAAGACAAAGACCTACTAGAGAATGGACTTGAGGATATGGGGAGGGGGAAGGGTAAGCTGTGACAAAGTGAGAGAGTGGCATGGACATATATACACTACCAAAAGTAAAATAGATAGCTAGTGGGAAGCAGCCGCATAGCACAGGGAGATCAGCTCGGTGCTTTGTGACCACCTAGAGGGGTGGGAGAGGGAGGGTGGGAGGGAGGGAGATGCAAGAGGGAAGAGATATGGGAACATATGTATATGTATAACTGATTCACTTTGTTATAAAGCAGAAACTAACACACCATTGTAAAGCAATTATACTCCAATAAAGATGTTAAAAAAAAAAAAAAGATCTCAGGATGTGAATGCAGGAAGCCCACAAATATTACCCCCAAAGCTTTCACTGTTGTACAGATTGGACAGTCCCTCTTTGACTCATGTTATGGAATGGCTAGTCTGTTCAGGTGCTGGGCTCAGAGTGGGGGAGATGGACCAGGTCCTTCCTTTAAAGGTGTCCACATATCTGTAGAGGAATCAGAAACCAAAGAAACCAGCAAAGAAGCTAATAAGATCATTTCAGTAGTGAAAAACAGAAGCAGCTTTACCTGAAGGAGGACCTAGCAATTTTCTAGTTATAATTTTGATCCTTAAAGAGGATCCATCAGATTGTACAAGCTTTAAGCCCCTCAAAACCCAGATCTTCTCTGGTGATAAGAACCATATAGAAGAGAGGAAAAGAGGATGGAGCATGCAGGAAGATGTTGCACGGGGCCAGTCCGGGTACCATGATCAGGGAATGTTTGAGCAGAGACCAATGACACGAGGGAATGATGGAGGGTCCCAGGTAAGGGCAAGGAGGTCGGCGTGGCTGGAGCAGAGTGAAGGAGAGATGAGATGGGGTGACAGCTAGGTGGTGCAGGGCTGGATCTGGGGCCTTTTGGCCACTAGGGGCATTGGGTGTACTCTGAAGAAGACGGGAATGAGAGTTGACCTAGCACGCTTATTTAAAGACTGTTGCATGTGCCATGTGGAGAACAGACTGTAGGGGCCCAAAGGTAGAGGCAGGGACACCAGTGAGATTGTCCAGGTTTGAGAAACTCGGTAGCTTTAGATCAGAATGATGGGAGTGCAAGTGCCAAGAAATGGTGAAATTCTAGATCTGTGTTGCAGGTAGAAAAATGGGGAAAATATGGGGTCTGACCGAAAGAAAGGAATCACTAGTGACTAAGGTTTTTGGCCTTTCATTTTTAATAAAACAAGTATGTTGATAATCATCACAATAGTAGTTCTTGGTTGACCGACAGATGGAAAAGTGTTTATGAAAGACACAGCCTCTCATTTAAATTTCTATTTCACTGGCATTACAAAAGCGCACATTTAAAAAATTGTGATTCTTCTGTTATTGCCAGATGGAAAAGAACATCTTTCTAAAATATAAAATTATGCTAAATACAGACATAGCAATAATAAATTGTTTCATATCTTAGATAGCCTATGGTTATGACAAATAATGAATATTAAAGTAAACCTAACATATTCCACCAAAAGGAGTTATGATAGATATGTAGAGAAAACTTTCCTATGCATTTATTTTATTTTTAAGTTAAATATCTAAATTTTTAAAATTTTAAACTATATCCAGTAAAACTTTCATTATACCTACAAAAATTGTACAGAATATAAAATTTGCTTAAGTGTTTTCCTGATGTGCATATGTCTTTTTTTCTTTCTTTTTTTTCTATTTTAGGTGACAAAGTCACCTATATGTCCTGAAGATATATTTGCTCATAGGCTCTTTTGTGGTAGCAACAAGCCAACATTTACTGGAGTAAACACTGGTTGAGAAAAGAATTTTAGTTTTGTTCAGTTCAGTTGATATTTACTAAGCACCGTTCTATGCTCCTTGAGGATCTCATTGACAGGAGACACGCACAGGAACAAACAAGGTGCTCTGAAGCCCACAGGAAGGGCATGAAACCAGCCTCCCTGGGAAGTGGAGCGGGGGAATTACTTCTGGAAGAAATAACAGCTGAATTGATTTTAACAAGTTTGAAACTGGTGACCTATACAGTGTAGAACAGGATTAAATTCTAAAATGCTTGGGATAATCCATGCTTATAAAGTGGGGGACAAGTTATGGTAGGCTTGGGGGGGCGAGAGTAGGCATCAGTGTGTTAGATGGTGGTGCATCTTCTTGGCCCTTAAATTTACCCAAAGATTGGGGGGTATTATTATTATTATTATTACTACTACTATTATTTTATAATCAGACTTGGACACTTTACGAAGTAGAATATAAGACTTGTGGGATTTTAAAGAAAAATCGCTGAACTTAAGGGAACGGTATGCTTGTAGGAAGTTTCTTTGGCCAATAGCCCAGGATTCCTGCAGCTCACACGGATGATGGCTCTGAAGAGCGATCGCCAGTGGAGGTGGGAGAGCATGGGAGGCGCGTGGAGAGGAGCATCTGTCTGCATAGAGCGCCTCCCAGAGGCAGGACCCAGGAAGTGTTGGGATGCCACCAAGGGGCCAGGCTAAGGCTGGCACTGAAAACCACAAGAACAAGGAAAATTTCAGGTGCTGGGATGTGGAGACCCACTCATGCTTTTTGAGCACAGGGATGATAGTTGTGGCAATGAGGCAAGAGAATTAACTCGACAGTGTCACAAAGAAGGCATTATGTGTCGTGCAGAAGTATATCCTAGATATCAAACATTTTCTGACCACTTTCCTGGCATCTGGGAATTTACAGAGTGTAACATGCATGCTGGGTTTCCTGCATCTCTCAATCATTTGTTTAAATTAACTTTGATTTTCTTATTTTGCTAGCTCTGTGCTCTGAGCCCCAGCAAGGAAACTGGAGAAGCCCATCTCATACTTCTCCAGTTAGCTCTGCCTCCAGAATCAGAGTGGAGGCTGCAGGGGATCCCAGAAGCTGAGTAAAAGGTAAAACCATAAGTTCCACCACTCAGAGCTCCCCATCTGTCGGGTTCAACCACTGTGACCAGCGCTTTTGAGAATCCACAAACCGGAACATGTCAACCTCATTTCCCCCCATGTTTCTCTTGAACACAAAGAAAGCTGTTACCAGGGAAATCCGTCTGCAACATGGCATCTTGAAATATGAGTTATTCAATGATACTGCTCAGCTGATTAAATGTTATTCACTCTTCATTTTGTCCATCAGCCCAAGAAGAACATTTATATGACACTTGGATCTTGGTGTAATAAGAAAACACACTTGTTTGGTGCGTCTGTGACCTTTGAAATTTTAAAAATTTGGTACTAAGAAATCCCATCAAGTGCAATGCAGTGCAGCCTAAACTCGTGTGTCATCCTTTATGAAGAAAGAGACTTTACTCCAGGCATCAGGTGGATGGTACCTTAGAAATTCTAACAGCATCACAACTGCCCTAGTAATTTTAGTAAGTGATTAGTACTAAATCACACCCATGTCTATAATTTGACATACATATACACTAGAGTGTTACACACATATAATAATATATAACAAATATAGTTACCAATAAATGTATATGTATAAACAAATAAATATAGATTTATACAGGCATAACTCGTTTTATTGTACTTCAGTTTATCGTGCTTCGCAGATACCGTGCTTTTTACAAGTTGAAGGTCTGTGGCAACCCTGTGTTGAGCAAGTCTACTGGTGCTATTTTTCCAACAGTACTTGCTCACTTCATGTCTCTGTGCCACATTTTGGTAATTCTCGCAAAATTTCAAACTTTTTCATTATTATTATATTTGTTATCGTGATTTCTTTTTAAAATTATTTTTTATTTTTATTTTTTTTTTTAAATTTATTTATTTATTTTTGACTGCATTGGGTCTTCGTTGCTGCACGCAGGCTTTCTCCAGTTGTGGCGAGTGGGGTCTACTCTGTTGCGGTGCGTGGGCTTCTCATTGTGGTGGCTTCTCCCGTTGCAGAGCACAGGCTCCAGGTGCACAGGCTTCAGTAGCTGTGGCACACGGGCTCAGTAGTTGTGGCTCGCAGGCTCTAGAGCACAGGCTCAGAAGTTGTGGCACACGGGCTTAGTTGCTCCGCGGCATGTGGGATCCTCCCAGACCAGGGCTTGAACCCGTGTCCCCCGCATTGGCAGGCGGATTCCTAACCACTGCACCACCAGGGAAGCCCTATTTTTTATTTTTTAAACTTTTTAACTCTACATTGGAGTATAGTTGATTAACAATGTTGTGATAGTTTCAGGTGTACAGCAAAGTTGATTCAGTTATACATGTATCTATTCTTTTTCAAGTTCTTTTCCCATTTAGGTTGTTACATAACATTGAGCAGAGCTCCCTGTGCTATACAGTAGGTCCTTGCTGGTTATCCATTTTAAATATAGTAGTGTGTACATGTCAACCCCAGACTCCCTAACTATCTGTCCCCCCAACCCTTTCCCTCTGGTAACCATGTTATGGTGATTTCTGATCAGTGATCAACTGCAAAAAGACTGTGACTCGCTGAAGACTCACATGATGGTTAGCATTTTTTAGCAATAAATTATTTTTTAAATAAGGTATGGAAATTGTTTTTTAGGTATAATGCTGTTGCACACTTACTAAACTACAGTATAGTGTAAACATAATTTTTATATGCACTGGGAAACCAAAAAAATTTGTGTGACCTGCTTCATTTCGATCTTCCATTTATTGTGATGGTCTGGAGCTGAATCCACAATATCTCTGAGCTACGCCTATATATACATATTTAAAAGGGAAAGCAATTCAGAAATGTCTCCTTTCCCTTCCCCTATCAACATGGGATTCATTCAGTTCTTTCAATTATTTTATTCCAATTTAAGTTTTGTAGCACTGACTTTCCTTGTTTTTACAACTCACACTTGTGGGTTTAAAGGACCTGCCCAGTAGGTATTCTACCTTCTAATAAACAAAACAGCCACAGAGATTGAGAAGACTGTTATTTCTCTAAATTAATAATTTTGGTTCAAAGATCTTCAGTCCTGGAGTGTACCAGGTTAAATGATAAGAACCCCGATTCTAAAGAATAAAATGCTTTTACCCTATTTTCAGATTTTAGTTCTCTGCATAGTTTATCGACACTCTTTTTAAAAATCTTCAACATATAATATTCCAGGTTTAAAAAGTTTCCTTATTTTCTGTCTTATTTACTGATTTTCTAATTATGCATTTAAAACATGCTGGATACATAAATGCTTTGCTTTGCATTTTTAATTTTAAGAATTTTCAAATGAGTTACGTGTGCTATTGCATACATTTTTTTTCCAGACTAGAAGGAAATCGACAGTTATACTCTTGTTAACAGGCTGGTAGATATGGAGCACTAATAACAAAGCAGGGACTTAAGGGAGAATTTTGTTTTGTTTTGAAATTCTGTACACACAGCAGTCAGTCAGAATCCACTCAACCTGATAAACCATCAAAACTAGCACGTCCACTCTACACCCCTCCCCCTCCTCTCTTGGTCCACATCCCCATCTCTGGATTCCTCCTTCGCTCCCATTTACCACCTGGTACATTTCATACACATACTTGTCTGCTGATCTTCTGCCCCACTCCTACCCAGAAGGATATAAAGCTGTGAGAGCAGAAATCTTGCCTGATTTGTTCAACACTGAATCCCCAGGGCTGACAGAATTACCTGGCACACAGGTGATCCATGTTATTTTTTGAGCAAATGCAGTTTTGATGACGAAATTTTTGAAATTTTGAAATAAAGCAGTTTTGAAATTTTGAAATAAAGCCAATTTTTACAGTCCACCCTTCAGGAGAAATGTCATATGCCAAGCAAACAAATTAAAACTTAAGAACAAAGACTTCTGGTGCCTAAAAAGAGATCTTAGAACCTTAGAATATGGTACAACTGTAAATATGAGAGTGGACCAGCAAATATTATGCACATTTTAAAAATGTTTTTCTTATAACTTTATCTTTTCACTTCATGAAGTGAGAGTACTTTTTCCCACAAGTGAAAGTCAACACTATGTATAAAATGCTTCTGCACTACATACACCTGCATCTTGTTTATAGGAGCCAATGCTGAATATATTAGCTAATTATAGGTATGCAAATTTCTTGTCTTCTTTAATGCAAAAAAACATATAAAAGCATGTGAAATAGTGTAGCACTCAGGCCCATAGTTGAATATCCAATTTCCATTAGATGAACTTGGGCTAAACAGTAAAGAGACAGATAAAAGTCAGAACAATAAGGAAGATTATTCATAATTCAAAATCTTCACATTCTGCTGTCACTCTTCAGGGTTTAAGACACTAAAACGGAAAAATCTAAATTGCAAAGCAAATTATCATCTATTGATTCATTTCTTAGGATGCTTATTGCAGAAAAAAATTAAATCTAGAGCCTGGAAGACTAGCAAAAAGGAGAAAAATGTTAGCTTTGGAAACTCTGCGAGGTAATATGAAAAACTGTGGGATATTTATTAATATAGATATCCATGCTTACAGGGGTGGGGACCTGGCAAGTTTGAATGACAAAATGAAGAAAATGGTGATTCACGTTAAAATACTTGGAAGGGAATTTTCATAACAAGAATTGGCACCTGCCCAACACATGATCAGTGCACTTGCTTTTGAGACCCCGTGGCCATCGAGATGAAACAGACTGATGTGACAAAGCCAACCTAATCAAGGGAAAAATGCTTTCTTAGTGGGAAGAATCCAGAATCTTATCTGCAGGCAGAGAGCTCCACAGAGCCGGAGGTCACGTGGCATCCTTCAGTCAGAGGTATGGCTTCCCAGGGTTTCTTTGCTCTAACAGGTTGTGTAGGCAGAATAATGCCTCCACCCCATCCCAAAGACGTCCACATCCTAATCCCTGAAGTCTACAAATATGCACGTTACATGGCAAAGGGGAATGAAGGCTGTACATGGAATTAAGGCTGCTGATCAGCTGACCTTAAAGCGTTTATCCTGGGTGATCTGGGTGAGCCCAGTGTCTTCATGAAGTTCTTTTACATAAGAGGAAGAGGGAGACAGAAGAGTCAGAATCAGAAGGATGGCAGCATGAGAAAGACTCACCGACCTACCACTGGCCTTAAAGATCGAAGGGGCCATAAACCAAGGAATGTGGGAAGCCTCTAGAAACAGGAGAAGGTAAGAAAACGAATTCTTCCCTAGAGCCTCCAAAAAAAAAAAAAAAAAAAATTGCAACCCTAGATTTAAGCCCAGTAAGACCAATTTTGGACTTCTGAGCTCCAGAGCTATTAGATAATAAAGTTACATTCTGTTAAAGCACTAAGTTTTTGGTAATTTGTTACAGCAGCAATACGAAGCCCATACATAGGTGGACTCAGTCAATCTATTGTCGATCTATTGTTGATCTATCATGTGCTCATGAGCTGCCCTCCAGGCTTCACTGCTCCTATCAGCCCACTTGTGGAAGAGCACAGGGCTGTTCTGCCCAGCCATTTCCAATGCCTAAGTTACTGTCTACATAGTCAGGACCAACAGATCACCTCCTGCCTAACCACCAGGGCTTACTCTTTGGCTGTTGGTTGACGTGTATCTAGATCACCTGGACAAATATAAGTCTGGTAGGACCAAGGCAGTCTCATATCTCTCTGTATATTTGCTATGTATAAAGAAGTACCAAGGATAGGGCATCGCTCTTTGCCCATTTTCTGGACTCAATGGCTAATCCACTGGCCACTGCACACCAGTCAGTGTTACATGATTCTCTCTTGAGATAACTTCAATGAGGAAAGACAGAAAGAGTCCTCCTAATGGGGCAGGTTGCACACTGGATGGCTGACCCTGTCTATATGAGTAATGAATGACTCTCTATAACTAGTATTTCAGATGATCATTCAGAAGAATACAACATGGCCAACTAGGAAGATAAACTCTGGTGTTTTGGTTTTGGTTTTTGTCCTGTTAATATTAACTTTTTGAAAAACTACGTTGGAAGGAGGCAGCCTTCCCAAAGTGTTCCTCCTCCATCGTTTTAATGCTCTTGTCTGCAAGTCCTGCTCTTGCTGGACTTGTTCTGGTAAGGAGGCATAGTTTGGGCCTCTGATTTCTCTATAGAAGAGGATGAAAAAGAGATAAAGCAGGGAACCCAGGTTCTAAGGCATCTAAGGCATCCTGTTCATGCATCTAGTGGACACCTTTGGTAAGCCAAACCTAGAGGTTCTTGAGCAAATCCTTGCACTTAATCAGAGAGTTTTTGGACGGACCCTTTCTTATGTCAGTGTTTTCTCCAAGGCTCAAGAGGAATTTCAGGTCTCAAATGTCTCTTGAAGATGCAAGCAATCTCTACTAGTGCCCAGAGCAAGCCACAGATCACCTTCTACAAAGTAAATACCTAAAGGTGGAGTGAGGCAGTCAGTATGTTCAAAACCTTAAGTTTGTCTTTCTGCTGCCCTTACTCGATTTTGCCACAAACTCCAGTCTCATTGGGTATTTGTCACTGTTCGGATAAAGAAGTGTGGATTTTAGGCATCTGAAGTTATACTCGATACTCTTATCCACTGAAGACCTTAAGAAGTTTTGTTGTTGGGACGACCTTCAAAAGCGACTCTCTTTCTTTCCTTCTCTTTTTTTCCTTCTCTTTTCCCTTCTTTTCTTTTATTCTAATGGGACTTGATAATATCCCCAGATTTGAGATATGATTTCTCCAGGACCCAAGGAGTTCTACCAAGTATTATGTTTCTTATTCATTTCAGGGTGGCATCAGGAGAGTATTTTTCATCAGTTGAAAAATAGCCCTGATTCTTCAAATATTCCTTGTTGGGTCACCCCTCATAATTCTGCAGAATTTACAAGCCAGCTTCACCTTGTCATGAGTCACCCTAGTTGCAATTCTGTTGGCCTGCTCTTTTATAGGCCTGATAATCATTACACCATCAAAGTCATATATCAGAGTATCTTCTATCATCAGTGAGTCCCTTCACAAGAATTTTGGCGCCGGGTAAGAGAATTAACATATCCTGTGTGAGAACTGTTACAATAGACCGTATGGTCTCTCGGGTATAGGCCAATTGAGATTGGCTTTTTCTCAGAAATTGGAATTGAGGCAAAAAAAAAGAATTTTCCAGATCAATGACAGCACTGAAATCCCTGGTGCCCACTGAGTTTCCTTATTAGCCTGAACTATATTGGATACTGTCAAAGCCATAGGGAGAACATTCTATTTAGACCCTAATAATCTACAAAGCTGACCTAGAAAAGCTGACTTGCTTTGGTAAAATAAATCTTTTGTATAAGGAGGTGTTGGGAGCCAGGGGACCAGTTCCTGCTACCTCCTTTGTTAATATAGATATTGCTAGCAATATCTATTTCTAGAAAATCTCTAGAAAATCTATTTTGTTTTAGTTTTCAGCATGTTAGACCTTGGTTGGCCACGGGGCTTTCACTTAGTTTATACAATCACAACTGGATTATGCCACCATTTTTACCATACCTATTCCCCTTGTGTGTTATGGGAATGTAAACTCACTGTGGTCTGCACATGTGGTATGTCTAGGCCAGTGGGTATGAAAAATTACCCTTTGTTTCTGAACGGCTACCTTACCATTCTCTTTCCAAACAACCTCGAATTCTTTAGTGCAATGGCCAGGTAAAATTACATTGATTAAGCCCAGAAAATATGGTTTCCCAGACTCTTGCCAATCAAACAAGCCTCAGCATGTGGCCTCAACTCCCCTGTTGGGAATGTCACAAGAGTAGCACAGCCTCCCCACCCCCTTGCAGTAATTTGTTATAGCAGCAAGAGGAAACTAATACAACCTATATGACAACTGTTTTTCCATTTCTTTCATTAATGACCATACAAACACCTCCCAAATCTAATCTGTCCTAGGCTGCCCTGTCCCATTTTTGTCTAGCCTTTCTGTTGCCTGTGATTCCTCATCTTTTCATGGCTGTTTTCACCAGCTTAACCAAAGAATCCACTAGCCTCTTTCATGGTAAGTCAGGCAAGAGTGCCCTAACTTCCTCTTGGACATCTTCAACTAATTAAAAAATCAAGAAATATGGGGGTCCTCTAAAAGAGGTCTCCCCAAATCACTGCACCATCCATTGTTTGATCCAAAAAGATATTTGGTGCCATTTGATTTGGGGCATGGTCACAGATCAATCCAAGTTGGCTTCATCTGTCCATACCTCCTCTCTTCAGGATCAGTGAGGGGGTTGGAGGTAATATAGATAATTCTACCTTTTGGGGTAAGCCTCATACACCGTGTTTTCTACGCAGGTCAGAGGGACATAACCTTGGATTAGAGGCAAAAGCATTAGGCTGCATAGCTACTATCTATGATTAATACTTATTCTACTTAAAGCCTGATATCACTAATATCCATTGGAGACTACTAGTCTTTGGTTCATTATCAATATCCCTGGTAATATTTTTACCTGAATCCTTGCTTATATTCATTGGAAAAATTTCCCAGTTCTTTTGCACCCAAACCTCTACAGTCCCAAGTCCATGGCTCTCTGGACACGTCTAATAATGACAGATGGGACTAAAGAGAGACATTACTCCTTGAAGAGAACATTTTACCAAGAGCCAAGTTCACCTTTCACATCTGCCCCACCTGTCTACAATAGAGATACTAGCACAACAAGTACAATTTTCATATTTTTTACGTGTTGGATTTTATATCCTTGCTAAATGCCTCAGACATCTCTGCTTGCTTGGTAAGACCCAATGGAAACAATCTTTTCTCTTTGGATTATAATTTCTACACAATATAATGTGGTGACACCCAGAATCAAGGGGATAGTGGACATATTCCACTGAAATAGTTCCTTTCTTTCATAGATGCAAAGTTGTATGGTTTCATACTAAGAATCATCTGGCCACCAAGATGGTGTTACAGAATGATCTCCATCCCTTTCAGTTTTCATATGTGTGCTCCACACCATCTTAACAAAGTCTGAAGTCTGTGTATCAATCCCACTTTGGACACCAATCTGCATGGTTGATTTGAACGGTGCTGTGTGTTCCCACAAGAGACTGAGAGGCTGGGGAGCCCAGGGACAGTCACCACCCACTAGAGATGAGACACATTCTCGGCTTGGTACGGGTAAGTTTCTCTGTAAATTAAAGAACATGGCAAGGAGTCTGAGCCTAAATGGTGAACTGCTGTTCCTTAGACCTATTTGGGCATGCCGAACAAGCTTTGGGGACTGAAAGAAGGGGGAGTTGGGCAGCTGGATCCAGTAGCAAAGACTTAATGGTTAAGAAGAGGGATAATTCTGGGTACAGCCTGGTTTTTAACTCTTGGATTAACTGGCTTTTCTTGGAGTCCTATACGGACCATACAAAATATGGAGGTTGTAAGTAAAATTGGTGGTATCTGTTTTATTTTGTTGCTTTCTTGATCCATATAAGAAACAGAAACACTAAATCAGGAGTAGTACAGATACATTCTCACCACTTTTGACATTTTTTAGGCTTTGAGAGATCTATCACACTCATGGCGCGGGTAATGGTTGATGCAAGGAGATGGTGATACCCACGAGAAGGGGCAACAGTGTCTGGCAAGGGTGGCCAGGTTTGGTGAAATACAGTGATGGAGAGTGTCAGAGGTGCTTGGCAGGCCAGGCCAGGAGGGAGCAATTGGAATAAGGATACCAGCTAAAGATGGCTTGCTTATAATCACCACCATTGACTCCTGAGGGCACTGGACTTCCTCTCCATGCAGCCAACAGCAGCAAGAGAGGAAAGAAACGGTGCCTCTCATCCCACAGCTGATAGGCATGTTTCTGAACATAGATACTTGTCAGGTGACCATTGGAAATAACTGGATGTGTATGTGGCGGGGAGAGGGGTGACTCTGGAGTATCTTTATCAGCAGAAAGAGGAAATATCCAGTGAAACAGGAATTCAGAAACATGCCTGACTAAAAGGACTCGATGGAATTTCAGAGTCTCCATTGACAGAGAGTTCTTTCTCCTGTGCTCCGACTTCAGTATCTCTTAGAACAGGATAGGTTATTTCAGCCTGCAAATAGGGGGCCCAGTTCTCACCCCACCTCCCCAGCTCCACCCTGCTTCTCACCAGGAGTCCCCAAACAGCTCTATCTTGAAAGGAGAACGTTACGAGACACCGAGGGAAGCTTTCTGTACGAGCCGCCATTCTACCATTTATATGTGACATTATTTGTGTCTTTAAGATGTAAGAGGAAAACAGAGGGGTGATATTTATGAGGGAAACATTCTATTCCTGGTATGCTTCTCCATCACCTATGAAGGCAGTAAAATCTATATAAAACATCAACATTGAGCGCATTTGCATTATATATAAAAGAATAGGGGATGGCTGGGAAGATAATCCTCTTCTTCTCTAGTGGACCAGGAGGGAGAGACACTGGCTTAAGAGCTATAGGTGGTGGCAGTAGAAAGGACAGTAGTTAAAGGAGAAGCAAATGAAGCCAGTGTCAGGGAGTCGGTGAGGTCTGGGGACTTTCGTTGGGCTACAAGGGTAACTCAGAGCAGACCTCCTGCTCCCCACATCTTTTCAGTTTGCAACCTCCTAGAATCCAGTTTTGACCCATCCCCAATCCCCCTTCGTTCGGTCCACACCACGGAGTCTCAGAGCTTACCCACCCTCCCCCAAATAACACTTACTGCTTTCCTGCTCCCTTTCATCTGTCTCTATTTTCCTTGAGCCCCTGCCCCAGACAGCAGATTCCATCACTTGTGGTTTGTAGCAAGGATGGTGTCCACTCCCACCCCAACGCCCACAGGGAAGGTACGGTGAACCTGCCTTCTAAGCAGAGCACTGGAGGTGAGATCCCCGCATTCCCACTGAAACACTTTTTGCCTTTCCTCATGAATACAGACTGGATATTGTAGTACTGTTCACCCACTGCTACAATTTCACCCACTGTTATAGTTCAGGGACATTTTGGGATAGTGAGGCTTTTCTGAGCTGTCCTGGGGAGACTGGTCTCCTTATATACCACTATGTTAATGGAAAATACATTTCAATCATAAGATTCTTTCTTTCAAACAATCTTTGGAAATTGAAGACAGCTTGTATAGATCCAAAGAAAATGCACAAATTGCTCCATCCAAACATTAAATACAAGTAACAAAAGAATTAATGCCCACTCAGTGTTTTACTTTTTGTTCAAGAGGCAAATTAATGAAGGAGGATTGTAAATACAGGAGACCAATTTGAGTTCTGAAGAGCCCTTAACAAAAGAGATTTTTTTCTTTCACATATATTAAAGGTTTGGTTGAAAAGTGCACTGGGGCTACCAAACATGAACCGTTACCATAGAATGATCACTGGTAGCTTTCCTTGAAACATTTAAAAAACAGCTGTAATGATGAAGTGCACCTAATAGGGAAGAGGTGTGACAAAACATCTACAGGATAGTTTGGGTATAAAGACACATTTCTTCCAATAAGAATCTGATTCTGAATGACTGAAATATGAGCTAGAAACTCACATATGCTTAAAATAAGTCAGAGAGGCTCTTGTCCTGCATGGTATCTGGCTCCAGTGGTGTTAACCATTTCCAAGATGGTGCACGCAAGCACGCAGAGAGCAGGGTCATTAATGAATATACAAGTGCCATCAGGTTGATGAGGTCTGATGGACTTAGAATGAACTGGAACAATAACCTTGGTGAAGTTGGAGAAGTGATCAAAGGCTCAAAAGAGGTGAGAGCAAAATCATTTACTTAAGAGTGGATTAATGAAACTGATAGCAGAAATATAGGCAAGCACAGAGCCACAAGGACATCATAAAAAAGAGAAGTGTGCACCATAATCTATGTATGAGCCTAATCTGACATAGAAGCTTCTGTGCTGTTTCTACCAGTATTTTGACAAAATGTTCTCTCTAGTTCTCTGTGCCTGGAAAACCTAGAGACTGTTTAGAAGGGAAAAAATCAAAAGGATGACAGATAAACAAGATGCCTCTTCCTTGGTTCAATGATTTAGAGATTTCTCACCTAGAAACAAGGTCTAATGCTGATAAATCAGCAGCAGTAAGAAGCAAAGTGTTAGCAGGATGACAGAGGCCGGGTGTTTTCTGCCGTCTCTCCTAAAGGCCAAAGGAAAAAAGTGACTTAAATGCAGGCTGAAGAAGTTTAGGGTGGATATACAGTTGGACTATGCCCCTGAATGAGGGATTCGTTCTTCAGATAGAGGTCTTCTTTTCTAAAATATGATATAGGAGCTCTCATTCGGAAATGTGGCAGGGAAAAAAAAGCCTGGTGAGAAATTGCTAGGTTACACCCGGGGTCCTCTACCTGTGACAGAAATGCAAATAGGTTGACATTTAGATAGGTCATCTGTTTCTTCTGTTAATTATCGGAAAGAATACAAACTGATTCAGGGGGTGGGCAGATAAAAAGATAATTCATTAAAATAGAAGGAGAGCGTGGCCCCAAGACGAAATGAAGTGAAAATAACCCAAGCGAATTTTAGCAGTCCCAGCAAGGAAACTTCAAAGATTAGAAAAATACCTGCTACATCATTGTTCCTGAGTCCTGACCCTATAAACTGCTCTCTGACTCATCCCTGTCTTGCCAAGAGAACCTTCTGTACTTGGTGGTTTTAATCAGGACTCTTGCTGCAGGCTGGCTCTATTTCAACACCATATCAGTCTGATTGCTTAACTTTCATTCACTTTAGGTTATTAAAATGGTCTCACTCCAGTTACAAAGAATGATGCTTGACCATTTTTACTTCAGTCCTAGTCTCCTACCCATCTTCCAACATCCCAGCCTCAGGGAGCAGGCTGGACCGTGACCTCCAGCCCCTGGTGCTCCTCTCCCCTCCCCTTCCTCCTCTTTCTTTCTCTTGTACTGTTGCGGGCAGGGAGAAGAGATGTTTCCTCGCACCGAAGCAGCCCGCGGCTCTGACGCTGGTCTTCTCTGCCTATGTGGTCCATGGCTGTAGAAGCCGTGCGACCAGGTGGCTGTAGCTCTCTGCTGCCCCAAGTGGACGGCCTCACTCTGCATCTTCTGACCCCATCTTGCTTCACCCTGAGCTTCCAGACTCCTGCAGGAACACACCCACACCCCCTGGGACACCCCCGGGCTCCTCTCTCCTGCAGTGGCCCATTTTCCTTGCAGGGACCTTCAACTTGAGGGAACACGGTCCTTGCCCATTACGTCTGACCATACCTCTATGCTGTCTCTCCCCTGTGCTCTGGTGGCACAAGGCAAGTCACCAGCTCTGAAGCTGAGCTGACAGCCAGTCTGGGAAGAAGATGCCGGTCTTCCTTTTTTGCTGCCACCTACAAACTACGGCCTGTTTTTATCTGTATGACCACTCTTTCCCCAACATGGTTTCCTTCTTTCTCCCACTTCTCCTGTTAAACTTCTCAACAGAAAAGGCCACCAAATCAGAGAGGTCTCTGGCTGTTTCCTTCATCCATTCTGTTTCAGCTCCCAGTTGCGATGCAGCTCAGCACGGATCACATATCACATGGCTCCTGTGTTCATAAAGGCTGTGGTCCCTGAGAAGCCTGAGCTTCTCCATCGAGCCAACACTTCCCCAACACCCAGAAGCAATCTCCTTTGTGAGTGACCAGCACTCCTGGCCTTTGTCACGCTGTGTACTCTTCCTCCTGCTGCCCTGATGGGACTGAAAAATGATGAGATCACATATTTTGGAAACAGGTCTGTTACGTATGGTGTGACATGATCTCAAACTCACGTGTTTATGACTTTCGTCATTTTCATGTCAGGATGTTAACCTCTCATCTGTTGTCACTGATAAGCACTCAGTAGCCCAGCTGCGGAGGGGCCTGCTGGGGGCTTCTCAGTGAGAACACGTGGAGAAGCAAGTGGACGTTTAGACTATAAACTCCGGGAGCTGGTGAGGAATATCCTGAGAGTTTCGGTCTGGGCAAACCCACCCTTGGCTGCTCTAGCCCTCCGAAGGTCTTGAGACCCTTGCTCCTGCTGAGGCCGGGCTACCGTGGGCCAGCAGTGGTGTTGAGATGAACAGCAGCTCCAGGAAGAGAAGGGCCACTGTTCTTGCCTCGGCAAGGCACTCCTTGTAGGCAGTGGCCCAAGCTCTGCAGCCATCCCTGGAGTGATAACCCTGGCCGGCCCGCCCACTCAGGTGCCTTTGTTCCCTAGCAACCGGCCTTAGCAACAAGGGACTTGGGTTTTGCCTTGGCAGCTAGAAGTCAGATCTGGCTTTGTGAAGCCAGTTCTCCTGAGAAACCAAACTTGCATAAAAGGTGCATCTCAGCTTAATTGGGACTTTCCTTCTGTCATCTCTCCTTGCCTGGAACAGAAGCGTAATTGATCCATCATTTGTTTGGAGGATGCTATTTCATTAAGAGACTTCATCCTCTCTGCTATTAGCTTGTGAAATTATTACAAATCCCACTGTGCACCTGCGTTAAATAAACTACAGGCAAAGACAATATCAATCTCTGAGCATAATTTGCTACCCCCTGACCCCCAAATACAACAAGGTCTTAGAGCGTAGCTTGTTAAAGTCACTGCCTTTCTCCTTTTTCTCTATGCAGATCTAATGTCACTTATCACCAGCTGTTTCCACCTCCTCACTTTCCCTCATCTGCCGCTTGGCTCCTGGCCACCTCTCCACAGTGTTTTCGGGAAGGTTGTCAGTTAGCTGTCCTGCCACCCCTCCTACGGACGGAGAGCCTCTCATTTCTAAGTCTTCCTCCTTTATGTCAGAGTTTTCCAAATGCTCCCCTGTCCTCTCCAAAACTACCCACACTTCCCTCAGATCCAGCGGCCACTTTGCTCTTCTCCCACTCTCTCAATCACTTTGAGATAGCCACAAGAGGCTACCCGAGGTTACTTCCCTTCCTTTTCTGGCTTCTTCTGACTCAGAAGTCTACCTTTCTACATTTTCTGGGACAATCCTGCCCACTCCATTTAGCCATTTACTGTCTCTATTCATGCTTCTCCTCATGCTTTTTCATATCACCGGCTACCCTCTCCTCTGAACCATTTCATAGGTTCCAAAATCTCCCTAAGCATCCTTTCTTGAAATGTGCTACTTCCCAAAATACCCTGCCAAAAAGTGGGCCCCAGATTTCTCTTCTCTGAAGGTAACCTGCCAAGCCTATGTGACCCAGCCCTGGACACTCACCGCTCTGCTCTCATCTTCAGCCCTCCTCCCCTCACTTACCAGTTTCCAGACACACTCCTTGTTAGTCAGGGTTATGGGTTGAATTGTGCCCTCCCAAAGATACACTGAAATCCTAACCCCAGCTACCTATGAAAGTGAGCTTATTTGAAAACAGGGTCGGGGCTTCCCTGGTGGCGCAGTGGTTGAGAATCTGCCTGCCAATGCAGGGGACACAGGTTCGAGCCCTGGTCTGGGAAGATCCCACATGCCGCGGAGCAACTGGGTCCCTGAGCCACAATTGCTGAGCCTGCGCGTCTGGAGCCTGTGCTCCGCAACAAGAGAGGCCGTGATAGTGAGAGGCCCACGCATCGCGATGAAGAGGGGCCCCCGCTTGCCACAACTAGAGAAAGCCCTCGCACAGAAACAAAGACCCAACACAGTCAAAAATAAATAAATAAATAATAATTTTTAAAAAAAGAAAAATGAAAAAAATAAAAATAAAAAAAATAAAAACAGGGTCTGCGCAGATGTAATCAAATTAACATCAGGTCATTAGAGTGGGCCCTAATCCAATATGACTGGTGTCCTTATAAGAGGAGAAGAGACGCAGACGGAGACACACAGAGAGGAGAAGGTCATGGGATGTTGGAGGCGGTAATCATAGTGATACACGGAGAAGCCGAGGAACAGCCAGGACCGAGGGCCACACCAGAAGCCAGGAAGAGGCGAGGAAGCATTCATTCTACCAGAGCCTCCGAGGGACCTGGCCCTGCTCATACCTTGATCTTGGACTTCCGGGTCCAGAACTGTGTTGAATCAATTTCTGTTGTTTTAGGCCCTCCCCAAAGTGTGGTACTTTGTTCCAGCATCCCTAGGGGACCAGCACACTCCTGGAGTACACAGAGCCCAGCCTGCCTCGGGCTGCTTTGTGCCCGGGGCACTTCTCCTCAGAGACTAAGTCTGTGCTTCCCTCTCACTGCTTCCGGGCTCTGCTCAAACGCTGCTCCTCAGAGATGACTTTCCTGACCATCTTACACGAAACAGCAGTTGATTCCTGCCGCCCTCCATCACCCTCTGCCTTCATTTCCCTGCTACGTTTTCTTCATGGTCCGCACCACCATCTGACATGTGATAGACCGACATCTTTATTTGTTTACTGTTGCCTCCCCCCATTCATCTGGGTCTAGTTCCTTCACTGCTGTACCGCCAGGGCCAAGAACAGAGCCTGGGACTGTATGGCTGACCAATGAATATCTGTTGAATGAATATACTCATGAGTTCCACTTTCACATACTATCAGTGTATTACTCATTGGGACCTGTTTGCTTGTTCTTTTATGCTGGCATGTGCAAACGGTCCTTTGATTCTAACTTCCCAGCAGCAGTGGCTGAATCTATTTGTTTCAACAGTGGCTCAGCACAGAGTCACACACAATGCATGCTTTCAATGTGTACTAGAGCCCATAACGGATTTCAAAATGTGAATCGTGAACAATACAAGTAAAGCAGATACATATAGACATTCTGTCTATAACACGATGAGATTGTCAGGAAGAGAGTTCCTTAATTTATATTTTCCACATATACTAACAATAACCCACATGTCTTAACCCACTTACTCTGACTGGCAGTCTATGTGCGTTTTCTCCGCAGCGATGCGGATTCATTTTGCGGTCTGGGAGACGGAAACTCAGAGAGGTAAAGAAACTTGCCCGAGATCACAGAGCTAGAAGGTAGGAGAGCAGCCAGGGTTCAAAGGCAGGCAGCCCGGCTCCAGGGCCCGTGCTGTCAGCTCAGTGGTGTGCTGTCTCTTGACATCTAGTAACTCATAGAGGCTCTTTTTTAAAAACTGTGAAACAATTTATCATAAAGGAAAGAGAAGAAATGATTCAAAACTAATCAACTGAAAAGATGGATAGCACCTTCTCTTGAATTCTGTGAGGTAGAAAGCACAGAGAATAAAATAGAAATTACGAAGCACTTTAAGTGTAGTAGATAGGAACAAGTCTGAATTTTCTTTTTTAACGTATGAAATGCTCTAAATCAGTTTGAGTAGAATAAAAATTATGGGAGGGGGGACAGTATGCATGTTTTTATACAGAGAAGTCAATTTCTATGTTTCAGTTAACATCACTAAAGAAAATAATGCTACTGGGAAAAAATGAGTATAAATGGTACAAATATATGGAAACTATATGGACATGATCTCATACACACACACACACACACACACACACACGCACACACACACACACTCTCTCCAAAGGACTGATACCCTTAAGTCTAACCCCTATTCCATCAAGTCTAAGTGAGTGTGACTTCGGCTATATTTTCTGGCAACTTCTAATTTAGAATCCAGTGTACTCATCACTGTAGGAAGTGGGAATTTTTCTCTGACTCCACAAGGCTAGGTTTTAAGCATTTTGCAAACAGTCTCACAGGATGGGGATTTGCTTTTCCATGGAGCTTATTTGCACAAGGTGTTATATTGCCCTGTTTACATGTTGTTCCTCCAGGGGGCTGTGGATCCCTTAAAGGTAGGATCTATGTTATTAATATTTGATTCTCCTACTAACCTAGAACAGGCTGTCGATAAACTCTTCTTTCCACTAGAACTGGAAATTCCATTTCTTTAAAAACAAGAAATGTTTTATTGGAGTTAGGATGATGATAATTGGGAAGAGTTTCATTGGGAGTTAGCAAAATAAAATCAGTGTTGGTTTCTTAGAGAAATTGTTCTTATCTTCAGATTGCATACGTTTACTGTCTAAGATCTTCAAATACTTGGGTTACACATTTAATGACTGAAGACAATTTTTTATATACAAAGAGGCCATCAGGCCAAAATCTAAATTAAATCAGTGGTGGTCACCAGCCATTCATCCATTACAGAGACATGGATATAAGTCCTTCTCACGTGTAACATCATACGATAAAGTCTGAGTTTTTACAAAGGCACTCTATTGAAGTGAATGGTCTTATGTTTAAAAAATACATTTTAAAATTATTAAAATTTTTAGATTTAATTGTATTAAACTTTTATTAAATTTAATTTATTAATTTATAATGAAATAAAGTATTCAAACATTTAAAAATAATCCCTTCTTGTCACATAAAAAATGTGCAAATACCTTTTTATCTCTAGACAACATACTGCTTTGAATGCCACCATGTAGCACACCCATGGATACACATGCCCTTGTCTGTGTATGCCTGCCCGGTGTGAACTGGGGGTGCCCACCTGCCTACTCTATTTATGCATGAGAAGAAATGGGGGAAAACACAGGAGGGAGGAGCGTAAATAAATCCAAATCATTATAACCCATGAGAGGCATTTAGTTTTATCCCTAAATCAATGGGATGTCCTTAATGTTCTTAACTGATGAAGGTTCCCAGAAACAATGAAAAAAGGATTTTTGAAAAACCATTAAAAAATTATCAACATTTAGGCACCTCCTAAAAGATGCCTATAGTACATACACACGAGCAGGTTTTCATGTCTAAAAACTACCTAGATTATCTAAAGCTCATTTTATGATGACATTCCCAACAATTTAGGAGGCAGCGTGGATGGCAGACATAGTTCAAATATTACTGACAACCATCCACGCCAATCACACCTTTGCTCTTTAAAGCTGGGGGACCCGCCTACATCTTAGCTACTCGTCAGCCCACGGAAATGAGCTGCACCAGATAAGCTGTGGTGTGTTTGCTACAATGCCTGGATCTTCTGCTTCCACTGTCTCCTTCCCCCCTCCTCTTTCGTTTTTCCTCACCTGGTTTTCTTCTGATCTTATCTCAGTCTGCCTTTGAACTCTTGTTTGCATGACACCCTCCTATCCCAATTTTTGGACACTTGCTGGTCTTCAAAGCATTTCCTAACTAAATGTTGTGCCCCGGGTCAGGGCACCCAGTGGATTGCAGACTCTCCCATAGTCACTGGTGGTTGCTGAACTAACCACACCCATCCTTCTCCCCTCATTTCCACCTCCCTGCTGGGAGGGAACCAGAAGAATGCCTCAAATCCAAGTTCACTAGACCAGTAGGAAAAGTTAGGGACAGGGTTTTTCTGTCTGCTGATTTATGGAAGTGAATTCTCAACTTTGTACCTATGAGATCCGGCATCATTTTGAACAGAACTGAATTTCTTGGCTTCATTCTGTGAAAACTGTACAAAGCACTGTAATAAAGAATGAGAAAGCCATGATTTATGACCCTCCACATACAGGAGATTTAATTCTGCCTTTTGCTCAGCGGCCTATCCATTGTGTGGACAAAGTCAATACCAATAATGAAATGTAGACGGAAGGGCTAAATCAATTCAATAAAGTGCAATAGAAAGACTAGAAGACTGAGTAAATCTGGAAAGTATTTGGACAATAGGTAATTACAAAAATCAATGCCCGTATATGAAGAGATGACAGGCAGCCATCCGTCACAAAGGGAGAACCATTAATGATGGTTTGGGCTTGAGTTAGAATGAGAGAACAAAATAGGTCTGTGCAAAATCCCTACACATCTGTGTATCTCTGTGTGTGTGTGTGTGTGTGTGCATATACACAAGCACAAACGTGGGCTCCCAGTGTGACTGAAGGAGAGACGAAGAGAAACTCCAGATGGCTCACTCTGCATTTTATGTACGCCTCCTACATTTGCCTGGTTCCTTTGGCTCACTTTTACTAACTTTGATCTCATTTTGTCAACACGACATCAGGCTGTGCCCTACATACCTTTTCCTTCCTTGTCATCCCAGCCTCCCAGGTACCCGGGGGACATTATCATGAGGTCCTGTCTGCGTCCGGAGCCTCTAGGAGGTGGAGGAGAGGAATGAATGCCACATGAACCACAGCTCTAAGGACCAGCTGTCGGGAGAGGTGATACAGGCAACCTTGGGGGCACCCACAGCAAAATTAAAAAATGATCACACATACACCCAGACATATACATACACACATAAGATAGTAACTTAAGTGTCTTAACTGTGTTCCTGGCCAAAAAAGAATACGAATAAATGAGCACGTCACCACTTAGCAGTTTGCATCCATTAAGTCATTTAGTCCCTACAGAGACTCTACAGGGGAGGCACCAGCATCTCTGTTTTAAAGATAAGAGTCGACAATCAGTTTGTTCAAGGAGACACAGCTGGTGAGTAGGGAAGCGGCGTGGGAAGATGTATCTCTCCGACACCGATGTGTGCGCTGGTCACCCCTTCCCTCACACCACCTTTTGTCTCCCACAGGGCACGGGGACGCTTCTGATGCGGCCATACACAAGTCCACAGTCAGTTAGCTGTTGGGCGCCATTGCTAAGGAGAGGCTTCAAGGCCAGTCATGGGTCATGCGGACAGAGGCAGCGACTTTGAACTTGCCCAGTCATGGCATCTGACTGTGCTGTTTCATGCTTGGCCTCTGACAGCTCTTTCTCTTCTGCCCACAGCTGAGCAAGCTGATAACAAAACTCTCATGCCTCTTCCTTTGGCACCAGTAGGAGGGTCAAGCCATGCAAGTCCCTGTCCGCACGTACGAACCCCACCCTGGTACAGCCCATAACTACCGCCAAATCCCTGAGCCGTTCTTCTTTCCTGTGCTCTCCAGCCAAGTTCAGCCCCGTGTGGGAGCCGCCCTGCTCACCCTCATAAGCCTCATTATGTGAGTGACACACCTTTTCACAGCCTCGTGGGGTGTGTGCAGTATCCTCAGTCTTGACATCGGAACCAAATGTGGGGGCGGAGTCCTGCTGTTGAGGGGTAGGCACGCCACTTCGGAATCAACTTTATGCCAGTCATGGGATGAAACGCTTTCATGGTCTTTCGAGAAACCCTCAAAGGCATAATCTCCCAAAAATGATGGTATGTTACCCCTTAATCAGAAATCTATCCTTCATTTTGAAGGGCTATTTTGTTTTTTACTAAAGGCAGAGAATGATTACAGTAATTACTATTTGGGACAGGAGCCATATAACTTTATTCTTAGATCACTTTAAGAGTATTTTTTGACACTTTAAGGTTATCTTAGATGAACAATAATTTCTTTTATCTCAGCCTTGGCACTACTGATACTTGGGTCTGGATAATTCCTCGTTATGGAGCCTGCCCTGTGTATTATAGAATGTTCTGCAGCATCCTTCGTAACCGAGCAGGACCCTATGGGGCCTTCCCAGGACAGACCCTCTGTGTTGTCCACCTGTCTCTTGTCTGTAGAAAAACTTTAGCCAAAGAATAAACTTAATCAGAGAAGTGAGAAAATGCAGAAAGAAAGGGAAACAGTCAAGCAAGACAAAGTAAGAATAGTTTAGACATTAAACAAAGTCGAAGACCTTTAGTTCCTCCCCAAGGGCTATAGATAATATTCTGAGCCATATTCTTTGAGCTGATTTGTAGATACTGAAACACCCACCTGGCAGAAGAAGTTAACTACATGATGCCCAGACTGAAGCCGTGACATAAGCTGCTCCATCTTGCACAATTCCAAGAACTGGCCTCAAGGAAATGGGAACGAGCCGACCCTGGAACTGAAGACTAACTGTACTTAAAATAATCAAGATGACCCTGATCAGACCATGGCATGACCAATTTCGAGATGACTGTCAGAGCTGACTGTGCTGTTCTGCAGGTAGCCACGTCCGCCACCTGTACACCCCCGAAACCCCCCTTTAAAAGCTCTTGCCCCCTGATCAGCAGTTGGTAGTTGCTTCTTGGACACAGGTCCACCTTCTCCCCAGGTTGCCGGCCTCCTGAATAAAGCAAGCTTTCCTTTCCTACCAACACTTGTCTCTCAAGTATCAGCTTTTGAGCGGTGAGAAACTGAACCTGAGTTGGGTTAAAACCCTGACCGCTACCCACTAGATGCTGAAGCCTCCACCACAACCTTCTTCAGTTCTAACGACCAAAGATACCTCCCGATGTTGTCAAGTGTCCCTCGGGAGGCAAAATCACACCTTTGAGAACCACTGCCTTATATTCATTCCATAAAGAAATATGACTGTTTTAGTAAGAACGAGCATGGGTCAAGCCCTCCGTAGTCACGGGGGAAGAGAGACAGGAAAGAAAAAAGATGAAAAGCTGCTAGGCTATATACATCTCAATGCAAGCCAGCAAAATCTATAATAAATTGCAATTATATCTTCAAATCTCTTCTTTCCACTCTTAAACTAATTTAGACTCATCCTCAAAATTGCTTACATGTTATGGAGATGACTCTTTGTAGCTTATAAAATCTCTTCTAAAAATTTGATTACTCAGCTGCTCATATGCAAACGCTTTGTCCCTCGTCTAAAAAATCAGAGTTAGCTGTGCTGACCACTGTGATTTTCCAGAAATATCACACACCACAATTTATGCACTTTAAAGTATTCCAGAAACTTAGAGCACGTTAACAATTGTTTACATGCTGGACACAGATAGCAGTCTCTTTAACAGAACACATGTATCTGTATGGTATCCACTGGCATCTTCGTAAATGGCTCAGAATGCTTGGTTATAACACGAAGCTGGTTTATTGCCTAAAGTTCCCACCTACCAATGAGTTTTCCAGAAAGGACAGAGGATACCATATATTGATGTGGGAATCTTGCTGTAATTTGACGAGACAACAAAGATGTTTTGTATTTCTTTAGGATTTAGGAGCAGAGATGACTCCAGAGATGGAATTGGGAAGAAAAAGGCAAATCACACCAAAAGTATAGCGTTTCATAATCTTATCTCTGTGATACTAGCATATATCCTTGGTCCTCTATTCCTTCAGTATTCAAATATAAAAAAGAAGAATGTACACATAGGCATGCCAAATACTTAGATGAAAAGTGCTATGCTTCAGTCATAAATGTGGATCTAAGTTTTGATAACGTAACTTTAAGTTTCGCGTTCCTTTCTCTTTCAACATTACTCTGAACACCTAAGAGGTGATGAATCTGACACCAGTCATTTGCGATTCCAAGCAGTGCTTACCTCGGCTTTAATTTTATTGTCTCCAAAGCAGAGGTGCTGTAAATAGGCTGCAGCATTAGACTGGACCGAAGGAAACTGATGTTGCAACATCTGAATCACTTCAGGCAGTTCCGGGTCTCTCCATCCAAATTCTCTGAACAAAAGGAAGGCAGGAGAACATGAGAGGGAAATCCTGCAATACTGTTAACTTATGGTTAACTCACTTATGTAACGCCTATGAGAGTTTACACAGGAATATTTCACAACTGATTGTTCTGGTTTCCTTACCCATGCACAAACTTAAAAAAGGATTTGAAAAGATTTCCTTGAGTAAATGGTTTGTAAGTATATACATGTGCACATATACATATATAATCTTAAATGTATCAACTGAAGTTACATGTTTATGAAGATTGAAAAAAATGACTTAAAATGGCACATGATTTTATTAATATAGACATGTTTCATTTAGGCTTCAGTAGATAATTTATAAGATCACATTTATTTTCTAATATGTTATTTCAACAGTCTTGTTCAGGTACAGCATTTAGTTAAATTATCAGACAAGAGAAAATATAACTGGATGGGTCCAATCTAAAATGTCACAATAGCAGTTAATGCCATCTTTGTTATATTTATAATTATTATTGTTATTATCATAATGTAACAATTTTCTAGGGATAAAAGTATTGTAACAAGAAGCCTTTATAGGGCTTCCCTGGTGGCACAGTGGTTAACAATCTGCCTGCCAATGCAGGGGACACGGGTTTGAGCCCTGGTCTGGGAAGATCCCACATGCCGCGGAGCAACTAAGCCCGTGAGCCACAACTACTGAGCCCACGTGTTACAACTACTGAGGCTGTGAGCCACAACTACTGAGTCCACATGCTACAACTACTGAGCCTGTGAGCCACAACTACTGAGCCTGTGTGCCACAACTACTGAGCCTGTGAGCCACAACTACTGAGCCTCTGTGCCACAACTACTGAGCCTGTGAGCCACAACTACTGAGCCTGTGAGCCACAACTACTGAGCCTGCGCTCTAGAGCCCAGGAGCCACAACTACTGAAGCCCGCGGGTCTAGAGCTCATGCTCTGCAACAAGAGAAGCCACCGCAATGAGAAGCCCGTGCACCGCAACGAAGAGTAACCCCTGCTCGCCACAACTAGAGAAGGTCCACGCACAGCAACGAAGACCCAACACAGCCAAAAATAAAATAAATTAAAAACAAATAAATACATTTGTAAAAAAAAAAACAAAGAAGCCTTTATAAAAGGAAATTATTTAAAGAGTTAGGTTTATTCAAACAATGTTAATAAATCTTATGCATGGTGCATTCTTTTCCTGTATTCTCCTGTTTACATCTGAGCTACTCCAAGAAGCTGGTTGTTTATTTAACTTTAAGAAATATGCTCCAGGATACTTAAATCCATTCTAAAACACAAGGTTAACTGTACCATTATGCAAATGAATATTCTTTCGTGAAATCGATCGGCTCAACCAGTTAGAGCATGGAGCTAACAGGGCCGGATGTATGGGTTGCATTCTTGTATCAGGGAGCCAATTTTTAACAGAGACATAAAAAAGCAACCTCTGAGACCACAGATAAAAGCCTGACCCCACGAGCCACGAACGGGTACTATTTCTCCAAAGGCCAGGCTGGAAGAGAGACAGCTTTGCAGCAATCACTCGACTCCTGGAAAAACAACTCAAAAGCATACATCCTATTGATGCCAGGTCAGTGTTGTCATCTCAGAAGAGGGGGCATGAAAAATGGGACAGAGACGGAGCAGACAAAGGTTAAAAGTTTCCTCATAGATTCTAACCTGTTCTCTTTATCTTTTCTTTATCACGACTGGTAGAGGTTGTCAAGCAAACCGTGAAGCATGTTGGTGCTTCCTTACAGCTACTGAAGACAATATGGAATAGGATTCCTTTTGAATTGGCTCAGTTTTTATGGGAAAGATAAAGCATTCGATTTGATGTGCAGTAAGTACCTAATAAATTTACCTAAAATCTTAGGCAGACACCCGTTTTCAAAAGGGCATATGGTACAGGAGCACCTTTGCCACAAAACATACTTAAGGGATTGCTGATAACGGACAAACTATCGGATTTTTTTTTTGGCTAGGTGATCACAGTAGAAAAAAATTATGGATGAAAACACAGGAAGCCTGTTTTTCTTTTTAATTTCATTTCCTTCCGTTGCATGATTCTAAACCACCTCAATGTGCAACATCCAGAAAGCACAGTCTTTTTTCTTATAATAGCAGCCTCTTAAAATTATATCCTTTGTTCAAGGTAAATCAAAATCTACAGAACACCTGTAAATTAAAATTAGAAGTGTCATGTAAAGACACTGGATGGCTAAGATGAATTCAGGTAAGCCCGTGCTATTGGAAAGTGATTAGTAAAGAATTCATTTCAGCCTATTTTATTAACCAGATGGGAATTGCTCTATTAGGCTTATACGGCATAGATCAAGAACGTCTTTGAACAAGAGCTCTGGAGGAACAGTCTTAGGGGCTCTCCACACATGCAAACACATGGCCTTGCTTGTGTCGACGCATGCATGCACAGATGCACACATGAGAGTGCATGCGCGCATGCACACGTGCACACACACACACACACACACACACACACACACACAGAGCCCAAAATCAATAGAAGGAGGAAAATTCCAAAGAGTCATCCAAGCCTCTTTTTCTAGAAAAGCTTTGTGTTACCTAGATGAGATTCTGCTTGGATTTTGTGCTGCCCATGTGCTTCTAGGGAAGAGCTAGAGGAAATAAAATGTCTGTCTTATTTGGGCCAGAATTCAGTACAAGGCATGGATTCTTCACATGAGGTCTTTTTTTTTTTTTAATTGAAGTATAGTTGATTTACAGTGTTGTTAGTTTCACATGTACAGCAAAGTGATTCAGATACATATGTGTATATGTGTGTGTGTGTGTGTGTGTGTGTGTATTCTTTTCCAGGTTCTTTTCCCGTACAGTTATTACAAAACATTGGGTATAGTTCCCTGTGCCATACCGTAGGTCCTTGTTGGTTATCCTTCACACGAGGTCTTAATCCTTAAGAACAAAGAGTGCTCACAAGACAAAAAAAAGCTCTGGAAAAGACCAAACCAGCAGAAGAACAGCACGAGGGAAGATATGGGGCCATAAGAGGGGTTGACAGATTTGGGAAAGGTGTGCATTCAGCCGGGCTGGCTGTGGGACAGGAGGCCACGGGGGTGGCGGCTGCCTGGGAATTGCGGGGCAGGTGGTGGAGATGAAGCTGGAAAGCAAGGTTAGCATGAGATCACGAAGAGCCTTTCACTCAAATACAAAAAAGTCTGGGCCTGGTCTGTGGTCAGTACTGTGACAAAGAAATCTAAGGACATTTAGATATGCTTAGGCTTATAGAACAGACAAAAAAATAATCTTAAGTAATACTGCGAGTACAAACCAAAAGTCGGTTGCCAAGTTTCCCTGTTCACATGCTTTCACGCTTCCTTAACTAGCCTTATGTAGTTTCCTTTCATTTCACGCAGGAGGAAATTTACACTTAGAGATGTTCAGGAACTGAAGTGGCGGGGCGGAAATAAAACTCTAGCTTTCTGCTCTCAAATAGATAAATGTAACCGTCTAACAATGATGCCTGCTGTAATCACTGTCTTGAAGTAATGTCTAAAACAGAAATACTGTCTAAAACCGTGATTTTTTTTTAGACAATGTCGAAAAAATAAACACGTTTAAAACCGTGTCCCTAGGGGACATCTGACAATGCCAGAAGACAGTTTCGATTGTCACAACTGGAAGATGTTACCGGCATCCAGGAAGCACAGGCCAGGGATGCTGTTCAACATCCTACAACGCAGATACGATCCCCTGCGACAAAGAACCGTCCGTCCCAAAGTATCATTAGAGCCAGGACTGAGATACCCCGGTCTAAACGTGGACTGCATTCGAACATTTTTGTTGAGTCAGCATGTTATGAATCTTTTACTCCGTGATTACTGTAGTAGAGCTGGCACAGGATTTGGCATCAGGATAATTAGGAAAGAGTTCAGAACTTGAGCATCTGGCTTTCTCCCTTCTAGACTATAAATACAGGAGAGTCCCTTAGTGCTTGCTGGTCTTGGTTTCCATGGATCAAATATAGAGAACAATACCATCTATTTCATGGGATTTCTTTTTAAAAGACATCATAAAATAATCTATATGAAAGTGAAAGTGCTTGGCAAACTATTAGAAGCTAGATATATACTACTAATTGTTACTCTAAGACTGTTATAAGGGTTATATATATATATATATCTGTATATTTTAAAAGTTTATATCATACCCATTTAATTTAAAAAAAAATAACCTTTTACTGTTGTGTATTCATTTGGACATTAGACTTATTTGAAGGAATATAAGTGTAAGAAGAGACACTACTGTAGCCTGTAGTAAAAACTGTGCATTAAAATGTGCCATTTTGAAATGATTTTTCCCCCATCTCCCTTCAGAGGCAGAGTCCTAGGAAGGGCATAGTTTTTTGGATACAGTCAGAGTTGGTTCAGATCCTGTTCCTCTGTGAGCGTTCCTCCTGGCCTGTGTCTTGTTTGCTGCTGAATCTCCACCGGCTGGCATGCGAGGTCTGCTCTAAGTAAATGTCCATGGAGTCCATCTGTTATACTGAGATAATAATTTCTACCTTAGAGTATTGTTGGGATGATTAGAAGTAATATATAGGAAACCCCTTAGAGCAATGTCTGGCACACAGTGTGGGCCCTCAAGAAATGTCAGGTATTGTATATAACTAGATGAAGAAGAGAAGAATGAAAAATAAGAACCATCTACAATTTTCTACAGAAGCCCAGCTCATAACTCTCATTTGTTACTGGGCCTCACTTGAGAAATGTTCATGGAACTGGAGAATATGCAAATGTAACCTTTTCTCCATTAAAACTTGTCACACAGACCGACAATATTGTGACTAAACCGTCACTCTTATAAGGCCTCTCTGAGTTGTTAAAATTACAAGGCGCTTAGCACAGAGCTAAATAGCAAACAGTTTGAAATTTGTTACTGTGTTAGGCTGCCGCTGAAACAGAGCTGATGTACTGTCACAACATTTTTATCAAGTTGACTTCCGTGTCGAAAAGAGCCCCAGGACAATCAGAGTCTTCAGAAATTCCAACTGTGATTTTTCAGCAAAGCTTTATGTCGGAGGGACAGAGTTCACTGACTGCAAGGTCAATAAGCTACATTGGTAGCTGTAGGGACTGTAGGGACATTATTTAAGGGTATGAAAATCTCAACCGTTTATAATCTTTTGAACTCCAGCTAAAAGTTTTAAAGACCATATTGCTTTAACTTTTCCATCCAGAGCCAATGAGATGGGGTGTCTTGTTTTTTGATTTGGTCTTGTTGAAATGACGGGGTTAAGGGGATGCAGAGACAGTGGTCACAAGAATAAGTCAGGTGGAAAGATTTTTTTTTTTTCTTAAAATGGAGATGTTTTCATGCTTGTTGACAGATAAGAACTTATCCAATGATAAACACATGGAAGCACGAATGTCTTAATTCTCATTGCTGAATAGTCTGTCGCCAAAACAAAAAGCTGCCCTTTATATGGTTAATCACATTTAAAAAACACATCTTTGCTTTGTTTTTAGAGGATCACTCTGTCGGTGGTTGCAAGGATGTATGCATCTGTCAAAACTCATAAACTACAGGCCTAAAATGGCATGTCTATTGTCTAATAATTATACCTTGATAACGCTGGGTCTACAGAGGGGATCCCTCTGGCTGTGGGGTCGAGAACAGACTGTAGGGTCAGGATGGATGCCAAAGAGATGCCCAGTGAATCCCTCCCGGAAGCCCCCTCTCCTTCTCCCATCTGCTGGTCCACATTAACTGGCGACCCCTTTTGCCTTACATCTCAGGCCCAGCCTGGAGCCAGTGGGGTGGACGGGTTAGGCTAGGACCCCCTCTTGGGGACTGACGTCTATTATTTCAGAATAAGCAGGAGCAGTTTCAACTAGCAGGTTTTCTACTGGGCTGGACTGCAGAGAGACAAACAGTAAATAATGGGGAAATCGGTTATTTCTGAACTATTACGGATACTGGGCACCTTAAGTAAATCTTAGCCCAGCAATAGGCTTTTAGGGGTTGAGAGGTGAAAATAATGTAAAAATGTTCAGGCAAAATTTATGCCATTATTTACCATTTTTAATCACATGTATTTTAAGTACCAGTGAATTTCTGCTTCTATTGAAGACTTCTAAAAGTGCATTAGATTACAAAGAATATTATCTGTTTTATGTAATACTTATTCAATAACAATTGAGTTTTAAATACTGTTTATTTATTCATTAATGCAACTAGACTTTTTCAATAAAAATATGCCCCACAATAAAGAATTAACTTCATACCTACAAGCATTTAGTTGCCCTGGAAATTCTAAAAGGGTGTGCTTAGTGATAACAGCCCAAGGGAAAAGAACGACAAATTAGTACCCATAAACTTCTCCTTGTAAGCCATAATGACTTTATGGAAAATGTTTATATTCTACGACTACGTACCCATTTTAAAATTAACAATCCATTATGCTTAGGAAAATCACCTGGTCCTGTGAACCTTCAGTGGCAACAAGAGGGAAGGGATTTGATACCCAAGATCCTGGTTAGGAGTATATCATTCATGTATTTTTAAGCAAGTTTTTACCTTGTCACTATCAGGAGATGATGAGGATTCTACCTCAGGATTAGATTAAGAATTTGAGAAAAGGCCACAAAGGCCTAGATCATCCTCAAAAGGTTTTACTATACTATATATACACATGTGTGTGTATTAAAGAGGACTTAATGTTAAATAATATCAAATAATGGACTAGAAATGTACTGTGTATAAATCATAGAATGCAGCACACTTATTAATCAGGTAACTGTATCATCTGACAATTCTCTGTGAAACAATTAAAACGGTGCTTTTAATGATTCTGTTGATGAAAACTTCTGAACTTCTGACAGAAGTCACATTGTATTGGGAGATATATTCTAAATGCAGGGACACCATCTCTTAAGATTCCATGGGAGGCTCCACGTTTCTGGACCTGAGAACGTGTCCCATGGCACTTGTCATGGTGTCTTTACAATGCAAGCTGTGAGCGCATACTTCAGGGCCGATTGCTAAACAGAGTCCGATCTGGGCGATAGCAGTTACTTTACCATATGCATTGTTGATTTTAGTCCTGCAAATATTTGAAGCATGTTTCACACATACAAGTACATCTTTGTCACCTTATTTTAGTTCTCCAAAGGATGACGACTTAATTTATTTCAGATAACACTGAACAGAGATACCTCCTTTAAATAAAATCTTAGTAAAATCTTAATTTCTAACAAAATTTGGTCTTAGAAGAGGTACCAAGTGAGAAAGTTTATTGAAGATATTCTTTAAAATGAGGTAACCAATTGTCTGAAAATAGCACCCATGCATTGTCTCCTTCCAGAAGTATTTGATAGGGCTTTTAATGAATTAGGACTAGTCCTAGGTCCTGGGTATACGAATATTGAGTCCTGACTACAAACCACTTATAGTTTAGTGGAGAAGACAGACTATAAATAGGTAATGATCATACACTGAGTAAGAGACATTATTCAGAAAATGCAAGAGCTGCATTTAAAGCCCTTGTAGGTGACCTCTCTCCTTCAGGATGGTGCTGGATTCAAATCAGTCTAAACGATAACAGAAATAGGAACTGAAAGCAGCTCTTTTGCCCCTTTCCTGTTTGCCCATTTCTGTTCCCGTCTAACCTTAAAAAAACCTAATTATAGGAATGAGATCACTAAACAACTGAAACTAACTCCTGACTTATGCTCTCCTGAAAGTACACCGTGTCTTGTCTAACCTGTTGATTCCTCTCCTAGATAAAAAGTAAGACTAGCTTTCTACCCCCAGTAGCCCCCCTAAGCAATCCTGCAGGTAGATCACGTGGGCAAGATAACATCTGAAGAAACAGTCAGCCAGTCTGCACACAATGGAAAATGACGCAGAACCCAACCTCCTGCCCCTCCATTTTGCCTTTAAAAACTGCCATGGCTGAGCAGAATCACCGGAGTTGGTCTTTGGACACGAGTCCACCTTCTCCCCAGATTGCCGGCTTTTCTGATTAAAGAACCTTTCCTTTCTACTGACACTTGCCTCTTGAGTTATTGGCTTATGAGTGGTGAGTGGCCAAACCTGAGTTCAGTTACATTATTACTAACATTTATAAATAACTATACTATCATGAATAGCCATAATGATGGCTTATAATTTCCAAAACCTTCAAATATATATTTTTGTTTGATTTTCTTTACATTTTGGAGTGGGAAGGGACCTTAGCTAGCATTTCCTGTGCTTATTGTGGAGACAGGGAAATTCAGGTCAGACAGTTCAGTGACTTGACCAAGGGCACAGATGAGTCTGTGAATGGAACCTAGTGCCCAATTGTCAAGATTCAAAGCTTAATCAAAGTGACATTTGCCCAAGCTAACTCATCCATCAGTCTGTGCTGCAATGCACTCAGCCTCTAGTTCCAAACATTCCAGCCTCTGGATTGTAGCAGTCAGTCATGTGGGAGCATTATTATCTAGTAGAAAAAGCATGTTATCTAAGAAAGAAGAGAGCGCTAATTCTTATGGTTTTGTGGATAATTTCCTGATGGACACGGGGTCATGTGGTGTAAGGGGGTGGTATTCAGGAAGAGTAAACTTCAAAAACCAAGTTGCTAGCATGTTGATGCCATCCAGCCAAGACCATCAGGACCACACATGCCCACGGCTTATTGCTCCCATGAAAGAACCTACATCACGGGACTGTGGGGCATTTCAATAAGATGGTGTTAGAATATACTTCCAGGATTTGGGCTTCGTGCTTTGGGCAGATTCAAGGGAGCAGGACTTTGTTCTGGATTGGTTGCTGCCAGGATGAGGGGGAAATTCTGTGACTGAGTATCTTAATGATTCTTATTGAGAAGAATGAAGAACTGAGCAAGGCTCAAACCACGACTGGTGAAGAAACAGCAGTCATTCAAATGATCCAGGAAAGGTGGTTGTTTTCATCAGTTCTGTGGTTCAGACAATGTTCATGTTTTGTCTGTGTTCAGACATGATTATAAGGGGGCCTTGATTTTGTCTGGAACCATCACTGTGGTTCATCAGAGTGGCCTCATGAGATGTTTATATTCTGTGAAATTGTTTATGCTCAAGAGAAGAACACCAAGGCCTCACTGTGGATGCCTGACCAGCTCTTCTCTTTCTTGGCCACGAGGCCTGGGCTGCCCAGTGAGGAGAACCAGGGGGTCACAGAAAGGGAAGGGAAGGTGCTAAAGACAAACGTCCTTTTCTGACCCTGGCTGCCTCTGCAGAGGTGTCACTCTGGGGCTTAAATGGTGTTGTTAAGCTCTGTCAACATGATACCAAAACTACAAGTGACAAGAAAAGGAAAGAAAAGAGAGGAAACCAGTGGCTCTGTCTCCATGAAGCCACACTCCAACTCTTTTTGTATCGCTGACTGGTTATTCTGCAATATTATACACAGCAAGTCTGACACTTGGGTATAAAATCCTGATGAATGACTTCATGTATCATGCCTCTTAGCATTTTTGTTGTTGTTACCTGAAGAAATGCATTAGGAATGGAAGGAAAGATTTTGGGATTCGTTGTTTAGCTGCTAAAATAGGGAAGAAAAAAAAAACAAACCCAAACTATCGACATTCAGTTAGGTCTGTTGTTACTAGTGTCCATATCAAAAACACGCCTATCTGGGTCTATTACTTCACTTTGCTCTTAAAGGGATTCTAAAGAAGCTGTGAATACTCTGGGTAAACTCTTAATGTTACGGAAAAAAAAAAAAAGAATACAGTGTTCAAGTGGCCATTCACAATTATTTCTCATGACTAGACATTAGGGGCAAAGGAATTCCAACCATAGATATTTCCTTTCATCATATTTCACAGTACTTTTGCTACAAAACTATTAATTTACCTCCATTTCTGGTGTCTGGATGTTTCCAAATATAAAATGCAGAGGATATAATCACCTTTTATTTTGAATAAAATAACCAACACTGGCTATTTAGTAGTAGGTCTTACAGATGATGGGTGAAAGGGGTAGAGACCGGCCAGCTGCATACCGTTATACTGAAAGATTCCATACATGTGCAACTGAATACATTAAAGCTTCTTTTTAAAGTGCCATAGTATTAAAAAAAAAAAAAAAAAAAGTAAGAAGAAAGTATTTCTTTCCAGATGATAGTGTTCAATAACCTTTAATTTCTACACATTGATGAAGTCTTAGACTAGGCTTTTATTACCTCTGTGTCCACCTAACTCTCAGTGGAATGGCTGTGATTAATTTGAAAATTAATTGAAAACTGCAATGAGTTTAAAGACATTGTTATCGCTGCCACAGACTCTTACAACTTAAACTGAGGTAGATGGGTGCACAGGGCTGATGGAATAGTTTTGATTACAGAAAAAAAAGAGCAAATGGCAGATAAATATAGTTTCCTTTGTGCAGATAATAAAAGCATACAATGTTTCTTTTACATTTTTCCTCTAATTAACAATTATGGTTTCTCCATCAAGCATTTCTTTATTCACTAGAAAAACATTGTTTTAAGTTCAGCAGCGAACTGAAGCCACAAGGAAACAAATAATTTGGCTCTTGAAGAAAACTAATTTAATATTTAATTGTATAAACTCAATTTTTGAATCAAATACTTTTTCTTCGTGAGAAGTGACTGAACACAATAAATGGGCAGAGCTTGACTTTGTATCATTTCAGAGGCTCCCAAACCTCATAGATCACAGGGCCCTTTGTGTCTGTTAGTTTTTCGCATGGTGCCCCTGGGCCCAAAGAGATGCCTGACCATTTCGTTTGCTAAGTAGTCAGGTCGGGGTGTGGAGGCAAAGATAAATCAGGAGTTTGGGATTAACATACAGGCATGACTATATGTAAAATAGGTAACCAACAAGGATCTGCTGTAGAGCACAGGGAAATCTGCTCAATACTCTGTAATAACCATATAAAGGAAAAGAATCTGAAACAGAATAGATACATATATATATTTATGTAGAACTGAATCACTTTGCTGTGTACCTGAAACTAACCCAACATTGTAAATTAACTATTTTTCAATTAAAAAAAAAAAAAAAAAAAAAAGGAGTCAGGTCCAAATAACTTAAGAATTGTCTCTGTCCTGATGAGCTAGTGCCTTCTGGGCTGCACACTTCTCAAATCTTGACATCAAACATTTCCATCTTTGGTTCCTCTCGTATCAATGTTCACAAGGCATTTGTTTTTTTTTAATTAATTTATTCTTTCATTATTATTTCTTTTTATTGGAGTATAATTGCTTTACAATGTTGTGTTAGTTTCTGCTGTACAGTGAAATGAGTCAGCTATATCTATACATATACCCCCTCCCTCTGGGACCTCCCTCCCCCCCCATTCCACCCAGCATTTGCTTTTTATGACAGAAACCTCTGGAAATCCAGGTCTGCAAAGTTATGACATCATCCAACGTGGTACAACTGAATTTTTTTAATTGAAATATCATTGATTTACAATGTTATCTTAATTTCTGCCATACAGCAAAGTAATTCAGTTTTTTTCTTCTTTATATCCTTTCTACCAGTAGGTGTTACCTTTTTTTTTTAAAGTATTTATTTATTTATGCCTGTGATGGGTCTTAGTTGCATCATGCGGGCTCTCTAGCTGCGGTGTGCAGGCTTGGTTGCCCCACGGCCTGTGGGATCTTAGTTCCCCGACCAGGGATTGAACCCACGCCCCCTGCATTGGAAGGCGGATTCTTTACCGCTGGACCACCAGGGAAGTCTGGGTACAATTGAATTTCGAAACTGAACTAACTCAAGCTCATGCTTCACTTGGCGTCTGACAGATGCTGTGTTTCCCTCAAAAACTTAAAGGATCCTGAGCAGCCCCTGTGATTTTTGCTGTGTCGCCCTGGGGCTCCTTGGAACACAGCTTGGGAACAGCAGTAAATGAATGGTCCTTCCAATAGCTCTGACCTAAACCTAAATAAGGAATTTTAGCATAACAAAGAATTATTGGGGAAGGGGAACTTTCTACTGTAAGTTTAAATATAGAATGTCAATTAAGTGATGCAGAATATAAGTTTAATGAACAAAAACACCTGTCATCTGGGAAAATATTCTTACTCATTTGTAACAACTTCTCCTTTTGTAAATGTTTTCAAATGTATTATTTTATGACTTTTAAAGGCCTGAATCAGCATTCCTTAATGATTCTTCAAGTATTTAAAAGATGCTTACAACAGAATTTGGGGAGGTACCAACATTTAAAATTGTCTTCACTCTCTTTCTTTTTCTTCTCTTTAGCAAGAAAGAGTATAGTAAATGGACTCATGAAAAATGTTCACAACAAAAATTCCACTTTAGTGCCAGCGGCATTACTGTAAACACTTCTTTTATTGTATCCAACACGTTCTTTACTGTCTCGAATTGCCGTTAAAGTTTTCATTCGTGCGCTTGATTTTGAGGGACCCCCTGCATACACACTTCCTGCCCTTGCTCCAGGGTCTCTGTTGGGCCCTATGGACCTAGATTGCCAGATAAGAAATCACAGAAGGGATGAGAGAGCCACGGAAAGCAAATGGGGTAAGCGATGTGAAAACTCTGCTCTCGGGTGAATGTAACAGGCACTCTTTCTAGATTTGACGGCAATGGAATGATCACAGATTGTACAGAGAAAATATTTTATCCACTACCTCTAGAGACCGTTATAGATTTAATAATCAGAGAGAATATCTCCTTACACAACATGACTTGACATTAAGCACTGACATGACTGTCCTTCACACAAACAGAAGTCAGCGCAGTTAAGAGCTCACACCTCCTGCGTGCTCGGAGCTGCTCTGGACACCTTACCTACTTCATACCCACTGCAGTCCCATCAGGGCGGTGCCATTAATATCCTGATTTTATAGATGTAGCAACTGTGGCACAGAGGGCTTTAACGACTTGCCTGAAGTCCCAGAGACAGTCGAGTGACGGGGCCAGAATCAAAATTCAGAGAGATTCGGTTCAGAGCCCACAGTCTTAACCAGGACGCTACACTGTCTAACCAAACAGTTTTCATTACTATTTCTACAAACCACTGGAAGTTAGAATGCATATCTATCCCTTAGAAATTTCATTAGGAGAAGACAGAATTCATCTAAATCAGGACTAACACCATGTTTATTATGTATTTTCCAATGGCAATTGATTTCTCTCTTTAAATCACAAATTGTATCATTTTAAAATTATCAATAACACACACAAAGACATGTTATATCACTGACTTTTACAAAGCGGCAACATTATTTTTAAGCAAACATGTCTGTTATGCTTCCTCTATTTACAATTTCAGGCAATACTGTAAGTATCCCAGGTCCCAGAGTCAAGTGATGGAACAGAGAATGAGGGGTCTTACCGGAGAAAAAGCAATAACATTTTCCAGATATAATACATTTTCCTAATTTCTGTTCTTCTACTAACCTTAGTGTTCTCCCGTTTTTGTCTTCCATAAGGGATTTTCTATGCCAATCAAAATCTGCTGGTTGGGATTAAATCCAGATATGTTCTTTAAAAAAGGTCTGATATAAACTAGTTCTCTTTCTTTACCCTCAGTATATTCATTTATTTATATTTATTTACCTGATGTAATATATTACCTTATCCCCAAACTATTTAGTATTTTCTCTTAAAATCCACTAAGAGGACCAGCTAAAAGCTTTTCATTGCGGGGACGTTCAGAATATGATGACTGTCTAAATCTAATAAGCTAAAATCTTGACTAGATCTTTTAAAGTTACATGAATCACCCCAGTTTTAATATATCTCACTTAGCAGAGTCATAGGCCTTTGTAGTTGCTAAATAAATATTAGTAGTCAGGGCTTCCCTGGTGGCGCAGTGGTTGAGAATCTGCCTGCCAATGCAGGGGACACCGGTTCGAGCCCTGGTCTGGGAAGATCCCACATGCCGCGGAGCAACTGGGCCTGTGAGCCACAACTACTGAGCCTGCGCGTCTGGAGCCTGTGCTCCGCAACAAGAGAGGCCGCGACAGTGAGAGGCCCGCGCACCGCGATGAAGAGTGGCCCCCGCTTGCCGCAACTAGAGGAAGCCCTCGCACAGAAACGAAGACCCAACACAGCCAAAAATAAAATAAAATTAATTAATTAAAAATATATATATATTAGTAGTCAATTGAGTTTTCTTCCCAAGGACTCTGTAAGGTAGGGTCTATGATTATCTTTACTTTATAGATGAGGAGACCGAGGTCAGAGAGTTTAAGTGATTTGCCCAAAGTTGGTAGAAGGAAGCCCCAAGAGTCACCTTAGGTTTCCATAAGTCCATACCATATGCTCACTGCATGAAGCTGAACCCATCCCATTCGTGGCTGTGGTTCTCAGGGATGGTTAAGGAAGCCGGACTTTGGGCACAGAGGAGTAATTTATTCACAGGTGGTGCAAAGAATACTGTTCCTATTTTGCAAGATAAAGTTAAACACACTCAAGTTTTTTGGTGCTCTGTAGGGAGTGCCTGACTTCCATCTGAATAAGTAACAGAGGTGCAGGCTGTGCTCAGAGGCAAGATCTCAAAGAAGGCTTTCTTCCACTAGGTCACAGGAGATGCACATTTCCTCAAGTTATGAGAGCACTGAGATTCATTCTACCAGGGATGTAAAAATGAAAAAGCAGAAGATTTGGTCTAGATTTTTCTGTTTTTAAAATCCAAATAGAAGGTGTAAGATCTATGAAATATTTCTCAGAGTTAACAGAAGCAAGTATCACCCTCCTTCGCAGATTTGAAAATACTTACGGTTGACTAAAATGTTATGTTCAGTTTGATAGTCCAGACATCAGCTGTAAAAGGCACTACTTTAGGTGAAAAACACTGACAAGTCAGCTGAGTATCTTCATTGCTCAGAGTAGTGCCAAGTGGTTTGGGTGGCTGTTTTAATTTAAGATCTGTATTCTGGATGACGCCAGAACTCAAAGTTTAGGGATCCGTTTTAAACACCTTCCCTTCTTCCCCTATTATGTACATGTCATCGATGAGTATTTGTAACTATGCCTTGGCCTATTTACGTTGAGTCTCTGAAGTACTTGAGACTGTAAGTTACTGCCTATTGTGTGATTTAGAGGCTGGAATCAGTAATGTAGGGGAGGGGATGGAACAAAACTAAACCTTATTTACGGAAAACATGGGCCTTTCCAGCTGCAGCCGAGACTCCCAGGTCTGGGCTCCTTCCTGCTACGGTCTGGCATCCAGCTCTCTCAGAACACCCTTCCCAGACAGCAGACTTTGCATCTGCTGGTTTTACACACAACCCAACCAGAACTTCAGGCAGGCAAGTGTATGACAAAGCAGCATCTTTGGATCCTAGCTAGCTCTTTTTCTGTTCATGTAGCAGCTGGGGAGATAGCAACTATTTTCGGGAAAAGACTCCTAGAACTAAAATCACCATAATATTATAACATAGAGAAGAAGTCAATCTTGTCTCATTTTCTCTGAAGTGTAAACTCCGTAAGCTGCCATGAGCATGACGGTTACCCAATTGAGAAGGATGCTGATGAAGGGCTAGGCAGGCACCATTATCCCATAAGAACACGAATATTTACAAGGGACTCTTTCTTCTTTAACAGTTGGGAAGAAAATATTACTGCAAATAAAAGAGTGGTTATTAAGTTCCTCCCTCTCTCTCAACTCACAGTATCCAATCAGACATAAGAACTGTAAATTCAATTTCCACAGCAGTCCCATTGCTGGAGCCGTGGCCCACGGCCTCATTACCCCTTGCTTCGAAAACTGTGACGTTTCTTAATGGGCTCCCTCAGTCCAGGCTGGAACCCCCAGTTTATCCTGCACACTACCACTGCTGTGTTCTAGAAGCTTTAGAAGCTGCAATGCTTCTAAAGGCAAACCCGAACGTCTCACAGACCTTCTAGAAACCCTCCACTTGCATTCCATCACTCACAGGACTTTGTTCCAGGAAAATCCCCATACACCGGCCCCTGCTTCCTCCCACTGCTGTACTGTTTGTAGTTCCCTACTCAGGCCTGGCAGCGCCACTTCTTCCACTGCTGACTTGGCTCATTTCCCATTTGCCTGGCAAATGCTATTCTGCACCAGCATTAGCACCTGTGAAAGCCCTTTTCTGATGACAAAGAAGTTGATAATATCTATAGCGATATTAGTATGTCAGCCTAGATACTTAAACTATCACCTGTGGGTCACACCACTATGGAGAAAATGGTATCTAGTTCCTGACACTATGGAAATTTCTCTGGCTTCTCTTGTGGCAAGCCAACAGAGTTTGTAGCACTTGTCACCGTGAAATTTTACACTTATCTGTGTAACTGGTTAATGATGGTTTTCTTCACTAGTGAAGTAAACTCCAGCGAGCAGGGGTCATGGGTTTTTTGAACTCATTACAACGCTCCTAGTGTACATAAGCACACTGGCTTATGTTTAGTAGGTACTCAGTGAACAAATGACATTATTCCAAGGTAAAAACATCTCAAGGACAAACAGTAACAACGAAAGAAAGCATATAAATGCAAATATCATTTAAGTGCTAACTTAATAGTTACCTGCTCCCTTGCTTGCCATACCTCCCTGACCCCATTCCTTCATTCTTCACTATTTACCGAGTGTCAAGGAGACACAGCGAATAATGTAAGATCACGGGGCCGCCAGGAGCTTCCGTCTGGGAGGCTGAGGACTGAGGGAAGGGGGGAAGACACACGACTAAGGCAGGGCTGCTCACCCGCCGCACTATGGACTTTTGGGGTTGGAAAATTCTGGGTTAGGGAAGCGAGGGGCTTCTTTGTATTGTAAGATGGTTTTGCAACATCCCTGGCTTCGACCAACTAGATGCCAGTACAGGTATCCCCTTACACCACTTTGCTTTTAGGAAAGACCTACAGTAGTATCTGTGTTTGCTAACCGAAAGAAATCCGGAAAGGGTTTCCCCTTTTACAAAAAAAAAAAGGCAAAAAGTGAAAATTGCTTCTTCGCTTCACACCATTTCGGCTTATGAAAGGTTTCCTAGGAACACTTTACGTCATGATAGTGGGGGAAATGTGCAGTACCTCCCTCCAGCTGTGACAACCCCAAATGTCCCCAGGTATTGCCCAATGTCTTGGGGAGTGGGGCTGCAGAGTCGCCCCCTGTTGAGAACCACTGGTGTAAGGAAGATTTCTGATGCCACCGGAGAAAGGCCACAGGAAACTCATCGGCTCTGGTCCTATGACGTGGGTCTCCGCCAACTCCTTTCCTGCTGGTAAAGTTGCCGAAAGACAGAGCAGGCTTCCTGTATGGGATTTCAGGGAGTTCTGGTCTAGATTGTGGGTCTGAAGGAAAGAGTAGGGGGAAGGTGTACAGTAAATACCTCTTTTACCTTCGGTTCAGGCACCTGAGTGAATGAATAGGCGTCCGCCCTGCGTGAGGCACAGAGGACCACATGGCAGGTGGCAGGTGGAGAGGGGACGTTCCAGGACTTCGACAGCCACCCCGGAGGCAGACTGATGGCCGCCCGGCCTTCTACAGCACGGCCTGCCTTCTCAGAGCTCGATACAACCATGGGCTGAAGGGATGACTATTTTATGCTGGCTCCCCACGGGTCGCTCTGCAGTCTGTGCATGTATTTGCAAGAAAAGGTACCTGGGTGCCCCCGGTACTAAATAACTCTCCTCATGCCTTTTAACTTCATCCTCGTTCTCCTGTTACCCTGCCAGATCCTCCTCCATCAAAGACTAGAGCTGGGGTAGCATTTTCAGTCGTTACATTCCCGGGGTGAATAAAGCTCTGCAACTGATCTGGTGTCTCAGTCAAACTGAGATCTCACTGAAAGTCAGATCCTTTCAGCCCCGCTTCCATGAGCACCGTGATGGCAGGAAGCCAGCCTGGTACCTCAGGCTTAATGGATTTCCTGTAACAAACCCCAGATATCAGAGCAGCACAAAACCCTTCCCACCAGGGATCCCGTCATATGTTGCCTTGTAACAAGGACCACAGGCAAGGCAGGCAACAGACATATGGGCCAGAGGGGCTGGAAAGCTGGTAAAGCTGAAAGCATTTGGAGAGGCTGGCTCCGGACCCTGCTCTCCCTAACTTTATCCCCCTGGAAACATAGTGGCTTCCATCTGGTTACCTCAAACCCTTTCAAACATTAACTTGTCAACACTGTAAAATAAGCGTATGCTCAGGCACCAACTTGGCAGGCGAATGATTCAAGGGCACACAGAAAAATCTTAAAGAAGCTGAAAAAGAGTCCACGTTTTAATTCTTCCTCCAAGTCAAGAGCATCTGGTCATCACTTCATCCTTACGAAAAGGAAATCACCCAATCTTGGTAAGTTTCACTTTTTGGCTACTCTTCATTTTTGCACAAAAAAAGGTTTTTTAAATTTTAATTGAAGAGGTTACACAAAACACAGTAATTTTTTCATCTTTGGAATGAAAGCAGGTCATTGTATCTGAGATAAAGGAAATAAAAGAAAGGAAACAATCTTCACCATGATCAAGAGAAAAAGCAGTCATGCTTCTGAAGTTTGGGAAATTCAAAAAAAAAAAAAACTCCCAAGAATTTTAGGTCATTCAAAACAGTATTCCTATGTTTAGATTTCATAAGGTTTTAACCAAGGTGCACTGAAACAGAAAAGGTCTGTACATTCTCCATAATCTTTTATTTACTCTTTACTTCTGATTTCCCTCTGCATACAAAAGACCAGCCAATTAGAAGATTCTCGTGTCCTTCTCCTGTTTTTCATTTATCTCCACTACCTTAACCACTGTTTCTTCATAGATACTGTGAAGGTTAGTTTTATACATCAACTTGGCTAGGCTACAGACTCAGTTATTTAATTAAACACTAATTTAGGTGTTGCCTTGAAGGTATTTTACAGCTGAGATTAACATTTACAAGCAGCTGACTTTAAGGAGATTACCCTTGTTGGGACACATGGCAGGCTGCCCCAAATATGCCAAAGTGGCACATTGATTATTTTGAATTAAAATGACTTAAGAAACAGCCAGTGCAAGAAGGACACTCTGACCCTCCCTTCTGTCTCACTGAAAGTAGGAAACAAATCTCCCATGTAAAATGTACCCTCCCTGTACTGGAGGTGGAGAGACATTCCTACCACCAGAGATAGGGAATTCGGAGCCAAGAAGCCTGTAAAAGCAAACCTGGTTAGTTCTTCACAATTTACTAACACAAGCCCAAGTTTCTTTGTCTTGTCAGTTCTTCACAAATTCATTGTTTCTTTGTCTGAGAAGTAGAAAGCTGCCTGCTTTGGCCATGTCTTGGGTTCCATATCCATGAGACCTCTGTATGTACAACTTAAATTTGATTTTTTCTTTTTTGTTATTCTGTCTTGCGGCAATTTAATTATTAGACCAGTCAAAAGAATTGAGAAGGGTGGGGGTAACTTCCCCCTCCCCGACAGCTGGCATAGTCAGCAGGATACTGGCTGGACCCTATTTTCCCGTGAGTCTGCTGCAGTTTAGAAATCCTGGGACATCTGACAAAGGCCTGCAGAAGGTAAGACTTCTTACCAGATCTCTGCCTGCAGGGCCTAGTGTAAGGGAAAGTGGTAAGAATCGTTTTTCCCTCTTTCTGAACTTATATTAGCAAGAGAAAATATTTGGGGAACTAGTTTCTTAGACATAACCACTCTGGCATTGAACTTTTCCTCCCAGAGACGGTCACTGTTTTTCTTTGTCTTTTATGTCATTTGTCATAAGAAGGAAGAACCACAGGGCTGAACAGCAAGAAAAGTCCCCATAAATCTGCTGTCCCAGCCAGCCTCACAGGCTGGCGAGTTAATGGTTCTCACTAGACAGGTGTCCATTTAGACCAACTTTGCGGTGGGTTCCCTACGTAAAAAACCACATGAGGTTTTTCCCTGTCATCTTGTTCTATGTCCTGAGAGCTTGGCTTTATGACCATCCGGAGGGTGCACTTAGCAGGGTGCACTTTGGTGGCCAAAGAGACTAAGGTTCTGAGACATGAAGTCACAAGCAGCACTCTGTCTAGCTGTGACAGCTCTCAGGGGAGTTTGTCATAAGGGGTTCCAAGCCATAAGGGGCTCCAAGCCATAAGGGGCCTTTGTTGTCTCAACCCCCCCATTGCTTTGTTAATGCTGGAAAAATCCCATCCCAGGAGCTCTGCCAGGTGTCACAGATTAGCGGGTTTATATCTGGAGGCATCTCATGTTCCTTGAGAAACTGGAAATACCATTTTCACTATACCATTCTTATCACCTGTAACAATGAAGGGCTTTCACTTTCTTAGACTAACTCTGAGAGTAAACTTTCTGGATCTTTTGAGGACTGCCTACTCTTGTGGGACGCCTCGTGGATCTTCAGTTAAGCCATAAAAAGGCTTATTGGTTTGAGTCACTATTTGAGATTACTATAAGATCCTACTCAACAATGGCCAGAAGATGGATCCTAGGAATGGGCTATATATATATACATATATATTTTTTAAAATAAATTTACTTTTCATTTTATTTATTTTTGGCTGCGTTGGGTCTTTGTTGCTGCATGCGTGTTTTCTCTAGTTGTGGCGAGCGGGGGTTACTCTTCGTTGCCGTGCGCAGGCTTCTCATTGCGGTGGCTTCTCTTGTTGTGGAGCACGGGCTCTAGGCACGCGGACTTCAGTAGTTGTGGCTCGCGGGCTCTAGAGCGAGGCTCAGTAGTTGTGGCGCACGGGCTTAGTTGCTCCGTGGCACGTGGGATCTTCCCGGACCAGGGCTTGAACCCGTGTCCCCTGCACTGGCAGGCAGATTCTTAACCACTGTGCTACCAGGAAGTCCCAGAATAGGTTATATTTAAAAAGAAAAAATATAGAGAGCTTTCACCTAAAACCAAATTAAAACGTGGGTTAAAAAAATATATATAGGGGTTTCCCTGGTGGCACAGTGGTTGAGAATCTGCCTGCCAATGCAGGGGACACGGGTTCGAGCCCTGGTCTGGGAAGATCCCACATGCCGCGGAGCAACTAAGCCCGTGTGCCACAACTACTGAGCCTGCGCGTCTGGAGCCTGTGCTCCGCAACAAGAGATGCCCGCGCACCGCGATGAAGAGTGGCCCCCGCTTGCCACAACTAGAGAAAGCCCTCGCACAGAAACGAAGACCCAACACAGTCAAAGATAAATAATAAATTAATAAATTTAAAAAAAAATTTGTTTAAAAAAAATATATATATATATTATACATATATATAGTACATAAGGGCTAGCCTTAGGGATGCCCTAACAAGATGAAAGAAGAGAAATTAGTTTTTTTTTTAAATTTTTTTTTTTTGATGTGGACCATTTTTAAAGTCTTTATTGAATTTGTTATAATATTGCTTCTGTTTTATGTTTTGGTTTTTTGGCCCTGAGGCGTGTGGGATCTTAGCTCCCTGACCAGGGATCAAACCCGTATCCCCTGCATTTGGAAGGCGAACTCTTAACCACTGGACTGCCAGAGAAGTCCCAGAAATCAGGTTTAAAACAAAACAAAACAAAACAAAACCAAAAAAACCAATGTAAATTCCCCGTCTTGAAATCCACCCTGATGTCCTCAGCAATTCCCCCAGGCCCTCCTACAAATAATCAGAAAATGGGTCAGCTGGAAGCCAGTATTCAAAGGCTAATAAAGCAACTGTCTTTGTCTTGCAAATCTCCACAAAACCAGAAATGCAAGTCAAGGCCCACCGATCTTTACCAATCCTCAAACCCTGCCTGTTCCTCTCAAAATGCCAGTAGATATTGTAAAAGATCAAGATACTGGGAACAAAATTGTCCTCTACTGAAAAAAAAAAAAATAGTAATTCCCCTGAGACTTCTGATAGTAGATAAATATGCTCCAACATTCCTAGAAGAAAACATATTTTTTTCCTCTGTCTCTTGAAGGTGTAAATCTTACCAAGTCTTTAAAATGTAAACACAGCCCACAATCACCTGATAATGAAAGGGAAAAAAAAAGGGAAAAAAGCCTTTTTAAACACAAACTGCTAAAGTGCCCTCTTGCTCAAATTGTAAATCACAGCCTCCTTAAGACTGCTTGTCAAGGACAAACACAAATCTTAAAAGTCTTCTCCACAAACAATAAAAGACTTTAGCCATCTCAGTGAGTAAATTGAATTTAGTCCAACTGTTAGTTACAAACTGGTGAATTTTGTATTGTACCTGACTCATGGCTAAAATTTTAAAATGGAAGTTAAGAGATCTCTATTTGTGTCTGTCTATACGTCTATATATGTACATTACAGGTATGGTGTTTTTCTACCTTCAGACGGTGTTGCCAAAATTATTTTGTAAAAGAGCTCTACTTAATTGACTTAAAAATAAAGAAGTGCTTACATGAATTAAAATATAAGAGAAACCAACCCAAACGCTTTTCAAGTTCACCTGGTCTAAGATTAATCTTTAGTAAGCTGAAGCTAGTTTAAGGATGTGGTTTAATTAAAGCAGGCATACTTTAAAGTTATTAACATTGAATATAATGCAAACATGCAACTTTTATAGTACCCGAGCTTCTTAATCAAATAAAGTTCACGTTACAAAATTTGTCAGCAAAAAAAAAGTAACTTGGTATGATGAAATGTTCGTGAGTAATCTAAACCCAATTGTTGAAAACAAATAAATTAAATAGACATAAGTGGAATAAAAGTTTTTAGGTGAATTTTTAAACAATAATTGTTTTATGGTATGTTTACTTAAAAATAGGTACCCAAATCTCTCTGGTGACTTACACTGTTAAGAATTTTGCTAAGTTAAATTAAATGATAGAATTTCATTGGATATCTAGATCATTTCTAAAAAAGATAAAATATTCGAACATTAATTCCTCAACACAGGTTTATCTACTTTTGGCTTCCTTTCCCAACAGAAATAAACATATTTAGATCTATTAGTAAGCATGTTTTATGACACACTGAGAAATTTTCTATGAGAAAGGACATGTTTCTAGAAATTATAAAGAGCATTTATACATTTGCTAACCCAAAGAATGTTAATGGAAAAGACAGTTCATAATTGCTTACTTTCTAGTTATCACTAGAAATTAAATGTTTCTAAGGGTTAAAAATTCTAATATATGTGATTAAAGCTCCTAGAAATAATAAGGGAAGCAATTCTGTACGCAAGGAAAATAAAATGTATTTGGGGATAAGAAAAGGTATGAGGTATGGAGATGCGTTTTCTTGAGAAAAAAGAGAGTACTAAAGCTGGTTATTTTAAGAACAGGAAAAAGAACAAGGGACAAACTAATATGAACACAGAAAGTTATAGAAGTTTTATTGAAAAGGAATCTTGGGAAAGGAATTTTATGTGATCAAGCTGGATAAGATTAAATGCATTTGTTATAAAGGTTTTAAAAACAAGCTTTAATATCATTAGTGTACTTATGTAAATGTGGAATTTAATTGTTTTCATCTGCTGAAAGAACAAAGTTTACTTGGACTATTGGTCTGCTCCTGGTAAGCAATTATAAAGGTTTTCTTTACCTTTTAAAGTAATCTGCCTATAAACAAAAGAAAACAAAAACAAAGATTCTGTTTTATCAAAACAATATCCTGTGTTTGCTGTCTTCATCAGGCTTTTGATTAGTTTAGTAAACCAAGTCTTTTCAATGTTAAAAGAGCTAAGACTTTTTACAACTATTTAACCTTCTGAATTTGCCTAGGATGTCTGCGCCACTTTGGTTAACGCATAACTAAGCACTGTTTCACAGTGACCTACGATCCTATTTGACCAAGTGTTTTAAAACCTTTTGATGTTTTGGACAAACTTCCCCAAATCAAATTCTAAATCTTACTGACCTGGAAATAACTTCGGGGTTTTCCAGAGGGCCCCTGGAACACTCAAAGGATTTGCTTTACCTCCTTATAAAAGAGAGATATTAAACTAATTAGGCTTATTTGGAATGTTAAATTACATGGGAAGCATTGTCAAATAAGTGATGATAAGCTGTCTTAGGTTATATTGTATGGGTAAATGTTAGTAACATAAATGTTCTAGAAATTATACGAAATTCCTAAAATTTGTATATGTTGTGGTATAATGTTATCATTCATAATTGTAGTCATTATCTTAAATGCTGTATGTCACAGAAATAACCAAATTGTCTTGTCAGTTCCATCATTAGAGAATCAGATCTTCAAAAATGAAAGTTTATCATTTACCGTTATTGTTTTGCTCAGATGTTTTTACAAAAGCTTCTTGCGAATGTGTTTTATTTTCAGAGAAATTCATGAAAAGGAATCTAAGAAGTACTCTAGAATACAAATTTCTGATAACCTTTAAATCGTAACACTGACCCGGGTAAACATCTACAAACCCTAAGTGAAAAAAAAAGAAAAACATTATGGCTTCAAAACTTACTAACAAAACAACAGGCAGCAAAAAATTAATTACATGGGACTGAATGAACTGATGAGGATGATTATAATTTTTAATGTTTTTTTTCAAATTTGAAACTGCTGATTTTGTTTTGTTTTATTTCGCCAGATTTAAAGAAACTTCCTGCTCTTTTCTCTTAAACTAACTATGACTTGGAGAAATTTGGTAAATTATACCTTTGTAAGTGGAATAGAAACATTTATCTTTTTCTCCCTATCCGATCCCTCCAGAATTTAGAAACTCTCAGTGAGCGTTCTTATTTTCTTGAAAATATATTTATTTACATAAATTCAATAAAAATCTGTTCTCCTTATAACACAACACAATTGGAAACTGGTTATATTATCAAGGCTTTAACCAGAGTGTCATATTTGAGAGAGACAAACATAGGCTCAGATATGACCAGACAGCTTTCAGAAGCTAATATTGACTTTATGAAACCAATAAAGCCCCTTGGAAAATCGGCCTGGTACCTTGTTTACAGGGTTCCCAGCAGCCTTACTAGGTGAATAAGGGAGGTCACTTCCTGGCAGGCCCAGGAACCTCAGGGTATTTTAGAAACCTCAAGAAGAAAGGAATTCATTCAAATTTATAGGTACTGCTAGCAAAGTCTGATGGCAAATATTTCGATTGACTTCTTAGCTTTAAGAGCTTACTGAAAGTTCAATCTGGAAATTCTTCATAAAAGGTTCCAGCAAAGCAAATTTAAAGGAGCCTATATGATCAACCGTTATTCATGCTGCACTTCTGTAAATAACCAGGCCAAGCTTATTGAATCTAGACTTATTTTGCAAACAAATTAGTCTTAACTTGGGTATCTTTGGCAAAAATGGAGGTGATTTTATAGAAGAAAATTATGTTTCTATAGAAATAATACTATACACTTGTGGATATCAGATTCTAGTTCTATTAAATGTCTTTGAGATTTTGTTTTCTACTTGTAAGCTGGACTGGATCCCGAATTCTTCTAGTTTCCTACATATTTGGCTGCAACTCTCCAAACTAACATTTCCAATTTTCGCTCCCATCCTTTTAACTTGGAATCATTGAGAACTACAACTGCCCTTTTTCCAGAAGCCCTCCAAACCGAAGCTGGATGACTTAATTCAATCTTCAGAAAAACTGCCACCACAGTTTATGTTTCGATACCCTTCTTTGTGCCTGTTGCTGTGTGAGCCACTCAAAAGTTTGCCTGAACACCTGATGCCATCCTCAGGGACATTTCAAACTGCAAAAGATGCTTTGACCCTGACATCTAGAAATCTCTTGACTAGCTGCCCCCTGGGCTCAGAAACTGGAGCTGAGTCAGCTCCAAATCATTAACCTTTGTTTTCTTCTGTTTCCCTAGATACGCCTCTTGTTAAACACCTGATTGCTTGGGTAATGTAGCCGAACTCTATCACTGCCTCCTGAAATGAACTGAACTGACCTACTTTCAAGCCTAGGAAAGGGATTCAATGAAATAACGGAGCAACGTACCAGCTCAGCTTTTCATACGTGAAACTTCCAGGGACGTTTCAGAGGCGGAAACTACTGGGGCTCAGGGCAAGCTGCCCCCAAATATGCCAAAGTGGCATATGGATTATTTTGAATTAAAATTGCTTAAGAAACAGCCAGTGCCAGAAGGACACCCTGACCCTCCCTTCTGTCTCCCTGAGAGCAGGAAATAAATCCCCCCTCCCTGCAGCAGGAGGTAGAGAGACATTCTTATCACCAGAGATAAGGACTTTGGGGCTGAGAAGCCTGTATAAACAAACCGTGTTACTTCTTCACTAATTTACTGCCCAAGCCCAAACTTCTTTGTCTTGTCAGCTCTTCACAAATTTACTGTCTCTTTGTCTAAAAATTATAAAAGCTTCCTGCTTTGGCCACTTCTTGGGTTCCATATCTATAAGACCTCTGTACATCCAAATATTTCTTTTTCTCCTGTTAATCTGTCTGTGCCAATTTAATGATCAGACCAGCCAAAAGAACTCAGGAAGATTCTCCCCCAGGCCACAACACCCTCACTAACAAGAGTGGGCCTCATCCAATCAACTGAAAGTCCATAAGAGTAAAAACACGCTTCCAGAAGTAATTCTGTTTCAGAAATGCAATATTAACTCCTGCCTGATTTCTAGCCGACTGGTCTGTCCTACAAATTTCAGACCAGCTAACCACAATCTCATGAGACAATTTCTTAAAATCTACATCTCTCTCTCTCTCTCTCTCAGTGTGTGTGTTTGTGTGTGTGTGCTGTGTACGTGTGTGTGATGTATACAAGTACCTAGACATACACGTATACACACACTCACATACATTTATATAAAGACTGAAAGAGAAAATAGGAATTCTCTACGTCAGATCTCAAATGGTGGCGGTATTTGGTGCTGCGGGAAGTTCAAGAAGCCACCAGTTCCTTCCCTGTCCTGTCCTCACACCTACTCCTCACCTCAAGAGGTGGGGTGCTGTCATCTCCCCCCTGCCCCCCTCCATGACTGGGGCTGGGCTAAGTGACTTGCCTGCATTAACAGAGTATGGCTCTGAGGTCAGGTCATAAGAAGCCTCATGGCTTCCATCTTGATCTCTTGGGATGTTTGCTCTTAGAGACTCCCTCTTGGATTCCAGCCACCATGCCGAGAGCCCAAGTCACACGGCGCAGGTGTTCTGGTCAACCGCCCCAGCTGAGCTTCCAGCTGGCATCCAGAATCAACTGTCTGTTTGAGAGGGCACCACCTCGGAGGCCAAAGGGTGGCAGAGTGGGCCACCCTCGAACAGCCTGCTTTGGCATAAGTATTACTTTGAGCCGAATATTTTGGAGAAATGACAGACACAGAAGATGCTCCGAAAACAGAGGAGAAGCCACTCTTTTGTCACAAACATTCACATTTTATAAAAGAGATCTCCGCTTGCAACGGTGTCTTCCTCTCTGTACCAGGAAGAGTAAGATGACACTAAATTACAGGAAACTTGTCAATGGAGAAGGCAGAAACTTAAAATCTGCATAACAAACCTTACCCTAATTTACCATGCTTTTCCTGGTACCCTCCCATAACTGGCCATTCCCCCCACCAGTCCTACCCTCAACGTCTTTTCTGTCTTTAGCTGAAGGTGGTTACTAAATGGTGGCTTGGGCCATCTTGGGGAGCTACCCATTTTTCCTGGCGATCTTCCACGTATATATATGAAGTATACATGTTAATAAACTTGTTTCTTTTTTCTCTTGTTAATCTTTTATCACCAGGGGTGGAGGAGTTTCACCCAATAACTCAGAAGGGCAGAGGGAGAATTATTTTCCCTCCCCTACGACATCCAGCCCTCTGTGAGGCCATTACATAACGGGAGTCCCACCAGCCTCTCATCAAATCCTCAGGAAGATACACAGAACTTGCAGCTAAGCCCAGTCTACCCAGAGACCTGGAGACCAAGAATGCTGCCTGCCACGTCAGTAAACAAAGGATGTCGCAGCCATCAGTGATTTCAGCCACCCACAAGGGTGAGCCCTGAAGGAACTCAGGATGGAAATGGGAAATGCCTGCCATCTAGCAGTCATCAGACTGCAGCCACGCCACCACCCCACCCCACCCCGCCCCCGCAACCGAAGGTGCAGCTTGAGGAAACTCAGGATGAGAAAACACAGGATACCGGCCTCAGAGAGCTGAAGTGCATATCAAAGGAATGATTTCAGTGAGCCCAGACTCTTGCGTCTTTCTATACATAGAAAAGCACTAAATTCCTTAACTTGAAATATCTCATTTTCTTTTGTTGACAATGATCTTTTGTTCTCACTACCTGGTTTTGTTGCAAAAACTCCTGTATATCCTGGTCTACCCGACCCACCCCTCCAATCCCCCAACAGTTTTCTCCACGTTATCTGAGATGCTGTCTCCAAGGCTTGAAGTCCTAAGAATGTCTGCCAAATAAAACATAACTCTCAACTTTTAGGTTGTGCATTTCTTTTTTCAGTGGACAGAACCAAGAGGTTATGATACATCGTTGTTTTAAGCCACTCAATTTTGTGGTGGTTTGTTATAAGGCAACAGGTAACTACAGCCTATAGGAACAGCTTTTGTCACATTGTTCTTAAGGTGCAGCTGGATGCAATGTATCCAAACAGTGCCTTGATGTTGTTAAATTCTTTGCCACCAGACAGGAATAAAAGGTCTGAGAGAACCATTTTGAGACCATCAGCCTGTTGTTAAAAACCCAGAAGACGGCACTTGTGGACCTGCCTCACCTGTATCAAGACTGTAGGTGGGGACTTCCCTGGTGGCGCAGTGGTTACGAATCGCCTGACAATGCAGGGGACACGGGTTCGAGCCCTGGTCCGGGAAGATCCCACATGACGCAGAGCAACTAAGCCTGTGCGCCACAACTACTGAGCCTGCGCTCCAGAGCCCGCGAGCCACAACTACTGAGCCCACGAGCCACAACTACTGAGCCCGCGTGCCTAGAGCCCGTGCTCCACGACAAGAGAAGCCACCGCAATGAGAAGCCCGCGCACCACAACGAAGAGTAGCCCCTGCTTGCCGCAACTAGAGAAATCCCGCGCGTAGCAACAAAGACCCAACGCAGCCCAAAATAAATAAATAAAATTTTTTTTTTAAAAAGAAAAAGCCTGTGGGTGGGTCTGGAGGTGAGTTCATCTCCTAGCCTTCTCACTAACATTTGTAAAGGGCTAAACTCACTGTATTGCATGTATTTTTAACTTCTTGTACGCTACGTTTTGACATCTTAAGAAAACCTTTCTGGTGGGGAGAGACTGCCCCTTCTTGGGGCTCCCAATTCTTAGGGTAGCCAAGGACCCAGCGAACTAACTAACCCAGAGCCACACCTCTGTCTGGCCTGTACACCCCGGGATGTTAATGTTAAGGCAGTATTTCTCTGCCTTGATCATCCCAGGGCCAGAGGCCAGGCCACTAGGAAGCATCCCTCTAGCTGAGAGCCCACTGGGCTTATTCCCACCAGCCAGTCCGAAGCTGTTCTCTCTGTCCTGCCTTGCCTTTGCCACGGAAACCCTATTCAAGGCCGGGGCCTGTGTGCTACTCTCCTCCTGCCTTCTCTGAGCGCTCTGGTGTCTCCACGTGGCCCTGTGTGGTGTGTGGGCCTCTTGTCCTCAGATCTGTGAGAATAATACAGACTCTCCTCTGTCTCCTCATGTGGCCACACCTGACCGACGGTCTCATAAAAGAATAAAAAACACACGCTCTTTAAGCCACTTGGAAATTGTCCTAAAAGGAGATAATGCAGATGCGACCTAACTTCTCCTCCTCACCTGCGCCTCTCTCTATGGCACTTGGCTGCATCGGGCTGTTTCATTTCAAGCGGAGAGGGCCCTTTCTGGAGTGATGTGTGCATGTCTAATATTTACCGCCTGATGTGTGTTGCTAGGAGTGAGGAACAGAAGATGAGAACGAGAAGGAGGGATAGAGCAGGTGTACAAACGTGTTACACAGACAACCGCTCGCCCGTGCAGAGAGGTTAAAGGACAAAACGGTCCTTCCCGGTGGTCAGACCTCTCTGGAAGGTCTGGCCCATGGAGCTATTAAGTAACAAATGACCACTATACTGTATAAAGTACGACACATTTTTAAAGTCTTACGTCTTCTAAAGGCTCTAACTTACAATCTAAAAGGGGGGGGCTTCAAAAACACAAGATCTCAAGTGAAAACCCAGTGAGAAGACCACACAACTAATTTGTTAATCTAAAAATATTTTAAGATATCATGTAATTTGGAGTTTTAATGTATACAAAAAGGACAGTCGATAATCTGAAAAAAAGAGCAAGGTGACAAAGATTATGATGTTCCTGGTGGTCATTAAGGAAGTAACATTAAATTTACCGTTACTGGGAAGTGGGCTCGATGAGTCAGTGGGTAGAGAATTGATCTGTATAAAGGTTATTATTAAATTATTATTATTGTTAAATTAATTCTGACATAATTACAACTAGCCCAAGAGCAGGATGCCGAAGATTTTCACTGCCATTGGCACACGCATCTTGGAGGGATGAGTCTGGCTCCAAGTGCAGGCTGACGCAGGCAGGGCTGCGACGTTTTCAGTATGATACAGAGCCACAGTCATGTGTGTGCATGTATGTACTTGCACTTCACCTTGGCCCAGAAGGGATTTAGGGTGGTTTCCTTTACTCTAATAAAAAATTAAAAATTAAAATTAAGGCTCTAAATATGGAGGCAAATGCTCCAGTAAGCATTAGAAACAAGGTCCTGGCCTTTCAAGGATCCATGCCGTCTCTTGGTTTGGCCCTGAAGTTAGACAAGGAGGTGAGGCTTGAGACTCTTTGTATTTGGGGGGTTCCTTCCTCCAGAGCTTGCTGATAGACTACTTCATCTGTTATTTGTGCATGCTGACTCAATGCTTAGGCTTTGGCAAGAGACCCAGTATCCTCCTGCGTGGCTGGCAAGGGAGACCGACAGATACCCAGTTATAAAATCCACCAGCTGAAAAGGCAGTTAACTCTCCCCACGACAGAGTCACTTAGCATTTTTATTTGGCCTCTGTCTCAGACACGAAACAGCCCCTCAGAATCCTGCTGGACAAACCAAGGGCCATTTGTTTCTCCAGCTTTGGAGTGGGACACCCGAAGGACAAATATAGGCTCGACCTGTAAGTTCTCCTGGCCCTGAAGCAGAGATAGAATGTGTGAGGACCTCCAGCGGCCTTTGGTCTTTCCAACCTACAACTAGTATTGGTAAATGAAAAAAAAGAAAAAGCGGGGAATCGGATGGATTTTGTAGCTATACCTGCAAATTAATTGGCTCACAATTTTCCGTGCTGAAAGTCAACCTGAAGTTAAAGTACTAGGATGATACAACATAAAACAACTCAGTGACTACCCAGACCAGCAATGTTTCAAAACGATTTAAGGTTAAAAAACAAAACAAAACAAAACAAAAATCTTACGTCAAAGGTCTAAGTTAACCAAGAAATCAAGGTGTATTAGAACTTATCCCACATGTTAGTTATTTAAATCACAGTTTGTCTATGAAAGATATCAAGAGTTTCATGGGCACTTTTTACATTCACAGGCCGATTTTCTTGCTCCTTCCAACTCCTTTCAACAACAGGTTATAAAAAAATCTGTTTCTTGAAAGAAGACTTTCCAGTCCGAGTCATTTAATTTATTTACATATGACCTACGATGCTCCAGCAGGAATTTCCGATGGCTCTTATAATTACTGCCTGCCTCTCTGTTCTCACACCCACTCCATACCCTTCATACCTGCTTACATCAAATACCAAGTCTTCCTCATTTGGTGAGATTCTGAGTATTTTACCCTCTCCTCTGAATACACTCCGGTTTGCCTTCTTCACAAGCTGCCAACAGCGGACACAGTGTCCCAGGTGTGACCTGCCTGGCTCAGGTGCCGTGGATGTGGTCCCCCTTGCCCTGGACAGGGTCCTTCTAACCGGGCATCTGAGCTCATGTTGTCTCTGGTGGCCTGGCATCTGAAATCTCATGTTTACCTTTCAATCAACTAAACAGAGATGTCCTTTCAAAAAATGTGTTGCTAACAGCAGTTTGGTTAGTCTTTATTATTAGTTCCAGGCATCAAAATGACTGACTGAAATATTTACTTCAATCATCTCTTTTGCTCTAACATATATTCTAAAATATAAGGACAATTATCCATTTTCTAAAGGGTAGTCACTTGATATTATAGGTTGGATTCTGTATTTTTTGATAAGATACGTTGCTATGTTAAAGTCTTAACCCCCAGAACCTGTGAGTGTGACCTTATTTGGAAATAGGGTCTTTGCAGATGGAATAGAGTTGTGAGGTCATCTTGATTAGGCTGGGCTCTCACCCAATGACCAGCATCCTTAAGGCAAGAGAGAAATTTGGACACAGACACTCATAGAGAGAAGACCATGTGAAGACGGACACAGGGGCCACTCTGTGACTACAGAGGCAGGGATTGGAGTGGTGTGTCTGCAAGCCAAGGACACCAAGGATTGCAACCACCAGCAGCTGTAAGAGACCAGGAAGGACCCTCCCCTAAATTCTTCAGAGAGAGTATGGCCCTGCTCATACCACGACCTTGGACTTTCAGCCTCTGAACTGTGGGACAATAAATTTCTGTTGTTTTAAGCCATCCAAGTGGGTGGTAATTTTTTATGGCCATTCCAGGAAACTACTACATTGGGGAACGTGCCATGATATATGTATTTATAATCAACATCTGCTTAAGTGATAAACAATGCTTTTACTTTAGAAAATATTTTTAAAGAAAAGTATTTTAATTGTGATCAATTTGAGGGCTTAATGATATCTCATCTAATGTCCTCTTCATAACTAATTCTCTAACAGTGAAGTAAAAGTGGATTTAACAAGATAATAACATTTAAATAATAATAATGAAAATTGTCAACATATATTGAATGCTTGCAATGTGCCAAGCATTATGCTGAAATCTTTATATGCATATTACATACGTATATGCACACACATGTATGTAGGTTGTATTATACACACAAAGGTTTTTATGTTTTATACACAAACACCCAAATTTATTATTCCATCTAGGGATCAGCAAACCTTTCCTGTTAAGAGATGGAAAATAAATATTTTAGGCTTCGCTGGCCACACAGTCTCTGTCACAACTATTCAACTCTGCAGTTGTAGCTCAAAAGAAGCCACAGACGAAATGTAAAAACTGGGCACGGCTGTGTTCCAATAAAACTTTATTTACAAAAACAGGTGGTGGGAGGAACTTCCCTGGTGTCGCAGTGGTTTAGAATCCACCTGCCAATGCAGGGGACATGGGTTCGATCCCTGGTCCGGGACGATCCCACATACTGCTGAGCAACTAAGCCCGTGCGCCACAACTACTGAGCCCACATGCCACAACTACTGAAGCCCGCACACCTAGAGCCCGTGCTCCACAGCAAGAGAAGCCATCACAATGAGAAGCCTGCGCACCGCAACGAAGAGTAGCCCCCGCTCACCGCAACTAGAGAAAGCCCGTGCGCAGCAACGAAGACCCAAAGCAGTCAAAAATAAATAAATAAATAAATTTATTTTTTAAAAAACAAAACAGGTGATGGGCCGGACTTGGCCCTTGGGCTATGGTTTGCTGACCCTTGCTATAACCCTTTGAGGAAGATAATCGATGATTTTACTGGTTCACAGGTGAGGGAACTGAGGCTGAAAGTTACAAACTTTGTGCAAAGTCACACAGTTACTATGGGGTAGCTCTGGAGTCTCAACCCGACATCAAATCTTCAGAAACTGTGGTTGTAATCATTCAGCAACACTGTCTCATCTCACAGGCAAGAAAAGTTTCATACTTTCCTCAAAAGTGTATTGATTAAATAATGAACTTTAAGAAACTTTCTGATGCCAATACTATCTTGGCATAAAGAAAAGTAACGACACGTTAGAAGTACAACAAAGACAGCCTAAATTTTATGAAGTCAAAAAAAAAACTGCTATAAATGCTCTAAAGAACGTACAGATATGTCAGAAAAGGTTTAGGAAATTCCAGTTAAAACTCAGGGTTATTGATTGTTAGTGTCTCAAACAATCTATGTGTAAGACTACTCAGCAATACTGTAAATGAGAAATGAGAGAAAATAGATACTTAAAGGAATCAGTAAAACTCTGATGCACATCTCAACATTTCTGTTGGTTTTCTAGCTGAAAAATAGCAATTCAAGGGATTTTTTAAAGTTCCCTGGAAACACAGAAGAAACAGTGAGGTGTGACGTCCCACGACATCAGCCCCCTCCTTTTACTGGATGGTCACATCCTATGTAAAGGACCCCTCTTCATCAGGTCCTTTTAACACTCAGGGCTTTGCTAGATTCTTCCAGACTCTCTAGCCGTGTTCAACTGGGTGTCAGGCCACTCTGCTCAGAAGACACGTGAACATTACATTTTCCCAAATTAGCTGAAAAATCACTCAGCATCACTGTATGTATTCTCTATGTTAAAAAAAAAAAATAGTACCTCTCATTTAGCTGGTTCAGGTGGCTTTGATCAAGGAACACAGGAAACCCACCTTACTGATAAGACTCCAGCTGAAAGGATTAAATGACTAACTATTTCTTCATGTACTCACAGCATGATGATAACATCTCTCAGATCCTTTGAATTGATAGCTTTGGAACAAAAGGCAGATGACTGCCACTTGAGCTTGTTTTGATTCTAAGTAAAAAGAATTTACTTCCCAGAATACAGCTTTAGTGGAGCTTGGCAAAATCACATTGGGATGACGGATCCTTGCCTCATTTTCGTAATTATCATAAATGCACACAGAAGCATAAATAAAGGATAAAGAATTAACTTCACACATATACTTGGGATAGGACATAAAGCGGCAGAGTGTCACTGCATTAACTCTCTGCTGTAATAAATGCCACAGACAAATAGAGTTAAATGGGTTAATTAGTCACTGGTGGCTATTTTAATTGCAGTATTGAAAATCAGAGGCAAACGCTAGAAGAATTCTCATCATCAGGGTTACCTGGGCTTTTAATGGGAGTGTTCGCCTGGGACAGCGGCATCTCTAAAACATCACGAAACTGATTACCTCTCTTCCTCTCCTTTACCTTTCATAATTAGCTGCACACTATTAACTTAATGCACATTTATCTACAACAATTCAATTCAGACTGCAAAGAATCTTTCTGGTCTATAATTACACTCCAGCTTAATTAGCATAATTTCCACTGCACGTATTTGAATAAAGAAGCTGCCATGATGGCTTAGCTCCCCATGTGGAAACTCTTCCAGTGAACATCACAAGGAGAGACAAATGCCTCCTGCTCGTGAATGGCCACAAAGGCACTGAGATGACCTGAAGGCTACTTTCGATGAGAGATGAGTCTTGGGAAAGGCATGGAGGGGACCTGATGGAATCTCCCAAACTACCATGGTCCTCTAAGGGCAGGAGCAGCCCTTTGAGGGTTCACCTTTCATAATTACCAATTGTCAATTGGGCCACGTGGTGCTGGGGTTTGCCCTCATCAGTCTGTAAATGTCTAGTCCGAGGTGTGAAAACATCTCTGCCGTTCATTTTGGATCTTCATATGCAAGGGATGGCCATTTGAGTGTCTCAAATCCACCCACCACCAGAGGTCATCAGTTATTAACTGAGACACAGATAACTGAGGCCTTTAAGAGATTTTTACCAACTTGCAAGATCCTCTTCCAAGGCTCCCTTGCGGGAGACCAACCAACCATGAGAGGGAGTCGTCCCACCCATCTGGCACTAAACTGGCAAATACCTACTGTGTGATTTAATAGGACCGCACTCATTGTGCAAGTATTGCAAATTTGTCCTAATAATAACCAAAGTCATCTGATTTAAAGGAAAATCTTCAGTTCTAGTAGCTCATTATATTTTGCATGGATATTTAACTATTCAAATGACTTCACAAAAGAGCGTGTGCCAATGGTTTTGGTGTTAACATTTTAACCAAGCCCTGCATTGTTTCTATTTGTTACTCAGAGGGAAGACTGGGGCATTTGCTCCCTGTGAGTCTGCAACACTGAAAGGGAAGGGACAGTATCACAGAAGGGTTAAGAGGATGAGTCTAGAGAGGGGTGAGAAGTTGTTGCTGTTAGGCGAAAAAACTCTAAAAAAGAAAAGTCTAGAGGAAGCAGGTGGATCTAATCGATGACGATGAAACCCAAGACACTGCCTGTAATGTGAACGTGCTGATGGCAGAAGGTGTGATTCAGGGGTCTTGTATGAAGTAGGGGTTTTCAGTGTTGTTTCTGGAAAATCTAGATTGTTCCATGAGCCACAGGACATGTGTCTCCTCTACCTCAATATTTCCACATTTTCTTTTCCAGATGTATATTAGAATCTTGAAGCCTATTTTAAAGAAAATTCTGAGGGAGCTTAAAGAGTCATTTCATTAAGATACCTATTTACTTTCTCAATCACCAAACGTACAACTTAAAAATAACAAACGCATGTCAAGCATTATCACACTATTTACACTAAAGAAAATGAAAATTATATAATGAAGGCTCATGTATGACACTGCAATCTGTATTTTTCTCATAGTGTCACTTTTCAACCAGTTAGAGCTCATGGGTCTGGTGAACAGTTAAATTAAATTTGTACTTATTTCTTCAAAATTATGCATAAGTGTCTTTTGCTTTGCAATAGGATTTTCATAATAATGAGCAATAAGTATACTGACCTTTTTCCCAACAGAATTCTCACAGGTGTCTGAAGACATATGGGGTGTTCGTCAACCAAGCTAAGCTATCTTCATTTCAACCACGGCGTTGACACTTACTCTGTTCCTTTTCTTTCTTTTATCAAATGTTTCATTTAAAAATACATCATGGCTAAGAGCTCGGCCTCTGGAGGCAACCTGCCTTGGGGTGAGCCAGGCTCTTCTACTTATTGGCTGTGAGACCGTGGGCCAGGTACATGGGCTCCGTGGGACTTGGTTTGCACATCTGCAAAATGGGGAGATACCAGCATCCAGCCTATAGGGTTACAGAGAAGTCAGGGAGGTACGGCAGGGAGAGAGCTTAGCACAATGCCCGCCCCAGCAAGAGATACCAGCTCACTCATCTTTCATCGTTCCCTGGCTTTGAGAAATATAAGAGAACAGCTTTATAACACTTTGGGCTCTTCAATCTGAATAATTTGAAATCTATTCTGGGCTATAATGGAAACGCTAGAAAAATGTTTTCTCTGGTTTACTGTTCTTGACCAAAATAGATACAGTCTTCAATGTAAAAAGAGCAGACTGTTTCTTCACTTAAAAACTTCAACTTACATTCATGTTGCGTCCATGCCTCACGTCCAACTGGACCACGGCACATACTGAACTCGGAGCGTTGTCAGACGGCCGAATGAACTGACGCAGGTTTACATGTGTAATGAAAGAAACCGGTGTTCTGGTCTCAACAAAGTGTATACGTACATGAAGTTCACAGTACATATTTGGCATAAATGTAAATACTTACAAAAAGGGTGCCTCTTTTTGAAACTGTTGCCAGAGTTCCTCTCTACGCTTGCCCTTGGGAACCCTGCAGGATGACTTTCACAGGAGTAAGCCCTCCCCGTCAGGATATGCAGGACATCACCAATATTCACATTCACATAACGTAAATCAAAAGGCAGAAATGTTCAGAAAGTTAGATGCCTATCTATGAACTATAGAATAAAAAAATATAGCAGTGATGGAAAATTATTACACATGGAGCCTGGAACTGCATGATTATGTCAACCTTGGGGATTGTAATCATATAATAACTATTTCCCAAAAGCTCCCATGTGTGTAAAACACTGGCATTCATAAACACTGTATTTCACCACTTCTGAATTCCAAGGTACAAACAAAATCTTCAAGATGAACTTGAATGAAATTTGTATTTAAGCCCTCAATCTCAAGTTCACTTTCCACAGTGTTGGAATTTACTAGAATCTGTTCCTATTAGAAGGCTTCCCCAACGTGGGGCTGTTTTTATTTTTATTTTGCTCACAAACAAAAAGTTCAAGCATGGTAGAATTTTTGCCTCTACATTATTTCTCAAGTTCTAACAAGCAACTACTAATTTATATACCCAGAGACCCACACATTAAGTAATGCATTTATATGTAGTTAGTATACATTGGCTAATACCAGTTGGTGAAATACCACACATAACAACTATACCACTTATCAGGTACATTATTGTGATTTCTATAAGCTTACTCTTTGTATTCATTCAAAGGAAAACAATATGGTAAAAAACAAACAAAAAATCCATTGTAATATTTGGACTGTGAGAATTCTCACACTTTTGCAGTGTCAGATTTCTGGCTGGATTGATTTTTATGCAACAGGGAGACAATAGATTATGTAACACTCATAAAAAATACAGGATCCCTGCTTCAACACATGGTGTCATTAGAAGCAGTATTAACTGAGGATTAAGCTCTTTTCTCCCTAAATCAGTGTTCAACATTATACTTCCAGGTTATGTCTCCTTTTTTTTTTTCTGAATTTTTGAATTTTATTTTATTTATTTATTTTATACAGCAGGTTCTTATTAGTTATCCGTTTTATACATATTAGTGTATATATGTCAATCCCAATCTCTCAATTCAGCACACCACCAGGTTATGTCTCTTAATACCTTCTTTGATTGGTGTTATTGGATTATTGCAACACAATGCTTAGCCTTATTATCGAAAGCTTAAAATAGCAGATAAAAAAAACCCTACAATAACCAGCAGATAGAAAAAGCTAACTAAATAATAGTTCGTGTGAATGCCATGTGGAACCAAACATAGAAATATTTATCTAAATTAAATTATGTGATGCACTTCCAGGAAGTAACCTACTAATTATTATGCTTTGGCACTTGGTGATAAAATACACTCTATCTAGGAGAATAAAAGGCACATGTTAATCACTGCTGTCACTGAGACTTTAGTGCTGTCTCTCAGGATTGTTTCCAATGAAACACAATGTGAAATATTTACAACTCAGTTCATACAAACCCAAACACACATAAATGTTTACCTAATTCAGCGGGGAAAAGGTATCCTGACTAAGATACATGCATTTAGATAGCTTCTGTTCTGTTCTACTCTGTTCGATTCTATTAAATTATTTTCCAAACCACTATTCATGACCAATAAAAGGATTTTACTACCCACTGAGGGGTCACAATCTGCAATTTAAAAAATGTGTGTGGGCTTCCCTGGTGGCGCAGTGGTTAAGAATCTGCCTGCCAATGCAGGGGACACGGGTTCGAGCCCTGGTCTGGGAAGATCCCACATGCTGCGGAGCAACTAGGCCCGTGAGTCACCATTACTGAGCCTGCGCGTCTGGAGCCTGTGCTCCGCAACGAGAGAGGCCGCGATAGTGAGAGGCCCGAGCAACGCGATGAAGAGTGGCCCCCGCTCGCCACAACTAGAGAAAGCCCTCGCACAGAAACGAAGACCCAACACAGCCATAAATAAATAAATTAATTAATTTTTTTAAAAAAAGTGTGTATACACACACACACATATATATACATATATACACATATATATGTATATAGACACACATATATACACACACATCTATGTACATAAGTATGTACAATACATGTATATACATATATGTATATATTAATATATGAGCATTAGATAATCATGCATACACACATCACATATAAAGTATTGCATATAAAATCATACTTGTTTAACAATTTGGGTAATAATTAACTTTAAAGGCTAAAATTAGACTGGGGGGAAAGATGACTTTAATTTTATTTAAACTCCTGGTCTACTCAGCACTTTGCCTCTTGCCTTCTTTCACACATATGAAACACTTTCCAGAAACACATGAAGATGATGAGAACGATAGTGACAGTGACAATACCGCCCACTTCCACCTGGACGCTCCTCTCAGTTCTCAGTTGGGCCCTACTGCCCTTATGAAATATTTTATATTCAAATGAAGAGGGAACACTGGGCTTCGATGATCCACGGGGAAGGACCACGTGGTCCCTTTGAGTATCTCATGTCACCTACAGTTTCGGCTCCAAGTACTGGATGAGTCCCTACCAAGGACTGGCTGAATGAGAAATGAATGGGAGGTTGAAATAAAGAGGCGGAGAGAAGAGACTTCATTCTGAGATACAAACCATCCCACTTAACGTAAGGAGAAAACAAATTTTACAAGGAAAGAGAAAAATTGTGTAAAATACGATGCCTAAGCTGTTTTCAGAATGCGAACTAAAATATTTAAAAATATTTTTTTTACAACTATAATTTCCATTTTCTAACAAGGACATGCAGTTATAATACCGATTCCTGACAAATAAAGGAAGAGTTTAGATTATTTCTGCGCTCAAACTTGTGGACTGATTCAGAAAACACTTACAGCAATGTGACATTATTTTCTTGACAGAATTATGTCATTTCTTCCTCTGCTCACTCATCGTCTACTGTGGAAAACACTACGCCATAGCCACACAAATTAATTTATACTCATCAGTTATGACATAATTTATTAGCATCAAATAGCTGGAGGTATTTGATAATGTTGTTACTCTGTCAGCATCTAGGAGATTTTTTTGAACGTATTATTGTGGGAAAGGAAATACTTCTCAGCGTTTTGCATATATTTTGCATTAAGACCCACAGTAAAAATATATCTTAGACTCACAGACATACACACACACACACTCACATGTCTGACACCCCTTTTCCAAGACACCAAACCAAACTTTCCTTACTATGGGCGCTGTAATCATTCTAGTCTGTCCTATTCAATCTTTTAAATGCTGGTCAAAACCCACTACATTGACTTGACTACTCACTCATAGGTGGTCCCCATTTGGAAAACAAAACTGTACTAATCCAATCAGGCCATGGACTCCTGACTTCTATAAGAGATAGATAGATATAGGAGATTCTATAGGTAGGATGCATCTATTTCATAAAAATATAGAAATTCATTTTAATCACTTAGACTCAAAGTGCTACCTTACTAAAACATGTAAGGGCAAAATATCAACTTTTATATTTACGAGAAGAATACCTGAATTATAACCATGAGCACATAAAATCAACAATATGTTCGAGCAGGGTTAGTACCTGGGCCAAATCCAGGCCACCTCCTGTGTTTGTATGGCCTGCCAGCTAGAAATGGCTTTAACAGACAGGCAGTTACAATAAATTTGATGAGAGGGAACATTAAAATCTTGAAGTCCAATTACACGAAATGTTATCTCCCCCAAATAATCTCATTCTTATTGACAGACATCTATTAAAAAACATTATTATTAACATTTTATTACATTTTGGATTTCATTAATAATAATTTTGTAGAAATTTATTTCCTCTCTTCTTATATAAGTATCTACATAATATTCTCGATTTGCCCCTTGGCCCACAAAGACTAAAATATTGACTATCTGACCCCTTTACAGAAACTTTGCTGACCCATGCATTAGAGTGTCATTTTTAAATTGTTATAATGATTTATATTAATACTAATCAGTGTTAATTAAACAGTGATCTGACTGCAGCCTTAACCACACTCTGGTACCCAGGTGAGCACACAGGTGACAGATGCTCCAGGTTCATGACCAAGTGCAGGAATTCCCCACCCTACCTCACCGCACTCCCCAGCTCCGGATGTGAAATTATCCCTTTGGTTCTAGGGAAAACCATTCCCCTGAAGAGGAGAATCTCTCTATAGCCAAGGCAACTCAGACGCCTTTGTTAAAAATAACTTTGCTTTTGTTTTATTAAGATCCATAAGCTCAAAGGGAAATTGGGCTTTTCTTTCAATGAAATTACTTTTCGCCTAGTTCCGGAGATGTCACAGGAGGCGCACAGAGCTGCAGCAGGAGACGGTCGACTTAATAAGCATCTCAGTAAAAGGAGCACTTCCTGTCTCCTCACCATAGCAACTGCACTCTGGATAACTGCCACTTCTGGGTCCAGATAAATGGGGCTATTGAACAACCTCATGTTTATTACATTTAAGAAATTCTCATTTGTTTTTAGGCGGACATGAAGGAACATGGTTGAGCTCCCTCTGTGTATATTTTCCACTAGAAAAAAAAGTTTTACTCTACCCTGATACACAGGAAGTTTCCCTGAAAAAGATGTGTTGCCCTTTTGGGTATTAAGGTTTTAAAATTTAGCACTGGACAAACACAATTTGAATAAATACAAAGATTTTCTGGGGAATATTTACGTTTTCTGCTTTTAATTTTTGCCATGTTTTACCTTGATTGCTCCTGTTTCTTTCTCTCCCTCTTTCCAATCATCATAAATACTTCTCTTTAGAACACGCTTAATGGAAAACCTTAAACAACGATCTTCATCAATATTCATCCCTTGTTTGCGTTTTAACTAGGGGGTGAGCCAAGGTGTACCTTACTGGCATGATCATTGATGGTTTTACTTATCCTGTGGACAATATTTTACAACTTCATGAAAATCTTAATTTTCACATGACATATTAATCAAAGCCTTGTTTTTAAGGCCTTTGGGTTTATTTATGTGTGGCAATTTGTATGTCTGCTTAGGGTCCTTATTAAATTTTTGTTGGTTGTATGTCTGTTTTAACAATACATAATAACTTTTTCTTATAAAACTACTATGTTGTTAAATCCCCATTTCATGTGAACCCACAGTGAGGTTCATCAGTAAAAATGCTAGAGAAAACTATGCATGAAAAAAGCATCCTCAATGTCAAATGACAAACATCTTTTGGAAAGTAATTTGAAAACCAACATTCAGAAACAAATAAAACTATTTCCACAAAAAAAGCTAGTTGATATAAAAAAAAAGCAACAGAACATGTTAAAAATTTCCCTGGAACAAGATTTGTTCAAGGTTTATTTAGCACAGGCTTGGCACATGGATTAAATTAAATATGATCCCTCTGGAAATAGATTCTAAACTCAAATAATCAAGTCTAATAATTAATGATTATTTTCTCCCTGCATAAAATGCTGAAGTTCATTTTTGCCCTTAAGCCTCTGATAAAAATAGTGTTTCTTTTTTTTTTTCTTTTTCCAAGCAAAGGTTGTTTTTGTTGTTGAACAAAGAGTTGGTTTTCAATGACAGAATTAGGCAGATTTAGAACTACAGATGTACAAGAAAGTTCTAAAAAAAAAAAAAAGCACTAAAAATGTGTTTGTTAATAGCTAATGCAAAGCTCAAAAATCTTTGTATTGAAATAAAAACAGTACCTGTTGGGCTTAACTGGCATTTGGTCCTCGTAGGGCGTTTCACCAGTTTTAGCCATCTCATGATACAGGATTTGAAGGTGAGATGAAAGGACCGACTCACACACTCTTTACCTGAATAAATGTACCCTGGTGAGGGAAGGGTGGGACCAGGTGTGCTCAACAGGGCTTCTAAGTGCCTGTCGCTGTCGCAAGGGCTTTATGTATAAATCCCTCCATTTAATCCTCACACAACTCTATGAGGGAGGCGCTAATATCATCCCCACTTTACAGACAGGGAAACTGAGGCACATAGGAAGTAACCCAAGGTCACAGAGCAAGCAAGCAGCACAGACGGGTTTCAAAACCTGGCATCTTGTGCCAGAGGCGAGTGTTCTCAACACCCTCACAGCCCCATCTCTTGATCAGCACTCAGGTTCACGGGCGGGTAAGTGGTGAAGTCAGAACAGGAACAAAACTGACCTCTGCTCTGCCTTCACACTCCAAATCCTGCCTTTGTTGGTTCCTAGCTGTGCGCTGGGCCATGTCCTGGACACATCCTGGTTCTCAGTCACTTCGACAATGAGACAGGACAGACTCAATCCATCTCCCTGAGTTGCTCTGATAATGAATGAAATTCCAGGGTGAGAGCACTTTTCATCAAGTAGATGCTTAATAAACATCATTCCCTCCCCCTTACACCAAACACCTTAAACGTCTCTGTTCCCAGCTTATTCACAAACTCCTACAGCTTAACGTTCAAGGGAAACGATCATTTGAAACAAGCAGAACTGAAGTTCGACATGACTTCAAATTAATCAGGATTCTATTTTGTGCCAATCCGTGGAGAATGTGCTGAACAAAATATATTTCTTCAAAAGACATTCTCCTAACTGTGTTTTCTAGTCGAGTCACCGTCAGCAAGAGAAACACAATTTGCAGACTGCTGAATATCTGATTTTAATTCCCAAGTCATCCATTCCTTACACATGATCTAGAAAATACAATTAAAGAATGGACTTAGTTATTTCTTTGAAACTGAAAACTACTTTATTTATTTATATAGTTATTTTAACTGATGCAACTCTCCAGAACACAAAATAACAATGAACACAAGAAATAAATCACACCTCAAATTACAAAACGACACATAGTGAGTTGCAAAGGGGCCCCTGAAAAGATATGCCCAAGTCTTAACCTTCAGTACCTATGAATGTGACTTTATTTGAAATAGGGTCCTTGGAGACGTATTTAAGGGTCTCAACACAAAACCATCTTGGATTTAGAGTGGGCCCTCAGTCCAATGACTGGTGTCCTCATAAGGGAAAAGAGAGAGGAATTTGAGACAGACACACAGGGAAGAAGGTGACGTGAAGACAGAGGCAGAGACGGGAGGGATGCAGCCCCAAGCCAAGCAGCCCCTGGAGCCTCCAGGATCTGGAAGAGGAGAGGAAGGACCCTCCCCTAGAGCCTTTGGCAGGAATGTGGCCCTGCTGACACCGTGGTTTCAAATTTATGGATTCCAGAGTTGTGAGAGATTATAGTTCTCTCAGCTCTGGGGTAATTTGTTATGACAGCCCTATGAAACAAATACACTACATTTTTGAAGAGAAAAAGAAAACCACGGAATGAAAATATTCTTTAATGTACAGAACTACTTGAAAGTGCCCCTTGCCCTTTTTTCCTCCCCTGGAGCAGTGGGAGAAAAGATTTAAACAATAATCCTAAGAGCATCATCTAAGCATACAACTCAACAGGTATGCTGGTTCTCTAACATTCTTTAAGAAAACGTAAGCATTTAAAACTATCGTTTTTATTATGAGCAACAGAAATTACTGGGGTTTTTTTCTTTTTCTGCTTTTATAGTTTCCCTCTTTAAGGAAGAATAAATAATTGACTTAAAAAATAAAACGTGTTGAACTCATGTGTTAATTAAAAAAAGAAAAGAACCGTAGAACAGCTTGAGTCCCAGAAACCGCAAGGGCCAGTTTCCAGGTACTGCTGTGGCCGGCCGTGATGTAGCTGCTCTGGGCCTTTCTGCTTCAAAGCTGTTGCACTTGGGAGATGGCAGCTCCCCTGTGCTCCCTCCGCCCTGGACACCCAACCTCAGCCTCAGCCGTGCTCCCCTCCCCCTCAGTGGACCTCCACATCTGCACCTGTGCCGAAAGACTGTCCTCACTTCCCTGCATCCCACGCGGTTCACCGCTTTGCTTGCTAATTTCCCCTCCACTCCAGCGCCTCTGTTCTGCCCCAGCATCTTCTCAAAACGGCCCCGCATCGTCCACCGGCCCCTTCAACCATCATGTGCTCCTTAATTTCTCATCAGCTCAGTTCTCTCGGTGCCACTCCACCTGGACATCTCCGTCAGTGGTCTCAAGGGACCAGCAGACCCAGTGCTTCTATGCACTCGTCATTCTACTCAACCTCTTCGCAACACGGATGAGCTTTCCTTCCATCAGTGTCTGCACTTGAACCATCCTTGTCTCACTCCCCCCTCTGACTACTCGCTGGGCTTCCTTCACAGGTCCTGTTTCTTTTTCTGTCATTCATTTATTCCACAAATATTCATGGAGCACCTATTATGTGCCAGGCAGGAAACAAATAGAGAAAGAGTCCTTCCTCCATGGAGCTCACATCCTTTGGGGGAGGTGAGCAGTAGGGGAGACATGAAAGTACCTCCAATATTCCTACGTGCTAAAGAGAACGAATAGGAAATGAAATGGGGAAAGGGCTGCCATGAAAGCCAGTGTCCAGGGGAGCCTTTGATGAGGAGGTGACATCCGTGGAGATCTTACGTGGCTGCTGTCAGGAGAGGAGACGGGGGCAGGGGCACAGATTGAAGTAGGGAGGCCAGTTAGGAAGCTCAAGGTGTAAGCAGATGAGTCTACATACATCTTGGTCATGAAAGCCTCGAGCCTGGATGAGCTCACGGGGAAATGAATGAAGATGGACAGAGAAGACGCCCAAGGGCTGTGCCTGGGCGGTGGGGGGGCCTTACACTGGTCATCCTACCTTCTCAATACACTGTCTTCTGGGACCTGACACTCTCCTGGTCACCTTCTTTCACAGGCCCTTTCTCTGTCTCCTTTGCTGGCCCTCTCTCATCGCTTGACCTCTAAATGGCAGCATCCCCAGGGCTCATTCCGGTTCTCTTCCTTTCTTTATCTTCACCCCCTGCCATGGTGCTCCCATCTCATCTCATGATTTTAATCAGACTAGGGGTAGATTAAACTGATGATGAAATTTGTTGGATAATTACACTGTGGGTAAAAATGGCATTGGATTATCTTGGGCATCTGAGAAAGTATGGTTGCTTGATTCCGTACACAAATGACCCTTGGGTTTACACTGCCAATCCAGAACTATCTGTCTTCCAGAATTGGCTACTGGAGCCTCTGCGATTCTGCCCGCAGACGTTTATGTGACATTTCACACTTAACGTAACCCAACGGTGACTGTGAAGTTGCCTCCAGAACTGTTCCCCTCACCATCTCCGGCATCTCAGTGAATGACAGCCCCAATCTCACAGCCGCCTGGGCCTAAAGCCTACTTTGAGATGCCAGCCAAGTCTGTCTCCTCTACCTTCAAAATATACCTGTAACCTGAGCACTCCTTACCCCCAGACCTGCACCACACTGGCCTAAGCCACCGCCATCCCTACCCCAGATTTCTGCAGTGGCCTCCTCAACAGCAAGCTTCCCTGCTTCGAATCTTCCCCCTAGAGTCTACTTTCAAGGTAGTCAGAGCGATCCACTCCAGAGCTAAGTAAGGTCCTGCCCTTCTGGTGCTCAATCCCTTTGGTGCCTCATCTCACACGGAGGAAGAGACCCAGCCACACTCAGTTTAAAAGTCTGGTGTCTTCTATTATGTAACTTATATCTGCTTTCCCCTCCCCCTCATCTCTATAAGCAGCACTTACTGTAAATTTCAGATACTTACAATCCAGAAGTACCTTACTGCATATGGAGAGGGACACACAGAGGCCAGCCAGTATTAATACCAATGTACTAAAAGCAGACCAGTATCATGGGTGGAATAATAGATGTCTTAGTCTACTCGGGCTGCCTTAACAAAGGACCACAGACTCAGTGACTTAAACAGCAGACATAATTTGTCACAGTTCTGGAGGCTGGGAAGTCTAAGGTCAGGGTGCCAGCCTGACTGGGTTCTGGTGAGGGCTCTCTTCCTGGCTTGCAGACGGCAGCCTTCTCACTGCATCCTCACAGCGGGGGGAGAGAGAGAGCTCTGGTGTCTCTTCCTCTTTTACAAAGACACCTGTTCCATCAGACCAGGGCTCTACCTTATGACCTCATTTAACCTAATTGCCTCTTCAAAGGCTCTATCTCCAAATACAGTCACATGCAGGAGGGTTTAGGTTTCAACATATACATTCGGGAAGACACGATTCAGTCCACAGCAATAGGTTAAAGTGTCTACTTGCATGTTCCTCTCTTACACACTCTGTTACAATCACCAAATGCTTTCAGTTGTGTCCCTTGGGTCTCTTCCTTCCCCCCAGTTTTTCTCTGAAGGTTTCATTCTGCCCTGAATACTCTGTTAACCAGCCCAGTCTCCTCCTCCTGCAGACCCCCGGCCCCCTTCAATTGTGTGTCTTCAACTCCCAGGACACAGCAATGAGCAAACAGGAATGGATGTGGATGGCACTGGCTGGAGAAAGGTTCACTCCTGACCCAGGCTGGGAGCAGGTGAAACAGCTCTGCGTCACCCAGAGAGTGGTGGCCAACAAGTAACAAGAATATCAGGATTTATCCTCTTTGAAATAGTACCTACCGATTACCACATGTGAAATCCTCAAGATAAATCAGAATTAACGAACGTGTAGCCAGTTGACTGCAAAAAACATTGTATCAAACATTTTATCTCTTTAGCCTTTTAACAGCAGCTCTTTGCTCCTTGGGGCAAATGTTTTCTTCACCTTTCAGAAATAATTACACAAGCCCAGTGAATTCCCAAGGAGATAAGTTCAGTGAGGGAAAGGAAAGGTCATGTATGTTTACATTACTGACTAGAAGAGGTCTGGGTAAGCCACGTGTTAGGAGAAGTTCAGAAAATCCACCAGCTTTTATAAAATGTTCCCTTTAACTGACTGACGTTGTTACCCCATGAAAGGTGTCAGTGCTACTGAAATCATTCAATCATAGGAAACACATCCATGAAGCAACAGGAAACGAATGGCCAATAGCAAACACTTGAAGGATTGTACAAATAAAGTCAAACCTTGGAGACTAAATCTGTTTTCCTATTGTGTGTATTAGTTTGCAAGAGCCGCCGTAACAAAATACCACAGACTTAAAAAATGAGCATTTGTTTTCCCACAGTTCTAGAGGCTGGAAGTCCAGCCAAGACCAAGGTGTCAGCAGATCTGGCTTCTTCTTCTTCTTCTTTTTAAATTGAGGTAACACTGGTTTATGTAAGTTTATGTTTACCTTATAATTTGACTTCTGGTCACACTACAGCATGCTCAGCACCAAAAACTACGCAATGCTTCATGAATTCGCAAGGGTACCCTTGCCCAAGGGCCACGCTAATCTCTGTATCCTTCCAATTTTAGTATCTATGCTGCTGAAGAGAACACAGGGTTGGTTTCTTCTGAGGCCCCTCTCCTTGGCTCATAGATAGACGTCTTCTCTCTGCGTCCTTACACGGCCTTTCTTTTGGGTCTGTGCATCCCTGGTGTTTCATGTTAAAATTTCCTCTTCTTATAAGAACACCGATCCTACTGGATTAGAGCCCACCCTAATGACCTCATTTAAACTTAATCACTTCTCAAAGACCCTATGTCCAAATGCAGTCACATTCTGAGATCCTGGGGGGGTACGTCCTCAAAGCATGAATTTGGGGGGACACAATTCAGCCCATAACATAGTGCCTAACAAATACTCCAACACTCAGTAGTTTGAAACAACAATCATTTATTCTGCTGACAAATCTAATTGGACAGGGCTCAGCAGGGACAGATCATCTCTGCTCCAGGCTGTGTAATGTGGGGAGACTCAGCTGGGGTTGGAGAATCCTCTCTTCAGATGGTTCATGACCATGGCTGACAAGCTGGTGGGGTTGGCTGTGAGCTGGGCACTCAGCATGGGGCGGGGGTTATGCGCTAGGGAGCTCCATCCCAGCAGCAGCAGCAGTCAACGTTCTTGGATGCTCAAGAGGTGGCAAGTCAAGCCTTCTGTCTGATGCTTCTAACCTTTCTACACCAACACCCAGCGGGGTGACGGGCATGAAGCAGATGTTAAACAAATACTGAATTGTTTTTGTTTTTTAATAGACTTTGCTTTTTAGAGAGTTTTAGGTTCATTAGCAAAACTGAGTGGACGGTACAGAGATTTCCTCTACGACCCCTGCCCCCACCCCTGCATAGCATCTCTGGTTATCAACGTCCCATCCAGAGTGGCAGCATTTGTTATAAACGTTGAGCCAATGCTGACACATCATAATCACCCAAAGTCCACAGTTTACACCCGGGTTCACTCTTGATGACGTACAACCTATGGGTTTCGACAAATGTATAGTGACATGTACCCACCATTAAAGTATCATACCAAGTAGTTTCAGAGCCCTAAAAATACTGATTTTTAAATCACCAAAGAAGGTATACTTAATAGGGAGACTCAAGAGGGTTGGGCATTGGTACACTACTCTCCCTTCTAGAAAGAACTACCTGATTTGGGGAATGTTATGAGCTAGAGAATCATGTGTCCTTTCAAAAAGCACTCTTTTAAAAGCACCTGTTAAAAAGTGGTGGACCTAGAGACTGTCATACAGAGTGAAGTAAGTCAGAAAGAGAAAAACAAATATGGTATATTAATGCATATATGTGGAATCTAGAAAAATGATATAGATGATCTTATTTGCAAAGCAGAAATAGAGACACAGACATAGAGAAAAAATGTATGGACACCGAGGGGGGAAGGAGGAGGGTGGGATGAATTGGGAGATTGGGATTGACATATATACACTACTGATACTATGTATAAAATAGATAACTAATGAGAACTGACTGTATAGCTCAGGGAAAACTCTACTCAATGCTCTGTGGTGACCTAAATGGGAAGGAAATCCAAAAAAGAGGGGAGACAGATATATATATATACTTTGCTGTACAGTACAAACTAACACAACACTGTAAAGCAACTATACTCCAATAAAAATTAATTAAAAAAATAAAATAGATAACTAATAAGGACCTACTGTATAGCACAGGGAACTCTACTCAATACTCTTTAATGACCTATATGGGAAAAAAATCTAAGAAAGAGTGGATGTATGTATATGTATAACTGATTCACTTTGCTGTACACCTGAAACTAACACAACACTGTAAATCAACTATACTCCAATAAAAATTATATAAAAAAATGAAAAAAAAAAGTGGTTCTAATAAGCTTCAAGCCCCCATTGTGGTCTTGGTTTATGGAGGACCAGTAGTGACGACCTGAAGCCAGCACTCCCAGGCGCCCACTTTTATGGTATGACTGTTGTGTCTTCCAAGGTGCTAGGAATCAACATTGACTTAGGGCACCCAAGTGGGTGTGACTTAATCTCTTTTTGAATCGGTTAATTGTGATAAAAAGTAGACTTTCATGAGTAGTGGACTTGCATTTAACACTTATAGAACAATGAACCATGAGTAAATGTAATACTGACAAATTATTACTTTTTAATTTTTAATTGCTATATAGATTTAACTACAACCTTAACTAACAACAATTAATATCCCTGCTACTGTGCCCTCCAAGTACTAATATATCTTTGCCACAGAACTTTTACTCACAACTCAGGAAACTCATGTTAAAACTTGTTGCAATCTAGCATTTTTTTCTCCTCAGATCTTTGTAAGATGAAAGAGTGAAAAATGAAGTCCCTGGAGCCAACCTAACAAGCTCACCTGATTTAATCTTCAATGGCTAGTCTTAAAATCCTCCAAAAATGTGGTTACCTTTACAATTTTCTTCTTTTTTCCACAGTCTCTTAATAATTTCCCACCCGCTAACCTCCTCATCCACTCCTTGGCTATAAATACCCACTATTTCTTGGATTCAGGATTGAGCTCAGGTCTATATTGGGGTCTCCTTGCCCCTGTTGCAATAATTCCTGAATAAAATCTGGTTTTGCCACTTTAACTGCTGTCCAGCTCTGGTTCCCTTTGACAGGCCCCAGTCTAAAAGTTTTCCTGAACAAGAACAGAGGAAGACCAAAGCTCACAGGTACATCTGATGTCTGACTCTTGGTAGATCTCACCTATGTTTATTAACCCTCCCACCTGCCATGTACATCTCCCCTCTGCCCACCCACCGAATTAGGGAGGAATGTCTTCTATTTGGTGAGCAGTTTTGCAGTTACAGACTTCACATGTCTGTATCCTCTGAATTTCACATTCCTTTGAAAAAGAAATGACTATTCTTTTTTTTTTTTTTTAAAGAAATTCACGTTCTTTTATTTATTTATTTATTTATTTATGACTGTGTTGAGTCTTCGTTTCTGTGCGAGGGCTTTCTCTAGTTGCGGCAAGTGGGGACCACTCTTCATCGCGGTGCGCGGGCCTCTTACCATCGCGGCCTCTCTTGTTGCGGAGCACAGGCTCCAGACGCGCAGGCTCAGTCGTTGTGTCTCACGGGCCCAGTTGCTCCGTGGCATGTGGGATCTTCCCAGACCAGGGCTCGAACCCGTGTCCCCTGCATTGGCAGGCAGATTCTCAACCACTGCGCCACCAGGGAAGCCCAAGAAATGACTATTCTTGCTAGTATTTCCTTTTGTTGTTCAAGCATGTGGCAGAAGAAAAGAATTAAATTGGGCCTAAAAACAACGACTGAAGTATAAAGTGGCCATTGGCATGTATGGATTAAATCAAAAGACACTATCTTAGAATTCGCTTGTAATGGTTAGAATTGGAAAGTCACATAATGAGTAATAAGGTTTTTAGTCTCTGATTCTGTTACCAAATAAAAGCTATATGGCTTGTAATGCTCCTCTAGTATGCTTTTTTTCCTTTGCAATGTATTCTTTTGCGTATCATTATTATTTAATTTTTGGATGACTTGTCCATCCTTGAATTTTAGGAAACATTGGAAATATTAGGACATTTAAGAACTTTAGGAAATACTGAAAGGTAGGTGCTTCAGAGCATTAGGGAAGAACACAGCTTACACCCTTTGTGCAATGTAAGCTCACAGCCACTTTGGCTTTCAAAAGACAGTTTTTGAAGTGGATACACTAGTCTGACAGCCAGAGTGCATTCATTGGAAGAAGGGACAGAAAAAAAAGACTTTTGGAATGCTAAACAAAAACTTGGCTTTGTAAATCAAACACAAGCCTGGTTTAGAGAAGTTACTGAGAGCCACAGAACCGGGAGGAACACAAGTTGGCATCATGCCAGGAAGAGACCAGAACTCTCTCTGGACCAGGACAAAGAGTTCTAGAAAAGACTAGAGGAGAAAACCGGGAGGATATGGCTGCTAGTGTGAGGTGCTAGACTGTACTTTCTGCCCCTTAGGTTTAGGGACCCAAAAAGAGGGGGATTTTCCCCTCTGCCTTCCAGGGAGTAGTAGGCAGGTGGCCATTCTCCAAGGACGGGGCATGACAGCATTAGAACTGGTGCCTTTGAGCAGGGGGGCCTGAGATAAAGCTCCCTCCTCTTGATCCATCCCTCCCCTCCCCTCCCCTCCCAACCTGGGTCCTCAGTAGTTCCTATGAGCCCTGGGGTCTCTCCTGCTGCCCACAGGAATGAAGAAGGTAGCTGGGAACTGAAAGCTGGGGTGTATTTCTGGGAGTGGGAGGGGAGGCAGACCTGTACATATATGTTAAGCACAACGTGGTTTTAAAAATCTTTACGAATACACACCATGATGTAAGTGTTAAGAAGAGAGCATAGGTGGATGCCGATAAATAATGTGATGCCACATTATAAAGTCAGAGGTAATATTACAAATCAGAGGGGGCAAAGGTGCTGGAAAAATAAGGGCCTTTCCAAAAACTGATATTAATATGAAAAATAAAATAAAATTAGATCCCTACTTCATGTCATACACAACAATAAGTTCAAGATCCATTAGAGAACAAATCTGAAGAATTAAATCTTAAATATTTTAATAAGAAAATAAAGGAGAATGATACTATGAACTTAGCTGAAGGGAGGATTTCTTAGACATAGGAAGAACAAAATTTGAATACATTAAAATTTAAAAGCCAAAAATAAAAAAACCCATTAAGAGACATGTCATAAGTTGGGAGAATATATTAGAATCAAGATAACATCAAGAATGTATAAATATCTCCTATTTTTATTAATAATGGCTTTCCTTTACTGAACACCAAGCCCATTTAAGTACTGTACGTGTTGTAATTTATTAAGAACGTACAACTCTAACAAGGTAGATAATTGTATTAGTCTCATTTTAAAGATTAAGATAAACTACAGACAATCAAGATTAAATTTGTACAAGAGCGCACAATTAGAGGTGTGCGATCTACACCCAGGTAGTAGTCTCATCTAAAAAATACCTTCAGGTGCTGGTTCCAGCACCCTCACTCTTAATCCAATAGTAAAATGGGAAAGGGTGTGAACAGGCAATTCTCAGACAGCTACCAACTCTGAAGATGCTAAACTTCAGGGATAACTGAGGAAATGCAAATTGAAACAACAGACCCATCAAATGGGCAAAGATTTAAAAGGCTGACAATACCAAGAGTTGGCACATATGGGGTGAAACGGGAACTGTTGCTAACTGATAGTGAGAGTGTCAACTGGCACAACCATTTCAGACGACAAATGAAAGGGAGCTCTTAAATTTGAAGATGCACGTCCCTCTGGTCCAACAATTTCAATGCCCCACATTTGTCCAAGGACACACATACAAGGACAGTCTTTACTTGCTAGATGTTCACCAAGAAGAGTGTGGAAACCACCTAAATATCTATCAATCAGAGAACAGATAAATACATTGCAGTCTATGCATGCCATGTAATAAGACACAGCAGAAAAAAATGCATGAAGTATGTATACATACGTTTATGTGGATAGAGCTCAACAAGGTTGAGTCAAAAACGCAAGGTTTAGGTGGATCTATACATCCATATCTATATCTATGGTTTAGGTAGATCTATACATCCATATCTATATCTATGTAGTATGATGTTGTTATGGTTAATTTTATGTGTCAACATGATTCTCAGATATTCGGCTAAACATGATCCCAGATGTTTCTGTGCAGGTATTTTTTTAGATGAGACTAACTTTCAATTCAGCAGACTTTGAGCAAAGCAGATTGCTCTCCATAATCTGGGTGGGCCTCATCAAATCAGCTGAAGGTCTGAAAAGAAAAAGATTGACTTTCTGGGAAGGAGAGGGAATTCTACCAGCAGACTCTGCCTTTGGACTCAAATCACAACTCTTCCCTGGGTCTCCAGCCTGATGACCTACCCTGCAGATTTTGGATTTGCCCACACTTCACAATTACATGAGCCAATTCCTGAAATAAATCTCTCTTTATCTATACATCCTGTTGGCTCTGTTTCTTTGGAGAAGCCTGACGCATAGAGATGATGATATAAATGTCACAAACGCACAAAGCAGTTTATGGACACACATATGTGAATGACATTCCTAGGGCTGTACGGTGATGTCCTGCTTATTTCTCAGTGTAATAAAGAGTGGGCCATACACAACCTTCATGGCACTGCAGAGGATGGTTTAAAATTCCCATTAACATGCAAGAAGTGCTGGGGGACAGACAATTCCGAGAGTTGCATTTCAAGTGAGTTTCATTTTTCAGGAAAGTGAATATGCCTCGTTTTCCAGCATGAGACTAAGATGACTTGATTTTCCCCAATTATAATTTAAATCACTGGACCAGTTCTAAAAACTGTACTGAAGTGTTATATCAGAATAAAAACTTCACATCAATCAATTGATATAGTCAGTGCAAATTACCCATTTTCCTGGGCTGTCGTTTGTATTTTTATTTTTATTTTGTAACAGAAAATAATTTATCTGCCAATGTGTATTATACTTTACAATGTGTTTTTTCATTATGAATTAGAGAAAAATATGCTGTGCTGGTTTCTGGACCATGTTGTCAGACATCATTCAGGTATGACACAAATAATTCAATGCATTCTAAGTTATTATGTTACTGTAGGCAAGATTCATGGCTGCAGGTCATTTCTCTTTTTGCATGAAACATTATGCCAATATTTTAAGGTGATGTGGCATGGGAACCACCTGCTGTATATTTAAAGCCCTATGAGATCAGAATTCCAAAAGAAACACAAATACTAAGTGACACTGATATATTAAAAATCATCTACAGTCATGTTCTTGTTTTTGTATAGAAACAGCTCATAAAATGTTTTCTAGTGTGCCTTCAAGAAATTTCTTTAAAGATGACTCAGGAAAAAGAATTGCTATTTAATTTTAACACTATGTCAATTATGCAAATAAAATTCTAATTAAAATCCTTGTGATGTAAATCAGTCCTTCTTTGTGTGTTGTACGTGTGTATGTGTGTTAATTATTATACAGGCTGTCAGCCATCAGATACTTATTAAGTTTACATGAACCTATAGAATGGGCTTGGCTGTATACAGCTCTTTTGACATATCTAGTTCTGCCTGCCATAAGCATTGGGCAAATTAATGGTGATAGCCTAATATTTAAGGTACCATGGAGGTAGGCTAATTGATGCTCATTAGGGAAATGAAATATCCTGGAAGGCAGGAAGGGACTGAGGGGTAAGAACTAACTTTTTTAAAAGAGTCAGAAACAGTGGATAGGGCAATTTGGACATTATCATATTTCAGGTTGATTATACGTGATTGTACAATGAAAAATATATAAATCTACAGCAACGTCTATGTTGTAAGATATAAGGGTTCCTTGGGGGGTGTTCGGGACATTGTAACTTCAGACGCTGCTAAATGTGGAAACCCCAGCAAAGCAAGTATGTCCATTTCGGTCCCTACTCCTTGCCTGGCCCTGTGCTAGGTTCTGGGAACACCACTAAATAAGACACAGACAGGGCTTTAAAGCAGGATGCTTGCCTGGCAGGGACAGAAGCAGTAAGCCAGAAAGTGTAGTACAGAGTGTGTTGGGCTATAAGGGGCACCTCATCCAGGCTGAGAATCAAGGAGAGCTTCCTGGAAGAGATGGCATTTGAGCACAGTTCTAAATGTCACGGTTGTTGACAAAGAGGGGGCAGGAAGGCATTTCACATAGAGAAGCAGCGTTGCCTAAAGGCTCCTAAATGAGAGAGAGCGGGTTCACTGAGGGGATTGATATCGATCGTCTGTGGGTGTAGCTTAGCGCTGCAGTAGAGGGGTGTTAATAAAAGAGAAGGCTGCAACGAGAAACAGGAATAAGATCATGACTGAGCTTGTTGCCCACCAAACAGAGGATTTTACGTTGAAAATTCTCCTCTTCTATTTATAAATGAATTTGCAAGGCAGCAATGGCTCTTGGGTGGTAGAGAAGTAACACCTGGTTTCAGGCTCCCAAGTTGCCACCCTCATCGTGTAGGAAGAGAATAGATGGGAAAAGGGCCTGACACCTCCAAAGAGCAAACACTTATTTCAATGATCAGGTAGCGAAGTGGATGGCAAAGCACTTATTTTTACATCCACAACAGCAATCAGCTCAAGACATCATCTTGTCATGGGTCCCAGGAGACACGGAGGGCTAATTAGGATAACGAAAACCTCCCTGCTTCTCCACTACGTGTGTGCAATTAGTCAAACCATCTATGCCTAAAAAAGTGAATTCTGGGAAACCACACATGGCACATATTTGCTTATAAATCTGACAAGTCTATAATTAGGATTTCGCCACTTCTAAATTCCACTGAGGTTCGAAGAAAATGTTGAAACCTAATCAAAGCAGAGGCAGACAGGAAGGCACTAAATCTTCTCTACGTTTATGGAAACACCTGGGTTCGAATCCTCATTTCCTAATAGACCAGCCTGATAGACGTGTGCTCTGGAAAAGCTCATCTCAGTATGGGCCTCTTCTCCATGAGGGACCAGAGTTCTTGGTGATTTATCCTTCCCGTTCTCAGCGTCTGCAATTCCCAGGCTGCCTTTACTACTGGATTCCTAAGTGATGAGAAGCCAGGGATGTAAATGAACCTTTATGTTCAGCCTTCTTCCAAGAGACATAAATAATTCAAGTCAGATAGAAAGAATGTTTCTTTTGTGTAGAAAACAAATAATTTTCGCTTGTAAATACAGTTTTTTAATACTACAAAAATGTGGACACTCCAGGGAGTATCAGATAAATTAGTCCAACTGAAGAAGAACAAGCCAGAAAGTCTGCAAACTAAAATCCGCGGTGCGGTCAGCGTGGCGATGCTGGAAGGAGCAGGCTGTGTTAGGGCTCAGGATGCTGGACTCCACTCCCCTTTTGTTATTTCACTAGATGAAAAGCGCCCGAATCCAAATCATGTGACAGACATGAGAGCCATACCGGGCAGAGCAGAAGCTTCTTGGTGTCTCATGGGCCACCTCTAATTTCAGCCACTGCTGCCGGAGACGTTTCTCTGTGAGTTCAGATGACACAGGAGTATCTGCCATGGTCTTGTACTTTCTGCCTGGGGCCATTACCAAAACCCCCGGCAGCCCCCTTGGCTCCAAGTAAGCACAGCCCAGAAGCGCAGGGAAGTTAATGACCACAGGCAACCCACAACCAATGAAAGCTGGTGGATAAACAGCCCACCGCCCTGGACCACTAGGGGAAGCATTCATCTGCTTCCTAGAATTCAACCCCTCACTCAGCGCCAAAGGCAGTGACCTTGATGGTCAAGGCTTAGGTTATTTTCCCTCCTTCCCTGACTCACTCTCCCGCTTGCGTCCAAGTCTTTGTCTCAGGTGTGGCTCTTAGGGGTCCCAACTTTGGCCAGCGCTAGAGAAGAGAGATCACCAAACTGCTTTGAATCCCCAGGTTGCCTGGTGAAAGCAGGGTGGTCAGGGGGGAGAAGGAGGACAAGTCCGGCTGAGGTACCAGCAGGAGGGGAGCCTGCGGGTGGGGAGGGGAGCCGCGGGCCTGTGCGGTAATGAGATGCCGAGATGCTGGCCTGAAGGTGGTCAGGAGTCACCTGGCCTGAGCATCCATCCAGAATTCTAAGAATCCTGCTGTTTCCCAAGCAGCTGAGCCGTCAGCTGACCTCACTTCCGCTGGGACACAGTGCCCAGACCACTACTGGTTTCGCCACTTTTTTCCTGCAAACTTTGCTAAGAAATACATTTTGCTTGGCAGCCAGAGCTTATGTACATGTACACAAGTACATATGCATATTTATATTTATTATTCACTGGGTATATAAATGAACAAAAAGGTCAGAAACTTTATGCCTACTATACATGATGAAATATGACCTCTTCCATTCTGTCATAGTCTCTCTTTCTCTCTGACTCTGGTTTTAAAAAATTGATTTCAAAACCCTTACCTATCAGTTGCAACCTGCAGCTTAAGAATCATTCGTCTAGACCAGTCTTCCTAGGAGCTTGAAGATACCATCCGTGCTCTTTGTGCCTTGCTTTTATTACTTGGTAAAAGTAAGAAATAATGAAGAGGAGATGATCCGATGATAGAAGTCCTTTCTGTCTTTCAAAGAATTTTACGTGTCGATGTCAGATTCATAATAAAGTATCAGATTATATAGTCCATATTCCATTAATTTTAGTAGTTAACAGAAGACACAGTTTAAATGGAAAAACTATGAGTTGTGTTATATTTTTTCCAGAAAACACATTTGCTAAGATGTTGTATATCCTTTCAGCAGTATCATACTTTTAGATTCAGAATTAGGATATAAAGTCATAAAATAGTTGCAAAGATATAGCTTTAATTTAATTTCTTTATCTCTGATATATTCTAGGCTTTTAAAAAAAATCATCAGTTCTGCTTCTTACACCATTCTTCTTGCTCTGTTGCCCTAAAAGTGACCATGTGCCTTTAGAGCTAACGGTCCCCTCCGTCTAGCTAGAGACAACCTGCCAGTCTCAGCCCAGATGCTCCCCTTGCCCGGAAGCCTCCCTGGCCTGACCTCCTCCTTGGCCGTGTCCCCACGTCACTGTCTGCACATCTCTAGTCTCATCAGATCCTGGGGTTGTCATCTGTTTACGTGGCCCTGAGTGCCTGAAGAACGGAACCTGTGTTATTTTTAGCATCCCGAGCACCTCACACAGTACCTGACACAATGCAGGGGACCATCAGACATCCACGACAGGAATAAAATATATCCTGTCTTTCACATTTTCACTCAGATGCTCCTAGGTGCCCATATCCTGACCTCGGGCTCTGATGCCATTTCTCAAAGGGAGAGCAACTACTTAGTAGCACAATGAAAACATTCTACACATTCTAATGCATATGGCATCTGGCATCTTCTTTATCAAACTGGATTCGGTCAAAAGAACACCAGTTGAGCCCTGGGAAAGTTATTCATAGCCCACTCACAAGAGAGCAACCCCTCGCTCTCCAAAGAGTGCATGATGAGGACAGACTCATTCTCCTGCAGATCAGGTTCTGAGGTGCGCTTCTGTATTAATCAGAATCCTTTGGTTGCAAGTGACAACAGCACAAGAGGAAAAAAACAACACGCGAGCAAAAAACAACAGTGGCTCCCCAGGCCAGGGGACTTTATCATCGGGCTTCAGTAACCTCCAAGAGAGCAGGCTCCAAAGGAGCCTCAGGGCCCCTCTCCCCCAGGTCCCCATCGCTGCTTCTCTCCAAAGGCTGCCCCTCAGCTCTTCTAAGGACTCCCCTGCTTCCGGCTCCTCACTTTTCACCACCAGAGGTAAATGCACATCAGCCTTTCTGGTCCTAAGTCCAGAATTTCCAGGGAACGGCTGCCATGGCTCTGCCTGGGTGAGGTACTGAATCGTGGCGCATCACTGTCAGCAGGGGGGAGGCCCTGATTGGTCGCCACTGGGACAAGTCGCCATCCTCCCGCAGCCTCAGAAAACGGCTGCTCCCCTGGCAACCACGTGGATGGAGCACAGAGATACACCTTTTCCAGAAGAGAGGGAGCTATTATTCTGGACACAGAAACTGATGAGTGTCTACTGCACACTCCTGGAGTGTATCTCCATTTTCATGGAGATTACATGGTTTTACATGTTATCCATGTTATCCATGGTTTTACAATATTCATTTGTAGCACTTGCCCCTACTCGCAAGCAAAGATCCACTCTCTTACTGCCTAAGTCTCTTTAAATAACTAACTTAAATTTGCATCTCATCCCTTAAACCAGATTTTAAGCTATATGAGAACAAAAGTAGCTTTTTAATTTTGTTTAGAACTGCCTGTGAGGTATCTAACAGGATGCTCTGGCCCAAGAAGAGCTCCATTAACCACACGTGACTATGTCTTTCTTCTCAGCACTTTGGATTTGCTGCTCACGTAGTCAAGGATAGTGCATTCCACACCCACCTTCAGTTTCCACAATAAAGATGATGACTTGTCTTGGACCATTTCTACTTCCACCATGTCTTTATTCCTTCAAATAATCACTTTTATTTTGAGTTACATTTTATCCATACATACATGACCTCATATGAATAAACACCCCTAATTTCATGATGTCAGATGAACAAATGATCCTGAATGCAACCAGAATTGACCGTCAGAGAGGGCTTTTTAAAAACTATAAAAGGATCATATAAAAGGATACGTTCCATTGAGAACATCTGTTTTACCCAACATTGGTCTTTCTACGTAATCTCTGACGTCATCCCTCATGCTCAGACCCCTCTTCCACATGAAAAGAGATAAATGAAAATCTGAGTCTTTTTAAAAGACTCTTATGGGTTTAACAAAAAGTAACCTCAGTTGTTACTTTAACTTATTAAAGTAAAGCAGGATACGCTGGGCCCCAAATATGGGATGTGTGATGGCAGCTGGTTTTATGTGGTTTAATGGTGCTGTCGATTGGAGCAGAGTCCCAGGGAATTAACATTTCGCCTACCTTAGGGTCCTGACAGACGAAGTTAAGCTACTGGAGAGAGAGAAGTTGGATACTTAGCAGAGAAGCTAAGACAGAGGCATCAAGTATGAGCCATCTTCAGGGAATGACATGTTTAATGGCTGGTGTCAGGCTCTTCTCTGACATCACGGGGTCGTTGCTTCTGACCCGGGTTCCCTCTGAGTGGTATTCCTCCACCCGGTGTGTGATGTCAACTGAAGGCAAATGGCTTCTTCCCACAAATCTGTTTCCCCTCTGGACTTCCCTTTCTCAATTCTTCTTCAGCAACACCAGGTTTTCCCATTATCCTAGGCTAGAAATTCTGGAGTAAATTTCAATTGCCCTCTCCCTGTTTACGTTCAGTCACCAAATAGCATCATGATTTCCTCCATGGGTTTCTCGTATTCATTGGTCCCTGTTTTATCCCTTTCCTGTGGGTGAATCTGATCATCTCCTGAGTTCCCCGTGCCAGTGCCCACCACTTCCAATCCATTACACAATTACTTCCAGATTAGTCTTCCGAAAATACAGCCTTGCGCATGCCAATTACCTGCGCAAAGCCCTCAATGCTTTCCCATGGCCTTTAGGGAAACAATTAAAGAAAAAAAATCTGGTCCTCTACTACCTGGCTCCAACCTACTTCTCCAGATCAATCTCTGGAATTCCCTTGTGGCTACTGTCAAACTAGTCTATTCATTTTTCTCCAAACATGTCTCTAGTTTTACAACTTGTTAGTTCCCCCAACCCCCCCAAATACCTGATAACTTGCAACAAAAATTATTTGAATGCCTGGTACAGAATAAGCAGTTGATGAGTGTCTGTGGAATGAATGAAAGCATCTGTACGTGATACATAGACAAAACTTTTATTTTCTGATGATTGGCAAAATTTTACCTTAATCCCATGTTTCTTCTTCAGGATTTCATTACAATTTTTACTTGATATACCAACCAGATATATAAAATGTTCCTAAATTACAAAAAAATGCACACCCTTGACCCATCCACTTTCCCCCCAACCCCGACTCTGCTCCTCCTTTTGAGTTTCCATCGGTCGTTATGGCAGTTATGTATCTATCCAGTAGTTGTCAAAACTAGAACCTCAGAATTGTCCTCAGTTCCAACCTCTCCTACTCACCATTTAAGAGTTACCTGCATTGCAAGATAACAACAAAACAACAATTGCAAAACCTTACATTTATTGAGGGTTTACTAAATGTTATGGGTTCAGCTGTATCCCCCCCAATTCATCTGTTGAAGTCCTAACCCCCAGTACTTCAGAATGCGTCTTTATTAGGCACAATTAGTTAATCTGAGGTCATCCTGCAGTAAGGTGGATGGAGTCCACCTAATCCAGTATGATTGGCTAGAGTCCTCGTAACAAGGGGCCATCCGGGCACAGATGTGCACACGTGGAGAACGCCACGTGCAGTTTGGAGTTTCCTGAAGCTACTAGAGGATCCTCCCTTAGCGCCTTCAGAAGGACCGTGACTTTGCCAACACCTTGATCTCAGACTTCCAGCTTCCAGAACTGGGAGACAGTCAATTTGTATCATGGAAGCCCCTCAGTTTCTGGCACTTTGCTATGGCAGCCCTAGTAAACTAATACGCTGAGTTCCAGCCAATGTGCTGGGAGGCTTTTCAGACTGACAGTTATTTAATGCTCATAGTAGCCAGGGGGTCATCTACAGTTAGGGGTTCACACCACCATTACCCCATTTTACAGCTAGAAACAAATGCTTAGAAAAATTAAGTACTGAGGCCATCTCCCAGATATAAATAGCAGAGCAAACCAAAGCATCTGTGATTCCAAAACTCAAGCTCATATCCACTCTACTCTTGGCCCCTGGAGGACCTCTTCTGACACCTTCCCAGGCTGGGACAAGGTCACACAGGTGGCACTCACACAGCTTCAGTTCTCTACACTATAGAGTTTCCACTTAAGATACTCCTTCAGGTGCTGCATGGAAATAGAAACTTGAATAAAATAATTCACTTTATTTTAGACAAGCCCACGTTCACCAAAAGGTCCCAAAGGCAACTTTATCTTTATCTAATTTATCAGATGTATTATTTAAACTGAAATGAATCATAAACAAATCAAACATGATGGCTGTACATTTTTTACTGTTTCTTTTATGAGGCAAACATGCTATTGCTAAAAGAAATTAAAATGGTAGCATCACGCTGTGCACAAACAAGGAAAATTAAATTCTGAACACATTTCAAAATTTATATTTGGTCTTAATATGCAGTGTGTGAATGAATGAAAAAGCAACCAACAACCCAAACATTTGCTCGCTATTTCAAAGAGAGGAATGATGTAAACTACTAAATATAGAACATAACTGCCTTTTCTTTACGCATTAAACACTACTCAAAGAAATGTGTAGTTTGTTTTTTGTTTGTTTGTTTTAAATATCCCAGGGGAGAGTTGTGAGTTTTTCTGTAAAATTCTCTTTGAGGGAAAGCAGTTCTCACACCAGCACAGACCGGGGCTCATCTAGAGGGGCAGCTCTCAAAATCCGGTCCAGGAACCCCATTCTGGGACTCTATAAGACTACTGTCAGATTGCTACTAAGATTTTATTTGTACTTTCAACTTTGTTGACATTTCCACTGAAGCTGCAGAAGCAACGGTGGGTAAAATTGCTGGTACCTTCCTTTGCAGCATTCAAGCCAGTGACATCAAACTGTTCTTGTAGCCGTTATATTCTTCGCTGTCACATACTCACAGTAAAAAAAAAAGCCAGTTCCAATTAAGACTGTCCTTGACATAGCAGTAAAAATTGATTAATTTTATTAAATCTTGACCCTTGATTGCACTTCTGTTTAATATTCTGGGTGATAAAGTGGAAAATACAGATAAAGCTCTTCTGCTTTAAAATGGTTTTCTCCTGAAGAAACATATTTGTGTGTTGAGTTGTGAAATGAATTGGCTGCTCTTTGCGTGGGACACTAATTTTACATGAAAGACTGACAGACAAGCTACAGTTACTCAGACTTGGGTGTGTGCAGGCATTTTCTTATGGACCACAATGACAAGGAGCTTCCCTCTTCAAGGAAAGTTACTGACAGTCTTCAAAGGTTCATGAAAACATTAGAATGTGGGAAAACCTGGACCAGTCACCTTGAATTTAAACATTTCCCAGTACTTAAAGACATTCTCATGAGATTGTTGGTAATATTAACGAATACAACTTGAAAAAAATATATCATTTAATAAAATGTATCAACATGTAGAATGTCTTCATAATCAGCAACATACGCCAACATCATCATGGGCAAGAGATCCATTCAACACATTCATGATCCATTCAAGATAGAGCAATGGATTTTAAGTAACACAGTCCAAAAAGTTCATTGCTATATTTGAAAATTCCTTATTTCTACTAACATTTAAGGGACTATAACATATAGAGTTTTGGTGTAGTATCAAAGAATATCCACAATTATCTAAAAAGCCACGAAAATAATCATACCTTTTCCAATTACGTATCTATGTGAGGCCAGATTTTCTTCCCATATTTCAAACAAAATATATCACAACAGACTAAACAAAGAAGCAGGCATGAGAACATAGCTGCCTTCTATTAAGCCAGACGGTAGAATATATAAAATAGATAATAAGGACCTACTGTAGAGCACAGGGAACTCTACTCAACACTCTGCAATAACCTATATGGGAAAAGAAGCTGAAAAAGAATAGGTACAGGTATATGTATAACTGAATCACTTTGCTGTAAACCTGAAACTAACACAACATTGTAAATCAACTACACTCTAATATAAAATTTTAAAAGCCAATAGACTGAATTTTGGGGGGTCGTAATATTACCCCAATTTGGCTTCTTCCTCTTTGGTCAGGGAGGCCCCTTCATAACCCCTAGAAAACTTCACAGGGAATGATATGAAACTCAAGGATGGAATCCTTCTGAAAGATTCACATAAATTGTAAAACCCTAGAAAACTAGTCATTGCTTCATTAAATTATTATAGGAATACCAGCAAAAAAGAAAAAAAAAAAGGCCAGAAAGTAGAGATTTTCAAAAATAAAAAAGAGGGAAGACCTTCAAGATGGCAGAGGAGTAAGATGTGGAGATCACCTTCCTCCCCACAAATACATCAAAAATACATCTACATGTGGAACAGCTCCTACAGAACACCTACTGAATGCTAGCAGAAGACCTCAAACTGCCCAAAAGGCAAGAAACTCCCCACATACCTGGCCATGTGGCTGACAGGGTCTTGGTACTCTGGCCAGATGTCAGGCCTGAGCCTCTGAGGTGGGAGAGCCGAGTTCAGGACATTGGACCACCAGAGACCTCCCGGCCCCACGTAATATCAACAGATGAGAGCTCTCCCAAAGATCTCCGTCTCAATGCTAAGACCCAGCTCCACTCAACAACCAGCAAGCTACAGTGCTGGACATCCCATGCCAAACAACTAGCAAGACAAGAACACAACCCCACCCATTAGCAGAGAGGCTGCCTAAAATCATACTAATGTTCACAGACATCCCAAAACACACCACCAGACGTGGTCCTGCCCACCAGAAAGACAAGATCCAGCCTCATCCACCAGAACACAGGCACCAGCCCCCTCCACAGGAAGCCTACACAACCCACTGAACCAACCTTACCCACTGGGGGCAGACACTAAAAACAACAGGAACTACAAACCTGCAGCCTGCAAAAAGGAGACCCCAAACACAGTAAGTTAAGAAAAATGAGAAGACAGAGAAATACGCAGCAGATGAAGGAGAAAGGTAAAAACCCACTAGACCAAACAAAGGAAGAGGAAATAGGCAGTCTACCTGAAAAAGAATTCAGAGTAATGATAGTAAAGATGATCCAAAATCTTGGAAATAGAATGGAGAAAAATACAAGAAATGTTTAACAAGGACCTAGAAGAACTAAAGAGCAAAAAAAAAAATGATAAACACCATAATAAATGAAACTGAAAATTCTCTAAAAGGAATCAATAGCCAAATAACTGAGGCAGAAGAACGGATAAGTGACCTGGAAGATAAAATAGTGGAAATAACTACCACAGAGCAGAAAAAAGAAAAAAGAATAAAAAGAATTGAGGACAGTCTCAGAGACCTCTGGGACAACATTAAATACACCAACATTCGAATTACAGGGGTCCCAGAAGAAGAGAAAAAGAAAGGGTATGAGAAAGTAATTGAAGAGATTATAGTTGAAAACTTCCCTCATATGGGAAAGGAAATAGTCAATCAAGTCCAGGAAGTGCAGAGAGTCTCATACAGGATAAATCCAAGGAGAAACACACCAAGACACATATTAAACTATCAAAAATTAAATACAAAGAAAAAATATAAAAAGCAGCAAGGGCAAAGCAACAAATAACACACACGGGAATCCCCATAAGGTTAACAGCTGATCTTTCAGCAGAAACTCTGCAAGCCAGAAGGGAGTGGCGGGACAAATTTAAAGTGATGAAAGGGAAAAACCTACAACCAAGATTACTCTATCCAGCAAGGATCTCATTCAGATTCAATGGAGAAATTAAAACCCTTACAGATAAGCAAAAGCTAAGAGAATTCAGCATCCCCAAACCAGCTTTACAACAAATGTTAAAGGAACTTCTCTAGGCAGGAAACACAAGAGAAGGAAAAGACCTACAAAAACAAACCCAAAACAATTAAGAAAATGGTAACAGGAACATACATATCGATAATTACCTTAAATGTATATGGATTGAATGCTCCAACCAAAAGACATAGACTGGCTGAATGGATACAAAAATGAGACCCATATATATGCTGTCTACAAGAGACCCACTTCAGACCTAGGGACACATACAGACTGAAAGTGAGGGGATGGAATAAGATATTCGATGCAAATGGAAATCAAAAGAAAGCTGGAGTAGCAATTCTCATATCAGACAAAACAGACTTTAAAATAAAGACTATTACAAGAGACAAAGAAGGACACTACATAATGATTAAGGGATCCATCTAAGAAGAAAATATAACAATTGTAAATATTTATGCACCCAACATAGGAGCACCTCAATACATAAGGCAAATGCTAACAGCCATAAAAGGGGAAACCGACAGCAACACAGTAATAGTAGGGGACTTTAATACTCACTTTCACGAATGGACAGATCATCCATAATGAAAATAAATAAGGAAAAACAAGCTTTAAATGATACATTAAACAAGATGGACTTAATTGATATTTATAGGACATTCCATCCAAAAACAACAGAATATACTTTCTTCTCAAGTGCTCATGGAATGTTCTCCAGGACAGACCATATCTTGGGTCACAAACCAAGCCTTGGTAAATTTAAGAAAACTGAAATAGTATCAAGTATCTTTTCTGACCACAATGCTATGAGACTAGATATCAATTACAGGAAAAATACTGTAAAAAACACAAGCACATGGAGGCGAAATAATATGTTACTAAATAACCAAGAGATCACTGAAAAAAATCAAAGAGGAAATCAAAAGATACATACAAACAAATGACAATGAAAACACGACGACCCAAAACCTATGGGATGCAGCAAAAGCAGTTCTAAGAGGGAAGTTTATAGAAATACAATCCTACTTCAAGAAACAAGAAAAATCTCAAATAACCTAACCTTATACCTAAAGCAACTAGAGAAAGAAGAGCAAAAAAACCCCCAAAGTTAACAGAAGGAAAGAAATCATAAAGATCAGATCAGAAATTAATTAAAGAGAAATAAAGATCAATAGCAAAGATCAATAAAACCAAAAGCTGGTTCTTTGAGAAGATAAACAAAATTGATAAACCATTAGCCAGACTCATCAAGAAAAAAAGGGAGAAGACTCAAATCAACAGAATTAGAAATGAAAAAGGAGAAGTAGCAACTGACACTGCAGAAATACAAAGGATCATGAGAGACTACTACCAGCAACTATATGCCAATAAAATGGACAACCTGGAAGAAATGGACAAATTCTTAGAAAAGCACAACCTTCCGAGACTGAACCAGGAAGAAATAGAAAATATAAACAGACAATCACAAGCACTGAAATTGAAACTGTGATTAAAAATCTTCCAACAAAAAAAACCCCAGGACCAGATGGCTTCACAGGTTAATTCTATCAAATATTTAGAGAAGAACTAACACCTATCCTTCTAAAACTCTTCCAAAATATAGCAGAGGGAGGAACATTCCCAAACTCATCTATGAGGCCAACATTACCCTGATACCAAAACCAGACAAAGATGTCACAAAGAAAGAAAACTACAGGCCAATAGCACTGATGAACATAGATGCAAAAATCCTCAACAAAATACTAGCAAACAGAATCCAGCAGCACATTAAAAGGATCATACACCATGATCAAGTGGGGTTTATCTCAGGAATGCAAGGATTCTTCAGTATACACAAATCAGTCAATGTGATACACCATATTAACAAACTGAAGGATAAAAACCATATGATAATCTCAGTAGATGCAGAAAAAGCTTTTGACAAAATTCAACACCCATTTATGATAAAAACCCTCTCGAAAGTAGGCATAGAGGGAACTTACCTCAACATAATAAAGGCCATATATGACAAACCACAGCCAACATCATTCTCAATGGTGAAAAACCGAATCCATTTCCACTAAGATCAGGAACAAGACAAGGTTGCCCACTCTCACCACTATTATTCAACATAGTTTTGGAAGGTTTAATCACAGCAATCAGAGAAGAAAAAGAAATAAAAGGAATCCAAATCAGAAAAGAAGTAAAACTGTCACTGTTTGTAGATGACATGATACTATACACAGAGAATCCTAAAGATGCTAGCAGAAAACTACTAGAGCTAATCAATGAATTTGGTAAAGTGTCAGGATACAAAAGTAATGCACAGAAATCTCCTGCATTCCTATACACTAATGATGAAAAACCTGAAAGAGAAATTAAGGAAACACTCCCGTTTACCACTGCAACAAAAAGAATAAAATACCTAGGAATAAACCTACCTAAGGAGACAAAAGACCTGTATGCAGAAAACTATAAGACACTGATGAAAGATATCAAAGATGACAGAAACAGATGGAGAGATATACCATGTTCTTGGATTGGAAGAATCAACATTGTGAAAATGACTATACTACCCAAAGCAATCTGCAGATTCAATGCAATCTCTATCAAACTACCAGTGGCATTCGTCACAGAACTAGAAAAAAAAATTGAACAATCTGTATGGAAACAAAAAAGACCCCGAATAGCCAAAGCAATCTTGAGAAAGAAAAATGGAGCTGGAGGAATCAGGCTCCCTGACTTCAGACTATACTACAAAGCTACAGTAATCAAGACAGTATGGTACTGACACAAAAACAGAAATACAGATCGATGGAACATGATAGAAAGCCCAGAGATAAACCCATGCACATATGGTCACCTTACCTTTGATAAAGGAGGCAAGAATATACAGTGGAGAAAAGACAGCCTCTTCAATAAATGGTGCTGGGAAAACTGGACAGCTACATGTAAAAGAATGAAACTAGAACACTTCCTAACACCATACACAAAAATAAAATCAAAATGGATTAACGACCTAAATGTAAGGCCAGACACTATCAAACTCTTAGAGGAAAACATAGGCAGAACACTCTATGACATAAATCACAGCAAGATCCTTTTTGACCCACCTCCTAGAGAAATGGAAATAAAAACAAAAATAAACAAATGGGACCTAATGAAACTTAAAAGCTTTTGCACAGCAAAGGAAACCTTAAACAAGACAAAAAGACAACCCTCAGAATGGGAGAATATATTTGCAAATGAAGCAAGAGACAAAGGATTAACCTCCAAAACATACAAGCAGCTCGTGCAGCTCAATATCAAAAAAACAAACAACCCAATCCAAAAGTGGGCAGAAGACCTAAATAGACATTTCTCCAAAGAAGAGATACAGATTGCCAACAAACACATGAAAGGATGCTCAACATCACTAATCATTAGAGAAATGCAAATCAAAACTACAATGAGATATCACCTCACACCGGTCAGAATGGCCATCATCAAAAAATCTACAAACAATAAATGCTGGAGAGGGTGTGGAGTAAAGGGAACCCTCTTGCACTGTTGGTGGGAATGTAAATTGATACAGCCACTATGGAGAACAGTATGGAGGTTCCTTAAAAAACTAAAAATAGAACTACCATACGACCCAGCAATCCCACTACTGGGCATATACCCAGAGAAAACCATAATTCAAAAAGAGTCATGTACCACAATGTTCACTGAAGCTCTATTTACAATATCCAGCACATGGAAGCATCCTAAGTGTCCATCAACAGATGAATGGATAAAGAAGATGTGGCACATATATACAATGGAATATTACTCAGCCATAAAAAGAAACGAAATTGAGTTATTTTGTAGTGAGGTGGATGGACCTAGAGTCTGTCATACAGAGTGAAGTTAAGTCAGAAAGAGAAAAACAAATACCATATGCTAACACATATATATGGAATCTAAAAAAAAAAAAAAATGTTCTTGAAGAACCTAGGGGCAGGACAGGAATAAAGATGCAGACGTAGAGAATGGACTTGAGGACACAGGGAGGTGGAAGGGTAAGCTGGGACGAAGTGAGAGAGTGGCATTGACATATAAACACTAACAAATGTAAAACAGATGGCTAGTGGGAAGCAGCTGCATAGCACAGGGGGTCAGCTTGGTGCTTTGTGTCCACCTAGAGGGGTGGGATAGGGAGGGTGGCTCAAGAGGGAGGGGACATGGGGATATATGTATACTTATAGCTGATTCACTTTGTTATACAGCAGAAACTAACACAACGATGTAAAGCAAGTATACTCTAATCAAGATGTTAAAAAATACATAAATAGGTAAATAAATAAAAATAAAAAAGAATGCCATATTTGGAAAAATGTAGTAATTTTAAAACAAATATATCGATATATAATGGGTTTATTATAACTTTAAAATGAATTCTTAATGAACATGTTGAACTCCATATTTAAACATTTCCATGTTTCATATCTGATACAGTAAATATTAATAGACATAATTCACATAGACAAAAGCTCTTTGAGTTTTTCTGTATGTTTTAAGCCTGTAGAAGACGGTTTGAGAACCACTGTCCCAAAGGATTTGGTTGGGAGGAGTGGGGACGATGAAAAAACAGGCTAAAGTATGCATGAGTCTGGATTTTATTCCAAGATGCAGAAATGTATTTCACCTCCCATCATCAAACAAATTTCCAAGCATCATATTTTTAGTTACTTTCAGCTCAAAATGCACAGTGCCAATTGAGACAAAATGAAAACACCATCCATCCTAATGTTTAAATCCCAATTAGCACCTTATACCCTGCACAAGTTGGCTGACAAAGGACTTTGGTGCTGAGCACAGCCTCACAAAGTTGACTTTCTTTCCATCTGCCCAAGGAAGTTGCATTTCTAAGTGAGTAACTTTTACATAAGGCACTAAGCCACTGAAACTGCGTCCCGTCATCAAAGCTTCATGCCTTACCAAAAGCACAACAATTTTAAAATTATAACAAAATCCTTAGGAAATAAATGGTTGTCTCTTGTTTCCTAACTAGATGCTAAAGCTTGGAAAGAGCAGACAAATCCCAACAGAGCAGCGTCCCACAAAACACCTGACAGTCCTCCAGACTGTCAGAAGGGTAAAATTCCTTTTCTCCTGAACTCTTTATACTTCACTTTGAAAATGTCTGAATAATTGGATTATCTCTCATTTTGTTATGGCTCTCATCAAGCTAGTTCTATTAATTCTATGATCTTGCTTCTGGTGATTTTATCTATAAACGTTCCTTATAGGAATTTTTAAAAAAATATTTATTTATTTGGCTGCGTTGGGTCTTAGTTGCGGCACACGGCATCTTCGTTGCAGCGCACAGGCTTCTCTCTAGTTGTGGCACGCGGGCTCAGTAGTTGTGGCGTGCGGGTTTAGTTGCCCCGTGGCATGTAGGATATTAGTTCCCTGACCAGGGATCAAACCCACGTTCCCTGCATTGGAAGGCAGGTTCTTAAGCACTGGACCACCAGGGAAGTCTCCCTCTTAGGGGAATTTTTAAATTGCTTCTGCCAGGCCGGTTTGCACAGTCGGTATAAAAATATGTTTCAGGGCACAGGCTCTAATGATGAAGCCAAACTCCACCATATACATCTGAGTGATGCTGAACAAATTACCCATGTGTCTATGGCTCAGCTTGCTCAGCTACGATATGGGGTTAGTAATAGTACTTCAGAGAGTTTGGTGAGAATTAAAATGAGTTCTATTTGGTGAACACTTCAGAACAGTGTCTGATGTGTGGTGGCCACTTATTATAATACAGCTGATAAATCTGTTTACTTGGGTCATCTTTCTATTACCAGCATGCAGAAGCTCTTGTGGTACAAATGGATAAGTGCTCCCTCTGGATATGAGTTAAGGGTCTCTTTAGTGGATTATGTTATTAGAGAATAAAATGATATATTGCATCTCCATCAGGTCTAAGTCAACTCTTTAGGTTGTCTTTCTCTTTGCTTCTTTTCTCATCTTTAGTATCTGTCTTGTTTACCTACCAGTTCGTAGGGTTTTGATTGACTGTTCTGCGCTGTTTTGTCTAAATTTAGATGTTCAACTTGTGAAGGTTTAACTACCACTTGTGTATTTGTCATACACAAGCACACGCCAAGCTCTTTCATACCTTTTATCTCAACAAGCTGAGACCTCAACACAGTCACTTCCATTTCACAGTTGAAGAAAGTGAGGCTCAGCACAGGAAGGGTCCCGCCCAAGATCACAAAACTCAAAGTAGCCGAGGCTAGACGGAACTCGAGCTTTTTGGCTCCCAATTCCACACGCGGCAAGGACACACATTTGTTGGGATGATACTCCAGAAGAGCTACATTCTTTCCTGCTGTCACATCTTATGGTCCACGTGCAGGTGTTTCTACTCTACATGCTCATCATATCGAGAGAAACTTCTTGAGAAGTTATCACAACCTACCAGCAGGATCTGTGGGTTCTCCAGGGTAGAAACACCTGTAAGGGCCATATCGTTGTGTGGCCCTGAGATGGGTCTCATCCCTCGCTGAGGGCACTTCCAGACTAAGGCCACTGAGGAAGACAACTGCAAAGCCTTGACTGTCAGAATGCCAGGGGGCCTTGGCCAGCCATGAAAAGACCTTGGCATTTGCAGATAGCTTGGGTCCTTAAGTAGTCATGGGGCTGGTGAGGGAGATTCAGCAAGGGTAGGTGTCTCATTACTCTGATGCATCATGTAAAAACAGTGGCCTTTATGTTTTGCTGATTGATGGGAATAAAACATACATGTGAAAACATTACACATGATGCTTTCAAAAGAAATAATCAGCTTTCCTGGTTGCTGTCATTCAGTTGTTCACTTCCAAGTTTGATCATCTTAAATGCTATGGAGTCTGTGGTCTCTGGGGGAGCACAGGCCCCCGTTCAGGAGGGATCTCAATTCCCTGTGCCCATGGCATCATAAATCCTGTGGATAACACTGAGATTCCTTGAATGGGGAAAACAGATAAGATTCCCTGCTCTTGTGAGAAGAGAGTAGGATGGTGGTCCTGGAGAAGGGAATGTGGGTGGGAACTCCACCAAAAGGCAGGGTAGGTGTAGGAAGCACAAGGCTATGTCATATCTGGGGAGACAAGCGGAGGAAACTATTCTGTCTGGTGGCGCTCTGGTCCTTGGTCATCACCGGCAACCTCAGAGATGCGCACTGTCATATTTTCATGATCCCTTGGGTCCACTCAGCCTCCCCACCTGCTGCATCTCTCCTGGATGTTTCCAGTGTGAGGACCAGGCTAGGCGCTCCACTGACTACAGAACCCCCTAGTCGTCCACACCCTCCTCCAGCCCAGAAGTTTCCAGATTTAGCAAATAAACATATAGGAGGCCCAATTAAACTTGAATTTCAGACAAACAACAAGTCTGTAGTGTTAAGTATGTCCCATGCAATATTCGATATAGTTATACTAAAATGTGTCTGTTTATCTGAAATTTAAACTTAACTGGACGTCCTGTCTTTTAGCTGGCCACCCCCAGCCCCACCCCACTACCTGCTCAGCCCCTCCTCCTCCTCCTCCTCCTCCTCCTCCTCGGAGCGGCCCCGCCCTCTCCATCCCATCCCCTGAAGGGAACAGGTTTCTGGAAATGGGGAGCAGGCAGGGACGCTGTCCTCAGACAACATGGGGCTGCAGCACAATCTTCCCCTGGGATTACAGATGACGGCGGGGGAGGAAAATAAAACAGAGCTAAACAGTAACTAGTATCTTAGTATATGATCCTCCCACACGTTCCTTATCTAGGGTCCAGAAAACAGGAAGCAGCTTTGATCCTCCCAAGCGGAGTAGCTGAAATGAACTAGGAGGTAAAGTAGATTCACAGAGTAGATTCCAAAGCCTGTGGTTCCAAGACTATGGGTTGAGGGGTGAACCACGGAGGGTCTGTATCACCACTGGAAAAATGTAATACAAACAACCAGGAACGGCTTGTTTTTAAAGGACTTCCTCAAACTTTATGCTCTTTCCCCTATTTGGCTCCTTTCCAAGACACCAAAAAATATAAAACGATGTATTTTTTTTCCTCTGAAGATTCATCACTGAGAGAGAAGAAATCACATTTCTAGTTCCTCACTCTCCACTCAGCACCGCAATGAAGGCCAGTCTGCAGGCAGGCAGGGAGTGAGTTAAAACACTTTTGCTTCAATCCTAAAATGTGCATTTTTACATTAAAATCACATACCTCATGTCCATTACGAACACTGGAAGCTCTACCTGGTCCTGCCCCTCCTACCCCAGGAAAGAAGAAACTATTCCATTCTTTGCAAACTCAATTGCCCCAGATTTTCCTATCATCTCTCCTAAGGAAATGACACTTCTCCTGGAACACGAAGGCCTTTACTGTCCCGTTATGTTCTATCCTGCGTTGCTTTCAACCTGAATAACTGAGTGTGTCCTCAGGAAAGTGGGCAAATCAGAGGAGGGCAGGGACAGTCCTTAGAAAGAACAGGAGCAGCCAGGAGCCAGATCCTTGGAGCGCTTGTAGCTGGGACCGGCGTGGGAATTAGATCGTTGTCGAATCAGAAACCTACACTAAATTCGCTTTCTTAGGCTTGTGCCTCTGGCTTTTGCTTTGCCATTAATCGGTCTCTGCTCCCTGTGGTTTTTGGATAAAATTCTTCCCCCCCAAGGTTGACCTGTCTCATTTGTTCTAAGAAGGATGAAGGGATGGAGGGCTGTATTTCTCTCTGCAGCGCTCTCCTAGCAGCTGGGTATGACCGTCACCCCCGATCAGAAGGAAGGCCATTGGCATAGGGAGATGGAGGCGGTGCTGTTTGTACAGAGCCTTCCCCCATCTGGAGATGGTTGTTCTCACCCTGGGATCCTCTGGGCTGAAATCTCGGAGGTGTGCGCGCTGGTTTTCACATCCACTCCTGTGCTAATTATTTATATGGGGTTGTGGGAGAGAGAAAGGAATAGTGCATACCTTTCTTGCATCAGGGGCGAGGCTGGAGGCCCACAGCAAGTCCCATAAATACTGAATGTGAGAAGAACTGAGCTCACCAGCCTCGGGATGACTTAGAGACAGGCAGAAAAAAACAAAGCCTCCCCAATTTCTCTGATGATACTTCCCTTGCTCTCTACTAACACTTACCGGAGAGGAAACCATGCTGAAGAGTTACATGCGATTACAAAGATGGCCTCTGGTCCCCAGCTCTGCCAAGCTGCCTGGGACTACTGATAGCAGCGGGGTGAAATCCACCTCCTGGCAAAGGGAGGAGGTGAAAATGCCTGGCATATGCTGCCTGTATCCTGAGGCATCCCCTGGCAGGTTTCACAAATGCAGAGGGAAGTCACGGAGGCCACTGCAGCTGCCCTTTCTCCTCCAGAGACCCCCCATCCCTCCCCTTTGAGGGTTGAGGGCTCCAGGAGGAGAGGTTAAGGATGCCGGGAAGGCTTTTAATAAAGAATGTGATTTAGATGCGCAGGTGGTGGTGAAGTCAAGAACATGCTTCTCTTGTGCACACCTGAGAGCCCAGTAGGGTTGGTCCAGTGAGAAGCGTGGGGCGTGTCCAAAGCAGAGGGATGCCCGTGGGAAGGGCTTGAGGTGAAAATGAGACTGGCCCACTGAAGGCACGGAAAGAAGGCCTCCCAGGCTGATTCACGATGTACAGGATGAAGGGGGATGGGACACGTGGATGAGATGAGATCCAGGCAGCCTGGACCAGGCACAGTCTTAGTGGGTATTTTGTTGACGACTTCAGGTCTTGATCTTAAATGTCATGGGAAGACACTGAAGGATTTGCAATGGGGAGGGAGGCAAGCTGATTTCCATAACTGCAAAATAAATATTCTGTCTGCTGTGAGAAGAATGGGTTAGAAGGCAGTAAGACAAGAAGTGGGAAGAAGCCAGTTAGGAGGCTGGTCTGCAGTGGTCCAGGCAGGAGACGATGCCAGCTCAGGGCAAGGACACGCAGGTGCTGCCGAAGATGACTGAATGGATTTGTGCTAAAGTCGGAGGGTAGGCTTGGGCAAATGGTTGTTCTCGATAAACATCTGTTATGTGAATTAAAGAATGGGCTCTTGGCCTCATCCTCTCCTTCTTTTACTCATCCTGTTCCTAGATTTCTATTTCTAAAATTAAGTCTGATAGCACTCTGCCTGCAAGATATTACCCACATTTCTGAAAATGGTAACTTCTACAACCTCAATATCCTCTTCCAACCTGTGTGTCTTTCTTTCCCATCACAGGACCAAGGCACCATCAGTTATCAGCACTCCTTAAATGGACCCCTTGCCGCCATCACTGATCATCCTTCTCATTCCACGTCTGCCAGGTTCGCATTCCCCTACCTCTTTGCCTCCAAATCCTACTCATCCTTCAAAGCTCCGTGGGCCTAGTCTGTAGCCTTTCTAATTCCCCAGTGTGGGGTCATCACTCTTTCTCCTCTTTTCTCCACCAGTGTATTTTCTCAAGAATATATAAACCAAGTAAGTAAGGCACTGGAACCGATCCCATACAGTTAGTATGATAACGCACAATATATGGTTATCAAACTATCTCTCTTTTTTCTGCCTACAGTTTTTTTGGCAACAGATCAGAAGCCGGATGCTTCCATCAATGTTGTTTGGAAAATAGGCTCCTTGGGCCAGCATGGGGGTGAATCCGGGGATGTCTGTTTTCCTACAGTCATTTTCTAATTGAAAAGGTACCAGCATCATGATATTATCCATTTGATTGAGAATCAAGCTACTTGTCATTCAGTTGCCTTGGAAACAGGAAGAATTTAGGTTTCTTGATCTGCTAACTTTTCAGAACGCACAGGTTCACCTTGGGCCCTGTTACGCAAGGCACAGCTATCTTTAAAATGTAGGGGTGTGCTTTTATATCCACATGTATGCACAGGACTGTCTGATGCTTTGATAATTTACCATGTTGCTGAGTCAAAATGCCAAAATGCCTCAAAGGTTTGGCTCGCACTGTGCCCAAAGGAAAAGGCATAGCGGACCAGGTCTGACCTTAAATTCATACAATCTGGTCTTCCACAGGGCTCATGCATGCGGCCTGGCGGCGGAGTTTTAACCAGTGTTCTTTATGGCCATAGGGATTCTTTCCACCTGCCACACTCAGAAGTACGTTCACCTTCCTTCTCTGCTTTTGAGTCGATCATAAAGTGAGGGCAGATCAGAGGCCCACGTCGCTGAGATAATACCCAAACCACAGAGGAGCGTGTATGTGGGTGTGTGCCTGCGTGTGTGAACATATGGCTATGTGTGTGCATGTGTGTGCGCGTGTGTTCACGGGCACGGAGCGCAAAGTAAAGGGGCCAGTTGGTGGAGGCAGCCTGGTGGAAGGAAAGCCTTCTTATTCCAGCGTGAGACCCGATTTGTGACGGACGTGTTGTAAACACAAATAACAGAGGCCAAGGGGCTAAGGGACACTCCAGTAGTTGACTGTTGCCTATATTTTTAAAGAGGTTCACACTGATAATAATTTGCATTATATTAACTCACTGTCTAATGAGATCGTTGTATGCTCATATTAACTGGCGCTCACTAAGCAATTTTCTAGGGGAAAAATATCACGATTCCCTAAGAAAACAAACATCAGTACATAGTTTGGTTTAACTATATAAAAACCGTGGATTATCGAAAATTTTGCAGAATAAAGGAAATTTATTACTTTTAAGTATATTCATTACATTGGACTCACAGTACTGCCTATGAAGAGCCTTACTTTAATCACTACGTGTAAAGATGTTCTGTAATCAGTGTTACCAACTGCATGCCTAAGAAACATTACCCTTTGCTTAGATTACATTTTTTTAAGCAAGCTGTCAATCTATTGCATTTGCAAACCTGCTTTTAACTTACTGCACACTGGTTTAGAAGCAGGGGTAAGCAAACTTTTTCTGTAAAGATCCAGACAGTAAACATTTTAGGTTTTGCAGGACAGTCTCACAATTACTCAGTTCCTCCTTGTAGCACAAAAACAGCCACAGACAATACATCAACAGTGAGCATGGCTGTGTTACAATAAAACTTTATTTAAAAATCAGGCTGTGGGCTGGATCTGCCGACCCTGATTTAGGGAATGTAGGTTCACTTTCCCCCGGGCTCCATTAATCAAAAACTGAAAATTAGTGATGAACTCCATGCAACGTGAAGTCTTTGTTAATTTTCAAATAGCTTTTGGTTTTGTTTTTATTTTGAAAAATGAATTTAGCTTCATTCAAGGCAAAAGTAATCAGAAGCAATTAGTAATGATGCAAATCTAGGCAACATGTGTAATTGCTTAGATTTTTCCATTTGAGTGTACCCCAGTCTGTTTGTTACCTGCTTCATTTATTACAAATATTTGAGCTCTTCCAGTGGGCTGGGTCCTGTGCTAGGTGGTGTCTAAACAGAAATAAATCAAACTACCCCCTTATAGGGTTCCTGCTCCAAGGAGCCTGAACGCTTTCAGTGCCTTGTTTATTACAACTCAGCACTGAGGCAGGCCCGGTGCCTAGTAGGTGTTCAAAACATCTCTGTTGATAAACTGAACTTCAATATCCTATTTGACACATCTGAAGTGAATCCTTAACTTCCCCTCAAACTTAATTTCTCCTTCTGCCTTCATTCCTTCTATTTACAACATTGTTGTCTAAGGTTTAAAACCCCGAAGTCATCTTTGGTGACAGCTCACGGATCTGTCCCTTCACTCCATCCTACACATTATAATCACTGTAATCTTCCTACAACTCAGATCTGATTCTGTCAATCCTCGTTCATAACACCTGGGGAGTTGTCTTTTACTTTCAAAAACAAAGGCCCACTGCTCTGCGATGTGGAAATCACCCTCAGCACCCAGATTTACCTGTGCGCTCCCTCTGAGTGTGGGGTGCCTCGTCCCCAGCCCACATCCCTCTCAGTCCCCTCCTTTGAGACAAAGACCCTCAAATCCCCCCACAGTCCCCTGGACAGCCTGCCTTTTGCGCATACTCCTGTATTTTCTCAACAACTTTTTGCTTGGTGTTTCATCCATCCTTCTAGGATAACTTTATCTGCATTTCAAAACACGGGTAAAAATCAATTTCCACTCCCCCTTCTCCATGGAGAATTACAGGGCCTGTGCTTTCCAGCTCCTTTTGTCCTTATCACATCCTGCTGGAACAGGTGGAAATCTCAACATTACTAATCTCTAGTGCAGAAATGGGACTGCCTCCTTTTCCTCTAAATAAGCTCCCATTGGTTCCAGAGCCTCTATTTGCTTGGGCCTGACACTCTCCTCCATTCCCTTTAGAATCTGGTGCTTCGTAAGTTACAGTCAACTCCTAGAGATGTGTCTGATTTTCAACCTTGCTACCCAGAGGAAAATCCTCACGTTGTTCAGAATGTCTTCCCCTGCCTCCTTCTCCTCCCTGAGCAAGACCTGGGTCATGGGCAGGAAGCTAGGCTAGGGTCTCCATGGTGCTCAGGTCCAAGGGCAGCACAAGCCCCCGCAACAAAGACCCAAGGACCGCCCTTCTTGGCCTTCCTGGTCCTGACCCCCTCCTTCAAGTGCCTGACACTCCGACGCTTCTGCAGGGATCCTGGGGAAACGTGGAATTCCTGCAGGCTGAGAGAAAGGGGAGGTCCCACCATGCCACGCTGCCTTCCTGCTTAACTACTTGGGAGCTTCCAGAAGCCCACACAGGAGAACCACCCTTTCTGGGGTTTCTGATGTGTCAACTCCTACCCACCCTGGCTGAACCTCAGGAGGTGGGATCCACCGGGTGCCTTCGTGAAGGTCCCACGCAGCGGCAAACCCCAGACCCGCCTTCTATGAATTTCTTGACTTCCTGATTTTTGCTCCATCTTTCAACTCTTTTCCAGAATTCAGGAAATCTGCTTGGTGTTCTCTCTGGTTTCTTGCCTGCTCTCTGGCCAACCTCCGAGCTGTGGTTTGAGGACCCCGTAAGTCTTCCCCCAACTACATCACAGCCTGGCTTTTTAAAATCAAAGAATCTTGTTGGCACACCAAAATTTAGCTAACCGCTTTCCAATGTCTGTTTGAAGCTTAGAGCTGAGGGATAATCTTCGAGTTCTTGGATTCCTGTCTCTCTGAAGAAGTGAGTGCCTTGGCTGCAGTGTGGGAGAGACCAATCAGGTGTGGCTGGCAGGATTACAGATTAAATGCGCTCAGTTACATGTGAATTTCAGATAAACAATATTGACAAACTTTTAGTATGAGTATGTCCAAAATACTGCACAAATCATATTATACTAAATATAACTGATTGACTATCTGAAATTTAAATTTAACTGGGTGTCATGTATCTTCATTTACCTCTAAAAATAATTATTAATTCTAATTTCCCAGCTTTTCTATTAGGTTCTATTAGTTCACAGTAAGAACTCTACATAGAAACAGGTGTGGCTAGTAGCAGAGGATTCACCAGGAATGAAATACATCAGTTTAATGTTTTCAAAATGATGGTCTTCTTTACACTACACTGAACTATAAAAAGTGGAGCAGATAAAGCAATAATCCCATATGACAATCTCTTCAATAGAGGAGCAGGGCTTTTTGTTATCATTTTATTAGTTTAAAGATGATATAATTTAGAGATTAGTGGAGACCTTAAATTACTTTATACTCCGTGTTTCTAAAATATTAAATTAATTTATAAATAATTCTATACTGTTGACTTTTTTTTTTTGCATTTCACCAGCTTTTATGGTAAATATTTATATCAAGGAAGTTTCTATTTTAGAATTATCATTGTTAGCACCACCTGATGAAATAACTTGGAAATTATAATTAATAATATTTTGATTTAAAATATGTTATTAATACACACATAAATGAGAATATCTATGTTAAACACAGGAAATTCAGAGATCAATTGATTTTTGTGGCTGGGTAGCAGAAATTCACAGCTTTTCAACTTTTCCTCTCAGTTATTCTGAGAGCTAATTAATTTTGTAGAACGTGTTGGAGTTCTGCTATTAAAAACTTCAGTTTTCAGTGTTCTAGTTCAATGACATACTCACTGGTCGAGATTGGCAGGCTTTGCCTTGGCCATGGAAATGGATGGTTAAAATTCCTAATCTTTTGTTGGTCCTACACAGTAAGCCTGACAGCAGTTTGACTTGAGTGAATTTATAAATAACATGGGGCTGGAACACTCAGACCTCCCATAGCCAGCAGACAGAAATTAATTTCAGATAATCCTCGAGCAGTTAATAAAAAAGACCACTTTTGGCCATTACCCACCTGGACTAATGTGCCTCCAGAGACCAAGAGGTAAGAAGCATTTGATCCCATTAATTAAGATTTTTTTTTACAGTTCTTTTTATTAACAAGACTTCTAAATGTTAAAACTGATTCCAGACCTCAACTAGAAGGTTACAGCCAAGGGGGAAAAAAAATACTACCTTTTGAATATCTCATTAAGTTACATCTTTTTAAAGTTGAAAATCAAGATCAACAGTTACCATTTATTGAACCCTTATTAGCTGCTAGATATATTCTACACACTTGAGATGCATTATCTCTTTTAATCCTTAAAAACATCTCCATGAGGTAAGTATTATTATTTTATCCCCATATCACAGGCTAAGAAACTGAGGTTTATTGAGGTTTATTACGTAGCTTAGGGTCACACAGCCAATTAGTAGCAAGTGAAGATTTGAACCCATTCACTGTAGATTCCCTGGTTTTACCTGCTGCACACCATTTACTACATCCTCTTTTCACTGATAACAGCTTCTTGGTGCCTCTGGTAGCATAGTCAGCTAGAAAAATAATACTTTAATACCCAGAGAGCATACTTAGTTAGGTACACTCTTGCATAATTTCTAAATATTATTACTACTCATCTTGCTTTTTCCCTACAATATATAATAGATTCCAAATTACCCACTGGATTGAATTTTGAACATCGTATAAACCTTTATGCATGCCTATATTGTACTTTGTCCTTTTAAAATATAGTTCTTGAGCTAATTATAAGTAATTTTTAATTATCTTTTAATTTCAACTAATTCCTTTCAGCCAAGAGCATATCTTCTACACAAAGCATTTTTAAATTCTGAATATCACCATTGCTTTACACTCAAATGATAATTATTATTTTATGTAATGCAGAGTTTTAAAGCAGGGCTTCTCAACCTGGGGTTCCCAGGCCTATGGATGGAATTCCCTAGCCCTCAGGTAACACTGGAATTGTATATGGAATTTTGCCAGGATATCTGAGTACATGCAAAGTTGGTAATGTTAAGATGCTCATAGCTTTCACTGGACTTATTTTTAAAAAGTCCATGACTTCAAGTGTAGCACCCAGTGGATTATGGTACTAAAATAATACCTGGATTCTGATGCTTCTTTGTACTGGAGCTCCTGCTGCAGCTGAGAAGAGTGCTTGGGTTAAGAGTTAGCCTCAGCCCTTGGACACCTGCTAGGGGCACAGGTGGCGTGCTCAGAGGTGCCCAGAGGTGCCCAGGGAGCCCTTTGTCACTCCCGGTGGAAATTCAGGATTTGAGTCTCATGACCCCTGACTTTGGCAGACTCAGGGAATCTGTTATTTCTTTCAAGGAAACCTTCAACACACGGACCCTCTCACCTTTTCACCATCTGTCACCTACGCGTTGCTCCCGCACCCTGGCTCTCCCCACTGGCCAACACTCAGAGCCGAGATGCGACCGCCCCCTTGTTCCTCCGTCCCTCCACTGAGTCACCTGGCAAAACCTCTAGGCTGGTGACATTGGGCTCACTGCCTGCTCTGCCTAGGGCCTTGAACATCACTGAAGACAAATCCCAAACCAAGCCACAGGGTCTCCCTTTAGTTTACGACCACTCACCTCAAGTGGGCTCTCAGCCCTGCCCTGAAATCTCACATCTGTCCTCGAGTCCCTGCACCCTCCCACCCCCTGGGATGGTAAGCGCACGCCTGCTCCCCAGTCCCCCGCCCCCTCCCCTCATGCTCAGCTGAGAAGCAGGCTTTTACCCCAGCTAGAAAGCAAAATCAGCCCCCCTTTCTTCACCAGATCTTCCAACCCAGCTATGTCTGTACCAATCCCCTCTGCCTCTCCTTTTCTTCAAATTAATAAAGTGTCCCCGTTTCCTTTGGTACTGCTAAATCCACTGCTTCTTCCATATGTAAGATCCTTACCTACAATTCTCCTCTCCCTCCTGCACCACTAATTTTTAATCCTTCTTCTGGGGCACTCCCACCAGGATTAGAACATGCTGTACAATCTCTTATCTGAAATAAAACAAAGCAAGCAAACACACACACACACACAAACACTCCTGACCCTGCGCTGACCTCTAAGCACTATGCTATTTTCCATTCCCTGCTCTCCTTAGAAAAAAATTCTTAGAAATGCTTAAAATGATAATGGTACCAAAAATAAAATATTAATAATGATAGCAAACACCTATGTAATGCCAAACACTGTCTTCAGTATTTTGCACGTATTAACTTAATGACTCCACACAACAATCCTGTAATTGTTAACAATAAAGTAAGGACCATTATCATCCTCATTTTACATGTGATTAAACGGAGTCACACGGAGGTTAAATGTCACAGGTCACATCAGCCAAGACCCAGATGAGCTAAGATTTGAACCATGGTAACTCATACTCTCAACCATCTCTCTGAGTTTTATCCGCATTCCATGCCTACATTTCCTCTCCCATATTCTGGTGAAGCCAGTAAATCGGGCTTTAGCACCTCACCCCCCGAAATCTCATGCTGTGAAATCCGGTGGTTAATTCTCAACCCTCATCATACTGGTCCTGTCAGCAGCACAGGACCATCAGGATTACTTCCTCTTTCTCTGGCTACTGTCTTCTTGATACCAGACACGGCATTGACCTGGGTCTCCTAGCTCGCTCAGTTTTCTCTGCTGGACCCTCCTCTCTGCGCAGCCCTTACAAGCTGCAGGGGTTCCTGCATGTCTTCGTTTGTCTCTGGGAGATTCCAATCTCTTGGGATTTACATACTGATGACTCCCAAAGTCTTCTTCCACCTATCCTCTGAGCTCCAGTTTCCAGTCTCTACTTGGATATAAAATAGTATCTCAGAATGGACAAGCCCTAAACCGTTTCCCTCTCCCCCCTCCCCCCAACCTCCGGATCTCCTGGAATCTCCCATCTTAGGAAATGGAATCCCTATTCTTCCCACCACTCAGGACAAAACCACTGCAATTGTCCTTACCTCCTCCTTGTTTCTAACACCCTGAAGTCAGTTCACCAGTACACCCTGTGGGTTCCACCTTCAGAATACTTTACTTCAGACGTACCACCCAGGCCTGTGCCTCAGGACCCTTGCACATCTAGTTCCCAGCGGCTCAAATACTCTTCTCCCAGCTGTCTGCTGAATGACACCCACTTCTCATTTCAGTCTTTATTCAAACGTCACTTCCACAGAAAAGCTTTCCCCACTGCCTTGTGTAAAGCAGCACACCACTTCATCCTCTAGCTCCTTATCTTGCTTCATTTTCTATATCTACCTGTGATTGTATTTCTTTGTTTAACATCTCTTTCCTCTGACTACTCTGTGAGTTCCAACGGAATAGAAACTGTGTTTGTTTTCCAACACCTGAAAAAGTGCCAGGTCCACGGTTGATGCTCATATAAGTATTTGTTAAATAGAGAATGTTAAATACCTACACCATGATTTTGTGCAATACAGATATTTTTAAGAAGACCCCAAATAAATACTTATAAATTAAAAAATGTACGTTCAACGAACATCTTAAAGTAATCCTGCCACGTCATTTGCAAAAATTTTTTGCATGACAAATCACAGGCTAAGTCCACAGTTCTTTTCAATTTTTCATATTTGTATTTTCTTTAACTGATGGTCAGAATATTTTAGTAGATCATATTTTACTCTGAAATGATTAGCATGTTTCCTATTTCCATGAAGCCATTATGCCTACAGCTGTAGATGCACGTGCACCGACCTGGCATTTGAAAACACTAATCACACTTGAAATGGAAATGATACCGAGTGTTGTACCATCGTATAACCGAACAGTTGTACCATCCTACACGGACTTCACCTTCAAGCTCATAAGTCACATGCATTGCTAACTCGATTCAACTGGCACAGTCTACTTACAAGAGGAGCAAGTATCAAAAGGATATTAAATTGATGCTCAAATGCATTTTGTGTAACTCTTTTTTCTTTAGTTTTTGTCAAGTCAGTTGACAGGTTTTGGCAGGAAAGAGTTCTTTGGGAATATTAATTTAGTTCACTTTCACTCCTAGAAGTAAAATTGCTTCAGTTTTTGTTATTTTTTTCACTCAGTTTTTTTGTTGATCTAAATATTGGTGCCCTCAGACAAACCAGCAACTAAATTACAGTTTTAAAAAAAAACTCTGTGGGTGAGGAAATAGTATAGAATACTAAACATTTAATCAGCCCACAAATTGAAAAGGAAAAGTATCTTAAAGCGAAACAAAAAAAGGTACTCTTTAATCTTCAAAAATTCTGAAAAGAAACACCAATGCTTAAGATTAAAGAAACAGAATGTAACATAGCTTTATGTAATCTATTTTCCAGCTTGATAAATATGAAGATGTCATATTTATATGACATATAATTTTTAACATAGTAGATATTATGTAGGTATTATAGTAGTTATGATAGTAGATATTATGTAGTAGATATTATACTATGTTAAAAATATCTACTATGTTAAAAATTCACACACAGTATCCTTTCTTTCTCAGATAAATGCAGAGCTTAACAGTGCATTCTAAAAATCAGTTTATCATCTTTCTAATACATGTGACATAAAACTGAAATGGTAATGGATCCACCACCAAGCAAAGTAGAATTCAAACAGTTTGAGCTATCAGAAAACTCGACAGAAAGGTGGATAATATTTCAGAAAATAGTGATTTTCTATATACGCATGTTGCTGCATTGAAAAGATTTACTTGTCCATTTTTGTCACCTGCAGACGTGAATGATAATAAAGATGATTAGGTCAAATCAATATTACCCTCCATAGATCACCCACTGTGTTCTGCAGTATGGCTGCCGCCAGCCCATTGTCCTGGGTTCATCTCCATGCTCTACCCAGGTGACAGTGGTAACAGGACACAGGTTTAAAGATTCAGACGACAGTCATCAAGCCAGAGAAAGTTGCTCTGATTTACTGCTAATATTATACTCTTCATCACACCTGCACATACCGCTGTTGAAGAAAGACCTGTCATCACTTGCAAAAGCCATCCCAAATTATGGCCTGATCAACACAAGACATTTAGATAATGATGTAATAAAAATGTAAAGTTGCAATTGTGATAAGTTCATAAAAAATGGAAGGTAATACAGTTGAAAGAGAAAGATGGGAAACGTGTGCGGGAACAGATTGCTTAGTTTAAAAGAGATTGCAGAAATACCACACGCATGCACACATGTGTGCGCACACACATACACACATGCACACAAGTGTAATGAACAAGAACTTGGTCAAGATATGGTCACTGGTGAAGAAATTTTGAACAGAAAAGACTAGCTATTAGCACTGTCTCCCATGTCTGATCCTAAAGCGGAGGCCATTTTCCTAAGTCCAGCCTCATTCCCCTACATTTTATGACCTTGATTTGAGACACAATGAAATCTGATTACACCATCTCCCAGCCCCAAGTCCTTCTGACCAATGCAAAGGCTCACACACCGTGCCCCCTGGTGGTGTCCTGTCCCCACCTCTCCTCCGTATATCTGCACCTTCCATGCTGAATAACTTTTGCTCCCTGCATGCACCATACTTTTCTTTCATGTGAAACTCATCATCAACCTGCCTTAGGAACTGCCTCTTCTCCAAGCATCTTGTGCAATTTGCTCTGGAAAGCCTTCTCTAGGACTTCCCTGGTGGCGCAGTGGTTAAGAATCCACCTGCCAATGCAGGGGACATGGGTTCGATCCTTGGTCTGGGAAGATCTCACGTGCTGCAGAGCAGCTAAGCCCAGGTGCCACAACTACTGAGCCTGCGCTCTAGAGCCCACAAGCCACAACTACTGAGCCTACGTGCCACAACTACTGATGCCTGCGTGCCTAGAGCCTGCGCTCCGCAATGAGAAGCCCACACACCACAATGAAGAGTAGCCCCCATTCGCCGCAGCTAGAGAAAGCCCGTGAGCAGCAACAAAGACCCAACACAGCCAAAACATAAATTAATATAAAAAAAGAGAAAAAAAGTTTTCAAACATTGCTAAAAAAAAAAAAAGCTTTCCCTACCGCCTGTCATTAAATGCTCCTGCTCCAGAGCTCAGCATTTTACTAGCACATGTTATAGGCCTGGAACTAGAGATCTGTCACTTTCCACAGACATCTCAAAGTTTTTTGAAAATGTGTATACATCTTAATCATCTCCATAATTTTAATGATATTGCAGTATTTGCTGCAAAGAATCTCTGATGACATAAGGAAGGCAGAGTTGTAGAATAATATGTAATAAGTATTTGTGAATTGCCTCCAAAAAGATTAGCGACATAAATGCACTATCCCCCATAAAAGTTTCATTGAAGTGTCATTTTTGTATGTAAAAAAGCAGCAAAGTTATTACATTGGGGTGATACTTGTTTTTGATATTTTATGGAATTGCACAATAATATATATGTATTTTGAGTGGCCTCTTGAATGCGTTTACTATGTAAGCTCTGTTCATCTGGACAGCTATAAGATAAAAAGTTATTTTACTACAAGCAAGAGACTTGAATAATGTGTATGGTATAGAATGAAACATACTCAAAGTCAAAATAGATTTCTCTTAAAGTATGGGTGTTCTCCTTTGGCAGGTAACAAAGCACCTGAGGAATTAAATACTTTCAAAAAGCTCCTATGTATACCTACTCTGTGCATGGAGATACCTGCACTCTGGGGAACGCTACAAGGCATTTTGTTGAAAGATATATGTGTAAACTTAAGCGATAAGAGGGCAAAAGTAACACGGTCTTTAGTTCAGTGGGCAGATGTGATCATCTGTCAACAATCTTTGTCCACAGTGTAGTTTATTTCATGAATACATGAGACACCACTTTAGCACGTGAGATATACTTCTGATTATTTTCCACACACTCTGACTCTTATATTCAAAGCATTTTGAAAGTCAGTGAGTCACATGATCTAGGATGACAAACTAGTGGAGAAAGGTAACTAGTCAGTCTGCCATCAGAGAGGAGGCGGCCACTAGGTAAGTTCTTCCCTCCCAGTGGTGCCATTTTGAAAAGGTTTGAAATCAATCTGCCCTCCCTGGTTTTGAACGTGCCCCCCGCCACAGAAAAAGCATCACATGCTGAAAACTTCCTGAGGGCAGCTAATAAGACTCATGGTTGATAACTTCATTTCACGTTTCTTCCAAATACTTCATGCTTTATGCTTACATTTTACTTATCTTTAGGAGAGTTTTAAAAGATGGTAGACGACAAAGACAAGTCTCTTTGGATTCAAAGACTTTAAAATCAGCACTCCATTTCACTTCTCCACTAGAAAGACCTGCTTCACAAAGGTCTCTGTCGACTCTGAGGATGAGATTCTTCCACATCTTTTCAAACACCCCAAGCCCAGCAAACCATGGCAAGTTTGGGGAAGAGGCTCACACTTTATATTATTCTAGTTTTAAAAACTATGAATGTTGTCAAATAAGATATTAGTAAAAGTGAAGTAAGAAAGAAGCTATGAAGTCACCTGTACTATTAGTAAATGGACTCAAACAGTGGCAAGAAGTAAGTTCCTGCAGGAGACCTACTACGTCTAGGTAGTTCAAAAGAACATAATATAGACCTCGAACTATCTCACTGTGTAATCAACTAGTTTATCGCTTCTTTACAACAACATAAGAAACTCTTTCAAGGGCTTTTTCAAAATAAATGGCATATCTTTGAATCATTCCTAATGTTTAAATCTAATAACTTTATTAAAAACCTAAATTGACATTAGCTTGCCATTACTCAATCTCCGTAAAAATATGGTGGTCTTTAATAGTCCCTCCTTTTTTTTCAATGGGCTAATGTTTTTATTAATATTTTCGTGATTTTTTATTTCTTAAAAGATAAATCTGGGGCATACTGATCTCTAGTCTCCAGAATTAAACTCCGTGTGTGTGTGTGTGTGTGTGTGTGTGTGTGTGTGTGTGTGTGTGTGTGTGTGTGTGAAAATTGGGTATTTGCCAAGGTTCCATTCCTCTGGAAAATCTTTTTTGCTTCCAAATTTCTCAAATTATAGGGCTCTGTTTTTTTTTTTTTTTCTCTCTCTCTCTTTCCTTTCCCTTCCCATCTTTCTTTAGACAAATCTGCAGGTTTCTGTAGACCCTCCAGGGGGAGCACAGAGAGAGGCAAAGAGATCGTACTTGATACTGGAAGAAGGATTTGAATTTTCCAGAAGTAAGAAGGGAAAAGGGCCTTTCCGTTGAGAGAAGAGACTGTGAAAAAGCACAGCAGCCTCAAAGGGCACAAAATCTCCTGTAAAGGCGGAGCGCTCGATCACACAGACAGTGGAATGGAGGAGAAGGGTAGAGATGGGGTCCAGGACTTCAGGTGGTACAAAGTTGCAGAGAGTCTTTTATTTCAGAGTGTGGATTTGGATTTTATTCCGTAGGCAACAGAGCATGAGTGAAAGCTCCTAAGAAGGAGAATGATGTGATCAAGGTAGTTTTGACCGTGGTGTTTTGGGGGCAGGAAGGAGAATGCCTAGAACTGAGAGCTGGGGTCAGTGGGACCAGGTGAATGGCTTTGCGTCTTTCCAGGTAAGTGATGACAAGGGTCTGCATGAAGGGAAAAGCAGTGGGGCTGGAGGGGGAAGTCTAGATGAATGGGATGTCAGAGATAAAGCCAATGGCCAATGTTGTGATCTGGGAGGAGGAGAGGGACTTGACAACTCTGTCCAGGTTTTTAGCTTAGGACATGGAAGGCTGCAGGGGGCACAGACCTGAGGAACCAGAACAGATTTAGAGTCTTTGGAGATAAAACAGAAGGCTTCTGAGGTATCTGGAACAATTATCCAATGCGTGCAAACATGGCCCTCAGGAGAGGAGCCTGGCGTTGGGGATATAGTCTGGGCAGGTGGGCTGTGGGCAGGTTAAGCAGACAGCAGCTGGGAATTCTGACCAGCAAGGAGCCCAGGATGGGATTCCAGCCTCCACGAAGGGATGGGAATCACTAGAGCAGATAAGCACCTCACTCTAGGGGCGCTGAGCTGAGATGCTGCATTTTAAAGGTGGGCTCAGGCCCTTGATTCAACTTGTTGTTGAATCCTACGAAAATGACTGGCACTGTCTTCATCGTTTCTGATTCCAGGGCCTGGAGGGGCTACACCTGCTGATAGGGGCAGAAGGGACTCTGGACAAGCCCAAGGAACCCTGTTCTTAAGTCCCTATGCCAAATATCCACAGGTTCCAAAGCAACAGTAAAGAATAACGCCCAAACCCCTTTACAGGTAATGTTTCCCCTCAGACAGAAATCCTGCTACATGACACCTATGCAACTGCCTCCGTGAGTGCGGTGTTCTCCAGGTTACAGCCTACCTATCATTTGCCACGCGTAACCACTTGAAACCCACCTGGGAAAACCTTAAAAGGTGTGTATTAGAAGGTAATCTCATGCTCTCTTTGTTGTTGAAATTCACTAACGAGACTTTTCCCATCGATTGCAAGGATCATTGAAAGAAAATGTGCTCTCTGCTTGCATTAACCACCTTGCAAGTATTTGAGAGTATCTCCTTTTGCTTCTCTTTTCTTAATAATATGAAAAAAATAAATGGTGTCTATCCTAACAGGGTCGGGGGCACATCAGGTGACTGGCAGGGGAGAATTCTGGCTTCCTTGAAAAGATGGAACGCCCAAGGCTTCTCAGCCTGAGGGCAGCCTGCCATCGCTGCCACAGTGTGCCATTGACCGCGGAGAGGGTAAAAGGATGGGAAAAAGTATAGTTGGCCCATTGTTTAAAAGGGACTCCGCACATCCTCACTGGCTGTGTATTAATTGAAAGAAACCATTTGTTTTGTGGCTAAAATAGTTTGCTTCTGAAATCTGCTAAGGAATGGGTGCTGATTTCTCAAAAAAACTCAAAGCCAAGTTTAATTTTTCCAGCTTTCAACCTAGGGACACATTATCCTTTTTTTCTAAAGAGTGAAAGCCTTAAATGGAAATCAAAGTCTGAAGCACAAGAACTAACCCTCTTTGCCTGAACTGGTGTTTAACAAGAGCCGACACTACGCATTTCCTTTCTTCTGAGAAACTAGTTCAAAGGTCAAGCCTAATGGAAGTCTTCAGAAGTTTTATTTTCCTCTGCAGGCTTAATGAAAGGCTCAGAGCTTGACCCAGTAAAATCTAGATGATGAAGTAATCTCAGGTGTTGAAAGAACCTCCATGATCTTTCCCCTTAAAATAATCATCTGTAGGAGATCAAAAGACAGTGCCTGGTAATTTCATTAAAATATCGTATAAACAGGTCCATATATACATATATCTTGATATCCTTTATTTCCTATATAAGGTTTGAGCTATGATCATGGATATGAATAGTACTCAATGATCAAAACATATGATGATTAGAGCATACAATATTTGATACACTATTATTAAATATAAGACATAATTTTATTTAAAATGCTTCCTTTAATGAGAAGGATATAGCGTTTTAAAAAATTAGTTTATGACTCCATGAACGAATGTTATTTTTTGCTAGGATGACACAGGTCAGGACAAACCTTTCTATTTTTGGCTCTTACAGATGCCAGTTTCGAGAACCGTGTTCACAGAACCATACAGTGAGGTCCTGGATGAGTGCGAGGTTGGCCTGTCTTTGTAAAGAAGGTGGAGAGAAGGGGAGGTGGAAAGGAGAATAGGTTAAAGGCAGATAGATGTCGGTGAAGATGAGCATCTTGAAACTGATGCCTTGGAATGCTCAGTGTTCCTCACCCCGCCTGGGACACGCCGCCTCAGCCTCAAAGCTACCTGCCCAGGACTTAGGGGGTACGACTCCTATTCTGAACCTCAGAAAGCATCAGGACAACAGAGACAGTATTGCTGCTGCCTTCCGGATGTGTCTTACTTTCTCTCTCCTCCCTCCCAAGGGCTCCAGGTCCCCGTGCTTCCCGACAGCTTAGTCCCAGACTCTTGATCGGGGGTGCAAACTCCACAACAACGTGGGACAACATATCAAGGCCTTTTCTTAATGAGGCAGAATGAAAATGCCTGGGCAATACTGACCTTCAGATGAGGGATTCCTAAACTGAAGTGCAAAATGCATCACCGGGGATCTCAATAAAATGCAGATTCTGGTCAGCAGGTCTGGGGTGGGGTCCGGGATCCTGCATTTTCCAAAGGGCTCTGCTTGGGAGGCACTTTGGCTGTAGACCATGGTCTTGCATGCACCTCCATGCTGGCCTCCTGATTTGGTAGGAGCAGCGCACAAGGCAAGGCTGAATCCCCAAAGAGCATGAAATGCCTACCTCCACGATGAGGGGGCTCAGGCTACAGGGGAATGCTCTGGGTTGAAACTAATCAGAGAGACTGGATGTGGCTCAGTATGATGATGGGTCTGCTGGAGGTCAAGGGCAGGCAGGTAAGGGAAAAGAGATGAGAAATAACAAGGTTGTGAGCAAATCTAAGCGATTCCGGCACGATTCATTCAGATGACCTCAGCTAGCTGAGGAAGGCTCCAGAGGAGAAGAAAGAGACATTAGGAGGATTTGGCTGGGATTAGGGAAAGGGAAGGAAGTGTTGGGTATCTTTGAAAGGCAAGCTGAAAATTCTGATGTTTTAAAGGGAACAACACCATCTCATAAATTCCAGTACTTGGATAATAATCAAAGAAAACAGTTCCCTGAAGACAGCACTTGAAAACAATCCATGAGGGGATGAAGTAAACTGTTTACAACTTAGACTGTGGACGCCATGGTTAACTGAATAAAGTCAGCCTACATATTTTGACAGAAAAGATGACCAAGACATATCACATGAATAAAAGAAAGCTACAAATAATAAAGATATGATACAATTAGTGCAAAAATACAAAAGAAGGGGAATAGATATTGTGAGAAAATTTTAAAAAGTAAATTATGTCTCTACAAATTCATGCTGCAACGTTTTGAAAGGCGACTTCAAATTTTGTTGATTATATGATCAACTATATATTTTGAACACGTGGGTTCCTAAATTCAGACTTCTCATCAAATAAGAGAAAACTCTGACAGCAAAAGTCAAATGATCCTAGTGCCTTATGATGCCACTAATATTCCAATACAATAAAAAGCACATTTGCAAGGTCAAATATGATTAACATCTTAATGTCATAGCTTGATTTCTAACTTCTGCAATAAACCAGATGTGATATTTGAGAGAAGTTTCTCACTATAGATCAGTGATTCACTTTCACATGCACAGAAATCACCTTGGTGTCTTGTTAAATTGCAGATTCTCATGTAGTAAATGGATTTCTAACCAGCACCCAGGTCCTGGACCACAGTTTGGATAACAATGCTCTAGAGAAGAAGCTAGAAAGTGTAAGTTTTGGTCATTTTAGCATTTGTAATTTTTTAAGTACAAAGATATAGTCTAATATAAGATTCAAAATGTGGTGGATCGAGATATTTTATTTCAATGATTTTAAAACTGATGGAATGAAACAGAAAAGACAGTGATTATTTTGTAGAAATTATTCCATTCCATAAGTGGGTATGACCAACTTATCAAAGCACTAGTGACTTATTATATGAGGTTGATTTGGTCATAGGTTTAATGGTTTACGTGTAAAACTAGTAAAACTACTCTTTGATTTGGAATCTCATTTTCCATAACCTACACAAACCTTTTCAAATTTACAGAAGATAAAGTATACATGTGGACCTACATGTGATATTTTAAACACTATACAAAATTCATCTTCAGAAAAGGTACATCTATATGAGCAAAATGACTGGCCAGGTAAACTGTCTCCTTTGGGGCCTTCTGAGAGTGGCGATCATACCCCCAAAAGCCCTCCTTTAGGGACACATATAACTTAGATTATTGTAAAATCTCACCACAGCTGAATACCTTTGGGATTCCCACTGAACCAAAGGCAGCTCTGCCTAAGAGCTCCATCCAATGTGTTTTACCCTGGACACCCACTGGTAGATCCAAACACAGCCTCTTGTATTTGTCTGCTAGGGCTGCCATCACAAAAACCACAGGCTAGAAATTGATTTTCTCACAGTTCTGGAGGCTAGAAACCCAAGATCAAGGTGCTAGCAGGTCTGGTTTCTCCCGAGGCCTCTCTTCTTGGCTTGCAGACGGCCACCCTCTCCTTGTGTCCTCACATGGCCTTTTCTCTTATAAGGACACAAGTCTTGTTGGATTAGGGCCCCATCCTGATGGCTTCATTAACTTAATGACCTCTTCAATGACCTACTCTCCGTATACAGTCCCATTCTGAGGTCCTGGGGGTTGGAACTTCAACATATGAATTTGGGGAGACACATTTCAGCCCTCTTGAATTCAAATCTGAATTCAAGGCACTGTAGAGTGACACACAATTGAAGAGAGATGCAGAGAGAAGACAGGGCAGTCCTGGCAGTCAGTGTTAAGAGACAAGAAGGAGAAGGGAAGGGGGTCACAGGGGGACAGGGGGCAGTGGCAGAGTGGCCGAGGCCCCGCACCCCAAAGCTCTGCACGAGGCCCCAGCAAATGCCTACTTCTCAGGGCCATGCTCGGGAGTTCCTGCCAGGGCCCCAAAGCAGCTTTTGTATACAGAACCGTGATCTGGTTTTCAATGAGACCTGCCTAGCTGGGGCTGCTCAAACAGCTTCCTGTCTCTTTCATTCCCCTCTGGAAACTTACAACAAGCTCCTATTGACTGAGATGACCAGAGAGCATTTTTATTCCTTGCAATTTGTAAGTGCTTATTGCAGTGAGTGAGCTAATGCTGCATGTTACATACAAGCGCTTCAGTAGATGGTACGGCTTGAATGACCTGTATGTTCTATGGAGATGTACATAAGGGTCTCGTTATATGTTGCATGCTTTGCCTTCATTTTTATTAAAGCAACAGTGTAGGGTAATCAGACAGAAACTCCTTTCCTTTCTAATGGATACAAATGAAAATTTATAGTCATCAAGGATTCGCAGTTACTTAAACAGGGCAGGTCTGGCCTGTGTGTGTGCACACTGCTTCACAGACACGCCCAGATTCTGTGTTCCTAATGGCCACTTTGACAATATTAGCAGTATTGCCTATTACTTTCACGCTGATTTATGGTGAATTTAAATCTGGTAATGTTTCCATAATCTTCAAAACAAAGCCCAGCAAATATCTTGGAAGGCCCCCTGCAGAAACATGGTAGTTTATCTAAAAGAGCCTATGTTTTACATTTTCTTCTTTAAAGTCAGAAGCATTTTTACTGCAGTAGAGATGTTAATTGCCACTTATCTTAATGACTTCTTTTCTGATATAAAATAGCCTGGCTTGAAATACAGCAGACTTTTTTGTCAAGAAGAGACAGGAATAGGAGGTCTGTTGGTTCCTGGGAGAAATGGGACGCTTTTTCTTTTCTGTCTGCTTGCTTTGTGTTGGTTGCAGGCTTTCTGATTTAGGACCTTTGAGGTCTGAGTTACTGCCTTCATCTTCAGTGTGAGGGAAAACGAACCCCAGTAGAAGCCATGAAATAGAACTTTGGCTCTGAAAGCAAAATCCACAGTAGGAGCTCCTGAGGTTATTAAAACAGAATTATGTGGTAGCTGGTATAACCAGTTACTAAGGGAAATTTTTAATAAAACTGTAGCAGATAGTTTTTGTTTAAATTTGATTTATTTTTAAGTTTATGTGATTTCAAATGAGATTTTTTTCCTATTTGTTCCCTAGTTAATATCCCTACCTCATCGCTCCTATCCAAAAGTTTCTAGTGTCCAAAATGGTGCTGGCTGGCTGTTGGTACTCAATAAATATTTGTTAAATGACTGAATGAAAACATTTCAAACTTAAAATCCTTAGGCAGTATTTCTCAAATAATATTAATAACTAGTTTTATTCTACAGAATAATATTGTGCCATCTAATTGAAGAAGCTCCTTCACATTCATGATTTTAACTGTGAATCTTACAGCTAATATATTAGCTAATATATGATTATATTATTATTTTATTTAATCATAAGATTAAATATCTATGTATACGTGTATATTATGTATATTAAAAGTATACGTATAACTGAATCACTTTGCTGTACACCTGAAACTAACACAACATTGTTAATCAACTATGTGCCAATATAAAATAAAAAAAAGAAAAGAAAATGTTAGCAAGAGATTAAAGAGCTCATATTAGGTTAACATATTTGGCAAGTAATAAATGCTGTAGGACACTGAGTACGTTCTCCTTACAAATGGGCTTCAGAGCTTCCCACAAAGTGGTGGAAGGCACTGTTTTGCAAGGGTTCACGTTCAAGAGCCACGGAGCCATTTCCATTCATTCTTCTTCCCCATGGTCCCATCTGCTTCTCCTCCAGATGACCTTGGTTTCTGTCTATTAGTAGCGCCTGGGCAGCCTTTAGCTGGCTGTTTTATTTTCTTTCCTTTTTATTGTGGTAAAATAAACATAACATAAAATTTACCACGTCAACCATTTTTAAGTCTACAGTTCCCTGTACACTGCCGTGCAACCATCACCACCATCCCTGTGCAGAACTTTTCCATCATCCCCAACAGAAACTCTATCTATTAGACACAAATTTCCCAACTCCCTCCTCCTCCTCGCCCCTGGCAACCACTACTCTAATTTCTGTCCCTCTGCTTTCGACTACTCTAGGGACCTCATACAAGTGGAATCATACAGGAGTTGTCTTTTTATATCCGGATTATTTCACTTATCATAACGTCTTTAAGGCTCATCCATGTTGTAACATGTGTCTTCCTTTTTAAGGCTGAATAATATTCAATCCAGTGTGCAGACCACATTTTGTTTATCCATTCATCCTCTGATGGATGCTTGGGTTTAAACAAGAAAAGGGGAAAGGGGGATTCACAGAAGATACCGGAAGGAAAGGCTGGCTACCTTGGTGAGACGACCAGTCAGATTAAGCATAACAAATCATCCCACGACTCAAAGGCTAAAGACAATAAGCATCGTTAATTATCTCATGGCTACACTGTGCAGTAATTCAACACAGAGAAGAGCAGGGACAGTTAGCCTCTACTCCACAATGTCTGGGAGCTAAGCTGGGAGACCCAAAGGCTTGACTGGCACTGGGGGATGTGCTTTGAAAGTGGCTCCCTCACATGGTGGGCAAATTGGTTCTTCCCCATGCAGGCCTCTCCCCTGGGATGCCTGAGAGCCTTAGGATGTTGAACTGGTCACAGAGGCCACCTCTGATTCAGAGTGAGAGCGGCCCCACAAAGGTGTGAGCACCAGGAGACAGTGTGATTGGGCACATCTTGGATACCACCTACTACAAACCTTATTACTGTTCATTATATAAAGTAGGCTAAATATTTGGAGATTTTTCAGAAATGATTAATATTTTAGAATATTACTGCTTTGAAAAACTTGAAAATATTCAGAAGAAATGTATAATTCTAGTCAGTCAGCAAATATATTCAAAACTGTATATATATGCACCCCAGTGTTCACAGTGTCACCATTTACAGTAGCCAAGACATGGAAGCAGCCTAAGTGTCTGCTGATAGATGAATGGATAAGGAAGATGTGGTGTATACACAATGGAATATTACTCAGCCATAAAAAAGAATGAAATAATGCCATTTGCAGCAACATGGATAGACCTAGAGACGATCATACTAAGTGAAGTCAGACAGAGAAAGAAGAATATCTCATGATATCACCTAGATGTGGAATCTAAAAAAAATGATACAAATGAACTTATTTACAAAACAGAAATAGACTCACAGACATAGAAAACAAACTTATAGTTACCAAAAGGGAAAGGGGGGGAGGGATAAATTGGGAATCTGGGATCAACAGACACTGACAATTATACATAAAATAGATAAACAGGGGCTTCCCTGGTGGTGCAGTGGTTGAGAATTTGCCTGCCAATGCAGGGGACATGGGTTCGAGCCCTGGTGTGGGAAGATCCCACATGCCGCGGAGCGATTAGGCCCGTGAGCCACAACTACTGAGCCTGCGCGTCTGGAGCCTGTGCTCCGCAACAAGGGAGGCCGCGATGGTGAGAGGCCCATGCACCGCGATGAAGAGTGGCCCCCGCTTGCCGCAACTAGAGAAAGCCCTCGCACAGAAACGAAGACCCAACACAGCCATAAGTAAGTAAGTAAATAAATAAATAAATAATAAATAAATAAACAACAAGGACCTACTGAAAAGCGCAGGGAACTATATTCAATATCTTGTAATAACCTATAATGGAAAAGAATCTGAAAAAGAATATATATATATATACGTATAACTGAGTCACTGCTGTACACCTGAAACACTGTAGATCAACTATACTTCAATAAAAAAATCAAAATTAAAAACAAAAACAGAAAAAAACACCCAGTATACACAAGCAAAGAAAATAAGGTAAAAGGCCAGGATTTCCTTTTCACATTCACTGGGATAATCGTGAGCATCTGAAGCAAATTTTACATTACCCACCTGTTCAGAGAAATGATTTCTGCTACATTGTGGCTTCGAAGCCAATGGTTCCCAAACGTTTGTCTGAAACCAACTTTGATTTTTTTTCATAGGGGCCCCTTTATGCAACTGAAAAGACTGTCCTATATTCCAAGGTTATTTCACGTCTGCCTTTCCTGTGTGTTAAGAAGTGGCTGGAGGAGACTATTTGCAAAGTAAAAGCCCAGCTACCCTGGGCTGCCACCCACATGGCTTTTGGAATGGAACTAGTGGAATGTTCCACTAGTGGAACTAGTGGAACTAATGGAACTGTTGTATTCCAAAAATGTTGGGAATCACTGTGTCACATTTCAGTCATGGGGAGTCACCCCGGGGGCTCACTGTAGCATCTGTCAGTACAGAGCAGCTGAGGGTACATGGAGGCCCTCACTTTTGGGGCCTCTATGCAAACGGCCCAGTTATCAAACACAATCAGAGTTTTCTTGGTGTGGTGGCTTCAGCTCTAAAGAGCTTCCAAAACTGGTGGCCCATGGGTCCTGTTCTAGCATGAAATTTTAAGCAATAGGCACATTAAAAGAGCAAAGCACAGAGTGAAATGCCCCTAGAAAACTGAAAAGGTAAAACAATGAAAAGAAGGAGGGCACATGTCTCATCTCACTTGATGAGATGCCTCTCAATACATAAAATATTGTTTTGCAGGAAACCTGCGCACTGGATTTCCCACTGGGTATCTTCTTCTCTTCCACTCTTCCCCCTCCTCATCCTTCTACTCTTATAGAATTAAGTGGATGTTAGAACACACTGAGTTCAGCAAACCAGTTAAGGTAGTTGAACGTGATCTTCAGTAGATGAAAGAATTTAAGTTACTAGATTTATAATGTATCATGAACAATGGAAATATCAGTTCAAAATGTACTTTTTCTTACTGTAAAATGCTCACTTTCTCTCTACAGATGTCAGTGCCTCCAAATTAATGAGCACTGTTGGCTGCAAAACGTCTCAAGAAGCACCGGAAATTAACTTCCATTAGTTACAAACTGACAGTCAACTACCACCTGCCTTGTAAGACAATAAAAGCTTTGAACGCTCCATTTTTGTCCTCAATTAAATGTTCAAAGTCAGATGGTGAAGAAAAGTGACTTAAGCCATCCAGAAAAATATTAAAACTGGTTTGTGTGTGAAATGACCAAAGGGGATTTCAGATTCTCGCTTGTGGTAGGATAAACGGGGAGGTTTTGAGGATAGACTGAGATTGGCTTTCCATAGTTACAGCAGCATAAGTTGAATAACGAGGAAAGGAAATTCTTTTCATAATATGGTCAGGTTCTCTGAGAAGCATAGAGCCCTTTAAGGAGCACATAATTTCAAAAGGTTGAGCATAACGACGTGGGTGCCGATTAAAGACAGAAATAAACAGCCGGGATGTGCTTTCCAATATTCTCACAGCTACCGGGATTTCGGAAGGGAAAACAAATGTTGCGTTTCTCTAGTTTCGTGAATTTATATTTTTAGTTTTCAACATTCTATCAACATTGACTTGAAGAATGGAACCTGTTTAGAATGACTTTTTTTAAATGGTAAAACAAAATAAAAGCAAAGCACAAAAGTTGGGAAAGCAGACCGATGGATAAACAGACAAGAAGCAAAATCAATACCTTGTTACTATGTGTCTTTTGTCGCATTAAAAATCAAGTTCTTACTTAAGTTTTGCAAATCTTATCTCTGGGTAACTGTGTGCAGAGCCCATTAACAGATAGTTTATTTATGTACATATACATATACACACATAATATATGTATATGTATACACATAATCTATGTGGCATATATGTAGATGCCACTTTCCTTAATAAAATCAAATGTAGGGCTGTCTAGGTTCCCCCTAGAAGAAGACAGTCCTTGAGGAACGACTGACGAAGGAAGCCAGTTCTGTCACCCTGGATTTTCTTGGTTTCTCTTTTTCCCTGGGGGACTCCCACTCGTGGGAACCAACCTTGGGGAAGAGGGATGCTCTTGTCCGTTTTTATAATCTTATTCAATACCAGACCCACAAAACTTTCCTTTGATTCCTTTTGAAGCACAAACCCTTCTTTTGATTCCTTCAAACCACTTCCCAGAAACTCTAGAAAGTATCAAGTGGGAAGTGAAAGGAGAGCACGCAGAAGGGAAATAGAGGCAGAGACCCCAAAACGGAGCCCCGAGATTTAGGACCTTCTGTTCCAGGTCTGTGGGCCTCTCTAACCCTCCTTGAGATTCCAAGGAAAGAGGCGGCCTCATTTTTGGTTCTCAGCTTGTTTCTAAGGGGCACTGTTTTTAATATTCACACTCCTTTTGGGCTCTTCAATATTCTGATCATTTCTTTCACAAGGAAGATGAAGAGAGAGATTGACTTCCTCCCTCCCACCTGTAGCTTAGCTTTCTGCTTCATCCTAAATGACTGTCAAAGAATGACTTCACCTGCAAGATCCTACTCTCTCTTCAGCATGAGAACATCTAAGTCCAACAGATAACACACAGACACAAACATATGAGCGTGGTTATCAGTGAGAAGATAGAGATGAACCTTAAGGCAGGAAGTAATATGAATTACTAGCAAAAGTAATACACTGAGGGATGATAACGACACTGAAAACTAATTATTTGTTTTACTTAGGAATCCAGTATGCCATTCCTTTAAACCATCAATTATCTTTATTTTGATGTTATCACTGTACTTATCATTACTGGGGACCTTAATATTAAGACTAAAGATGCTTGATGTTTCAGAGTTCTGACTTCTAAGGAGCCGAGGTGGTCCCCTGATGCTAAATGGTATCACCAGAGTTCATCTCTCCTATAAATGGATTTGGTAAAGATTTCATGATAATTAAATGATTGAATGGAACTTCTCAGTTGCTCTGAATCAGGGGAAAGATGCTATTTCTGTTCCTAAAACAGGGAATGAGTGTAGTTGGCTTTAAGTAGAGGGGTTAAAGTTAAGTTGTGGAAAGACTGCATCAGGATATATGACAGACACACTGGTAGATCATTAGAGACACAACTTAAGGGACCAAAGACAAATATTCCCGGCTTCATAATGGAGACCAAACCCAGGATCACCACGGCCACCTTCAGAGAGGCTGGGTGGAGGAGGGGGAACTCCGCTGGGAAGAAGGGGAGGGTGTACAATAGCCTTTGCCCCTGTGGTAGGCTCCAGGTAGCGTGGATTTGGCTTTTTGCCCTAAATGAGGCAGGAAAGTCCAGTGGCCCACTTTCGAGAGCAGGGACTTGATTTTCTCAGGCTCCTCTGCACCCCTGGGGGTCTGGCTAGTGGGTGGAGGCCCCAGTGAGTGGCTGGCTCTTGGAGCAGGTGTGAGCTACAGGCTCACCTTCTGAACCTGGGGTAGAGCCTGTTTTACCAAAAGCACGTGGACTGAGGGGAAGGACGGGGCTGGTTCTCAGGAGGAAAGCCTGTAAACCAGAAAAACACAAAGCAGAGATTTCTACCATCACAACTGATGGAGTGTCTGCTAATGACTCATTAACCAACTAATTAGTACCCTGGGTAGAAGGATGCATCTGGGATGTCTCCGAGGTCCCTATGCCAGAACCCGCTTTGGTATAAACGAGCTGAGGGCGTAGTATTACAAATGAGTCGCTCTTTTAGAAATGCAGTTGTTCACTCCTACCAGGGATTCCGAAGACAGAAGGCAAAATGAGTAATCTGGGCTCTGGGAGAATCAAGATGGGCAGAGACAAGTACTGTGTGTAAACACTGCTTTCCTTTCAGTTGATAAAAGGAATCCTGAAAAGGAGGCTTTTGTAAAACAAACAAAATCCTTTCGCAGTTGGAGTCTTCCCTTCCGTCTTCTGATTCTGCTTCCTGGCCGTGAGGGCCCAGGTCTCAGTTCTCCCTCCTCACTGCCCCCGCTGGCCTGTGCTCTGGCCTCCTCAGATGCCCTCCCATCCCTGGCCTCCCAGCAGGGCATCCCCCCAGGATCTGCTCCTCGGTCTTTCCCACTCGGCAGCACACGGCCTCTGTGCCTTCACCCACTTCTTCCACGTCTCTGACTCCCAAGTGCCATTCTCAGCTCGAGGCTTGGGCCACAGGTGCTCCTGATGGCAGGCGCCGTGCTGGCAGCAGAGAGGCAGTGGTGACAACAGTGGGCCCGTCCCTATGCCGGGAAACGCCCCCAAAGACCTTGAGGTCTGAACACGTGTCATCTCACAACACCTTCATGAGGAAGGTGCTTTTATCATTTCCGCTTTACACACATGGGCACTGAAGGCAGAGCAGGTGAGCATCACGCCTCGAATCATGACTTGCTGAGAATCCTTTTCCCCTGGGTACTGGACGCCCTTTACAGCCCAGACCTCCTCTACTCTTCCTGTGCTGGACGAGAGCCTGCACTGCGGGGCTGCCCAAGATCAGCACCTGGGCTGAGAGGGGAGAACATCTGAAATTCTACTTATTTACTTAACCAAACAAAATAAAGCAATTCAGAACGATCATACTTACTCCACAGGTTGGCACTGGCCCTCTCACTGGGCCCACATTTCAGATGATGGTGCATTTTTTACTGGAAGCCACAACACAGCAAGGATGACAGTCACACCCTTGCTAATTTGACCACTAGGGCTCCTTATTGCTATTGACATGTGTCGGTCCATGCGATGTGTGCCGGTCCATGAGAAGTTTTAGATTATACGATCTAGCTTTAAACTAACCCTCCCAATACGAACAAGGTAACACAAATGATTCAAGCATGGCCAAGGGCTAAGAAAATAGCTATGCTCACCCATCTATCCACACCTGGAGTGATGAACATCAGACATGTTAACCAGCAAAAACAGCAATAATATACTCAGATCTAACATATTCAACCATATTGCTCTTTCTAAAGACAGGTTTTTACGATTAAAAGTGTATACTGGTCTTTCACAGCTCCCTAAATGTCCATTGACGGATAATGAATAAAGAAGATGTGGTATATATATGATAGAATATTACTCAGTCATAAAATAAGTATGAAATAGTACCATTTGCTGCAACATGGATCCAACTAGAGATTATCACACTAAGTTTAGTAAGTGAGAAAGAGAAAGGCAAATGCCATATGATATCATTTATATGTGGAATCTAAAATATGGCACAAATGAACCTATCTACAAAGCAGACTCACAGACATAGAGAACAGACATGTGGTTGCCAAGGGGGAGGGGGTGGGGAGGGATGGATTGGGAGTTTGGGATCAGCAGATGCAAACTATTATATACAGGATGGATAAACAACAAGGTCCTACTGTACAACACCGGGAGCTATATTCAATATCCTGTGATAAACCATAATGGGAAAGAATATAAAAAAGAAAGCATATATATGTATAACTGAATCACATCGCTGTACAGCAGAAATTAACACAACATTGTGAATCAACTATACTTCAATAAAAGAAATTTTAAAAATGTAAACTGAAATAAAAACTTTTAATTGTGGTGTTTTATCTTTAACATCCCGTTTCAAGTTCTATCTTTAGTGCACATCTGTTTTACAGTGTAAATAGTATAATAGTACACTGAAACGTGTAGTTAGTTGAGTAGGGTGTCTCCCCAAAATTCATATCTATTCAGAAGCTCAGAATATGGCCTTATTTGGAAATAGTGTCTTTGCAGATGTAATTGGGTGAAGATGAAGTCATCCTGGATTAGCGTGGATCTTAAATACAGCAACTGGTGTCTTCATAGGAACAGGATGGGAGACCATGTTCATAACTTATAAGTAAAAAAATCCGCATACAGAGATGCAAGCTAACATTTCTTGCTGACTCGGTGGGTGGACAGTTGCCCTCCCATCCCAGCCCAACCAGGCTGGAGTACTTCAAACAGGCACCACCCCCGACTTCCAGCCCTCTTTTCTTTTCAACTAGAGAGCTTTCTCTACCATTTTTTCATATGTAAATATCAACTATTCCTCAAGGTTCCGGCCAATCACTCAATTCCGCCTCTGTACTTCTTCTATCACATCTGTCTTATTTACCCAACGCACTACAGTCATTTGTGGATATACCTTTCTCTCTCACATACCTTTAACAGCTCCTTAAAGAATGAAGCTCTTTTCATGCTATCATTGCACCTGCAGAGTTCACCCTACAATATTCCCCAGAAAAGTCACCGAGAACACATGTGCCTTCAGATGGACCTGGAGGGAAGAGTTTAAAGGAATGAGAGCTACAGGGCTGTGTCCCAGCCCAGCTGTGGCCATGTGTTGATAAAACCTCGCGGAGGACATATATGTGTGCTTTTCATATTTCCAAGTGGCATGAGCAGTGCATTATAATAATCATGCTGGATAACAAAACTGTAGTCTGAAGTATCAAATAATGGAATCACCCAACAAGAAGTGAATGTAAAGCCCCTCATTTAAGTTAAAAAGAAAATTTTATATGTGTGTATATATATATATATATATATATATATATATATACACACATATAAAATTTCATTATATATATAATGGAATACTACTTAGCCATTAAGAAAAAGAATGAAGTAATGCCATTTGCAGCAACATGGATGGGCCTAGAGCTTATGATACTAAGTGGAGTAAGTCAGACAGAGAGAGACTAATACCATTTGATATCATTTATATGTGGAATCTAAAATATGGCACAAATGAACTTATTTACAAAACAGAAACAGACTCACAGACATAGAAAACAAGCTTATGGTTACCAACAGGGAAAGGGGGTGGGGGAGGGATAAATTAGGAGTTTGGGATTAGCACATACACACTACTATAAATAAAATAGATAAACGACAAGGTCCTACTGTATAGCACAGGGAACTATATCCAATACCCTGTGATAAACCATAATGGAAAAGAATATAGATACATATATATAGATATCTGAATCACTTTGCTGTACACCTGAAACATTGTAAATCAACTATACTTCAATAAAAAAATAATAAATTAAAAAAAAGTCTCACTGAGAAGGCGCTGGAGGGAGGAGTAATAACTGTCCTCAGGGCTGTCTCTGAAGAAGCGATAGACGTATTCTAACGTGACTGCAAAGGTCAGAAACAAGATCAGGGAGTGAACTTACAATGGGTGAGGATTTCAATATAAATGAGTGTACAAGGCTTGAATTATTCAAGAAATTAATAAAATGCTTCAAGAGATGGTGAGTGGCCCATTTCGAGAGGCATTCAAACAGAGACTGAATGGCCAATTGTTGGGCTTGCTTTTGGCCTAACTGTATAAATGACGTCCAAGTGCTCTTCGCACTGAGGGTCTTTAAATTGCAGATGCTGTATTTTTTCCCCCTCTGACATTTCCCCAGTTAAATAAATGATTATTGAACATTTGAAGTGAAAAACAAACTCCCCAGAGATTCACCACCCCAGAACTGAACTAGGAAGAATATTATGACTGTTTTATTGCAAACACTTCAGATATGTTACCTAAATGACATAATAATGTCGCTTTAAACGTTAATAAAGATTCTAAAATTATTTTTTAAATCTTCACCTTTAAAAAAGCATCTTTGTATATATTTTGTTTCCTGAGCATTCATTTCACTATATGCTATGTGCGGTTATGGAGTGGGCAGGTAAGCAATGAAAAAAAAAAACAGCATTTGGAAAACATTCTTAACCTAGGTTTACCTAATGATATTTATAAGCAGTATTACTTAATAATATATACTAATACAACATCCAATAATAAAATAATTTTAGTAATACACTAGGTAATTCCTTAAAAGTGCATATTTTTAGATGATTGGTCAAATACTGTGGCGTGAAACAAAACATGGAGAACAAGTTTGATAGAGCCAACTGAAAATGCAGTTGCTAATTTGGGCTCAAGTTCAGCATAAAGATGTGTCATTGCATTTATTTCTCTGTTACACTGAATAACAAAAAGAAGATAGAATTTTATTGTGAATCATGTTTACAGTAAGTTAGATTCCTTTAGCATGTTTGAAAAACTGCTTTTGAGGTAGTTTACATCAAGGATTACAATATCCTGAAAAGGGGTTAATCCAACTTGATTAAAAGATGCCATTCATGCTGCAACCTACACATTAAGTTCTGTCAGTAAATGCCTTAGCCATAACTTTTCTTCTTTTATAGACAAGAACATTTATAGCACCACTAGTACACCAGGTACATCAGTCTTGCTTATTTTCTGGTTATTTCATCAATCACATTTTCACAACAAGGATGCTATGACTTATCACTCCCAACATCACTGAGTTGGGGTGAGTCCTTTCATATAATTTAAAGATTTATATTTGACCTACATGTTTAAAAGCACTATATAAAACTCAATATCTGGTATAGTACAAACAATGTATTAGCTGTGATAATTCTTAAGAAATTCACATTTTATGGAAGATAACATGCAATTAACAAATAAAAATTCTCAGCGAACGTGGCTGTAAAGCAAACATTATATATATAAATTTTTTTTTCAAAGTGATTTCTGACTTAACAAGGCAATCAGATTCTACCGTCTCCTTGTATAAAAGGTTTCTGTGCATTCTTTGCTGGAGTAAGTAGGGGCAATTAAAAGTGAAAAGTTTTGCCCCGATCTATATGACTCAGCCAAGTAAGCTAGAAAAACCTAATCCTTCAGAACCAATCCTTTCATATCCTATGGCTTAGAAAAAAATTTTTAAAAATTGTTTTAAAGAATATATATATGTATAACTGAATCACTTTGCTGTACACCTGAAACTAATGCAACACTGTAAATCAACTATACTTCAATTTAAAAAAATAAATTAAAAAAATAAAATAAAATAGCCTAAATAAATAAATAAATAAATGTCATCAAAATATCAAAAAAAAAAAAAAAAGGTAACAGGGAGTTTCTGGTTTCAAGTCTAATGACTGAATTGGGGCTACCTTGATTTCAAATTCTTATTTTAAAATGTATGATTTGCTTGAAAACTCCTCATTGAAGCTCCTTAATAGAGAAAAGATACTGGTCTGCAATAAGATGGATAGGCAGATAGTAGAAGAGAAAAGAAAGGAAAAACAAAACAAAGACCACATATCCATAAGCAATTATCAGAGAGACCAGACCTATTTAGACAATTTGTATCATTTCCTTCATTCCTTCGTTCACTCTTACACACAGAAAACTGGTGCTATCATTTACTCATCCTCCAAGAAAATCATAAAAGATGTGAGTATAGTCTTTCCTTTTCCTTTTTATTTTTTATAAAGAAATATAAATGCCCATGCCAATACGTGCCCCGTGTCCTAAAAGTGTGGATTCCAGCCTGTGTACCCACGGGTCATTTATTCCAATTCTCCATTTATTTGAGGCACAAAATATGGGGATATCAGTTTCCTCCCACAAAGGAGAATTAAGTTAAAGATGTAAGGAAAAGTGCTTTGAGAATTGTAATGTGCTATAAATACATGTTTGCAATGGCAAAGAGGCTTACATGGTCTGGTATTTAATGATAAATAACACTTTAACAAATTCTCTTCAAAAATGTATGTATAAAAGCTTGAAAGAAGTCTAAAAGCTGGAAAAGTTTAAATCATAAGTTATAATGCTGAAATAAACAATTTTGAACCCCCAAAGTAAAAGATACCCGTTCTAGTAATATTCTCCTAGGAAGAACCAAAATTCATTATTCAAAAGAAGATGCAAAAATGTTACCATAAAAGAAGCATTAGGGCTTCTCTGGTGGCGCAGTGGTTGAGAATCTGCCTGCCAATGCAGGGCACACGGGTTCGAGCCCTGGTCTGGGAAGATCCCACATGCCGCGGAGCAGCTGGGCCCGTGAGCCACAATTACTGAGCCTGCGCGTCTGGAGCCTGTGCTCCGCAACAAGAGAGGCCACGATAGTGAGAGGCCCGCGCACCGCGATGAAGAGTGGCCCCCGCTTGCCACAACTAGAGAAAGCCCTCGCACAGAAACGAAGACCCAACACAGCCATAAATAAATAAATAAATAAATAAAAATTAAAAAAAAAAAAAATTAAAATAAAAGAAGCATTAGATTGTGGACTAGAATTTTAGATTAGATTTGGGCTGTCTCAATTAAATCTGAACAATTTGACATATTCCTTTATTTAAAAAAAAAACGTACAAGAAAGGCATTATTGTATTTTATATACCCATTTTGCATAATGCCAGGTTATTATTATTAGTTCCTTTTATATTAAGCCATAATAATTCAGTTCTGGTTCTAGATCTGGTTCTGTTTGTTTTGCTTCTATACCTGACCTTAGGATGGTGGTATGATTTTTTTTCAGAATTAACACATATTTAAAGCCAATGCTTAGCATTCTTAAAAATAACATAGTAAACTGTAATTCCTATAACACTGATTTGTATATAAGTTTACACCTACAAAAGGTCAGTGGCCAGTATACTCTTATTCATTCTCACATTTCTTATTGGTGTTTCTCTTTTTTGGTTTACAGTAGGCACTCAATAAATATATGTCACATAATCCATAACTTAAAATGATAATAGCCATGATGATACACTGAAAGAAGAAAAAAGGCTATAAAAGTGACAGTAACATAAAATGAGAAGGCTATGCCATTTAATAAAATAAAATGCATTTAATACACAGTATAAAATAAAGAAGCGAAGCTGTAGCTAGAGAAACATAAATTTGGGTTCCTATCAAGCCAAATTCCCCTAATATGAAATTTTAAAACCTTTCCACCGAAGATTAAACGCTTAGCCTCAATTTAAGTATACAGTGTTAAATAAAGCGATGCCAGTTCAATTATATATTTTTCTATTTAGCATTTCCTAAGAGTTTACTTCTATTTCTACATGTTTTCAATAGCATGTCTAGAAAAATTATTTAAAAATAGAGAGTGTTGGGGGAGGGATGGATTGGGAGTTTGGGGTTAGCAGATGCAAACTATTATATATAGAATGGATAAACAACAAGACCCTACTGTAGAGCACAGGGAACTATATTCAATATCCTGGGATAAACCATAATGGAAAATAATATAAAAAAGAATGCATATATATGTATAACGGAATCACTTTGCTGTACAGCAAAAACTAACACAACATTGTAAATCAACTATACTTCAATAAAAAAATAATAAATATTGAAGAAAGAAAGAAAGAAATAGAGAGTGTTGAGGTGTTGTTATCTGAAGAACATTCTACCCACACATGCCAAGAATACTGAAGGATCTGGGGCAGATTTCAGGACCAAGATGATAGAGATCCCTGTTTCGACTGAAAATCTAGAGAAGCAGGATGCCAGACAATGTAAGTATAAGAATTCTTCTTATTTCTAGTAGCTAACAGTGAGCACTTATTACAATTCACCTTTACAATGGAGGTTCTACCACATATAATATTTAACATAAACCCTCCAAGCAGGTTTGAATTGTGCTAAAGAAGCTATCTCAAAGAATACCATAAAATGGTCCCATTCTGCCTTTTATGTATGTAGAAGTGATTTCTTTTTACAAAAGAATCTATGCAAACCCCTCAATATAGTACACATGCACTTGTGTGCTCTATCAGAGAAAATATCCCAAAATTCCTTGAGATGAATTTTAAGTACACCACCAGATTCAAGTCACACGCCCTGTTACAAAGACATACCAGGAATCTGATATATCTATAGTATTCACAGATGCAGATATATATTTGCGGGACTCTGCATAAATCAAATGCCTATGAATAAAACATCATTTAACTCTACAGGAATTCAATTCCAATTTCAGAAGTAGAGTATCACTAAATCCCTCACCACTGTTGAAAAAAGAAAGCAAAAAAGAAACACTTCTCAATAATAACAATTTCTTTAATATATTATATTCAAGTTTTTAATCAATGGCCAATCAACTTTAGCCTAATGTTTATTTTCAGACACAAAAATGAAGGTAATAAGGGTTTTCTAAATTTCCAATTTTTAGTATAATCTGGTAGGTGTGCCACTTTCCACTCTGATGAATGGAAACATACAACGCGACAAAGCATGCTTCTACTGAGACAAGAAAATACCTAGACCACAGTATTTGAAGTCAAATGATATAACTCCCGAATCCTCCATTTCTATTGCATGAAAGAAAACTGTTCAACATCTCATCAAATAGCTGAAACCCTCAAGCACCTACAAATGTTCTGATCAAAAGATCGTCTTTGCTGTTGAACCAAGAAGATGCTAGGGATCCATGATCGATACCAATATTCCCAATCAAACAGAAGATTATAAAACCCAACCAAAGTCAACGCTTTCATACTCAGCCAGTGACATGGATGCAGTAACGCGATGCAAAAAGAAATCATGTAGCAACAAGGCCTGGTTCGAAAACCTCTTTAGCAGTGATCGGGAAGAGAAAAAGGTTGGTACCCACCTGGGATCTTTCTGAATGCTATCGATGGACGGGGATCTGGCCAAGGTGCCTTCGGGAGGGAGGGCAGGGCCGGATTTGCTGTACGGAGACTCGACGGAAGGACAATACTGCAGCTGCCGGTAGGGGTCTGCGTAGCTGGAGGCTGGGCCCGCGGCGTAGCTGGCCCTCTGGAAGGTGGCCACGGCAGCGCTCTGCGGGCCATGCTGGCTGCCTGTGCGCTGCAAGGGGACGGAGTCGACACCGGGGGAAGACGGGGCTAGGACAGGAAAGTAGGGACAAAGTAAAAAATTGAGGACCTGCTCACAGAAACGGTTAACCAGGTCTAGGCAGGGGGGAAAATTACACACATACGAAAACAAAAACAAAAACAAGGGTTTGAAAGAATAAAAAAAAAAAAATTCTGTCATATTTGAACTAACACATTCGATGTTACCCATTAAAATGATCATTAGCATGTTATTTCAGGAATAAACCTTTCCACTCTAGGGCGAAAACGCATCTGCGGTTGTGTTTACTGCTTACCAACCTCCAAGAGAAGGTTTGTTAATCGGAAATGTAAACTCTGTGCGGAGCTAAAACCCAGAAGAAATGTAAGGAATATCCTCTAAGGAATCGTGGACAGGGACTTCTTTACTGTTTAGGTTGAGAAAACTCAGAAAGTGCTCGCTCAGGTGATGTTACGTTAATTCTATTAAGGGTGTGAAAGAAATTTAGTAATGTGGTTAATTTCTCCTAAATAAAAGAAAATAAGGAAACGTGAGAGGATGTGTATGGATGGGGGTGGAGGTGGACACAGGTCCAGAGTTAGTACTCGAGCATTAAATGCAGGACTGTCCTAGTTCTTGTAAAGTTTAACAAACACCCACAAGATTTTTATATGCCTCTTTCTCAACTTGAGCTGTCATAGTAACAAATACATTTGGTGAAGGGTGGGCATGCGAGAGGAGATGAAGACCTGCCCGACTGCAACACAAACAAAATAAGGAGCTGACTTGGCTTTTCCAGAAGTATTTGCATCTTTTCAATACACCTAAATTGTTTGGAGAAGATTTGACACCAGTTACTAAAATTGATTTGACTATTTCCAAACTGCATTTCAGTTTTTTGTTTCCTTCCTGGGTTCTTTGGAGTTTGTTTCCTGTCATTATTTTTATCCGGTTCTCAAAAATACTTGACGTCTAAGGTTTAGCTGACATATACAATGAAAATAGCATCTTCCATATTAATAGAATGCGACCTGTTATTAACTGTTGTGATATTTAGCCATGATCAATATTAGATAGCACCTTTACTTTCTAGCATTGTAGATCAGAATATATCCCAAATACAGCCAGTGTCTAGATAAGGCCATTTATACCATGCGAGCTCTACGTGGAATTAGTTTTCAATTACGAATCACACCCTACAACTCGGACTTTCTGAGCGCTTCATAGTGGATGGTGATAGAGCTTATTTTATCCTCTCTCTCATTAGAAGACATATGTGAAATCAAATACAAAAGAAATTATGTCATATTGAGGAAACAATGTTAATGTTAAAAGTTAAGGGTATCCTGTCGAAATGACAAAAAGTTGCGAAGTGAACTGGAGAAACATATCCTAATATGAGAGCTGATTTTAACAGAGTTCAGGGCTTCTCATTCCAATGAACTTTTAATACTTAATCTTATAATAACCAAAATTAGGAGACTAGGCACTGTGACGTGGTGAAGACTAGAAAAATATTTAAGAAAACTTTCTAATCAAAAAGTGTGTATTTTCCCAGAAGAGCAGTATTTTGAAATGATGAGGGCTGCCCTGATGGATTAAGTTTCAAAGTCATTAGATTAGACTAATAAACATTAAGTTCACAACCAGAAAATCTGTCTTATGTCTTTATGCAATTTATGGAGCATTTATATTGTCTCCAAAATTTTACAAGCATGTCTAATTAAAATTCATGTTTTAAAATTTATGAACAATGTGCTTTATGTCATGGGGGCAGGGGTTAAAAATTCAGGTCAGGCATAACCATGCTCTTGGAAGAACAAATGCAAAGAGGTAAACAAAATTTCATTTTCTAGAAGAGTTGTGAAAAGCCAGCCAGCAAATCAAGGGCAAACGGGGAAAACTAACTATAACCTGACATTTTTCAGATAAATGCATTTTTTCCATGCAGGAACTAAATATCTGCACTTAAGCTTGCTGAAAAGGGTTACTAATATCAGAAAACAATCCTTTTCTATACAAAATTATTTGTTATTAATACATTAGGTATAGTGATTAACAGGAAGGGAGGACAAAATGGCAGAGACCAGGATTTAATAATGAAACGTGGGCTTTCCTGGTGGCGCAGTGGTTGAGAATCTGCCTGCTAATGCGGGGGACACAGGTTCGAGCCCTGGTCTGGGAAGATCCCACATGCCGCGGAGCAACTGGGCCCGTGAGCCACAATTACTGAGCCTGCGCGTCTGGAGCCTGTGCTCCGCAACAAGAGAGGCCGCGATAGTGAGAGGCCCCCGCACCGCGATGAAGAGTAGCCCCCGCTTGCCGCAACTAGAGAAGGCCCTCGCACAGAAACAAAGACCCAACACAGCCAAAAATAAACAAATAAATAAATAAATTTATTAAAAAAAAAAAATACCACGGGCTTCATTACCTCACTGACGATGCAGCCATTCTCTTAAAAAAAAAAAAAAAAAGAAACGTGAAGAAACACTCTTGTTAAAAAACTGATAATATAGGTAAGGGAAACAAACTAACTAGCCACACCAGAAACTCTCAAAGGACTATACATTTAAAAAGAATAGGGACTTCCCTGGTGGTCCAGTGGTTAGGACTCCGCCCTTCCAATGCAGGGAGCACAAGTTTGATCCTGGTCAGGGAACTAAGATCTTGCAAGCCGTGTGGCACGGCCAGGAAAAAGGGGGAAAAAAAGGTATTAAAAAAATAGTAATATAGTATAACAAGAGGAGCTTAAGAAAAACAATGCCAGGAGCAAACAAAAAATTATGCAGAGGATAAGGGAGACTGGGGCAAAACGAGAAAATAAGGTGTGAAATGCAATTAACTGAGCAGAAACAAGAAGGCAACATCTCAGTGTATGAGGAGGGAGAAAAGGTGAAGGAAAGTTTATGAACATTGTTAGGCTCAGATATGTATTCTACTTTGGCCTTTTCAGGGGCCAAATGAAATGTCAGGGAACGCGTTCAGAGCTTGGCTTCTGAAGTTAGAGAATCAGGTCCACATTTGGGCTTTTTGGTCAATTGTTTGTATCGAGCAAGAAACTGAGCTCTCAAAGCTCCAGTTTCCTGACTGTAAAGTGAAGAGAAGACAATGACCCCGTGGGATCATTGTTTGCTTTAAATGCATGAAATCGTTTAATGCCTAATATGTGCAAAATGTTAAACAAATGAGCTATTATTATTGCCTAACAATGCTGAAATGAGCTCACATTAGAAAAGGGATTGTACATATTGCTTTGGAGTGACAGGCCCTTGCCACTGGATAGCAGACTTTATAGCTCCTGTAAGCACTTCATTTGTGTGGACTCACATTTTGTCCAACAACTCTATAGAAGAATAAACATGTCATTCTCACTTTACAGGTGGGAAACTGAGGCACAGAGAGATGATATGACTTGCCCAAGTTTGCCTTATATTTAGTAGAGGAGGAATTCAAGCCCTTGCACCCTGCTTCCAGAGTTTATGCTTACAGGTTTATCAGCTGAACTAGGTTTATAACCTCAAATATGTGTATTACTGAATTACCTAACACAGTGAGAAAACTTAGAAAAATGATGAGAGCCCTAAAATTAAGGGTAATGTCTACCAAAAGTACAGAGAAGAGACAGATTTATAATAGGAATCAACAATCTGAATATTCTACTGGAAAAAACTACTACACCTTGGTGGGCTAACTAATTTACACCATTTCTCATTTAATTGAATTTATTGAGATATGCAGAAAAATCTAACTTTGTTCATTTATAGGAAAATCAAGAATATGATACATATAGTTATCTTAATTTTATTTTAAAGAAGTGTTTTGAGTCTTCGTTTAATCAGTGATACTACTATATTAAGAAAAAAGACGGTGGACTATGAAATTTAAGACGGGTAAACAACTTCCAGAAAGATCATATTTGAAAAAAAAAATCACAATCACATTTCTGTCACTTGACAAATGGCCTTTCAGAAGTATTCCTGAAGCCATACGTTTCAACTTTTTTAGGTCACAATAAATAGAGTACCTGATGAGAATTTCAAAATATAAAATTAGAACTCAAACTGATACTGCCAAATTCAAATAAATTAGAGACTGATCAATGCAAGGAAAATAATGCAAAATCGCAATACAAATGGGGAGAAAAATACACTATTTTAAAGGGTAGGTTATATGATCACATAGAAGAAAATGCATGAGAAACTAAGAGATCTCAAAGTAGCCATCGGTAATGTAACAATGTAATACCTTATATTTTTTTAAGCATGAGGTAAAAGAATGATTTCAACACGTTAAAACTGATTTCTCCCTTTTTGCCTTGCCTGTTCAGACTGCGGTGTGTTTGATGTAGACTGTGGCTCTCTATTAATACAGATAAGCCGATACTGATCATACGATTAAAAGACTTTAGCACAAATTTTCCCTTAATTTCTGTCTTGTTATACTCGGTTGGCCAAAAAGTGCGTTCGGATTTTTCGTAAGCCGGCACGGAGGAACCCGAAAGGACGTTATGGCCTACGTTTTCTCTCATTTGAGTTTTAGAGCTCAGTTGACCAAATCACCCACCTTGGAGGATTACTCTATTCAACTGAACTTTCTTATGGCAAACATTTGAAGTAAAAGGTGCTTTTATCAGCTCTGTAAACACTCCTCTCTCTTCTCACCTGCTCTGCAAACAGCCCCTTCTCCCCTCAATAAGCTCTTCCAACTCAAGTGAATCACACTGCTGGTCTCTTTGGGGAGAGTTTCAAAGTAGCCTCTTCGGGGAGATTTTAAAAGTAGCCTCTTCAGCAGTTGACCTGACACTTCACTTTTTCATGCTGTTCATGAAATTATCTGTTTTCCAAAGAGCTACACAAATAAAGGTCTAGTGCGTAAAGGGAAAAATAAATAGATGTTTTATGTGTTGTATTTTGTTTGAAAGAAGGGAAGGGAGATCCTTTTTAATAAAAGCAAACATTCTATTTTGATGAGGATAGATGGTCACATGCATTATTTACTGACAATGGGAAAAAAAGGAGAACAGTATAAAATACAAGACTCTGGCACATGAAGAAACTTGGGGGATGGAATATAAAGTAGGGTTCAACAGAAAAAAGAAAAAACATTTATTTTTGTTTTGGATTATTTATCTTTGCTTTTATGTATATTTGTACATAGAGATATGAAAACATAAAATACTTTTACACATTTTATAGAATACAAAGTAAGCAAACAATAAGCTGATTAAATAACATTCCTTCTGCAAGCTCAGAAAATAAAAATGGCTTAGGTGACAATGGGTCCAAAAACATGGCCTATATACCTTTAAAGTTATTACTTAAATAATAACAACTCTATCATTTCAGGGATGAGGAACCTTCACCACCCAATCTACTATATTCCCAGTAGTATTATCATCTAGAACTGAATTATACATGTCTTCCAATTTTCTGCACTCTGCACAGGTTGATCCAAGCTAAGCTCAATGGAAAAATATTCAAGGGTAAATTTAACATCATCTTTTAACTTCATATGTCATTATTTTTGTGGGGGAGAGGCATTTCATGCGGGATTATTATTAGTGTTGATGTTGATTACCGATGTTCATGTTGTTGCTTCTAAATTGTATTGACTGTTCTACCAGCAAACACTCTGTTCTCCTTCAGCTGTAATTAGACTTTGTATTTACACCATTTTAGGTGAATTGATATAGGTAAGCATCTGGAAGCTCTTCTTGGTTTTAAGATGATATTTATCACTGGGCTCATTAAAAATTTCCAGTTGGGTAATCATGTGCCCCTGACTTTTTAGACTTAAAAGAGGTAAAAATTTTAACTAAGAGGTTATGGAGGATCTAATTTGACTTGCTCCAGTGGGAAGCAATCATTTTTACAATTTGAAGTAGCAGCCTTTAATAAGTAATAAACTGTTAATATTCCACCTTTTGTGGACTCAAAAGATGAATTTCATTGAAAATGTTATTTATATTTTATTGAAGAATAGCAATAAAATTTTATGAATATGAAGGTTCTATGTAATCCCTCTATAACTTTATGAAGTATTGGCTATTAGTGCAGAAAGTTAAGTTTTTTAAAAAATGCTTTCTCCATATGGGCAAATATTTTCATCCCATTCTTATTTCTTGTTATGTTGCAATATTTGTCAACCTCATAAGGATATTTAGCAGGGTTTCTCCTTGCAGCGTACCTACTCTAATTCATTCTTTATTAGAAGCTGACACATTCATCACAGAAAGCTTGTTTTCTCCACTCAGGATCACATTTATCCAAAAGGAAATTCATGTGACTATCAACCCAGCCGATGTTGGCCATTTTTGCTAGTTTAGAAAGATGTGTTTGGGGGGTTGTCAGAGTCAAGTATTTACGTTCATCAAATGACTCCTAAGTTGACAGTCATTGATATGTTTGAGTTTGAAATAAAAATCTGTGTCATCTTAATAGACTTTAGCATAAGCAAATCCATGAGAGTCACAAGTTCTTTGTCTGGCCGTGCTCCTTATTATATAAGCTCTGGTTTGGACAAGCCTTATCCTGGACAAAAGGTACGTTTTATTTAAACCGACGCCCTCATTAAAAGTGTGCCTCTTTAACTTTTCATTGTGCAAGAAGTAAAGACTCAGACGTTGGGTGGATGGTCCTGGAAGAGCAGGTGGGGATATTCGCTCTACTGCCCCACTCACCGCTCAGTGGCCTGGTCTTCTGCTGCAGCCAGAGCATCCTGTCTCCTTGCCCAGGGAGACAGCACGGATGCATCTGATAAGAGGGTCCCCTCTGGGGAGCCCTGTTGGGTGGCGACCACTGCTGATTCAGGAAGTGACCCTTTTATGTTCTCTCATGCTGCTAGATCTCCGGGGCCATCATGCTGGCTCCTGTCTCAGTCCTGTCTTGGTGCCCCCAGGGGCAGCTGCTCTACTGTCTCTGCCACCCTACAAAGTCACATCTGGGCCCAGGGAGGCTGGGGGGTCATCCTCCGAGCCCGCTCCCTTCTGCTGGGACTGCGTGCGGGAAATGGTCTGTGGTTCTTGTTGCCAACTAAAAGCTGGCACTTGCCACCTGCCTCTACAGGGATGAAATCACAAGCTGCTGTGACCGCTGACCTTCAACACCCCCTAAAAGGAGTTCAGGGTGGAGATGAGGAATGATGCACTCTGTGCTCTGGGCAAAACTGGCAGAACAGGTCTTCAGATAGTTAGATACTTTCAGGGGAAGATTTTATGAGCCCACTTCTTACATCTCCTCACATCTAGAAAAGCACTAAAATCATTAAAGGTGACGTCTGCTCCTTGTGACTAGCAGAAACCTTCTGCCAAAAATATGTGCTCGATTGCATGTACCCCCCCTTCACCAAAATCACATCTATACTGACCTTCCCCCCCGCCTCTTTGGACCAGTTCCTCAGAGCTATCTGAGATGCTGTCTCCCAGGCTATAGTCCTCATTTTGCCCCAAATAAAACTTAACTCACATCTCTCACGTTGTGCATTGTTTTTTCAGTTGACATTGTCCAGCACTGGCTGGGGTGACTGAGCAGGAAGGGTCAGAGCTAGGTCTGGGGTGCGGGCAGAAGACCCTCTTCAGACCATGCTCCCTGGCACAGCCGTGGCCCACAGAGTTCTGGCCCAGCTGAATAAAATCTGATTGATTTCTTGTGTGTGAGTTGTGAACCCTGTTGTATGTTTTACCATCCACCAGCCTGCAGCGGGAGAGGGGAGAAGTGGGATTTGTCAACCCTGATTCTCTAACACGCACACAAATGTATACAAATGCACGTACGTAAGGCTCTGACATTATGGTTAGGAAGCTTTTTGGTTTGGGAAAGGCTCGAGGACCTTTATTGAACACCCAAAGGTAGACTGTGCTCCTTGTCTGAATCGGGATCTAAATCAGTCTTCATAATAAAGTAACAGGGGTGAGAGGGTAACTATGGTGGCCAAGACAGAGAGAGGGAAAAAAGATGGCGGTAGGTTGGGTATAGGGGGAGAAGCTAACTGAGAAATCGCCTTTGGAGGGGAAGTTTAGGGAGCTTCAATCTGTCTCATCTTCAAGGACTACAGCTGTTTCCTGCTCTTCTCGGTATAGTTATCTCGGTGTATCTCTCAGCTCTAGCACAATCTATAACTCAGGATGGCCTTAGTGGTGTTTGGAAAGGGAGGCCCAGGGATGGGGTCAGCATGGGCCTGAGCAGGGATGGGAGAGAAGAGTGGCCACAGGAGATAATGCCCGGGACCCTGAGCCAGGTGGAAGCAGAGCTGAAGCACTGAGGGACCAAGGGCGGGTACCACTCCACAGCCCCACTCCCTGCTGAGAAACTAAAGGATGACCTGGGAGGGTTTCAAGAATCGTGTATAGTGCAGTCTTGAGTTACATGTTATCTAGGAAAGAAACGACAGTATGTGTTGTTTTTGTGCTTTTTTTTTTTTTTTTTAACAGATAAGGTCATTTTAATTTTGCAATTGTATAAAGAAGACGGGATTTTTTTTTTCCCTGTTTTTCCTGTGAGAGGAAAATACATATTAGTAAGTAAAATTATTTCAATTTAGTTGAATTTGTGCCCAATCTAAGCAAGTGAGTCAGGCATCCAAGAAACTAATTTGAATGGTTGACCGTTCAAAGGAGTTACTTTTGAGCCTCTGAGTCCGGTGTCACCAGTTGAGGGATGTCCTTTTCTCTTTTGTAATGATCCTGCTTGCTTAATTTTGAATATGTTCTATTTTTTTTGGTGCTTTTCTTAATCCTCTGTCTTCATTTTTGTCTGGAATATTCATTTAGCCTTTAATATATTACCTTCCGTTACCAGTTATTTTTTCCTATTTTAGGTCCTTCTCTGAAACTAAAATGAGCATGCGTGAGGACAAGGAGTTGGTTTAAGCTTCTTTGGACCCGAAGCCCATCGAGCACGTGGTTTGTCTTCACCAGATATTATCTGATTAACACAGGACACAGGAAATCCTGACGCTGTCTAGATGAAAATGGGTGTATATTTATTTCGTTTTTGAATGATGATTTTTACAAATGCAGGGTCAACCAAGATGACTGTTAAGAACCCAGGTCCCAGGGCAAAACTGCCTGGGTGTGAAGGTTTAAAGACTGGCTCCATACAACCTGTGTGACCTTGGGCAGATTACTCAACATCTCTGTGCCTCAGTATTCTGATGCGTAAAGTGAGCATCATAATAGCACCTCCTTCATAGGGCGGTTCTGAGGATTAGTAAATACATTCAAAGCATTGAGAACCATCGCTGAAAGTGGCGACGTGCTATATGCTTTGTCATTCTGTCTCACCTGCTTGATGCTATGGCACCATCTAGGAATTCCCAAATTGTTAAGGCCAATACACTTGACTTCACTCCCAAGTGGGGATTCCCTCAAGAGCAGCAAGTGGCCTTCAATTCCCCTGCCCCACTCTCCTGGAAGTATCCTCTGGAAATGCTCTACAGATGGAACTGAAGGACCCCCGGCCAGTGGCCTTACTTCACAGCAGAGAGGTAAGGCTGAAGAGTCACCTCGGCCACCGATCTGAGCCAAAAGCCAGTGACCCCGGAACAGTTCAGGTCTAACAGGCCTCGTAAGAACCTGTCCTCTTCTCCCAAGGAATTAGGGTATTTGCTCTGACTCTGGAAGCTTCTTAAAGGTCTGTACCAGTGGTGGCACTAAGTGTGGGGTGTGTATAGCACAGGGGATGTGAAAAATAACCCTCTGGATATGGAAAAGCAATCTTTTTTTTTTTTTAACTTTATTTTTTATTTTTTTGGTCGCACCGCATGGCTTGTGGGATCTTAGTTCCCCGATCAGGGATCAAACCGGGGCCCCCGACAGTGAGAGCACGGTGTCCTAACCACTGGACCGCCAGGGAATTCCTGGGAAAGCGATCTTAAAATGTTTCTTTATTGAAGTTTAATCTTGCCTTTACTAGATATAATTTAATACTATTGTATAATATGTATGTAATTTATAAGTGAGAGATATATACCCGTATTAAAAGCATTTTCTCAAACACGTGGGTTCTGACAGAGACAGTTCCTGGAGGTGCAGGGTTAGCTGGGAAAGGGTAAGTACTAGAAATGAATTCAGGATAGAAACAGGGAGTAACCTGAGCAGGTGTGAGGGAGAGAGGGCTTGTGGCTTTATGCTTAGGCACTGGAGAGGTGGCTTCTCCCCACCTGTCCCCAAGAGACCACCCCATGCACTTCTGGAAATTTCCATAGTGTTGTGGAAATCAGCATATTTCCTCAAAAGTGCCTCAAGTTCAAAGATGCGGGCAGGGAGGGTCTTGGGCATCTGGATGGCACACCTCAACAGATCTCGGCCAGGGCAGAGGTTACTATTACTGGGAAAGGGCTGGGCAGACAGATTGTCCCCTCTGAAGCACTCAGAGGACACTCCTGCCTTCTCTCAGAGGAGAGAGAGGAGAAAAACACTCGTTTATTCATTCAGCCTGGCTCTCCACTGATGGCTTAGAACGGGGGTCAGCAAACTTCTGTAAAGGGCCAGTAAGTAAGTATTCTCAGCTTGACCAACCATATCGTCTCTGTCACTATTCAACTGGGCGGCTGCAGGGTGACAGCAACTACAGATGATCTGGAAACAAAAGGGTGGGGCTGTATTCCAATAACTGTTTATGGACTCTGAAATTTGGATTTCATATGACTTTTACATATCCCCAAATATTATCCATCTTTTGACTGCAAACCATTTAAAAATGTGATAATCGGGCTTCCCTGGTGGTGCAGTGGTTGAGAATCTGCCTGCTAATGCAGGGGACACGGGTTCGAGCCCTGGTCTGGGAAGATCCCACATGCCGCGGAGGAACTAGGCCCGTGAGCCACAACTACTGAGCCTGCGCGTCTGGAGCCTGTGCTCCGCAACAAGAGAGGCTGCGACAGTGAGAGGCCCGCGCACCGCGATGAAGAGTGGACCCCACTTGCCGCAACTAGAGAAAGCCCTTGCACAGAAACGAAGACCCAACACAGCCAAAAATAAATAAATTAATTAATTAATTAAAAATGAGTTTAAGAACAACAACAAAGACCCAATACATTTTAAAAATAAATAAATAAATAAAAATGTGATTATCGTTTTTAACGCACAAGCACTACTACAACAGGTGACAAGCTGGGTTTAGACTGTGAGCCATACTTTGCCAACCCCAGGCTTAGAGAAAACACTACTTTTGTTGTTGTCATTGTTCTTTTTTTTTTTTTTTTTTAAGTGTGAACATCATTCCTGGTCCTTAATTTACGATCGATGAATGAAACATTTTTTTCCTATTGTAGCTAATTTTTCATTAAACCTCCAGAAGTTTATCAACGAGAGCTAATTCTAAAAGCCTATAAATATGGAACAGAGAATCAACATAATCCCTTTTGTTGTCAGTTTTTCTTCAAATTAGATATTGAATGTCACCAAGATTGTTATCTTTGTCTTTTATAAGGAGTGGGTGGAAATAAAATTACCCTAGTTAATAATATGCAACAAGCTAAATGTTAAAATAGCCCAGCCTCAGACTGGAGTAGATTTAGCAGGCTGAAGGTGAGAGAAACTCTGACAGAAGAATAAATGGGTATTCTTTCTACCTAAACTAAGATATGTACTATTAACACTGGAGGGCATTTACAATGTCGAGTAAAATCAAGGAGTATTTTGTGCTTTTCTTCCTATGATGCAGTGAAATACTGAAATGTAAATATCAATAATCAGTTAGAAAAGCAACGTAGCTTGCCTGGATTTCAAAACATATAATTTAGTATCATAATGTAGTTTAACAAAATTGCTATGATCTACTTCTTGGGAACTGGAAGTTACGACAGTCTGAAGATGCAGTGCCCGGTGCCAAGGCCTGGACCGGAGCTTCCGCGTCCCCATACCTCGGCCCCTGCCCGGGATAATGTGTATCATTAGAAATGAAGGAGACAGCTCGACTGTCTGCAAACCGGCAGCATACTGTTTTCTAAGTTAACTTAGCCACGGGAGGATTTACAGGAAGTGCAATTCTCAGTATCTTCTTAATGATATTGATTTTACAGTTAAGATAAATGTGCTCTAGCACATTTAATCATGACATTTAACCAGTTATTTTGCAAATGGCTTCATGTTCTGGAAGACACTTGTCCTTCTTCACGTGGCCTAAGGTTGTGTCAATTCAAAATATATATTTAATCCAGGAAAGCTATACAGTTGACTGAACCATATGCAATTGCCAATAACCGACTTTTCAGAAATAATTTCATATGATTCAACCTAATAGTGTGTATGAAATAAATTCTCAGTTGGCTTTACAAAATACGCTACATTTTTTAGTAAATATGCTTTTTTCCCACCAAGCTTGCCAAACAGGTAGACTGTGTCATTAAAAAAACACTTACCAGCATGAGGCATATGCCTTTATATGTCCTGTATAGTGACTGTGCTTTCCTAAAGTAGTTATATTCATTAAATACGTTAATAATGATGTACAAAAAATTGGTACTGCTTCCTTCGATTTGCCTGTGTGACAAAATGAGCTGACAACCCCCCTGTACTTATTTCATTTACAGTCTACTCAGGGAGCTAAAGTGGAGTCGTATTTGGTTTCTCTCCTCATCACAAATATTAATGAGAAAAGCAGGTCATATCATAATGCTTCTGAGGAAACAGGACATACACACACACACGCACACACCTTTCACAAGGGCGTGTTCTTTAAGCTTCCAAGCAGGCCCACCCCTCTGTGAACAGGCCCCCCTCTGTGGACAAGCCACCCCTCTGTGGACAGGTCCACCCTCTGTGGACAAGCCACCCCTCTGTGGACAAGCCACCCCTCTGTGGACAGGCCACTCCACTGTGGACAGGCCCCCCTTCCGTGGACAGGCCCACCCTCTGTGGACAGGCCACTCCACTGTGGACAGGCCCCCCTTGTGTGGTCAGGCCCACCCTCTGTGGACAGGTCCCCCACCAGGGGTCCTGAGTACACACCTGTGCTCGTGCGGTACGTGCCCGTGTGTGCTGGCGGCAGAGGGTCCCCCTGGCTCTGGCTGAGACTCCTCATGGGGGGCTTCTGATAGACGCGGTCTTCATAGATGGGGTCTATGTGGTGCTCTGGGGACTGCAGGGCCCGCAGCTCCGGGCCCAGGTGGCCGTGCTGGCTGCTGTATGAGGCCCGGGACCCAGCTGAAAGGAATGGACAAGGAGACAGTAAGACCCGACCGACATTCAAACAGAACTTGTTTGAACAAAGACATATTTGAATTTGGGGGGGACAGGAATGTTGAAATCTGCAGAAATCAAATGAATGGCAGCAAGAGGTCAAGCTAATCAGCTTATCTGCATCACCCAGCTGCCTTGCTTTGCTCCCAAACCTGATCTCTGTATAAGGATGATAATGATTCTGAGATAAATCCTCATTGAACAGGGCCAGTGAAACAGCATTTTTCCCAGCCTAACGAATGTAGCAGTTTTCCTCACTAAAGCAATCAGGCAGACTGAAGTCAAACCTAAAAAGCTCTTTATTATCCCTTAGTCCTTGCACCTGAAATTTTACAACAGGAATTCTCATTTAAAACGATGAGCAAATGCACAAGCCATGGTGGCAAGTCAAGCCGTCTTGATGCTGTTCTTGAAAAGTGGACCAGAATTTGTTCTCATCAGCAGTTCTTCCCTGGACGATGAATGAACCAAAATGTTCAGACTTAACAGTAGTCTAAATCCCTGAGAGAAGCAGATTTTAAAGAAAAAGCTTTTCAAGTTACGTTTTCCTTTACTCTTACCCTCCAAATTGAAGGATCTGCATTTAGTCTACCTTCCTCTGAAACAGTTCAAATGGTTGCCACAAACTGGTTTAATTTATAAATCGAGGTTACACAGCATGTGCCTGTAGTGTTCGTAAATCCTTATTTGTGTCTTTTTTTTTTCTTTCTTGCACTGTGTGGGAAGAGGTGTGGCTTTGAAGCAGTGCTGTGGGCCAGGGAATCTCTGCGCAAGAGGAAACACTCTCAAGAGGGTTAAGAGCTTGAGTTGACACACGAAAAAGAAGACGTTGACTGAGACCGAATATTTCGTCCGAGGGAAAGCCAGAGTCACAGGAGTAGACATGCCAGGAGAATCATCTCCACGGGGACAGATGGGGTGGAGGACATCTAGGGACAGCGAAGGGGCATCAAGGAGAGACGGTTATCTAACAATGGTGAGTACAGGACACACACGAAACCCAAACAAGGCTACAGATGATTTTAGCAAAGACCCTTCAGCTAACTCTCCAAAGCTAATAACCCGCATGGCACGCTGGGATTTAACAGTCAACTGCCTTTGAATAGTCCCAACTGGGAGCCCTCCATTCCAGCTTAAAGTTAGAGGGCGTTGGAATTCCTTGATTTTGGTTGTGTTTGTGGACAGTTCTCCCTCGGTCCTGCTGTTCCCCGGCCTTCACCGGTGGCCACCTTAAAGCCAACATCTTCAGTGCTCAAAGACTGGGCTGCTTCTTCAGAATGATCTAACCCCAAAGATTTTGATATTCTTGTCTAGTATATTTGAGGACAAAGCCACTCAAAAGTTTTGAAATTGCCAACAGATAAATGTTTTACTGGTATATTTTACACAGGCTGCTTTACATTTAAATCAACAGAGAACAGAGCAATTCCGAAGGACTGGGGCAGTGCTAAGACTTCCATGAGTTCAGTCTTGATAACAATCACTGAATGTTTTAAGGAAAGGAAGGGAATCAAGTAGGCAAGTTCCATACCTTTCCCTTTGCTAGTAATTAAATAAGTTCTGATTTAGAGAGCGTTCAGATGAGTGATAGATTCAAAATAACTGTTTTACATAATTAGGTTCATTGCATCTGATTTATCAAATGCCAACATCACACTGAATATTATCACATGCTCGTATTTTCCAGGAATCTATTTAAGTACAATAAGCCTCGAGTTCCTGCTGTCAGTTCTTTCTACCTCTGAAGGTTTTGATAATATTGCCAAGAACTTACAAGTGTAAAAAACAAGGAAACAGTCATTACATCCAAATGTCATATAGTTAAATAAAAGTTATCCATCCCTGGTAGATTTAGAGGTGTAACTTTATCACCATTCCTCGATTCTAAGCAGCTAAAAATATCCAACGATGAACAGTAAAAGGATCTGCTGATCTTTTAAGTGGCGACATGAGCTGAGGGTATGTGTGAAAATCCTCTTCTTATAAGCATTTACTGGGCATTAGGAAATTTTTATTAGTATCATAAATCAGAAATTAATGACCAAGGGTCCTAGGCGAGGAGCAAGAATCTTAAGATAAGGCCTACCTCTGTGGATAGCAGAATTTCTATGTGCTGGTATTAAGAAAAATGCAATAGTACAATTATTAAACATTTGGAGAGTATACTACACTTTTTTATTAGCATGCTTTTGACAGAACTGTAAGTTCATAGTGTTTCCCTGTGGAGACACTTGTGCAAAATACCTTTGCATATTTAAGCATTATGCATAGAGCTGAGATAAGGCATTTTAAACCAAGCATTGTTTGCACTCCTTTTATTCACTGTGGTCAGGTTTTAGTTGCTCGTGGCTGGGTGGGCACAGTTAATGGGAAGAGAGACAGAACTAGGAGAAAAAAGAGGGGCAAGGAATTAAAGGTTAAAAGTGAAACTTCTGGAATTCATGCCCTCTACCACTCTTGCTCAAGAAAGAACATATCAGGCCCCGACTAACAAGGCCTGTTTTATTTGGGGCAATTTCAAGAAAAAAAAAAAATCTCACACAACCTCTTCTCTGAATAGGCTCCAAAATCCATGAGATGGTGTATATATTTGCTGATTCAAAGAAAATACACTTTTCTTGATACATGCACCCCAGTGTTCACTGCAGCACTATTTACAATAGCCAGGACATGGAAGCAACCTAAATGTCCATCAACAGAGGAATGGATAAAGAAGACGTGGTGTATATATACAATAGAATATTACTCAGCCGTAAAAAGGAACGAAATTGTGCCCTTTGCAGAGACGTGGATGGACCTAGAGACTGTCATACAGAGTGAAGTAAGTCAGAAAGAGAAAAGCAAATATCGTATATTAACGCATATATGTAGAATCTAAAAAAATGGTATAGATGAACTTATTTGCAAAGCCGAAGTAGAGACACAGACGTAGAGAACAAACATATGGACACCAAGGGGGAAGTTGGGGGTGGGATGAATTGGGAGACTGGGATTGACATATATCCACTACTATGTATAAAACAGATAACTAATGAGAACTGACTGTATAGCACAGGGAACTCTACTCAGTGCCTGTGGTGACCTAAATGGGAAGGAAATCCAAGGAAGAGGGGATATATGTATACATGTGGCTGATTCACTTTGCTGCACAGCAGAAAGTAGCACAGCATTGTAAAGCAACTATACTCCAATTTAAAAACAAGAACAAAAAGAAAATACGCTTTTCTTTAGTAGTAATTTTCTTTTACCATCACGGTCTATTTGACAGTGAGTGCTCAGCGTAACACTGGACTCAAAACACCACTAGTAAACATCTGCATCTTCGCCAGAAACTGGAACAATGTTAACAAGAAAAAATGCTGGAGAAACTCTGACTTCGTTAAAATGTCACGGATGTCCAGGCCAATTATGTTGGTGGAGAACAATTCTGAGAGCCTCACCTTGACCAAGCTGAGGGCTCAGAACAGCAGTGTGACAAAGGGCAATGGAAACATGGATGGGCCCAAGAGAAAAGGGAAAGCAGACCCCACGGACCAGCCCAACTGCATCAACCGGTCCCCCGCCATTGCAGACGCAGGTCATGCAAGTATAATACCTGTGTCCAGACTTTATGACCAATTTCTGCCACAACGCTTCCAGCATCCAATGTTAACCTTTCAATGCTATCATATGCTTTTACTCGTCCTACTTCTCCTCTTCAGAAGACAAAGTTTGGGTCTAGAGAGCCCAGGCCCTGGCAGTGTTCATATATAGTACGTTTCTGAAATCAATGGGTTTGAAGACTCACATCTGAAGCGTGAATGCTCAGCTTACAGGCTAAGAGAGGTTGTGAGCCAGGAGGGCTGAAAGGTAGTGTAACAACCCCATGGGTGCTCTGTGCAGGCCAGGCCCTCCTGCAGGTCCAGGAGCCCCGGAGGACTGGGAAGAACCAGCAAATTGATGCAGCAACAGGCCTGAGACACTTGCTGCCCAAGAGCTACCATGTGTCCTAGGACCTCAGTCACTGGCCCACTGCTGCTAGGGCTGACTCGGAAGCTCAGATGGCTCAGAACTGGTCACTCCTGGCCACTCGGCTGTGGTGCTGGTGATGGGAGGTGAGAGGAGAGGTTCAGTTCTGTGGCAGAGATGTGTAACCGAGCAGCACCCTATGGGGTCTTCCTGGGACAGACCCCTCCCGCCATGTCCTCTGCTGTAGCTCCTCTCTGAAGTACCTTGATAACAGTATCTGAGGCACGCTTCCTGAGTTGTTTTACGATGCTAAAACCACCACGAAATGGAAGAAATTAACTACTGGATGACCGTGAGCCCCAAGACCTACAGGTGCCCAAGGACTGATAATGTTAACTGTCCTGTTCCCTCACCATCAACCAGTCAGAGAACTGTGCACGATCACATACCCTGTGACCCCCCTCCCTCACCTGGCTTTTAAAAATGCTTTGCTGAAACCCTTCAGGGAGTTCGGGGTATCTTGAGCACGAGCCACCCATTCTCCTTGCTTGGCCTTGGCCCTGCAATAAACCTTTCTCTGATCCAATCGCTGACGTTCGGGTTTGTTTGGCCTCACTGTGCGTCGGGCACAGGAACTTGCATTGGGTAACAGATGGAGGTATGGGCTCCAGGGGCTCAGAGGGCAGACTGGACCCTGGAGAGTAGAGGGGCCCTAGACCTGGGACATCCCCTGGAGCTCTGTAGGTACCTTCACTCCAGCACCACCACTTACAAGAGTAACTCCTACACAGAAGTGTAAGCAGGTAGGTTAGGGGGTCCCTGGAGAAAGAGAACCAGGGATGGCTTTCTTGACAGAAGAGAATCCATTTTGGCCTAAGCCATTTTGTGATCTACGCCTGGCTACAGTTCTTGCCATTGAACAGGTCTCAGTAATTAGTGATCTTAAGGGAGGGAATGCAGAAACAAGGGAGGAGCATTCAAGAAACAACAGTGCAGCCTTGGGGCAGGGTCCTGGTTCCTTAAGGGATATACATAACAGTATACCTTTGAGTTCTGTAGAAACTAAAACCCTCACCCAGGTAGAGGATGGAAGGATGACGCTGACCTTCCTGACTTCAATCAGCTAAAGCTTGGCCTCTGTCAACCTGTGCCCCAATTCTATGCTGAATTCTCCTCTGCTCAAGCCCCCTCATGAATATGCATGGACCCTTAGCTTAAAACGTCCTCAATTTTGCTGTTTGGGGAGACTCTGCTTTGGCAAAGATCCCCTGTGTTCTCCTTATTTGCTGCAAGTAATAAATCATTCCTCTCCCTGCTCTTTGGCTTGGTTGTGGCTATTGGCTCGACACCCACCAAGAAGTGAACCCAGTTTTCGGGGAACAGAAGCTTGAAAGCATGGCTGCCCCCCTGATTCTGCACACAAAAGGGGGCCTTAGGAGCACAGACGTATAATGTCCAGCAGTTTGAAGTAAACTCAAATAGCATCTAAAGTAGTAATTCTACTGCTCTTTTCTTGTGTCATTTTTTTCCCAAACAAAGTGAAATAGGGAGACATGATTTGGGCTCCAGATCTGTGTTTAACCAGCTGGGCAAATCAAGGCAAGTCATTGAACCTCTCTGAGCCCTGGTTACCTCTAGTGTAAAAATACAAATAATAGTACATGTGTTTGTATGACATGGCATTGTGGGAGGATCAAGGTCAGAGAAATCTGTTTGAAGGGCTCTGCAATTGATAAAGCAGCGTAAAAATAGGTATTCTCACATCATTCAATCTTAGAATCAAGAAATTGTTATTTCATGAAAATACATCTTTTGATTCTAAAACACAAACACTATAATTTAAACTATCAAAATATCAAAAACAACTTAAGAGATTTAATTGTGAAATATTATGAATGGAAAAAAAACGGATAATTTTGTGAAGTATTATTGGAAAATGTAAATTTTAAGGTTTTATTTTTTCTTAAAAAATTAATGGTGCCTTTTAATGGATAATTGTAAAGAATGAAGGAATGAATGAAGTTCAAAGGGAAAGAAAGATTGAAATAACCAAGAGAAGGTGGAATCCTTTTTAGAAAGGGATATGGCATAAATTAAACCTGCTGAGCGAAGATAACAAACATCTGCTGATCCAGAAGGAAGCCAGTGACGGACTTGCAGGGAGTTCTTGACATGGAAAATAATTACGAAGCTGAAAGGGTAAAGTATCCTCACTGCCTTGCTTGTCTCACGCCTCCAATCCACAGAGAGAGAATCCAACAGGCTCTGTTCCATTTGACCAGCAACAGAAAACACTTCTAGACTGATTTGCAAATAAATTTCTACTTGCTAGATTTTACATAGAGCGTTTACCCGTGCCAGTTAATCCATATTGATTGATACGTTCACTCATTTAACACATATTTACTAAGTGAGCAACTTCTCGGAGTTTTGGACACCATGATGCTTAAGACACACAAGGTCCCTGGCCTTGAAAATAAGTCAGTCATCACATTTAGAGATAAAGGTACTGAAGGAAAATAAAGTGGGGGGGGAGGGTAGACAGTGTCGGAGGGTATACTGTTTTCATACGGTGGTCAAGAAAGTTCTTTATGAGGATCTGACATTCCAGCAGAAGACTATTTAAGGGAGCTGTGTTGGAATTCATGTGTTTCTCAGATAGAGGGGACCAGCAGTGAGAGCAAAGGCCCTCTGTAGTAGAGTCAGTTCAGAATACTTACAGAAGTGATTTTATTATCTATTTAATCCATATTGTCTTTTAAAAGAAATGCCAGTTAGTATACGAACTCTTTATAAGTTCATACCACAACTGATTATAAAAACTGAACAAATATTTTTTAACTCACAATTTCACAATCACAGTAACCATATTTTCAGCAAAAGGATTTGAAATATTCAACAGGAGATCACACATAAGGAACTCATGAGAACTGCATGACCAAAGATTCAGCTCAAATACATATATATATGTGTATATATATACACACACAATACATACATATATATACACACACATACATACATATATATATATTTGCATTTGAATTTTCATTGCTTAGAATATTAGTTCTCAAATCTTCATTTCTTCCTTGCAGAATCATCTGCGAGACTTTGAAACACTGATTCCCGAACACAACCCCCAAAAGATTCTAACTCAGTCCATCTAACCACGGAGCAGCGAGGTGCCTTTAATGGGCACCCCATGCTTCATCACTCTACTACAGGAATCACCCTGACAGCCTCCCTGTGCCAGATAAATCAAAGAGAGGGGAGACAGGCATATCCGAAAGAAATCAATATCTAATGTGTTACAACCCTCAATTTACCATTTCTTGCTTTCTTCAAATAATATCATTTACTACCACATTATGCCAATTACTTTACTGAACAGAACGAAACAAATTCATTCTGTTTTTCACTGGGACCCATTCACATTCTCTTATTTCTATACTATACAATTTTTGGCTCTCTAATTCAATGTGAATTCACTTGCTTTTGCAAAGAAACAAATGTTTGCAGGTTTTCATTTGGAAATATCAATATTAGGTTCTTAAGGACACACTGCCATTGACCTGTTCTCTTCAAATTTGGGAGCCAGTTTCACATGCTCTTTTGCAAAGAAATGGAAGGAGGAAAAGAAGGACCTAAATGACATACTGGTCAGTGGACCAGAGCAAGCTGACTCGATGAGTTTGTGACCAGGTGGCAGAGCTGAGTGCTTTCACTTCTGAGATAAAGAGCTGTCTTCAGAAGAAGAGCTATAACCTTCTTGTGCTATGACATAAAGTCCAAAGTAAAATCTAAGAATTCAGGGTTTTTTAAAAAAAATTCTGTGTGCAATCAGTTCATGCATTGCTATTTATTAGTGAAACCACATCTTTGAAGGGCAAAATAGGACTTTTATAGAGACACATAGAGCCTGGAATAAAAGCAGATTTGCCCTCGCAAATCCCCACTGCACCTCTTCCTTGCTGAATGCTCTGATTTCAGGGTATTTTCCCTGCAGATATGCTGGCATCACTAGGCGACGTGGCCAAGCAGCGTGGCCTGTGTAGGCAGAACGCCTTCCCTCTGTGAGAGTTTATGGCTTTGAACTAGTTATTTTGTGCACTTTGAACTTCTTAAAAAGTCCGGCTTGATATCTGTTATCATTAAACTCCTGGGAGAAAAATGACCTTGGGAAAAGCACTTTCAGAAATACAAAAGGTCACATAATCTTGGTTAACTTTTTAATATCATAAATGGGTTCTAAGTAAATGACCGAGAGATGCAAATATTACACCTTAGATGTAAGAAATGCTCGCCATGATACTTACTTGATTTATTCTTGATTTTTGCTTTCGACACAAATCGAAATTCCAAAATCTACTTCCTACTCCTATGCCAATTCACATATTAATTTCAGTATTTAAAGGACCCTCAAATATCTCCTGTATATCTTGAGTCAAGTCCATGCACTAAATTTCAATTGCAAATGATCATCATTCATTGAATTAGTTTGACATCTTATCTCATATTGTTATAAATGTTAAAATATATGGACACATTTCCTATACTATAGGCTACGAGCCATATTTGTTTGGAAGGGAGATTATTAATTCATTTGTATTCAGTGGTAAAATTGTACTGAAGCTTAATAATTTCAATGTAACAAACAGGCCATCTGATGATATAAAATGATTCTATGATAAGTCTGTTTTGGAAAGCAAAAAATTTCCTCCTGTTTCATCTTTTTCGTAAATCCTATATTTTGCCAACGTAATATAGCTTTGCTGCTATCACGAAGAACTTGAACGCTCACACGGTCTCTGACAATGAATAAACGCAGAAGCATTTGCTTCTGCAATTTGCTTGATAAAGTTTCCAATACAACTTATCATAATTATGACACTTTAGCTCACCTTTTACCAAATGAATACTGTCATCTATTGGGGCTCAAATACTTTCCAGTGAGAATAATTTAAAGGCCAAAATCCCTGGTCAGGATGCAGCAGTAAGTGTGCCCCCGTGATCTTATCCCCTTGTCTTTCCTCCCTAACCACAAGCATTTCTTCCCAAGCTGTTAGAAAAATAGGCTTCTTTTGTTCAGTTCCTTTTGTGACAGGCAGGACTGCACAAAGTGAGGAGACAGTGGCGATGAAGCATGAGTGATGTGGAGTCGGACATCTTTGCATTCTTAGGATGGACCGTTTCCACTTTTATTTTCAGTCCAGGGTCACGTGGCTCCCTGTCCACACTGAACTGGATGATGTTCTGTGTCAACTCACACACAGCTCCAAGCAAAGAGCCTGGGGAAACCTACTTGTCTAAGGTGGTACTAGTACTAGTGAAACACACAAGATAGACAGTGATGGTTTGGTGTCCGTCTGCTTTTGGTTTCTTATCTCAGGGTAGGTAGAGAGTAGCTCTGAGTGGACTAGCTGTGTGTTTCAGTATTTCTCAAAATGTCATGGGCACACGAGTCCCCTAATTAACATTCAGGTTCTGATGCAACAGGTTTGGGGAAGGGCCTGAGGTCCTGCATTTTTAACAAGGTCTTGGGCAATTTTGGTGTTGCTGGTCCGCAGACCACCCTTTGAGAAGCCAGGACTTACTGATTTAGCTATGGATGTATATCTTGGTTGCTAGACGTTTTCAACTTTGGCATCCTTCTGGAGCCCTGGAGATAGTCTCACATCCACACAGATACTCTTCTTTATCAACAAGGCGGATAACACTCAACGAGTGTCGTTTTATCTCTCCACAGATGCTTCTCACTACCCCATCAGTGCAATGTGCCAACAGTACATCTGGAGTCTGGCTTCCAGACCCAATCGCTAGGGACAATTACGAATCTTTCCAAGAAAAGAATCCAGGACAAGGTGCTCCTGACCCATCTTTTTTGTTATATCGAGATGCAAAGACAGACTTCGGCTGGGAGGAATGGGAAATCTTCATTCTGCTTTCCAAAGAGCTGACTGCTGTGGGGACTGAAGCTCAGTTTTCATTTTTGTGCATGTGGTTTTTGCCCATCAAAGGGCACAGAGGAAATTCTCAATGTATGGATAAGGAGAAGGGTTGTATCAGGCAAAAGTAGGCTAAGGTATGCAATTTTCTTCATAAATTGCTTTAAATATTTTGAAAAATATCTGAACTAAGATGTTCTGCATCTCAGCATCTGAAAGAGAGGTCTTTTACTCAGATTGTACATTCTGAGTTAGATGTATACATTCCTTTTCAAAAATTTGATATTTAGCTGATAAAACGCAAACTTCAAATGTATTCTCCCTGTATCATTTTTCTACTGCTTTCTATGTTTCACCAATACCCACGGAATGGCCTTAGTGATAATTCCAGAAGCAAAAGACACCATTAACTCTCAACATAATTTTGGGGGGAAAAATGGCAAATAAGCTGTTTCATAGATTAGTCATTCTCTATATTTACATTTTATAATTTCTGTATATCAACACTTTTATTAAAGTTTTATTACTTTACTCAACATAATACTTGGCATACAAAAAAAGGAGTTTGAGAGGAGAGGAATTATGCTGTGTAATAAACAGTTCCGAGGACTAAAATTTTTCCTTGATTCTTTTCCGGTAAAAGCTTTAATATGTGTATGTGTGTGTTTTAGAATCCAGTTAGTCACTGAATTACACGTGAATAATTACTATTTGAATACAAGTTATATTAAAACATTAACTCCCTAATAAATGCACGATTGATGAGGCCTATTAATTCTCCCACCCATTTTTTTTTTTGGTCTGTAACGTTATCCAAAGAAGTTACTGCTAACCACCAATTGCTATGGTACAGTAGTGATGTTACCGGTGCTTTCCTAGTACAGAAATTTGTATTGATTCTTCCAGTGCAGAACAAATACTACATATGCTAGAAGACTGTCAAGGTGAAGGGTCTGTGTGTGGCAGTGTCAACCACAATCAGCTACTGACTCAGCCACAGAAGGGACTGTGGCATGATCTGATTCTAACCAGCTGAGCTTGTGACCTAAATGAATACGTGTGTGTGCGTGCGCACGCGCATATGTGTGCACTTATCTCCTAGGGGAGGTTTTGACCCCTTTCACATGTTGCCAGTCTATTCAAGGAGAGCTAGGGTTGAAGCCAGAAACACCAAGGAATGCAGGCAGGTATCATTCCAGATCAGGACGGGCTCCCCCTCTTTAATAGCATGGCACCCGTGGGCCCAGGCACCATCCAGGAAGCCAGACAGGAAAAATCAATGCTATCAAGTATGTGTGAAGATATTTACAAGCAAATAGAAATTGGAAGTGCTGCTCAAGTCCACTGGGTCAAGACCATTAATGGTTTTCTTTGGTTCCTTTGCTGCCAAGTCTCTACCTGCAGGTTCCTGGGCAGGTCCTTAGCATATACAGATGCCATGGAATAAGCAGTCTGTTTTTATGATCGCTTTCGTCTCTGGAGTTACACACAGGGAGCTGCTAGCTCTCCAGGTGAGCCTATGACATTCCACAGACTGCTGTCTGGGCATCTGTTAATACTGTGATACCTAAAGACATAGGAAGCCACTTTCCAAAGCACTGGGAAACTCAAAGAGGTGAGAGGACAGGCATTTTACCCTTCAGATTTTTAATACCCATTGAGCCAAGTTTTTCTGTTAGCTGTTGGTAATTTTTTCGTATTTCACTCACTTTGGGGAGAACCTGGTATCTCTTTGTGTTCATGCTTCGCTTTGTACTAAGGGTGATTTCCAATTATCAATGGGATGTAACACTTTCACCAACTAGCTAGCTTTATAATAGCTAGTTGAAGACATCTGTTGAATATCTACTAGATGAGGCGTGGTGAGGAGTTCTGAAATATGCAGAGGGCTCAGCTGCCCTCAGGGAGCCCATAAACCCACTTATTTAAATGCTCTGCCTCTTCTGATTGCAGGAAAATTCAGGATACTTTCTTCTTTGTAGCAAAGTCAGTGCTTTCGTAATACACAGCACAAAAAATACATATATTGATCAATAGATCTGCTTGAGATGAGCCTTTAGAGATTGTAGGTATTTCACTTTAGTTATCCCATGGCAAATGCAAAGTCTTATCCATATATAAAACTACCCCCCCCACACACATATATATATACACACACATATATGTGTATGTATATATACATACACATGGGTGTGTGCATAGTGATTTTTGTCATACATTTAGAATATAGATAATAAGCAGAAATATGTATTATACATAACATATATATTATGTATAACATGGGCTAAATATGACAAATTTTTAAAAATTACAAAATGCAATTGACAAGATTGTAAGTCAACTATACTTCAATAAAATAAATTTTAAAAAATTATAAAATGCACATTGGTTAAATATTGTGGTGGGAGGGATTTTGATGCAGGCTTGGTTGCAAATGAACTCCATTTTAAGAGATTTTGAGTTATTAATTATCGAAGGTTATTTTCACAGCTACTAAAACTATTGGTCTCTCCATAATCTCTCTGGCTTAGATAAAAAGAAAAAATGTTTAAAAGAAGCCTCATACTTATTAAGGCAGAGATATTGGTTAACTAGGATCATTGATACTTAAAGTGAGTGGCTACCACAGACACCTGTTTGCCCAAATTAATCCACACCGGTGACCTAAAATGTGTAAGCACTGCCGAGAAACCAAGGCATATTTTACCATCGATGTCCCATGGACCCTAAGTTCAGAGGCACGGAGTCTGAAGAGTGGAAGAAACTCACACCATGGGGTCAGACACAAGCTAGGCTTTCTCATTTTTGGGTGCTGGGGACCCCCTAGGAAGCCACAGTCCAGATGACCAACCAAGGCAGGACTGCGTGTGTCTCCGTGTCTCTCTTCCCATCCTAACACTTCCTTCTCTGATTTGACATTTTATCTAAAAGCATTTTGCCAGCAGACTCCTATTTCTACCAGCCGTCCATGTGATCTGCAGCACTGAAAAAATAAGATGGGTTTCTAGACTTCAGGACCAGAGAAACATCTGGCTGAACATTACCTGGCCTGTTTCTCAACGAGGGAAAAGGAGATTGTCCTGAGAGCTGGCTCATTTCTGGGGCTGAAGAACTTGTCCCTTTTTTTTTTTTAATTTTTATTGGAGTATAGTTGATTTACAATGTTCTGTTAGTTTCAGGTGTACAGCAAAGTGAATCAGTTATACATATACATATATCCATTCTTTTTTAGATTCTTTTCCCATATAGGTCATTACAGAGTATTAAGAAGAGTTCCCTGTGCTCTACAGTAGGTCCTTATTTTTATCTATCTATTTATCCATCCATCCATCCACCCATCCATCCATCCACCCATCCACCCATCCATCCATCCATCCACCCATCTATTTTTGGCCTCACTGCGCAGCATCGGGTCCTTATTTTAATCTGTTCCTCTTCAAACTCCTCACACCCTCACCTTGCCTCCATGTCCATCGTCTCAAATAGTCATTCCCATACTCCTGGGGTCCTAATCCCAAGTGAAAAGAAGCTTACAAGGTGTTCTGGTGAATTTATTCTTTCAAAAAAATCTCATGGACCCTTATTAAAAAGAAGTGGGATAAAAGTCTCTATTCAGAAAAACCATCCCTAGCTCCCCCGTGCTTCCTGAATGTGGTCAGACCTCCTTAGAGCCAAGCTCAGGAGAGCAGACCTCAGACCACGTGTGGCTTTGACCTCATGTACATCCCCGGTGCCTGCCCTAAGCTCTACCTTAATGGACTCAGGGCACCACTGGACACTTACCCATAACCGACATGCAGCCCGTCCCTCCCCAGCTACACCTCGTTCTCCTACGTGACTGACCCTGTCCGGGTGCACTTCGTTAAACTCCCCCTCAAATGCTGCCTTCTTCAAGATCCCGTTCCTGATCCTCTTACCTGGATGTGCCTCTCCCTCCACGGATGCCCCCAGCCTTTGGTCCTCTCTCACAGCTCTTGGTATCACAAGCTACTTCTGAACTGATGTCACTCCTACCCCCTTCCAGTCAAGGGAGACCCCCGGAGTCATGACTTTCATTGTATGTATATGTGAATGCCCAGTAGAGCCGGGCTGATATCATGATTCTTCATAGTAACGATAGTTATTTATTGGGCCCTTTTAACATGCAGACATGCTAATAAACAACTGATAAGCATGATCTCAATCTCATATGATCTTTGTAAGGACTCTGTATAATTGCTACAGTATTGTTATCCCCACAATAGGATATGCAATCTCAGAGAAGCCCCATTTTGTTCCCCAAACAGGCTAAGCATGATTTCACCTCAGGACCCTTGCACTGGCTATTCCCTTTGCCTGGTACATCCTTCCCCAGGTCCATCCGCAATGGCTCCCGGCTTCAGGTGTTTGCTCAGTGGACACCTTATCGTGGAGAGCTTGGCCACCCTGCCCTAGAACATCTCTAATTCTCTCAGTCTTTCTCCACTTGGCTCTTCTCACCATCTAATATCCTATCAGCATCAGACCATTACCTCTAAGAGGAAGGGGCTTTGGCCTCTGTTGTTCACAGGTGTGTGTCCAGCACCTAGAAGAGCGGCTGGCACAAAACAGGTGCTCAGTAAAGACTTGTTGAACCAAACCCAACTACCCAAGGTCATGGAGCTGGTAACAGAACCAAGATATGCACCCATGTCTGTCTAGCCCCTCAATCCATGCTGTTAATCACTGCGTCCTGTATTTGTGCAACTCAACAGAATGCAATGACTTCTTCTACAAATGCAAGTAAATTCACTACTCTTACTCATGCTTCTACTTGCTCTGTCCATCAATATTAAAATGCCTCAGACTCCTTTGGAATTTCCCCAACATTCCATTCCTGACTGTCAACATTCACGCGTTGAGTCCCACCTTTCCACCCCCCAGGGATTTCTCTTCATCGTCCTTCTGGTCAGTATACATTGCTTCCCTGGGTACCATGTTTTCCTCTTGTTTTATGCCCTTATTTAGCTAGAATACATCCTCCAATTGTGGTAACTTTCTAGGAAAGGGTGCCTAAGAGATAGATTTCATGAGTACTTGCAAGTCTGAAAATATCTGATACTCGTTTTATAGATGACGGATAATTTGGCCGTGTACAGATTTTAGGTTGAAACTTATTTCCCCTCAGAACTTTGAGAGCATCACCTGAGTGTTCTTGTTTCCTCCCGTATCACTACTGCAAGTCAGGTGGCATCTGTTTTACTCCTCTCCCTAGGTTTCAGGGTCTATTTTATGTCGGTGCTGTGAAATTTCATGATGTAGAAGACGAAATATTTTCTATTCCAAGCGTAGGGTATTTCCTATGAAGACACAGGCCCCCCAGCTCTGAGGAATTGTTCTGCATTACTTCATCGATAATTTGCTTCTCTCCATTTTCTTTCTGGGGCTGTAGTAATATGTCAGATCTCCCAGATTTGTCCTTTATGGCTCTTACTGCATTATTCTCATTTTCTGTCTCTTTCCCTTTATGTTCTCCCTTCCCAGTGATTTCCTTGACTATTTCCCACTCATTCTATCAAATTTTTAATATGGGTAGTTATATTTTTTACAGCCTAAAGAGATTTTCTTGTTCTTTGATCATTTCACATATCAACCCAGTTCTTACTTAATAAATACAAGATCTTCTTAAATCTTTCTCAGTACTGAATCTAAAGTTTTATCTTGTTTCTTTTAATCTCCCCCTTTTCTGTAAATCATCTCTGTTTCTTCTGAGAGGCAGTTCATTTTTCTGGTTTTTTTTTTTTTTCAATGCCACTAATTCACCCAAATTCCTCAGTAATCCTTGCTGATTTCTCATATTTGAGAAGGAGAAACCCAGAGGCAGCGTCTTCTGCTACGACATCAACAGAAATGTTTTCCACTGTGCGTCCCTGTATTAGAATTTATGACGACGAGGGTGGGCATATGGGCTGGCAGCCTTCCTGCAGAATGAGAATGTGGGCGGCAGCTCTCAGCCCCCTGCCAGCCCATCACCGCACAAGCCTGTAGGCAATGAACTTTATCTAGGTCACTAACAGCCATAACTGAAGTCTCACTTCCTCAGGCAGTTTGTTCAGTTTTTTTTAAGCGATCACACCTGGTCTTCTCCCTGCAGTAAATGCCGGCCACAGGGTCGCCATCTCGGTAGGAGGGAGGGGCTGTGATGGGAGGAGGGAGCCACTGTCTCAAGCTCTGGCTTCCAGTGAACCCCTCCACCTTAAGCCTCACTTCTCTTCAGCCCCCCAGCCGAACTCTGAAGGTTGAACCTGGCCAAACACTCACGCGAGACAGCCACGCTGCCATAGCAGATTCTTGGGAGAAACGTCTACATTTTCATTGCTTATCACTCCTACCTACTCTGCTTTCTAAAAAATTTTCAATGACTTGCTTGTTGGCGACACCCACCCGGTGGCCTCTGTGTTCTTGTCTCTTTTGTGACTGCATTCCCTGTTGTAATTCTGTACTCTAGTTTTCACAGGGTCTGAGACTGGGGGAGGCAAATGAGCTGAGAGAGTCACGTTAGCTTAACTGTTGTCCAAGACACACTGTCATTTTTTAAATTTACATGTTCCCCGTTAAATTAAAGCATGATCAAAATCATGTAAGTATCAATAACATTGGAAAGGCCAGCACAGAAGTCTACATAAAGATGCCACTCTCTTACAACAGAACAAAAGAGACCTGTTTACCCCATTTTAACTAGCAAGGTCGCCATGTGGTAGGGAGAGAAGGGAAGATATTAATTTCTGTGAATCAACAAAAAAGAAAGGCATCAGGAAAGCCTTTGGGGTCCCTAGCATCCCAAACATTTCCAGATCCAGCTATTAACTAACTCACAGAAACGGGATATTAAAACGACACTCTGCCTGCTGCTGTCTGACCTGGATGGACAGCAATTGACAGCTATCAGATACCATGTAAGTCGCAATCAGATGCTGCGCAGAGTGACTTTAAAAGGAACGTCTGGGAGTCCCGGGCCTCCAGGCACACGGAGGCTGTTAGACAGGGGTCAGCAAGTACAGAGGAGGTTTGCTGAAGAGATTTTAGTACCTGCTCTCTCTGGAGAGAGAGCCTGGAGAGAGCGGGCTTCCACTCAGATGTGGGTTCCCTGCTGTGAAATGGGATCCCAGAGTTGTAGAGGGTAAATGGCTGGCTGAATAATCACTTTGTTGGTGGAAGCTGGAGACAGTCAATGAGTGGGAATCAGCCCATACTCCCCAAGTGCATTGGGGTGCAGGATGGCTGAGTGCACAGTGCAGGAGAGAGATCTATTTTACTTTCTGAGCCAGAAGGAGATGCCTGGGCAAGGCTGGGGCTCTGAGAGCATGAGCTTCTGAGGAGGGGGAAGGGGCTGAGGGGCGTGGCCAGTGGGGAAAGCACTGGAGCTTCTGCAGTTGGGGAAGGGTCCCCAGGGAGGTCCAGTTCCAAAGAAACCCTGGAAGTTCTGGTTGACAGCCAGCTGTAACCACCTTGGAAAGAAGATGAAAGTGTTGACTGATATCACAGGCTGATCACACTCTAATTAGTAAATCTAAACTGGGATTTTTTATTTTCTTTTTTTACTTGAGCGTGAGCCAGAAAGTTCACAAGAGTTGTTCAAGCATCTGTCCACAGGCAGGGAGAGATCGCCTTCAGGAAATGCAATTTAAAGGGGCTGAAGCAGCCAGGTATCACATTGCATTCCGACCACATCCCAAGTGCTGTGGGATAAACAAACTCCCTCATCACCTGAGGAGACTTCAGGTTTCCTCTGAGAACATGACAGTGCAGATTGCAAAGCTTTTATCCAGGATTAGGCTTTTTTTTTTCTTTTTCTTTCTTATAACAGGTGCACCTGAAAGTATTAACAAATCAGGGAATGAATCAGATCTCCAAATATGTGGAATGTGGGGTTTATAGTGTGTGATCCCCTGTAAACAGTGCGTTTGATGTCCCTTTGGCAGGGTTACAAGACAGACACGCCTGGACCAAATTCCTCTCCATATTAGGTCAGTTTTGATTACAATCGTTGGCTAAGAATCTTCATTTAATCCATTTCATTTTTACCTAAAAATAAGCTTCTGATGTTTGACTTAACTTTAATGCATATTTACAACTCAGATTTCTATTTTTAACAGGATTAATTTTGCTCTAAACCGGAAAATGAAAGGATGATGTTATCTGCTTTACGAAATTGAACAAAAATTGGTACTGCTGGTCATATTCAACAGGATGTTGACACATTTGAGATATTTTTGCTTCTTAAAAATCACTGGTCATTTAAATAAGTTGAAAACTTATACTGTATTTCTACATCTTTGGTGTTTTTCTTCAATAACACAAAATACACTACCTCTATCCATGTATCATGTGTATTGAAGAGTATAGCAATGCTGGATTCAAAGTGATCTAGGTTCAAATTGTATCCCTGTCATTTCCAGCCAAAGTATAGATAACTTTGGGCAAGGGACTTATCATTGATAATAAGCCTCAGTTTTCAAATCTGCAGAATGGGGGTAAGAATCACACCTACCTCGTTAAGTTTTTGTTTGAGACTACATGAGACATGCTATTTTCTTGGCTTCTAAGAAATGACACTGACCTACACTTCTGGCTTATCTTTCTTTTGTTTGGGTTCCTGCTCAGCTCCTAGACCTCTACATTTGTGGAAGGCATCTGGGCTCAGTCCTTGGACCTCTTCTCTCTAAACTTACTTCCTATGTAGTATCTTCTAAGACTCATGGTTTCAAATACCATCTACTTGCTGATGACTCCCTAATTTTTATCTCCAGCCTGGGCTTCTCCCCTGAACTCCAACTTGTGTATCCAACTGTCTACTTCACATGTGCCTTTTGATAGGCAGATACCACATGTCCAAATCCATGATCTTAATATATACCAGCACTGCCCCCAAACCAACCAGATCCCTCTGTATCCTGCCCCATCTCAGTCAATGGTGACTCCATTCTACTGGTTGTTGAGTCGGTGGCATCCTTGAGTCCTCTTTCTCTTACCGTCATCACCTAGTCCATGAGACAATCCGGTCAGCTCTACCATATATACATATCCAGGATTACACTACTTTTCATAACCTCCAGTGCTACCATGCTGGCCCAAGCCATCACTGTCTCTTGCTTACATTACTGTAATTACCTCCCAACACGTATTCTTGGTCTTGCCCTTGATCCCCTACAGTGTATTCTGTTACAGACTAAGCCACGTTGTATCACTCCTCTGCTCAAACCCTCAACAGCTCCCAGGGAGGGTACAGCCAGCACCCTGAAATCTTCATCAAGACTGACGATATGAGGCCTTTCAGCCCCACTTTGCTAGTCACTTTGCTGACCCTGTGTCACTTCTTTGCCCTCTTTCTCTCTGATGCACCCTCACTGGTCTTCTTGCTCTTCTGCAATCACATCAGACACACCTCCATTTACCTGCCTTTGAACCTGCTGTCCCTCCTGCTCAGAACACCATTCCGCTGGATATTAATATGGCCAGCACCCTCACTGCCTTCATAGTTGACTCAAAAGTTACCTTCTAAGTGGAGCTTTCCCTGGCCACTCTGCTAAAAATTCCTGTGACTTTTCTGTCTTCTCCAGCTGAAATGAGGCCAGGGATTTTGGTTGATATTGATCAATTCTGTATTCCTAGGGTCTAAATCAGTGCCACTACCTAAGAGGTGCTTAATAAATAATTAAAGGAATGAATGCATCCAACAGTGAAAGTCACTGTCTATCCTGTATGCACACTTCCTAGCTATCAGTGACAAATCTCCAAAATCACAATCCTGAAAATGCAAAAGCTATTTTTCAGTCTTGACTTTGTGCTTTCAGTGAGCAAACCAGGTGGCTCCAAACTTTATGATGCCTGGAATGGTACCAAGCATACAGATTTAGGTACGGAGGCCAAAAGCTCCAGGATTACTGATCTCTCACAAAGGTTAGAATCGGTCCCCACACCTTTCCTGGGCCATAGTTTGCTAAATTCTAAATAGAGCCAACGATCTTATGCAACCCAAGTATTTATGCAGAGTTATAGAATAATTTGGAACTCAAAAACCCGCCAGCAGCGATTTGCATGAAAAAACCTTTAAATGAATATTTAAAAGTATGCATTTGAAACAAAGTAATTCAAACATTAAAAGTGCTCGTTGTAGCTCAAAAATCAAGAATTTTCAATGGCACGATGATTTTTTTTCCCACCAGGGAGCAAAAATGAAATCGCATCACAGAGAATTTGAGGAATGGATGGAAATGAGGAGGGAAGTGAAGGCACATGGGATTGTGTTGAACAACTGAAGTTCTCTTAATTCTGGCCAAAGCCTTCCTACACACACACACACACACACACACACACACACACACACACACACACACACACACATGCATCATATCCTCAGAAACATTCACTCCAGATATTAGAGTATAAGCGATCTTCACAACACATTTACTTTTAAAGCCTCTTCCTACATTCAGTGACATAAGGAGCTGTCAGGCTCTCTCCCCGCCCCATTCACATCCCCCCGCCACCAGACCCACACTCCCTATTTTTACTAAAGTGATAGAGTGGAACATGCCCAAGTTTAGCATGTATGATCACTGGGAGAAAGAGCTGCAAGCTAAGACTACTGGTTTCTTTCCCCAGGTCTGTTCAGGGAATGAAATGGCCTTTAGCAAGTCACCTGGGCCTCTCTGGGGCTGAGCTGCCTCTTCTCTCTGGTGGCTGGGAAGGGGGTCCTGGGGCTTGAGTCTCCCACAAGCTCCCCCAGGTTCCCACTCCTTGCCACGATCTAGTAACTTATTTTACAAACTTCTAAAACAAAGTTTCCAAACTTATATAAAAGAAGATTCCATACAGGTCCCTAGCCCTGTCTTCCAACTAGATTGCCACTCCTGAGTCCCTACATAATAGGTATTTGGATACTGGCACTAGGTTGGCATCAGTGAGTGTCACTTCCCAAATTCTGTTATAGAGAGAGAAGGAGTGAGTGAGAGAATAAGCATTCTTAGCAGATTTGGGGGGCAGCGGAATTGCAGCCTGCGTCCTGCTACGCCGGGCCAGTCCACACCAGCAATTACTGTGTTGAATTAAAAAGGCCCTTGGACATGCCTCTCGCATGTTTCCAAGTTCCTTGTTTTTAATCTTATTTAACTTCACAGTCATCCATTTATGTCAAGAAGGGAAACATATGAGTGCAGCATTTTACTGGAGTGACACAATTACCAAATACTTTCATAACAGGAAAAAAAAAAATAGACAATAAATCCGGGTTAGTTGTCAGGTGTTTGAGGAGACAAAACTTTAGTCGTTCAATCACAGTGTCTCGTTTAAGCTGAACATATGGTGCTACCAGCAGACAATCACCAGCTCAGCCTGGTCTTTGATAGGCATAACGACCACAGAAATGTCACCTCCTCTGAACTGTCAGAGAAAAGCAGGCTTCATCCCCAAACCCCAGTCCAGCCCAGCTCCTCCGTCCCTTTAATAAGCAGGCAACAAACTCAAGGGACTTCATCACTGGTTACTTTTTCCCCATTGCTGGAAACTACGTAATTTCAATGACAGGTATGGGAGCGTCCTTTCCTTTTCCCAGTGACTAAACTTCGACAAAATATAATAAATTCGAGCCATCACAAAGTAGTAAAAATTCAAGGCAATTAATCATGGGTTACTTTTTCACTACTATCGAAATCTTTGTAAGGTGAATGTCTGCTTTGGGAAAACTCCTTACTTTTTTCTACAACTGAATGTAGATAACTACCTGGGTGATCACAGAAACAGTGTTATTTTTATTCTCTGCACTCTTTTTCTAGATACGATCAACAGGTCTATGTGATTCTTTATTAAACTTGACTTTAAGGATGGATATCTTCGTCTTCAGATTGGCGGGGGGTGGGAGGGAGAGAGAGAGGGAGAGGGAGAAGGGGAGAGGGAGACAGAGGGAGAGAGACACAGAGACAGAGAGAGTGAGAGAGAGAGAGAGGACACTAAGAGTTTGAGAGACTGCATGACTTCCAAACAGAAGCAACCCATAGCTTTGAGTTCAGATGCTACCAAGCCTACCTAGGGACAGACACCCTGGCCTTCCCTACCTTCAGCGGATACTGAACACACACCCGCCCACGGACACGCCCAGCCTGAGCCGGCTCCAGCCCGGCCGTCCGCCTGCCTCCTGCCCGGGGCCCCAGCACGCGCCCAGGCGCCCCCGGGGCCGAGCCCTTTACCTGCCAGGCTGCCCGGCCTCTGGAGCGTGGCCGTGGCATACAGCTCCTGCGAGGGCTTGCCGTACGGCTCGGACGCGTGGACCAGACGCTTGGTGGGCGACAGGGTGGCGTACGTGCCGATGGTGGAGCTCAGCTGGTGGATGGGCGAGGAGGAGAGGGTGGACTGCACGGTGGGGGGCGAGGTCACGCGGATCGGGGACAGGCCGGCCGAGGACACGACGATGTTGATGGGCGAGCTGGTGCTGTAGGACTTGGCCAGGCGGCTGGGCGACTGCTTGGGCGAGGAGCCGCGCGGCGCGGCGTAGGAGGCGCCCTCGGGGGCCGAGCCTCCGCGCTGCAGCTTGGTGGGCGAGCCGCCCTGGGGCGCGGCCAGCGGGGAGCCCCCGCGCGGGGGCGCGGGCAGCGTGGAGCTCGAGTAGTAGAGCGCGGCGGCGGCGGCGGCGGCGGGCGGCGCGTCGGGCAGGTGGAAGGCGCTGCCCAGGCTGGGCGCGAACGGCTCCCGCAGCGGCGGCGGCGGCGGCGGCGGCGGCGGCGCGGGCTCGGGCCCCGCCAGGTGCCCCGCGCGGCTCGTGGTGCCCTGTGCGCGGGAGAGCAGAGAACACGCGCTCTTAGCCAGCGGCAAGCAGAGGGACCCCCCGTGCGCGCCGCCCGGCCCCGGCGACCCCGGGCGGCGCGGGCGCACGGGGGCCCCGGAGAAGCAGAACCGCGCGGGGGGTGGAGACGCACGCGCCCCTCCGGCCGCTCGGGAGCGGCTCCTGCCCGGCCGAAAGAAAAAAACAAACAAACACCGGAGAGCAAAGGGCGGCTGACCAGGGGATGGGGATCCCGTCTGACAAGTGGGACACGTATGCTGCTCACAAATCTCAGAGGTTTCTGGAAGAGCAGAGGCATCGCAACAGTCCCCGAACGCTTTGCAAAGGCCAGCCAGCGGGGCCACCGGAATCTGCTTGCAGGCAATCCCGATCTGTTCGTTTTAACGAGAAATTCAGGCGTCCAGCCTTTTCTCCCCTCCTCCGCCCCCCACTCGCACGGGCATTTCATTGGATACAGTTTCTACCTCTGAAATTGGCCAAGCTGCCTACTTATCTGGAGAACGTAAGAAATAAGCATACTTCGTGGAGTTTATTCTATTGCCATTTTCCCGTTGGTTCTTCTTTGTGGATAAGTTAAAAGGAGGGGAAAATATGAAGTCGGAATAAATATGCTTGGGCTTTCAGGCTTTAAAAGAAAAAGCATTTCCAGAGGAAGCAGAGCAATTGTAAATGAAAAGACTAAAAACGCCTCCCTTTTCTAGATTTTAACGCTGAGCTCCAAATCTTTCAGCATCTCTCTCTCGAGCTCGCTTTTAAGAGCCCCCTGCAGCTGTGTCTTCAAATTGAAAACCAGTTGCCTCTCGTCTATTTTCAAGAACACAAAAGACAACAAGGGCTGGGGTGGAGCTGGAGAGACAGTTGGAGGGGAAAGCACTTTCCTTGAATCTGGTCCAGAGACAAATTTGCATTCGAATGAAAACACTACATTGTCAACCACTTCTGGGCAGGAGCTCTGGGATCTTCCAGGCTTTCCCGGAGGAGCAGAAAAGTTTTTTGAGAGCAGGCTGGTATGAAAAGGGGGTAGGACTGTACACAGAAAAAGAGAAAGTGGGGAGGGCAGGTTCTGAAATTAGGGGTGGGAATTAGGTGGGGAAGAGGACGTGGGTGAGATGGAGGGAAAGGGTAGAGAGACTGAACAGATGCTCTCCATTAAGAGTTTCAATTTTGCCTCTCCACTCGCTTTGGAACGGCAATTGGCAAATAACAGACCAGGCACTTCCACCGCACACACAGCATTCCAAATTTTATCTGGATGTCAGGTTCATGTGAAGATCTGAGGGAGTTAATCGACCAATATCAAAAGCCTCTATTAAGAGTATAGGAAGAGAGTCCATTGAAAGACATTCTGTGGGAAGTGTGTGTGTGTGTGTGTGTGTGTGTGTGTGTGTGTGTGTGTATTTATTCATACATGATGTATATATTTCACATATTTGCATACATGGGTATATATATGTGTGTATTTATATATGATATATATATTTCACATATTTGCATATGTGGGTGTGTATATGTATGTATTTATCAATCCACTGACAAAGTTTCTCTCCTTGACCAAACTCTAGCCAGGCTCCTCTGAACTCCCTTCTCAACATGGCTCTGCACTGTCCAATCTTAGCAAGAATCCTCCACTCTCAGTGTCCGGTCACCCTCCACACCTGTTCCAGTTCCTCATTCTCCACCATCTCCCGGGCAAGGTCGCATCACTCTGGCCTGCCTTCAGCAAGAATCCTGTTAGGTCTGTTTAGCCAGAATCTCCTCCCAGCCCTGACATTTCCTCTTAGTGATTTTCCACCCACTGACCTCCAACCTACTCCTTGGCTAAACATTCCTCCTTTTCCTTGTTGTTTTCAAAATTGAGCCCGGTTGTATACTGAGGTCTCTCTTCCTCTAGTGCAATACTTAAATTCTTTTCTGAATCGAAACGGTATTTACCGCTTTAACTACTATCCAGTTCTGGTTTTTCTTTACCATCACAAAGCAATTATTTTGAGTCCAACAGTAGGAGTGGAACTAAAACGTAAGCTCCATGATTTTGTTCAGTAATGCGCCTCCAGCAAGGAGAACAAGAAGGATTCATAGCAGAGATACCACGAATGTTTGTGGAATCACTGAAGGAATGGTTAATAAAACTGGTCCCGAGGCTTTGGCATGAGGGTATCCATGGTGGAGAAGCACTGCAGAGCTGGTGCGCTCACCTGGACCCCAGAGATATAGTCTAGTATCATCCAGAGTCATGGGGGTGGGGGAGAGCTGCTTACATCTAATTGTGCTTCCCTCCCAGTAGAAGTTCTGAGCATGAAATGTATAGCCTGGGCTTCTCAAACCTGGCTGCATGTTATAATTGCCATGGGGAACTTTTGAAAAAAATCTTAGTACCCAGGCTGTATCCACTAGCCATTTAATTCAGGATCTCTGGAGGTGGGACCCAAACATCAGGCTTTGGGGAAGCTCACCAGGTGATTCTAATGTACAATCGAATATAAGAACAAGTCATCCCTAGAGCAGTGGTTTTCCAAGTGTGGTCCCCGTTCCATCAGCCAGCATCAGAAGTGGCCTCACCATCACCCCACCTTTACTGAGTGGGAAACTCTGGGGGAGGGGCCCAGGGATCTGTGTTTTATCATGTTCTCAAGGCGGTTATGATGCTTGTTTAAAGTTTGCAAGCCTCTGATCTAGAAGAGATCCTGATTCAGGGCTCTGAAGTGGGCCTGAGGGTCTGCATTGCTAACAATCTCCCGGAAGATGCTGCAAGGTGCAGATAGGGACTGTCTTTCTTCACTTTTCTTTGGAAACTCTCCTGGGGCCTGAGCAACATTCCACTGTGCAGAACCCAGCTGTCAAGTGACAGAAAAGCCTCCAATAGGAATTTCTGGAAATCTTTCCCACAGGAGCATGAGGAGGAGAAAGAACCCCAGAGGGTCTAAGGAGAGTTCCCTGCTTACAACAGAACAAATACTTTTTGGTATGTCTTGGATATATAATATTAATAACCCTCTGTGACATCAAAGATCCTATTCCCTAGTAGCATAGTTTTCAATAAAATAAATACTAAAGTACACTAATATAAATTAAAACAACATCATGTAGTATTCTAGTCTTTAAGTATTAGAATAACATGGATCCTAGGGAAACCTTGAATAAATTTTGCAAATAATTTATTTTCCCTTTAATATGTTGGAACTTCCAATTGGAGAAGTGCTAATTCTGCTGAATATTATTTGTAAGGATTCTTAAATGGCCCATAAATCTATAAAAGTTTTGAGAACCGCCAAACTATTTCCAGGTATTTTGACAGGCGATAGCAACCAATTCAAAAACCTTTTAGAATACAGTAGGATCTTGGTGAAATGTTGCCAGTAACTTTTTTACAAGAAAAAAAGAAAAACATAAACAAAATTGTATATGCATTTTAAGATGGGTATTGTCTATGTTGGAAATGTTCTATATCTGTACTGTCCAATATGGTAGCCACTAGACACATGGGCCCTAGACACATGCACTGGATTTTAACACACATTTAATTTGAATTAATTTGAATTTAAACAGTCGAATGTATCTAGTGGCTACCTTCCTGGACTGCACAGTTATGTAAGCCCTTCTGCAGTTTTTAATAAATAATCTGGGGATATTATACTCCATTCCAATAGTCTACAAAATAAAATAAGTACCTAAGAATGGTCCTTTGGCTAAACAGAAAAATCTATTTTTAGCATCAATTGAACAAAGAGTCATCTTTTGGGAGCTTATCTCCATTCTTGTGTTTATGTTTTGTTCCATTATGTAATTTCATTTAGCAACTCTTAGGGATACATTTCAAGACAGCTGCATGATTCATAGGATGGTTTATTATGACCTAGGTCATTGGATTAAAGATAATACAAGCACATTTCAACACACGTAGAATTTCATCTACTTTACTGTCATGGAAGCTCAATTCTACCTTAAACATATGTTAGAATTAAAAATAAAACTGTAAATCCAATGTTAAAGTTCCAAAACTTAACTTTTTTTTTAAACTAATGACTACTACATCCTACTATTTGGAAATGTGTGTATACAAGTGATGAGCATTGAAAATTTTTTTACTGATAATGATAAATAAAAGATAAATGATGGGGGCTTCCCTGGTGGCGCAGTGGTTAAGAATCCGCCTGCCAATGCAGGGCACACAGGTTCGAGCCCTGGTCCGGGAAGATCCCACATGCCGCAGAGCAACTAAGCCTGTGTGCCACAGCTACTGAGCCTGTGCTCTAGAGCCCGCGAGCCACAACTACTGAGCCCGCAAGCCACAACTACTGAAGCCCGTGCGCCTAGAGCCCGTGCTCCACAGCAAGAGAAGCCACCGCAATGAGAAGCCCACCCACCGCAACAAAGAGCAGCCCCTGCTCGCCTGCAACTAGAGAAAGCCCGCGCACAGCAACGAAGACCCAGTGCAGCCAAAAATAAATAAATTAAATAAATAAATTAAAAAAAAAAAAAAAGATAAATGATGATATAAGATTTTTTGGAGACATCTGGAGAAGATGGAGCCCCGATACTGTCCTGGATCACACAGTATGGGCTACTGACCAGAACAGTTCCTACTGGGGCTGTCATTCCCAGCTCTTTGAATCAGTCTCAAACCAAAGGACTACTTTAATTGTCCTTCTCACCCCTCCAAAGTGGCGAACCCATCTATGTGAAATTGACAAGGAAGCAGAACACTGTTAAGTAGATGCTCTGATTAAAGAGTTTCCAGTAGGCAGAGTCTGGTGCACATTATCTTGACATTATTTTGGAGATCTAAAATTGCTGTATTTTTGTTGTTACAGAATAATATCTGGCTCACAATTACATTATTTGTTTTGTTTTGTTTTGTTTTGTTATTGGGAAGTTCCAACCCCCAAAATATGGCTCTCTTGGACCAGAACATGGCATTAGGCCTGAATACCCAACATAGTTGTTTCCTGACCTGTTCAGGTTGTATCTTCTGTAAAGAGGGTAGAGACAGCATAAGGGTGACAAGGGGGAAAAATTCTTCAAACTTGGAAACTTATTTAAGCCTCACTCTCGATTTGGCAGCGCAGAAGACCAAAACAAAAACCCAATGCTTACAGCCAGTTAACCAGGGACTTGACAGCCCGAACTCTCTAAGGAATCGTGACTTCAGATCATGAGCTAGCACTGTCACCGAGCAAAAACACCTTTTATAGAGCAGACCCATGATTTACGAGCAGTCCTTGTGAAGATGCATTTAGACCTGCCAAGTTTCCTGGAATTGTCAGTGAGGTCCCTAACTCTGGGTCAGGAGGAATATCTGCCCAGAATGCTGGGCAGCCGGGCCAGCAATGTCAGGAATGGGAAGCTGGAGCCTGTGTTTTGTGGCCTCCCAGATGGGAGCCTAATGACTTGGGATCAGCAGTCTGCTCCCCCAGCAGCCGTATTCATCACTTTTCATTTTCCCGGCATCGCTCATCTCATGGTTTCTCCCTTTTGTAGGCCACCCTGGTTGTAGGGTCTGAGGTCATTGCCAGGAGTGGTGCCCCTGGGCAAAAACGGTGTCACAGAGGCAGAGCTGGAGAGTACGTTTCAAAGGAAGGCAGAGGCATCAGGGCCAGGGCCACAGAAGAGCCCAAACACAGGAATGGAGAGTGGATTTGGTGGGAAGGAGTCTGGCTGGTGTTTGAAGGAATGCAAATGCAGATAGGAGTAAGTGGCGAGAAAATAATAGCAATGACCAGAGAACATGCTTTCAGTGAGTTAAGAAGCCTGAATAACTTTTGAATACAAACAAAAAAAAGAGGACATGGCTTTAAGATGACATCTTTGAAGAAATCCACTGCTAAACCAGAACGATCTGGTAACATGATTTTGTAATATCAGCTATGCGCTGCTGATTAAAATGTCTGAGAATGTGTTGAACTTTCTAGGGTAAGTTGGCACAGGGTTCTAGGCTTGCACAGGAAGATGGGCAAAGCCATCTACTCTCACAACTTGGAAACAAGAAGAAACCACCAACTCCAAAATGCCAAAGTCTCATTTCGGTATTCTATGAAATGTGCCTGTAATACAATACAATGCAAGTAAAATGAATCTACACCCCCAAAGTAAGTTTTGTGCCCTTGACTCTCTGGGATGAAATCAATTTGCTTGAACACTACTATCATGGCTCCCCAAATCTCAATAACTTCTCTTTTGAAATTGTCCTCAGAAGAAAGGCCACTCTCTAAATAATTCCCAAGATAGAAAATCCTGGTTCTGTGAAAAAGATTTGATTTTGGAAATAGCCAAATAAAATCAAGTGCCTTGTCTAGCAGTTCCTTTGAGGAGTGCTGCTTTGGGTGAAAACTCATATGAAACATAAAATGAAGAGACAGCTTCTGTGTGCAGTTCACACACCATCCCTGAGGTCATCTCCACTGGGATGAGGTGAGGAAAGGAAGGCTGGGTTTACCTGGTGGTGAAGTCACACTAACACTGAAAGGTGGTACCCAGAGCAAATTAAACTTAAGTAATTGCAAAATGATGAAGACACTTGAAAAAAAATTCTTCCTCGGATGAGAACATCTCAATTAAATAAGAGCTATAACTTTTGAGATAATAATGGGGACCAGCCTTATTGCCTTCTCTTTGCATGAGGGCCCCCAAATTATGGAGGATCAGGAGGGAGGGATGGAGAGAAAGAGAGAGAGAGAGAGAGAGAAATATCTTGCAAACCACATCACCCCTGTCACTGCAGGCAGGCAGAAGGAGAAGGGGGTGGTAGTGTATCCATTGCCCAGGACCCCTAAGTCACTAGTATAAACAGGGTAGTGCAGACTTTTGCACGCTGGGTACTGGTGTTTCCTTCCCTCTGACGTCCCTTTAATAAAAGTATGATTAGGGTCATCATCAATAAATATTCTCAAAAGTATTTCACGTGACCATTTCTATGGTCTACCAAGTGGAAAGAAAATAGAGTAGAAAAAACTAAAACAATGACATGAATGTCATATAAATTTATCTTTAAGAGAGATTTTTTGATGGCAACTCTTTCCAAAAACACATGAGCCTTGGCAAAAATACACTATGTAAAACTTCTACTTCAGCAAGAGGCTCACTTGTATAACTTTAATACCCCCAAACATTTGCTCAGAAGAAATGTTATAGTAAAACACGTACACACCCTCCCCACAATGAGAAATGTTTCAGTTATTGAAACCAGATTAAACATATTTCTACTGGAAAGAGAAAATGGATAAGATTTTAAAGCAGAGCATTGAGAAAGGATTTCCCACAGGTAATCTTCTGAAACCTATCTTAAAAACAAATAAACTGCCAGTTTCCCACAGACATGCCAGACAAAGTATACAAAATGACATGATTTCTCCTCTAAATGCAGCATAATATATACATTCTACACTAAAGACATCTCACCAATTTTGTGTTTTCCAAGTTTTTTAGTGACTTTTCTCTTTACAGGTGCTACCAGCAACAACTTCTTTCCTAATTCAACAAACTGGAGTGATGTCACACCAGCTCTCTGTATAACCTTCTGCATTCAATAATCAAGAAGCAGGTGTTTACTGGGGGATTGCTGCCTCCTTTGAGCCCTGTGTGTCTCTGTGTCCATCCCACCACCATCCACAGAGTTCTCCATCCCCTTGACCTTCACATCTACCTGATGTAAAAGTGCACCAATAAGCAATGTTCCAAACTCATCAGCCTCTGGCAGGAGTAAGCAGATGGTGTATTTATAATTATAATATAGCACAAATGAGAACTTTTAAGACATAGAAGTCAGTGTAACATTAAATAGACAGGCCAGGTCAAAAAGAAATGGCAATTTGCTTCTCGAAAAGCTTACTGCTTTTTTACTATCTGCCACTGTTCAAGCTTTATTTTAGTAAACTATCATACAATTCTTAATTTCCTGCAGTAAGCAGGCATTTCCTAGGATTATGAATGCACACAGGCTCACTTCAGTTCTACTGGACATGAAAGTGGTTTTAAAATCTTTCGGTTCCTGTACTTCTTTGTACAGGTGTATACTTTCCTATTTCTTGCTTATTTTGTTTCTTTGAGGAAGGAAACACTTGATAAGACTACTTTGTGTTTGGACATGGGGAGAAACCAACATTTTTAGAGGGACTCTTCTGGGCCAGAAGTTTTATGTTCGGCATTTCATATAACGCACAGGAAATTGGACATGAGTGGAAGCAGGCAAAGCCTGGAGAAGACCCAACTTCTGCACCCACCCACAGCCTTTGCAGTATGAGCATCAAGAAGAAGGCTGCGGTTTGAGGAACCGCATGAATGAATATTTGGTGAACCCTGGGCCAGTCACTCAAGATATGGAGATTAATTTTGTATGGTTTCCTTTCTTGCAGCAAGGCCACCTGATAGGAAGAGATAGACTTATGTGCAACTAACTATAGGATATTATATGTGAAATGACAAAATGATGCTTTCAACACATAGGTCGGGCCACATTGTGCCTCTGCCCAAAAGTCTCTACCAGCTCCTCTTTCCACTTCCAGTAGAAGTCAAGGTCATCGTGATCATCAACTGATGGCCAACTTGGTTTCCCATCTACTTGCAAACTCCTGCTCCGCTCTCTGGCCACCTGGGCCTCCTTGCTGTCCTGTCAACATGCCAGGTCACCTCATCCAGGAGCCTCTGCCTTTGCTGTCCCCCAGACAGCCACACAGCTTCCCTCTCTTCTCCTTCGTGTCTTTGCCCCAAACTTGCGGCAAAGGCCCCATATGCCACCCCCCAATCCTGGGCTCTGGAGCCCGCTCAACTTGGTCTGCATTCATTCCTTCCTTATAGAACTCGTCACCTTCTAACAAACTATGCCGCTTACTTATTCACTGTGTTGATTTTCTGAATTCCCATTGCTGCTACTAGAATATAAGTTCCTTGAGGACAGGGGTCATCATGTCTGTTCTCTTTACTTCTCCATCCCAAGCACATAAAATAGCTCATGGCATACGGTAAGCACACATAACATCTTGAAGGCATTAAAGAATAGCCCAGAGATACAGAAATGCAACTGGAAAAGCAGCTCTATTTTGACTGGGGCACCTCACAGGAGCCACACAAAGCCCCAGGTTGACTCAGAGGAGGAGGAGAAGGATGCAGGGGTGGTCTACACACAGCCTGTTTAGAGGCTGGGATGGCGAGCTTGCAGGGCGGCTGAGCAGAGCGCTGGGGTGGGGCAAAGAATAACTATGAGTCAGCTCACGTCACTTTCTGGAAAGGCCTTGGGGTCTGATGGGAAGGATCCTACGCTCGCTCTCTCCTCCAGCCCAGTCCCGTGAACTCATCTTAGAGTCCGAAGAGAATGACTTTCAAGGATTTTAGTATTTTATGGCAATTTTGTGACTCACAGTTCTTTCAGACTGACATGGTAGGGCAAGGCAGGCTATGCACCAGGGCCTGGAGTACAGCCTGGTGATGATCAGCCAGCAAACATTTATTATGTTGAATAAACTAGCGTTTGTTAAAAATTGAAAGAATCTTTGAACATGATATTCCTTTGAAATTATATTCTGACATGGTTTATGAGCCAGATAGAAAACCATTTGCTTTACTTTAGAATTACACACTTTTTTTAGGCCAAAAAAAAAAAAAAGAAGAAGAAGTGTTTTTGTGTTACTTGATTATTGACCTTATTAACCTGGTCTGGCATCTTTGAGCCGTTATTTGAACTTTACTGGCCCTCTTGGCACTTTATGACGATAGGATATTCTAAAAATGAATCTAGCCCGGAAGGAATGAGCCATTCAGAATATTGAAAAGACTGTCACAGGGCTGTGCAAAACTGCTGGAAGAGAGGGATTCTTAGGATAATCTGAACAAAGGAGATGTTACGGGAATGGGATGTAGCCTCCCTACTTTCAAGGGTGTAACACTAAATGCTGAGTAAAAATACTGATTTACTAGTTCAGCATTTCTCCGACATGATTTTGAAGTCACAATAAAACACGCCTTTCACACTACAGCATGTTGAAGCTGAAAGTGAATCATGGTACCAGATCCGCCACTTTGCTAAAATAAACAGGATTCAGCTATCCACAGGCAGCCTCCCTCCTGCTAATGAAGTGGATTAGAATAACCCCCTGGTTTGAATATTCAGACTTCAACCACCCACCTGGCAGGTAAATGAGTGTAGGCCAGTAACCTTTGGCTCAAACTGAAGTTATCACCTTGAACATGCACATTTATAGATGCCTTCAAATATAGCGCTTTGATATCTTTACAGCCAAGTTTTCTGATTAAACTTTAAGGCAGACTTTTAACATGAGGCCCAATCTGTCCTTTGAGCTTCCACTGTTTCACTTCCATGGCGACTGGCAGATGACAGAAATAACTCCAGCAACATAGAAGTAGATCAATCACCATATTGTTTGTCCACATGTATAGAGCTCTTAATAGGGTCAAGTTGTAGGTGTATTTAATTGAAACAGTCAACATATAAAAGGAAACCTACGAAACACTCTTTCGAAATGATTAGACTTCAATTCAGTCAAGAATCTGTCCCCATTCTTACTACTGCTGCCTTAAAATGGTACAACTTCTCTAAATGTGTTGAGTTTTAGTTTTTTCATCTTTAAAATCTAAATGTTAGTACAGCCCCGTTGGGGGGATTAAATAAGAGGATGTATGTAAAACAGATTACTTCCGGGCCTCAATAAATGGTAATGATGAATTTTATAAAATTTTATAAATAAGAAAGCTTTGATTTAACCGTTAGTCCTATGTGTGAATTGAGCTTATAAGATGTTCACAAATCAAGTTGATAATTAACTGATTTTTTTCTTTTGAAACTGATAGTTCCATTTTCCATGATGCTCAGCTATGGGAAATCTGATTTTTTTTTTTTTTAATTTGACTTAATGTTTTCAACTCAAATTATAGGGGTCTTAGATATTTATGAGAAAAAGCCAAGGATGAGAATTAAATGAGTTCAAGATAAAAATAAAAGAAAGGCAGAACTTTATTGTTTTACTATCTACATGTCTTAGAAGTTCTAGAAAACTGGTAAAAGCTAAATTCATACCTTTCATAGGTTAATTTGAGTATAAAATATTCCTTATTTCTGAATATTTCTGGCTTCTTGGACCTAGAAGTGTGGACAGATAGAAGGGTAAAAAAAGGGCTGTAATCCACTTGTTTGCTTCCAAAGGATTCAAAATTACTTATATTCCACCGTGATCACTGTATCATTGTCAAAGAGAGTCAATATAGATGGGAAGATGAAAAACAGTTCTTTTCGAGAATGGGATGCTTTTGAGAGAAAAAAAAAAAAACTATACCTAGAGAAAAAAAATCCTATAGCTTCCATTTCATCTTTTAATAAAACGAAATGAGATTAAAAAATCTAATAACGTTTGCTATGCTAATAACATCACTCAGTATTTCAAACATTATATGCTCTTACGTAAGCAAACAATAAGGACTGTTTTGTATATATGATAAATGCACGTATATCGAATAATTTTTTCTAATTAATTAAACAAAACTTTTTTTTAGACATTCCCTCCTGTGTCCTAAAACATTTCTGTAAGGGAGGTAGAACAGACCAGTGCTTTGAAAGAGCAGTGATCCAGGAGCTGGGAAATAGCACAGTTCCAGGGTTAGTCTGTGTGCGTGGACCTGGACTCAGTGACTTCGAGGTCCGTCCCTTCCCAAGCACCATACACCTCCAGCTCTCCATCTAAAGTGGGTGCAACCTCTGAACCGGGTCATGCACTAGACCACCACGGGGGGGCGCGTCCATCTCAGTGGGATGTTTTATTTACCATCCCCTCTTATCCACATAACCTTGGCATCACAAGAAGGTAAAAGTTACAAAGCCACTGAGGGATCAGGGTTTTACCTGAAAAAGACAATCATGTTTTTAATATTTAGCTGGGACAATCATTTAACTTGAATAGTTGAAATGCACTGAGACTTTTCAGCTTATGCTTCATTTATGTGCATATCACCTATGAAAAGCATCTCACGGTGACCGTACGATGCCATTTTTAAAAAAAATTAGTTTATTTATTTATTTTTGGCTGCACTGGGTCTTCGTTGCTGCACACGGGCTTTCTCTAGTGGCGCTGAGCCGGGGCTACTCTTGGTTGCGGTGCGCGGGCCTCTCATTGCAGTGGCTTCTCTTGTTGTGGAGCTCGGGCTCTAGGCACGCGGGCTCAGTAGTTGTGGCTCATGGGCTCTGGAGCGCAGGCTCAGTAGTTGTGGCGCATGGGTTTAGCTGCTCTGCGGCATGTGGGATCTTCCCGGACCAGGGTTTGAACCCGTGTCCCCTGCATTGGCAGGCGGACTCTCAACCACTGCGCCACCAGGGAATGCATGATGCCATTCTAACTCGCCCTGCCTCCTCTCTGTCTGCAGACATTTCTTGGGGGCCATGTGATGGCTAGGGGCTAGTGATAAAAGATGAAAATGGCCCTGCCCTCAGGTAGCTTTTAGTTTAGTTGGAAAGACATATGGATGCATAATAACCATAAATTGGTGACAGAGATGAGTTTTGTTGTTACAGGAGCCTGGGGTAGGTAATGGGCCTGGGGAAGGGTTTCTGGCCCAGAGGCACTGCCCAATAAATGCAGAAAGGATGAAATTAAGCTCTTCAGTTTGAGGAGTGCTTTTGGGGTTGTGGGTTCTTCATTCCAGGAATGAATGCACAGAGATTAAAAGGTCTCAGGCCCTTTTATACTGAAAAGAAGTATAAAATAGCTTAAAACAAGATAGGCCTCCAATAGATTAATTCTGGAGGGTTGATTGAATATAGCCTGAACCCCAAAATTATCAAAACTGAAGTATTCAGTGGTACACACACACACACACACACATTACAACATTTACATGTTTTTGAAAAAAAATTGAGGTTGGTAGCCACTTTTTACCAAGAGCTGATTTTAACTGCAGCTAATAAATGCGTATATTGAAACTATAAGAACAAGTACGTATCTTAAAGAAATAACTAAGGGCACATTTCAAAATCAAACTTGACAAAGTGTAACTATTCCTACCCTAATCACAATTATCTTCAGTACAGTTCTGTATATGTGTTGATGCATTTATACTGTGTTCCTTTATACGATTAACCCCAAAGAATAATTTCATGCTTTTTTTTTTTTTAAGGAGAGAAAATGTATTCCAGCTGCCCTTACAAACTCAGAATGTATGTCATATTTATATCACATATCAACACGGAAATAGGAACTAGGAACACACTTGCATATTTACATAGGTAAGTATATATAAAGCAGATAGAACATGAGCAATTCACAGACATTCCTGCAGAAAATATGCTTATAATTCCGAGTTACTCTATAATCATATTGTATTATTCATTTCCTTCACTCACAGCACAGAGGGCGTCTCTCCAAAGTTGTAGAACACTCGTAAAAAAGGCAGGAGGGGACACCATAGCCATTTGACAGCCCTGCTTCCTGCCTGGCTCCTTGGAGCCCAAGGACCAACACAGCAGAGGGCCCCATCCCCGCACGTACCTGGCTGAAACTCTGGCCTGCACCTCGGGCTTGTGCGCTGCGGGCAGGGAGCTGCGACGGGGCTGTCTCACCCAGGGCCAAGGTCTGGTTGCTATGGTAGCTGGCTGGATACTGGAAGGACCCTTCAGGTTTGGAATTGAGCTGGAGTGCACTCTGGGAGAGCAGGCTGGGCCCTGCATTGAAAGTCATTTAGAGCAGTAAGTGACAGCTTCAGTGAAGCAGAAATGACATGTATTATTTATTGAAGAGTAGCCTAGAATTATCACACGCACATGATTCCAGCCATCTATGCTTTGATTTCTGAGAACTAAAATGACCGTATAATTCGACTCCAGGTCTTAAGTGGGATTTTTTTTTTTTTCTTTTGGTGGTTTAAAAGTTCTCCAAAGAGTAGATGTTTTTCAAATGATCTCATCCTGACCTACATAAAGACATTTCTTACAAGACAAATTAGTTAATCAAGCAGTTGTTTTTATATCAGACAATATTGGAAACATTTGAAATAACTGAAAGGTCTACCTTTTGATACATGTTAATTGTGTTAATATAATTATATCTCCTACTTAATTATCAGGATGCTAAAACACTCAAAACCTTCCAATCAGTAACACATTCTCTTGTATAAATAGTGATGTAATACCTCAATGCCTGAAGGGTAGACAGTATGTAAAATATTAATAGCTCTCATACAGTGTAGAATTCACCCTGATCTCACATGATCTCTGAAGGCTAGTTATCTTTGCCATCCCAGCAGTGCACAGCAGGAGAACAAGGAGGAGATACAGTGTTTAAATCGGTGCCGCTAAAGAGGCTGATACTACAAGTGATGGAGGAAGGAGTTCCTGGCCTCATTATTTAATTATACTTTGTACGAGAAAATGTGGTTTATTTTCTTACTTTCTTTTTAGATGGGATCTTTGCCACAGTTTGCCCATTTCCTTTGTAAGCAAATTTTCTTTAATCAAATTTCATACTCACTTTGGGAATGAAAAGAAGTACAGAAGAGTGTAAGTATACTACTATTTTCTACTGTGTGTGTTTGAGAGGGAACTGGGATAAGTAGAGTGAGTTGGGTGGAGGAGGGGGGACGTGGCATCACAAGTCTTCTCATGTTATCTTAACCATAGTACAAAGTCACTTCTTCTTTGAAGCAGGGTAATTATATACACATGGATTATGGTATAATCATTATCCCATCCTTAATCTGCCTCTTTGGCTATTTTAGACAATAGTATAATTTCTAATAAGTGTATGCAAACTTCAAGTTCCTTACTTGTTTCTTTCTAAGGACAGAACATGGCTTTTTATTTCAAATGAGACTGCAGATTTGACATGACGTGGGCCATTTTTTTTGCGGGAAAATAACATGTCTTCTCTTAATAAGCATAGGTTCACATAATCTTTGCCTTCAAGACCCTACGCTTCCCTCTAATTCCCTGATGGAACGTCTAAACAATGCAAAAATAGTTTTTCATCATCAGATAATGGATAATAAGTCAATTAGCTAAAACAGGTAAGACTTGGTATTTCAGAATCTATACAGTTTCTGGAAAAAAGTCAAGCAAGGAAATAAAACCATTTCCATCCAGTCCCAATTTCATCATGAAGGGCATAACAAAAGTACAGTTGTAATCCTTTTTCTTGCAATTTAGAAAACAGAGTCCCAAGAAAATAGTATATACCAGATGGTGAAGTTTGCGATAGCTTGCAAAAAATCATTTAATCCATACTAATGGTATAATAGGGCTAATCACCAGAATATAATGCATCTATGGGGAGTGTAATCAGAGTTTCATTCTGGATGCCAAGAACGTATTTTCCCCACTGCTGCTGTTGAAACTGTCAGGCATGGAGACGGGGTCAAGGGGTGGTCTCTGATGCCCAGGCCATGGGCAGGCTGAGATGTGGGAGAGCCTCTGGAAGGGAAGAGGGACCAATGATGGGGCGGAGGCAGATGGGAACTGACTGCAAAACGGAGGAGGATGAGGTAGGTACTGGGACGACAGTGATGAACTGTAGCCAAGGGCTTTCCCCCCTGGTCCCTACCCTCCTTCCTGAAGGTCACTGCTCAGTGGAGGGGAGTGAGTCACGGCAGAATAAGAGAGGGCCTTTAAGGTCAGTGGTCAGCATTCTACCTACCAATGGGCAGCTTCCCACTGAGACTTCTTTGGCTATTTCTTTCAGGACAGTCCACCCTGACGCAATGGTTTGCACTGGCCATGTCCCCTCCTCCACGATAATGCATCTCCAGGGCAATGAAAGTTGAAACAGATACAAAAGCGCAAAGACTTTTGGAGATGCCAATAAAATGGAAAAAAATCTTTAGTGTCATATAAATAATTTAACAATCTATAAAGCAAAAACATTGCATGTCCTGGTTATTTGCCTTTTTAAAGAGATGATGTGACTTTGCTCTGATGAACTTGCATATGTAGCTAGCAAGTCAAACAAACTTGTCAGTTCTGAATAGATCGATAAAATAGTCTCTAGAAACTTACAAATGCTCTCCAGGCAGGATCTAAAGGTGGCACTGGAGAGTCCCATTTTTGGTTTTTTTTTTTAACATCTTTATTGGAGTATAATTGCTTTACAATGCTGTGTTAGTTTCTGATTTGTAACAAAGTGAATCAGCTATACATATACATATATCCCCATATCTCCTCCCTCTTGCATTTCCCTTGCACTCTCCCTAACCCACCCCTCTAGGTGGACACAAAGCACCGAGCTGATATCCCTGTGCTATGCAGCTGCTTCCCACTAGCTATCTATTTTACACTTGGTAGTGTATATATGTCCATGCTACTCTCTCACTTCATCGCAGCTTACCCTTCCCCCTCCCCGTATCCTCAACTCCATTCTTTATGTCTGCGTCTTTATTCCTGTCCTGCCCCTAGGTTTTTCAGAACCATTTTTTTTTTTTTAGATTCCATATATATGTGTTAGCATACGGTATTTGTTTTTCTCTTTCTGACTTACTTCACTCTGTATGACAGACTCTAGGTCCATCCACCTCACTACAAATAGTCCCATTTTGAAGCAATTTCAATCAAAAATATGATTTATGTGCTCCTGAAATATGCATCATGAAATAATCAAATCTCTGCATCTTTTATAGAATCAGTCGTGTATTTGATTAATACTCCATGAAAACAAACCAAGATTCTCTGTCTCATTACTTTGTTCACACATGTCAAGCACGGAACCAAGATGTACTTTGACAAAGGTAATTGCGACAATAAGCAATATATCATAATATTACAACCCTGACATAGCACCTGGCAAGGACAAAGCAGGCAGGACAATAGCCAAAACACCACATGCATTTTAGAATGATTTTCCCATTGCTTACTAGGTTTCAAATGAATGGCATTTATTCACTCCAATTTTAGAGAGCACAGATATACGAGAATATGAAAAAGGTTAAAATTATAGGACAATTCTTAATTACTTTATAATAAAAGTAAAACTTACATGTAACTAACTCTTGATTAGCTTTGCTAACATTACTGTGCCTTGGGGTAGAAAATACAATTTTCCAGAGATTTCAAAAACATTTAGAGTTTTGGGCTTTAAATGATGATTTTTTTTTTTCTCAAGAACTTAGGACTTTCCATCAAGTCTTGTTTGGGCTAGAGGTAAAATTAGGCTGTATTCCTGAGGACATGAAGTATATCCACCACTGGGGGATGGGGACAATGTAAGAGGATTTCTTGGGATGCTCGGTGGGGACAGGAAGAGACTGGGATTTAAAATTCCACCCAGGGAAATGGAATGTTGCCTTTAGTGTAAGTAATTGCTCCAGAAGAAACTTCAACTATGAGTAACAGTTGATCACCATGTCCTATTAGGTCACCAAAAGCAGAGGCCACCCTCTCGCATGTATGCTTCCAGGACATTGACCTAAGAGGTCACAGGTGACTGCTTTGACCTTTCTGGACCTTCTCCATCTCGGGACAGTCCTCAAAGCTAAGCCCAGGAGTCCTATTCAAAATATCTCAGCCCTGGGGGCTAGGAAGGAGAGGGGAAACTGTTTACTGATGAATTGATAAAAGTCAAAAGAATATGTGCCCCTGATCTGCTCAAGACACACTAGTTCAGGGACTTCCCTGGTGGTCCAGTGGTTAAGGACTCCACGCTTCCAAGGCAGGGGGCATTGGTTCGATCCCTCGTCAGGGAATTAAGATCCCACACTCTACATGGTGTGGACAAAAAAAAAAAAAAAAAAAGACACACTAGTTCCAAATGGACAGAGGGGAGAAATTCCAAGGGAACTACAGAGTTGAGGGACATGGGACCCACCACTGATCCTTGGAGAGCATCTTAGTGTCATACCAATATCTTAATATGTCTTCAAATATTAGCATATGAATTGACTAAAGACCACCTAGCAACCCGTGAAAAAAAATGCCTTTGTATCTTTGTCATTATTCTGAGAAGTGTAAACAGGAGTGTGGAGAGGTTAAGCGGTCAGCCAGTGTCGTACACTTCGTAAAATGAAGATGAGACCCTATTCTTGTCTTCCACCTTCAGCTCTGGGAGTTGTGGTTGGTTAACATCAAAGCATATTGAAGTCATATACACACATCAACATTTTAAGGTTGAAAAATCCTTTCATCAGTTTATTTGCGGGAGAGATCTTCATGCCTCAGATTGTGGTACTGTTTCCCCAAAAAACCTCTCCTTAGAGATTCCAGGTGTTGGCTGGAGGAAGTCTGCTGTCCTCCAGGAGTGGGGCAGAAGTCAACCTCAGCAGATGGAAAGGCTGAAGTGTTCATTTCTCATATAAAAATTCAAACTCACTTATAGGTTGTATTAACATACACTAAAACATATAGTCAGTTTCTCCTTAAATTAACTAGATAGTTTAGAGTTTTCCTGATTATGTGCATTCATTATCTTTACAAGGATTTAAAAAAGACTTCATTTGGAATTGCTTATTCTTGTCTGCTTTAGCTAAATATTGGTCCCAGAAAACTGTAAACCTTAATTAAATTACATACTTTGCAATAACAAAGAAAAGGTCAGAGGTCTACAAAGTGGCATTCCCAAGTCATTATTTGGGTCACAATCATGCCGGTTGGAGCAGGTGTGTGTTGGAAAAAAATCCAGGACTGGAACTCAGCAGACCTGGTGGACTCTAGTCCATTTCCACGTTTATGAAAGCATAGATGATGATGAGGAGGAGGAGGAAGAAGAAGAAGATGATGAAGATGAGGATGAAGAAGAAGAAGAAGAAGATGATGATGATGATGAAAATGATGATGAGGATATCAATACCAGCTCACCTTTCCTGAGTGCTAAGTTCCAGGAACTGTGCTGAGCAGTTTACATCTATTAACCCCTGGAATCTTAACAAGATCCCAATAAACGTGCCGTTATCCCCCTTTATGACGACAGAGCTGAAGGTCCCAATGACTGAGACCACACACACAGACGCCTGGTGCAAGCAAGGCAGTCTGGCTTCAGAGTGTGTGTTCTTTCCACGCTTCATTATTCGTTCTCTAAAATTTTAATATCTACAAATTTGAGTACCTAATGAGATAATGGATGTGAAAGTGCTTGGAAAAATATAAACTGCTACACAAATGTCGGTTATTAGTATTATTATCTAATTATCTAATTACTGAGCCACATGATCTGAGAATAAAACCCTGATTGGAATTTGTCCTGAAAACCTTATTATAGTACTGTCCCATATATCAGTGTTTTCTTTCAACAGCCTGTGAGCTTTCATTCTGCAAAGGAGACATACAAGGCATAGATCATTAAAATGGCTTGCAATTAAAACCAAACCAAATAAAACCTAGTGTCAGAGCCAAGAGATGGGGAAGAGAAAGTTCTCTCTTAGCCTGAAATTCCCGTCTTTATCAACCTCAAAACATTCTCAAACTTCAATGCTGTTTAAATGTCACCTCCTCCATGCAGCCTGCCCTGATGCCTGATTGCCCTGGGGAAATTAACCCTACCCCCCCCCCCCCATCATGTTACCTTATCACTCTGCACAGACCAGACTCTGAGGAATTTCAACAGAGACATGTGTACAGTATTACACAGAAGGAGAGTAATAGGATAAAAACAGGGAGTCTGAACATTTATGTGAAGGCAGCAGGACTCTGGGATTAGATACTTGGAGACACTAGAGGCCAGGGATTTCCTGGAGGTGCAGAAAAAGGAAACCGGTAATAATGGAGGAAACCTGAACTGCGGTAGTGGCCACGGTAGGAAGGAAGAGACAGTGCACATTTAAGAGGCAATCTTTTTAAAAAGCTCATCGGTACTTGGGGACTAAGTAGACAGGAAGGGAAGGACAGCCGAAAGGACTGGACACTCTTCAGCTGATCTCTAGCAGGATCTCACTGACACTGCAGTGGGTGCTGGGGAGATTCCCACAGTGCAAAGTAAGTCCTTCTAGAAAGCCGAGCAGACAAGACAGCACTCTTAGGGTCAGGTGCACACCTTCTGTTTCTACAAGTTTTAAGGTGATTTATTGGCAGTTGCTAATTCTGGTCTGCTTCAGTTGAACATCTGTCCCAGAACTCAACAAATACTCACTAAAGGAGTATGAAAAAAGCAAAAACTCCCCTCACATGTCATTCCAAGGGAAGGATTAGCAAGAGACATATGTTGGGGACCCCGTGTTTTGGGGAAGGACAGGCTTAATCTTAAAATTACAGAGTTGTTGGAGATGGTGGGAGTTCACATAGTTAGAAAGGGAGTCTGGGCTTGATTTTAATACTGGCTCTAACAGACCTGACTCTCTTTCTAGATCTTAAAAAATTTCCAAGATCAAAGTTTGGTTATATGTTAGTGAAATTTTAGGACAGAGATGTAATTATCCAAGTCATCAGTGGTGGCAGCTGAAGCCACAAGAACAAGACAAGGTCTCTAAGTGGTAACTAAGATATCAATTTAATTCTGAGGGATTATTTTACCATCAAAAGAGTTATTGACAAGAATGCACTGAAATAAACAGCTATGAGATCTAGGCAATGTCTCGCATAGGCGCTCAATGAATGTTTTGTTAGGTTGTTAATTCAGGATAATCAGGAATAATAAACACACAAGTTGAGACAGACAAATTCAGGACTGAATAACTGACAAAGGCAGCTTTGTTTAGATTTCCGTTTGTCAGGAAGTTTAGAAACATTCTTTACTTACTCTTAGGTTAAACTGACTCTTTCAAAATAATATAAAATCTTATCTTTACGTAGACCATGAAAAATAAAGCCAATAAGATTCACACACATCGATAACCGTCAGAGAATTTGCGTTCATTTCCACCCTCTTGTTATCCAATCTTTGTGGAAGGCTAAGAATAATTTGAAGGTTAAGTATTATTTTATTTTAAATGAGAATAAATTCTTAGAGCAGCAACACATAAAAAGAAAGGGGAAATCTTTTAGTGGAAAATGTTGAGTAAGAAGAAAGGAAATAGTGGAAATTATATATATATACGTGTGTATATATATATATATACACACACACACACACACACAAAAGGGCTATTATAAATTCCAAAATCAATGAGAAAAATTGTCAATTATTTGTAAGGTGATTGAACTGATTTAAATCAAGCTTAAAGCATTTTAGTCATATCTAACTACAAGTTAACTCTACAGCGTAAAAGTACTGACTTTTGCTTAAGTTGCACCATTAATCGGTTTCATTCATAGCAGCAGTTTCTTCTTTATGGGCTCTGGATGAACTTGCCAATTTACAAACCCACTTGGAATAAGAGGTAGTTAGTAGTGATAAACTAGTTGTTTTCTCCTGATCTTCACTAGTAACTTGAAAAGATCATAGGTAGGAGTTTCACTAACCTAAAATCTACCATCCCTAAAATTAACTGAGGGCAAAAGCTCGAGCGGCCCGTTTATGTAAGAAAGCTCAGGGCTGATGTGGTTGTTCCGTAGGCAGATGTGTTCTTAAACTTGATTTCTAAGTCTCCTTCTTCAGAATATCAGTTTCATCTCATCAGCTCCTTTCAGTGTATAATGCTTTAGTAAAAGTGAGAACTTTAATGGTCCCAAGAATACGGAAGTACTCATTTAGTTTTGTTATTTTTTTTTAATTAATTAATTTATTTATTTATTTTTGGTTGTGGGGTCTTCGTTTCTGTGCGCGGGCTTTCTCTAGTTGCGGCGAGTGGGGGCCACTCTTCATCGCTGTGCGCAGGCCTCTCACTATCGTGGCCTCTCTTGCCTGGAGCACGGGCTCCAGACGCACAGGCTCAGTAGTTGTGGCTCACGGGCCTAGTTGCTCCGCGGCATGTGAGATCTTCCTAGACCAGGGCTCCAACCCCTCTCCCCTGCATTGGCAGGCAGATTCTCAACCACTGCGCCACCAGGGAAGCCCACTCATTTAGTTTTTAAACTGATTTAAATTCAGTCAATGCTACTGGCCTAACTAGTCTGCTTTTTCAAGTTTGACTACTTTATGTGAAATAACCAAAGATGGGTAAAGCTTTCACACTAAATACAATAACTCAGTTTCTTTACATCTGTATACAATGGAGGGAAATGAGCAAAATGACATTTATCATAAAAAATAAACTTCAAATATAAAACTTTGGTTTACAATGTACAGCTCAAGAATTTTATTGCGCATGGGATTTTTACATAATGTTCTAATCATAGAATGGTATTTTTATAGCTTGCTCTAGTCCCCAACTATTTCCTTGAACAGTTTTGTCTTTGGATTATTTACCATTTAAAAAAATTAATGTAGCACAAAATGAGGAAAAGCATTACATATATTTCTTTATAAATTAACCGTCTAAAGATAATAGATTCATATTTCTCACTATCAATAACTGAAAAGAAATAGAAAACTAATACAAATCAGTTTAGGAGAAAACAAAATTTAAAAGCTAAATTCTGAAAACATTACAATGTATTTATGGAATTACACTAGCTTAAAGAACCAGTTTTTGATTTGCCGCAAATCACAGACTTTTCCCTAGATGCCTGCATGGTTTGCTCACACATTTATTCAGATCCCTGATCAAGTATCTTCTCACAGAGGATGACTTCCTGGCCCTTTGATCATTCTCTCAAAACTAGAGTGGTTTTGGGACTTCCCTGGCGGTCCAGTGGTTAAGATGGCGCTTCCACTGCAGGGGGTACGGGTTCAATGCCCGGTCGGGGAACTAAGACCCCACATGCCCCAAAGAGCTTTTATTTACCATATGAGTGACATAGGATACTATTTACGATACTAAAACTGGGAAGCGTTTAAAAGAGAAGGCTGCGTGCATCACACACTTTCCATGAGCCGTCAGGGCGATGATGCTTTCAAGTGCCACGTAGCACCCGGGAAGCTTCACTGAACACTCATCATGTGTGACTCTCAGTCTTTTTTTGTTGTTGTTTAATTTACTTTATTGAAGTATAGTTGATTTACAATGTTGTGTTAATTTCTGCTGTACAGCAAAGTGATTCATTTATACATATATACACATTCTTTTTCATATTCTTTCCCATTATGGTTTATCACAGGATACTGAATACAGGTCCCTGTGCTATACAGTAGGACCCTGTTGTTTATCCACCCTATATATAGTAGTTTGCATCTGCTAACCCCAAACTCCCAAGCCATCCCTCTCCCACCGCACCCCCCCCCCCAACCCGCCCTTGGCAACCACAAGTCTGTTCTCTATGTGACTCTCGTTCTCACTCTCTCTCTCATTGTGTGAGAATGAGCATGGAAAGGCAAAGAGCATCATGGGATTACTGTGAAAATGGGTGCCTTTGCAGCCCCCCTTGAAAGGTCCTCAAGGACCCCCAGGAATCCCAAGTGCACTCTGGGAAACACTGCCCTACTCTACCCCGCACTGGCTTTGTCATTGCTGGAGGCAACTACCTACCTACCTGACTTTACAGTATTTAGAGTGCTTGATTTCAGCCTTTTTTGCCTAGAATGTAAATGCCACAAGGGCAGAGATTCTCTGTGCTACTGTTAATAAGTGCTTAATACAGACGTTTAAAAAAAGAATGTAACACCTACCTGTGTCTATAGTGATACAATAAAAAGCCAGTATGTTAAGATTTGATTTTATCAGTTGCTGTTGAAGTGACTTATTGTTTGATCAGTGGCAGTTTTAATGTTTTAACTTCTGGGGGAATCCTATATGACATCTCCATAAGGTATTACCAGGAGACCCCTCCCTCCACTGCGCCCTGGGGAAAAGTCTGCTTAATCTGACTTTCTCACCAGAGCTTTCTGCGTCTTTACTTTTCCTCGCTTCCACCAGCTTTCATCTGACCCTCATATTTGTGTGTTGGGCACCTAGAGTGCCTTGACAATTTCAAAACCCAATTATATTTTCATTAAAAATTTCCCCAGGCTCTAAACTCTGTGCTTGATTCCAGGAGACCCGGATAACACAGATAAGAATAATGTTTTTAGTGAGAAATTTGCATTGTTTTCTCTTGCTTAGGGAATGGATAAGGACCACTTGGTATTTTACGTCTTTGCACATCAGTGGTGGAAGCTGAAGCCACAAGAACAAGACAAGGTCTCAATTCCGAGGTCTGCCTCTGAGCTGGTGACCTCTTTGGAGAAGGTATAGCATGCTTCTTAAATGTCTATGTGAAAGAAGGAAATTTAAGAGAAAGAAGTGAACATTAGCTGAAAAACAGGTGGAGAGACAATCTGGAGGGAAAGATAATGATAGCTCCCTGGAGGATATCGCTACAGCCTGTGTGCTACCTGGGTGATTTCCCTCACCTTTTGCTCACACCTTCCACTGCTAACTTCCCATTGGCTCTATAATGCCAAAGGCAGTGGAGGAGGTGGGTGTGAGAGAATTTGGAAAGGAAACAAAAGGACACATGTAGCATCAGACAACTTTAGGCTTGAACCATGACAAACTTCTGCAGAGGAGACTCTTGTGTTTGTATTTCAAAAATTTGGACCAAAGGGCATATGATGAAGTAATTTCACAAGAAATGAACAATTCAAGGATGTACTCAACTAACTTGAATAAATGCATGTCCAGGAAAGGACTTGGGGTCTCCAGAGCCCAGGTGACAGTCGACAACCACTGGTAGAGTGAGGGGAACAGTAGGACTTGAATCCAGGTCTTATGGTTCCAAGGGCGGGATGGGCTACCTTGAACCCCTACCCAGAGGCTTTCCACCCCATCGGGTCTAACTGAGGACCTAGTTTCCACCATAACAGCTTATCAATATTGTGAGCCACATTATGTATATATCTATTATTTTGATTATTCTAATTACTATAAAAATCTTATACTCTTAAACCACTTCTGAATCCTTTGTTGCCATGCTTACCAGGAGTTATGAAAATATTCACTTCACAAGGATGTCTCTTACCTTTGTTATTATTACATAAGAATATATGGGATAATATTTTATAGCATTTTAATAACCTGATCTCTCAACAATTTTCTCACCGCATAGAATTAAGTATATTCACAGTAATTAAATGAAAATGACAGACTGTAAATCAAGAGTAAGTAATATATTCCAGTCTGTCAAACTACATATGATTATTCTATTTGGATTTTACCTGCTCAGAATGGTAACTTACATGATTGATTCTTGATTTCTTGAATATATTCTGATTTGAGAACTCAATAAGATAACACTCCTTTCTTTGCCATAATACTCAGAATATCTTAAGTTCCTAAGATTTCCTTCCTACTGAATGCTGGGATTTTCTAGGATATGGTGGAATTTCAATTTGTCCAGCTGCTATAGAAAAATAATTGCTATTTCAAAATATAATAATTAAACAAATTAACAATCTCTATAAACATATAGGCCCTTTTCCCCCAAGTTGTCCATTCTCTTTCTGATTTCGACTGACAAATACTTTCACTAATTTTTGGCTGAGATATAATGACCCTTATTTCTGAGTTTGTATCGCCAAGGATGCATGGAATAAATATGGCACTTGGTCCATGGCAGTTTAGGTCAAACTGTATATTATATGAGAAGCTAATGGCCCTGAGCTTCTGTCAATAACTTTTTTTTCCCAGTAAAGCAGCAGCAATTCTGGTGACTCGGTGACACGTATTTATTAGAACTGAAATTACACAGCTGGCAGTCACAAAATAGTGGTGAGGTGGCAGAGGTTGTACACATGATTTACATACTGTTTACGATAGCACTTTGTAAAAAATGCAAAGTGTTGGACAACACTGATAACTGTAGGACACTACAGTCTGTATACTAGAGCAGTTATTGCTTGCCTTAGGGTCAAGAAGATGGGTTTACTAAGATTCAAATTTTATTTTAAACAGATCTTGGAAAGAAGAAAAACAAAAGCTTTTAAACAACAAACTACATACTATGTGCTTAGGGGCTGAGACTGGTTGCCACTGTAGTAATGTTTCAAGCTGGTTTTAGACTGTATTTCGTGTTGTTTTAGTCTCTTTCGGGTTAGGACTCAGACACTGGCTCTCAAGGGCAGCGCGCCAGGTCCAATTTAGCATCAGCTCTTTCATGTCTGTTCTAGCTAATGAGTCCATTGATTGAATCATCACACAAACAAGGGATGAGCAGAATCTCATGGGCTTGTGCTAATTATATGAAACATGTCAAAGAGCCATTACATATTATATGTGTTGTGTTTATAGAAATATAAACACGTATATTGTTCTAGTGTTGAGTAGAAGGTTGTGCTGGTTATTCTCTTTGCTGCACATATTCATTCTCTACCCTTCTCCCCACAGAGACTGTATCACAAGGGTCACTTGGCATGTGGTTTACGACTGGACTTGGCCAGTGAGAGGCACGAGGAGGGCATCAGAGGTTAGAGGAGAGAGAGGCCAAGATATTTATTTCTCTGCTCCCGCCAGCCTCGCCTCTTGACCCTGCTGGCACTAGTCCCTCGATTTTTCCTTCGGGACTAAGGGTGGCAAGGGTTTCCATCAGTTGCTACCCCCTGAGTACCTCTGCAGGCATTGATTGCTCCCTGAATCTTGCTCACTTCTTTGTAAATCGCTCCCTAATTAAATTCTCTTCAGTTAAACTTTTTTTGAGTAGACTCTTATTTCCCATCTGGACCCTGATGCAAATACAAACAGCAATTAGGATTTTTATTTTATGATAGTCTAAGTACTTAAAATTAGCAATAATTGATCCCCCAAATGATAGCTGTCTACTCAATATTTTTAAATTAACTTCCTAAACTTTATTCAATTCGTTCAGTCTCAAACTGACTCTGAAAATGTTAAGAACAAACATTTCATAAGAACACGAATATTCCACATTTCACTGTGGTTCAGATCTTCTGGTATAAAATTTTCAAGTGGCACTTTCATCACCTGTGTTTTTTGTCTGTTCGTTTTTTTCTTTTGCTTTGTTTCTTTTCCTATCTTCAAACAAGGAAGCAGGGCCTTCCAAAAAGAATAATTAACTGAAATCCTAGGAGTCTTCAAAAAGATAATTCACTACCTAATAACATAAACTAAGTAATATTTCTGAAAACCAAATAATTCAGCAGTTAGCAAATATATTTCAAAAAAAATCTTACTGGAGTATTTAAATTTCCCAAAATAAAGATACATCTTTTGTAGATAGTGTTTGAAAACATTCTGCAGAAATACGAAAGTGAACACTGAAAGTTCTTTCTACTTCTCCTGGGTGTAGCAGAGTGCCTCAATTCAGAAATTCAGGACTATTAGTTGACTTAAAGTTTTTTTTTAAAGTTCATATACTTATCCTTTCTATTATTTTATTTATTTATCTCTTTTAGTATTCATTTATTTATTTCTTCTACTCTTTTTTATATTACTTTGTCTCTGCATTGCTTCTAGTATTTCCATCTTCCTAGCTTCTTTTGGTTTATTTAACTCTTTTTAAGGTGTCCCAATAATGAATACACATCTCTTTACTTTGTCTTTTATTTTTAATAATAAAATTATGATTTCCTCTGAGTGCAGTTTTTTACCATACACTTATGTTTTCATTATAAAATGTTGCTATTCTATTTGCTTTGTAAATAGTACGTAATTTTCTTTTTGCTTCCATTTTGATTCACAGTAGCCAAAAGTATGTCTCTTAATTTTAATGTGATTATATGTTTGCTTAGCATTTTATTATTTACTTTTAATTTTACTGAATTATCATCAAAGAATGTGGCCTTTCTACGCTTTTTAATTTTTAGGATTGTCTTTTCAGTCCATCAGCTGATCAATTTTTATAAATTTTCCTTGGACATATATAACAAGTGTTTATTATTATTCAAAAAAAATTTTAAATTTATTTAATGCATTGATTTGTTAATTATTTATTCCAACTTTCTGTGGCTTTTTCTTTTAGTATTCAGTCTGATTCTGAGAAATGTTCACAATATTTTTCATCACCTTTTTTCATTTTTAATAATTTTTAATATTCAGATGCTATTTTGTATGGCACATACATATTCACCAGATTTTACCACATAATTATAAGTTATTTTCACTGTATAATTCCTTTTTGACCCTGCTTAGTGCCTCTGCATTAAATTCCACTTCACCTCACATTATTCTTCCCAATCCCACTCCTTGTGTTCATTGCATTTGCTGTCACTACTTTGTCAATTCCTTTAATTTCAACATTTATTTCATTAATATAAGTGTGTATATTAAACATAACATCACTATTTTATTTTCGTTTACTGCAAATTTGAATTTTCATTCTTTTCAGAGAATTCAGTCCTTACATATAGTGCTAGATTGATATACTTGATTTATCACTTCTATTTTAATTTGCTTCATAAGTTACTCTTTTCTTCCTTCTTTTTTCTGTACTTTCTATGAAAAAAAGGTTATCCCCCTCCTAAAATCATAATAAAATATATTTCTCTATTATTCTATAAAAAATAAGATAGCCAATATCATCCTCCCCAGACACATTATTTTATCTCTGCTTTCCTTACTCTATAATAAAATGAGTACATGTGCCTCAAATATTAATTAAATATAGTTCTAACTACAACTACCCCTACAAAAGAAATATATTTATAGACTTTGAGAAAAAAGAGGTAACAATCTTACATTTTAAAATATAAAACACAGAGAACAAGTATAATACAAATCATGCACCTTACTTTAGGAGTTTTATTAAGGGGATGCATATGGTTAAAATAAATCTGGATATTCAAGATAATGTTACCCTAAGAGTCATGGTATTATAAAGATCATAGAGAAATGAACTAATATATAAATTAAATGGTTTTGAGATCACTATGCTATCTTACTCTTATTATCTTTCTTTTATATAGCAAAACTTGATGGGTATTCAAGGAAATTTTATTTTTTTAAATTAAGGAATAAAATGCTCCACTGATTTCTCATGTAGAAATTATCAGGGTAATGTACATTTTAATGATTTAATTTTTAGCTTTTTGTGGGATTTTATTAAAATAGGTCAAGAGAATTTTATAATTTATTAAAATGAGGCTCATTTCAATTCATAGAACTTTAATTTCAAAGCCTCAGCTACTCTGGTTGAAAAATATATAATTAAGTAAAAGAAAGAAATCTTTAAATATTCTATTGAGATTAATATAGCTATGCAAGATAGCTAAACATAGAAGTAGAAGGAGTTATTGCATAGTACTATAGCATGGTACTAAATAGTACTGCATATATTACATCATTTTTTTCTATTTTGTTATATAATTGCTCTACCATTTAACATCTCTACCAACAATAATCTGTATGAGTAAAGCATTGATAGTTAACTTTAAAGCAGACACTGTGTTGATTAAACAACTAAATGATGAGTTCATAGAGTGTGCTACTCTAGATGCCAAAAAGAATATCAGACAATTGGTGAGAATCACCAATATGTCAATAATTGGTGAGAAATCTAGATGATAATTACTGACTTAAGAGAGTTTCTAATCAAATGTGAATTAGTGTGGAGTAATGTCGGAAGGAAGTAGGTGAGAGAGGAGTGAAATGGATAAAACAAGTATAAACACACCTTGAAGTCCTATTAGACATGACTCATGATATTAATTAGAATAATATTATAATATTAATGACATAATGCTCTTATATTTTAATTGTCTTCAAGCTTAACTGTCATTTGACTTACTTTCACTTGTTGAATAGTCTTGTGGGTCAAGTATTCCTGATTCCTGCAGTGATCTAATACAGGAGTCCACCAATTCAAGACCTGTTGTGAGCTCATCTTCGATATCTTTTTGACCATCTGAAATATAATATTTTAAAGACATGAACAAATACATGGTAATGTCAATATTAAAGCTTAAGACTATCATTTAGTAATCAAAAATACCCTAACCAAAGATATTATTTTTGAAATTCTCATTAGATATCACATTGTAACCCTTGGTCAACCACCATTAAAAACCAAGGCCAGCCAAGTCTATGTATCCATGAAGAACATAAAGTTCCTAGGGAACTGGGAGAACTTAACTCCCACGAAATCTTGAGCTATCAGAACAACTTCATCTAATTTTAGTGTCATGTGTTGTCATATTCATTTTCATAAGTCTCTTCCTAAAGTTCACAAGAAAATTAATCAATAGAGATATATGTAGCAGTAAGTATAAATGTTCATCAGGAAGCTGTACTTTCAATCTAAATGTCCATCAACAGAAGAATGGATAAAGAAGATGTGGTGTGTATATATATCCAATGGAATATTACTCAGCCATAAAAAAGAGTGAAATAATGCCATTTGCAGCAACATGGATGGACCTAGAGATGATCATACTAAGTGAAGTAAGTCAAAGAGAGAAAGGCAAATACTATATGATATCACTTGTGTGTGGAACCTAAAATATGATACAAATGAATTTATTTGCAAAATAGAAAACAGACTCACAGACATAGAAAACAAACTCATGGTTACCAAAGGGGAAAGGGGGTAGGGGATGGATGAATTAGGAGTCTGGAATTAGCAGATACAAACTACTTTATGTAAAATAGATAAACAACAAGGACCTACTGTATAGCACAGGGAAATATATCGAATATCTTGTAATAAACCATAATGGAAAGGAATATGAAAAAGAATACATACATATATATATATATATATATATATATATATATATATATATATATGTATATCTGAATCACTTTGCTGTACACCAGGAACTAACACAAAACTGTAAATCAACTATACTTCAATAAAAAAAAGAAGCTGTACTTTACCTTGTGATTGCCAGTGAAACTGCTCTTCTGCTGAACTATAAAAGAGAGAATACATAGGTATAATGAATCGGTTAGAAACAAAAGAACTCTAGACTATAAGACACAAAGGCACATGAGGGTAGTAATGGTGGCTCCATGGAACTCCCTTTAATTTCTGACTGAGAAAAGGGATCCCATTTTGACACGATCTTAACTTTAATATATTTGATGTATACCTCTTCTGAATCACAGGTATTAGCATGTTATAAATGGACATCATTCAGTAATTTTCAGAAGAACAGCTCATTTTTTACAAATCCCAACATATCATACTTATTCCTTACAATAATTTCTACATACATGCAGTTCTATTCAACTTTAGTCATTTTAAAATACAAATCTGAATAGTTTCATGTAGACTTTGTAAGGTATTCTAATAAAGAAATAACTTTCTCCATTTTCATTATAAAGAGATAAAATAAATCTATACCTTCTTCTAGACATATCATATAAGGAGTTCTTTTCAGCTGTTTATTATATTTTAAATTAAGTAATATAAAACTTATAACACTTTACACCAATTGAATATACAGTTCCCAAATTCTCACTTTATAAGTACATCTTATAAAATGACCCAGGTAGAAAGGGTTGCTCATCTAAATGATATGCCAAAGATACTGTGCAGATTGTAACGATGTAGGCATATAAATTTATTCTGAATGATTTATTAAAATATATAAATAAATTTAAAATTTCTAAATATGAACAGCTCTTTCATTATATATGCAAATAGTTCCAGCATACCCTTTTTTAATATGTCAATAATTTGTGAGAAATCTAGATGCCAATTACTCACAGGTATCATTTTGAGAATGACTTTCTACCCTTATTTCACTAGATCTTTTACTCTGATCAAGCAGCTTCTATGAATAGCTCATCAGTTTCACAACAGCAAGTAGGTTTTAGAACTTTAATCTGTACCTTAGAGATGGCTTCTGAATACATTTGCTGGGGGAAAAGGAAATTCTGGTATAAATCAGCATTCAGAATAGCCATGATTGATATACATGAATATAAGAGTAGTCCCTTAAGAGACATATGACTTTTTTAAGCTATCTTTCTCCTCAGCCAATCCATTTTAGCAAAGTGGAAAATGGTTTTGCAATGATGAGAGCTATAGACAATTGATACATGAAATGATAATATTACAAATTCAGTCCAATGCAACTTCTTGCTTCAAAAAGATGTAGCATGATAGAGTAGTAACGTCTAACTGCAAAGTTTAACACTTAAAAACAGAAATGTAATCCTATAATTAATATTTTAAAAATTACAAAGCATGTTCACTTAGTAAGTGGCATTTAATATAGGGGTGGAAAATGCTTTCATAATTGTAGTGAGTTGAATGGTGCCCTTCCCCCACAAAAGATATGTCCACACCAAATCCCTAGAAATTGTGAATGGTTACTTATTGGAAAAGGGTTTTTACAGATGTAATTAAGTTAAAGATCTTCAGATAAGATCATCCTAAATCCAATGACAAGTGTCCTTAAAAAAGATCCTTAGAGGAGAAAGATGCAGAGGAGAAGGTCAGAGGCAGAGGCAGAGACTGGATTTATGCATCTATAAGCCAAGGAATATCTGGAGCCAGCAGAACCTGGAAGAGTTAAGAAAAACTCCTCCCCTTTAGCCTTCCTAGGGGACATAGCCCTGTCAACAGAACTTGATTTTGAACTTCTGGACTCCCAAACTGTGAGATAATAAATGTCTTTTATTTTAAGCCACTCAGTTGTAGTAATTTGTTATGGCAGCCCAAGGAAGCCCATACAGTTATTTTTCTGATACAATAAAAATGTTCTCATGCTATATCCTTCAAGATTTACTACTATCTCTATGTTACTACATTCCTTTTACCAGTTCAGTCCTTTGCTGAGTACTTACTGTATACCAAGGCTCTGCTAATTCACAACAATCACTAACATCTTTTGGTAGATGGGGAATAACTGGCTTATTGATGTTAAATAACTTGACCACACACATCATAAGGAACTCAGCAGGGATTTAAACTAATCTGTCCAACCCCAAAAGTCATAGAACAGAGCTGGAGTAATCACTCTCCCTGTCTTCAGACTATACTACAAAGCTCTAGTAATCAAAAGAGTATGGTACTGGCACAAAAACAGACACATTGATCAATGGAATAGAATAAAGAGTCCAGAAATAAACCCACACACTTATGGTCAATTAATCTATGACAAAGGAGGCAAGAATATACAATGGAGAGAAGATAGCCTCTTCAGTAAGTGGTGCTGGAAAAACTGGACAGCTACATGTAAAAGAATGAAATTAGAACATTCTCTATCAGCATATACAAAGATAAACTCAAACTGGATTAAGACCAGATACTATAAAACTCATAGAGAAAAACGTAGGCAGAACACTCTTTGACATAAATCTCAGCAATATTTTTTTATTGGATCCATATCCTAAAGCAAAGGAAAAAAAAGTAAAAATAAACTAATGGGACCTCATTAAACTTAAAAGCTTTTCCACAGCAAAGGAAACCATCGACAAAATGACAACACAACCTACTGAATGGGAGAAGGTATTTGCAAATGATATGACCAAAAAGGGCTTAATTCCAAAATATACAAATAGCTCATACTACTCGATATCAAAAAAATAAACAACCCAATTAAAAAATGGGCAGAAGAACTGAATAGACATTTTTTTCAAAGAGGAAATGCAGATGGCCACCAGGCATATGAAAAGATGCTCAATATTGCTAGTCATCAGGGAAATGCAAATCAAAACCGCAATGAGATATCACCTCACACCTGTCAGAATGGCTTTCATCAAAAAGAACACTAATAACAGATGTTGGCAAGGATGTGGAATAAAGGGAACCCTTGTACACTGTTGGTGGGAATGTAAATTGCTGCAGTCACTGTGGAAAACAGTATGGAGGTTTCTCAAAAAACTAAAAACAGAACTACATATGACCCAGCAATTCCACTCCTGGGTATATATCCAAAAAACACCCTACTATTTTGAAAAGATAGTGCACTCCAATGTTCATAGCAGCACTGTTTACAATTGCCAAGCTATGGAAGCAACTGAGGTGTCCATCAACAGATGAATGGATAAAGAAGATGTGATATATAATGGAATACTACTCAGCAATACAAAAGAAGGAAATTTTGCCATTTGCAGCAACATGGATGGACTTAGAGGACATTATGCTAAATGAAATAAGTCAGACAGAGAAAGACAAATACTGTATAATATCACTTATAGGTGGAATTAAAAAAAAAAACCCCAACAAGCTAGAGAATAAAACAGGAAAAAAGCAGACTCACAGGTGTAGAGGACAAACTAGTGGTTACCAGTGGGGAGAGGGAAGAAGGGAGGGGTAAGAAAGGGGTAGAGGGAAAAAAGGGTTATTATGGAATTATATAAAATCATGTGTCTGAAACTTTTGAAAATTGTAAAGCACCACAGAATTTAAAGAATCCTCCATTCAATGAAAACAAGAAAAAAGGCATGGAGGGAAACACACTTGTTACTTCCCACTTGAAACAATAAGAATGTCCAAGTCACTGGAAGCTTCTCCCATGTCTCATCAAAGCCCCGTTCTCTTCTCCTTCCAGGCACACTGAAGAGCACACTTCCCTGCCCCTTTGCATGTAGATGGGGGCATGTGCCACCTCCTGCCCCAAGCACAGAAGGGCAGGGACACGATCTCAATGCTCTCGCTTGTCAAGCCCTGAGTTGAGGTGGGTCTCTGAGTAACCGTGCGAAGGGAAGATTTCCGCCAACCCAGAGAAGACACAACGCCAGTGAGAAATAAACCACTGTTTTACTGAAACTCTGAAGTTGGAGGGTTGTTTGTTTTGGTAGAATAAATGTCACACTGACTAATACAGAAATGTACCATTATTTGAGTTCATAAGGCATTTTCTACTTCTCTATCTTTCATTTCCACAGTTTAGAGCTGGAAGACAATGTATCGGGTCACCCTAGCACAAACAAGGTGGTGCCACCACTTTCACGCATCCTTTGAGATTTATCCACTCATCCACCATAATGGGTGATTTTATATACAGAGCTACACATCACACTGTTAAATAATATTTACTTTTTGTTCGTCTCTTTCAAAAGTGTTTCGATTTTATGTGCAACAGAAACAAGAAGGAATATTTTTTATTAAAATTGAAAAAATACCACCGACACTGAATATGAAACTATGCTCTCAAAGCATGGGCACCCTCCTTTTGAGTAGACAAAGAGCAGTAATCACTTAAATGGTTTCCTGATTCCTTTAGCACAGTTAAAATGCATTAGAAGTATGACTGATGACAGAAAATAGAAGTCCCAAGAGAAACTGGGTTTAGATTTTATTTCCTCTAATTGCACACTTTACTCTCTCTGTTAGGGGATTCTATACAACTGCATATTTTGTGCACTTGATTCTTTTTCTTAAAGACTGCTCTAAGGTGGATGCTTTTATAAAAAGCAAACTCTTTATTCATTCGATAAACACAAATTATGCCTATGTCTCAGACACTCTTATTTCAGGTGTTTAGGAATTACTCGTGGCTTTCTCCCAATTATATCATTCAATTTAATATAACATAAAAGTCATTTCTGAGGTTGCTGTAACTTCCACTCATGTTCAGTTTCAGGAACTAAAGTTTGCTTTCACTACTGAAATTCTATTTCTTTAAATAGAAATAGTTCCTAAAGAATTAAAATTAATAAAAATGTAGATGTAATTTAGTCTATATTTAAACATAACTTTGTATAAGTTTCAGAACTCAGTTATTATGAGAAAAAAAATATTTATAACAAAAACTATCATAAGTAACATTTACCTTTTAAACATACACACAATATACACGTAAGACTGGTAGTGCTAGGAAAGAAATTTTTTTTTTTTAAGCAAAAAAGAAATTTATTGGAAAGATTTCTGGGACCTCACAAAACTGACAAGAAAGCTGAAACACCAACCACGAAAAATGTGCAAGAGTGAAGAGGTCAGGCAGCTGAAAGCACAGCCAAGGTCAGGCTCCGGGAGCAGAATGAATGGGAAACCACTTGGTTCTGCTGCTACCACCCTAAAAATCTCCAACTGTTTCAGGTTCTTTGCGTCACCAGGTCAAGTTTCAAGTCCCAGGTGGAGGCATCCAGCTGACTAAACTTAAAACATCCCCACAGCCAGGGAGAAGGAAAGAGAAGACATCCTCTTTTCAGTTTTTTTTTTTTTTTTTTTAATGGGAAGTAGAATCCTGCCACTCACTTAATTTGTGACTTATTTCAAGTAACATAAGTGTTCATATGCCAGGTAACCCTCCTCCATTTTGGAATAGTAGACCAATTTCCACTTGGTAATCAGGATCAATTATGCCAGCTAACACCATAATTCCCTCCTTTGCCTGCTGCGCCAGAGGCATGAGGAATCTGAAGTTCTTGAGTGGCGGCTTTCACTTCCAGTTCAGTGGAATCATGGTTATATTAGCAGGTGGAAACATTCTTCCTTCTAGAATTAAAGCCTGAGAAAATAGAGAATAAACCACGTGGGAGCCTCCAGAAAAGGAAGATTCCGTGCTGCTATTTAAGAAAAAAATATCCTGAATAAAAGTTGTCAGTGTGGGACGAAGTGAGAGAGTGGCATGGACATATATACACTACCGAATGTAAAATAGATAGCTAGTGGGAAGCAGCCGCATAGCACAGGGAGATCAGCTCGGTGCTTTGTGACCACCTAGAGGGGTGGGATAGGGAGGGTGGGAGGGAGACGCAGGAGGGAGGGGATATGGGGACACATGTATACAGGTGGCTGATTCACTTCGTTGTGCAGCGGAGACCAGCACAGCATTGTGGGGCAATTACACTCCGATAAAAATGTTAAAAAAAAAAAAGTCGGCAGCACCTCTCCTCAGATGTCAGGGCACAGACAGGAAACACTCTTTTCCTGCAGATGTGGCCACACGCAGGCACTTGTCCCAAAGCCACTGTGGTGCCCAGGAACGAATTTTTAAGATAATATATCACAAGCAAAAATCCTAGTAGCTAATGCATAGATAGCTCTCACATTACAACGGGCTATATTCTAACTGGTTTATAGTTAATCTTCATGACAAAACTTTTTAGAGAGGTGATATTTTCCCATTTTATTGATAATGAAACTAAGGTAAAAAGTGCTTAAGGAAGTTGCTGGAGATCCCACAGCCAGCAAATAATGAAGCCAGGATTGTGACCCTGGTCATCTGGTTCTAGAGGCCACATTCTGAACTAATATTCTATTCACACACTTGGCTCAAAAATTGAACTCCTATGCAATTAAAAATGAAAACATAAACATAAACACCAGAAACCAAGTTGAAAAAATGAGCCACATCCTGAGAGAAGATATTTGCAATGCATACAGCTTACAAAGGGTTAGTTTCCAGAACAAATAAATAACTCCTACAAATCAATGAAATAGAGATTAAACGATCAGATAGAAGAGAGGTCAACAAATACATGTAAAGTGGCTGCAGAGCAGAAAAATCAGGAATGTATGGTCACCAAACACATTAAAAGATACTCAACCCTATTAGGAATTGAAAGAATAGAAATAGAAAGATACCTCTTTATACTCCATAGGCTGTAGAACAATTAGAAAGTCTGACTGTACTAAGTGTTGAAGAGGAGATGAGGAAATATGAACTCTCATACGTTGTATGTGGGAGAGTAAATTAGTGAAACACTTGGGTGAGCTATCAGTCAATGCCTGATAATGTTATATGAGCAAATGCCCAATCATCCAGCAATTCTGCTTCTAGGTAGAGCCTCGAGAAAAACCTGTGCACCTGTGCCCAGGAGACTTGTACAAGACTGTTCATGCCTCTATGTTGGCAGTAGCAAAACAAGAGAAATAACCTAAGTGATCAGCAATAGGAGAATAGATAAATATAATAATATGATTCCATATCATAGATGACATAATATGGAATAAACACTATTTGGCAAGTAAAAAAAAATTAGCCAGATACACAATGTATCAACATGGGTCAGGCTCAAAAGCAAAATAAGAGTGGAAAATGTAAATTGCACATAGGACATGTACTGCAGGACTCCAATTATGAAAATATTTAAAACACTAACTAAATAATATTGTGTATATATACAAACACACACACACACACACACATATATGTGTGTGAGATAGAGACCAAACAAACATGGATTAAAAAGATACACCCAAATTCATGATGGTGGTGGCTTCTGGGGGAAAACAGAGAGAAATAAGTCTAAGGAGGGGCAAAAAGGGAATTTCACTTTTATCTCTACGTTTTTATGTTATGAAAGATGAGGGAAAATGTTAACACTACTTTAAGAATGTCTCTGATGCTTGAAATAGGGAAATCACGAATTTTACATTTAGAAACACGTTTAGTTAAATGCTTTCGTAAAACCTTGTGATTCAATTCTACATCATATTCTCATCATTGTTGGAGTCACTCATAGTTGAAACTCAAATGATGCAAAACAATTCTGAAATTTATAAGTATGAATAATAGAGGAAAAATAATGGTTTTGAATATAATTACTTTTTTCCTCTGTTTTGCACATGAGAAAAATGACAGCATCACTTTTACTGTGGTTCAAGTTTGACATAGCTTGAACATTTCAAGTAAGAAAACAATAACTTTCAAGTTCTGAGGGCATGAGGTGGGGGGAAAAACTAGTTTAAACCAAAGAATAAACTTTGAGTTCCTCGAGAAGTGACTTCACCCTCATCATTTTTAGCATGATAGTCTCCTTATCCACCTCTGGGCCATTACAAACAAACAAACAAACAAACAAACAAACAAATAAATAAATAAATAAATAAATAAATAAATAAATAAATAAGAAAGTTCAGAGAGTTTTCTTAACATCAGGAAAAGGCACAAAGCAAACCATTACTACAGCTACCCTGTCTGTTATGAACCTGCTCGAATACATTTTATTTTCTTTTTCAACTTTCTGATGTCCAAGGCATCAATCTCTGCACTGTATCGTGTGGCATACTACTGCTCACAATATCGTTCAAAATGAAATAAAGGAAAGAAACTATGAGTTTTTGGTTAGTTGGCTTTCAAGTTAAGCAATGTACCTAAAACATAAGCCAGAGAAACTACTGTGAAGTAAATTGTTTCCAAACTGATGTTCGATTCTCAGGTCACAGGAACAAAGGGCCTTATATTTATGATGTCCATATGACCTGAAACTGTATTATGACATAAAGTCTTTTTTGGTATATGGCTTTTGCATGCAGCCATATCACAAAAATAGGCATTGGTGCAAAATCAAATGACCATGGTCAAGTCTCGAATACTGTGGAAATAAAACATATTTAAAAAAAATAGTGAGAAGTGGTACCCCTGGAGCTTTGTTTAGGCTGCTGTTGCCCTTGAACTTTAGTGCTCTGTATCCAACCCTTATTAGTTTGGTTGGTGAGTAACCGCGCTTCCCCAGAACTTTCTGCAGAACTGACTTCCTTTCAGTCTATTGCCTTGTAGTCTCTGTAAGTATCTGTGATATATTTCCAAATGAAGGTTATATCTCCACTGTGCAATTAGAATGTTTATTTCTTTCTTAAGTCACACATCTTCTACCTGCTTTAACTATTTTCATCAACATGTAATTTTACAGCTCTTATAATAATGTTTACAGGGATACAGTGGGTAGTCATAGGACCACAAAGCTCCCAAACTAGGAGGCTGTGTGCATGGTGTCCAGGTGTGTGGGCTCAAAGGCCAGACTCCCTCCAGCTCTGTCCTATATAGGACACGTCTGGCAAGTTACTTAAACTCTCTGGGCCTAAATGGAGACATTTTGAGGCTTAAAGAAATTAGTTAATATCAAGTGATTTATGTATCAAGTGATCAGGACCCGGCACATGTTGAGTAAGTATGCAACTGTGTCCTATTTTATTATACATTGTTAAAATGGTTTCTATGGTTTATAGATTCTCGCTTATTCTAATCTATTTCATCCCTTAGTGTACACTGCAGGCACTGTGGGAGGGTCAAAATAGGGACAGACATGGGGAAGAAAAGGGAACAGGGGACATTAAGGAAATACCCAGAAATGGTGTGACCGTGCCTAGGCTCTCGGTCACACCCAGTCTTGGAGAAACTGTAAAACAACGTCACCACAAACCCTAGGTCAGTGCTCACCATGACTCTGGGCTGGCAGACAGAGAGACACGGTGACAGTGCCCCATGTTTTGGCATTCCCATGGGGGATGTAACGGTAAGCACACAGAGCAGGAAGGACCATTCAGGAAGAGGTGTGTTCAGGCACTACTGCACTCAGGTCTATGGGACCTTGAGCATGTCACTTACTCCGAGTCTCAGTTTCCCTATTTGTAAAATGGGGCTATTACTAGAAATTTCCCCATAGGGATCTTGTATTTTTTTAATTTAATTTAATTTTTTTAAACTTTTTAATTTTATATTGGAGTATAGTTGATTAACAATGTTTTGTTAGTTTCAGGTGTACAGCAAAGCGATTCAGTTATACATATATATGTATCTATTCTTTTTCAAATTCTTTTCCCACTTAGGTTATTACATAACATTGAGCAGGATCTTGTAAAAGTTAAGTGTGTAATGTATGTAAAACCCATAAAACAGTGCTGGGAACACAGCAGTGATTAAAAACAAAGTAGGCGGAGGGCAGAGTCAAGATGGCATACTAGGAGGACGTGGAATTCGTGTCTCCGCACAACTAGGGCACCTACCAGGCATAGGTGGGGTACCACGGACACCTAAGGGAACAGGAGGAACACCCAGAGACCAGCTGTTTCAATTACACTTTTATTTTTCCTACTATATTTTTTATCTTTCTAATTTTATTTTGTTTTTTATTCCTTGATACTGCATTCCTCATTTTTTTCTTTCTTTTTTTTTTTTAACTGTGCCACGAATCTTGCGGGATCTTGGTTCCCAGGCCGGAGATCGGGCCGGAGCTCCTGTGGTGGGAGCTCCAAGTCCAAACCGCTGGACTAACAGAGAACCTCAGACCCCAGGGAATATTAATTGGAGTGAGGCCTCCCAGAGTTCCTCATCTCAGCATCAAAAGCTGGCTCTATCCAACAGCCTGCAAACTCCAGTGCTGGATGTCTCAGGCCAAACAACCAGTAAGACAGGAACAGAGCACCACCCATCAAAAAAACAAAAAAAAATTGAAACAACAAAAAAATATGTTACAGACGAAGGAGCAAGGAAAAAACCTACAAGACCAAATAAATGAAGATGAAATAGGCAACCTACCTGAAAAAGAATTCAGAGTAATGATAGTAAAGATGATCGAAAATCTCGGAAACAGAATGGAGAAAATACAACCAACATTTAACAAGGATCTAGAAGAACTAAGGAGCAAACAAACAGTGGTGAACAACACAATTACTGAAATCAAAAATACTCTAGAAGGAATCAATAGCAGAATAACTAAGGCGGAAGAACAGTTAAATGAGCTGGAAGATAAAATGGTGGAAATAACTGCCAGGTTGCAGAATAAAGGAAAAAGAAAGAAAAGAATGGAGGACAGTCTCAGAGACCTATGCAACAACATTAAAAGCACCAATATTCGAATTATAGGGGACCCAGAAGAGAAAAGAAAGGGTCTGAGAAAATATTTGAAGAGATTATAGTTGAAAACTTCTCTAACATGGGAAAGGAAATAGTCAATCAAATCCAGGAAATACAGAGAGTCCCATACAGGATAAATCCAGGGAGAAACACAGCAATTCACATAATAATCAAACTATCAAAAATTAAATACAAAGAAAAAATATCAAAAGCAGCAAGGGAAAAGCAACAAATAACATACAAGGGAAATCCCATGAGGTTAACAGCTGACCTTTCAGCAGAAACATTGCAAGCTAGAAGGGAGTGGCAGGATATATTTAAAGTGATGAAACAGAAAAACCTAAAACCAAGATTACTCTATGCAGCAAGGGTCTCATTCAGATTCGACGGAGAAATTAAAACCTTTACAGACAAACAAAAGTTAAGAGAATTCAGCACCACCAAACCAACTTTACAACAAATGCTAAAGGAACTTCTCTAGGAAGGAAACACAAGAGAAGGAAAAGACCTATGAAAACAAACCCAGAACAATTAAGAAAATGGTAATAGGAACATACATATCAATAATTACCTTAAAGGTAAATGGGATTAAATGCTCCCACCAAAAGACATAGACTGGCTGAATGGATACAAAAAGAAGACCTGTATATATGCTGTCTACAATAGACACACTTCAGACCTAGGGACACATACAGACTGAAAGTGAGGGGATGGAATAAGATATTCCATGCAAATGGAAATCAAAAGAAAGCTGGAGTAGCAATTCTCATATCAGACAAAATAGACTTTAAAATAAAGACTATTACAAGAGACAAAGAAGGACACTACATAATGATCAAGGGATCAATCCAAGAAGAAGATATAACAATTGTAAATACTTATGCACCCAACATAGGAGCACCTCAATATATACGGCAAATGCTAACAGCCATAAAAGGGGAAATCGACACAATCATAGTAGGGGATTTTAACACCCCACTTTCACCAATGGACAGATATCCAAAATGAAAATAAATAAGGAAACACAAGTTTTAAATGACACATTAAACAAGATGGACTTATTTGATATTTATAGGACATTCCATCCAAAAACAACAGAATACACTTTATTCTCAAGTGCTCATGGAACATTCTCCAGGATAGATCATATCTTGGGTCACAAGTCAAGCCTTGGTAAATTTAAGAAAATTGAAATCGTATCAAGTATCTTTTCGGACCACAATGCTATGAGACTAGACATGAATTACAGGAAAAAAACTGTAAAAAATACAAACACATGGAGGCTAAACAATATGCTATTAAATAACCAAGAGAGCACTGAAGAAATCAAAGAGGAAATCAAAAAATACCTAGAAATAAATGACAAGGAAAACACGACGACCCAAAACCTATGGGATGCAGCAAAAGCAGTTCTAAGAGGGAAGTTTATAGCAATACAATCCTACCTCAATAAACAAGAAAAATCTCAAATAAACAACCTAACCTTAGACCCAAAGCAATCAGAGAAAGAAGAACAAAAAAACCCAAAGTTAGCAGAAGGAAAGAAATCATAAAGATCAGATCAGAAATAAATGAAAGAGAAATGAAGATCAATAGCAAAGATCAATAAAACTAAAAGCTGGTTCTTTGAGAAGATAAACAAAATTGATAAACCATTAGCCAGACTCATCAAGAAAAAACGAGAAGACTCAAACCAGCGGAATTAGAAATGGAAAGGAGAAGTAACAACTGACACTGCAGAAATACAAAGGATCATGAGAGATTACCACAAGCAACTATATGCCAATAAAATGGACAACCTGGAAGAAATGGACAAATTCTTAGAAAAGCACAACCTTCCAAGACTGAACCAGGAAGAAATAGAAAATATAAACAGACCAATCAGAAGCACCAAAATTGAAACTGCGATTAAAAATCTTCTAATAAACAAAAGCCTAGGACCAGATGGATTTACAGGTGAGTTCTATCAAACATTTAGAGAAGAGCTAAAACCTATCCTTCTCAAACTCTTCCAAAATACAGCAGAGGGAGGAACACTCCCAAACTCATTCTACAAGGCCACCATCACCCTGATACCAAAACCAATGATGTCACAAAGAAAGAAAACTACAGGCCAATAGCAGTGATGAACATAGATGCAAAAATCCTCAACAAAATATTAGCAAACAGAATCCAACAGCACATTAAAAGGATCATACACCATGATCAAGTGGGGTTTACCCCAGGAATGCAAGAATTCTTCAATATATGCAAATCAATCAATGTGGTACACCAAATTAACAAATTGAAGGAGAAAAAAACATGATCATCTCAATAGATGCAGAAAAGCTTTCGACAAAATTCAACATCCACTTATGATAAAAACTCTCCAGAAAGTAGGCATAGAGGGAACCTACCTCAACACAATAAAGGCCATATATGACAAACCCACAGCCAGTATCGTTCTTAGTGGTGAAAAACTGAAACCATTACCTCTAAGATCAGGAACAAGACAAGGTTGCCGACTCACCGGTATTATTCAACACAATTTTGGAAGTTTTAGCCATAGCAATCAGAGAAGAAAAAGATATAAAAGGAATCCAAATCAGAAAAGAAGTAAAACTGTCACTGTTTGCAGATGACATGATACTATACATAGAGAATCCTAAAGATGCTACCAGAAAACTACTAGAGCTAATCAATGAATTTGGTAGAATAGCAGGATACAAACTTAATGCACAGAAATCTTTTGCATTCCTATACACTAATGATGAAAAATCTGAAAGAGAAATTAAGGAAACACTCCCATTTACCACTGCAACAAAAAGATGGAAATACCTAGGAATAAACCTACCTATGGAGACAGAAGACCTGTATGCAGAAAACTATACGACACTGATGAAAGAAATTAAAAATGATACAAACAGATGGAGAGATATACCATGTTCTTGGATTGGAAGAATTAACATTGTGAAAATGACTATACCACCCAAAGCAGTCTACAGATTCAATGCAATCCCTATCAAACTACCACTGGCATTTTTCACAGAACTAGAACAAAAAATTTCACAATTTGTATGGAAACACAAAAGACCCCAAATATCCAAAGCAATCTTGAGAAAGAAAAACGGAGCTGGAGGAATCAGGCTCCCAGACTTCAGACTATACTACAAAGCTACAGTAATCAAGACAGTATGGTACTAGCACAAAAACAGAAATACAGATCAATGGAACAGGATAGAAAGCCCAGAGATAAACCCATGCACATATGGTCACCTTATCTTTGATAAAGGAAGCAAGAGTATACAATGGAGAAAAGACAGCCTCTTCAATAATTGGTGCTGGGAAAACTGGACAGCTACATGGAAAAGAAAGAAATTAGAACACTTCCTAACACCAAACACAAAAATAAACTCAAAATGGAGTTTTGAGGCCAGACACTATAAAACACTTAGAGGAAAACATAGGCAGAACACTTTATGACATAAATCACAGCAAGATCTTTTTCGACCTACCTCCTAGAGAAATGGAAATAAAAATAAACAAATGGGACCTAATGAAATTTAAAAGCTTTTGCACAGCAAAGGAAACCTTAAACAAGACAAAAAGACAACCCTCAGAATGGGAGAAAATATTTGCAAATGAAGCAACTGACAAAGGATTAATCGCCAACATATACAAGCACCTCATGCAGCTCAGTATCAAAAAAAACAAATCACCCAATCCAAAAATGTGCAGAAGACCTAAATAGACATTTCTCCAAAGAAGATATACAGATTGCCAAGAAACACATAAAAGGATGCTCAACATCAGTAATCATTACAGAAATGCAAATCAAAACTATAATGAGATATCACCTCACACTGGTCAGAATGGCCATCATCAAAAAATCTACAAACAGTAAATGCTGGAGAGGGTGTGGAGAAAAGGGAACCCTCTTGCACTGTTGGTAGGAATGTAAATTGATACAGCCAGTATGGAGAACAGTATGGAGGTTCCTTAAAAAACTAAAAGTAGAACTACCATATGACCCAGCAATCTCACTACTGGGCTGAGAAAACCATAATTCAAAAAGAGTCATGTACCGCAATGTTCATTGCAGCTCTATTTACAATAGCCAGGACATGGAAGCAACCTAAATGTCCATCAACAGATGAATGGATAAAGAAGAGGTGGCACATATATACAATGGAATATTATTTAGCCATAAAAAGAAACGAAACTGAGTTATTTGTAGTGAGGTGGATGGACCTGGAGTCTGTCGTACAGAGTGAAGTAAGTCAGATAGAGAAAAGCAAATACTGTATGCTAACACATATATACGGAATCTAAAAAAAAAAAATTGTTCTGATGAACCTAGGGGCAGGACAGGAATAAAGACACAGACGTAGAGAATGGACTTGAGGACATGGGGAGGGGGAAGGGTAAGCTGGGATGAAGCGAGAGAGTGGCATGGACATATATGCACTACCAAATGTAAAACAGATAGCTAGAGGGAAGAAGCCGCATAGCACAGGGAGATCAGCCTGGTGCTTTGCGACCACCTAGAGGGGTGGGATAGGGAGGGTGGGAGGGAGAGGTAAGAGGGAGGGGATATGGGGATATATGTATACATATAGCTGATTCACTTTGTTATACAGCAGAAACTAATGCAACATTGTAAAGCAATTATACTCCAATAAAGATGTTAAAAACAAAACAAAACAAAGGAAGCTAACATTATCACATGCAAAAGAATAGAGGCCTGAGAGAGAATAACTCAAAGAACTGAAAGTTCAATAAGTCATCTTACAGAATCCCACCTGTCAATGTTGGAGGCCAATGAATATTATCACGCATATATGTTACAGGCTTTGCAGAATTTAAATTGTCTACCTTTTTTTTGTTTCTTTCCACACTAAACTGGGGAAGAAAAAGTGGCAGTCTGTGATTTCCAAAGAAAGATTACTTGCTTTTCAAACCCTAGGTTTTCCTAGGGCTTAAAAAACCCCACACAGGCTGCCTCACCTGACAACTACTACTGTTCTTGCCATATTAAAAAGCATAAAGACCATTTGCTATTTTCAAAACCCTGGAAGAAAATGAATCAGACCCAAATTGCTATTAGTAATTTCTTTTTAGTTTGAGGTAGGGGAAATGCATGTTCCTAAGCTAATTTTGTTGGACGTGGAGGCTGACCAGTTATCCAGGCAACTGATACCGCAAAGCCGTAAGGCTCCCAGGCCATGGCCTGGATACAGATGGCCCCAGTGTTTATCACAGAACACCACAACACTGTCAGGTTTGTGAGCTGGCCAGCTAGAGCGAAATGAGGGGGAATAAACAGGAATTGTGTGTTGTCTCGATCCCTTCAAAATACATACTCCCGTTTCTAGTAACCAGAAAGAATTAGCCCTAGGCTCAATCACCCTAAATGTACTATCTAAATAAAGCCAAGTTCTTGCCATGGGAAAGACATACTGTCAAGTTTCTCTTTTGGAAATGCTTTCACAGTTTTGGAGTTGATTGTAGTTATACTACAATAGACATATTATGTGTAAAATTCAATACCAGAAGAAGGAACAAATGGGGAATTATAAACTAGAAAATTCTCACGTTATATTTCCCTCTGCAGTCTTTTGGGAGACTTCTCACGCTCGGACTAGGTGTTTTTTAAGATGCTTATACTAGTACACAAGAATTTTACAGTAGTTGCAGCAAAATTTCTGAACGCCAGCCACACTAGGCAATAAAGTACTATATTATCTCTGTCTGTGAGCATTCCACAGATTGGAATATATAAATCGCAATTGCAGATGACCAGGGATACTGTTAATCAAATGATTCTGAGATCTTATAATATTTTGAAATGCTTTCCAAACCATCAAAAATTGAATAGCTTTGGTGGTTTATGTGTTCAGTGTTTACTACCGTGTTATACGTTGTTACATTAATAATCTCCTTTGGTATTCATCGTAACTCACAGTTAGGTCTCTGATTAACCTGAACGCCCTGTTCATTGATCCTGAGCGTGAACAGAAAGTCTCTGTATTTTGCAGTCTGATCATTCATTACTGATTTCTTAGGCAAGAGGAGGTTAGTTGGTGTGTTCGCTGACAGAGGTGGAGCCCCTACCAAGGTTCTTAGATGTTCCAAGTTTCAGTCTTTTGCATTCAATTTCCCAGAAATATGCCCATTGTTAGGGTCCCCTCAGTGAAGGGAGCACCTTCACCTTGGGGACATCGCTGGGCAAAAGGAGGGGTCAGGTTTAAGGTTTCCTAGCTTCCTGTGATCGGGTGATCTTACGTGTGCGTGAGTGGGTGAAAAGTGTGTTTATGTGTGAGTGTGTGTGAACGTGCATGTGCGTGTGGGTCCATCTCACCTTTCCTTTCCTCTAAAACACACTGATGTACTCAAAGTTTTTCTTTCACCTGCTCTTCTGTCATAAGTGTGTGGACTATTGCAGATATGTTAAACCCTGGGTACTGGGTTTGACTGGAATTGATATAATTTTATTAATATAAGTGAAGCTAATACCTCTTAGATATTTAAGGAAAATTTATGCAAATCACCACTGCCTGTTTTATAGGAAAGACAAACCTGGATCTTCTGTTTTATGACTTTGAGTACCAACAGATGATTTGTGAAAATAAATTTCAATTTTAGTGCCCTTATAGAGCAGGAACCATGTAATATTCATGAACGGCTCTCATCGTATCTTTACTTCCTTATGACCAGTAGCGAGTGGTCTTTAAACCATTTGAAGGTTCAGTTCAAACGTTTAATGGGTGTACAAATGTTTATAGTAGTTTATTCATAATTTCCAAAAACTAGAAGCAACCAGATGTCCTGCAACGTGTGAGTGGTTAAACAAGATAATACCTCCATTCCAAGGAGACGTAGGTAGCGATAAAAAGGAACCAATTATGATATATGTAACAAGCAGCAATTGGAAAGATCTCATGGCCATTATGCTGAGGGAAGAAGATAAATAACGTTCTTGAAATAACAAAATTATAGAAGTGGAGAACAGATCAGTGGTCATCAGGGCTTCGGGAGGATGAGTGTGGGTGTGGCTATAACAGGGGTAGCAGGAGGGGGCCTTGTGATGGAAAAGTCCCAAATCTTCATTGTGGCAGTGGTTACAGGAGCTACCTAGGTAATAAAATTGCATAGAACTAAACACACACACACAGATGAGTGCATGTAAAACTGGGGAAATCTGTGGATGGTGCCAATGTCAATTTCCTGGTCTTGATACTGTGCTACATATATAGTCATGCACAATGCTGCCATTGGCGGGAACTGGGAGAAGTTATAGTACACTTCTCTGTGGATTTTATTTTGCAACTTCCTATGAATCTAGGATCATTTCAAAATAAAAAGGTAAAAAACAATTCAGTGGGGTATGGTTTGGTGTCACTTTATTTCTTTGCCCTGAACTGATTTTTCTACATGCAATCAGTTAATTATTCTCATGTAATAATTAAATTAGGATTAAAAGAAGATGGAGAATAGTGGAGTAAAGAGAAAGGAAAAAGAAAAAAACACACCAGTATCCACTTGTGATTATCCTTTTTGTTCTCTCGATCCTTAACAGGCAGAGCTCAAGTGGCCCTGCTCTCCGCTCATTTCTGCTTTGTTCTGTAAATGAAGGCATTATCCCTGGAGCATAATATACCAATCATACTGCCCACTGCCAATCAGATGCAAGGAATTGTGCTGCTTCTCAAGGAAAACTTATCCATTATATTTCAGCTTCCTGCTCATCCCCACATTCACTTCTACCATTGTATGCTTTCGAGGAAAATTAAAAATGGCATTTTGGCTGACAGTACTAAAGCAAAGCATAGGTCTTAATGCATTCTACGTGAGTCTAAGAGACCTCACACGATATAATTCACTGGCTCTCTGGGAAGCAAGTTCATTCAAGTTAGGCTCTCACCTGGCAGGTATGCACCTCTCCTCCCGCTAATTCATAGTGGGACTAGTAGTGCCAATCGACTTTCATGATCCCCTACCCTCATCCTGACTCCTGGAAACTGGTCTACGTGGCTACATCTGGCCGTTTCTTTCCATATTTATTGCACTGCAAAAAAATCATGCATTAAAAAAAATCACTTTCTTTCCAACATTTAACATCAGATATTTGAAACTGAAAAGCTAGATCAGCCTCCCCACCTTCTCTTATTTTGCCATCACATGGCAGCTGTATTTTTCCTCCTTTGAAGAAAGAATGAGGATTTGAATGTGAGGTGTCACTAAACAATTGTACTGCCTGTCAAATGTATAAAATTGTTTAAAAAGCAATGAATCGAAATATCTACTAATGCTCTCAAAATATTTAAAGCATTTCTTCCCCTAACTCATTTTTAAGATACTTAGCCTCTACCTATCCATTCTCCACTGTAAATGTCCCTGGAAACTCAAGTTTTGTTATCTCTCACCCAGAGGACAGGAGTAACTCTTCCCATGGACGATGACATTCTCCTTGTCCAAACTTTGGTTTGGCTCTTCTGGACTCTCTTTTCAACTAGGCTCAATCTTGGGTTCTCATGTCTTTCTTCGCAAAGTCCAGTTCTAGCAAGAATCCTGCTAAGTCAGGTCAACCAGAACCCCCCACTCTCGATATCTGATCACGCTTGACATCTGGTCAGGTTCCTCATCCTTCACCCTCCTCCCTCAGGTGATGAGGTCTGATCGCTGGCCTGCCTTCAGTAAGAATCCTGTTAGGTCTGTTCAGCCAGAATCTCTCCCTTCCTCCTGATATTTTCTGTTCGTGATTTTCCATCCACTGACTCCCACCCTGTTCCTTAGCAATAAATTCCCTTTTTTCCTTATGTTTGGCGTTGAGCCCAATCTCTCCCCACTACGACAAAGCCCCACTGTTGTAGCCCCACTTGAATAAAGTCTGCCTTACTGCTCCTTAACAGGTGTCATCAAATAATTTTTTCTTTAAACTCATCACAATTTCCCCCTGCCAGAGAGGAACATGGACGAAGTCCCATGCCCTCTCTAACCTCAGTCTCCTCCCATGTACTGAGATAATGTTATCAGGGCCAGCTTCATGGGTCTGAGACCTGTGCAGTAATATAGGGCTCCATGCTCAGAGGACCCCAAGCTTGGTTTAACTCTCTACCGCTGCCATCTTGGAACTCCCAATAATCCTATCTTTGAACTTGTGTTTTGCAAGTGAAATCTAACAGGACAATGAAACACGTGCATAAGTAGACTCCTCTGCTCCCTGCTGCCTCATTCACACGTAGCATTTGTAATATGTGAATACCGCAATCCAGCCCTACTGGGGCCATGACGTGTTGCGGGAGTTGAGTAAGACTCGGGGCGAGCACAGTGTAAGTGTGTTACATTTATGACGACACAGCAAGAGGGCTAACAGCCCCCATGCTCCCTCTGAACCAGAACTGCCTTTGATTGAAGAAGGCAATGATGTTCCAAGAAGCATGAATGATCAAGGAACCTTATCACAGAGTAACCCTTTCTTACTCGTATTATTCACCTAGGTTAGCCAACTATTTATACTGAAAATGATGACCTAGGAGGAAAGGGAAGTTGTGTCAACCCACAGTTCTGTTTCCTTCCAGTCCTTTCTCAGTCTTCAGTAAGAGAACTTGGTAGAATACACTCATATTAAGAAGTGAAGCAAAACCAGCTGAGGTAGATTGGTGCAGTGTTTCTACTGTTTTGGTAAGAATGAAATACATATGCATGTATAGACTACAAAATATGAATTGTGTAATTTCTGTGATTCTGCATACAAGTTAAATGCTCTTGTATTTGTATTTAAATCTGACATTGCAAAATATACAGATAAACGGTAGATTGCATGTAAATAATTTGAAATTTTAATTTTTCTCTATTTAGAATGATGTTAAATAATAAATTAAAAAAAAAAAATCAAGACAAGTCAAGAGAGAGACCATGGAAGAAAGAAAAAAGCTTGAGTATCTTTTTAGTACTTTTAATGGCATTTCCCTTCCTGCTTTTTTTTTTTTTTTTTTTTTTTAATATTTTGGCTGTGTTGGGTCTTCGTTGCTGCCCACGGGCTTTCTCTAGTTGTGGTGAGCAGGGGCTACTCTTCGTTGTGGTGCGTGGGCTTATCATTGCGGTGGCTTCTCTTGTTGCAGGGCACAGGCTCTAGGCACACGGGCTTCAGTAGCTGTGGCTCGCGGGCTCAGTAGTTGTGGCTCGCAGACTCTAGAGCACAGGCTCAGTAGTTGTGGTGCACGGGCTTAGTTGCCCCATGGCATGTGGGATCTTCCCGGGCCAGGGCTTGAACCCGTATCTCCTGCATTGGCAGGTGGATTCTTAACCACTGCGCCACCAGGGAAGTCCACCCTTCCTGCTTTTTGAACAACAAGCTTGAAATGTTCATTTTGCACTGGGCGTTGCAGATTATATAGCCAGCTCTACACATGAGCTACCTCAGCTTGCTGCTGTGGGATGAAATGATAATGTATATGAAGGTCCTGGGCACAAACAGAACATCAACCAGTGCCTCCTAATTCTCCCCGATTCACTCCACCCAACTGCCTCTCTCCTGTTCTTCATGTCTGCAGCCTTTTCTTGCTCCAATCAATTACCCTCCATTTCACTGAAATCAACATCCTAAAGCAGAAGTCTGATCATGGCAATCCCTAGTTCCAAAGCCTTCAGTGGTTTCCCATTGTCTGTGAGATCAAACCCAAGCAAACTCCTCTACAGAGCACGCTCCGTCTGCGAGGACCCTGTGACCCACCTTAAGAAGGCAGTCTCAGCCACCTGCCTTAGATGTCTAGGCTGATCAAGGCTCTGCATCCCTGGAGACCCCAGAGCAGCTTTATCACTTATCAAAACATGCTACGATGATTTGTTTTTAATATTTGTCTTTGCCAGATTGCCAGCTCCTTGAGGACAGAGACCAAATAGCATTCACATCTCTGTACTTCAAAATAGGAAGTTCTGTGCCTGGTACTCAAAAAATTTGTTCACACATGGCGATGAGCACAGTCAGTAAAAGGCAGGACATTCACTTCGTATTCTAACTGTATCCTTTATTTCCCTGAAGTTTGTCTTCCGTAGAACTGCACTGTGAAAAAAGGGAATGCTAACACTTTTATTATACTTCTGTCATAAAGCATCACTGGAATAAGCAAGTAATCTCCTGAGTGGATGTTTTGACTTGTACAACCTCAACTGGAATTAAAACATTCACTAATCGGCTGCTAGGCTATCAGTCGCCCCCAAATATTAAATACTTCAAGAGTACATATTGGGCTTCCTTGGTGGCGCAGTGGTTAAGAATCCGCCTGCCAATGCAGGGGACACGGGTTTGAGCCCTGGTCCAGGAAGATCCCACATGCCGCGGAGCAACTAAGCCCGTGCGCCACAACTACTGAGCCTGCGCTCTAGAGCCCGCGAGCCACAACTACTGAGTCCACGTGCCACAACTACTGAAGCCCGCGTGCCTAGAGCCTGTGCTACACAACAAGAGAAGCCACTGCAATGAGAAGCCCGTGCACCGCAACGGAGAGTCGCCCCTGCTCGCCGCAACTAGAGAAAGCCCACGCCCAGCAACGAAGACCCAACATAGCCAAAAATAAATAAATAAATTTATTTAAAAAAAAAAAGAGTACATATTATCTAATGTTGCACCACGACAAACCCTTTTATAAAAACAACAAAACCTTTATTACATTTCTATATATCTAAATTTACATATAACTTTTTTTTTTTTTTTTTCTAAAACTCAGTGTATATCTTGATTCAAGGGAAGGCTGCAGTGGGCAAAATGTTTCCTCTGTGGGGTAGGGAGTGAGGGTGGTGTCCACACACATAAGAAAAATCCGTCCTTTCCCAGAAGTACTACTTTTTTAAATGTCACTATGTAGTAATATCTCTCTTTTTTAATTGTTAAATTCTACTTATCCTACAGACTTGAACACACTAATTTTCCTCTCCCTAATTAAGCCCATTGTCATATTTCATTCACTCAAGCTTCCTGTTAAATGAAACATTATTTTCACTTATAAATGTTCCACGATGTGTTCCTAGGGGTTGCTAATTGGGGACAATTATATGAAGATCAATCTGAAGTCATCAGTGGCCGCTGTCATTAGCATGCCCCTGTTCTGCTTCGGATGCCTCCATGTTGGTCGAAGGCAATAGGGCAAATCAGGACCCCAGAGGAAGCCTTGATAAAGCAGCTCAGGAAATTCGCAGGGAATGCGGGCATCCTTCAATTTTAATTTGTTGGTTTAATCTGGCTGGAGGGGAACTGACAAAATCTTCATCACCTAATGTGCTTAATGGTCTACATGGAATGAGTTGGTGGTATTGGTTTAGTTCCTACTGGACCCATTTCTAAGTCATACAAGCCCCGATAAATTACTCTAATGAGCTCTTCTCACAGAAAATGTACCATGGAAACTAGATCTTGGTATTCTGCATAGATTTTTTAAAAGCATCAAAAAAGTAAAATGAAAGTGTCTTCAGTAAGCAGGTTATCACACCCCTCAAAGTACAGGTCAGTATCAACCTAGGAGAAAATGCTATCCCAACCAGAGGAGAGATTTTCTTCATTTTCTTTTCCTGTTCAGAATGAGATAACCAGGAGAACAAACGTAATTTTTGTTTTGTTTTATTTGTTATTGGTGGGGTTGAACTGCATTACTGATTACTTTAAAAAGTGACTTTTTAAAAATTAACATGAGTTATTTTTAAAAAATATATATGAGGGACTTCCCTGGTGGTCCAGTGGTTAAGACTTTGCCTTCCAATGCAGGGGGTCCAGGTTCAATCCCTGGTTGGGGAGCTAAGGTCCCACATGCCTCAGGGCCAAAAAACCAAAACATAAAGCAGAAGCAATATTGTAACAAATTCAATAAAGACTTTAAAAATGGTCCACGTCAAAAAAAAAAATCTTAAAAAAAAATATATATATATATGAAAAGGAGTAAAATGTTGGAATGGAACATAAACAGAATAAAATGATTCCTACAGAATCAAGGAAGACATACTTCTCTTGCTTTATTGTATAAATGGTTAATAGTTTAAAGGGACTTCCCTGGTGGCCCAGTGGGTAAGACTCCACGCTCCCAGTGCAGGGGGCCTGGGTTCGATCCCTGGTCAGGGAAGTAGATCCCGCAACTAAGAGTTCTCATGCCACAACTAAAGATCCCACATGCTGCAACTAAGACCTGGCACAGTCAAAATAAATAAACGAATAAAAAATAATAATAAAATAAAATTACTTCACTTAAAAAAAATAATAATACCTAGAGGTATTATGCTAAATGAAATAAGTCAGACAGAGAAGGACAAATACTGTATGATTTCACTTATAATTGGAATCTAAAACACAAAACAAATGAACAAACATAACTAAACAGAAACAGAGTCATAGGCACAGAGAATAAACAGGTGGCTGCCAGAGGTGGGGGGAGGAGAGAAATAGGTAAGGGAGATCAAGAGGTACAAACTTTCAGTTAAAAGACAAATGAGTCACACAGTGTGGGGAATATAATCAATAATTATGTAATATCTTTGTGCAGTGGCAGATAGTAAACTAGACTTATCGTGGTAATCATTTTGAAATGTACAGAAATATCAAATCACTATGTTGTGTACCAGGAATGAACACACTGCTCTAACTCAATTATACTTCAAAAACAAACAAGTGAACTCATGGAAAAAGAGATCGGATTTGTGGCTCTCACAGACAGGAGTGTGAGGAGGGGCAGTTGGACGGAGGTGATCGAAAGGTACAAACCTCCAGTTATAAGATAATGAGTACTGGGGATGTAATGTACAATATGATAAATATGATTAACATGGCTGTACAATATAGATGAAGTTGTCAAGAGAGGAAATCCTAAGAGTTCTCATCACAAGGAAAAAAAAATTTTTTTTCTCTATTTCTTTGATTTTGTATCTAGATGAGATGATAGATATTCATTAAATTTATTGTGGTCATCATTTCATGATGTATGTCAGTCAAATCATGATGCTGTACCCCTTACTCTTATATAGTGCTGTCAATTATATTTTAATAAACCTGGAAGAAAAATAAACAAATAATTGTTAGGCAAGAATAATTTGAAATTTTTAAAAAGGAAGCTGAAAGTCAAAACAAAAATAAACATCATAATTCCTTTCTTTTGTCCTTTCTGACCCTCAAAATATAGGAAAATACCAAAAATTTCAATTCCCCCAAACTTAGAATTTTATATAATTAATGCACTATCCTAGAAAATGACTTGATTTTCCCCATGGTGACTAGACAAGCTAGACTCGGAGAGTCAATTTATTAAACTCATGAAAATAAGTGTTTCTTTATTTTCCCATCATCTACTTAGATTTCCTGTCCCCTTGCCATCGTCATATAATTGCACGTGTGTGTGCCCACACACGCACACACACCTTTCACACCACCGTTACCACCAAAAGCACCAAGCTTCTTTTGTCCTAATTTGGATGTTGGAACAATATTTTGTGTCAGGGAGGTCAGGGAGTAGAGAACAGAAATGCCATTATCTAACCTTAGCATTAACATAAGGAAAATGTAAAGTTGGTACAAAATAAGCTAAGCATAGGGGTCATACTTTGTATCTCCCCTTTTTTATCCTTTCCAGAGATCCAGTAAAGAACTCTAGCCTGTTGTGCCATAAATGTGGGCTCCGTATTGCAACAGGGTTAAGCAGTTTAACATGTCCAGGTCCTTGAAAGGTATCATCACTGTTTGAAAAAAAAAATAATTAGCATATACTACCTATTGAGAATTGGTCATTAGAAATACCTTTACGCAAAATAAAATAGCATTAGGTAGCTATTCTTTCCTGAGGTTATGTCATTTTTAGAGGATTTTAATGTAATTTCTTCATCTTTTTCCTGAGCCCTCTTTTGGTGGCAGGTGTTGCATTGCTGTCACACCCCAAGCCTGTGTTCTGCACATAGAGGTGAAAGGTGACAAAGAGCTCTTGCAAGGAATTCAGCTAAAACCACAAGTTCATAGAGAGGTCAGAAATTCACCCCAGAGCTTTCAGACTAATACTCTACAGCTCCAGTGCAGCAGTGAATCCTGGTTAAACAAGTCTAGCCAGTTAAACTAGCTAGACACACTTATGTCAGGAAGATGAGTGATAAAGTTAGCTGCAAATTCTTGCCACTGCATCCACAGAGGAGTGATTTCACTCCCCTTCCCCTTGAATCTGGACTGCTCATGACTTGCTTAGACCACTGAAATGCAGCAGAGGTGATGCTTTGTAACCTCCCAACTTCTTAAGGCTGGGCCTTCAGAGATACACAGCTGTAGATCCCTTCATGACAGAACGCTCCTTTCGGAAGCCAGCCTCTATATTAGATGTTTGACTACTTGGTGACAACCATGCTGGGAGGAAGCGCAAGTTAGACACATGGAGAGAGGGCGGCACGTGGAGGTCCTTCCTGGAGCTTCCTTTTGAGAGCCCAGACAGTAGAGTGGATGACCTCAGTTAACGCCACATGCAAGAGAACTACCCACATGAACCCTGCCTGGATTCTTCACCCACAGGACCCTGAGCAAGTAAAACGGGGTTTGTTGTTAAAGCCACTAGGGTTTGGGTTAGTTTATCAAAGGTAACAGATAATCAAAACAATGTGCATAGCACAGAACACTCCTTGGCAGCCAACAGTAGTAAAGGAAACTGATCTAATGATTGACTTTAAATTTACAACGGATAACGTATTTCTGCATTTTGTTTTTTTTTTTAATCAGTCATCAATTTTATACACATCACTGTATACATGTATACAGTGATGTGTATAAAATTGATGCATTTTGTTTTGAAGAGAAGAATACTTGCAGAAATACAGGGTCAAACATTTAACTATCTGCTTCATTGTATCCTGAGTAAATTAATCTTGTATTTTATTTAATTTTACATTGAATGAAAGTGAATACACACTAGATGGACTCCATACAATAAGCTTCTGGGGTTGAGATTCAAAAAAAAAAGTAAAACACTTAAAGCTTGCTACCTTGAGGAAAAATACACTTTGAAATGGAAACAATGTATAAAATTATAAATTAATAGTGGGTAACATAAAAATTGTTAACTTAGCATACACCCACATATAACCGCATAGACTAGAAAAAAAAAAAAAAAGTGAAATTCACCAGGGAAGCTATCTGGGCAGAAATGTGGTTTGAACAGATCTTAAAAAAAAATGATAGGATAAAATTAGACAACAGAATGGAGGGGAACTCCAAGGGAGTACTGACATGGCAGGTTTCTAATAGGAGCTAAAGATGAAAGAAAAATAAACATCAGTAACTTATTTAAGTCAGTCATTAAGTAAGTAATTTCTAGACAACATCCTAGCTCAGCTCTGCAGAATGTAATTCAGCCTGGGAAATATTTCTTCTAATGCTATTGTGGTGGTAAAAGGGAAGTGTCAGGGGGGAGATTGGTCATTTCAACTGAACACTGATATTTGGGATCTATCAGAAGGAGAAAGAGTGTGAGAGAATAAGCCAAATAAAATGATAGGCAAAAAAAAAACAACCCCCCCCCCCAAAACAACCAACAAACGAACAAATAGAAAGACATACAAAGTAATGAGAAACTACTACATGGGCACCTTGCTTTGAAGAATTACAGTAATTCTCTGTTCATGCACATACGTTTTGCCAACAGCAAATATTTTAATATCTTAGGTGTCTTGGAAAGAAGGGGGTTAAAATTAGTTTTGTAATGAAATTTTATAGGGAAAACTGCTCTTAAAAAAAAAATGAAAATGTAGGTGCATTTTCCCCTCATCAAGTTTTTCATAGTTTTAAGATTGCTGTACTAGCAGTAAATACCTATGTTAAAATTATCTGTAAGAAAATTTAGAAATACTCAATACCCTTGGTCACAAGTGAAGGGCAATTAAAACCAAAATGAGATAACGCTTCATACTCACTTGAATGGCTATTTCTAAAATACTGATACTACCAAAAGTTGGCAAGGCTGAGAAGAAACTGAAACTCATATATTTTTGTGGGACTGCAAAACTGTGCAATTACTGTGGGGAAAGGTCAGCCAGTTTCTTACAAAACTATACACACACCTACTCAATGATCCAGAGATTCCAAGCTTAGATATTTTCCCAAGAAAATCAAAACATATATATACAAAAAGACTTGTACGAGAATGTTCTTGGCAGCTTTCTTTATAATAGCCCCAAACTGGAAAGAGCCCAGATGCTCAACAATAGGAGAATGGATAAAAAAAAAATCTGTGGTCCATTCATACAATGGGATGCTGCTTAGTAATGGAAAAGAAAGAACTGTGGATACACACAATAGTAATGATGAATCCCAAAGTTTCATGCTTAATAAAGGAAGATTCAGGCAAAATGACGCATACTCTTGGTTTCATTTCATATGGAACTCTTGAACAGGCAAAACTAACTGATGGCAGGAAAAAAAACAACAACAGAGTAACAACAAGGCTGCCTTTGAGATAGTAGGGTGGAGGTTTACAGATTTACTGGGAAGGGGCATGAATCAACTTCCTGGGGTGATGGGCAACGTCTATACCTTGACAGAGGTTTGGGTTACACATCTGTGTTATTTATTAAAACTTGATGAATGGTACACTTAAAATTTGTGCATTTCTTTGCATATAAATTATACTTCAAAGGAAAAAATAGGAACTGGAGATAAATATTAAACTCTAGTTATTGACGTGCATGCTGAAGTATTTTGGAGGGGAAGTGTAGTTATGTCTGTGATTTTTTTTGAAATGCATCAGGAGATAACATTTGTTTGTTATAACAAATAACATGAATAGAGAATGGATAGATGAATACATAAATAAATATGATAAATCAAATATGTCGAATTGTTAGTGGTCAGATATAGGTGGTAGGTTTATGGATGTTCACTGTAAAACAGATTCAACTTACCTACATGTTTAATTTTTTTTCATAATTAAATGTTAGAAAATAATTGGGAAAAGAATGAATCCTATATTCCTGGCTCAAACATGTTGTGTAGTATACATGAATGGAAAAAGCAAATTCCCCAAGTAAAGAGTGTATCTAATCTAATCTAACTGGATAACTGTATAGAAAATATAGCATGCACAAGTGTAACATACAATCACTGACAACATGCTTGAGATGGTTTTTCTCCAAGGCTAATGCAAATAAAATATTCTATTTTACTACAGAAATATCTGAGTTATTCAGGGCTATGAGAGGAATGTCTATTTTGGTTGATATTCTACCTAGGGGTCAGGGGCAGATGTTTCAGGCTCCGTGGGCCACAAAGTCTGCACCACGGTTACTGGACTCCGGTGTTGCATGCAGAAGCCGCCACAGACAACACCTAAACAAATGGGCTGAGTTCCCATAAACTATATACAAAAACAGGCAGCAGGCCATATTTGGGTCTCGGGCTGTAGTTTGCTAACTCCTGTTCTATTTGAAGAGTATTCATAATTGAATTATACTGCAACCCTGCATCACAGATATTGTAGAATTTATAATGTGAATATTGGTTTCAGAGAGTACATTCAACTAGTATGTCAACCTTACTTTTTTCAAGTCTTCTAATTCAAATAACTTTAGGAACATAGTTCTATTATCTGATGAGGTTTATTTTTACAGGATATTTTTCTGGTTGGGTTTGCTTTGCGCCCCAGGTGTTGCTTTCAAATTCACTGGGTGTAAAATGTTCACATGTCCTGGCGCCTTGAGTGCTTGGGGTTTTTATTATTCACGTATAATGATGAGGATAAAGTAATAGTACTGGATATAACTAGGAGGAGTGTTGAGAGAATCATGGTAGGAGAAAGCAGACCTGGCTGGATAGAGTAAGGGCCTTCAAAGGACTTGTCCCTGCAGGGGAGAGTAGGTTCACTCCCTTTACTTAGCTCCTAGTCAGTGCTGGCAAGGTGGGAGAACCAACCTCTACCAAGACCTAGTTCCTGCCCTTCAGGAACTTACACTGTTAGTTAACTTCTGGGAGTAGGACAATGGATAAGAGGTGAATGGAAGAAAAATTCATCCATTAAAAAGGCCTTCCTATAATTGCAGTCATCTGATTTGAGTTTTATACTTGGGGATGGAGGAAGCTCACCATCTCTGGAACTAATCAAGGAGAAGCAAATGATCCCCAGTCAGGCATGCATATTAGAACAATGCCTCAATTAGAAGGACTAAATCCAGAAGCGGACACATGGTCATAATTTACAAATCTAATTTGTTACTGGAAGAGAGAAAATATCAGATTAAACAGATTATACTTAGTAACAGGGCCTTGTTACTCATTGTGCACAGTATTTGAAGATATTTTTACCTTACCAACTTTTTTCTTTACCTAGAATTCAGCAGACTATAATGATCAGTTCCTCTCCAAAGATGTTCATTAAATTTTCCTAAGGTTTGATTGATTTAGAAAAAAGAATGAAACATTTGTAAACCATCTGCCTCTTTATCTCAGATCAGGGGTTAAAGCAAGCTATTTTATTTAGAAAATGGAATTTAACAAAATTTCACCCATTATTTTTGGCTGACACTTTCAAAATGACACAAGTGAGACTGACTGCTTTTAAGATCTTTTAGTTCCCTGATACTGACTCCCTTACGAATTGAAAGATAAAAGTAATGGAAATTAAATAACTATAACACCTTAATTAATTGACACTGTATTTTACTTAAGTTTATTAGTCATGCCTTAAAATGTTAACTTACAAGTGAAAATGATAGATATCTACAAATATGGGCTAGTCTATTATACTAAACCTACCCATGTTCGAAGCCATACATTTTCCTAATATTTTGAAATAAACTCATCATTTGTAAAAAATGATTTGGAGTTCCAAATGGAAATATTGAAGCACTCTAAAAACTCAGTAATGCACTTGTAGGTATAGGCAAGTGGAAAATTTACTGAATTATAACTATGTATTTTAGACCTTTTAAGACTAAGACAATTAAACTGCTTCCTTATGTTTGTTTTATTGAACTCCGAGGTTCAGGAGCCCTGTGCATTCATAACAGCAGTTCTTGATTCCTCAGACAAGACATCAAGTTAGGTTTAGAGATTCATTGCTTTCTTCTGAGAGAGTGTTCTCCAAGGAGGGAACAAATAAGAGTCCAGATCATCTAGCATCACCTTAACGTGCCTCATCTGCACCCAACACTGTGGCCATCACTGGAGGGAAAAGATAACAAACAGCGTTCCTTCCCTTGGGGTGCTCGGGATTCAGTGGCAAGAACAGGCGTGGGGTGGCACCAAGTCTAGGATATTGTGGCATCAGAAGCGCAGTGTTAAGAAGGATTTGGTGTGAGGGAAGAAACAGCAGAAATGGCCAAGGAGAGATGGTGTGGGAGCTGGACTGTACAGCTGAGGGGGATTTTTGAGGAACAAATAGTGGGAGTGTGATTACAGCTGGGGACTGGGTGCATGAAGGAAAGAGTACGTTGGGATAAATAAAGACATGTGTGAACCTAAAGGGTAAGTCTGAGGCCCAGACAATACCCTGGTATGCCGGAAGTAAAGGAGGTGCCTTCAAGAAGGGAAAGAAAGGAAAGAAGGGGTAGTAGAAGATGGTCCCAGATGATACACTGGAGCCAGTTTGTGAGAGACCCCAAATGCCAATATTTGGCATTTATTTTGGAAGGCCTTAGGTGCCACTGAAGAGTTCTGAGCAGTAGAATGGCCTGATGAAAGAAGATGGAGGTAAGAATTTCCCACAAGCACCTTCACACAAGCATCACAAGCTTAGGGGTGGCTGAGCCTTGTCTGAGGTTCTAGATCTCAAAATTGGTACCTGTGTGGCTCACTGCAGATTCAGTATAGGCTGCTATGTGGTATCTCAACCTAGCAATCCCAGGGTGCCTGTGCAGTCAGACACCAGTAACACGGGGGAAGATGCCATAGTCCATCCATAACTGACGCTGATGAGTTTTGGTCGGGGAGGAAGGTTAAGAGGATCTCAAAGGTACACAGAATAGCCAGATGCTCAATGTTGGACCAAATGTACAAAACTGGGAGAGTAGGATCTTCATGTTCAAAGGACATTCAGTACCACTATGGTAAAGGCATCTCATAGAGAATATACAACTACCAAAGTACACGCACTTAAAATTTTTTCATTTCATTCATTCATTCATTCATTCAATCAGTCAACAGATATATATGAGTGTGCACAATGCACCAGGTACTTTTGGAAGCCAAGGATTCAATGGTGAACAGACAAGGAGGTGCCACTGTGAATACAGAATCCACATGGAATGGATACGGTGAGCTGTCTGGGGAAGATTCTGGGAGTAGGTAGGGAGTTTCCAAGTTCTAATATATGAACTACCTGTGGTCTTGAGAAAAACATATGGTCCCATATTAAAAATGTGTACCCAGTTTCACAATCACACTTGATAAAAGGTTCTGAGTTATAAGATTTAAAGAATGTAAGAAGCAGCAAATTACTAAGAATGAACACAATACTAGTTAATCTTAGTGATCTATGGTTTATAAAGGGAGAGTATTTGGATGGTCTCACATACAAGAGAAACAACATTTTCGCATTATCACCCATGTCCTTATTACATAGGCCAGTTGAGATCAGATTATTTAATCAATGTCTAGAAAAACATGATTAACTTCTTCCCAAAAGACATGTCTCAATTTTAACTTTATAGGAAATAAATTACATAGCCTTGCTTAAGGGACTTACTTCCTTTATGGCAAATCTAATCTACACATAATTCTTCTCTTTATTCTTTATTCCTTCTCCCAGAGCAAGTGAATAGAGCTGCGAAAAAGTGGTTACACCTAAAAGTTACACAAGTTCAACAACTCGCAATAGCACTCAATGAAATATCCAATGCTGATTGTGAGATGTGAATCACACCACCATGATCGGTGTGTATCTACAACTAGCAGCAGACACGCCTTCTCCCACAGAGGGCGTTTACCTGGCAGAGAGGCAGCTCAATAATCAGGTCTCAGTTTCTGTGCCAGCCAAGCCTGGGACCCAAGGCATGGGCTTTTCAGGTTTCTGTGACCAGCCACACATTTCCACACTGTTCAACTTGAAAGTCAAGCCATACGATGCTTTTCCTAGTTACCATTCAGCATGCTTAACTTGGCATCAAATCATTCCTTAGGCAAATCACAACTAGACTGCACAGAGGATTCTTTTGGGGGTGATGGGGGACAGAGGGTCCCCACAGACTTTAATGGTTGCAAAGAGTGGGTCTTCTGACCATGAGTTAGCCAGAAGCTCTGTGGCACCCTCATTAGCCAAAAAGGGGAAGTCAAACACTCTTTCCCTTTTATTCCTATAATTTCTTGTTAATGGGCTCCATGGAAAAGGATGGGATAAATGAATGTGAATAGTAGCAACTATTACTAATAGTAGAACCAAACTGGGACATTTTTGGAGAAAAAGACTAGAGGGCAGGTTTTTAATAATAATGTCAGGACAACTGGCATAAACTAGCCTGTCCTGGACAAACAAGGAATAGGGCCTTCTCGCCATAATTAACCAGAAATTTAAGGATTTCATTGTTAATATTCAAGTAAAAGTATTATTTAGATGATTATTTGCTCAATCTAACAAATGTCCCTTCATCTCTACATATTTTTTCATTAATTTTAATGTATACTAAATAGCAACTTTACAACTATTTTAGTCAATGGAGAAACTTGGCTCACCCCCTGCATTAAAATTCTCTGGAAGCGATGTTTCATCTTACCTCAGATTTAAAAAGAAATGATGTAGGTTTTTATTCTCCTCAAGCTCAATTTTACTGATACTTTCCTAGAAAACCGGCTGTAGAGAGCTGTGATAGGATATGATCCTAGCTGTGTGGGGTTCTTAAAACTATTTAATAAGACAGGCAATTCACCTTGAGAATATTGGAACTCCTATGAAAAGCTCCAAGCAAATAAAATGTATTTTTAAATCCTTAGGTACTATTATTGGATGAGACCATGTTGACTCTAGAGAATCCCCAAATGAGAAATACTGGGAAATAATCTAGCCTTATATTCAGAAACTGAGAAGGCTCAAGTATATTTTGAATTGTAACTACTATTTGGAAATGCTCACAGTCACAGCATTATAAAATATATGTACCAATATTCAAAGCTAGAATGACGTTAGAGGGCTAATATTAATATTTTTACATATTTATGCTAAAGTAAGTAGGTGTTGGGAAAATACTATGCACAGATTTATTCCCTCCACAAATTAAAATTTAACTTCCAGAGAGCACAGATAAAGTTATTTCTAAAGCCCTATTATCTACACATTTGTCAACTATCTTTTAGTTTTTATATGCTAAGCACATTAGTATGCAAACAAATATAATGTGAATATAATCATGCAGAGAGAGAATATATATTTGTCAACGCCTGACTGTCCTTCATGAAAAGCTATAAACTATATAGAGAATATCCACAGTTGCCAGAAAGACAGTTTTGGATTGAGAAGAATATGTTTTTCTTTTCATCTAGAGAGCTGAAAACATAATGTATTACAATTATATTGATTTTTTTTTTAAAGGATGATAGTTTTGCTGTGAGGCAAAGTTAAAAAAATACGACATCAAGATCATGCTTGGTAATTAATTATGATTGTTACTGAAATATGTCATAGAATTAATAACGAATAAACTAGTGAGATTTTAGAATTTTTCTTACAACTATGTATAATATCTTGTAATGTTTAATTTCGGTTGCATAGAGCAGAGTTGGTATAAGTGTAAAAACTGCTCATCAAGCCATTTATTATTGAGGTCATTATATTCACAATTAAAAACAAGGAAAATGGTGCAAATCTCCAACAAGGGATGGGAGCCGGGGCAACCGATCAGCTCTGTTACCATGTCTGGGGGAAAGTCTATCAGTCAAACTGTCTTCTCCCTTAATCATCAGTTAATGTGACTATTAACAAGATATTTTCTCCAATATGTGCTTCCATTAGCATAATTCTGGGCCCTAATTACCTTATGCTTTTTTTCATCTTTAAATATCTGACATAAAAATTGCAGTAGCATATAGACCCATGTGGCTTTCTCATCTAGTCTTTTTCCAAACTTGTCAGGGATGACATTCTTTTGTGTGCCTTTTAATCCAGTTTCTTTTGATTACTTCTTAAGACTTTTTAAAAATAAAAGTAATACACATTTATGGTAAAAAAGTGAGAAATTCAATAAAGTTAAAAAAAATTAAAATCACTTTTAATCCCGTAAGTCAGAGGCAATCACTGTGAATATTTCATTGCATTTTCTTCCTCCATTATCCATTAACATATATTTATTTTTTTATTTTTATTTTTTTTACATATATTTATTTTTTATTTTATACTTTACAAATTTAAAATCATACTCCTTTTTTTATTTGCCACTGTTTTGTTAGCATTTCTCCTAGTCTTTACTCCTTAAGGAAATAATTTGTAATGGCTACATACCACATCATTATAGATGTACTAAAACAGTTAAAATTACCTTATTTTTGATCATTTAGTTTATTTCTAATTTATTTTGGTTATATATTTATTTTCATAAATGCTGTAGATATATCATTTTATATATATATATATGTATAAATGTATACACATGGCTGTAATGAATTGTTACAAAATTTCAATTGCTTTCCTTAATCAGATGTCTAGAGGTGGCATTGTGAGGACAAACCCAAACTATTTTTAGTGTTCTTAATTAATTTTACAAATTCCTTTCCAAAAATACTGTTTACAGTTAGTTTGACAAAAGTTCAAGTCATATACGGCTTTTTAAAATAATCTGAATTTCATATTAAGACTAAACTACATAAGGACTTCTCTGGCGGTCCAGTGGTTAAGACTTCACCTTCCAATGCAGGGGTGCAAGTTCGACCCTTGGTTGGGGAGCTAAGATCCCACATAGCTCATGGCCAAAAAACCAAAAAAACATAAAACAGAAGCAATATTGTAACAAATTCAATAAAGACTTTAAAAATGGCACACATCAAAAAAAAATCTTTTAAAAAAAGATTAAATTAATATTCAACTACAAACTGAAAATTCTTAATATGTCAAATTCCTAATTTCATAAAATACAGGAATATATAAGATCAATAAATTATATACAAATTAAGTCCAAATAGATTAAAATGTGGAAAAAACACTCTGCCCTTTATAAAGCACACAATAAATCTACTTTTATGTTATCCCCATGTTCCTCAAAAGAACTATAAAAGCAATACTCCCTAATATTAAAACTCCACATGCTTATATATAACTGGCTGAATTTGTATTGTTCTGATCAAATTCAACTTAATTTAGCAAGAGAGAACGACTGAATTTTCCACGGGGTTATCATTTCCTTCTTTATAACACTGCTTACAGGTAAACAGTTGACATGGTGCCAATAATTTTTCATTCTTTCATGTTTTTACAATTACAGTATCTCAAATTTGAATCTAGATTTTATGAGTGCAAAAATCCCATCAATCTCGTCTTTTATTTAACAATAGCTTAATATTTCTTTGAATGAAGAGATATCCATGCAATACTCTGCTGCAGCTTCCATGAAATAACCACGAAAAAGGTACTACACATCTACCCAACAGATACATTCTACATGGGCCACCAGTACTCTGTTAAACAGAATAGGGGGGGAAAAAACACATGTGTATGTTATTAAAATAGTTTGTGTATTGATATTTTTTCTCTAACTCATTTTTGTATAAAAATATATAAAGATAGAGACATATTGGATAGATTGCCAAATCAGTATTTCTTATGCATATACAAAAGAGTTATCTAATTAGTCTGTTAAAGATGTGGCTTAGCGGCTCCTTATTGTGGAAAGAAAACTAACACTGACACTGAATAAATAAACACAGAAAATCAACTGCATTAGCTGATTAAACACATATGACATAAAAACTAAAAAATTATTCAATCACCAGTTGTAGAAGAAAGAAGAGTTAGTCTGCAGGAACTTCAAGATTTCCTTATTGTGTGTATCAATAGTTTTGTGAAATGTGTTTCTCTTTGTTGAAGGCTCAGTGCTGAAGGGGTGAACGTAGGGTAAATTCAGATGTGTTGTGTTCCGGCTTTGAACCTAAACTATTTCTGAAGTTTACAGAAATAAAAGCCCTTGAATCAGCATAACAGGGAGGCGGGAATACCTTATGGGATTGCAATCATGATATATACCACGATGCATATAGACAAAGTGTATATTGATTTATTCTGCACGTGAAGAAAAGCCATTGATGTGACCCAATGAGAATTCGTTGGCACTATGGCACTGGTACGCAACCCAGGCCACTTTTGTTTTATGACAAGTCCAGATTTTGACTTCAGTCTTCAACTATGTAATATATTATTATTATTTTATATTATTCAATATATATAATATACACACACATGCAGATAGATACAGATTAATTTAAATTCCCTACTTAGAAATTCTCTTCCAAATTTTTATCTTTATCTTCCTCTCTATTTTGATGATCTATTTTTGTATTTGTCCTTACATTCCCTTAAGTTGTGTACTGCTAACCCTAAGAAAAACTAAACCAAACGTGACCATGTACCAGCACTCTAAATAATGAGAATGAGATAGCTGGACAACAAAGGAAACATTTTTCATTTGGAAATCACAGAAAATCAGGTTCAAATTCAATCTGTGATTTCTCAACAGCATAAACTTGAGTAAGATTTTTAAACGCTGTTGAGTTTCAGGTTTCTTTTCCAAGAAAGCATTATAATATCAACCTTAATGGGTGGGCTTAACAAAAAGTATGCGTTGGATAAACATTAGTTTCCTTCCACTTAATCTATTTATTCCACACTGACACCAACTGTTTATTGGGTGCTTAGCAATGGCATGATTTCATCTACACATATGGATAAATAAAGTGATTAATTACTCTCCATCAGTAGTGCAGAATATTGGCTTTGTTTAACTCAGTTCATTAACAGTAACTAAAAAAGCTAAAGGATCTACCCTAACATTGACTTACTGCCAGAATTCAGGAGAATTAAGACACTTAGAAGTAAGCAACGGACAACTCAACAACTGGTCTAATACACTGTGGAAGTGATATGTGTCCTGCATAAATCACTAGGTTACTGGAGAACTAGTATCACCTAATAACTTTTGGGATTATGTGGAAAACAGACAAAGCATTTTCTCTTCTTTAGAACCTTATACACTGAAAAGTGTTCACAAAAATATGACTTTTCCTACCATTGCCTTAAATGACTCAAGTAAAAAACAGGAGAGAACTGTGGATCCTCATATAGACGAAACAATTCTCTAAAATGCCCAAAAAGTATTCAATTCACTTCCTCTAAGGCACCAGTGGCTATGCTAAGAGCAATGGGAAAATCAGGAGTATAAGATGGAACAAGTCCATGTATTTGAAACAGTAAATATAAATAACTGAGCAGTTCTGGGAACTTGGTGGTTTGTAGGAGTTTGTAGGACCCTGGTTCTTATCCTCTCCTGTTCTGGGGGCCTCTTGGGGGCTGTGGACAATCGAGTGTGGGTAGAGCCCTGAGCTGCACTGAGGTTCTGTGGATGTGGGAGTACTCAGGGGCACAGATGGGGTGTCCAAATATAGGAAGAACTGACAAGCAGAGGTCTGCTTAGGGTAGAGAAGACCCATTCAACCCCAAGTGGGTGTGAGGGTCTGCTTGCCACAGAAAGCCAAGAGGGAACTATCTTAGTTTCCTAGGGCTGACGTAACGAACTATCAACAACTGGGTGGCTTTATGACAACAGAAATTTATTTTCTCAGAGTTCTGGAGGCTGGAAGTATGAAGTCAAGGTGTTGGAAGGACCATGTTCTCTTGGAATATTCTAGAGGGGATCCTTTCTTTCCTCTTCTAGTTTCTGGTGGTTGCCGGCAATCCTTGGCATTCTTTGGCTTGCAAAGGCGTCACTCCCATTTCTGCCACCCGTCGCACTCTCCCGTGTGTGTCTCTGTGTCCAGATTGTCCTCTTCTTATAAATACACCAGTCACATTGGGGTATGGCCCGCCTTAATCCAGTATGACTTCATTGTAACTTGATTGCATCTGCAAAGACCCTATTTCCACATAAGGTCACGTGACGTTTCTGGGGTTAGGACTTCAACACGTCAGAACCAGAACTAAACGGCAGGTTGTACCTCCCTTTCCCTTAAGTCTGTGAGAGTTGGGGGCCCAAGAGCAATGAGTCTTCTCCTAGGTGCCACACCAGGGATTGGCAGCCTGGCTTTGCCACACTGCCAGGCTCTGTATGCTTTTCTGCACCCATGTCTCGGACCCCTACGCTGATGATACCCAAACAGTAAGACTGAACCCCAGGGAACCCACAGAAAAAAATCAATATTAATGAAGGCCCATTTATGGGAGCCGTGATGTCAGAGGGAGGGAATTTGGGCAAAACAATCAATCATAGAGCTGGTGAGGCACGAGTGCTGGGTGACAGAGTTGAAAACGGGAAAGCAAATGCTCTACAAGGCACGGAGATTTTTTTTTGTTAGGCAGCGAATTCTATAAATAATAACACGAAAACCAATTTTCTAAAATACAATGTCAGTGTGCAATGCATTATTTCTCAACCATTAAATGTAAATGCAACAGAGTACTTAAATGGAAGTTTGGGCACAGACATAAGACAGCATGGATCAGATACCAAATGAGGTGCAAACTTAGATGCAAATTTTCAGTGAATCCGGCTCCCTGACTTGTACTAATCAGTGATGCTGACAAAAATTCTGGTTTCCTCCCAGATGCAGGGGAGGGTTGGGATTTCCTAGCCCCACAGGTTAAAAGCAGTCACGTGACATCCTCTGGCCGACCACACGTGGGTAGGGGTGAGGTGTGCCACAGGAAGAAGCTTTATGGGGCCAGTGTACCACCTGCCATGCTCACAGATTTTCAGGCAGATGCTCCTGTGTGCCTTCAAGCCTGTGGTGACTATTTGTGGGAACACAAGGGACTCATATTCTAAGTCTGAACTGGAAAAGCTAACAAGGGCAAGAGATAGGCTGTCTGGCTGCCGAGTGATGGTCTGAAGGAGAGGTGGCTACATAGGATGCAAGCTGCACGAGAGAGAGGGGTGGGAAAGGGACGTGGATTCCGTGGACCTGATGTGGGTTACAAGACAGTGAGTCGGGGATCAGGGGCATCTTGACAGGCAGACCGCCACAGAGAGAGCAGAAAGGCTGTAGGAGAGCACATCGTCTGCAACAAGGGAACTGCAGGTGAGAGTTCTTCAGAGAGGGTGGTGCTGGGGGTCCTGATGTTGAGAAGCCAGCTCAGACCAGTGCCAGCGGTGCAAGACCTTCCTGCACCTCTCAACTCTCTGGGGTCCTTTCCTGCCTATTTCCCCACCGTAATCATACACACACCTACACACCTACCTATACACACAAACATGCACACGTGCTCCTCGCAAGGGGTTCATCATTCCTTTCCCAGGCAGCCGGAAGAAAACCCTTCCTATAGGACACCTGCCCTGGAGGGAGACTGAAGAGCTGTAACTTTGAATGAAACTGGAAGCTTTGACTATTATAAGGGAGTAGGTATTATTAGTATCAAACTGCAGCTCTGTTTTAAAAATTAAAGTAACTTTAAAAAATATTTATTAACCAAATATTCAAAATAGTTAACAACCAGTATGGCATGGGCACCAGTCACTAAGAATGGGTACCAGTGATGTTGGAGCAGAGTCTTGGGGGCCCTTTGTTGTGCTTCTAAGCTGCTGAGATATGGGGAATTTGGGGAGAGCGGGTTACAGGGGAGAAGTCAGGGTGCCCTGTCATTGGCTGGCCGTGGATTGCCCTGTCATTGGCTGGCAGTGGATGGGTGAGGTATATTCAAGGCAGATGGCTGTTATCAACCCATATAGCAGTGTGTTGATATTTTAACAACTACTTGGCTGTCAAGGGCCGCCTGAAAACCATGGGCCAAGGAACGAGTTTTCCCACAGAATACATTTTAAAGGGATAACGGGAACTAAGTAAAAATGCTTGTGATTGCATCCCATGAATCTTGACTGACTGATATACTAGTTATTTATATTAACTAATGAGCTGATTAGAGACGGTCTGATATCTACAACTGTACCATATTCAATTTCCTAAGGGTGAGGTTGTAGAAATTAGGAGGTGAAACTGGCCCCCAAATAAAACAATGAGCAATTGTTCTGGGAAGCAAGAGAAGGAGAGAGAGGCAAAATCTTCTGAATGGTGGGAAAAAGGTGATGGATTAGTCCCTGTGTGGAATCACAAAATTGTAATTTTATCCTAGCTGTGTACATTTAAGGATAAGCCATGCCATCCAGTTGTTACTGCTATTGACATTGTTCAAACCAAATGGTTTAAAACAGCCAACAATAATATATAACTCTAAAAACATTTGATATGTGATCTAGAATATCATCAATTTGAACACTGAGTTTATGGATTTTTGTGCTAGGCTTATTAAAATTATTTAAAAATTTAGTTCTTTTTTTTTTTTTTTATATCAGTAGGTGACAGGTGGGATACATGTGTCCTTACCCATGAGCCAAGAAAAAAACAAAACAGAATATTATCAGGATATTTCAAAACCTTCAGAGAGGTTAGATTTGCTTGCTTTATTAATGTTTTATTAGTGTATTTGATTTTGCTTTGTTTTGTATTTTAACAAACAAGAAAAGAATCAGGTTTTAGTTCTACAAGTGCTACTACACGAATGCAAGTAAAAGGGTCTAATTTAAATTTTTTAAAGTTTTTATTTTACTCAAGTGCCTTTGAAAGGTAGAAAATGCTTACCCACCCATTCTTATCTAACATATAATTTTTAATCCTAGAATTTGGGCTCTGATTCATTTTTTTTTCATAAATTTATTTAGTTATTTTTGGCTGCGTTGGGTCTTCGTTGCTGCACGCGGGCTTCTCACTGCACTGGCTTCTCTTGTTGCGGAGCATGGGCTCTAGGTGTGCGGGCTTCAGTAGCTGTGGCACATGGGCTCAGTAGTTGTGGCTCGCGGGCTCTAGAGCTCAGGCTCGGTAGTTGCGGCGCACAGGCTTAGGTGCTCCGCGGCATGTGGGATCTTCCCAGACCAGGGCTCGAACCCGTATCCCCTGCATTGGCAAGCGGATTCTTAACCACTGCGCCACCAGGGAAGTACCTGGGCTCTGATTCTAATAAAGCGCAAAGAATGAAAAAGAAAAACACAATTGTCTAGGTATCTAAACTTTTCACTTAAAGTTAATTCTAATCAAAACACAAACAATTCAGAAAGAGAAAGACAAATACCATATGATATCACTTATAGGTGGAATATAAAATACGACAAAAATGAACTTATCTACGAAACAGAAACAGACTCACAGACATAGAGAACAGAGTTGTGGTTGCCAAGGCGAGGGGGGTGAGGGAGGGATAGATTGGAAGTTTGGGACTAGCAGACACAACTACTGTATATAGAATAGATAAACGGCAAAGTCCTACTGTATAGCAGAGGGAACTATATTCAATAGTTTTTAATAAACCATAATGGAAAAGAATGTGAATAACTATATATATATATGTGTGTGTGTATATATATATATATATATATATATATATATATATATATATATATAACTGAATCACTTTGCTGTACACCAGAAACTAACACAACCCTGTAAATCAACTATACGTCAATAAAATAAATTTAAAAATACACAAACAAGTCATTGTTCTGGCTCATTATGAGGTCAAATAAATGTTTTCAATGCTGTTATAAAAATGCCATTTGTTTATGTTAAGGTTATTGATAGATATATAATATGATTGTTTAGAAGAGAAAGCTAAGCTTTTGTCTCATGAGCATTTCACTGTCCCTGTATTTGAAGGCAAATTAATTGATCAACTGTTTCAAATGAATAGTGAATGGATGGAAAACTCAGCATCTTTAGGCTTTGACAATGAGCACATGTAGCTACAATACTGCAGCCAAAACCCATTTGGTTAATGGCCATTGTGATGCCAACAAGATTTAGATCAGCTATTCATCAAGAAGCTGGTCTCTCCCATCTAACATGGACAAATAACAGGTGGCCTTATAGAGGCCAGGAGCCAACTGAGGACTATGAAATGGAGGTACAGGTTGTGCATTCACAGGATATAGACAACATGGTACACAGAAGAGCAGATTCTGAAATTCTCTGGTCCCTAATGACTCCACTGCATCACAACCAATCCTGACTGTCACTTCAAGAGAAGTGAGATACTAAATTAATTGGTTGTGCTGGTTGGTTTCTCTGCTACCTGCAGCTGAAAGCATCCTAACTGATATGATATTATTATTTTTTAGATGTCCCTTAGTGTAACATGAAATTATATTATTTATTGCTCAGTCACCCACTATCTGTATCCTTCACTAGAATATACCTTCCTTGAGAGTGAAGATAGTTTCTATCTCGTTCACTGCTGTATCCCCAATATCTACCCCATCTGGCACACAGACAGTGAATAAATGTTGACTGAATGTAAGACAGCTTTTGCTGGATCCAATGAATATAATGTTAGTCCAAGGAATTCTCCACCTTTACAGTTGCCTGAAAGCATGATGTGCTATAGTTTTATTCTGAGAGATTTGGAAAGAGCCCTTCTTTTTACAGAATTAGCATAAGCTGAGTGATGGAAAAGCCCTTCTCAGACTTAGCTCTTAGGAAAGATATGGTTTGTCTCCACTGACCCACACATCTCATGCCCACACTCCTTGCCTTCTGCAGATCTTGACTACATATCATTTTTATAAAATGGGTTACTTCTTCCATGTCTATAATATATACTGTAAATTCCGCTCAGAAGATTCTACCCTTGGGCCACCATACTTGTCAAATCTGGATCAGTCAAAGCTGCTACTGGTAAATTTTATCATAAAATCTACAGAAGATGTTACTCTGCATGTCATCCTAACCATTTCTAGGACTCTGCAATGGAACATTCATGTCTCCAGTGATGGTGTCAGTGGGTAGAACTTCAAGCTCCTAAGAATGACTAACGGCACTGGAGAGAGCTGTATCGTCAGTTATCACATCCATTGGTCCAACATGTTAGTACTAGGGAGGGAAGCCAGCACGTCTCCAGGTTTGCACCACTAATGCCCAGCTCACAGCTGGCTTCTTCAAAGGGCCTTGTCCTATCAAAGCTTCAAGACAAAACATGAGTTTCTGGAAAGACATGGATTTCAAACCTAAAAATATGTTCCAAAATAGCCTTTTATTCAAGTTCATAATTCTGAACAAAAAAATGAGTTCAATAATTTACCAATATTAAAGAGTGAATTGTGTCCAGACTGTCTCCGTTTTTCAGCTTATCAGGTCAATATATACTATTGTTGAAATTCCAGAAATAGTAAATTTATATTTAATATAGAAATTAACCATATTCCACAGCTAAGAGAGAGAAATATAAAATTTATACTAACATACAACTTAACCAGTGGTATCCTGTTTTTTATGAGTGTATTATTGGCATATGTGATATTGTCCCTCAATATTATTGTCAATTTTTTTCTTATATCATCTCATTAAAAATTAATGGCTTAATAATGCTCTAACCAGTGGATGCACTGTGATTTTTTTTTTAACTATTCACCATACATTAAGGGTTAGTTTTGTATTTTTCTTATTAAATTATATCTAAACTTTTATGCATATTCTTTTTTTTTCTATTACCTTAGGATTGATTTCTGCAAATTGAATTAAATAGTCAGTGTTTGTAATCATTTTTAAGGATGGCGAACACATTGCCACTTAAAAAAATTGAGACCTATATTCTTGCCCTGCCTGTAGTTTATGAGTGTTATTGGGATCCTGCATCCAAGCTAGCACTGCGTATTTCAGAACATGTATTTCTCAATTTTGTAGGTAAAAGTAGTATATCTTCTGGTCTTAGTGTGTTTGGACTATTAAAACAGAATATCAGAGACTAGGTGCCGTATAAACAACAGAAATTTATTTTTTACAGTTGTAGAGGCTGGAAACCAGAGATCAGGGTGCCATCATGATCTGCTTCTGGTTGCACAGCTGTTTTCTTTTATATCCTCACATGGCAGAGAAAGGGCTGGAGAGCTCTCTGGGGTCCCTTTTATTAGGGCAGTAGTCTCATTCATGAAGCCTCCCCTTTCATGATCTAACACCCCAAGCCATCACACTGGGAGTTAGAATTTCAATCTACGAATTTTGGAGGGGGTCACAAATATTATCCCATTAACAATTCTTTTAATTTTGGTTTCCCTGATTTTTTAAAACCTTGACTCCATTTTTATTTATCTTGTAAATATCTACTTTTTTCTTGGTAATTTTATGTCATGTCCTTTGCACACTTTTCCATTAGAATTTTTGTTATTTTTCTGTTGTTATTTGTAAGTGCTCTTTCTTTATTAATAATACTAATAATTCCTTATTCCCATTTCAAATGTCCGGTGTCTCTTTTAATACACTATTCTCATTGCTGTAAGTTAACATATAGGGTAGACATAACAAGGAAATATAGGAGCAGTCTTTAATACAAAGGAGTAGTTTAATGTTGCAAAATTTCTGAGGCTTATAGAAACTTTTTTAAAAAGGACAGAAATATTAACTTTAGGACCAGAGTCTCTTGTAATGCAGATTAGGCATATACTTATGATACCTACCCATTTCTGAATTAGAAATATACCTTTGGGGTAAAAATCACAGTCTTGAAGTAAAAGGCTTTGTAGCTCAGCTAACAGAAAAGCCATACTTAACATAAGAGCTGAAGGTTGGAGATGAGACAGGAAGGAAAGGGGCAGGGCACAACCATTAAGAACAGGATATGACATAAACTGGCTAGAACCAACTAGGCCCAAGATGCTGGAAGACTTGACTTCCAGGAGACCTTGAGCCTTATTATATACTCAGTATAACACATTAGCATCTAAATGACACACCCACAGGCGCCATGACAGTTCCAAAGCCCACCATAAAAGGCCAAAAAGTGGGTGGTGGCTCAATTCCCATAAAAACGTACCACCCCTACACTTTGGGGCCTGCTCTTGCCTTCTGAGATGGCCCACACTCTGTTTGTGGGGTGTGTATCTCTCTAAATAAACCTGCTTTCACTTCACTAGGGCTCACTCTTGAATTCTTTCCTGCACAAAGCCAAGGATGCTCACTTGGAAGCCCGACCCAGGGACTCACTCCAGACTTGGAACATGTCCATCCTCTCGCACCCCATTTTTTCCTACAACAGAGGCATTATATATTTCCCTAAGCTCACCCTACTTTTGTTGCAGAGTCATAGCTAGAACCAGGGGCTTCGGAAACATATCAGGTACAGCAAAATTCTTCTCCCCCAACTGTGTATGCCAATGACACATACAAGCCTTGTATTTTTTGAAAAATTTCCTTCACAATTATCTTAAGAATGGTGATATTACAATAGGGTCAGGCTGAAATACTAAATTCTAATGGCACATTATTTATTATGAAAGACTTTTTCAACTTATTTTTACTTATATCATTCACATATTAAAGATCTAATATGTTTGCCTAAATCCTATAATATGCCTATTTTAAATCTGTAACAGAAAACCGATAAGGACTTTTTCAAATTAAACAATACATGTGAATAATACATTCTTTCATTAAAAAAAAAAAAATGTAATGGCATATCCTTCTACTTAGCATTATCCTTTAGTTATTTATACCCAAATAAGTACAACTGGCAACCACAGCATTCCAAAGATTTCTTTTCTCTGTCGTTTGCCCCTATAGTGATAATTTCTATGGTAATTACAAGGATAATCCCAGGCATAACTGTAAATTCTATGGCTAAGCATGCTTCAGGAAGAAACTTTAAAAATAATGGATTAGCTTACTTTAATGATGTTACATGTTTGCGTGGTTAAGAACTATTACTCTGGGCTAAGAACCCAATGTTGGCACAGACAGGATGGAAAGCCAGGCTATAGGATATCAATAAAAAGAGCAAACGGAATTCAGTGTTTGCTTTTTTTATCCTAGTCTTTCAACTATTATGGCTGATATAGTTTATGGCAAGTCTCTGAATTAATGAAGAGAATATACTGGTAAATAGAAATGCATTTCATGCTCCACAAAGGGAAATTGAGTTGCTATGGAAAAATATACCCCCAAATAATGATAAAATTTTATACTTTTTCTAAAAAAAAATTCAAAACCCAAAAACTAATTTAAACCTTTTTAAAATGCTGGGAAGTCTCAAGTTTTTCAGAAATGCAAATATTTTAGGTCATACAATTTTAACAAGTTTACTGCAGAATTCCAAATATATATACATGTGACTGGAAACACTGATGTTTAGGGAGGAGCTGGGAAATTGTTGGAAAGCTGCTCTTTTCTCACAGAAAAATTCACTTTTTACAACTCTCTGCTGAAACTTCTAAAGACTTTGCTTTGGGGTTCAATAATGGATGCCATTATCTGACAACGTCTGATCCATATTTTTTTAAAAAAGCAAAATACAGCTAGATGCTGAGTGATGTGTAGTTATTCAAGATTCTATTAATTCTATCTGTTCTCTGTAGCCTGTTACACCAACGAGCATTTTGACCTGTATCCAATAATTTCTACAATATTGGCTGTTTTCAGGAAGAAAAAAAAGCTCAGACAGGAAACTCAAACTTATTTTGAAATACTTCATTTGAGTGAAAATTTGAAGAATTCTGTGGTTTGCAGACTATGTGCAACATTTGTTTGAAATGCATATGTTTGAAATCCATCATAATGTTAAGTATATTACACTGAGCAACTTTAGGATGAAGAAAGAAATTTCTGGAGAAAAATCTTCTATCCTACTCATCAACAGCTACCAGTGATGAGTCCCTGCCTGTTTCAGGTTCTTTACATATACAACTGAGACTCTGTCAACTACCCAGAAAAGCAAGTGGCATCACCTCCATTTTACAGGCTTGGGAACTGAAGTGACTTGCCAAAGGCCATAGAGCTAGAAAGTGACAAAGGAAGCTGGCCTAGATCTCAGCAACTTCAAAACTTGTGCCCTCTCCACTCACTACACCTCTCTCCTAAAACACTGCTTCTTACTTATAACAGACACAACTACTGTATCAATAAATCTTCACGACCATCCTAAGTTAATGGGTACATGTCGGTGAGAGCTAATATCAGAGGCTGACTTCTAACACTAAAAACCGTGTTATCAAGAGTGAAATCACCAGCCACTATAAGCTGTCCCAATGTTTCTGCAAAATATTTTAGCTCTCTTTGGAGAGACTGTGAAACTATGTCACCTGTAGATTTATTGAGACCTAATCACAATCTCTTTCCTATTGTCCTGCAATGCTTTAATCACTGGAAAATTTGTCATTGCTTATTGTAAATCATATGGAGTTGGAACCAAAAGGATGAGACTCAAAATTATTTATGACAAATAGGAAGAGTTTTCCATCTATGCAAGGTTCTATCTTAGTTCTAGTATATTGAAAGAATATATAACCCAGGATTACCAGCTATGATGTAGCCCTCCTCACAAACAAACAAACAAACACCTCATTAAAAAACAAATTCAAAATCGCATTTATGCAATTTAAGCATTTCGTTTTTCATTAGGTAAAAATATAACATGATTCTCTTTTTATTCTTTCCATGCATACTTGTACTCTTCCTTTTGAAGATCATTCTATCTTTTTTGTTAAATTTATATTCTTGTGTTTGAAAGTCATTTAAAATTTGATGACAAGTAACTTTTTAAAAATAAACAGGACTGGGACTTCCCTGGTGGCCCAGTGGTAAAGAATCTGCCTTCCAATGCAGAGGACGCGGGTTCGATCCCTGATTGGGGAACTAGGATCCCACATGCTGCAGGGCAACTAAGCCCACGCACCACAACTACTGAGCTCTTGTGCCTCAACTAGAGAGCCTGCGTGCCGTAAACTACAGAGCCCACACTCTTGGAACTCGTGCGTCACAACTAGAGAGAGAAGCCCGTGTGCCGCAACGAAAGATCCCGTGTGCCGCAACTAAGATCCGACGCAGCCAAATAAATAAATAAATAAATAAATAAATAAATAAATAATAAACAGGACTGATTTATGGAGAATTGAGACTCATTCTCTTATGGAGTACTGTTATCAATAAAAATTTACCTTATCAACATTAACATTTTATAAGCTTTAACATATTTAAAATGAGCCACAGGGTGAACTATTAAATAGCAAAGTATTTAATTTCATTCTCTCCATATGGGTTGTCCTATATTCTCTGTAACATTTCCTTGATTATATTAGGACTCTACTTATAAAAATATAATAAAAAATAAATATAGAAAGAAAGAGAGAGAGGAAGGAAGGAAGGAAGGAAGGAAGGAAGGAAGGAAGGAAGGGAGGGATGAGGGTAGTAATTAAGAGGTACAAACTTCCAGCTGCAAAATAAATGAGTCATTGGGTATGAAATGCACAGTGTGTAGAATGTAGTCAATAACTAAGTAATATCTTTGTGATGCCATATCAAGATCACTGGTGATCATTTTGAAATGTATAGAAAAAAATCATTATGTTGTATAACAGGAACTAACATGGCGCTGTAGGTCAATTGTACTTCAAAAACAAACAACCATACACACAAACTCACAGAAAGAGATCAGATTTGTGGTTACCAGAGGCGGAGGAAGGAGGAACTGGATGAAGGCAGTCAGAGGGTGCTACAAAACTTCCAGTTATAAGATAAACGAGTACTGGGGATGTAACGTGCAACGTGACAAATACAATGAACACAGCCGCGTGTTATACGTGGAAGTTGTTAAGAGAGCAAATCCCAAGAGTTCTCATCACATACACAAATGTTATTTCTATTGTTTTAATCTCATTTCTCTATGGGATGATGGATGGTCACTGAATTTATCGTGATAATCATTTCATGATGGATGTAATTGAAATCATTATGCTGGACACCTTAGACTTGTACTGTGCTGTATGTCAGTTATATCTCAATACAACTGGTAGAAGAAAAACAAATGTGATTAGCGTGATATTTATTTTGTTTTTCCTAGGTTCTAAATCAATTTTATTTATATTCAAATCAAATATAATTTTTGTTTAGAAGAATCTTCTGATTTCTCTATGCTATGCACCCTTAAGATATAATAGACTATCTATGATAGGAAGTGGTTTTTCTGAGAAGAGTACTTTTTTGGATTTTTTCTTACAAATAAGAGAAATTTTCTGAGGATTAGGAAACTGAACACTGGCAAATAATTAACTCCCCTTTTGCATCATGACATTGAAGATGGAAGTAATTAACGTCTTCCAGGCCTAAGCGGGACAAGGTAGGGATGAATTTCTGGCTTTTGTTGTTTTTTTTGGTAGACTCAGGAAGAATGCATGGCACCAGGTTCTGTACACTATTCAAACACTGGTAGTAAAAAAGTCCAAGTGTAGGAATGATACATGGAACTGATGTAGATTTTAAAAGCTGCTTTTATTCTGATGCAGAAGAGAAGGAAGAGATACTCAGTATTATTTTCCCTGCTTCCAAGGTGAAGCATGGTGCAAAGAACCCTGTCGGTTTTGCCAGGCAGAAGGATAATAACACTGTTTTCCTGACCCCCTTCTAATTTTTTCCAGGTCACCTTACTGCAGGGTATACACGTTATGACCATGGTCCTCCTACTGTTAGCGCAAATAATTTATCCAAACCACGTATATTTGTATGAACAACAATGTGTTACACAGAGGTGGCTCACCCCTACTGTCTCATGGTGAGATTTCTTGATTTAGATTTCCAAGTATCCATTGGAAATTTCAAATTAAATGGCAAGAGGTGACCTTTAAAAGTCTCTTCCAGAGACCGCTTAGAAAGTTCTGTGGGAATCATTCCCTCCTCCTTCCTCCTCTTTGCCTTTCAGTTTTGGATGTGTTGGTTTAAAAAATCAATCATTTTGTCATTCAAGAAGTGATCATACATTTCTAACAGGAGAGAAAGTAAGGGCATGAGAAAAGATGACTTTTTTACTTTAAATAATGGTAACAAATGCTTATCAAGGAAGGTTTGTTTGGCTCAGAATTAAAGTCATCATATATAATAGGAGTTTAGCATTTTGCTTTCCATCCAAACCAAGACTGCTTGCTCAAGCGCCTTTGAGAAACAACACAAGATGACTTGGGCTATTAGATTCTGTCAGCATAAATCTTCCCTATTGGCAATGGGAATCTATTTATTTATTTAGGAAAAAAAAAAAAAAGAAAGAAACCTTTCCTATGCCAGGAGAATGAATGCTATTAAATGAATACAATTAAAGACAATGGAACTTTTATCCACTGTTATGAATTAGTCTTTGCACAGCACAGCACCCACAAGACTGCAAATTATATTTCTGTCTTTATCCACTTGGCCAAATGTGCACTTATTACCGCCATTCATTTAGAATCTAATTCAATCATCTGGGCAATAGATTTTAATGGGTTCTGCTACTTCTTGATGTGCCCCAAGGGACGAAGGATTTTGTTTGGTTTTCCTCCCTGCATCTAAGAGACTGTGTTGGTTCTACCCACTTGTAAAAACAGTCTTGCTCTGCATGTTTGCTGTGTAAAATAGGGCGTGGTGAGCATGGAATAGAGACTCGTTTTAGGGAAACCCTCCAATTTTACCTGATATTGTATTTATAGCAACAGGAAGTTATACACAGATTTATGGTCTCACATCAGTGGCTAGACACAGGTGCTGTGACCCAGCAGAGAGCTGTATCACATGGGAGTAGAGAAAATTCTGCTCATGCATTTAGTTGCACGTTTCTACATTTCAGTCCTAATACCTGGGAAGGCAGCCTTCAATATGTTCTGTTAATTAAAAATTTTATCATAAATTATTTTTGCCCAAAATATTATCCAGAGTACAGGTCTAGGAGCTATTTTGTACAGATAATCTCAAAATGTAAAATGTCCTAGAAGCAGAATTGCTATATATATCAGCTCCACCATGGAGAAGCAATATTAATTCACCACATTTTATTTGCACGACAATTGACATGTCATCATGTTAATTCATGTGACACCCTTTGTAGTATTATCCACATTTTTAAGATCAAAAGAGGTGACATCATTTGTTCAAGGTCACAGAGCTAGTTGGTGGTGGCACCAGGACTTCTGACTCCACAGTTGACATTATTTCCACTTTATCTCCTTAAGAAACTGGAATACTCATTGATTCATCATTGGTAAAGAAGAGGTAATGTATCTTCAGCTCCTAAGGGTCATGCCTGATTACTCCCCAGATGTGGACTTTTTTGGTCACCTCTCAATTCATGCCAGGATATGCTTTCAGAGCCTCCCTTAGAGCAGATTCTTGCCATCGTTTTGGGTGACTCCAAAACGCCAAAACACGGCCCTTCAGCTCCTTGCCTGTCTCCACTGCTGAGACATCTGCTTCCCACCAGTTCAGCCACCCCCTGGAATCCACTGTCACCTCTCTGACTGTAACCCCTTAGAAACTTAATCATGTTACCTGATGAGAGGCAAAACAGCATAGTGTTAATTTCATGGGCTCTGGAATCTGACCCCTGGACTTCAACTCTATTCCAGTTCTACAGTTTACTAGCTGGGCAAGTTTTAGTGTCATGGTCCTAAAAAAGTTGATAAGATTAAAAGAGTTAATAATACATGTAAAGAGCCAAACAATCTGGCATTTAGTTAGTGCTGAATAAATAGCATCTTTTTAAGCCCTTCAACCTTTGACCCCCTGTTTCTCTCCAGTCTTCACCAATGTGTATACTGGGGGAAATCCCTGAGAATTGTGACTGCGAATCTGTGAAGGAATGGAAACCCGCTGGCTAACTTCCATCAGAGAGTGGTTCCTAGACCGACATAGATGCATGGAAGACACAGATGCATGGAAAGAAGCACAAATGATGGGGTTTACAGATACAGGGATGGGAGCAAAGTCCAGATTGGCTGTTGGATTCTGAGTAACATGAGAAAACTGGGAACACTGTGAGCCCAGGAAACATAGGCAGGGATGAGTCGGCCTAACGCACATTTTCACACAAGCCTGATGGCTGGGGAATTCCAGGTGAATGTGTGAATATGAAATTCCCTTCAAGAAAACAGTATCTGAGCAGAACGGGGGAAAAGACTGGGAAGTGAATCAGAGAGCAAGCAAATCTCCCTCTCCAGTTCATTATTCCTCTGTCTGGGAGAAGGGGAACACAGTAATAGCTGTTCCCGGACGTGACCTCGTACCTTGGAGACTCCTAAGGCACTTTCACATATTGAAGTTTCTTAGAACTCCTGTTATAAACCAGTAAGCTTAACTGTGTTGCAGCCTGGCTCTCTTGTTCCTAACTTCTGTTTATCCTATTTTCATCTTATCTTCACCCCAATCCAGGAGATCAGATGTGAGATTTTTACCGTGGAGAAGATAAAGGACAAGATACAAGACCATGTTTGAAAAAGTTACCAGAGTACACAGTTCTAGGAAGTTCAGTTTTGCAGAGATGGTTTGGATTTAGTGATTCACGTGTATAACAGAAAAACACTGGGTTCCTTGATTCCAAAAACTAGCTCTCCATGCAAATACTAGGGGATAACCCCCTGAACTCTGCCATCTCACTTTGTTCATCTATATAGCAGAGATTATAGTGCTGGTCTGACGCAAAGGAAAAAGAAAGAAGGTAAAAGTTAAATGAGACAATGCATGGAAAGTGCTTAGCAGAGGGCTTGACACAGATAAAGGAGATATTACAAGTTTTGCTTTTATTATTGTTATTTTACTCCTCGGTTTACAGAGTTCAAAAGCTTAAACTATTTAACAAATATCATATGATATAGCTTGTATGTGGAACCAAAAAAAAATGGTACAAATGAACTTATTTACAAAACAGAAATAGAGTCACAGATGCAGAAAACAAATTTATGGTCACCAAGGGGGAAGGGAGGGGGGATAAACTGGGAGATTGCGACTGACATATACACACTACTATAAATAAAATAGATAAGAACCTGCTGTATAGCACAAGGAACTCTACTCAATGCTCTGTAATGACCTATATGGGAAAAGAATCTAAAAAAGAGTGGATATATGTATATGTATAACGGATTCACTTTGCTGTACACCTGAAACTAACACAACATCGTAAATCAACTCTACTCCAATAAAAATTAACTTAAAAAAAGCTTAAACTATTTAGAGTACAACAACACTGTTAGTGATAAAAAGAACTCTGTCTTCCAAATATGAGGACCAGAATCCTAGATTTTCACTAAAATCTTATCTCTGGAAGCAGTCTTAAATTTGCCAATTTAGAAAAATAAGTAGTGTCGTAAATATGAAAACTGCGCCTTAAGTTCTACCTGACAGTAGGTGATGGAAAGGTTTTGCTTTGTCTTATTAACTACAATAGATTGAAAAAGAATGATATTCATCTTTCTTGCACTTTTTAAAAACCAAGAAGAAAAACAACAAATAAAGTGATAGACTTAAACCTGCCCGACCTTCACGTACTTCGTCAGCACACACTGCTAACTGAGGTATCTGATCTCAGAATGGAAAATGTTTCCAGATAATTCTTTTATTTCTCCACCAGGCAAGGAAAGCACTTCTTCTCCACAGACCATGAATCCTCAAACGTGCAGAAAGATATTGAAAGATACTTTCATTTAAAACTTCAAAACAAATGACAATAACAATAAAACTATTCTAATATAATTTCTAACCCATGTGGAAGGAGTCATGTGTACACCTGCCAGAGTGTGTTTAGTCAATATTGTATTTTTGCTTAATATTTTATGATTTTACATATACATTTAGGTCAATATCGTGTTGCAAGTACCTTCAGATGAAATCATATTCTACATTCTTCTCCTCACCTCTCACAAACCTTGTGGTCTGTGTACCGACAAAGGGTCTGACGGTTAATACCTGAAGCAATCTGATCAAATGATGTTGCAATATTGCAAAGTTTACACTTTGAATGTTGATGAAGCTGAATCTTTCTCAAACAATAATATTTACCCATCATTTTGACAAGATCATCCAACTGGAATGGACACAGCTCTTATGCCCTTTTGACAAAAGATTTAATGGTCTTGCTTCCAGTACATTCTGCCCTCAAAAGTTCATTCTACAATAGTCAGCGGGTGCCTCCAACATAGGTGAGACTCTGGTATTCCTCACTAATAGCCTGCTAAAAGCTTCCCATCTCACTCAGCATAGGGCTGTCTCAGAAAACAATAATCTAAGAAGGAATAGAAAACGGATGACCTAAGGAAGAAATTCAGTGGAAAAATGCAGACAATAAATTGATGTCTAATATTTGTCATCTGTTTCCTTAATTGCCCAGCCAATTTCTTCCCTTTTTTTTTTTTTAATAAATGTATTTATTTATTTATTTTTGGCTGCGTTGGGTCTTCGTTGCTGCATATGGGCTTTCTCTAGTTGAGGCAAGCGGGGGTTACTCTTCGTTGTGGTGTGCAGGCTTCTCATTGTGGTGGCTTCTCTCGTTGCAGAGCACGGGCTCTAGGTGCATGGGCTTCAGTAGCTGTGGTGCGCGGGCTCAGTAGTTGTGGCTCGCAGGTTCTAGAGCACAGGCTCAGTAGTTGTGGTGCACGGGCTTAGTTGCTCTGTGGCATGTGGGATCTTCCTGGACCAGGGATCGAACTTGTGTCGCCTGCATTGGCAGGCGGATTCTTTTTTTTTTTTTTTAATTTATTTATTTATTTATTTATGGCTGTGTTGTGTCTTCGTTTCTGTGCAAGGGCTTTCTCTAGTTGTGGCAAGCGGGGGCCACTCTTCATCGCAGTGTGAGGGCCTCTCACTATCGCAGCCTCTCTTGTTGCAGAGAGCAGGCTCAGTAACTGCGACTCACGGGCCCAGTTGCTCCGCGGCATGTGGGATCTTCCCAGACCAGGGCTCGAATCCATGTCCCCTGCATTGGCAGGCAGATTCTCAACCACTGCGCCACCAGGGAAGCCCCGGCAGGTGGATTCTTAACCACTGTGCCACCAGGGAAGTCCTGCCCAGCCAATTTCTGAATTTAACTTACATCAGAAGAGCTTAAAAGTTGAGACACTATATTTCACTCATATTTTCATATTGAGAAATGTGTGCATGAGAACCCAAAATGTACCTTTCTACTGTTTTCTACTATGCCATCCTCATTAACTGATTAATGTTCTACCCCCAAAAGTGGCCCTGCTGCATTTCTCTATCTGTTCCTAAATCTGGCCTCATTCCAGCCATGCTGATCTCCTGTAAATACCTCAGGGCCTTTGCACTTGCTACTCCTAGTACTTTACCCTGGGACACAGCTTCCTCCCTCTCTTCTCCCTGTAGGGTTCTCTGCTCAAGCATCATTTCACCATAGCACCCCTCCCTTCACTCTTTTCCCCCTTGTTCTGCTTCATTGTTCTTTATGGTTCTTCAATTTTCTTTCTCCCCTCACTAGGTGTGAACGCCATGAAGGCAGAAACTTTGCTTGTTTTGTTTACTGCTGAATCTCAAGCCCTGGAAATTTGTGGAATAAAAGCGCCCCTAAATAAAAATTCATTGGATCAACTGTGTGAATAAATAAGTGAAGCATTTTCAAATCTTATCTGCACATGGCCAAATATGCAAACATAGTGCAGAAGGCACAACAGTCCCCATGTCAGGCCAAACCCAGTCCTTTCATAAGAACCTGAGACTAAATGTAAAAATAAACCCAAGGAGTGAGACACAGGCCAGGTGGGAGTAGACCCACGAAGACTTAGAGTCAGAGATTGCTCACAAACCTCTCAGCTATTAGAACTAAGAATGTCTCTTCTAGTCTAGCTTCAAGAATTCTGTGATTGGCTTTTCTCAGGGGTGGATTAAGCCCAGAGACAAGGGGTCAAGATCAGTGTGGAGTCTATTCCCCTGCCCTTCAATGTGGATGACCTAACTCATCTTGAGCATGTTCTGGCTGCAATGAACTAGTATTATAAAATCCTTGAATTTCAAAGCTGGAATGGATTTTTGCATAGTTGAGCCAACACGCCTCATAAATGAGTAAACAATAGAGTGACATTTTTTGTTTCATTAATTCATGTCTTTTATTAACCAATATAAAATTACTTGTCTTCTGGTTTGTTGAAAGAATAGGTCAGACAACATTTGCCACAATGTCTGTCGAAGTGGCTGGCCATAAAAACTCCAGCACCACATTCATTTGAAGGGCACTCCCGACGAAGGCGACTGATTTTGCCATTCTCATCCACCTGATAGTATTTCAGGACAGCCAGCTTAACCTTCTTTCTCTTATGCTTGTTCTTCTTGGGAGTGGTGTAAGACTTCTTCTTCCTTTTCTTAGCACCACCATGAAGTCTCAACACAAGATGAAGAGCGGACTCCTTTTGAATGTTGTGGTCAGACAAAATACGTCCATCTTCCAGTTGCTTGCCTGCAAAGATCAGTCTTTGCTGGTCAGGAGGAATTCCTTCCTTGTCCTGGATCTTGGCCTTTACATTTTCTATTGCATCCGAGGGTTCGACCTCGAGAGTGATGGTCTTCCCCGTCAGGGTCTTCACGGAAATCTGCATATTGGTGGCGGTGCCACTGCAGATGGAGGATCCGAAAGCTAGAGTGACATTTTTAAAAATTCAAATGTTTGCACTCAAGGCTTGGGGAAACTATCTTCTGAGAAATAATTTTAGATTAGAAAGAAATAAGGACTGAGTCATTGCTTCTGAGAGATGCTATGCAGCATCCACAGAAATTCCTGGTGAAGCTTAAAAATTCACAGAAGAATAGAGTGATGTTACTATCAGTGTGCTACATTGTTATTTGATACCCAGGTATATTGAGTCCTGTGGTCTGGGCTGAACTAACAAAAGGTGACAGAGGAAAACAAGGGCAGGAGGTAACCAGGTGAGTGACCAGGCCATGGTGTTGTCTTTGTCCATTTGGGCCGCTCTAACAAAAATACACCACAGAGTGTGGCTTATAAACAACAGAGATTTATTGCTCACAGCTCTGGAGGCTGGAAGTCTGAGATCAAGGTGCCAGCAAGGTTGGGTGAGGAACCTCCTCTGGTCAAAGACTTCTCATTGTGTCCTCATATGGAAGAAGGGATGAGGGAGCTCTCTGGGGTCTCTATTATGAGACACTAATCCCATTCCTGTGGGCCCCATCCTCACGACCTAAGTGGTTCCCAAAGGCTCCACCTCCTAATACCATCACATTCGGGGGTTAGGATTTCAACATATGAATTTTGGGGGGGATACATTCAGACCATAGCGGATGGTTTCAAGGTGTCCATAGAGGGTCACTGAAATTTGACCTTGCTGACAAATGAACGCCCCTCTCCTCATTATAATCCAAAGATATCCAAACACACTTCTGCAAGTTGTGGCCACTTGGACCAAACAGAGGGGCATAATTCCTGGCTAAGAGCAAAGAGCTGAGGACTAGAAAGATCACAGTTCTAGTTTTAAAGTCTAGGCTATTCTTGCCTCGTTTTTAATGATTTGTCAGGCAGAGGACTCAGGTAACCTGCCTCTCCCACTTCAGGCATGTCCTGGATCCCTGGCATTCAGTCTGGATTTGATCTATTACAAAGCACTGATATCTGCAAAACTTCTCTCAACCTGAGTCCTGGCCTTGGCCTCTTCTGGCTTCCCTGTTCTTCACTGCCCACTTCCTGGTGTGGCAGTGGACACGTCACCATTTGTGGCCATAGGCTTCAGTCTTAGGATATTATAAGTGCATTTATGGAAGAAATTCTTCAGAATGATAAGCTGGATACTGAAATAGGCTACAATGAGAAAAAATGTCAACATGAAAACTGAAGCAAAGGAATTCAAATAAAAAGTGAAGTTAGAAATATAAATGGGAAATAAATTCCATTACTGGGGTCTTGGAAAGTAACTGACTTTTATATTATGGAGTGTTTTGTTTAAATAATTACAGATTCAGCGAAGAAATGAGCTGCTACCATTCCAATCTATGTGTTTCTTAACTTTGGTTTACAGCAAATAAACCGCCACAGTGTAAAGAAGCAAGCAAAAGGACAACCAAATTAACTACCCAGAAACTGCCTCTGTCCCATGTGGACTCTGCATGGGTGCCCTCCCTTCTCTGTATTTGAATACTCCTCACTCCTCAGTCTTGATTAAGTGTGGACTACCCATCAATCTCAGTCCTACATTTAAAACTCATTAAAAATCTGTTTGCAATTCCTCGAAAAGATTAATCACACAAGTCCAACATGATAGCTTTGCCAATTAAAATGCTCCCGCTTTACTGTTTCATTTCAAGTGTATTGTAATTATATTATATTGCTTCTGGTCGAGTTAGAAAATTTATTCAAATAATAATCCTATTTTTGGTATATGGTACACTCTTAGCACTATTTCTCATGTTAATTATGCACAAAACTTGAAAATGTATTTATGTGTCTAAAGAAGTAAGATTGTCTGTCTATCTATCTATCTATCATCTATCTATCCATCCATCCCTTAAACTGTGTGGTTATGTAAATATCCACAAATCCATAAGAAGGGCGAATTATTTACCCTTTGGGTGTCTTGGCTTTTTGTACAACCACTTTTCTATCTCTTACTTGTGTGTGTGTGTTTTTTTTGGGGGTGGGGGGCTCACCGTGCGCCATGCAGGATCTTAGTTCTCGGAACAGGGATCGAACCCATGCCCCCTGCAGTGGAAGCACAGAGCCTTAACCACTGGACCACAGGGGAAGCCCCTCACTTGTGTTTTTAATAAGAAATTTACACCAGAGATCACATTCATTTGCCTGCTCAGGCTTATAAACAGATGCATAATGGGAATATGGTTCCCAGTTATGTGTTTTGAGAAATCACTTGTGCTTAGTCGATCCTATGAGTTAGAGAGAGAAGCAGTTCCTGGCATCATTCCCTATGTCCCAGCTTTTGACTTATCCTTCTCCAGGATAAAGTCAGAGCACAAACCCCTTGCTCTACCTGTCCTAGATACTCGAGAAAGCATATATGGATGTGTTTATAATATAAAAAAAAAAAAAAATTAATCTTAAGGATCCTTTTTTTCCTTTGTCATGCAAAAAAGCAAACACTGACTCAATTTCTTTTCTTTTCTTTTTGTTTTTTAATGAATTGGAAAGCACTGAGTGAAGGAGACAGATGTTCATGAACTCCAGGTCGAGCTAAGCTCTGGCAGCCAGAAAAGTGTTCCTTATAAATATGATTTTATTTGTAAATGAGAGAGACAGATTTCTGGTTTTCTTTTCCACTCTCAACTGATTAGTGTGGCAAGCTCTACAGAGATTGCCAAAATTAATTAGAACCAATTTTAATTAATTATTTCGAGTTAATTTTTGTTAACTAGAGGTGATCCAGAACTAAGATTCACTTTTGAGATGATATCTAGGTAAATGATTCTAAAACTAAATTGTAAATATGTTGGATTTTTCATTCATTCATCAGATATTTACTGATACCCTACAATGTGCCTACGCCTCTTTAAGGCACTGGGAAATTTGGTAGTTAACCAAACAGACAAAAATTCCTTCATTTGTAGTTGAGAGAGAAAGATAATAAAGTAAATAAATATAGAGTATGTTAGAAGGCGATATAAAGGAAACAGGGATACGCAGTGTCAAGGGTTCAGCTCTAAATATTGTGGGGTCTTCACTGAGTGGATGTTGAGAGGGAGCAGGCAGGTGATGAGATGTCAGGAGAACCCCAGGTGAGGGAGGAGCCTCTTCAATGTCTCTGAGGGGAGACAGCACCCCAAGGACAGTGGCCTACAGCCCAGAAAGGGGCTGAGCATCAAAAGACGAGCTCAGTGGAGCGACAGGGCTCCAGCAAGAAGGAGAATGGTCCGTCACTGTTGGAACTTTGATGTTTACTCTGAGGATCTGAAAGGCCGTAGGAAGTATTTGAACTAGGAAGTGAACTGACCTAATTTATGCTTTTAAAGATCATGCTGACTCTGGTGTAGAGAACAGACCGTTGGGGAACTGAAGCTGGGAGGCTGGTAATGGGGTAAAGGTAACAATTTAGGTTCAATGGGCCAGTGGACCAGGCAGGTAAGGAGGTGGTGAGAGGTGGTTGATCCTGGCTAGATCATGAAAGTAAGGTAGCAGGATTGGTTATTGGTTAGAATATGGGATTTAAGAGATAAAAAGAGCCAAGATTGACTCATATGCTTTATTAACTAAAATTATAGGAATAGTCAATCATGGGTTTCATGTAGGTGTTCATTCATTGTGACCGTATTTACTATGAATTCCTAACAACATGAAAGAAGGAAATCTTTCTAAGCTACCTTGAGTACAGGTAGGGATCCCAAAATGATTTCTCCCTTTATGCTTTGCTTTCCCTCATTGAAAAGATATTTCTTTCTTCTCCCCCGCCAAATATTTTCTTTAGACTTCATAAACATCTTAACGTTTTTTTGTCTTTCAGAGCACACATTTTTCTAAAATAATTATGTTAAAAATTACTAAATATATCTTATATTTTCACATAGTTACTGCTCACATTGTTATTAATCTGCATACCATTTCCCATTAAACTGTAAAATATTTTTTTAGAAAACTCTTTCGCTATGTGTACTCAAAGTTTTTCTTGAAATAGTAGAAGATACCCCAAACTAGACTGTTCTGTTTTTTGCATTCTCTTCCAATCCGTGTTGTTACATTCACAAAGTGAATACAATTCATGGGCTGCTCTCAATTATTGCAGATGGATATGCATGTTTCAGCAAATGGTAAGAAATTTGAAACATAATAAGTGTAGCAGCTGTGCACCTGGGCATTCTCACATGATCTCTGCCCCAATTTTGAAATGCAAGGATTAAGCAAACAAAAGTGAGACAGCTTTCCTGTCACCTTTATTTTGCCAAACTGACTCAAATGAAGATGACTTTTGACTGTATGATTCCCGATCTGTAATTATTTCAGGAGCAACTCCTGAAAAATTCAGAGCTATCACACAACATCTGTTTCTCCCTCCAAAATCGTTCAGACCCTGAAAATATTAAAACCGATTAAGGCGATTAAATAAATTTAGCAGGGTGGTCCAGTTTAGCCTCTCAGAAAATACTGGAGAGAAGATGACCAAATCCATCTGGAGTTTGTTGATATTTCTTGGAGTTTCATTATAAGAATGTGGGTACTGCTACAGCATACGGGGACTAACTCACACAGAATGTGGTCGAAGACAGTAGTCAACTTCAATCCACAGGTACAGATGGCCATTTTTGAGTAACCTTCCCTAACAGCAGACTTTATGGAAACAGTTTGGGAGTACAACTAAAAATAAACTTCATGGGACTTTTATTTCCTAATTTAAAAAGATAAAACAATTTTTAAAAAGAGACTGTTCTGTCCTACAGCCATTCACCTGGAAGGTAGCTCATTTGGAAGAGCTACTGATTATCATTGAGTTCTAGACCTTTTATCAGTGTATCCTGTATCCTGACACTCATCCGTCAGTTTACTCATGAGTTCTTTTGGATCCACTGTCTTTGAAAAAAATTGAAGAAATTATGGCAAAATGGACTAGCCAATGTCTTCCAAACTCTACAATCAAATCAACACTAGACTATGACGCATCACATTTAGAGGAAAGTTTACAGACTCAAGTGTAAAAATTACTATGAACAATAAGAACATTTTATCTCCTTTCTCTTCCTTTTCCAATGTGTTCAAAATTACCAGCTACCACCTTGCATTCTAATTTGAAGCATTTAAAAAGAAATCATGCCTCTAATAACGACAGTCAAAAAATTACTTGCTAAAGAGCATACTTATTCCCAGACTCCTGAGATACTGACAAGATGACAGCATTTCCAAGGCCCCTGTTCATCATTGTTCTGTAAGACTGTCAGGATGAAAGTGACTGATGCCTTCTCATCCACTTGCTTTTCCCCCCCATCAACCAACCAATTCTTTGTGACAGGCTCATTTTCGGGGCAAACAATGTTCTATGTGTTGGTCAGGTTTCCACATACGCACGTACAGAAGCAGAAATGTTACACGGGTAGAATTAACAAGGAAAAATAACGGTGTTATGGCCATCTTTCCAGGGTCCAGGGGTCCCGAGTGTGGTCAAGAAGAAGGGGCTGGACACAGCAAAGACAGAGAGCCCACAATAGGACCCAGATGCCCAGGCCCAAGGGTGGTATTACTCACAAGGCTACTCACTGGAGCCATCCAAAGAGCACAGGCATAGGCTACTCCACAAGGCTGGTAGCCACGTCATTGCCTGCCGTTGGTCTGAACCGTGGGCCACACGTGCAGGAGGTGTCACTGGAACCAGCACAGGTTGTGGGTTCCATCAGAGGGTGAGGAGAGCCAGGCTCTCCAGGCTCACCTGCCCCCACCCCAGACACGACAGGCCACCTAGACCATGTGACTGCTTCCCTCTTTTCTCCCCACCTTCCTCTTCCTGCGTGCTTTCCACTTGTCCTGGCTTTATTTCAAATGGACCAACCCTGAGAAGCCCCTCTCTCCTCTTCCCTCATTGGGACAAGTCTTACTACATGTCCAAGGCTGGGGAGAGTCCTGACAGCTGAGGCCTCTGGGGTGAGTGGCTATTGTGTCAGTTCCTGTTCTCTAAGTTGGGCTGGTGCCCGACGCTACCCAGAACATTCCTGAAGGTAAGTAACTTGTAATACGTTCTGGCCTTTGAAATATAATTTGGTTTGTTTTCTCTGTGTGTGTAGGTATGTCAAAAAATAACTAAGTAAACAAATAAGTACATTTTAATTCGATTTTTTAAAAAGGTGATTGGGTTCCTAGGAGTATCTTTGTACTTATAGAAATTTTAAAGTTATTTAAGCAGCAGTTATTGGGGATTTAGTTCCAGTGAATTATGACCAATTAGTTGTCTTGTACAACTAACATTCCATGTTTTTGGATATACAGAATTATTTAAAACGTTGAGTAAGTCTTTAAGCATCTAACACATATACAATATTTTTAGGGGGCATAAAGATGAATAAGAAAAACTTCCTATTTTTAAATTTAGTTAATAAAAAGAATAGGATTAAAAGTACATGTTAGCTTTTAGTGATACTGTGCTATTCTTTTTCTTTTAACTAAAGTATTTGCTTTTTCTTCTTTTATTAATTCAAATTAGAGTTAAAAATGTCTCAGTGTAAAATGCCAAGCTGGAATCATTAATCTACACTAAGAAATGGCAAAAGCAGCAGGGAGAATGAAACTCAAGGCTCAATTAACAATAAAACTGCACTGTTGTGATATTTCCAGGGTGCCAGGTAACCTGGGATCAAGGTGATCCCCAGCCCCTGGAAGAGGGAATCACAGCAACCTAATAGGTTATATGATCCTTTGGAATGAGAGTTTAAGTATCAGTCAGGTCTTCCGGCCACTGGAGGTGAAGGGGAAAGGGTAAAATAATTTTATCATTGTGTGATCATAAAATAGAAAGTCATTAAAATAAACAGTAAATACACTTATGACATTCTTGTTGTAAAGAAAAGGGGGGCGGATTATGAAGTACTTTTCAATCAAAGCAAACTCACTCAGGATAAAAATTGGGGGAGAATGAAGCCATCTCAGTGGTTCCATGGTGTAAACCACAGAAGAGATGATCTGTCAAAAGAACAGCAAGATTTCAGATCACTCTCCAGACACAGTATGCACGGTGTTTATCCGGAAATGTCCAAGGGGCATAGGGACAATCCTTGAGTCAGTCAAACATTCCCGGGTGGCCTTACTTATAGTGACTATACCTGTTCATTTCTAGAAATTCTATTTGGGCCTTTTAAAAATTTTATAGTCTCTTATTTTATGGTTTCTTTCAGCTTGCTCTAGTCATTCAAATTCCTGGACCCCCAAACGTTTAGTTTGCTGAAACTGCTGACTCCTTCCTGGTGACTCATTTGTCTTGTCCTTGACATTTTTGAACTCTGAGCTTATCGTCAGTGGGGTTTCTCTTCTTTCCTAAGGGGTTCTTGCATGATCCACTGTGTGGAAAGGCTTTGCAGAAAAGTGTTATGTTCACCTAATGCTGGGATCCTCAGGGTTTCTAGACAAGTCTTCAGTTTATTCTTTTCAGCTCAAGTTTCTGTACAACAGACAAGCTGTAAGTTCAGACCCTGCCCTCAAACACGTCTGGTTTCTCAAAGGAGAAAAATTTCTCCACTTAAGCACCAGAGAGGGCAAGCTTCCCTGGTGATCCCAAATCAGTGATGAGGAGTTTTGAGCTCTTTCCACAGGTGGGGTTGCCCTTTCAGTCCCCCAGGCATCGTGCAGAGACCCTGTTCCAGCTCCCTTCTCATCCAGCTTAAAATCATGTCCTTCTTTCTTGGTGGATATCTAAGTCCACTTGGGCTGCTACAACAAAGTACCATATATTGGGTGGCGGCTTATAAACCACAGAAGTTCATTTCTCACAGTTCTGGAGGCTGGAAGTCTGAATCAGGGTGCCAGCAGGGCTGGACTCTGGTGAGGGCCCTCTTGCTGGCAGACGGCCACCTTCCTGCTGTGTCCTCACATAGCAGAAGGGATGAGGAAGCTCTCTGGGGCCTCTCTTATAAGGGCACTAATCCTATTCTTGAGGGCTCCACCTTCATGATGATTCAATTCCCAAAGGCCCCACCTCCAAATAGCATCACATTGGGGATTAGGTCCCAACACATGAAGTTGCAGTTTGGGTGGGACGACACAAAAATATTCAGTTTGTGGTAGTAAGCCTTTAGCATCTGGTCCTCTTTCCTCTTGGATTATATCTGGATCGTAAAGCCTTGAGTTTAAGCTCCATCAGCTTCGATTTCTCCATTTCTGGTACCTGGAGATTTCCCTTTCTTTCCTTGGAGATAAGCTGTGTATTATATTATTTGGTCTTATTTTATTGATGATTTCTAAGAGTACACAGGAAGAAAGCCAGCCAACATCAGCTGGGTCAGCCATGCTGTTGGAAGTCGGATAAATCGATACTGAAGTAATAAGCACACTGAACCCAGGACCCTCTTAATTCAAATTCAGTACAGAAAGATGTAAAGCTGCTGCATTTATTGGAGCAACAGGGCACTGAAACCTGGATCCATCTTCAGAGAAGTCAGTCAGTCAACTGACACGGCTCCTTACAAACAGAAATTATCATGTCACAGCGGCTGACAAAAGACAGCCTTCTAAGTATTGTCTGCTTAAGACCAGAAACCCCACAGGCACATATTTCAGGCCAGTTGCTTGGAAAATTCTCCACCTCTGTGAATTTCCATTCAGGACTTTCTCATCAGATTTTTCTTAGTGTTTTAAATACTTAATTAGACCATTTTCCTTTCTTTTGTAAACTTTTTTAGCATTCCACTTTCACCTTGAAAACCACCACGGTAGACCATCCCCTCCTTTTACCACCTCACCCCATTAAGTGCTATTAACTCCAATGCTTTGTAGTCTTACGTCCTGTGTCCTATTCATTCTCACCGCTAGCCTGGTCTCCTCTGGCTTTTTTAAGTCCCTGACCTGCTCCTTCGGCCATGAGCCTTCACAGGGTTCCTGAAATTTATATTTTTTAATTCAGTCCTTCAGAGGCTCCCAAAGATAATCAAAATGTCTTCCAAATTGCTTAGTACAGCATATAATAATTCTATGTTATCCCATTCTGCCCTTGCCTCCACTTACTTATTAGACTATACTTTTTAGAATAGTTTTAGAAAAATTGAGAAAATAGTACAGAGAGTTCCCATATACCCCACATCCAATTTTTCCCCTATTATTAACATCTAATATTAGTATGGCATATTCACCACAATTATTAAACCTATATTGGTACATTATCATTAACTAAAGTCCATAGTTTCTTCAATTTCCTTTTCAGTTTTTTTCTAATGTCCTTTTTCTGTCCCAGGAACCCATCCACCAGGATCCCACATTGCCTTTGGTCATCATGTCTCCTCAGACTCCTCTTGGCTGAGACAGTGTCTCAGACTTCTCTTGTTTTTGATGATTTGGACAGTTTTGATGAATGCTGGTCTGGTGTTTTGTAGAATGTCCAGTATTGGGATTTATCTTTCTATTTTCTCATGATAAGACTGAGATTGTAGGTTTTGGGGAGGAAGACCCCAGAAGGGAAGGGAGCACTTCATCACATCAGAACAAGGGTGCACACCATCCGCGTGACTTATCCCTGTTGATGTGCATCTTCATGACTTGGCTAAGGTAGCGTTTATTTGTCAGGTTTCTCCCCTTCTTTTCAGGACTCCTTGGTGCATCCACTCATCACTTGCATCTTGGTCACACATTAGTTCACGGCACACACTTAAGAAGGCTTTTTGTGAGGTCCCTCTTTTGTTCAATTTTATTTTATTATTTTTTCCTTCATCCTCTATCCCTATACCCATCCATGCCATGCCTATCCCAATATATCCTCTTAACATATTAAATGTATAACCGTCCTATTTATCTTCTCTATCCTTATTAGATGAAAGGTGGTATTCCTGCATGCATAATCTTAAAAACACATACATGTTATAATAACTTTTTAAAGAAACTTTCTTCAAACAACGTTAGGTTTGGGTAACCGTCCAGTTCTTTACTTCTGACTGCTGCCTAATGGCTCTTTGGGTTTATCAACCGTATTTTCTTTTATCGATGACTCAAATGATGGAGACTAGAATACTTCCAGCTTCTGTGTCCACACCAAATGCTTGAGTTAATTCCTGGGATGGTCTCCTTATGGTCCTGTGGGAGAATTTCCCCCTCGTATTTACCCAGGGGTAGAAACACTGGGTCCTGGGGCTTTTTGCAATCCAGCTCCAAAGTGCCTGCACCTGTTCACGTGGGCTGTGAGTGCCTCTTTGCCCACATCCTCCCCAGGATTTAATTTTATTTGACTCTGCAGCATTCTCCACATTGATGGGTATAAAGCAGTCTATCCTTATTGTTCTCATTTGTATTTTTGATTATTAGTGTATCAGTCAGGGTTCTCTCACCCCACATGGCCAGTCAGGTTGACACAGAGAATTAACCATCACAATTAGTAAGGTCTAACTTATTTTTACAAGTCTTACCATTTGTTTGCCTCCTATGAATTGCCTAATCATATCCTTTGTCCATTTTCTTTTTTTTTTTTTTTTGTATTGTGTGATTTTGCCCTTCTAGTGGATGTACTAAACTTTCTTGCATACTCTGGATATGAATCTTTCATCAGTTTTACCTGCTGCAATTACCTTGTCCCAGCTTTCACCTATGTTTATGATGTCCTTACTCAAAGCAGTAATCTTTTATTTTGCTGTAGTCAAATACCTCAAATTCTCAACTTATGGTTTGGCCTTTGTGTATCTTGTTTAAGAAATATTTTTCTCATGGTTGTCAATATACTATTCTAGATTATTAATTTATACGATTTGATATTGAGATAAGACTAATTTTTCTCCATGTAGTGAGCCAATTTTCAACATCAGGCACTGAACATCATCTTTATCCTGTGACTTATGATGCCAAGATCACCAAATACAAGGTTCCCTTAAGTACCCAGCTCTGATATCGGATTCTAGTTTGCTGGGTTATTATTAACTCATAAGTATTCATCATACTCAATGCCGGTCCTAATAAAAAACCATAATTATATAAGTTATAGTTAAATGGGCTTATGTTTTTCTCTTATCTCTACACATCCATACTTTACTTGTCTTTCAAAATCCAACCTCTCTGTGGATTCTTCTTAAATACCCGTTTTAATTTAGTTGTTTAATTCACTGCATGTCCAAGCACCCTATCTCCCCCACTAACATTAAACCCCAAAGAGGTAGTAAAACCTCTAAATCTTTGCCAGTTACCAGCTGCATGACCACTGGCCAGTTTCGTAGGCCATCAGAACTATGGTTTCCTCTTCTTATGGGGCAAACTAAAACAACAGGATTAATGAACGTTTATTGCATGTCCTATTGCATAGTTCTAGGAAGTAGCAAAGATTATTACTGCCATTTTGTACACAAAAATGTGAAGCTTGTCCAAACTTGCACAGCTAATAAGTAACCGCTAGAGTAGGGTTTTAAACCCAAGATGTCTAAAGATAAAAATCTGTGTTCCTACTTTTACGCTATATCCTCTTATTTGGACCATAGGGAGAGAGGTCTACTTCAATGACCAGTAATTATTATTTACCTAACTCCTGAAATGGAATAGAGCAGAACCTCTCACAACCTCAGCTTGCTCCAGTGGCTTTATGACAGTTAACACAGAAGGAACATTCCTCATGGGAAATAGAAAATTCACTGTCTTTATCTGAACAAAACCATAAAAATAACAATGGTTCCAAGGTACTGAGGGTTAATATTTTTTGTGAGGCCCTATGCTAAGCACTTGGATTCTATAACTCATTTAATGTTTATATTGTTCTAACATGGTAGATACTTATATCCCCAATAACTGAGATTTTGCTAAGTCAAGAAACTTCACCAAATTACACAACTAGTATGGGCAGAGCTGGACTTCAACCTAGATTTCTCAGTCTCCAAATCCTTCTATTTTAACTATTTGGTACAAAGTTTATAATTTTAATGCATTTTCTAGCTATTAATTGTTTTCTATTTTCTTTTTATATGATCTTATGACATATTTTGTAGTATAAGAAATGAAATTAGACACATTTGTACCCTCTTCTACCGAAATAAAGTTTCTTCCATTTTTTTTTTCTTTAACAAGGAGAAACAAGGACTGATTATACTCAGAATTTATTGTTTCCTACTGTCTTTAAAGCACAGTTAGTGATGTCATCAATGTCTGTAAATTAATTCCAGGAAGAGAATATTGCTTTTGATAAAGGTATGTACTGACAGTAAATGCTAAACAAATCGGGGACACATGCTACTAATCAGAGTGTCCCTCTCCATCTGACAGACACATATTGACGATGACTTTTAAAAGCTCAGACAGTTCATTCCGTAAAGGCCAAAAACGGGTTCATTAAGTATCGTGCCAAAATCATTCTGAGAAAAATTGATATGGGAACTCCCTGTCATTGTAAAGACTTAATTTCCAGGTAGGAGTTACCCATGACAAAGAGAATAAATATAACTGTTAAGAAGAACAGGAATTAGGTTTAATAAATTAGGTTTAATAAAGCCACAGGGTACTGGAATTTGGTACTATCTAACTATTAAAATTGTTAAGGTGAATAAATCTATGTCTGGGCTATAATATGGGCTGGCAAAATGACTTGTCCTTCCTGCTACCATATGAAAAACAACTCAGCTTTTATTTTCAGGAGCAAACATTTGAATATCCAAAGACATCCCCCAAACCTGTTTAATTTCCTGCCTTTAAAATTAAATGCTGAAGAATGAAAGGTACGACTGTGTGAGGCTCTCATCTGATATGAGTACTTACTTCATCCTGGTTTTTTTAATGGTGGATTTTCATTTGAGTCCTATGACTGTTGGAAAACATTGAACTTAACAGAATTCTTACTAATGTGTTGATTCTCACTTTACAGCTTATGGGATAACCAGCAATAACTTTCAGCAGAATACTCTCATGCTTTGCCATAGCTTTGTATAAAATGCTTGGCACCAGTACCATCCTTTGTTGCATAATTGAAGATAAATTTCGCCCCTTATTATGCTTTTCCTAAGTATTTTTGCTTCACCCATTGATTTTTTTCCAGATAAACTTTAGATTAATTTTTATTTCCTATATTTTGCCTCATCCTTAATGAATTGTTTTTTTTACCTGGAACTGTATTCAATCTATAAGTGTGTTGGGGAAGAACTTACATCTTTTCAATGTGCAGTTTTTACACAAAGTCTCTCAATAGATAACACTTTTATCACTTCTATAAGTTTCTACATTTAGATTTCAAGCAGTTTTGGTTGAAATAACTTCCAAGAATGTTATAGTTCTGCAGCCGCTGAATTTGAGATCTTATACTGTTAAGTTTTCTAACAGGTTCTTACAGATATTTAGGGCTGCTATTGATTTTTTTATTATAGCATATTTTCTAATTTGGAAAGATGTACAGTATGAAAGTGTTAGACTGACCAGCAATTATGTGACATCAAGTTTGGTACAAAGAGTGAAATGGATAAAACTGAAATGTTTCCTAGTCTCATCTAAGATGAGAGACCTTTACTGATTAAATTTTAGCAGTGTCACCCATACGCAAAATTTAGTGGCAGGTCAAAATCTTCAGCAGAAAATACAAAATGGATTGCCAGACCTCAAGAGCTAAAGTAATGGGATTCATTTTATAGCCAGAGCCTTTGGGTACAGGACTAAGGAGAACAGATGACAATTACATTCTCAAAGATTTTATGGCACGCAACAGAGGCATGCCAATAGCATGAGAGGGGGAGGAGAGAAAATGCAAAATCAATAAGAAGCAACTGTGACTTGTAGCATCTCCTAGCCCACTCCGGGCATTGAATGTCCACATAGTTTATTGTAAGTAATAAGCTTTCTCTAGACCAAGTAATAAAGACTTAAGCAACACCTGGCATCCCAAGGGCATCCATTCAATTGAGAAAGGGATATTGAGTTCTGGATGGGGCAGCATTCACAGTGGCTTCCAGAGCAAAGGAGGGAGCCCAAGCAGGTTTATTCTCACTGATGCTGAGAAGAATTCACTGGTACAGTCAACAACAAGAGAGGGAATGGTTCCATCACCTCTCCCAGGGAAGATGTTCATATCAGGCGAGAGTTAAAAACCTCTCCTGGTGCACCAGGAAGAGGATACAGCAGGTATGCACACAGTCAAAACGCTGTAAGAAGACCAACTACTGAATCAGGAACTGAGGAGGAAGTTAGCAAGGACAATTATGAATAGCAGGACAAAGTCTGAGGTCAGGGTATCTAAGAAGAGTCTCTGTAGGACACACAGCTATTCCAATGGGTATGCTGGGTATAACCCTCAGGGTGCAAAGGAGCTGCACCCATCCTAGTGAAACTGCAGTGACAATTGTGAACATATCCCTTACCCCTCTTATAATTTTAAGCTCCTGCATGAGCATGTGACCAAGTCTGGCTAGAATTAAAGGGCCCTTTCTTCCTTGGTAAGCAGCAAACAAAAGAACCTTAAGAAAAGCATCGATGCTGTTTGGAGCCGAGGGCACAGAAACAAGAGAGATATCTCTATATGATCATTTGGTTTCTACTGAGATTTGTCTAGAGAAAAACCAAACCTTTGTAACTGCAGATTTTTGCATTCTGGCCATGTGAAATTGGAAGAAAAAAAAAAAATCAAGCATGATTTGTATGGTTAAGACTTTGATTAATTATTTATTTAGATACTTATTATATATTTAACGATTAAATTCATTATTAGCCCCTACTCTATGCATTGGGCAAGATACTGTGTTCTCCACCCCCCTCCTCTAAATAAGCAAGACTTATCAAAGATCTTCCAATCTATCCAGCGGGAACATAAATTTGTAATACAAAAAAATATTTTTATAACACTGAGAATCAAGTTTCAAAAATGGTATCAGGAGAGCCCAGGAGAAAGAGAAAAAAATAGTTGCTCTACTTTCCCTCCCTCTCCAATGGTATTAGGTAGTAGACCCAAAGGAGGTAATTAGGATTAGATGAAGTCATGAGGGTGGAGCCCTCATGAATGGGATTAGTGCCCTTATAAGAGTCAAAAGACCATTTGCTTTCTCTCTCTGCTCTCTGCCATGTGTTGGAAGTTTGTAACCCCGAAGAGGAATCCAGCAGAGTCAGACCATGCTGGTACCCTGATCTTGGACTTCTAGCCTCTAAAGATGTGAGCAGTAAATTTATGTTGTTTATAAGCCACCCAGGCTATGGTACTTCTGTTACAGCAGCCCAAACAGACTAAGACAAAACTTAATCAAGTAGTGAGAATCAAAAAACTACTTTGGAGAAAGTAGTATTTGACCTTGGCTTTGGGCACTGGATAGATTTCAAACGACAGAGGTGGGGACTAGAGGTTTTCTTGGTGCAAAGTCAGAGAGAGGGCACCAAGACAAAAGGGGCCCTGGCATGTGTCTACTCCAAAGTCATGGCTTGGCTTGGAACATCATTGTGAATATTGGATGGGAAAGTTTTGTTTTTCTTATGAAGTATCTTTGAAGACCAGGATAACTATAATTTCTCAGTCTTGATGTCATTATATATGTTCAAACCGAGCCCCTTAGATGAGTCCCATTAGTTCAGCAAGTTCCCTATGGTTGCTTCCCAGCTCTTGTTACTATATTACAAAGTATCTTACATGGTACCCTTGAAGTGTCCTCAGCACTTGTATTGTGTACACTTGCCTCTCACTGGCTCTGTGTGCTTCTGGGGCATCTCCTTGTCAGCCATTTACATTTGCCCAGCAAAGTTGAGGTGTGATTATTAAAGCTGTGCTGCTTCCACAGGGATAATTTTCTGAACCACCAATCAGACTTCTATGGAAAGACTTTAAGGTAGAAGTTATAAATTAAGCAAGTCTCACATTCACACTGCAAACAAGGCAATGTGGCTCATGAGGTATATTTCACATACACAGCCTGTGTGAGCTACACTGGATATTGGCAGAAAGAGAGAGAATATAGAATTGATGAGAGGTTTTTGTCTTTGTTTTTTTGGTTTGTTTTTTGTCCAGTAAGACCAAGGGGTTAAATGTCTTACGAAGCTTACTCGAGAAGCCAAACTGAGAGAAATTAAATTTAGGATTCCAGATACACAAGGAGCAGTGGATGACTAATTCCTACTGCCTTCTCTCCACCCTAGAACCTAAAAGTGAACAACTAATGGCATAAAAATTTCCAATACACCATTCTGAATCAGTTTGGGTCCAATAGCATTTATTATATGCCTAATTTGAGTGTGCAAAACACTTGGTTAGACTCTTCCTCTCAAGGAATTTAGGGGAGACACACATGTAAAGAGTGAATTCTAATCAGGACAGAAGGAATGCCTAAACATTGATATGTTAAGCTTTCCCAATGCTATCAAGTTAAAGTAAGAACCTGGATATTGTAATACACTGCAGAGTCAACTGATAAGGGAAAGCAAAAGCTGAAACAATTAAACCTTTATATTTTTCTACTTTCCATCTTTAAATGCAGGGTTGCTTTGGGCATCTTATGTCCTATAGTTACATAAAGGAAAGAAATAGACAACCTCATGCTGCTAAACCTGAATGGACTCAAACCAAAGAATTTGGGAAACTAATTAACTTGGATTATCCACTTACGGACTTGTAACTCTATCAATAGTTTTACATTATTGACTTTTCAGAATTTCAGAATGCCTTTAAATTCCCACTTGACTCTTCTGTGCTCAGCTATAATTACCAATAAAAGTTATTACTTGGATGATTTACTAGGTGCCAGACAACATACTATGTGAGTTACATGCACAATTTCACTCAAACTTCTCAATAATAATGCAAGGTAAGTATTATCATTCATGTTTTTCAGGTGAGGCAATGTAGGGCCCAGATAGGTAAGGAAACTTTGGAGGCAAAACTGAACACAACTCCAGCTGATTCTGAATCACCTTCACATATTTACAGATCCACACACCCACACACTCAACAATCTTCTCTGTAACAGCTTCCCACAAGTTTCTTTTTCTGTAAATAATAACATCCATTTCCTATCCAGTATGGGGACATGCCCAGAGGGCATTATATCTGGGTAGAGCAAGAAATATAGACTAAACGCACATGATTATTGTTAGAATTTAATTAAAGGATAGCCCCAAACACTGAAAAAAGTAAAGTGCTATATAAATGTAAGGTTTTAATACACTTTATAGTAAAAAATAATACTAAACTATTGTGTAATGTTGAAGCCACAGTTGTGTTATTAGAGATATTTCTGTGCTTGTCTTTTCCTTCCAACTAAATTATAACGTTGTACAGAACGGAAAGGGTCCAAGATACCTTCGAATGACCTGAAGTGAACTGTCCCCCTTTTTATCAATATATAAGGGTCTCATTTTAACATAGAAACTTGATGGATTCACATTTAAGAATATTTGACTAAGGAAATAATTGGCCCTTAGTCATGTCTTTTCTAACTTGACTAGAACAAGTTGAATGTCAAGAAGAATGAGACTGTTGAATGATCATTAGTGAAATCAGTCCCATAGCTTTACAGGTGGAGTTTTTACATCTCACTGTTTTATTAGCAGATCATGATTTATACCACAATTATCATGACAACTAACTCTCAACTCTATAGGACCTGGTCTTTGAAAAGCAAGTTATTTTTGTTTTTGTTTTTTTAACAGCTATATGAGGGTAATCTTGGACAGAGTAGACACATCTGATAGGGAGGTAAATTCAACCCTAGGGAAAAATGTTTATGAGTTAGTACACATCACCTATCTTGATATGACCACAAAACCACTGCTTACAAGTTTATCTTTCTATTGTGTTTTCAATGGTCTATGAAGAATTTCTTTTCATTGGGTAATGCTTTTCACTTTTCCTTAGAAAAGTTGGGTGGAGGCTAAGAAAACATTGGTACAAATAGTGAACCACTGGCAATTAATTCTTGTACTCTTGTGCTGTCTGGTTTTTAGGGATTTAGGATCAAGCAAATATGACTGATGTCAAATAGTGAGGTGTTATCTTAAATCATTCAGCTTTGGGTGAAAGCGTTTTATCTCAAATTAACTCAGTCAAAAAAACAATATGACTTTGGTAAAAAATAACCTATTAGAATGATTTTTCATTACCCACTTATAGTAGACTTCATGGCAGGCTTTCGCTCTTGTATGTATGAATTGACTGATACATGAATGTGTGTGCACATATTTTTTTCCTTCTATTTCATAGAAGACTGTAATTTCTCTTAAATTTCTCCCACCCTATTTTATCAGTTTGTATCCATCATATCGTGAACCCACTGCCTTTGCTGTGCTTGGGGGACCTCTGAATTTGATGTCTATTTTACCAAAGCAGTTTTTATAGCACAGCTGATTGAATGTAAAATCCTGCATTTTACCCGTGGCTCTGAAATTGCCCACATCCCTTGCACTTTCATAAACTGCTTTCATATCCCGTGTGAGACCTGTGAAATCTGGCTGCGTGGCTCTCAGAAGATGAGAATTGCTGGAGCAGTGGCTTTTCAGCCTTTTAAGCACCGTGTCTTTGGAGCACTTTGTCAAAACACATCAGACCAGCCATATCTGCTCATTTATCTGAACCAGAGAAAACAGCTTTTCTTTTAAGATCTTCTTAGATAGGGCATATTGCTGCTGCTTGATGACTTCCCAAAGGTATACATTATTTTTCCCCTTGACGGGCTGAACCTCTCACTGGCCTACTATAATTATGCATGTTATTTCACAGCCCTCTGAAATCTGCACGGGTCCATGAGTACTCTGGCTTCCTGAAAGCAATGTTAGTCATCTCCACTGCAATTAATTGTGAACTTGGAACTTTTTAACACAGTCTATCTGCTAAGCTTAAATCTGAACATAAAGAAATGCAAATAGGATTAGATCTAAGGTTAGGAGACACTAGATGAAAACTGTATCCACTCTGATGACCTCCCTCGCTTAAAGTCACATTGTGGTCCAAACATGCTTTTGTTTTTTTTAATAAATTTATTTATTTATTTATTTATTTTTGGCTGCATTGGGTCTTCGTTGCTGTGTGTGGGCTCTCTCTAGTTGCAGTGAGCGGGGGCTACTCTTCGTTGTGGTGCACGGGCTTCTCATTGCGGTGGTTTCTCTTGTTGTGGAGCATGGGCCCTAGGCACATGGGCTTCAGTAGTTGTGGAACATGGGCTCAGTAGTTGTGGCTTGCAGGCTCTAGAGTGCAGGCTCAGTAGTTGTGGCTCACGGGCTTAGTTGCTCTCCGGCATGTGGGATCTTCCCGGACCAGGGCTCGAACCCGTGTGCCCTGCATTGGCAGGCGGATTCTTAACCACTGTGCCACCAGAGAAGTCTGCAAACATGTTTAACCATAACATTAAAAAAAAAAAAACTAAACACCAGAGGGGGAAAACAACTTGGAATTTTAATTCAATGCCACTCTGAGCAACCTTGGGCAGGGTAATCACCTCTTCACGATTGAAAGTTTCCACCAGCAAAGCACAGAGCACACTCTTTGTATCTCTGGTGTTATTGTTTGAAGGAGCTGATTATAGAACTTTCCTCTCCGACCTGCTGCTCCCATGATGTAAGTGAGGTGCGCAGATGAAGAACCCTGAAAACTCCCTTCAGAGCCCCAGCATATTATGTCTCATGTCAATTCAGCAATAGTTCTTTACTCTGCTGAAACCACTTAGACATGTTTCTGTTAACTAAACCCCAAATATAATGAGCCCTCTTTATGATTTAAAAATGTGTGTGTTTAAAAAAAAAAATGTGTGTGTTTACACGGATATATAATTCAATAGATTAATTATTTTTTTTAAAAAACAGTTCTTGGAAGAGAAGCAGGGATGCAGAGCCCCATGCAGGTGAGAGAGTTTCCAGGTGTGTGGGGTGGTGGGCTGTCTAGGAGACTGGTGGGTGGGAAGGGGTTGACATCAAGTGAACTCTCCAGGCTGGTGGAGCCACAGACCCCAGGAAGGCAGGTAACAGGGTAGCTGTGTGGGAAATAAATGTGGGCATAAGTCAACCCACAGTGCTGTGCTGAGCCATGTCGGAGCCTGAGGCCAAAGGAGAAACGTGCCCCTATATCCACTCATCAAAACACACTCCCATATTTTGAACCAAGTAGAATAAGTTAATATACGTTCTACAATCAAAAAGCATGACACCACTACTGTACATAAAAGAGATAAACAACAAGGTCTTACTATGTAGCACAGGGAACTATATTCAATATCCTGTAATAACCTATAATGGAAAAGAATCTGAAACAGAACATATATATATATATATATATATATTCAGATACATATGTATACATACATACATGTATGTGTGTATATATATATATATCTGAATCACTTTGCTATATACCAGAAACTAACACAGCACTGTAAATCAACTATACATCAATAAAAAATTTTTTAATTAAAAAAAAGCATGACTTTAAAGCCCCCATGCTGCTCAATCTTTCCCAGGCCATTGTCAACCCTCGTACACACAGCTGGAGGGGATGAGCGGCTGACTGCAAAGGACACTGTAACGGGAACTAAGGGTGCCACTAATCAGGGTCATAAAACACAACTACCTGCCTTTATGTAAAATCTCCACATCGTATTGATGGATTGTCTGCCTTAACCTGGGCTTTTAAAAATATTGACTTAAAATAGCATTTTTCTCTATTAACTGTGGTTGTTGGCTCCCCCTTAAGTTCTGTGCCGCTGGAAGTTCCTCACTTGCTTTACCCTAAACCTGCTCCATCAGTCAGCATGAAGAAAGTAGTAATAATAAAATGAAAGGGAGCAAAACAGGAGTCATCTGGGTGCCTCATCCATAGGAAGCTTGAGTATTGTTTATTTTAAACATTCATATCTGCACTGAGAGGCCTGGGCTATAGAATGTATTTCTTCCTGCAGTCACAGGCAAACAAGTTGGAAAGCCACTGGTGCAGGGAGACCGAACTCTCCCGGAATCTCCCGGGAATCACTGACACCAGCAGTCAGTACAAGCCCCACTGTTTGGAAAGTGTTTAGTTATGCTGTTTCTTTCTGAATTCCTTTCGACTGTAAGGGGTAAAGAACAACATACAGCCTTGGGGGTTGGAGGGAGCGCCTGACCCCCTGCTATTGTTTCCCTAGGTCTGAGGAAAACGTCTTTGTACCAGTTCAAAAGATATAGCTCAAAAGTCCAACTCTCTCCTACCACTGAAGCCCAGCCTCATACATGAACTAGATTTTGCTCTGGCACAGACCTCAATATTGTAGGAAGCAGTGTTGGGTGGTTTCCCAGGGCCCTTCCTGTGCATGCTGCTATACTTTGCATCTTTCTGGCAGCTCCTCAGTCTGGAGTGTGTACCCCCCAGCACATCGTGTTTTTAGGGATCAGTCTGTAGAGCAAGGCCCCTTTGTGAAATGCTCCCCTGCTACCTCCACACACACACCATTTAAATGATAAATATTCTGAGCACTGACCCCAACAGTATTCAAGATTCAGTGCATGGAAATCTTCCTGAATGCATTCATTTATGCGTTCATTAAACAAAGAATTCGTGACTGCCTTTTATGTATCCCACTCCTATCTAGAGGCTGGGAGTGAAGCAGTGAATAAAAGGATCAAAACTCCCTGCCCTCAAGGTGCTAACATTCCAGTGGGGAAAAGCTGCCAAAAAATAGATACGTAAGTAAAACAGATGGTGAGCCAGAGAGAGAGAAGTGCTGGAGAGGAAAATGAAGCAGGGATGGGGTGGAGACCGCCCATAGTGGGCAGATGTCATTTTAGGTAGGTTGGTCATTAAAAAAAAAAAAAAGTCTCACCAAATCTAAAAAACTATACAAATGAACTTATTTACAAAACAGAAACAGACTCACAGACATAGAAAACAAACTTATGGTTACCAAAGGGGAAAGGGGGGGACGGATAAATTAGGAGTTTGGGATTAACAGATACACACTACTATATATAAAATAGATAAACAACAAGAACCTACTGTGTAGCACAGGGAACTATATCCAGTATCTTATAATAACCTATAATGGAAAATAACCTGAAAAAGAATACATATATATACATATATATATAACTGAATCACTTTGCTGTACACCTGAAACATTGTAAATCAACTATACTTCAATTAAAAAAAATAATACATTAAAAAAAAAAGTCTCACCGAGAACCCACTGAGAAGGTGACATTTGAACAAAGACTTTAATCCGGTGAGTGGGTGAGTGGAGAACTAGGGGGTTGGGGGGAAAGTTCTAGCAAATGCAAGCCCCTGACGCTGAGCTTGGCTGGAAGACTCATTATCAGCAAGGAGACTAAAGTATTGAAACCAAAAGAGGTGAGTGGGTGGGTGCAGGGAGTGGAGTTGGGTGGGAAGGACGGATAGTAGGAAGAGGGAGAAAGCAGACTGCATACGGGGTCTTTGAGGCCCCTGTAAGCACTTGGACTTTTCTGTGAGATGGGAAAGCTTAGAGGGGTATCTGAGGGAGGAGTAAAATGATTTGACTTTTGTTTACAGGCTCCCTCTGGCTGCTTTGGAAATGAGTTTGCTTGGGGACAAAGGTGAAAATGGGTGGAGGACAGCGGTGGCTGGGACAAAGGTGGCAGCAGAGGAGCAGAAAAAACTGTCTGAATTCTGGATAATTTTTGAAGTTAGAGCCAATGGGTCTAATGAATTGAATACCTGATGTGGTAAAAAATGAGAGTCAAAGATAACACCTGAGTTTTCCTATCTGACCAGCTGGAAGTGTGGAATTGCTATTTCCTGACTTGGAGAGGCGGGTGCGGAAATTCAGGTTTGGGATGGGTGAGAGCAGAAGTTCACTTTTCACCATGGGGAGTGTTAGGTGCCCATCAGACATCCAAGAGGCCATGAGAGTTGGAAGCTCTGGAGTTCATGGAATTTGGAGTTCCACGGAGGATTCTGGGCTGGAGATAGATATTCGGCAGTTGGCAGAGAACAGATAGCATTTAAAGTTGGAGTGGACCCAACTGGCAGGCTTGGTTCATCGTGCTGCTGGTTGTTTTAAAGGAGAATTTGTGTGTCATTAGACGGAGCATGTGACCCTTGATTACCCTCCCTTGCTCCCATCACTCTCTTTTGCTTTCTACCTGTCCTACTCCACCTGTAAGATGCCCAGGCTCCCTGTAAGCTCCTCACGAATGAGTAGGGATCTTGCTGTCTATGGTTCCGTGATGCATGTTCCTGGCGTGGAGTTGATTCTCAGTAAATGTCTGGCAAACCAGTGAATGATTTCTGGTGCACAATAGTGAAAGGGCTCAACAAAGTTTAGAGGAACGTCAAGTCCTAGGAGTATATGGGAAGATTAGAAAGTGAAGCAGGAAACAGACTCAGAAGAAAGAAATGTCCCAGAATGGACTTTTCACTAGCAGGCAGACCCAGGGGATGGAAAACCGGATTGTTAATACAAGTGAATCAAGAGGGACGAATTGAGAAGGGCATTAAAAGCAGGCCTTAGAACTAGAGATCAGAACCAGTCTGGGTCAACGTGGCGGCACAAATTTGTTGGCATCACAAATCAGCCTCCCCAGTCTGGTTTTCCAGTTGCATTTTAGCCACACTCGATGTTCAAGTAGCTAAACTGAGGACCCCTCCACATTTCACACACATCCACGTTTGTTCACACCTCCTAGATCAGGCTCTTCTCCAGGCCCTTCCTCTACTGTTCTACCTGTGGACACTCACTCCTTATTCAAAGCTCTCACCAAGAGTTTGCTTTTGAACATCTCCCATCACTACTTCATATAAACTTTAGAATATGTCACATGGTGGTGTGCAGAGTTGACTTCAGGTCTGAATCAGTCATTTGGTTCACGTGCATCAAAGCGTACGTGGTATACTGTATGGGTAGTAGTGCAACACCTATGGAAGAGCCAGTAAATGTGTGTTCCATTTGATGTAGCACAAGATCTAGAAACAGAGAGCCGACAAATAAGAAAGGGTCAGTCTTTCATGGGAAGGCGCTATATCCAAAGGGAACCAACATCTACCCACTAGGGAAGGCAGCAACTCTATCCTGTAGAGAGGAGTCCGTGGATCCCGAACATGCTGAGATGGGTCACCCAAGGCCAACTCTTCCCTGCCCCCATGTTGGATTCGGTTTTGTTTTTTAATTTCATGTTCACAAAGTGGAACCAAGCAGAAACCTGCAAGGCACCCCTCCCGCCTCCAAGTGCAAAACTGAGCAGTTAATGATTAGGACGACAGAGTCACAGGCTCAGTGTCTGATGCACATTCCTGAGTCGTTTTACTATAACTGACACCAGAGGAAAAAAAGCTAACTGCGTGATGCCCAGGCAGTAGCCATGACATAAGCTGCTCCATCTTGAGCAGTACTGAATCTATGGCTAAGCTGTTCCAAGAACTGGCCTCAGGAGAATGGGGTTAACATTATTGCTTATAATAACCAATATCTTTATGGGCATCAAATAATCGCAGCTTGCTCTGCCCGTATATTCAAGCGGGCAATTAAAATTGTCAGGAAAGAGATGCTACAGACCCTTGTTGACCCACTCTGAGAATACGGTGCCTATGTCAGCATGAAGAAGTTACAGAAGATAGACCTTCGCCCCTAATCCCATAGAAATGGGATCTCTGACAAGTGGGGATTTGTAAGCAGCTCTTTGCAGGAAACCGCCCTCGGCAGGAAGCCCTTTCTCTTGTCACTTTAGCAAAGCTATGTTGTAACTAACTTTTAAACCCGGCACCCCCATGCTCTACTCAACTCCGGCCCTAGCACATATTTCAAATCTTTTAATCACACGATACCTTGTGTAATGTGTCGGTTCTTTCCGTAGATCAAAGAAGTAGAAGTGAAGAATAAATAATTAACAAACGACCAGATCTCTTCCCCAGCTTCCCCTTCAGTAAACTCCTGAACAAACTGTGTGACCAAACTGTGTGAACAAGATAAAGTCTAGAGGGAAATCATGAGGCGTCAACAAGCCTGCACACAGTGGGGTTTGGCGACGACCCTGACCCCCATCTCAATGATTAACTGAGTTGCTTCCCGGTTTCCTTTTAAAAGCTTTCACAGCCCAGCAGAATCTTCGGAGGTGGTTTCTGGGGGATGTTGCGTCCACCATCTCCCCAGATGGCCAGCATTCTGATCAAAGGCACCTTTCCTTCCTATCAACATCTGTGGGTACCGACTTTGTAATTACACGGCGATCAGCAGACCCGATGCATTGGATTATTCGATAACAAAAGCAATCCTTTGCTTCTTAAGTTAACTTTTTATACCTGACACTGTAAAATAATTACCTTTGATGGAGGATAAATATTTGGTGACAAATACATTCTTCACTTCTCAAAGGCACTTAAGGCATTTCAGCTACGGTTTAAAAATGAGCTTCCTGGTTTTGGTTAGAATAGTAGAGTTCACCAGAGTCGACTGATATTTGGTGAATAAATAAAATGTGTTATGTCGGCAAAATTAAGAATCATAACCTGAAAAAGATGTGAGGAAAAAAGAATAAGAAAGTACTGAAATTCAATTAATCAGACAATACATTGCATGCCGCTCTGTAGGTTCTGAGTTTCAGGGGACTCAATGTAAATATAGGATGCTCAAGAGTCTTATAATCTAATTCAGAACATGAAAACTGATGGATATGGAACAGCAGGCCAGACTATTTATATGTTGGGGGAGGCTATTATCAAAGAGACAGGTGAGAGCAGTTCAGAAAATAGATATTACTGTCATCTGCACTTTAGAGACCAAGAAATGGCCACTTGGACAGACGAAGTAACCTGCAGCAGGTCAAACTGGGAGTCAGTGACAGACCTGAAATTTAAACCTAGATCTGCCTCCAAACTCTATGCTCTTAACTATTACCTTGTAGTTTACTGAGGAAATTCTATATTCCAGGCCCTTTAGTTTTCCTTGATAATTCTGCATATCATATTCTGTTATTTTAACTATTCTAGAGCACAGAGAATGAGAGAGAATCTGTATGTATTTATGTAGAACAAGCATGAACTCATAAAACTCAGACAAATAAATACTACCTTATTTATGAAAAGAAAAGCAAAGATTCTAGTTAAAATGGTAGCAAACAAATAGAGCAGTTTTTAAAATGACGAGCACAATGTATACTAGAAAATGCTCCTACAATCAGCAACCCTTACCTTCACTAGGGTATCTAACCATGTCCTGGAGTGCCTACCAACACTTTCCAAAAGAAGTGTAATAGGAGAAATACAAAACCTTCCCTACCGATACTTGATTTTATCATATACCTAGAAGGGTCAAAAAAAATCAACCGAAAAATATCTTTAATTACCACGTCTCCAAAAAAGAAATCAGCTTAATGACAGGTTATATATCAAAAACGCAATAGTTTTTCCATATGTTGGCAAAAACACAACATAATGTAGAATATTACTGGGGGAAAAATTCACCGTAGGATCAAATTATAAAATACCTAAAAATACATTTAACAGAAAAGGTGAAAGAAATGTAAAAAATGAAACCATAAACGTTCATTGAAGGAGTGAAAACAAAATAAAACCATTTCATGCAAATTGGAAAAAAAAAATCATATTCCTAGATGGAAAGAGATAATATTATTTTAATGCCACTTCTCACCAGAACATATATATGTCTTCAATGCAATCCCCTCAAAATCTATTTGGATCCTTTCTTTACTTACAGGGTCAAAGTAGATTCATATGAAATACTACCTATAGAAAATCAGTAAACTCAGTTTTGAAAAAAAAGACCTATCAGTTATCAAAATGTATTCTAAAATGACAATAACTCAAATAGCTTGTTATTAGGACAGATAGAGACAACTATATCAAATGAGACATAACTGAGTGTCCAGAATAACTCATAGTATGTGAGGATTTTGTAAATAATATTATTTAGTAAATAATAAGTGTTAGGAATGTTATATACTCATTTTAGAAAAAAATACATAGAACTCTATGTCATGATATTGAAAATACATCCCAGCTAGATAAAAATTTGAAACAAAAAAAATCCAAGGAAGAAAAAAATAACTATGAAATTGGATGAAAACATATGAGGCCATTATTTTTATTTTATAATCTTGTATTGAGGAAGGTCTTCCTAAGCAAGATGCAAAAGGCAGAAGTGATCAAATTAAAATGTCTGTAAGTCCAAGGATACCATAAACAATTTAAAATACTGATATATTTAAAATGGATAACCAACAAGGACCTAGTGTATAGCACAGGGAACTCTGCTCAATATTATTATTATTACAACCTAAATGGGAAAAGAATTTGAAAAGGAAGAGATACATGTATATGTATAACTGAATCACTTCACCTCAAACTATCACAACATTGTTAGTCAACTATACTCCAGTATAAAACAAAGTTAAAAAAAATACAAAAGAAGACTGAAAAATTTTTGCAAAGTATATACATAGCTAATAAAAATAGTATAAAAAGAAGCCCAGTCAGTCAAGAAAAGACAAATGCCCAATAGAAAAATGACCAATGAGGTAACTCAAAAAGGAGAAGAAATAAAAATTGCTTAGAGACAGATGGAAACACGCTCAACATCATTAGTGGTCAGGGAAATGCAAATTTATATAAGAATGAGATATCCTTGATTGATAATATCCAGGATTCATCTGCACAGCAGCAGGTGGGGTGAGTTGGCAGAACCTTTCAGGAAATCAGTTTCGTCAGTAACGACTGAAACATCAGTGCGTCTACTCTTCGATCCGGAAGCTCCTTGTGCAAGAAGGAAAGAAAGAAGGTGGAAAGATGGAAGGAAAAAATAAAGGAAGGCTGGAAGGGAGGGAGGGATGGAAGGAGGGGAGAGGAAGGAAGAGCAAAGCAGATGGGGATGAAGGAAAGGAGAAAGAAGGAAAAAGGAATAGATACATGTATATGTATAACTGAATCACTTTGCTGTACACCTGAAACTAATGCAACATTGTAAATCAACTATACTCCAATATAAGATAAAATTTTTTAAAAAAAAGAACTAAAGGAGAGACTGACTGAGAAAGAAAAGCAATTCAACAATCATCGCCAGTTTATCTCCAGAGAAACCAAACCTAAGTAGTCGTCATAGTATCATGACAATGTGAAACTATCTTTTTGAATCTCTAACTTGAGAAAAATCTTTCCAAGGCTGTCTACTAAATAATTTAAATTTTAATATAAATAATCACCTCTTGATTAGCTATGGGTTTTTTTTTTCCTTCTTGTTGCTTATAAATATAGTTTATAATACCCACAGTTTGTTGGGAAGCAGATGACATACATAGCAATAACCCAAATCTTCGGACAATATATAAAATTGTTCAATTATTTTAATGCCCATAGCTATGTTCACGTAAAAACAATTCTTTACTTGGCTCAGTGAAAATATGAAACAAGTTAAATATTTTTATTTACTTGTATGTTAATGAGATTTTATTTTCCTTACTGAAATATCCATGACTGAACATGGAATAGGATATAAATGGTCATGTCAGAAATAATTTAAAATAGATAAATCAAGAAAGAACAATTATTTGAATTTTTTTACCTATACTATGAGTTTTTATTTTGTAAAATGTGAAACCAGGTTTCTCTTGCCTGTTCTACATTTTAGAATTTACCTTTACAACAAAGGCCCACACAGACACACTTTTTTTTTTTTTTAAAGTCTTTTATTTATTTATTTATTTATTATTTTTGGCTGTGTTGGGTCTTCGTTTCTGTGTGAGGGCTTTCTCTAGTTGCGGCAAGGGGGGGCCACTCTTCATCGCGGTGCGCGGGTCTCTTACTATCGCGGCCTCTCTTGTTGCGGAGCACAGGCTCCAGACGCGCAGGCTCAGTAGTTGTGGTTCACGGGCCCAGTTGCTCCGTGGCATGTGGGATCTTCCCAGACCAGGGCTTGAACCCGTGTCCCCTGCATTGGCAGGCAGATTCTCAACCACTGTGCCACCAGGGAAGCCCCAGACACACTTTTTAAGCAATGGAAATTCTCAGTATAATGTTTTCTTCTTTTTTCAGAAACAAACTACTATTTTTACTGTAACTTAAAAACCTGACTATATGGGCATTTCCTTATAACCTTTTCTTTCCTACTGTATATGATCCAAAAAGCTCGTTATCTCTGAAAATACTAACCTGCTCAGAGTCTCTTAAATTTCAAACAATTTTCTTGGCTATCTTTGAATCACCCATTATGGTTATTTATATAATCTTTAAATGACTTTAAATTATTCTGCCATTTTTGTAGTTTGCCTACGTTTAGGCAACATTATCCATGAAATTACGGATCTGACATGTTATTTGTGTTTTTTAAGTACTCACTGAAAGAAATATATAGCTGTCAAAATGAAAAGTTTCAACCATGAGCCACCTGCAACCATCCCATAGGGCACCAGCTCACTCCCCCAACTTAGAAAGCGCTGCCTGAGGGGTGGGTATTTCTAGTTCACAAAGTTGATAAAGAACATGTTAACCAAAAATATAATTTCATTACATATTTTAAAGTTTTTGATATTGCCATTGACTTGACCTTTTCCATATGTGACTTTAGCTTCTCATGCAGTTTAACTAGAAATACGTTAACCCATGATTTTAAAAAATAATTTTAACGACCATACAATAAAATTGGTATTTTTTCTTGTGGTGCAGAGTTTTGTGAATTTCAACACATAGATTCATGTGACCAGTAGCATAATCAGAATTCAGAACAGTTCCAATACCCTAGAAACTTCCCTCATGCAATCCCTTTAGACACTCCTTCCTCCCACTTATAGCCCCTGACAATCTGACAATCACTGGTCTGTTTTCCATCTTTACAACTTTGTCTTTGGAGAATGTCATGACTTTTCTCACTTAGCAAATGTCTTAGGATTTGTTGAAGTTGTGGCAGGTATCAATAGTTTGTTCTTTTTTATATCTACGAAACAGAAACAGACTGACAGACATAGAGAACAGACTTGTGGTTGCCAAGGGGGAGGGAAGTATTTGGAGTTTGGGATTAGCAGATGCAAACCAGTATATATAAGACGGATAAGCAACAAGGTCCTACTGTATATAGCGCAGGGAACTATATTCAGTATACTGTGATAAACCATAATGGAAAAGAATATGAAATGAATACGTATATGTATAACTGAGTCATTTTGCCATACAGCAGAAATTAACATAACATTATAAATCAACTATACTTCAATAAAATAAAAAAGTAAAAATGAAAAATTAATAGTTTGTTCTTTTTTACTGCTGAGTAGTATTCCCTCTGGGGATGTACCATATTTAGTTTCAGCATTCAGCTGTTGAAAGAGATTTCGGTTGTTTCTAGCTTCGACTATTACAAATAAAGTTAACACGAACACTCATATTCAGTCTTAATATAAACATAAGTTTTCATTTCTCTAGGGTAAATACCCAGAAGTTTGATTCTGGGTCATACGGTAAGTAGATATTTAACCTTATAAGAAACTACTCGTTTTCCAGAGTCGTAGTATTTTGCATTCCTTCCAGGAATGTGTAAGAGTTCCAGCTCCTGTGTGTTCCTGGTATTGTCAGGGTTTTAAAAAAAAATTGTTTGTTATTAAATTTTAGCCATTCTGGTATCTCATTATGGTTCCCATTTGCTTTCTCCCAATAGTTAATGATGGAGAACATCTTCCCAAGTGCTTTCTTGCCATCTTCATATCCTCTTGATGAAGTGTCTATTCAAGTCCTCTGTATATGCTTTCATTTTAAACTCCAGAGATACTTCTTCTTCCTCATTTTTGTAGATAAGATCTATAGGCTATAAAAATATGGCTGGATTAGGCAATCCTTTTGAATTCCTTACGCCTTCAACTCATTTTGCTTTTATAAATTCCATAAATGTGCTCTCAAAATCACTGAATAGAAATAAACATGTGAATAGAGGAGCTTTTCAACACAGAGTTTTACTTCCTTCGAGTGAAATGCAAACAGAATGAGTTGGGAGATGCATTCTGGATAATGTAACCAAATATGCAAAGGAGAGCAAAGTTAATGAGTAGTAATGCAGTGATTGGCACTCAGCTGCCCACATAATTTTTACATTCGCATAAATTTATTCTCTATACCTGCTCATCGAGCTGTCCTAACACACATTCAGTTGTTATTCGTTTTATTTATAGGTTTTTTAAAAACTAGATTTGTTATTAAGAGAGCATTTTTGTCATCTGCAGGCACAGCTGTGTATGAACCGACAACTTGGTGGACGCGTACGAAGTAGTCTTTGCAAACTGCGTTCTAGGTTTACTGTGTTTATTCCAATGCATCCTGGCTCCACCTGCTCTGTAATGGCTCAGATTCTTATTCTAGAAAGCGCTTCACAGACAGCCTAGCAGCAACCCCAGCCTACACTGGAGGTGCACAAAATTCCTGATGCGAATTCATGCTGGTGGTGGTGCAAACTTCAAAATAAAGCAGAACCTAAACCTCTCCTTAAGAACCTCACTTTCTAGACTGATCGTGTTAACGGTTGACTTTTTTGCTACCCAGAGCTTGCAACAGCATATTTTAAAACTCTGGTCTATGAGATTTTCAAAATTCCCACATGAAAAAGTAATGATGCATGCAGTTTTGAAGCCAGATATTAAAAGTCAAAGAATAGGAAAATGGTTCACACTTGTGTTTTACCTATTAAAAATGAAAAGATACTTTGAGAACTATGTGGAGTTTTATTCCTTATGTTCTATTTATAAAACATAAACATTAAAAGATAAACAGATTTAGTTTCCACAGCTTTCATTTCTTCCATAGCTTTTGAAATTCAATGCATACTTATCCCACATTTACTCTTGGGCAAAAACGAGTCGAGGCACTCACCAAGAGATCTAAAAGATCCACAAAATGCCAGACAAATGTAATGAGGACTCTTTAGACATCTCAAGCCTTTTCATTTAAAATTTTATATTCCAATTTTTGTGCCTGACAACAAACCTTGGTTTTAAGAAACAAAATGGAACATGTGTGTGTATGGGCACACCCACTCTCTATGTTTTAATTTTGTTTCTTCATTGCTTAGATAATCTGTAACCTCACATTCTTCAGTGTTAATAAATATATCAGGATGCACGATCACAGTTAATCAGAAGTCTTGAATAAATTTCAAGTAAACTCCCTCCTTGAAATGAAATCTTCGAAAGAACACACATTAAAATAAAAATGCGAGAGGCTGCTTATGATGGAAAATGTAACCATTATTAAAAAATCAAAAAGTAAGATGAATGTGACTCTTAATTCCCAAATTTTTGAAAAGGTAGAAAAAGTACATTTTTAGAAGGCCTGTGGCTTTTAAAATTCCACAGTGCTACACAATTATGGTGACGATCACTTCCTAGGGTCCACCTGTCCTGATAAGCCACAGCTTCCCCAGTGATGCATGGTCGCCTCCAGGACCTTGGGGAGGCCTCTACTTCTACTTTGATGACAGGATTTGGAATGCGTAATGGGCTGGATCCTTTATTATAATAAGTGCAAACACTTAAACAGCACTGACTGGGTGGGTACCAGGCACTATTCTAAGGGCTTTCCTGTTATCTCAGTCATCTTCTCAACCACTCTAGGAGATCAGGACATTACTAATACCATCCCCAACACTGGGAGGAGCAAACTGAGGCATGGTGAAGACAAAAAGTTTTTTCAGGTCCCCAGAGCTAGGAAGAGGCAGAGCTGGGATTCCAACCCAGGCAGTCTGGCTTGGGGGTCCACAATCTTAACCGCTGCCTGCCTCCTAGGAAGACAGGAACACAGAACATCCTCCCAAGAATACAGACATCGCTTCTACAGTGGATGCTCTAGAAAGACTGAAGCCTCCCTCCAACTCTCATCCCGTTCACTCCCTCCTCTCTGCAAGCACCCTGGTTCCCTGTCAGAGCGGGGGACCCTGAAAGCAGTTGCTGATGCCAAAATGCAAAGATGCTACGGTGACAAGTCTGATTTCCAAGCAGATACCCAGTCAGTGTTTTAAATAACATATTTTGGAAAGAATCTAGCAACTCAGCAACTACTTGTGACGCATTCTTTCTAATTACCATCGCACATTTGGTTCTCTGTAGACACTTTGCTGTCACCAAAATACTGCTATTTCATGCATGAGAAGTTGCTTAGCAAAAATATTTTCAAAAAGAACAAGGACAGCTGTCAAAAATGATCATAACCTTTGCAATGTGAGGAATCCTGAAATAAGCTGTTGGTACCTTTAGGCGTGAAATGGAAACTGGGCACAGCACTTGGATATTAACTTCAAATCTCCTCACCTGTAATACTCTCTTGCACACATCCATACGTTGCTTTATAACGTTAGCAAAACACACTTGCCTGTGTTATTGCACATGATCTCTACGACCACCATGTAGGGTAGGAAAGTAGGCATTTCTACTTGCTCTTTCTCAGTGAAGTTCTTCAAGGCTTGAACAGGTTTAAACATGAACCTTGTATGGCTACCCTGCGGCGAACCAGCTTCTAGACTACTGTTCTTTCCTTTACAGAATACTATCCATTCTTTGTTTCTTGATGTCTCAGTGCTAGGAAAGTTTTATTTAATGGTGTGGGTATGTCTTACACATGTTTATAAGTATGTGTATATATCACAAAATGTATATACATATATACAGTATGCCTATATATGTGCTTTCTGTGAATTGATTTTCTGATACCTGTATCTATGTCTATATAGCTATACCTATATTTATATCTAGATTTTCTCTCTCCTGCCAGCCTTTTTGTGTGTGTGTGAAAAAATGGACTAACATAAGATATAGTAAAATAAAAAGAAATATAGATTTTGATTCATATAATTATTCTTACAATGACTGGGTTTGAATTATGGACCTCAATGGCTTTGAACCACTTGCTTATTAGGTGATTGAATCCTGACTTGCCATTTGGGAAAAAAAAGGGATTTGGTTAAGGCACTGGACGACACCAGTGCCTTTCAACCTAAGGTCTGCAGAGTCCCTGAGTTTCCAGTCTCGGGGTGTCTGGGGTGCAGGGGGAGGAGGTAAGACTCTAGGCTTCACACCATCAAGCAACTTAAAACTCCACCTCTCTGGGCTGAGTTATAGACTGGACTTCTGAGGAAGATTTCATTAGAAATTCAAGATCAAAACCTGTGTGAAAATCTCTGATCTTTAAGGCCACTTATAGCACTTACAGTACTTTTTTGTCATTTAATTCCTTAAAGAGACACATTGATCTTAATATTTACTGTGACCTCATATAGCATGGCATCTTCACTCTCTACACATATGTGCGATACACAGAAAAGTAAAATATTGCTGGGGTTTTTTTTAACATCTTTATTGGAGTATAATTGCTTTACAATGGTGTGTTAGTTTCTGCTTTATAACAAAGTGAATCATTTATACATATACATATGTCCCCATATCTCTTCCCTCTAATATTGCTGTTTTAATGGAGCTGACAATCTAATTGTCTAGAAGTCACTGTTACCTATCTATAATGTGTATCTATATATATATATATAAGCAAGACTCTGATATGAGCTATTGCCTAAGGTTGCTTAATTTAGGTTAACCGTAAGTGCTCAACAGTAATGAAATTTCATTTAACAGAATACTAATCTTCAGAACTTATTTTATTTGAATCAATGAGGTTTTACATAATGTCTTATTTCAGAAGAGCAAACTATTATCTTAAGAAAAAATCTGAATTCAGCTTTGCTCATTTTCTCTATAAGTCTTCAGTATATGGAAACATTAAGGTTCTGAAAAACATTAACCTAGGATAAAGGTAGATTTGTAGTTGAGAATTCAGATTTACGAACATCTGAATTATTTTTTTAAAAATTTTAAATACATAACATTAAAGGAGTGCCAAATATCACAGTGAATTAAAACTTCTTATAAAAAAAATGGTAGGATTTGTGCTTAAGGAAAAATATTTACATTTAAAGGATTGTTCATTCAGTGCCCACCCTTCAGGAATAAAAGATCTACTCGTGGTTTTTAAGAATATATCAGGTTTCATAATATCCTGCCAAGCAAGATTCTAAATCTTCCAGATGATAATTAATAGTCACTGTTAACGATTAGGTGACTCCGTTAATATTTTCTGACTCTGAAGAAGATGTGGCTTTGTTGCTACGTCATCAGACATGATGAACCATTTGGCTAAAGAGAAGGACAAGTCTTCATTGAAAGTAAACATTTGTTGAAGTTCCATTGTATCAATAGCTATTACTGCATTCATCTCATTTGCAAAGGAAGGGTGCTTTCTGATCTATAAATGCCTATTATAACATGGTTCAACTAAGTGGCAGTGGTATTTGAAAAAGAAATGTGGACATGAAATAAATAGAAATCATTTTCAAAGAGATGCTGCCACCTTTTGGTTGCTCTTCCATGAAGCATACACTCATTCCTGAAAGCTCCCGAAGTCAGGAGAAGCCCTGAATGAAATGACTGAACATTTCAGAATCATAAGCAATTCTGTGATGTCGTCGGAATTTCTTACTTAGATGGCTCCCACTCTTTTCGATAGGTTTCAGACTTGCTGATATGAAGTAATTTTTCCAAATGTTAATACAGCAGTAGAAAAGATCCATTTTAGAAATGGAGAACGTTCCAAGTTTTATTGAGGTCAGGCATATTAATGCTATGCCCATCATACCAACCAACTGAGGCAATAAAAGGTAATTTTTATTCTACTGAACAAAAGACTAGGAAAGGTCACATACACCTTCTGTACTCAGCATTACATTTAGACTTCATGTCTCATTTCATCATTCATTATTTCTCATATTTGTGAGTATCTTTTTACTAATTCCACTCTCTAAATAGAGTAGGGGTCAAATTTTGCTTTTCTTGTAAGTTCTTTAAAATTTCTTTCATTCCTAAGGAATTAATTTGCTTTAAGTTCGAAGCAACAGATACTGCTTAGGAAATAATTTCTTACTATAGTCTAATCAATAATTATAATAAGAAGAGGCCCCATGATTCTTTTAATGACTTCATTTAACTGACTGACTTGAAATTGAAACTTTTTTGAATCAAATGGTGATATTTATTATTTATCAAAATATTTTAACAAATTGAAATGCTAATCATGGTATGCTAAATGTCAATTATTTCACTTTAACAATTGAGCTGTTGTCTTAAGGAATATTGAGTAGCATTGCTGGTACTTAAAATATTTCTTCAACTCCTTTAAAATAATTATTTATTCAAATCAATGATTCCACATGCCAAAGATTTACAGGGTTTCCAAAATGTACCTGCAGACTAAAGGAATAGCGTCCAATCACATAAGCCATGGGTTAATGTTAAAGGACTCAAGGAAACTGAGATTTAATCCAGTTTTCTTATACTAGCGTTGACCTTGAACTGCCCTTCAGTGTACAGCTGATATTTAGGCTGAGACCATCACTGCCCCTTGAGGTCTGGAACACAGTGCTTCGGACGCTTTCACTGCACAGTGGTAGGTGGGCGCCCCAGGCCCTCGCTGGATATTGCATATTCCAAGAGTCACAGCAGAGCTTCCATCCCCGGCTCTTCAACTTCTGAGTTCCTACTGCCTCATCTCCCGACCCTTGCAGACCACGTCATGAAGCTCAGCCCTTAAGTGACTTTTGCAACAGAAACTCATCCAAGTTCTAACTTCCAGCCTCCCTTACAGGGGCCTGAAGAGGATGGAGACACACAGAGCCCCAGCTCCTTCTCTGCCCCTCGCATCCCACACACCTCTTCCAAAGCCCCTCAACCCAATGGCCCCAAAGATGCTTCTCCCTCGAGAGGAACCATGAGGCCAACAGTGTCTGAAATCATTTCCTACGACTTTATTACCATGCCTCTCCTTTCCTCGCCCTATATCCTGCCTCACAGCTCTTCCTTTTTGATTCACTCACTCAGCATCCTTCATCACGATAATTCTGACCTGAGAGCATTACATTAAACAATGCCCCAGGCGCCTCCCTGTCTGTCTCTCCTCACCTGGATAAGATAGCTCCATGGCTATTCCGCCAAGGCTGAGTTTTAAAGTTTATTTATCTGTTGTTGTAAGGCATGAAAAAATAGCCCTAAAAAAATAGGGACCATGAAAGTGTGTGTGGTAACCTCAGGACCATCAGGAACGAATAGGTTTCAAACAGCCAGGCCAGGTTCAGCCGTCTTCTTTCTCCATCAGGCACGTCCTGTGCGCCCCACTCCCTGCCCGCCGTCCCCGGTTACCAAACAGTGCAGGGTCAGAACTGTCACGCTGACAGCATGTTTGGTTTTCATCCTAGCAGTGATTCAGGGCATCGGTGGTTTTACTGTCAGATTTCTTCATGGGGTTAACGCCATCAGAGCTGTTCCTCAGGCCCGTGATGCATAAAATGGGGTTCTTCAGTGGACGCAGCTACTGGCATTCTGCATTCCATTGGAAGCTGCAGTCGGGATTTTCAGTCCCCCACGCCACCCGCCACGTTAGGAACTTGGATGAAATACTACACATCTTGATGATAAACTTGGGAGAGGTCTATGCAATCGGGGGAGACAGAGATTTCCTCATTAGTACCAGTAAAGGGAACTCACCAGAGAGAATCCTCTGTTTAAGTACCATATTCCAAAAGCCCTTTACTCAGCCAGTTGTTTTGAAGTCCAAATTCATTTGCCCATGGAAACGGTGTCACTCATGATCATTAGTTCCACGTCCCACTCGTAATATTACTTTCTTTTTTCAAAACAAACAGCTTTTTATTGATGTATAATGTAGTTGATTTACAATGTTGTGTTAGTTTCAGGTGTACAGCAAAGTGATTCAGTTATACATATATTCTTTTCCAGATGCTTTTCCGTTACAGGTTATTACAAGAGAGTGAATATTGTTGCCTATGCCATACAGTAGGTCCTTGTTGTTTGTCTATTTTATATACAGTACTGTTAATCCCAAACTCCTAATTTATCCCTCCCCCTTAGCCCCTTTGGGAACCATACGATTGTTTTCTATGTCTATGAGTCTATTCCTGTTTTTCTAAATAAGTTCATTTGTATCATTTTTTAGATTGACAGTCTCTTGAATAAGTGGTGCTGGGAAAACTGGACAGCTACATGTAAAAGAATGAAATAAGAACACTCTCTAACACCATACACAAAAATAAACTCAAAATGGATTAAAGACCTAAATGTAAGACCAGATACTATAAAAATTCCTAGAGAAAAACATAGGCAGAACATTCTTTGAAATAAACCATAGTATTACTGGGCTCAGGGTCTAAGCACACTCTTTCCACTACACTAAGCAGAAAGTATGACCAGAGCTCTAAATATTTAAATTCTTAGGATATTCTCATATCCTAAGAATTTAAATATATTAAAATACATATTTCATGAAATCTAGATGGCTAGTTAGACCATGACTTTGTAATCGAATTAAACCAGGCTGCTACTACCGACTGCACTGCTCTGGCTTCATTATAAACCCATTATACAGAATATTTCAGATCTTCTGCAAAATTATTTTACTCAAAAAAAAGGGAAGGATATCAGTAAAATGCAATGGCAAAAGAGAACTGCTTTGAGCAGCTGCACATACACCATCTCAGTTTCCAGCTTAGGGAAATCTCCGTCTTTTCTAGCACATGTCTTTACAGCCAATAAGATGCTGGCACTTAAAGCTATTACCTCGCTCCCTTGTGTATAACTGGGGGATTTTTATATTGCTATAATGCTTCCCACTTCTTAAGGGTTTTTTTGAAGTAAGTCTTTTAACAGTGCGGTTTTACTGCATAGACTCCAGGATGACATTGAAAGGCACTTATAAGAGAGAAAATTACATTGATATATTTGGCCATTGTGTTAATTGCTAAACCAGTCTAAGATCTAGATGTGATTTTTTAAAAATGTATCTGATGGCTCTTAAACATTCTCATATCCTAAGAATTTAAATATATTAAAATACAGATTTCATGAAACCTAGAGTCCTTTCCACTACACAGAGAGTTCTTCAAATAGGACAGTTAAATTTCTTGTTCGTAGATATATGAGTTTACAGAATTTTAGAGTTGAAATAGGCTTCGGAACTGCTGTAACCTAGTGTATCTCAAATTGTGTGAGTCATGAATGCCTTTCAGGATCTAGTGAAACCTAGATGCCTCCCCAGAAAAAAATTCGTATCAAAACTTGGTATATACCTATAGGGAGTTCAGACCATTCTGAAACCCATCTACGGACATCTCATGAGTTCATGGTCTCCAGAATAAGAGCTCTGATCCTGTCCACATTCTAGATGTGAATCATTTTTCCTGTTTTATCCATCTAATTCCCCATTGCCCTGCAGGCTCAGTGGTGGTTGAAGGCTTGGAGAGAGGCCAGACCACTACAGGATTACTGTTTGTCAACTTGCTTCTGGTTTATTTCAAACATTCGTAAGTATTCAGAGATAAATTTACTATGCTGTGGTGTATCTGTCGCCCAGCTCTCTCTAATTATCAGCCTCTGGCTACCTGGTTTCATCTATTCCCCCGCCCTCACTTTTTTGGCTGAGGTATTTTAAAGACAAATCCATGGCATCCTACTATTTCATCCATGAAACCTGCAATGTGCATCTCTAGATGATGAGGATATACCATTATCCCAATTAGGAGAAATCCCTCCTATCATCTAATTCCAACTTCATATTAAAATTTCTCATCTTGGGACTTCCCTGGTGGTCCAGTGGGTAAGACTCTGCACTTCCAATGCAGGGGGCCCGGGGTTCGATCCCTGGTTGGGGAACTAGATCCCACATGCATGCTGCAACTAAGAAGTCTGCATGCCATAACTAAAGATCCTGCGTGCCACAGTGAAGATCCCGCATCCCGCAACTAAGACCTGGTGCAGCTAAATAAATAAATAACGTGACCATATAATATTAAAAAAAAATTTCTCATCTTGAAGAGTTTTTAAACAGTTGGTTTGTTTAAATCAAGATTCTCCAAAATTTGCACATTTAATTTGCTTGTTATCTCTTAACTCTTTTCTATTTATTAGTCCCTTCCTGAATGTTCTTTTTATTGATTTGTTTTAAAAAGAATTTTTAGTTTTTTTTCTCGAAGAATCTCCCACGTTCCGGGTTTGGCCAATAACTTCCTTGCACTCTCATTGAATTTCTTCTTCCATCCTATGAGGCCCTAAAATATGGGAATTAGAGACAGGTGATGTTTCTTTTCGGCTTTATTCTGTTTAATCTAAAAGGGAGCAAGAGTCTATGAGAATCCCTTCACTCAGTGGAGAGTAGGATCAATGGAAGACATATTTTTACCTTTCAATCTGAACTTCCCTCCTGTCTTTTATAAAAGTGTTTTCATCATTTTACTGATTCATTACTCTTCTAAGGAACAGGCCTTTCCTGATAAAGCAACTATCTTTTTCCTGCATGTGATCTGTTTGAAGAGCAGATGGGCTGTAATAAAGTGTATTCCACATACAATATGCACGGAAGCATCTGGCACAGTCCCCCTAAAAATGGCCAGGTCTTTCATGTTGGCTGAAGTTGAACTGAAAGAAATCTCATCAATTACGCCCAATAACTCTATCTCAGTTATTAAAATAAATAATCAGTTTCTGGATTAAGGAAAACAACTCACCACAACATAAACCAAGATTCTCTGTATTGACAACGGAATAAGAATACCCCTTCCCATTCTTGGTTACACATGACGTCAGCTTCTCCAGAATTGTGTGCTTATCTGGTACCGGAAACTGATAAACCAAACAGTAAAAAAAAACACCCAGTGAAAAGGCTGAATACTCAATACAACTTAGGAAGGCAAAAAAGTATCGCAGTTGGTTCACATCATACAGTCACAGGAAAAATGAATCCTCCAGGCACTCATTGCCAGTCTGTCACCCCACAAACCACCCAGCTTCATCCTCTAGTAGCTACTGGTACACATTCTAACAGAGATATTGGACACCAGGCTGTGAAGTATGCGATGTTAAATGCATCTCAAAGTCGGTTATGATCTTATCTGAAGAACATAAACAGAATTGATTTTTTTGCACTCTCTCAGGTAGACTTCAGATCTGCTACTCGGAGAAAACTAAGGATTATTATTAGAAGTGATATAGACAAAGCCTAATGAACCCTGATGTGAGGGCTGCATTTGGTAGAACATAAGCATGTCAGCCGTCAGCTCCGCTTAATGTGCAATCACTCAACAACTGCCTTGGAATATCTCTCTTACTGAATTTTCTTGGTGTTTAACTTTCTGTGCTTCTCAAGCGTATTTCAAAACTCCTTAAAAGCAGAGATGACTCTGGCTTAGGCACTGAAGGAAGACGGGTTATCTGATGGTCCATTCTTTCATTAGACAACTTGTTGCAACACTACGCTTACAAGCTTAGCCAACGTGACAGGACAGGATAAAAGGTCACAGTTCTTGTCCTCAACAGACTTACTTCTTTGCATCCCTCTTGAACCCATTCCTGGGAACTAAGGAGAAGCCGCAGAGTTTTCTGTGCTCCAAGAAGAAGGCAGGAACCTCCATGATGGACTCTTTCCAGGTAAGAGCCCCACTGTCCCAGGAGAATGGCACTCTAGAATCTGTGCTCCTGGCCAACAAAGAGTGACTGTCGGACCTCTCACCTGACCAAGGACCGTCCAAGCAGAAACTACTGAAGCCCTGCCTCTCGACACTGAAAGGGCCTTATACCACAATTTGAAAGTCACCGTTACACTCATAGGTTCAACAAATGCTTATTATGCAACTACTATGTGCTGTGCATTTTTTTTAGGTGCTGGTCATATGGTGCTGAACAAACTGATACCTTTCTTCGAAGAAACTAAACTCAAGGAGTCTTGCTGGGGGTACCAAATCCTACACAACCCATAATACACAACTAGCTCTAGCTGACAGTTGCTCTGAGTTGGGAAATGGAAGACTGGTCAAGGGATTTAATATCAGCTGTGCTGGTTGTGGGATCTAAGCAGTGGCTGGGCTAGTTACTTAGCGACTGTAGGAAGTGGTGGAGACCATACACGGCTGTGAATTACTTATAAAGCAAAAACGTATGATATAGAAATTACATGTGTATACAATGAGACTCAATTTTATTTTTTTGTTTACTTTTTTATTGAAGTACAGTTGATTTACAATGTTGTGCTATTTTCAGGTGTACAGCACAGTGATTCAGTTATATATCCATATCTGTATCTATATCTACATCTACATCTATATATTCTTTTTCAGATTCTTTTCCCTTACAGGTTACTATAAAATATTGAGTATAGTTCCCTGTGCTATACAGTAGGTCCTTGTTGGTTATCTATTTTATATATAGTAGTGTGGGGCTTCCCTGGTGGCGCAGTGGTTAAGAATCCGCCTGCCAATGCAGGGGACATGGGTTTGAGCCCTGGTCCAGGAAGATCCCACATGCCGCGGAGCAACTAAGCCCGTGCGCCACAACTACTGAGCCCACGCTCTAGAGCCCGCGAGCCACAACTACTGAAGCTCGCGCGCCTAGAGCCCCTGCCCTGCAACAAGAGAAGCCACCGCAATGAGAAGTCCACGCACCACAATGAAGAAAGTAGCCCCCGCTCGCCGCAACTAGAGAAAGCCCGCGCACAGCAATGAAGACCCAGCGCAGCCAAAAATAAATAAAAAAATAAATATATATAGTAGTGTGTATATGTTAACTCCAAACTCCTAATTCATCCCTCCCCTACCCCCTTTCCTCTTTGGCAAACATAAGTTTGTTTTCTATGTCTGTGGGTCTATTTCTGCTTTGTAAATAAGTTCATTTGTATCATTTTTTTAGATTCCACATGTAAGCAATATCATATGATATTTGTTTTTCTCTGGCTTACTTCACTCAGTATGAGAATCTCTTGGTCCATCCATATTGCTGCAGATGGCATTATTTCATTCTTTTTTTATGGCTGAGTAATATTCCATTGTATATATGGACCACATCTTCTTTATCCATTCATCTGTCCATGGACATTTAGGTTGCTTCCATGTCTTGGCTACTGTGAATAGCGCTGCAAGACACTCTTAAAAAAAAAGACATTCTATCCTTGCTTTCCACACCGTCCATGCCAGCACTCCCTGTCTCACCTCCACCATCTACCTTGACAACTCTTAGGGGAAGCCTCTGTGTGCTTTCATCCCTGTTCACACCAGCCACCAAAAAAGCCCAGGAACCCTGGATGCCCATCAGCCCCTAGACCATCATCTTCATGAGGCTTTGTGCATCTCTTGTCTAAGTCCATCTTGCATCCTCACTAACCCCTGGAACCCTTCCACTGTGTTCTCTTCCACTTTGTCTTCATGGAAAGATGGAGAAGGAAGCTCTCAATCCCAAAAAAGTGTATTTTTAAAAATCATGACAAAGAGGACCTTGAAAATACCGATAGAAATTTTATAGTCAGAAATTGAGGCAGCATGTATTTCACACAAAGGAAATACAATGAATCATGTACTGGAAATGCAAAGGCATGTGTAAGTGTATGATTTGTATTTTAACATCAAATATGAGCACTAATAAAAGTTTTAATAATGTCCATAGTTAGCATATGAAAATTTAATTGTCATCTGGATTATTATATTCATATTAGAAACAGTATCGATGATGAAACTGTACATAGCAACAGAAACAAGCCTAAAAATTGCAGCAAGGGAGTATTTATGACTTCACAGGGGTCAGCTTGCATCTCCCCCCTCAGCATCTTCAGACTGCCATCTGTCGCCTCAGCAATCAATGTCGCCTCAGCAGCCTGCAAATGCACATGGCACACAGGGAGAACACAGCTTACCATTGCTCCTGTGCTATCAAGTGTCTGAACGAGGTAAGGGTATATTTTCATGCTTCATGAGAGTTGCAAGTCTTAATTTCTTTGCATACCCTACTGTGACAAAAACAAACCATGACTATCAGCTCTTTACTTCTTCTGGGCTATTACATTTAATTTGGGAATATTTCCCTTCAACTGAAAGATCAGTGGCCTTGGTGACCCCCAGATATCACAGGTGAGTTATTTAAGATTTTCATATTATTACTTTAAGTTTTTGCTTTCCAACATTTCTGTTGGATGAATTCTGTAAGCTACCAACCATGTGGTAACATGATTTCAAAAATAAGCAATAATAAATGCATCTTTGTTAGAAATTCAAATGGCATAAGGACGTACCTTCTGATATTGTTTGTATTCAAAAGCAACAGATCCATGCAGGTTTATTAACCTCACATAAAGACAGCTTTAGTCATGTGGGCGAAAACATGAAAAATTTTCACCCAAACTCTAGGGAAGCCAGAGAGAGCTGAACATCTCAACGTATTTTGCAATTAGATTTGGCATTATTTTTCTTTCTGTAAACTGACTTAAATATGCTTGTACCTCCAAAATGCCTTGTCTATACCTTGTGACAATTAATTACGTAACAAATAAGGATGCTCTAATGAATAGGAGGTGGAAAAAAATCTAAACCTACATATGTTCTCTTTATACCTCCTTTTCCAATCTCCAATCTTGGGAGTGGGGGACATTCAGAGAGCAGCACACCATGGAAATTACTCACAGAGAAAAAACTCTGCCTGAACGACATCAAATCAGTATTTGCATTTAAATGGCTTTACTATTACCTCATCCTGAAAGATCACTATCGAAGCACAAAAGATATGAATGAGAGTACAAGAGAATCATTGCATTTATAATCGACATTCTCTGGAAGGTAAATGTTTGGTCACTATTTACAGCTTTTACATGTGAATAGGATAACTATAGAGAATATAAACACAGCATTTGCTTGTCCCATAGCAACACCCACCGTCTCTATGGGGCCACTTCCACTCCTTGGATAAAATCCTAGGCGGATGGTCTTTGTTTCCTCCTCCTCCTCCTCCTCCTCCTCCCCCTCCCCCTTCTCCCCCTCCCCCCTCCTTCCCATCCCCCCTCCTTCCCGTCCTCCCCCTCCCCCTCCCCCTTCTCCCCCTCCCCCCTCCTTCCCATCCCCCCCTCCTTCCCGTCCTCCCCCTCCCCCTCCTCCTTCTCTTCCTTTTTCTCTGCCTTCTCATTCCTATGCCTATCCCCATTCTTATTATCCTTACATTGATTCCTCAGATCATAATTTTAGAAGTCTTTTGGTCACGACTAATCATAAAAGTGAGATAATTTCAGTAATTAAAATGCCCAATCTCTTGTAAGAGTCAAAATTCCAAAATATATATACGGTTTCATCATGAGTCTTCCCAGGTAGGACGTGCTTCAGTTGGGAAGTCTCTGGTCGTACAGTCGAGAATGTGGGACTTTTCACTGACCCCCTTGCCTTGCATTTCTTTTTCTTCACACCCAAGCTTGCTGGCCGGGGTTTCCCACTTCTGCAGGGGTCACCGTGGGTGGGAGTGAGTGCTGAGGACGGGAGAGTCTGATTGCAGGAGCAGGTCGTGGCCCAGCCTGCATGCTCTGGAGCTGACTCTTGTGGGAGAGATGTTCAACAGTGAACATCTGAAGGCCACTGCCTGGGTACTGGACGTGGGCAGTAGCTCTCCACTGTTCCTTTGCTAAGACCCACCCCAAGCCCTGCGTGAGCACCTGAGGGTGCCCCTGCAGCCTTCTTTGCTGAAGTTTCCTGCTCCTGGTAGGTCTCTTGAGTGGGCTTCTTTCCCAATGATCCAGCAAGGCACCCACCCCAGAGTCCGTATCTGGCTTTCGCCCTACAGTCCAAAGGGCCATCTTCTCTCCCATGGCCCTGTGCTCTGCTGCCGAGGGCCACTCCAGCCAGTTTCCTGCCTGGAGGCTGGGTAGGCTTGAATCAGAGTATAAACCATTTCTATAAAAGAGCGTTGATGCATTTCTAAGAAAATTTCTATAAAAGAGAGTTGATGCTTCTAAGGAAACTAGGTTGAATGCTCTGGAAAGGCATTATGAAAAGTTATTGAATAACTTAGGAGAAAAAAAATGGACAAAGAGGGAAAGAACCATAAAATTAAAAAATCCGTCAAGAAGGTCTCTGTATTCAAATTGTTTCACAAGTAACTCTAAGTCTGCTTCTCTTTAAAGACACCAGACCTGGAAGGGGCAGGACTGTAGCATTAGGGGTGCAGTTTGTACAGAATGGGTGGGGAGGCAACGCAAGCAGCAGGCCCCCATGCAGAGAAAAGGCCCAGCTCCCAAGCAAAAAGTTAGTGAAGAAATCCACATTTACAAGGTGTATGTCAAAATAAAATACCCGATGTACACATGTATCATATTTACGATTCTCTGTTTGAACCAGGTTTTTCAACTGCCTGACCCTCTCCCCACCATTGCTGACTTTGTGGGCACGCAGAGTTTCCATTCTGCCCTGTCGTCTCCTTGCCTCAGGTGGTGGAATCAGGAGACAAAAGGAAAACCCAAAAAAATCTGAGGCAGAAAACAAAAACAAAACCTCTTCTCATGTTGGTTCTCCCTTAAGCCATCCTCCCCTATCTGTTTTTTCTTTCAAGTCCCAATTCTATTAGTCTACTTATATCTCCACTTTTGCACTTCATAATCCCTCAGAAAGTCAGACAGGCTGGTTTCCATGAAGGGAATTCATTGCCCCCCAAAGTAAGCTCCTCAGTCTTTTTCCATCGAGTTACTTCCTGGAGCAATGACACGGGTGCCCACCCTGGTTCCTGTGCTATTGGGCTCGGTTTTCTTCCTCTTTCTCTGACTACTTATTTTTCCTCTTCTTCCATGGCGCCTGCATGGGCACAACCAAGGTCCTCTGTTTCAGCTTATTCTCTTCCCCTTGCTCACAACTCCTTGTTATTTCAACTCACGCTTCTAGGGTGTTGCCAAGGGTGTCCGGGTGCCCACAGCTGAGAGCACTGCACTTTGCCACTGGCAGGGACTCCGTAAAGCCCATGAATAAATGGCTAACTTCCACTGTCAGCCTTGACTTCTCCCCAGACTCCAAATCCACATACTCGGGGGCTATCACTGGGCAGTGGCCAACAGGGACAGCTGCTTAATTAAGACTCTTTTCCGGGCTTCCCTGGTGGTGCAGTGGTTAAGAATCCGCCTGTCAATGCAGGGGACACGGGTTCGAGCCCTGGTCCGGGAAGATCCCACATGCTGCGGAGCAACTAAGCCCGTGTGCCACAACTACTGAGCCTGCGCTCTAAAGCCCGCAAGCCACAACTACTGAGCCCACATGCCACAACTACTGAAGCCCGTGTGCCTAGAGCCTGTGCTCCGCAATAAGAGAAGCCACCGCAATGAGAAGCCCGTGCATTGAAACAAAGAGTAGCCCCCGCTCACCGCAACTAGAGAAAGCCCGCGTGCAGCAACGAAGATCCAATGCAGCCAAAAATAAATTAATTAATTAATTTAAAAAAAAAACTATTAAAAAAAAGACTCTTTTCCTTTACCTGGGCTACAGAAGTGATAATAAAATATCATTGATGATAATAAAATGACAAACATTATATTATAAACAGTACGAGGCATGTCAAGGACTTACAAAGTGCTGGGAACATAGCTAGCCCTCCACAAATAGCAGCTTTGTTAACTGCTTGTTAGATAGCACCTCACGGATGTCACCTCAAATCTGTCCAAACCTTAACCTATTTCCTCAAACTCAAAAAGTGGTTCTCTTCCTCTGTGCCCTGCTTCAGTAACTGAATTAGCACAGCTTTAATCATTGAGACTAGTAATCAATTTCTGAGTCATTTTCTACTTCTTTCTCAAGCCTCACATCCAATAAATTGCCAAATCCCGCCCATTCCCCCAACCTCCCCCAAAATCTAAAAATTAAATCTTAAAGCTGAGCTGTGTTCCTCTTTATGTTCCCACCGTCACTGACCTACTTTGGGCCCTCGTCACCTTTCATCTAGACCCTGCAGGAGGCCCCTCACTGCGTCATTGTACAATGGACTCCCTTGTAGAGTACTAGTCCATAATAGCTCCCCTTGGCTTCGAAAACACCCTTGTATGGTTGCCAGTAATGTCCCTACGTAATACTGTCTTTAAACGGCTCAGAAACTTTCAATGGCTCTTTACCACCTGAGGAATCAATCCAGGTGATTCTAAGCAACGAATGGCCTGACCTCAACCCACCTTTCCAACCTCCTCTCCCAGGTGCAGGCAGGCAGGCACCTGTGATTCCCTGCACGTGGCACTTTCTCAGATTTCCAGTCTTCCAATCATTGTACCCCCTTGTGCAGAAGAAACTTTGCTTCCATTTCAGACCATAAAAGTCCTACCTGTATTTCAAAGCCCATCACTTTCCTGATGTTCTCCTAAATAAACTTTCTTTGGAATTAAAGAATTAATTCCTTCTCTATCCTTCTGTGCTACTTCCTCAAAACTGTCATAAACCATGTATTTTTCCATGTTTAATAATAATCTATACACACGCATACATTATATACAAATATATTTCGACACATACATATATGTTATAGACTAATAGACTACATGCTCACTGAGGATTTTACTTATCTTAATTTTACTAACAGAGCAGTGGATGGGTTCAAAAATGAATGAATGAATGTATGAATATATTCTATGCTATATACATATCTACCTGTGAGTTATGGCATTTTGAAATGTGTTATAAAATATATGGCAGGAAACACATTTTTTTCCAGATTATATAAAATAAATCCCCAAAGTTGTTAGTCAACACTGGCTTATATGTTATCTATTATAAATTTATTACAATCTAAAAAAACTTTTTGGCTGAACAATGAAGATCAGACTTCAAATCAGATGGACTTAGACTCACTTTGTGCTACATTTTTCACATATTCCAATTACAGGGGGCAGAAATCCTATAAAATACTCTGGTGCCTTCTAGATCCTTCCATCTCTCTACTTTGAGCATCCATTGTCTTACGACCTCCAGTCCTGTTGGGTTTCTGATAGTTTCTTCCTCTCTGTGTAAGACCTCCAGGTACACAGTCTGGGGATGACCCACCTGGCACTTTTATTTGACTATTCCTTTAAATTCCTTTAAAGATATTCCTCTAGATGTATCTGGCCCCTTGCCTCCACATGCTGCACTCCTAGGACAAGCAAACTGTGCCAACCCAAACTTCCAGAGACCAAATTCTCTCCTGGAACTTGGTACCCTTTCCTTAACAGATGCCTGGAGTCTATTAACCTGATAGCAGTCTCTGGTGAGAGACCCAATTCCTGGGTGTTAGGGAATGATCTCCCATTTGTATATAATAAGGGACAATTCAACAGAAAGCCCCTTTGAGAAGAAAAAAAGGCAAAAGCCGTGAAGAAAAGAATTATCAGAAGTCTCACTGAAAAGAGATCCCTGCAGAAGACTGTAACTATAATTTGTGTCCATAGTTCAGGAAACATTCAATACCTTATTAGATAACAGGGATATGTACAATGTTTAGATTCTCCACTTCTACCCATTCTCTTTATGCATGCCATCGTACCATGAGGTCAGCCTGGATAACTTCTACCTTTCAACACACACTTTAGACAACAGTCTTCCACGGGCCATCTCCTACCTTGATGTTCCTCTCAGTGTGCTTTACTTCACACCTGTATTTTAATATCTATCACCTCATTATGCATTAAACATCTGACTCCCTCCACCACTAGGAAATCTGAGTGCTTAGAGGATAGAAACTATTTTTATTTTAATTAAATATCTTCTACTGCTATTCAGATCCCCAACCGGAGTCATCTGTCCTTAAATGTTGGTGGAAGGAACAAACCTGAAAGAATCAAGGCTTTGATTCCATCTAAATGACAACACTCCAAGTTGGAAAATAAGTTCTTATTCTTTATCCTGACAATTGTTCCAGAACCCCCAGGTGGCTGATGCATATTTGGGGAACAAGTTAGATGCCTTTGGGAGATGCAGTCATTTTCCTGCCACGGCGGTGTGACATCCTCAGCTAATTATGATGTTCTGGTTCCACGATGATGGGGGTGCTGTTGGGGAAAAGGATCTCGGAATTTTTGAAGCTGAAATGGTGCTCCCTCAAGCATTGTAGATCCTGCCTTTGATAATGCCAAATGGAATTCAACTTCGCGGTACCCTTCTCTCTTTGGGTGGGATACTGCTTTAGGGAGCCCTTTCAGGCACCCAGATGGCAGACAATTGTGAACCCAGCACATGCTTCAGCCCGAGACTTGAAGTGCTGCTTAGTAATATGAGTTGGGTGTATTTTCAGCTGGATTATGCCTATGAAGAGGAAGAAAGTGCTCAATGCCTGTGTTTGAGACACGTTCATACTTACTCCATAGAGTTCTCAGAAAATCTGGGGTAGGGGGTGGGGAGTGGGTATCAGGGCTGGTCTGATCCTCTCTTAAACTCTCGTTACAGAAAAAACCAGTGACTAGAAATCAGACGGAGTTTGGCCCCATATAACTTGGATTCTGTTGTTGGAGCCTCATGCGGTTAAGATGAGGACAGCCCAGTCTCACTGCTGTGTATTGTGACGGTCTCTGCAACGGACTGAACTGTGTGTCCCCAAGCCCCCCGCCCTGCCCCACCCAACCCCATATTCGTATGTTGACATTCTAACCTTCCAGCACGATGCTCTCAGGAGATGGGGCCTTGGGAGGTGGCCAGGTCATGAGGGTGAAGCCCCAAGATGGGATCAGTCGCTTTTAGGGACCCCAGGGAGCTCTGTCACCCACTCTCTGCCATATGAGGACACAGTGAGAAAACAGCTCTGCCACCAAGAAGGAGGGAGCTCACCAGAAGCCCCTCCACGCCGGCACCCAGATCTCAGACTTCAGCCTCCGGAACTGTGAGAAAGAAATTGCTGGTTTTTTTAGTAGCCTCCTAGTCTGTGGAACTTGGTTAGAGCAGCTCGAATGGACTAATAAGACAGTCTTATGCAGGCTACAGGGTCCACCTTGCAGAGGTGGGCAGGGGATTCTGCTCCGAGCATCTCCATCTTCCAGGAGCGGGGCTTCTGAGCGGGGAAGGGATCCTCTTCTTCAGTGGCACAGGGTGGTCCCCGTGGGCTCGCGGGTGTGGCAATGAGCTACGCGGTGTCCCCACCCCCGCCACGAGGCTGCTGAAAGCCTGTCACAGGCCCGTGGATGGCCAGCAGCCGGGTCTGAGAGCACGTGTACACCTTTTCCTCGTGGGGTTTCCCAAGTCTTTACAGTGATCGGTCCTATGAGAACCAGATGATGAGGGTCCAGCCCACCACCTGGAGTTGCCCAGATCACACACTCCCGGGCGTATCGGCATCGACAGAGCCCTGGGCACCAGAGGAATCGAAGGGCAAGCGATGCAGGACGTATTCCACAGCCGTGGCACTGAGGTCCCACATGCAACGCTCCGGAATACTTAGAATAACCCTGAGTGGGCTGAGCTCCAGCAAATCAGGAAAGGATGCACTGGACATACAAAGCCGTAGGATTTTACTTGGTCAGCATGAGCTGCAGATGAAGGCATGTTATTTACTCTACCTCTTTGTCTTCAGGCACTCAACTTTATGTTATGGCTGCTAGGATTTAGAATTACTTTAAGTATATGAAATAATATTCTACTATCTCTGAGGAGTAATTCTAAGAAAATAATTCAGCTACTAGAAATTGCTGGTCTCTCCTTGGCCCAGAAAAATTTCGCTTACAAAACACTTCCTTTTCTTAGGGACAAAACTATTTTGTAGCCAAGGTTCTCTCTTCCACATAGCGTTTTAATACAAAGCTTTAGGCTGAAGGGGATCCTGTTTTCCTTGTGTTCATGTTGATAGTCGGCTAAGCAAACAATTACTGTGTTCATCAGACTTCAGGTTGAAACAACAGATGCAGAGCTGGAGAGGAAGGGGTTTCCCTTCTGCTTCTGATATGATAATGCAATGGAGAAAATTAGTTTTCTTTAATGTAGCCCCAAACACCATTTAACGACACATTATCAAGTGAAGTCATCTCTTTTATGTTGCACTCTGAAAAATTTTTAATATTCATGTGGAAATAAGAAATGCTTAGAGTTAGAAAAAAAGAAATGTAACATAAAAAATTCCTCCAGGATGTAGCTCAATTGCCAAGTCATCATTTAAATGACAAAACAGGTAATATTGATGTTAGAACTGAAGGGAATCACTAGAAATATCATTAAGTCAGGGTGACTTTAATATGATATTAACGTGATTTGACTTTAACATAGGTAACTTATCGATATCTTTTGATTTTTTTAGAGCCAAAAACCAATCAACTGCTTTAAAATGCAAGAGTACCATGAAGATCAAATAACTAAGTCTTAATAAAAAAGACTACATTTCCAGTAACTCTAAAGTCTGGCGTTCTGTTGGTTTCCCTAAGGGATTGCATCAGTGAACAGGTTTGAGTTTTATTGGCTAAAGGGAACAATTGTCTGTAAATACAGGCATTTTGACTTATAAAAGGTACTTGTAATACAGAGGGAGGATGCCAGAAATTACAGACATTGTGGAACTATAAAAAAAAAAAAAAAACTATTTAAAAAGGCATCCCATAGGATGTCCTATGACATTGATCTACTTGGAAACAGCTTTATATTTCCTCTGATTCTCCCATCCAATAGTAGACTTGGGGGGTGCAGGGAGGAAAAGAAAGTAAATAATGGAAAAAAGTAAGAAAAGTATGGGGGGGGGACTTCCCTGGTGGTGCAGTGGTTTAGAATCTCCCTGCCAGTTCAGGGGACACAGGTTCGAGCCCTGGTCTGGGAAGATCCCACATGCCATGGAGCAACTGAGCCCGTGCACCACAACTACTGAGCCTGCGCTCTAGAGCCCACGAGCCACAACTACTGAAGCCCATGTGCCACAACTACTGAAGCCCGCGGGCCTAGAGCCCGTGCTCTGCAACAAAGAGAAGCCACAGCAGTGAGAAGTCCACGCACCGCAATGAAGAGTAGCCCCTGCTCGCCGCAACTAGAGAAAGCCCGCGTGCAGCAACAAAGACCCAACGCAGCCAAAAATAAATAAATGAATGAATAAATAAATTTTTTAGAAAAAGAAAAAAAACCCAAAAGTATGGGGGGGGTGGTAGAGAGTGAATCATGTAAGAGAGCTTGAAAGTAGGAGAATATTTATAATTATAAATATAAATTGACCAGTAGAAAAAAGGGCCACAAAGAGTTCCAAAGGAAAATAAATAAGAAATGAGTGTTTGGTTTGTTTATTTTTTTAAAAAGGTACAACTCATATAAAATCTCTGAAGTAGGAAAAATCTTGAGAGTCCATGTAGTAGCCCTTTCCCTTTCTTAAGGCAGAAATGCATTTACATTATAGCACAGACATGGCTGTTCCAAACAGGGTTTACTGGGGAGTGTGTTTAAATTTCTCACCTTCTCTAGAGAGGGTTCCCCTCCTTAGGAAGATAGAAATGCTTGTCGTAACTTTCAGGAACAGAATCAAATCTTTACAAGGTACAAAAATGACAATTTTTTAAAAAAAAGTCCTGCATTTTGCAGTCAGACCAAAGCCCCTGCTACTTAAAGTGTGGTCTTTGATCCTGGCAAGATGGGAGTCATCTAAGAGCTTGTTAAAAATGCTGATTCTCAGGCTCCATAGCTACCCTGTCTGAATCTGCATTTAGCAAGACGCTCGATTCCTACGATCAGTAGTTTCAGATGCACTAGTCTAAATAACTGTTATGAGAGATAAACTGAGTTTGTTTAGGTGGTTATCATTTATGACAACTTTACCTCGTGGTTATGTTTATATAATTTGAACGGCCCTAATTCCAACTTTTCTTTTATTAGTTATTACTAAGACTCTCTCTAATTGTACATATTTGTGAGTGGCATTAAAAATTATGTAAGAAACCGAATTCAAAGTAATGAAAAAGTAAATAGACTCACATTACAATGCATTTGCATAGAAATTCTGCCTCTAGCTTTCGTCATCATTTCATGAAAGGGGAACACGTAGCAGAGTTTCTACATGGCAAACAGGAAACTCATACTGCGGTACTATGTCCAAGAATTTGAACTTTAGGATAATAAGGCCTTGCACAGTAAAAGCCCTGTGGCATTTCACATTGTCTTGCTGAGAGCTGACAGCAGTTATTCTTTAAAGCAGAGGTCCTCAACCTTTTTGGCACCAGGGACCAGTTTCGTGGAAGACAATTTTTACACCGACGGCGAGGCGGGGGGCGGGGGGGGGATGGTTCAGGCGGTAATGGAGGGATGGTTCAGGAGGTAATGGGGAGGACGGTTCAGGCGGTAATGAGGGGATGGTTCAGGCGGTAATGGGGGGATGGTTCAGGAGGTAATGGGGGGATGGTTCAGGCGGTAATGGGGGGATGGTTCAGGAGGTAATGGGGGGATGGTTCAGGCGGTAATGGCGGGATGGTTCAGGCGGTAATGGGGGGATGGTTCAGGCGGTAATGGGGGGATGGTTCAGGCGGTAATGGGGGGATGGTTCAGGCGGTAATGGGGGGATGGTTCAGGAGGTAATGGGGGGATGGTTCAGGCGGTAATGGGGGGATGGTTCAGGCGGTAATGGGGGGATGGTTCAGGCGGTAATGGGGGGATGGTTCAGGAGGTAATGGGGGGATGGTTCAGGCGGTAATGGGGGGATGGTTCAGGTGGTAATGGGGGGATGATTCAGGAGGTAATGGGGGGATGGTTCAGGAGGTAATGGAGGGATGGTTCAGGAGGTAATGGGGGGATGGTTCAGGCGGTAATGGGGGGGATGGTTCAGGCGGTAACGCAAGCCATGGGAAGCGGTGGGGAGCTGCAGTTGAAGCTTTGCTCGCTTGCCCGCCGCTCACCTCCTGCTGTGTGGCCAGTTCCTAACAGCGGTCTGCGGCCCAGGGGTTGGGGACCCCTGCTTTAAAGGAATCATTACTCTCAGCATTTCTATCATGTTTTCTCAGAAAATGTTAAAGGTCATTTCACTTTCCTAAGAAAAAATTACCTAACATTTAATGAGTCAGAGACATATTATTTTATTTGGTTTCTATCTGCAGTAGGCAAAGATCACAACCAAAGTTTTAACCCAGGATGTGTTGGGGAGTTAGAATAATTGATCCAGAGCCATGGTTTTGGGGAAGGTTAGAGATGGCAGGGATCCTACATTAGTACCGAGATGGTTTCAAGGAGGAAGGTAAATGATGGAGGCAAGCTTAGAGAGTGGGGAGACAAGAAGCCCAAACTTCAAGGACTTCCCATTCCATTTGGCTTTCCCCAAATTTAGAGGGTGATGAACAAGCCCATCTGGGGACATTCAGTGGATGGGATGTCTAATTTCGAGAAATGTAGTGAAAGTTTCCATCTTGTCTCATATAATTATTTCACCTTTCATTTTTCTCCTGCCCATTAATTTCCCTTTTATATGCCAAGCACTGAGCTTGAGCTGGAAACTTGAGATAAAAAGACATCCTAAGAAATTTTCCCCTGTTTTGAATCCTGGTGTCCCACAGGCTTCTGTCCTAGGTCACCTTTACTCTTATTTATATAGTTTTCCTGAGGGTATCACAAACCACCTTCTAACACTCAGCTTTTTATTCAAGATTTCACATCTCCTCTGAGGTCCAGATTCATATTTCTGATTGCCCTTGGATGTTACCAAAGAATTTTTTTGAAATCAGCTCAAAATCATCAGCATAAATCTACTTGCATTCTCATGAAGCAGATTTTCTTTCTGAATTCAGTTTTCATTTAATAGGACAATAGCACTTTCATCCATTCAAACATAAACACAGAGGTTTCTTGGATTTATCTCACCTCTCACTCATTCCCCAACCAGGGCTGGCTGCATGGGCACACAAGCTGGGCAGTCAAATAGGATCCTGCGCTCAGAAGAACTCTGTGCTTGGTTTAATGCTCTGCTGTTGCTATCTCAAAATTCTTAATAATTTTTGAACAACAAGCTCCAAATTTCATTGTGAATTGGGCCCTCTGAATTATATGACTGGCCGTGTCCCCAAATCCTATAAATTCTGTCCTTAGTCCTGCCTCTCTATAATCTGTCCCTACACGCTGTTGTCAGAATTATTTTTCTAAATCAAATCTAGGCACTTCTCACCTCCACTATTTTTGTTTTTAAAGACTAAAGTTCTGCTATCAATTTCCCAAAGAGTAAAGTTAAAACAAGTGTCTTTGGGCCTTGACTGCAATTAATTCACCAGTGTAAATTCCCAAGCATCTTTACCTCTACCTACCTACAGGGGGCATCCCACCCTGGCTTTCATGTGTTTGTGTCAATATCACATGGACTTCAAGTCACTTCTTCCTTTCTATACTTGACAACTCTACCCATCCTTCAAGATTCAATTTTACTAATGAGGTATATGGCCCTTCATCGCTTTCCATCACTCTCTCTGGGTAGGGCCCCTCACCTTGGGTCAACTGTACTGCACGGGAAGTGATTACCAGCTGATTTACCTAGGGCTCCAGGGCAATGAGGAATGACTCTCTTCCAGCCCATGGTTTCTTCCAGCAGCGTGGCTGATGACAAGAATAGGTGAGGAAACTCGGGCAGGTAATTAATTACCTTGGCTTTGACCAAAGTCAGAGGGAGAAAAAAACATATGCTCCCAAACCGCATCTTCTCTCCAGGGCATCAGTTCAAGCTAGTCTTTTCATACAAATCCCAAATCCTTCCTTTCTTGACTTCATTCCTTCTCGGTGGTACAAAACTCTCCCAATGCTTCCTTCCAGATCTTCCTGAAGATGGCACTAACACACCCACTTGAAATCATGGCCTACTTCATTTCATGGCTGTTTTCCTAGCTCTGTGCATGACTTGACTCACCTCACCCCTTCCAGGGGCTGCAGGACTGTCAACAGTCCCAAATTCCCTCTCCTTCTTTTCTGTTTCTCTCTGTAAGGAATAAAGGACCTGAACTCATGCCCCTGAATGCGTGACCTCACACCATGCTTGTTCTACAAACTAGTCCCAACTAACAATGAACAGTGAAATCCTTGACAGCAAGGGCCATGTCTGATATTTCTGGAGCTTTTCATATCTATTTCATAAGATAGGCTGTAAACTGTTTGGTCAATGGGATGGAGAAAGGATTAACCTTCTTAATCCTTATGTTCCTGTAAGAATAGAAACTTAACTTCACTCAACTTTTCTGTACCTCACCATTTCACTTTGAAAATTATGATTTTCACTATTACATTAAAAACCACCTCTATTAGAGAAAAAAATAGAAGATGGGTGAAAATGTGTAACTGAAGATCACCAAATACATATAAATGATTGAAATTTTTTTTTTGCAATTCAGTCCTATAGTTTAAAAAATCTCTTCAAGTATGTCTTAATTTCCAAAATAGCCTAACTATAAGTAGAACCATTTATTTAATAGACATTTATTAAGTCCATACTAACTATTGTGCTTAGTCAAGAAACATATAACTCAATAATCTAAAAAGGAAGAGAGATATATTTACAAATACATCGTAAGATAATAGAAGGTAGATATAAGTATCAAATGCCCTAAAGACAAGCATGTCTTTGACCTAGCAATTCCATTTCCATGTATTTATAATAAAGAAATAATTTAAGAAGTGAACCAGTATTCAGCAATAATCATCTTGATTGATATACTAAAAGATTTGAGATAAAACCTACTACCTGGCTATACATGCAAGATAATTCAGCTTTTAAAAATGATGTTGTATACATTTGTCTTGTTTTGGAAAGAAGTTAGTTATGTTCTTTCCCTGACAGCTGGCCGTATTCACGTGATGGATATTGTGTTACTAACATGTTTAAGAGTACGAATGTAAAACAAATATTTAAAAATCGTTTTCTCTCTATATAATTGCTAACACATTTCAAGGATGACCAGCTTCAAGATTATTTTATTGTGCCCTTTAAACTCTCTACAAAATAAAATTTTTCTTGTCTTTAAATGTCAAAGTGTGACCTCAAAAAGCAACACTGCATGAATGTGCAGTGACAGTTATGCACAGGAGTTGGCATTTTAGGCATATGCACAGGAAGTATTAAAACAAACCTCTAAAGTACCCATTTGTTTAGACTCTGACCTCACTTCTGCATAAGCTGCAAACATGTATCCGTGCACGCACATACAGGCACACACACCTCAAAAAATCATAGGCAATGATATTCCTATAGAATACATTCAAATACTTTTTGCGTTTGCAGTAAAGAAAAGAATGTATTCTAATGTTTGTGTCACATAATAAGAATGTGAAATCAATCAAGTTTCCTTAAAACAAGGCAAGCACACAAATAAACACACAAGCAAAAAACATGCATCCCATTAATTCACACCAACAAAATCAATTCTTTTACAAAAGAGGATGCTTTCCTTTGGTAGAGCATTGTGGTCATCACACTCTGAAAGTGTATTTTCTCAGCATGGAGAATACTGTGTGCTTTTCCTCAAATATTAGTCCATTTCTTTTCCTCATAAAATAAAAATGATACTGGAAGGTTAATGATGTGAAACCCTGCAGGCAAAATGAAGCTACTATCCTCTTTCTGCTGACAAGACCATAGTAATGCAATGTGAAAAAATTAGAAAAGAGATCAAGAGTCTCAGACGGGGGGCTTCCCTGGTGGCACAGTGGTTAAGGATCCACCTGCCAATGCAGGGGACACAGGTTCGAGCCCTGGTCCGGGAAGATCCCACATGCCACGGAGCAACTAAGCCTGTGCGCCACAACTACTGAGCCTGTGCTCTAGAGCCCGCGAGCCACAACTACTGAGCGCGTGTGCCACAGCTACTGAAGCCGGTGCACCTAGAGCCCGTGCTCCACAACAAGAGAAGCCACCACAATAAGAAGCCCGGGCACCGCAATGAAGAGTAGCCCCAGCTCACCGTAACTAGAGAAAGCCTGCGCACAGCAACAAAGACCCAACGCAGCCAAAAATTAAAATAAATAAATAATTTGCTTTAAAAAAAAAAAAAAAAGTCTCAGATGGAAATTCAGTTTATGACATATTTTTACCAGAGCAGGGGCTCCACTTTACTAGATAGCATATAGACATACATATAGGTATTTAATTCATGGTTAAGACGATTTAAGACGTTATAACCAAGGGGCAAACTAGGTTGAGTTATACCATATTCTATATCAATATATCTTTGAATTCCTTTGTATTGGTAATCCCAGACATAAGTGAAACACAAATATGTGATTACACAATCTTCAAAATACAAAGTGTCTTTCTATGTGCATAGCACCACATTGGGCTTTAAAATAACACTCATGTTTGAATTTCAGCAGAAGTGCATGTGTTAATTACAGGAAAATCTAAATATTCAAAGATACAGGTTTCTGCTAAAAAGCCCTAAAATAGCTATAGAGTCAATAATAAAAATCTTTTAGTAAATAGAAAACTTGTTAATAGTTCCACTCAGGTCAAAAATATTTACTTAACTTATTAAGTACAATAATTTCATTATTATTAAACAAGAAAGAGAACAAGAGTATCTGAATTTTCAGAGTCACCACCAATATACCTCATTACAAGTTACATCTTAAAACAAATCATAACCCCTAAAACCAAGAACAAGACAAGGATGTTCACTACAGCCACTTCTACTCAACATGCTAACAGCAGTCCTGGCCAGAGTAATTAGTCAAGAAAAAGAAATAAGAGGCACTTAGATTGGAAAGGAAGAAATAAGACTATCTCTGTTCACAAATGATATGATCTTGCCTAAAGAAAATGCTAGGAATCCAGAAAAAACTTTTAGAACTGATAATTAAGTTCAGCCAGGTTGCAGGACATGAGATCAATATACAAAAAGTCATTTGCTTTTCTACACAATGGGTGATCTGAAGGTGAAATTAAGAACAAAATTCCACTTACAGTAGCATCAGAAAGAAAATATTTAGGAATAAATTTAGCAAAATAAGTGCAAAACCTACATTGTGAAAAAATTGTTTTAGTGTTGAAAGAAATCAAAGAAGATCTAAATAAATGTAAAGACATTCCATGTTCACAGATTGGAAATTATAATAGTGTTAAGATGGCAATACTCTCCAAATTAACCTACAGATTCAACAAAATCTCTATCAAAATCTCAGCTGTTATTTTTCTTTCCTTGCAGAAATTAACAAGCTGGTCCTAAAATCCATATGAAGATGCAAGGGCATGGAGTAGTCAAACAAACTTAAAAACGAAGAACAAATATGGAGAACTCATATTGCCCAGTTTCAAAACTGGGAAAGGCTACAGTAATCATGACAGTGATATACTGACATAATGGCAGATGTGTAAATCAATGGAATAAAGTTGAGAATCCAGAAACAAATCCTTAGATTTACAGTCAACTGATTTCTTCAATGACGACAAGAAAATTTAATGGAAAAATGATAGTCTTTTCAACAAACAGATAGCCACACGCAAAAGAATGAAATTGGAGCTCTAACCTTACAACGTATACTAAAATTAACTCAAAATAGATCACAGACCTACATGTAAACATTAAAACTATAAAACTCTTAGAAGAAAATGCAGGGATAAATCTTCATGACTTTGAAGTAGGCAATGGTTTTCTTGGATATGACAAAAAAAAATGTAAGCAACAAAAAATAAAACTAGATAAACTGGACTTCATCAAAATTAAAAATATTTGTGCTTCAAAGGACACCGTTAAGAATTTGAAATGAAAAACCACAGAATCTTAGGAAACATTTGCAACTCAACAATATGATGAAAAACCAATTTAAAAATGAGCACAGGATCCAAGCAGACATTTCTACAGAGAAGATATAAAAACGGCCAATAAGCAAATGAAAAGTTCCTCAATATTGCTAGTTATTTGGGACAATACAAATCAAAACCACAATGAGATACCACTTCACACCCACTAGGATGCTAAAATGAAATAAAAAGATAGATGGTATCACCTCACACTGGTCAGAATGGCCATCACCAAAAAGTCTACAAACAATAAGTGCTGGAGAGGGTGTGGAGAAAAGGGAACCCTCCTAACTGTTGATGGGAATGCAAACTGGTATAGCCACTATGGAGAACAGTAGAGAGGTTCCTTAAAAAACTGAAAATAGAGCTACCATGTGATCCAGCAATCCCACTCCTGGGCATTTATCCAGAGAAAACCGTAAGTCAAACAGATACATGCACCCCGATGTTCACTGCAGCACTATTCACAATAGCCAGGACATGGAAGCAACCTAAATGTCCATCAACAGAGAAATGTATATATGTGGTACATATATACAATGGAATATTACTCAGCCATAGAAGAGAACAAAATAATGCCATTTGCAGCAACACGGATGGACCTAGAGATTCTCATACTGAGTGAAGTAAGTCAGACACAGAAACACAAATATCATATGATATTGCTTATATGTGGGATCTAAAAAAAGGCTACAAATGAACTTATCTATAAAACCAAAATAGAGTTACAGACATAGAAAATAAACTTATGGTTACAGGAGGGTAAGGGGGAGAGGGATAAATTGGAGATTGGGATTGACACATACACACTACTATATATAAAATAGATAACTAATAAGGACCTACTACTGTATAGCACAGTGAACTCTACTCGATACTCTGTAATGGCCTATATGGGAAAAGAACCTAAAAAAGAGTGGATATATGCATCTGTATAACAGATTCACATTGCTGTACACCTGAAACTAACACAACATTGTAAATCAATTATACCCCAATAAAAACTAAAAAAAAAAAGATAGATGCTAACAAGTATCGGCCAGAATGTTGAGAAATCTGAACCCTCATTCATTTGTTGTTGGGAATGTAAAATGGTGCTCTCACTTGGGAAAACAGTCTGGCAGTTCCTCAAATTATTAAAGATAGAGTTACCATATGACCCAGCAATTCCACTCTTAGACGTATACTCACAAAAAATGAAAGCACACCTCCACATAAAAACTTGTACATGAATGTTCTTGTAGCATTATTATAATAGCCAAAAAGTGAAAACAAATCAAACGTCCATCACTTGAAGAATGGATAAACAATGGGTGGTATATCCATACAATGGAGTATTCAGCCATAAACAGGAACGAAGTACCAATACATGTTACAGAATGAATGACCCTTGAAAACATTGTGCTAAGACAAAGAAATCAGTTACAAAAGGTCACACCCTGTATGATTCCATTTATATGAAAGGTCTAGAAGAAGCAAATACAGAGAGAGTCGATTCATGGCTAAGAGGGATAGGAGGAGAGGAGAATGAGGAGTGATAGATAACGGGTACCAGATTTCTTTGGGGGTTAATGAGAATGTTCTAGTATTAGATAGTGGTAATAATTGCACTACAGGGTGACTATATTAAAACTCACTGAAGTGTACATTTGAAAGTGTGGATTTCATGGCATGTGAACTTAATAAAGCTGTTATTAAAAAATCATCTTCACAGCAACAGAACCACTGCTTCTTTGGCATGGAGAATGTGCAACTATAGCTAAGATACTCATTTTCTGCTCATTGAAAAACTGTATAAATTGGGCCAGAGATGTTTTGGCTGCCATTAGAAAGTACTTAGAATGAAGACCAACTACTTGCACACTGGTATGAGCTGTGTTTGATATTTTCTTGCTTGCACTGTATCAATCTAATCACGCTGAGGCTTCTCTAGATAAGAAAGCCCTATGCTGAGCATCAGAAGGCCTTGCTTGCAATCGTCTGTCTGCTACCATATGATCATACCAAGGAACTCAAGCATTTCTGTTTGGAAGAGGGATTTTCTTTCACCATTCCTACCTCAAAAAGACGTTATAAATTCAAAACAAGATCTACTTAGGGGCTCCCCTGGTGGCGCAGTGGTTGAGAATCCACCTACCAGTGCAGGGGACACGGGTTCCAGCCCTGGTCTGGGAAGATCCCACATGCCGCGGAGCAACTAGGCCCGTGAGCCACAATTACTGAGCCTGCGCGTCTGGAGCCTGTGCTCCGCAACAAGAGAGGCCGCGATAATGAGAGGCCCGCGCACCGCGATGAAGAGTGGCCCCCACTTGCCGCAACTGGAGAAAGCCCTCGCACAGAAACGAAGACCCAACATAGCCATAAAAAAAAAAAAAAAAAAAAAAATCTACTTAGAGGCACTGTACTTTCACATAAATACAGTAACTGTAGTTATTAATGGTAATAACTATTACAGGTGTTGATGTTTATATTGTTAACTACCATCTACAATGAATCTTGCATATGAAATACATATTTCTTGGGCAGGTACATGATAATTACTTTCCAATATCAAAAGGAATTTCAATATTCCAGACATCAGGAAGTCTTAGTATCTGGATAAGCATACTTGACCATTGTAAGTTCCATATAAGATCTCTGTAGTACACACTGCTAAATACCCAGCACAAAATATATGCAAATCATGTGGATTATCTTCTTATGCCTTCAGTCACCAGCTTAACTTGATCTTCCATAATTTTACATCTACTTTGACTAAGATATAGACTTACTAATAAATCTAAGAAGAACACATAAAAAAAGTCAAGCCTTTACATCTATCCCCATTGAAATTAAATTACTTGCACACAAAATCAAGTTCAAGTAAACCTAGTATGCCTAAAATCTTGTATTTAAGAGAGGGGAACACTAATTTAAGTGATTTTATTACTTAAGCCATTTTAAGACAATATAATTTTACCCCCAAAACATCTACTGTTTCTTCTTCTTCTTTTTCTATGCCCCTCCCTACCTCCAAACACGTATACAAATGTAAGTACATTGAAAGAAAAAAAGAAAACATTTAGCCCTGTGTGTCTTTCTTTAATAGGCATTACTAAAATCATTATACAGATGAAGTAACTGAAGCCCATGAAGGCTAAGTGACCAGTACATTGTAACATGGCTCACAACCACTGGAGCCAGAACTGAACTCAGTCTAATTTTATAGACCCCATACTTGATCATTATTACCTTCCTAACAGCAACCATTTACTGCTTCTTTTTACAGCAAAACTTTTCAAAAGCTTCTACTTCTTTGGGTACTGTTCACCTACTAAGAACATTCATGCCTACCATTTCACTGAAACTGATCTGCCAGGGTCACCCATGACTTCCATGTTAGCCAAGCCAACAGTTCCTAGTCTTGATTCATCTTCCACACCTTCTAAGCAGCACTGAAATCCTCTCTTCTTGTCAGCTATGACTGCAAGGTTCTTATACTTTGCTTTTCATTCTCTTCCGTGGGCTCTTTCCCTCTGCTCAACTGCCAAATATTAGGGTGGTTCAGTCCTATACCATTGGCAACTTGGCTTCTGCATCTGCATTTTCAGAGGTGGACAGAAGATACTGTTTGAAATTATCTGGATTTTATTTCCTCCTTTACTGATTTATTGTCTCCCCGCGCTAGTACGTAAGATCCATGAGTCATGACACATAGGAAGTATTTAGTAAGTGTTTTCTAGATCAAAGGACAGATGGATGAACGGATGGATAGATGAATGGTGGGTGGATGGATGGATAGATGAATGGTGGGTGGATGGATGGATAGATGAATGGTGGGTGGATGGATGGATAGATGAATGGTGGGTGGATGGATGAACAGATGGATAGATGAATGGTGGGTGGATGGATGAATGGATGGATAGATGAATGGTGGGTGGATGGATGGATGGATGGATGGAAGGAGGGAAGGAAGAGAGTGCAGTGTGGGTATAAACTTTAATCTCTTCTTCCTGAAAAAACTGTGACCTGACCTGGTAAGGAGTGACCATAGAATATCTCTACTTTAAGGGCTCTCTTTTCTGACAAAGCTTGGGTCGGCTTTGTCTGAATTCCACTTCCTTGGCCAATCTGCATCAGAATTGTTGATTCCGAGTATTATCCTGACCTGCCTCTATTGAATCCTAAGATTGAAATAGATTAAAGTTGGACCAGTTCAGTTTGTGATACGTGGTATGAGTATAAACTCTCCAGAAGGGAAATGTCATGCTGGATTTAACCACCCTCTCAACAAGCAGGGAAGCCAAAACTCAGAGAAGCAGAGTGAAGTCTGTACTAGGTCTAAAGTGAGTAAGCTCATAGCAGAATCCCTTTTACAGGCGTTTCTGAGAAACCTACAGTTTAGCATCAGGCCTTGATTTCCGTCATAGCGACCTGTCGCTCACAAGACGCTCAAGGCTTTATTTAATTTCCTTACAGTCCCGCCTGATGCTGTCTAGATTGACCTCAAAGTGTGGTCTTTCCAGTTTTGACGGCCTGCATCCAGTGTCAACTCATCAATCATCATGCTTCCGCTTTCCCCAGTCAGATGGGCAGCCCCGATCTCCAGCTGTTCCTCGGCAGCTTTTGTAGGAAGCTGTGTTATTTCATCTACCATATGCCAGAGCTCAGCACCTAGCAGTTTGCAATAAATAGACTTAATATAGTCAGGATTTCTGTTTAGGAGAAATGCTAATGATGATAATGATTTACATTTCACAAGGGAACAGTGTGATTCTCTGAACCTAAAGAAACAAACGAAAAGAAATGACTACTTTGTGCTATTTGGTATATAGTTTACTGAATGCAATTTTCATTGTTCTCCTACTTTCTATATTTCCTATGTTAATTCACAGAGAAGCACAGGAGTCATCTGAATGCTCAAGCAGTTGATATACTTATTAACACTTAGAAATATAATAAATATTCATATCAAAGGAAAAATGACATATCAAAGGCTCTTTTCAAAATTAAGATGGTCATACATTTTTAAGGCTATTTACCTTTCAATAGTACTTTTAATTTTGTCCCCTCCCCCAGCAATGGCAAGTCAAATAAATCCTATCTTAACATCAAGGTGCCTATCAAAGGACTCGTCTTTCTAATGGAGCCTTCCTTGATAACGCTTGAGCAATTTATTTAATCTATCGAAGCTTCTGTTTCCTCATCATCATGCTTACAAAGGAATAATAATAGCTCTGACCTTTGTTCTGAATATTGAATGAAATAATCCAGGTAGAATATTTACCGCATGCTTGGTTCATAGTAAAGGCTCAACACACGTTTGCCATCGTCATCCTCGTCACCATCACCACTCAACAAATACTTAATCAACACCTACTTTGAATTTCCTTAGCACTCGTCAGAGTAGTCTGCCACACGTTATGAGGATTCTGGTCCCAACCCAGCATCTGGCAGAAATTAAACATTTAGTAAATGTATATGGAATGTTGATCATGTACCATCCTCTTCTGTAGTTCTGCTGAGATAAAGGTCACGCTGCATCCCTTCCAAGGCTGGATATAGTGTTAGGAACAGCAAACTCAATAGATACTCACTGAATGAAGACTGCACAGCCCACGTTCAACAGCCATTAGGAAATGATGCAGAGACCTATGTATTCCATTACAGTGACAAGCGACACCAGATCCACTCCCAACAAGAATAATTTATAAACTCTCCTTTCTTGCTCCTTACTGTTAACTGATTACTTGTATAAGAACACTGCTGTAACCTATAGCGTCTACACAGCTGTCTGGGACCACCTTTACGTGGTGATACTAAAGCACAGAGAAGAAAGAGATCCATCTCACATCAAGCCGGCACACTGTGTGGTTATTGGCTATTAATTCTGGCATCAAAGAGTGTGAGAATTTAAAATATTAAATAGGTAGGTAGATATTAAATAGAGAGTAATCCATTTAATACCGTCACTGAAACAGATTTTTGAATGTGTGTGTGGCAATTATGATTGTAAATTTTGCATGACAGACACGAGGAAGGTACAATTTATTACTCAGCCTCCAGACTGGTTGGTTTAGTGGAAAGGGTCCTGGAGAGCAAGTCACAGGAATCCAGATGTCTAGTCTCAATTTCATGATTTTGGACAAGTCACTTTACCTCCAGGACTGAAACCTGTCCGTTCCCTTCCAGTTGTAAAACTCTAACTTTCAAATAATAACGGCATCATCACAATCGGTGTTTTGTTAGTATCTGCCTCTGGAAGCACTGCCACGGATGACAATCAACTCTATTTTCCACGTTAGAATTCAACATTCTATCCTGGCTCTATCTGCAGGGAGACAATATCAAATCAGCGCTCACAGTGAGGATTTGTTGCAGCCAGCCAACTCTTTCTCCATGTGAATGCGCATCTCACACAGTCCAAAGATATCATAAACCAATATTTCCCATTCATTCTGACCATAGCCTACTCATGACAAGACGGCAGACTGGGCCATAGCTGGTATCAGATCACATTACTCAGGACTAATTCAATCCCATTATCCCCTATAGACACAGGCACCATTCTTGGATAATAGAGGAGCAGACAGAAATGTCTGGACATTAGAAAAATTTGATACGATAAATACTGTCTCTATAAGCTACACATACACATATATTTTGGTACAGCAGCACACATAAATTTTAAATTACTTTAAAAATCAAGTTTCTGTGGGAAAACAAGGAAAGTTTCAACATACACTGTCTAATATTTCTGATATCAAGAAGTTACAGTAGAGTGATGTGGCATGATTATATGCAATGGGCTGGCTTGCCATGTCATTGCTACTGAATACGTTGATTTAAAAAGAAAATTTCCGTGGTACTAATTTCACACATAATCCACAAATACTGGCCATGTTCAGAGGTTAATACAGAACAAAATGATGAAGGTTAACAATTAGGTTTTCTCCAATGCTTGTTCCAGCTCTAAAGCAAATCATTTTACAATATCTGCAGCAATAAGTGGATGTGTAACAGTGCTATTTTTAAATCACGTAAGATTACTTTTTATACTTGGTTTCTATTTTGGAGTTGTTTTTATGCCTTTGAAAATAATTTCCCAGTAGACATAAATGCCCAGAGTATATGTACTGAGGCATAGTTGCATAGCCATCAATCCCTCAACAATTAGTGATCCTGAACTTCAGCATGCAGATCAGGAACTTCAATCCTATATTTATATTTTATCACGCTGTACCAGGATAATCTCAGACCCACAAACGGGCATTTCTCAGGTGCCCACAGGTTTAGTGGTTCAGGTGCAAAGTACCATAGGCTGGAGTCCACATCTCTCTTTTTTAATTTATTTACTTTATTTTTTATTTTTTATTTTATTTTATTATTTTTTTAAATCAGTCATCAGTTTTATACACATCACTGTATACATGTCAATCCCAGTCGCCCAATTCAGCACACCACCATCCCCACCCCACCGCAGTTTTCCCCCCTTGGTGTCCATACGTTTGTTCTCTACATCTGTGTCTCAGCACATCTCTTGAGAGAGAAATTTGGGGTGAATGCAGAATACAGAATAGTGAAAATGCCAGGGCATCACCAAGTGGAATATAATGACAAGAATGGACTGGTCTATGCGCTGGTGTCTGAAAGATCCAATGCATGGAGGGCTTCCTGAATCTTCTCTTTCTCTCTCTCTCCCTCTCTCTCCCCGCTCTGGCTAGAATGCCTCCTCTTCACATATCCAAATCCTGCCCACACTTTTTATTTAGGTCCAGTAATCCTACCCTTCATCAGCCCTCCTTGGACCTGGTCAGCACACACTGACCTCTCCTTGCTGTGCATGGCGGGGGTGGTGGGAACGCCTGCACCTCCCATTTTCCTTTCCTCCACGATCTGTCTGGTCTCCAATCCTCCACCCATGGACCCATAGCCCCGGGTCCTGGCGCTTTATCTATGTTATTGTTACAATGATTCTTCAGCTAATGAATCCCCTGATTATGCAAGTTCGGCCATGTTTCAAAAGTGATCCTGATAAATCATGATGGGCAGAAATGCTTGTTTAGAAGAAAAAAAAAAAACAAATTCCCTTCAGGGCCAGCTCCTTTTAGAACTGTCTCTGTTGCAGGTAACATGACAGACAGGAGGAGCCATAAAGCCCCTGCTGGAATCTCTAACCCCTCAGCGCCCTGGCATCCCACCCCCCGTGTACCCCACCCTGGACCTCTGCCTCCCCATGCCCCCTCTGCCCGCACACCCCCAATACCAGGCACTCAGTCACAAGTGTGCCCTTTCTCTTCCTACCAAAACAGAGTCATTTTAATGCTTTCCTTGACTTACTACACCCCAACTTCAACACAATCACACGAAAGCATTAAACCCAAAGTATTCTTGCTGTTAAGTTGCGGCATGAAAAGCTTCTGTTCCTTGGCTAACATAATTTGAAGCATCAGCAAACAGAACAGTTTTATTGTTGTTTGGGGTCTAGAAGGACCACTGAAGCGATCCGCCAGTCCTTGCTGCTTTAATGGTGACAGTGACATGGCATGCACACAGAAAGCTGCGTTCACACATTTCTTTCCCCAACAAAGCCCTCTCCAAAAGGATTTTAGGTACTAGGAAGATTGGTGCTAGAGACGAATGGGGGGTTCGGGGTGGGGGTGGAGAATAGCTTCTGTCTGTTCCTTAGCAAATTCCTGTCTCTAAAGAAGTCCACCTTTTCTATTTTCAACAAAGCACCGACACACCTCCACCAAGTTACTGCCCATAACAAAATAAATATAGTATGAATGTTCTCTGGTGGCAACATACGCTGGGCCTTGCATCATACGTCCAATTATGTATGGAGAGTCAACTCATTTTGCAGAGCTTCTCTTTGTTTTCCATCATGTGAAGAAAGCAAACATTAAAAAAAAAAAAAAATTTACATATATATATATATATATAAAAATGGTGTCCTTTTACTTGAATCCTTTAACTCTCATCCTTTATATGCTGTGTTCATTGATCCACAGCTTATAATTGTTTGTATGATACGATTTGACAAAGGAATTTCAACAGACTATTTAAGTAATTTTACCTAAGTTAGAAAGGCAGGTTGTCTAAAGAAGCTGAAAGTGGCTTTTGTGTTTATTAGAGATGGTCTTTCTGGGGACAGTGAGGAATACATCCAAGGTACTAACTTCCTCAGGAGAAATGCACCAGTGAGGACTTTAGTGCTTTTAAATATGGTCAAACATCCACGTGGGAGTTATGTATCCAAGGAGATTTTTCACCCTCAGTTCAACTCACAGCACTTAGAGCACCATTATCAACAAGAAATGGTGACCGAATTATTAGTTGCCAATAATTGTTAAATTATCAACAGGAAACCACCTCTCCGGGTACACCCCCTTCACCAGGACGCTCCTGCCAACACATGTGATGTTTCAGAGTTAAAATGAACAGATGGTACACCAATAGATACACTGTCTTTTTATATTATGAATAAAATGTTCACATTAAAAACAAATAATCATATTTGATTTTCCCAAAGAATTTAGGAAGGAGTTCAATTTAAACATTTTGATTTAAGATCTCAGGTTTTGCAGGTAAGGAGATCTAATTTTCTATCGCCTACCTGTGGGACACCAGAAACATCCAAAGCTGGAGGAAAAGCAGGACTGCCATGGACAGCACGCATCTCAGAAGGACTGTCCGTTACTACTGGCAGCGGCACGCTGCCTTGCTAGTAAAAGTGCTGACGTTTAGACCTCATCCGCAGGTGTTCACCACACAGGCTGCACAAGGCTGTGCTTTCAGGTAAAATGAACCAGCCGACGCTTACCTATAGCTTGCTATATGCCTCTAAGCACGTTTAAACACTTCATATACATTTAATCCTCACAACAGCCTGCTCACCAGGAACTATCATTATCCCCATTTTAGACATAAGAAAACTAACGTGTAAAGTTAAAAACAGAAATACCATTGGAACCAGCAATGTCCACTTCCAGATATATTTGCAAAAAAAAAAAAATGAAAGCAGGGATTCGAATTGATACTTGTATACCATGTTCAGAGTAGCATTATTCACCACAGCCAAAAGGGGAAAACAACCCAAACAGCCATCAGCAGATGACTGGATAAACATAATGTGGTCTATCCATGCAGTGGAATATTATGCAGCCTTAAAAAGGAAGGACATTCTGACGTAAGCTACAACATGGATGAAATGTGAAGACATGACGCTAAGTGAAATAAGGCAGACACAGAAGAACAAATCTTGTATGAGTCAAACTCACAGAGGTACAAAGTAGAAGAGAGGTTACTAGAGGCTGGGGAGAGGGGGAATGGGGAGTTATTATTTAATGGACACAGAGTTTCAGTTTTGGATGATGAGAAAGTTCTAGAAACAGTGGTGATGGTTGCACAACGTCGTGCATGTACTTAATGATTCTGAATTGCACACTTAAAATGGTTAAGATGATAGATTTTATGTTATTTATATTTTACCACCATGAAAGAAAAGAAAAAAAAATAAGGTACAAGTGCAGTGTCATGCTCTAAATCCTTGAGCCTGTACATGGCAGAGCCTGGCCTAGAGCTTAGGGGGTCTGGCACCAGAGGCCACATGTTAGCTACGTGGCTGCTGGATTCACATACCTGCACCCACATCTGCCATCGGTGCTAGTCGTGGGAAAGAGCAGAGATGCTCGTGTGCAAGGCACATCGTGGCAGACCACAGCTCACACTGGCACACCTGCCAAGCCTCGACTAGACCCTGACAAGGCCGTCTGCCAGCCTGCCCGTGGCTCCCACCCTCCTTCACGCACACCTCTGACCCACACTCTGCGTCTCCCAGCACCCTGCCTACCTCAGCTAACCGCCTACACCCTCTTCCCTTTATCTCCAGGTTCTCAAGATCACCTTTCCTATTTCCTGCATGTTTTCACTTTGGATCAACTGAAGCACAGATCGGAGCTGTTCCATCAGCCATCAATGTCTGTTCCACCAACATCTTCTACAACATTCCAGTACACATCTCTCGGACTTTTTGTTTGTTTGTTTGTGACTCCAGTTACAGATTCTCACCAAGAATTCTGTGACCAGATAACACTCTTCTAAGCGACAACGTCACTGTATTTAACATTTCCTATAAACCTGTCTTCGAAATTTTACTGTGTCCTCTTAAAGAAGAGAAGGTGATTTTATGTTTTAATTTTCCCTCAGCACTTAACAGAGAACAGCGGACACAGAGACGTGCAATAAACACTTGCCTAACAAATGTGTTCGTAACAGACACACTAGGGAGTCATCGAGGTAACGGCAACAGTTTGTGACTTGGAGAGTGAGACGCCTTACAGGTCTGGCGCATTTTCTTCTAAACAGAATTAAACAGATTTCTCAAGAAAAGTAAATAAACTTGAGTAACATCATAGTAACATAATAATATTAACAGGTTCAGTGAAAACAAGAAAGCATGCCATATGAGCAGCCATATAAAGAGAGGCACATTTAAAAGCTCCCAGCGGACTTACCAATCACTGTCAATTTCACAGTCCCTCTCATACAGGGTTCAGAAAGAATGAACATATTGTTACTCCCGCAATTGTACTTGGTGTCAAATGACAACATCATCCATCAAGGAGGCATGGCGGTAAATTCAAGTGAAGCCTGCCTTGGGCTGTATGCACAGAGGTTTTTTGGAACACTGATTATTCTCAGAGCTCCAAAGCCATACTCTTAAAGAATGACTGGCCAGCTTTTCATCTGTATGTTTACTTTGGGTTCATCAAGTAAAACACAGCAACGCATGAAATGAAGAGTATCTTTTCCCAACGATTCACTTAAAAATGAAATATCTTACTAAATATATTCAAGAGTTAGTCCTCCACCTCACTGGAGGTTTTAGAAAGTCAAAGTAATTGAAATGTATCAGAGGGATGGGGACAGCCCCGACTAGAATGGGAATCAAGGGCCCTCGGAAACCACCAAAAGGGGGGTGCAGGATCGGGGTCTGGTACCAGATTCTGAGCACGGCCAAGGTCCTCACAACTCCGTCCCAAATGGCCAGATACACACCGACGCCAAAAAACCCCGCCCAACTCTGCCTGGCCCTACCTCAGGGCAGATGACCATTCCCAGGTGAACACCTGGCACAGGGTCTGGACCAGGGCACACAGGACGTGAACACCCACGAACTTGCTGACTAGAATAAGGCAGTCAGGTGTGGCAGGACTTTCCTTGAATTAATCCCCATCTAGCCTGATTTTGGTGGGGACACCAAGCTGCTTATCATCAGCATGGAGGTGGCCCCCATGGCCGCTGGGACCAGGCAGAGCTGCCTGCGGTCGGCAGTTTATGTCAGCGGCTTCAGGGGGCCCACCTGAGTCTCAATCCTCTACCAGGAGGCAGCAGGCCTATGCTGACATCAGTGGGGTGATGCAAACATCGGGGAAGAGAAACCCCAGGCTCACACTGTGCTAAACTTTGGTAAATGAACGCTTGCAGTAAACGGCAATGAGCAAAACAAGGGTGCCTGGGCACATCTGCATTACCTACTGAGAGGTCTGGAGGAGTAAAGGTTGCTTATCCTTGGCCGAAAGGTGATGGAAATCAAGGCCTGACCCAAGGCAGTGCTGTTTCCATCCTACTAAGAGGTCTTCCCAAATCAAAGTGGGAATGCTAATTATATATACCCTGCCCAGGGATGGAACAATGCTTAGCTTGAATGTTCTATCAAGTATGTAAAAACAGGTTTTTTGTTTGGTTGGTTTTTAAACAGAGATATCATTATGTTTGGGAATGCTAATAAACGGATTATCCAATTTCTATTAAAAAATCAAATGCTCTGTAAATCCAAAATCTTCTTTCAATGAAATACATTTTATTTGTAGATATACAAAAAAGGCGACGAAAAAAGGGAAATTCTTCCAGAGTTCATAAATAAGAAATATACACTATGGTTCTACATAACCTGAGCCATCTCTGATCTATTTTTAACTCTGCTTTCGTGCTCCAGAGAAACTCACAGGGAAAAAATGATTCAATAAAAAGCAATATCCTCATGGGAGCATAATCAAATAAAGCTTAGTTTGGAAATATGTTTTGTAGTCTCCTAAATACAAAGCATGCGATGGATTTACTAGATTTTCAGCAAAACTATGAATATGAATGGGAACTTCCAAGTAACCCAAGATTATGCAGATAGCTTAAGCTTTATTCAGAGCAAAATTTCACACAGATTTAGAAATATTTTCATAAAAAAGGGCTGTAAAGAGATTAATCATCCTTCAAACAATCTAAAATCATGGATTTAAAAGATCTTGCTTTGGTTTATTGTCTTCAAAAATTACTCAGAACAATATGCCCTTAGGTATCTAGAACAGAATTATCAAAATCCTTTTGTACTGATTACTCTACCATCCCTACATTATTTAGAAATAATAATTTACCTTGAAAATTGCATACTATATGCTATGAGATTGCTTTTTAAGCTGTATGCTTTCCAGAGCTTTAAGCTATACTGTACCCTGAAGTCAGCTTAGTCTCAGCTACCAAAATGTTTCTACTAAACGGGCATCCCAGATTTTCCTTGAGTACAATAGTTCCTTTGGTTTTTCACTCTCTAAGTGTCCACCTCAAACTTTTCATTATCAAAGAAGTTGTTATAATTCTAGCTGAGAAGCAAGTGTGAGGTGAGGATTCCAGAAAGGTGTATAATCTCTGTACACATAATGAAAACAACAATTGAAAGATTCTTTTGGTAAATATCAATAGAAATGGGTAGGAGAGGAATAATCCTGTCCCACCCACGTGGTTTAAAAGAATCCAGTTTTAGACCCCTTTTGGCATCATTGCCCAGTAGATACAAAAGTCACACAGCCTGAGTTTGTGACTTCAGGGAGTTCCTTCCCCACTCTGCTTTTAGGCCCTGGGGCCAGCACTTTCCAGGAGAAAGCTGAAGTTCACTCCAAGATGGACACAGCAGCATTTCCATGGCCAATCTCCAATCAGTCCAGGAGACAGAGTCCTCTGAAGCTGGGGAGATGTGGGACCTACAAGACTTCGGACCTCAAGCCCTGAGAGCTGCACCCAAAGTTCTAGAGTGCAGAATTTTCCAGAATCTGACACCCTGTCACACAAGGGTGGCAGGGCCTTGCCAACATTTCTAACCATATATATATCTTGACCTTGCTCATCTCATCCATGACTACATGTCTCTAGCACCCCTTCTGCATTGGCAGAACCCATTGGTGTAGATCTTGGTACCCATTTTTGAAGGGCCCAGTGACCATACCTAGATTATGGACTCCTGATTGGGATTCTCAACTGCTAATCATCCATGCCTAGGGTGAAAAGTAATGTTAAATTGCAAACACACACATTTCACACTGAACTATCTTTAAAATAAATTACTCTCCAGACAATGTAACACATCCTGCAGACATAACCATCATTACAGGCTTACTCCACTGGTGGGACAGGAAGTGATGGCAAAAGATATTACCTTATTAGAACCACTAATTCTGAATTTACAAAAAGGGCCTAAACCAGTGTGGTCAGGCTAAAGTAGATGAGACAGTTGTTTCCAAAAAAGCAAGGCTGGCCAAGGAAAATAGGAATAGGGGCATGGCAACAGGTCAAGTACGGGAACAAAAGCAAACAAGAGGGGAGTATATCAACGAATCAAATCTATGCAGGTAAGGGAAGAGGACATGGAGGATGGTAGGAGACGCTGGCTCACAGGGGTGAACTCAGAAAGCCAGGGTGAGCCACTGCCATGGGGGATTTTTACCACAAGGTATTATTAAAGCCGGAGAACTCAGAAAAGAACAAAATAAAAACCACCCAAAGACAACACTCATCCTTTTGTTATATGATTTTCCAGGCTTCTTTCCTATGAATATTTTTACACAGTTGAAACACTGCACATACAAATTTATTTATCTTTTAAAAATTTGTATTGTAGTTGCTTTACAATGTTGTGTTAGTTTCTACTGTACAGCAAAGTGAATCAGTTATACGTATACATCTATCCCCTCTTTTTTGGATTTCCTTCCCATTTAGGTCACCACATAGGAATTTATATTCTGCTGTTGTCACCAAAGATTACAATTAATGCCATTTAACAATGATTTTGATCATTGATTTGCTTGTCCACTAAATCAGGTCCAGTGACGTTATTACAAGACCTACTAACCGGGGTGGGTGCTATGATCAGATCCCTCCCAGGAAGGAAGGATCTATTCCCCCAGCTGCCAGACAACCCTCAGCTGTCAGCCCCCTGGGGTGTGGCTCAGCCCAATAATCATGCTCCCTTCCCCTCCAGAGCAGCCTACAACCCTTGACTGGTTGGTTGTGAGGATATGCAGGCCCAGCCCCCTTGCCCCAAGCAAGCCCTGCAGCTCTTCTGTAGGTCAGCTGGGGCCTCTGTTGTGACTGTACCACAGCCCAACTTCTCCCTCTGTCCTGTCCAGTGTCCTGTTCCCTCCCCTTCCCGTCCCTTGAGCAGTGCTGACCCCAACAGTACCCCAGGAAGCCTCCTGTATGCTATTTTTCATGTCGGAGTCAGCTTCCTGGGGAACCCGGCCTGAAAGACGAGCATTTATTAGGAACGTAAGCTCTTTAATCTCCAACTATTTTTGAGACAGCATTCTACAAGACAATTTCAATCTCAAAATTTTAAAATACCTACTCAAAAGGATATTTAAGACCTTTGAACTAAAAAGCAAATTTTATTGAGCTATTGAGCACCAATGCAGGGTATCCACCTTGCCAGGGGCTGAAAATATTAAAACAAACATAGTCCTTGCTCTGTAGATCCTATGGAGATTACTGATATGTGTGTGTGTGTGTGTGTGTGTGTGTGTGTGTGTGTGTGTGTATTGTACGTATGTATGTGAGTTGGGGTGAAGAGTCTACAGAGACCAGAACTATTGACAATATGGTATGAAACTGATGAAATTAACGGGAAATAAGAAAACCACCGTGTATAAAAATATTTTGTTCTATCATTTCAAATTATTTCTATATATTCAAAATAGAAAAAAAATCATGCTAGCTCAGGAAATAAACTTTAAGCACTACTTCACAGAGTAAATGCTGAGGATGCTGGATGAGTTGGATGCTGGCTTCCAAAGCCACCCAAGGCTCGATTGTTGTTCTCTTATGACAGGAAAAAAAAAAAAAAGAGGGAGGGGGATAGCAAAGCTTTTGAAGTAGTCATTTTGCATAAAAGGAGCATGCAAGTCAGAGAAAAAGAGGAAATTATGTGAGCAATTAATGCCTCTTTATGAAATGATAAGGCAATTAGTGGAAACACCAGCCACTAGTGTTCACGGTGAAGTGCAGCCCCAGGGGGCCCGAGGAGGGGAAAGGAGGAAATGCAGGTTCATCACAAAGATGCTCAGAGCTAACAGCAGTCTAGGAGAGCTCACATTCTCATGCCTAAGACTCACCATCTTTGCTAAAAATATTGAATTGACATGAATTCTTGCATCAAATGCAAGACTTTTAATGCCTAAATGGATAAGCATTTTTAATAGGGAACAACATGATTGGCCGTGCTTACATGTATATAAAAGCCCTCAACAGCCCTGCAAAAATCATACTCAGGAACAGTCCGGGAAGTCTTAAGGGGACTTGACCTCAGGACTCCTTCCACCTGGGATGGGACTTGCTGGTCCACAGCTGCCAAAGGAGAACACATGTTTCCAGCAGATCCACTGGGAATCACGAGGAAAAGCTGCCGGGACCTCAGGCCATCAGCACCCTTTAGCCCTGACCAAACCACAGAGGTCCAGCAGGAGCCGGGAGGCTGAGCCCTGGCTTCCAAGACAACTCCAGGTCTCCTGGGGGACCAGGAAGCTTCGCTTCTGGGCAAAGGCCTCCCCTCCCCACGTCAACATCCTCTCAAGCCCTGTTGTGTATTGACATCACCCCAGAGCCTTGAGATTCTGTGTGTCTGACAAGCTCCCAAGAGATGATATTCCTGAGCCCCGGGCACCTCACTTTGAAAGCCAGGCTTGGGGATCTAGACTGTAGGGGGAGGGGAAGCTTGCCATCATTACTGGGAGCTGCGTTCACTGCACACCAGCTTCTGAACTGCAGTGAATTTTACAGGATCATTTTATCCAACACTTCCTCCCCTTAGTGCCCCTCCTCCGCAATCAACATCCATCCTTTTCTTCTCCGCTTTTATACTGTTTCTATTTTATAAACCATTTCTGGGAGCTGCGTTCACTGCACACCAGCTTCTGAACTGCAGTGAATTTTACAGGATCATTTTATCCAACACTTCCTCCCCTTAGTGCCCCTCCTCCGCAATCAACATCCATCCTTTTCTTCTCCGCTTTTATACTGTTTCTATTTTATAAACCATTTCCCTTTCCTTAATTACCTTGATGAGCAGGAACATCTTGTGGAAAAACTGAAAACCCCAAGTGTAACAGGGAAGAGTTAAATCGGACTCCCTGCTGGATCTGTTTCTTTGACTTTAACCTTTGTTCTTCCTTGCTTTTGTTATTATAATCACACGTGATGGCCTGCCTCGGGGAACCCTGCCCCTCTGCCTGAATGTTAAAGTGCCTCTGTTCAGCTCCTAAGGGAGGCAACCTGACCCTGCTCACCTGTGGACGGCTGCAAGAAAGAAGAAATGAACACATCCCCTCCCTGAGGCTGGCCATTCCGGGAGATGTTTTGCAAGACTGATGGCCCTTTTTTACTTTACTTCCTCCCCGCCTCTCCCTCTCTGATTCTGTAAAAGAAACTGGCAACCAGACCCCGATAAGATGGTTTTGGGGGACCCTAGTCCTCCATCTTCTCGGTCTGCCGGCTTCCGAATAAAGTCCTATTCCTTGCCTCAGCACCTCGTCTCATGATTTATTGGCCTGTCTTGCGCTGAGCACAGCGAGCTTGGACTCGTAACACAAAGCTGTTGCAAATACCTGCAACCGCCATAGCTTCCCAGGCTTGGGAGGGACTAGAGTCCCGTTTTCTTGGAAGGAGTTAGGAAACGATGTAGCTCATAGGGCTCGGAGGCCGAGGGACCCCAGGGCTGACTCTCTGCCGCAGTCCTGGCACCATGCTTTATTTATTTAGATGCTGGGTTGTTTTGGTTTTTTGTTTTTAAATTTTGTTGAAATATAGTTGGTTTACAATGTTGTGTTAGTTTCAGGTGTACAGCAAAATGATTCAGTTTTATACACACACATATGTATATATCTATTCTTTTTTTAGATTCTTTTCCACTATAGGTTATTACAAGATATTGAGTATAGTTCCCTCTGCTACACAGGAGGTCTTTGTTGCTTACCTATTTTATATATAGTAGTGTATAAATTTTAATTGCCAACTTACTAATTTATCCCTCCCTCCTTCCCCTTTGGTAACCATAAGTTTGTTTTCTATGTCTGTGAGTCCATTTCTGTTTTGTAAATAAGTTCATTTGTATTTTTTTTTTTTTTAGATTCTACATATAAGTGATATCATATGATATTTGTCTTTCTCTATCTGACTTACCTCACTTAGTATGATCATCTCTAGGTCCATCCATGTCAGTGCAAATGGCATTATTTCATTCATTTTTTATGGCTGAGGAATATTCCATTGTGTATATCTACCACATCGACAGATGAATGGCAACATGCATTTAAAATAAGTCTCAGGCTCCTTGTCTGAAAATGGGAGTGATGCCTCCCTCTTTAGTAGGTTGTTAGCTGTTTGTGGTCTAAATATTCTAAGAAACACATGAGCTATCTTTTCCTCAAAGACTTTTCTGACAAACCATTTTCCCTGCTCTCACTTTGGTTCTTAAACACTTAAAAAAGTAAAGATGACTACATCTACTTCTTATGGTACATTAATCTGCACTAATTTAATATACAAAAGGAATTCTAATAAAACAATTTCACTTTCTCAATCTACTCAACTATACTGCCTTGTCAAAGAAACAGCATGCTATGGGATAAAACGGGCTTCAAAATACCCCAACTAACATACAACAACACTCTCTTGTGCGTGTGTGTGTTAGGATTATGGTGTATTTTCTTCTCAAATTTGTTTGTTTCCTATACATAATTTTTCCCCATAGGTAGTATCATGCTGAGTGTGAAATTTCTTACCCTGCTTTCATTACTCTCCATTATAACATAAGCATTTTTTACAAGTGTAATCTTCTAAGAGGCAGCTTTTTTCGTTGTTTATTCCTTGAGTATTTATAGATTGAAGGGAAACAAAAAGCATTACTGCATCTGTAATCTCACAGAATATTATCAAAAAAAATATGGTATTTCCATGCTTGACACATCTCAGAAAAAATGGAATTGGTGGAATATGAAAACTGTGCAGTGTGAAAATTACACAATTAGTAAAATATATGAAAGGGTTGACCTACAAAGATCATTTTCTCCTGGCGTTACAAGCATGAACTCTGGACCTTCATTACTGGGCTTAAATCCCAGATACGCCAGTTAGTGCTTAGGTGACTTAGAAAAGTATCTTGAATTCTATGACCTTCCATTACCCCATCCATAAAACAGGGCTAAGCCAAGAACCTCCCTCATGGGCTTGTTGTAAGAATTAAATGCAATTCTATATGCAAAGTGCTCACAAGAGCCCTTGATTCATAGTAAGTACTCAATAAATATAGTGCTAATTAACATCAAAATGCATTTAATAGGTGACAGCAGTGATTCCCAAAGTATGGTCCTCAGACCTGCAGTACCATCATCACCTGGGAACTTAGAATTACAAACTCATGGGCCTGATCCAAGACCAACTGAATCAGAAAAGAGGGGGACAGCAATTAGTCTTTTAATAAGCCTCCTGGTCATTCCAATGCACTCTTAAGTTTGCAAACCACTGGGATAAAGGCAGAATATACCATTGACCCTTTTTATAGACATGAATTCCCAATGGTTTTCCAGTTTTCTTTTATGGATTAATTTGAGGTGGTGAGGGAACGGTTGGTTAACAGCTATAAAGCACTACCAAGAGTATAGCTGACCCAGGCATCTTTAACATTAATTAATGATCTCTGTGAATCTTAGGCATTCTGAGACAAAATTCATCCTCAGGTTAACAAACTAGATAACTAAAATATAATGTTAAAATTTTCCTTTCTCTTATAATATAATGCCACACAAAATTAAGAGCAAATATCAGTATTAAAAACTTTATTTTAATCAGAAAACATTATGGAATTGAATAGAACTTACACATAGCACTCATAGTTCTGAAAATCCATTCATTCTCAGATATTAAATGATTAATAAATGATAAGTCAATGCTTAATGATTCTTTTGAGTTGGGCATTAGTATCCTACAGACAGAGAGTTAATAGTTACCTTAAAAATGCTATTTCCTTTTCATTCTATTTTGACATGGAAAAGAAAGGCAATGACCAAATGATAAAGATAGTCGCCCTCAGGCTGGGGGAACGAGAACTTTTGTAGTGGGGATACAGGATGGTACTCTTCCCAAGAGCAAGAAGAAAGGTAGGATACATACTAAAAGCATAATTTTTAGTAAATAATATTATGAAAAGCATATCTTAACTTCCTACAGAAAAGTAAAGTAAAAGTAATCTGTTTAAATACATATTCATAAAACTTTTATAAATATTTCTCCATTATATTCTCCTGGAAGATAATATTATAGAGTATGGAATCACAAGTGCTACTTTTGAGCTTATTAATCACCAATTTAAGACTCTCTATACTCACCGACAGTATTGCTAGAATATCCTGAAACCACTCCAGAGCGTATCTACCATTTGTTGGATTCACCCTGAACTGAATTTGAAGAAACTCTTCCTGCATGAGCACCATTTTGGAACAGTTGATCCATGCTCATACTGGTTTATTCCAAATAGCAAAGTAGCAGTGTGTCCATAAACCAGTTCCTTCCCTGAGACTGGAAGACTGACCATAGCCTCGAATTACACCATAGTTACATAAACTCAGTTTCCAATTGTAATGGAATAGTCTAGAAGTCAGGATTTTCATCTAACAGAAGCGTGGGGGGAAAGGAAGAAAACCGCACGCTCTTTGCAGGACACCCAGCAAAGCATACACATCTATGCTGATTGTGTAATAATTTTCTGTCACTAAGCAATGCTCATTCAAAGGAAGCCCAGCTATAACTTAAACTCATTTCAACTTTAATCGACGTAATACTTTGCTCATTTAGCCAATGCCCACTATCTTTAATAGTATTCTTAGCCTATCAAAGAATGCTGCATAAATAGGGCAAAGAGATTTATTACAATAATTTTTTTCCTGATCTTAATTTCCAAGATTAATTGCTGCCATTAATGCTGCTGCTTCTGCTATTTTCATAACACTGTCTGGATGCTAGGAAATCCAGTATCTTGGCAGTTGATCAACTTTATATATTCTATGGTTACTCAATGGCATTCTACTTGAGATATCGATGCTTAATGAAGAGAAATGTAAGTTATCTATTTCTTGGTGTCTTGTTAGTTATTTTTTGTGAAGAGCTCTTTCCTAATCAGACTGGCTGGGAACACTTAGGCCCATGCATTCTGTTTTGTAGAGCTCTCCAACAAGTCACAGGATGTTATTTTTAATGACAAAGTTCTCATAAACAATTCTCAATAGTTTTCCAGTACGCTAGTAAGATTTTTCACCTGGCTGTCTATGATAAGATTTAAATGGAATCAACAAAAACTGTAAGTATTTCTTATAAAAATGATGTGTAGCATGTACATTCAATTTTTTAAAAATCCCTAAGTTGTTGTTATTAAAGTTAATTAAAATTGTTGCTTATAACATTAATTGTTGCTTCCTCAATGCGTAAGATATACTTCAAGTCAGTTCAGCTTACAAGTGTGCAGTGCTCTTTGATGTCCGACGTTCAGACTTTGGGGGCAGTCCAAGGTGGAGATGTCAAGGTCACTGCTCTCCAGGTGCGCCCCACGGCAGATGTGAGACGCAGGATTCGTCAAACATTGCGCGCGTGTGAAGACGGTTCTTTGACTTGGAAGTTGCTCTAGTTGACTACAGAGTGCACCCACACTTGAGTTCTTACTCCTTCCGGGGGGCTGGTGCTCTGGGAAAGAGCTCACCCATCTCTGAGGCCCAGGACCCAGCCAAGGGTTTGCCTTATTGGTTCAGTTCTGTTCAGTCTTGAGAGCTCTCAGCCCTAATGAAGGAAGCATTGACTCCAGCTCTCTTCTGATCACCTATTTTAACTTGTCAATTACAAGGGGCTTAGTGACTTCTGAGTCACTCTGTACTGTTGCTGTTTGGGGGACCATCAGTACAGGTCTGTGGTCTAGATGAGCAAGTCATTCAAGTGCAAGAATCTCCTGGATATAACACTGATGTAATCAGCAAGCCATGGATGACGCCAATGGCCAGTGGAGGTCTCAGCCTTCTCCAGCTGATGCTATCCGGTCAGCATCCACAGGGACTCTCATGGCCCTGTCACTTGCTAGTCTCTCTACCGGGATCACCCTCTCTCAGAAGCTGAACCATATGAAATTACTATGGCTGTGGGTCAAGGGGCTGGATATTAGCAATCTCATAAGTTTGACCAAACATTTCTACAAATTGACAGCCCCCTATATAACATGGCTCCAGTTTCAAATGAGCTGTGTTCAAAGTCTCTTGTCTTGCTGCTCACTTCAGCTTCAGAGGAAACCCAAAAGAATAGTCTTAAATCTTGGAATCAGTATATACTCATAATCAATAATGAATTGGGTCAAGTTCTAACCCCTCACCCATATCATGCTGCAGAATCCTACTGTTTGGTGAATATCACCTTCTTTTGAGGGAAAGGTAAATTGATGGGTAATTGTAAAATAATGACTCCACTTACCCATTATCTGAAATGTTCTCTTAACGTTCTAGATTTTTCTGCTCATTCTCTGAGTAAACTCTCTAAATGAGAATTCTGAGTATTAACTTTGTTCAGTTTTAAAATAAACAATTTCATGGCTACTGCTGCCAACATAAGTTGGGGATGTATAGCAGCTAGTAATGCAAAATATGTTATTACTATCCATAACAGCTTTCATTTACATTGGATTTTACCATTTAAAAATGCTTTTGCTATATAATCTTATTTAAATAATGGAAAGGTGATGAAATGATTATGTACTTACAAATAAACTTAAGGCCTATAATCCAGTCAAGTTATTATAATTACACTTTTGAAAGAAATGGCAATTTCTCAATAAACTTACGAAAACGGTGGCTTCCATTTTCGCTCTTCACTCTTTGTGTGTGGATCAAAACGCATGCCTCTTCTGGAAAATGACAAAGCCTTAATAACGCATCACCCTACCTCCGATTTATGAGTGTCCTGCAAAACCCACAGCAATGGGAAATAGAGGCGAAACATTTGGGGTGGGGTACAGTCTGTCCCTGCCCTTTATTTCTGAATTCTAGTTTTCTCATTTATTGACACTGGATTTTCACATCAAAATCTCAGAATAGGCAAGATACGTAATAGTCTGGCATCTGTAGAACTCAGATAAACACGTGTATACCTCATCTAACTGCGCTCTGGGGTTACAAACAGGTATCTCAAGTAAGTGAAATCCTCTTTTGCCTATGAGGCTGCTCAATCATCTGCAGTCAAATCGCTGAATTCTTTTCGGGTCTAACTTTGAAAACTATTCAGGGACAGCCAAAACAGGCAGGGTCCTCTCATCATTTTCTATGTAGATTAAGTCTTCGAATATTCCAGGCTCATAATAATGCTTCCTTTTTTTACAAACTTTGTTGTTTCTTTTTTTTTTATTTATTTATTTATTTATTTATTTATTTATTTATTTTATGGCTGTGCTGGGTCTTCGTTTCTGCGCGAGGGCTTCCTCTAGTTGCGGCAAGTGGGGGCCACTCTTCATCGCGGCGCGCGGGCCTCTCGTTACTGCGGCCTCTCTTGTTGCGGAGCACAGGCTCCAGACGCGCAGGCTCAGTAATTGTGGCTCACGGGCCTAGTTGCTCCGCGGCATGTGGGATCCTCCCAGACCAGGGCTCGAACCCGTGTCCCCTGCATTGGGAGGCAGATTCCCAACCACTGCGCCACCAGGGAAGCCCCCAATAATGCTTCTTTACATAGAAATATAGTAGGGATTGATCAGAAAGGTAATGAGGTATGCTCTCCACTCAAAGTAAGTGTACTCCACATATAGAAGCATTCTGTGATGTAAGGAAGATGGGGCTAAGGGCAGAAGATACTTCTTTTAACCGAATACTTACAAATAAAAACAGCCCTATTATTACTTGTAAAATTCATGTTTGCAACTAAATAGTTTGGAGATTTACTGTTGTCCTGCTTTGCTTTGTTTTATTTTGTTGTGTTTTACTCATTCATTCATTGATAAAAAGATGGATGATGTCAACAACTTCTGTTTAAAGCCACAAGTATGTACTGAAGCAATTAAAACAAGTATGATATGTATCCTTTATCAGCTCTATCTAAACACAGAGGAGAATCACAGGCATTACAAGATAGAAAAGTCATATATATACACTACCATGTATAAACTAGATAGCTAATGAGAACCTACTGTATAGCACAGGGAACTCTACTCAATGCTCTGTGGTGACCTAAATGGGAAGGAAATTGAAAAAAGAGTGGATATATGTATATGTATGACTGATTCACTCTGCTGTACAGCAAGAAACTAACACAAATTGGAAAACAACTATACTCCAATAAAAATTAATTTAAAAAAATAGAAAAGTCATTATTCAATTGAGTTTAATGCGATGTTTATACTACTTGTGATGCTCTCTCCAAATTCAGGCGAATAATTTAGTTTAAAGTGCTTTTAAGTCACCAGGGCTTTCTCATACTTGGCAGAAGAAATGACATATCTTCCTTGGAGGACCACCTTTAAACTCAGACCTCATATAATGCCCACACATAAGCTCCTAGGAACATGAACCTGCAATCAGAAATCTCAAACAGAAGAATGAGTAAGTCCCTATGAGCCAGATTAATTAGAAGCAATAAGCAGAAGAATAAAATCCACAAAGATTGAAGACAGTAGAATTATCAGATTCAGAATATGAAAAAAAACCATACTTAATATGATTAAAGATACAAAGGGGACTTTGAAATTGAAACTTAAAAGAGATCATCCAATATGTCAAAGCAAATATGAATGAGAATAAATCGAACTTAGAGAAATGAAAAACATAATTTAAAGTAGCATATTAGAAATAGCTTAATAGAACTCTCATATGCCACTCATAGGATTGGAGATGGTACAGCTGCTTTGGGAAACAGTTTGGCATTCTCTTGAAAAGTTAAACATGCACCTGCCATATGACCCAGCCATTCTGCATGTAGATATTTACCTGAATGAAAAGAAAGTATATGTCATACAAAGACTTGTGTACAAGACTTGTTCATAGCAGCTTCATCTGTAAATAGCAAAAACTTTCAACAACCCAAATGTCCATCAACAGGCGAATGAACACATAAATTGTGCTACATTCATACAATGGAATACTACTCAGCACCAAAAATGAATGAGCTATTGATATCTGTAACAATTAAAATTTGATAATTCTTTATGATAAAACACTTGACAAATTAGGAATTAAAAGGAAAGACCTTAACAAGATAAAATGAGCCTATTTTTTTAAAAACTGTATGGCATAGCATGACCCAGCAATTCTACTTGTAGCTATACACCCAAGAGAAATGAAAACATTTGTGCACACAAAGATATGTACATGAGTGTTCACAGCAGCCCAATCATAATATCCCAAAATTGGAAACAACCTAAATGTCCAACACTTGGTTAATGGATGAAGTGTGTTATGTCCATTCAATTGAACATTACTGGGCAATAAAAAAGAAATGACATACTGACACATGGCACAACATGGATGAACGTTGAAAACATTATGCTAGATAAAAGGGCCAATCCCCAAAGACCTCATATGGCATGATTCCATTTATATGAAATGTCTAGAAAAGGCAAATCTATAGGGCTGAGAAGGGTATGAGGCTTCTTTTTGGCGTGATAAAAATGTTCTAAAATTGACTGTGGTAATGGCTGTAAAACCCTATAAATATACTAAAAACCATTAACTTCTACATTTTAATTGAATGGTATATGAATTATATATCAATAAAGTTGTTATTTAAAAACACCTGCAGCAACTCTTGTAATGATAAAGGAATTCCATTAAATAAAAGGTTACCTGGCCTTGCCCACTTCTTACCAGTACAAAAAGAAAACAAAACGAAATGAGAGTTAAAAGATTTTAAAAGGAAACAGAATATAGTAATCTTCACAGGTTACTCATATAAAAACCCTGAAGGAATCTAAAAACTAATTACGGAAATACTTAAAGAGTTTTTTGCAAGTTTGCTTGGTATCAGATCAATACATAAAAATCAATTGCATTTCTATATAAAAAGAAGCTCTTAGCAGAGGCACCTTATAAAAAGGATAACATTTCCAAGAGCAATGAAAACTCAAAGGGGCCTAAGCATGAATGAGAAAAAGAATAGCACTAAGTCTTTAAGAAGAAATGTATAAACTTCACTGAAAAACAGTAAACAAAACGAATTGACGGGCTTCCCTGGTGGCGCAGTGGTTGAGAATCTGCCTGCTAATGCAGGGGACACGGGTTCGAGCCCTGGTCTGGGAAGATCCCACATGCCACGGAGCAGCTGGGCCCGTGAGCCACAACTACTGAGCCTGCGCGTCTGGAGCCTGTGCCCCGCAACGGGAGGGGCCGCGATAGTGAAAGGCCCGCGCACCGCGATGAAGAGCGGTCCCCGCACCGCGATGAAGAGTGGCCCCCACTTGCCGTAACTAGAGAAAGCCCTCGCACGAACCGAAGACCCAACACAGCCAAAAATAAATAAATAAATAAATAAAATTAAAAAAAAAAAAAAAAAAAAAAAAAAAAAAAAAAAAAAAAAAAAACGAATTGACATCAGGTTCATGAGTAGGAAGACTTAAAATAATAAAGCTGTAACTTCCTCCAATATCCCAGAAGTAGACCACACATATGTGAAAATCTGACATATGATAGAGATGGCATTCTAAGCTCATGGAGCAAATGACAATCTACTCAACAGCAGGTATTGGGACAATCAGTTATTTACATGAAAAAAAATAAATAAACTGAATCTCTACCTTTTCCAGGCCCCCCCTCCAAAAAAAAACAAAAACAAAAACAAACAAACCAGGAAATCAATTACAAGTGAATTAATTAAAGACTTTAATATAAGAAGCTATAGGGAGTTCCCTGGTGGCCTAGTGGCTAGGATTCCGGGCTTTCACTACTGTGGCCCAGGTTCAATCCCTGGTCAGGGAACTGAGATCCCACAAGCTGCGTGGCAGAGCCAAAAAAAGAAAAAAAAAAAAAAAAAAGGTATAATTCTACAACTATTAAAAGAAAACTTAGGAAACTGTTTTAATGTTGTTTTAGTAGATACGATTTCTTAAGCAAGATTCCGAAAAGCATGAATCCTAAAGAAAACAGACTGGTCGATCTAACAAAACTAAAATAAGCCCTTCTGTTCATCAGAGGACACCATAAGAAGGTGAAAAAGCTCAAACTGGAAGAACAGGGTGGTAAACACATTAAACTAACAGAAAATGAGTGTCCAAATGCATTGAGAATTAAAATAACTAAGAAAAAGGAAAACCAGCAACAGAAAAATGTGTGAAAGACATCAATAGGCATTTAATAGAAAAATAAACACAAATCTCTAATAAATATGTAAAAAGTCCTGTTAGTGCAGAAGGTAGGGAGATGCCAATTTCAAAGCCACCAGATTCGCAACAAAACGGCCAACAAAACTTGGAAAGTAGCAAGTTTTGCTGAGTATACGGAGCAATGGATTAGTCATCTCTGATGGGACCATAAATTTGTACAGTTACTTCTGAAAGCTCTTGGACTTTATATAGGAAGCTGAAGACGTTCAAATCCTGCAAGGCTGCCAGGGCTGCTCTGTGCGTGCCCAAGAGAAGCACATGCACACCTACACTAGGAGTCCCACACAACCATGTCCCAAGCCATATGTTTCCAAAAAGCAAACCCTGCAAACTCTGCAAATGTTCTTCTCAGGAGAAAGGATAAATGCTTTCTGGCATAGTCAGATGCTGAACTAGGAGGCATCAGTGAAAAAAAAAAAAAAATTCATGAACTACAAGCGCCCATATCGACATGAATAAATCTGCAAAAGAGACGGTTGAGTGAAAAAAAAGCAAGTTGCAAAGAATATGTAACATAATTATGTAAGATTCAAAAACAGGCCAACCAAATAATATTTTGCATATCTGGATGTCTGCATGTGGAAAAATACAAAGAAATCCAAGGGAATGAATAAACATGAAAATTCAGTTTAGTATTTATCTCTAAGACGGTGAGGTAGGCAATTAAAGAAAGGCAGAAAAGCATCTCGAACAACCATTGGTCGAATTCTGTTTCCTCAGTATAGCTGTGGCATTTTTGAAAACATCCATGTAAACATACCACATATTTTCGATTGTATATATCATATATTTCATTATACTATATATCCCACTATCTCAAAATATAAGATTTTCTGAGAATCATTTGTATAGCATAATCTCAAAAAATTCACTTCATAACTAAAGCCTTATGAATCAATGATAACATTTTAAAAACAAGCTATCAGTACATTTTAATAGAGTACTTTTATTTGGAAGTACCTTATTTTATCACTGTATTCAATTAGCATCTCAGAGTTTTATTTGGTTTTGTGCTTTTCTGACTTAACATGAAAGAATTCTCCCTGGGAATAATAATGCCAGTGAAATCTTCCGTGAAAAATGATGAATTCAATTCCCTGGCAGAAACACTGCTGATTCCTTTATATCTTATTTCCTAAAATTCCCTTATTTTGAAGTTTTTAATATTTCTCTATAAACTTTCAAATACCCTATGGAGCTTTATTTCTTCATTAGTTTATTATTCCTCTGTTCTGACTCTAGGAGCTGCATAGGAAACTAAGTTCTGATGAATTTTCTCCCTCTGGAATGCTAGTTCATTAGCCAAATATAAGAAGTGCTTGAAATGGCCAGGTTCAAGCTTAAAATAAATCTCTGTACCCGCACCCCAAAGGGCAGTTTAAATAGAATCGAGCTGACTTAATTCTGTCTCCTGAGTTTCACTCTTGCATTTGCTGCGTTATCTTCATATTAAGTGGTTGATCACACACACGAAGGTTAGCTTGATAGACATCTTGCTATAGACACTAGGACAGCAGAGAAAGATCTTGCTATTATCCTAAATAACATCCCTAAGGCAGCATGAAGACTAAGTTACTTGAGGGCAGGCAATGTGCTTTTCTCCTCCAGAGCTGTACTCCCAGTGTCTATTACATTGTGTGACACACAGTAGGGCCATAATTTATGTGTGTTTAACGAAGCCATGAACGAGTGGATGAATGAGATCTTGCACTCCTTCCTGTCCTAACAGAGGACTCCACAAACCCACGTTCTTATAGACTTGTCCTTGTTTCGCTGGCCCTAGCAACCCACTCACATGGCCGAGGGCAACACTTCTCTGATTTGGGAACTAGACAGGCAGACCTCAGCTTTTCGACACAAGTCCCAGAGGGATGCTATTAGCTTCCACAGTCCCTCAAAGACCCCAAAAGGCTTTAAAACAGTGCTAACAATTCCAGTGTTTCAGTAACATTGAGGAACTTCTCTATTCCCACCTTCATCTCTTTGGTAAAATTATTTTCTAGTACCAGGTTACAAAGGCATTAAACGAGCTTATTAGTTACAGTAGGACACAGACACTCAAAACTACAGTGACTTGAACAACTGTCCGCCTGAGGCAAGTGCAATTTTTATGGTTATGAGACCATATCAAACAGTGTGATGTTTCAGTACATCGTGGCTATATGATCACATACATACTACTCACACATTAATTCAAGAATATCATCATACTGTGGTGTCCCTAGCAGAAAATGGTGACAGTCAGAATACTCTGTCTTCAGTTAATTTGATATCATCATAATCATCCATTAAATAAAACATAAAGAAGGAAAGGTATAAGCAAATAACAGTGCTCTATGAAGATGAGGGCATTTCCTATCTACTTGTGCACATGACAAGTGAGTCATAATTATAATATTTATAAAAATTAATTCATTAAGAAGAGGACCAGCCCACATATATCAAATATTTTCTCAGTGACAAACACTATTTTATTTATTTTAAACACTTTTCCACATTTGATCCTTATAACCAACATCTCAGATAAGTACTATTCGCCCCAATTTACAGGCAGATAAATTGAGTTTCTAGAGGACTGGTATATTTCCCAATGTCACACACTTAGCAATAGGCAGAGCTGAGATTCAAATCCAAAACTTACCGGTTCCAAACTGCATTGTCTTAAACACCACCCGGACCACCTCCTAAACATTAGAGCTTCAGTATTTCCTGGGCATTTATGATACGACAGGCAATCCAAGAATCCCGAAAGACAGAATGAACTCTTTACATTAAATGAGGAATGTCAAAATGACAGCGAGTCTCAACAGGTGGAGACCATCATCTACACATCAGAAAGAGAAGGTTAATTGCTAGATTTGGGGTAAAGCTGGCAGTCAATTCCTTGGACAGATCTTTTCAATAAAATCTTGCTGAGAGTTACATTCTCAAATAAGTGTGTAAGACGAAGCAACAATTTGTGACAAGTTTTAAACTTCCTCAGCTCTTGAGGTACTAAACAAACAGATGTTTCCGAAGACTGGGGCTTATGAATACCACTTTACTGTCAACAAATTAGGCAACATCTTTGCTGCCTGCTGCTAACGCAGCAATCTCTTAAATTTAAAATTCTATGATAGCTTCTCCTGGATAAAAGGGAATTAGCATACATTCACATACCATGAAATAAAAAAATCAAAGGTTCCTTGTTGAAAATAGACAACGGTTGCGTTGGAGCTAAGCTCACAGAGTTGGCTTAGCCTACCCAAATGTTTAAGTTTTTAAAAAAAAAAAATATATAGTACTTTTGCAATCCTGCTCTGTCTCCTTTGACACAAGTGAGTTTCCAGACCCTCCCAACTCTAACTCTGAAACCACTGTCAAGCGCTCATGACCTTGGTTTCAGTTTTATGACCCATCTCCTGGACAGAGGCTAGCATCTTATGTGGCCGTCACCAGCCTCCACGGGCTTCAATCCATTCTCCACGCAGCTGGCAGAACCAATGCTTCCTTCCAGAATATCACTTCCTTGGGGAGAACCGTCTTCCACGTTCTATTGCCCACTCAACAAAACCCAAAGTCTCTAGCCTGACTGCTCACCAAATGGTCCCGTCTGTCTGCACCCTTAATCAACACCACTCCACCTATGGGCTCGCTATACCAACCACACTGATTCCTATCCACCCTTGTCTTTCTGACTTTGTACTTTCTTTCTGAGCAATGCCTTTATCCCAGTTCTTTCCCTGCCAATGTTTCACATCTTTGACACACAAATATCCCTCTGTGAAACCATCACTGGCATGGCCTCCTGTTCTCTTCATGGCACCAACATGTTCTAGCATGTTCTGCCTGCTTATGTGCCTCTCTCTGTATGTGACAGTAACCTCCTGGAGACCAGGAGCTTCATCACATTCACCTTTGAAGCCCAAGGAGTGCCTGCTAACATGTTGGGTCCATACAGTCCTTCACAAGCATCTTTTTTTAAATAAATAGAACCAGCGATTACTTCTTAAAAGTCCCGGTCCACGTGATCTCTCAGTGTGAAAAGCTCTCTTCCAGCTCCCTGTCTTTACCCCAGTTTTTAGCCAATGTAGAAAACACCTAGACTATCTGAGGCAGTTTACAATATACTTACAAACTTCTTTTAGACTGTGTTTTCCCAAATATAAAGTCCATGCCATAACCCAACTGGAGATGTTCCCATATTGAAAAAACTCCCCACATAAACATGTAGACATCTATCTGCCTTCCCCTGAAGCACCAAATCTATTTGGTAACATCTTGCCATCCTCATGACTGAATTACTTGGATCTATTATTCAAGTCCAAGAAATGTCCCCATGTTAAAATATTCAGACGTGACTTACTGCGTATCGTGAAAAGTTTGAATGAGATGAAGGGCACAGTGACACATCTGCAACAGACTTAGGTGCTCAATGTTTCCTATTTTACAGGTGAGGAAACAGAGGCCCAGAAAACCCAAATGACTTGTCCCAAGTCACAGCTTGAGTGTTTCGGTGCCAAGACCATGATCTTCCTGCTATGCCCCTACTGCCTTTTCATCTTAGTAATTTGAACATACAGGGTTCATGGTGTTCATCATCCAGTCTTGACAACTGAAGTTCTTTCTTCTTAAGTGGATCAAATACTCATTGTTTTTTTGTCAGTTGAAATATCACTGGTTTCCAGTCCTCTGACATGAGCATAACAGACAAATATAAATTTAAGTAAACTTGGTAAAAGCTTTTGGACCTTCGGTATCTGAGGAAAGGCAGAATGGACCTGAAGGACACACAAATGCCTTCATCAACAGGCCCTTCTACTTCTCAACACACTTATACATTTATACAACCAGGACACTCATGAGCATGCATCTTTTGGTCAACGTATTCATCTCCTGCTGTTCCCTGTTTGAAACACATCTATTCAGAGAGTCACTGGCTTTTTTTTTTTTTTTAATTAATTTATTTATTATTTATGGGTGTGTTGGGTCTTCGTTTCTGTGCGAGGGCTTTCTCTAGTTGCGGCAAGCGGGGGCCACTCTTCATCGCGGTGCGCGGGCCTCTCATTATCGTGGCCTCTCTTGTTGCGGAGCACAGGCTCCAGACGCGCAGGCTCAGTAATTGTGGCTCACGGGCCCAGCTGCTCTGCGGCATGTGGGATCTTCCCAGACCGGGGCTCGAACCCGTGTCCCCTGCGTTGGCAGGCAGATTCTCAACCACTGCGCCACCAGGGAAGCCCGAGTCACTGGCTTTTATATCTTAATTTACTATTTCCTGCCATACATATGTTATCCTTGCATTATTACTCTTCTTTTGATAATGACACAATATCAAAAGTCCCATCTCCAGCTCTAGCAGTGGGTCCAGAGACACATTAAGTTGCCCCATGTGAAAGGGAAACTGATTTGGCTTTCTTCCATTTCACTGTGTCAATTTCCATGTGGTTCTCTAGTCTATATTATGAAAGAGACAAAAGTGGTTCTATCCTGATAGATCGTTTTAGCTCCTAGTGAGAGGAACTATTTTATAATTTTTTGTAGAAAAATTAAGGAGACTTCAATGAAAAACTTATCTGTATCAGGAACAAAAAACATATATGATTCACTAGTAACAGCATGCAAGATGCTGTGTGAGATGCTTTACTTACATTTCTAATTTAATCTTTACAAAATTACTGAAAAGCATTATCCCCATTTGTGTAGATGAGAAAAGTAAAGTTCAGAGAAATTAGGAAAGCTAGGCAATACCATAAAAACACAATGATGAAATTTAGGTCCAATTTATGGAGCCACAAACTTCACCTTTCAGATCCATGAGTTTGAAAAAAAAAATGCTGTAAGGATGAAAGAAAACATGAAGCATCTTCTAGACTAACTATATTTATAAAGATTTTCAGTTTTCTACCAATTGGAATAATAAATTTCAAAATATATTAGAGTTAGTTTTCCTCAAAAATCTGTTTTACAATACAAAACCTCTAAATAAAATTTGGTATATTAATTATTTTTAGATGTAAAACTAATATTAGTTTGTTGATACGTCACTTTGGAAAGAGGACAGGCTTCAAATTTGATGCAAAAGTGTTAAGATACAATAATTGCCCTAAGACATATATCAGATAATTATAACTATTAAATATTTTTAGGACCTATATAATATTCTCAGGACAGTTGACTATTTCTTATCCCACAGAAATCTAGAACAATGTATTTAATTGTGCTATAGAATGAATGTTTGTGTCCCTCCAAAATTTACGTTTTATGGTGAAACCTAATCCCTAGTGTGATGGTATCTGGAGGTGAGGCCTCTGGGAGGTGAGGTCATGAGGATGGAGCCTTCATGAATGGGATTAGTGCCCTTATACAGAAGGCCCTGGAGAGCTCCCGTGTCCCTTTCACTATGTGATAACACAGCATAAAGACTATGACCCAGGAAGCGGCTTCTCACCAAACAGTGAATTTGCCTGTGCTTTGATCTTGCACTTCCCAGCCTCCAGAAATGTGAGAAATACATTTATGTTGTTTGTAAGCCAACCAATGTATAGCATTCATTTACAGCAGCCTGAACAAACTAAGACAATGTGATAACTAGTATTTTATAGACTTAGTGTAATTTGTCCACTGGCAATTTGCAAGAGAATACTGAACAGTTACTTTGGATGCACTTAAAAGCAATGATAATGTATACTATTGACACTCTTTAAAGTCATTTGTATAAGAATAAAATCAGAAACATATTCAGATGAAGAACTTCGAAACTGCTATAATCATTGGAGGGGGGCGGGGGGCGGGGGGGGAGGGAAGAAGAAGAAAATCAGTTGGAAAATGTTTTACCTCTAGGGTGAAAATGGACTGGAGACATTTAGACGGCTATTTACAACATAATTCAAGACACCATTTAAGACACAATCATAACAGCATTTCAGCGAGGCATTTTAAATGTGTACTTGGGGAGTAAAGATACCTGGGTTCAAAAATCATGGGTACAAAACCCAATGTCTGGTCACTAGCTGCTGGATATTGGGAAAGCAATTTCTCACTCAGAATCTCAGTTTTCTCATCTACAAAATGAAATACAAGTAACACTTATTAACTCATAGGGTTAACTAGGAGTAAATGCATGACCTATATAAACCAGTTAATATTGTGCCCAGCCTATGGAAATTGCTCCAAAAATACTACCATTATTATTGTTAAAATTATCACTATTATCATCACCTTCTTAAGATGAGAGTGAAAATATGAGAATAGGTCAACCACAGTTCCACACCACAGAGCACATCAAACCAACAGGCCTTGGATTCCAGAGAACTATTTTGGAATCTGGCAAGGTCAGAATAATATACAATATTTTATATGTAATGTATAGAGATGGAAATATGTACAGATAACACTATAAGACTGGTGATTTTTTGCCAAAAAAAAAAAAAAATAGCAATGAGAATAAGAACAGTAATGAAAGTACTGTGTACTCATTCATTTTTTATTCATTCGGCATTGACTGAACTGTTATGTGCTGGCCACTGCTTTGCCATAGACTCTGAGGCTCTGTCCTTGGGGAATTACTTAGAGATGAGGGGAAGAAACAAGAGGCCCAGAACCTACTTCTAGTGGCTGAGGAGGCTCACAAAGTCTCAGTGCAGGGGAGGAAGAGGCAGCAGTTTTTGTCCAGGTATTTTAAATAAAAACTTCATTTAATGAAAAAAAAATTCTTAAAAACTAAAAGTTATTCAAAAGCTCTTTTTTTTTTTTTTTTTTTTGATGGCAAAAGTATTCACTGGTGGTAAGAATCTAGAATCTTATGGCTTTGAGTGATTTTTTGCCTTTGGCTACATGACTGTTTAGGAATGTGTGTATGTGTAGAAATATCTACATAATTTAAAAAAACTTTATTTGAAAAATTTTAAGTAATTATTTAATATGTCTGATTTCCAAAATGAAGTATTTTGGCAAATTTCTTCCTTCTTTATTTAAAAAGAATAAATGGAAATATCTACTTGTTTCAATATCATATCCTGCAGGATAATGAAGAAATGCACAATATGCCTTACTTTGGAAAACAATTACATTCATATATGATTTCTTAAGAAAATGCAGAAATAATGCCTTTAAATAAATACATTTCATTCTGACAAAAAGTTTGTGACTACTTGACATGTTTCTTCACTGCTAATTTAACCAGATCAGTATTTTCTCTAAAATAAGCCTGACTTCTTTGTAGGTCTGGAAAAGATTTTTAGACTCTATTTATAAAACTGTTGGCATACTCACAGAGGCTAGTTAATAAAGAGAATGACCCTTGATAACATTTATAACATTAATTCCTTTTGTATCCCAATCTCCAAAATATGGCACACTTTTGAAGAAACTGGTTTGTGAGAAATTCAATAATTCATCTGCTGGAAAGAAAGAGCATCTTCTTATGTGGAGCAAGCATTTTTTTACACATATATTACATTTTGTAACTTTTGGCTGCGCCCCTCTGGTATGTGGGATCTTAGTTCCCCGATTAGGGATCAAACCACTGTCTCCTGCATTGGAAGGCAGAGTCTTAACCACTGGACTGCCGGGGAAGTCCCTGCATTTTGTCTTTTTAAACATATATTACTCCAATTGGAGTCTTGGGTATCTATATTATAAAAATGGCAAGGCTAAAGATGATTGCTTTATTAGTTTTCCTTATTCTACAGTAAATAATGACTCTACTCTACATTCAAATACCTCTACTTCTTAGAAACAAAGCTATAGATTATTTTAATATGTGAGTCCAAATGCATGTGTATATGCATGAAAAATAAAATTGGCTACAGACATTAAACTTTTGAATGGAATACAGATGCTCACAGAATAAAATTTATTTTCTCTAAAAAACTTTCATAATTCAGCTTGTTGTAATATATAATACCACCAATAGAAAAGCACTGTATTCATTTTCTATTACTACACAACCAATGACCACAAACTGAGCAGCTTAGAAAACATATAATTTTTTTATAGCTAACAGTTTTGTAAGTTCTGTAAATTTTGTAAGTTTCATAAGTTTTTCAGGAGTGGCATGGCTGGATTCTCTGTTCAGGGTCTTACAAGGTTCTCATCAGAGTTTCTGCTGGGCTACTTTCCTTTCTGAAGGTTCTGGGGAATAACCTGCTTCCAAGTTCATTCAGGCTATGAGCGGAATTCAATTCCCTTTGGTCCTAAGACTGAGGTCCCCTGCTCCTTGCCGGCTGTCAGTCGGGCACCACCCTCAGGATCTAGAAGCCACATGTGCTGCTAGCCATGTCTTTAGCTCCATCTTTAAAGCCAGCAAAGGAGAATTTATCATGTGTCACATCTCTCTAGCTTTGAATTTTCTGACATTGTCTTTGAGCTCCAGACCGACTATTGTCAAAATCATCGTCACCATTATCATCATCACCAGTCTTCCAAGCGTCAGGTCTCCTTTAGGAAGAGTTCGTAAAACAGGTCCAACTATTATTTGAATTCAATTTCTCCCCCAATATGTTCCTGCTGCCCATGGGAATCAAGGGATATGAGTAGGCATCTAGTCTGGTACCCTTAAATTTTCAGCAGCACTTGAGAAAATTCCCAGTGTCCTTTGACTGAACGTTAAAACATTCTGTGGCAAGGATCTTCTAGAAGGGTCAATAGAGTCCCAGACTCCAAACTTTATTAAGTTCTAATAACTCCCAAGGAAGGGACATCTGGCCCCAATTTGAACAGATCAAGAAGACATTCAGAAGAATGTGAGCCCTGAGCTGGGTAACTGGATCCATAGGAAGAGGTGACCTGGAAAACGAAGCAGGATATTCTAGATGGAAGGGATCACATGCCTATAACCATGTGAGGTGGGAAAGAGTGGTGTATTTATGAAATTGCAGAAGCGGGAACAGGTCCCTCACAGACATGGTTCTGATGTATGTGTTTACGTAGATCAATTTCACACCACATGGAGGATGGATTTGGGCAGGATGCAGGCAAAGGGATGAGTTAGAATGCTGTTCCAGGGGTCTATAGAGAGTATGACAAGGGCATGGGTACAGGCAGGTCCTCTGGGGCTTGCAAGAGCAACACAGGGTCCCATCTAGAAGAGGACCAGGTGGCTCATAGGGCTGCCAGATCAAGACCTCCCTGACAGGGCTTAGCCTGAGGAATGGGTGAGAACCAAGTAGTTGCAACTGGCCAGAGGGTGGAAATGGGCTATTAGCAAGAAGGATTTGGTCATGACCCTAAATAAAGGGCCTCCTCTATATAAATAGCATTCCTGATTCAGATCTGGATGGTTCTGGGGAATTAGGGAGAAGGTAGGGAACCAAACTCTCTTGTTGTAGGAGGGAGAAGGATCCAAGAGCTTGGAAAGGTTTGGCCTAAAACCAGTGAGGAAAGCCAAGAGAGGAAGGCGATAAGGGACATGGTGGAACTGTAGCTACAGTAAGAAGCAACAATAATTCTATTCTAGAAGACTGATAACACTTCAACAACCACTAATTGATCTGATTTCTGGAAGCTATGATATGAATTTGCTTAGAAAAGTCTGAGAAGAGTTTAAGAGATCACAGTGTTCTTATTTGCAGCTACTTGTACACTAGATATGAGGATGCAGAAGTTGCTTTGCTGCAACAATAGCTATCTCCAGATTCTCCCCTCTCCAAATTCTCGGCATTCTCATTTATGATTTGATTGACTATTACAAAGTTGGCTGTTATAAATGCATACTAACAATATCTTTTCATTAAGTTTAAATCGTCAGTGTAACTACCAGGAAAGGTCTTAGGAAACGGAGCAATTTCCTAACGTCAATACAGGCAGAGGAAAACCAAACTATATTTACCAGTCATTTTTACCACTTATATAAAAATCTGAAAAATATATGATTTTGTTTCATTTTTTCTAAGAAACCCTCTTACTCCTCCCTAGTGTCCCTAAGAAGAGGAAACAAATCTAAATCATCACAGACTTCTTTACCTGTTCTCCTTTTTCAAAAATTGTTTACATTCTATTTTGTTTATTTTTAAACATCCCCTTTGATGTGCTAACTAGGTTAGTCTATCACCCTTAATAAAGACTTGAATTTCCAAAGGTGCATTTTTTAAGCTGAGCAAACAACTAGGTTGTGACAAACAAACAAACAAACAAAAAAAAAAAACAGTGGAAGCTATGTATTGGATTTTCTCCAGTGAAATATCAGTAAATTTCTTGTATTATTCAAATGCAGATTCATACATTAGACATTTCCAAAATACAAAGTAGTCAAGCTCGATGAAGACATATCATATAGCTATATGGCAAGGGGAAATAATTAGGCAGGGTCATCTACACTCAGCACTATTATTTAATATATATTTAATACAGAATTATTGATTATGTATCATGGGCTGTGAGCTGGGAATACAAGAGACAGTACAAATAATCACAAGTTGCCATGGGATAATTTTTCTGCCTACTTTGGCAGTTCACTGATGTGTTCTATTCATGAAACATTAGACCTAAGAAAAGATATCAACTCAATCAAATCAAATGAGGGAGGAGGAAAGTTTTTAAGAATTTAAAAGGTAATCTCATAGATGCAACATCTAAACGCAGCCAGACCTAATGGGAACTTAACTGGTCTCTGACTTTCAGGAACCACAGAGTCTCTGTTGGACTACTCTATGTCACCACAGATTCTTCCGCCAGCACCCAATCCTCATGGCCACCATCTCCTAACACAAACCATTAGATGTCACAGATTTGGGGTCACTTAGTTCACATTCTCAAGAGCACAAGACTAATTTCTTGTAGGCCAGTTACTGGATGAATCACCCTTGGGTCAGATATCCATTTCTGATCCAATGAGAAGTTGGGAATTGAGATACAGGATACAACATGGTCCCCCAGACCTGCTGCTACCAAGGGCTGGAGGCGGGTGAAACAAAATACAAGATGGAGAGTATGCAAAGTTATCACACAGAAAGATTAGGAATACAAATTGAAAAGGTAATCTGACCAATGGTGAAACAATGGGTTTCAAAGCAAATGATGTAGATGTCAACTCAACCAGTGTTTACGGACCTAAAAAAACCTGACAGACTTAGCTTCTCAGGCCATGTTCACCATTAAAAAAGAGCTCTTCAAATATGTACAACCACATGTACTAAATCAAATACACACTTATAAATATTATTTTTCCCCATACTTTAGTCTCACTAACTTCAACCAGTCAACCTTCTGAAAACAATTTCAAGTGGACACAATTCACTTCTCCTTTTTCTTGCCCATCCTGCTTTAGTTAATGTGGATGTTCAGACAAGTCTGTGATGAGTTTAAGAGATTACAATGTACCTATCTGTAGCTAGCATAGCCTAGGTACTTGGGTGCCAAAGCAGATGGGCTTTAACATACCACAATTAAGGCTTTACTATTGAAAATGATATTTCAAAGCAATTTAGTCTAACAAGAGGTGCAATGATTTCCATTTAAAGGTTATCACTGTTGGACAAAGCAAAGAACAATGTTAAAAGATTAATGGCAGGTAGCTCCAATAGGAAACATTCCAACTACAAATTAATCTTACAATGATAGAATATTTTAAGAGCAATGGATTCAAGCATGTTTTAGTTCTTTTGTGGCAGTAGTTGGTTAAGAGACCCTCAAACTCATGTTCCTGCCTCTTAGGCAGAGTGGCTATAGATGCCAAGACTAGGAATCCCTGCCCCATTTCCATCTATGAGAGGCCATGTGACTGGTTCTCACCAATGGACTGTGGCTGCAGTGATGCAATTGACATGCAATTGACCATGAGGCGTAGTGGATGGCAGGGCTCTCAAGAGAGAAGCCGGGTCCTTAATTACTGCATGGAAGGGAAGCAGCCCCCGACCAGCATCCACCACCTCTATCTGTTGCATGAATAAGAAACAAACCGCTATTGCGTTAAGTCGCTAGAATGTTGGAGTTTATTTGCCATAGCAACTGTTGTTTCCTTAACGAAGATACCTCCCTAAAAATGTAGCATGTCAAAACCACAATACAGAACAAGATGACAGGAAAGTACGATGCATTTTTGAAAAATAAAGTCATCTTATGGAGCTTTATTTATGTTTCTTTCACACACACACACTCACATGCTCACACTCACACACACACTTCTATTTTTAAATGTGAACATATGGTCCTTAGGCAGATAATTTATTCTGTGGTCAAGTGACTAAGTTTTGTTTTTAAATATTTCATAATCTCAAACCAACCCCTAATTGAATAAGCAATCCATTCTATCTATGGATTTGAATGCTTTCACACACAAGAATTGCATTGGTTGATGTTTGAGGAGCAATTTTACAATTTAGCATTGTATATTAGCGAATAATGCAAGTTACACCAAAACCTTCTCTCCTTCATTTCCAGAACCTGCAACTCTGGATCATTTAGAAAAAAGAACCAAGCTGAGAGACTGTGACATGGCATCTCCTCATTTCCAGTAAGTTGACTAAACGCAAAGCCTCCTTTTCGTGTAAAATGATGTGTAATTTGCATTCAGGGACGGCGTTCATTTTGTGAAGAATTTGAAGTACAAATCAGATCGGACACCTTTGAACATCTTAAATCGGGTCGGTTACAATTCCTTTCCAACATCTGACTGAATGTTCTAATTCCACTGCCAGGTTTGTAAGGAGAAGATAAACACCACAATTCCCTTTCACTGGCAACTCAAAGCCCAGCCCCGAGGAGCCGTGCACTCAGTACCTGACGCTGCTCATGCTGCCCGTCTCGGATCCAAGCTTGCATCGCTCCAGTTGGCTGGCGACGATCTGGCGTTCTGCCTCTAGCTCTCGGGTCAGCCTTTCAAACTGTAATTCCTGAAAGAAAACCATCAAAAAGATGAATGCTATCAGCTATGCGGAAACTGGAAATCAGACCAAAAAGACAGTATGGTCAAAGGGGAAATTAGGATTTCTCAAGACGTTAAATTTGAGAAGCAGAGGTTGCTGATGTGGTCTCGAAGAAGTATGAGGATTTCAGACAGACCTGAATTCATATCACAGTGCTGGGACCCATCAGCTGCAGGGCCCTGAATAAGCTATACAGTCTTTCTAAGGATCAGTTTCATCATCTGTAAAATGGGTTTACAATACTTACTTCATTAGGTTGAGGTGAAGATTAAATGAGACACTGACCATGAAAAATAAGCCTGTGCTATGTGTGGCAAATGTTCAGTACCCAACAGATATTAATACTCCTGTAACCAAAAGTGAAACAATAAATAAACAATTTATTTTTTATATGATTTGGAGTATTGTGTTTAGTCCCTACTGGCCATCTAGGTGCTTCTATATACTAATTGCATCTTCATATTACTTACATATTGCAGATTGAAGAAAATAATGCTTTAAACCTACACTTTTCATTCTTTATATTCCAGCTAAACGACAAGGACACTGATTCTAATTACAAAGGTCTAATTACACGGTGAATTACAAAGTGAATAACCTTTGCGATATTTGATACATCACCTTAAAAAACAGCCAGCTGAACCAAGGAAGAATGCTTCTAAAAAACTGCCTGACACTCGCTGTTAAAAGATTAACTTTAATGAAAAATGATTCAGTCAGTACGGCAAGGATTTTAGCTGTTCCAGCTACAGGATTTTCATACCATATTGTAATCTTTATGTTTTATTTTTCCATACACTTAAGTTTTTAATAAACATAATTATAGTAAATTATGTATTTTAACTAAAAAAATTCAGAAGTAGTTTTCATAGTATCACAATTAACTTCTTTTAAAAAATAAATTATTTGCTCAGTTGTGTTTTGGGGATGGGAAAACTTCTAAGAATGCTGAAAAATACTGAAAAAGAGGGTAGGGGTTAACTTGGGAGAACTAAAACTCCCAGCATTACAGGGATTTGTCTTCCCAGAAAAGATGAGTTTATTTTATTTGCTACCCTGGGATGCTCTAGGGTGAGACCTATAAAAAGTAGGATCTGGTGTGTCCTCTACATATGTTAAAAATACCCTTGCTCTTTTCCACAAGAGCAGATTTTGTTGTTGTTGTTTTGTGTTTGGTTTTTTTGTTTTTGTTTTTGATTTTGGTTAGGTGATGGTTTCTTTTTTTTTTTCTTTTTATTCTTTCAGTGCTTTACAATTTTCAAAAGTTTCACACATGATTTCATGTACTTCCATAATAACCCCCTTTTTTAAATCTCCTTTTAGGGGGAAGCCTTTTCCCTCTTCCCTCTCCCCACTGTTAACCACTAGTTTGTTCTCTATAAGAGCAGATTTTTTTTTATGTTGACATTATTTCAGGGATCTAAGTAAGAACCACTTGAGAAGTGAGAGCTCAGCTTTTCCATTTACAGTGTTAAAACCAAGGAAGCATATTGTTGAAGCTCAAATGTTTCTTCTTATATATTTTGAAGGACATCAAAGATGATTTGTAAGGAATGAATACCAAGACCTCTGCTGGCTGCATTTTGTGTATCTAACCTCTCCTTCTTCTCCCTGCAAGTTCTACTGCTTTTGGGGGGCAGTTCCTTAAAAATATGCAAGTTCTAGAAGGTTCTCATTTCCAATCTTTATAAAACACAGGCATATCTCAGAGATACTGCACGTTTGGTTCCAGACCACCACAATAAAGTCATTACCACAAAGAAGCGAACTGCATGAATTTTTTTGGTTTTCTAGTGCATAATAGAAGCTATGTTTATACTATACTGTAGTCTATTAAGTGTGCAATAACATTATGTCTCAAAAACACATTCATACCTTAATTTAAAACACTTTATTGCTAAAAATGCTGACCATCATCTGCGCTTTCAGTGAGTCATAATCTTTTGGCAATAGTTAATATCAAAGATCACTGATCACAGGTCACCACAACAAATATAATAATAATGAAAATGATTGAAATTGTGTGAGAATTACCAAAATATGACACAGAGACATGAAGCGAGCAAATGCTGTTGGAAAAAATGGCACTGACCAAATTGCTCAATGCAGGGTTGCCCCAAACCTTCAATTTGTAAAAAATGCAATATCTGGGACTTCCCTGGTGGTGCAGTGGTGAAGAATCTGCCTGCCAATGCAGGGGACACGGGTTCGAGCCCTGGTCCGGGAAGATCCCACATGCCGTGGAGCAACTAAGCCCGTGCGCCACAACTACTGAGCCTGCGCTCCAGAGCCCGTGAGCTACAACTACTGAGCCCGTGTGCCACAACTGCCGAAGCCCACACGCCTAGAGCCCGTGCTCCACAACAAGAGAAGCCACCGAAGTGAGAAGCCCGTGCACCGCAACGAAGAGTAGCCCCCGCTCGCCGCAACAAGAGAAAGCCCATGTGCAGCAACGAAGACCCAACGCAGCCAAAAAAAATTAATTATTTTTTAAAATATGCAATATCTGTGAAGTGCAATAAAATGAGGTATGTCTGTATATTTTATCTTAAATATGTCTGTATAACAGGAAACCAACTCATACCTTTGAATTGATAACACCTTAAAAACATTAACACAAAGATTATACAGAGCTCCTCATAGGTAAACAGAAATTCATTATTGGTATTATCTAAAGGACTTTAATTTGCTGCATATTTGCATATGTTACAAGCAGTCCAATACGGCAAGAAAATCTGAGTCAGGATTTACAAACCTTTTTGGGCTTCTGCTAGGACAGACACTACCTTTGGATGTGCTTGCTGAAGGCTGTGGCCTCACTAAATGTTTTCTTCACATCAGTTTTATGGGAGGGGGGGTGTTAGGAGACATTTTTTTCATGCAATCTGCCTTCTAAACTTATAGTCACAATACTCAGTGCTCTTCATCTCTGTACATCTATTTAATTCCATCTGGCATCATTTTCTTTCTGTCTGAAAGGCTTCTTTTAATATTTCTTGTAATGTGGCTCCTTCAGTGATGAATTCTTTCAGATTTATATGCCTAGTAAAGTTCTCATTTTGCCCTCATTTTTGAAAGACATTTTTGCTCCACTGTTCTCTCTTGCATTTACTGTCTCTAACAAAACAAAACTATGATATTCCTTGTCTTCATGTCTTTGAATATATTGTGTCTTTTTTCTCTGCCTCCTTTTAAGATTTTCTCTTTATCATCAGTGCCGAACAACTTGATTTTAAAGTTCTCTGGGTGTAGTTTTCTTCAGGTTACTTATGCTTGGGGTTCATTGGGCTTCTTGGATCTGTGACTTTATAGTTTTCATCAAATCTGGAAATTTTTCAGCCATTAATTCTTCAAAAAAATTTTTTTCTTTCCCACTATCTTCTCTCCATTGGTGACTACAATTAAGTGTACATTAGGCCACTTGGAATTGTCTCACAGGTCATGGATTCCTTTTTCCACTTTTAAAAGTCTTTTTTTCTTCCATTGTGTTTCATTTTGTTTAATTCCTACTGGTGTCTTCAAGTTAACCAGTCTTTTCTTCTGCAGTGTCTAATCCACCATCAGTTCCATGGAGTGTATTTTTAATCTCAAACACTGATGAATCAAACATGTCTAGAAGTTTCACTTGGGTCTTTTTTTTTAAATCTTCCATGTCTCTATTTAACTTTCTAAACATATGGAATATACATATTAAAAACTGTTTCACTGTCCTGATTTGCTAATTCTAGCATCTGCATCAGGTTCCCAGCTGGTTTCCCAGCTTGGCTGGAGGGTGTAAGCACATATTCTGGGTCTTGGTGTGAGCACCAGGTACTAGTTCCTCCCATCCTTTCAGGTAGTTCTTTCCCTGCCCCCTGGTGGTTTCCTTACATACATGTGCTGCTCAGTTCTCTGCTGAACAGTCCAAGGGGACCCTCTGCAGATCTCAAGGGTTCTCTTTCTGAGCAGCAATCACCTTTCTTCTATTTTGTCCTGCAAATTCCAGCCACCTTTACCTCTCTGGACTCTCAGTACTTTCTCCCCAACTCAGGGAGTCCTCTGGGCTCTGCCTGGGTCCCCCTTCCCTTTCTCCACTGTTGTGGGGAAACTCTCTCAAGGCAGTAAGCTGGGGCAATTGTAGGGCTCACCTCATTTGCTTTGTGTATCCGAAGAATCTTTTTTTTCAGTTTTTTTTTTTAATTGAAGTATAGTTGATTTATAATGTTGTATTAGCTTCAGGTGTACAGCAAAGTGACTCAGTTATATATATATGTATATAATCTATATATATAACATATATATATAGGTTTTTGTAACATACACACAATGCATTTTTTTTAAATTAATTAATTAATTTATTTATTTTTGGCTGTGTTGGGTCTTCATTTCTGTGCGAGGGCTATCTCCAGTTGCGGCGAGCGGCGACCACTCTTCATCGCGGTGCGTGGGCCTCTCACTGTCGCGGCCTCTCCCGTTGCGGAACACAGGCTCCAGACGCACAGGCTCAGTAGTTGTGGCTCACGGGCTTATTAGTTGCTCCGCGGCATGTGGGATCTTTCCGGACCAGGGCTCGAACCCGTGTCCTCTGCATTGGCAGGCAGATTCTCAACCACTGTGCCACCAGGGAACCCCACACACAATGCATTCTTGAGAAATAAAAATTGTGTTACAGAGCTTTATGTTTCTTTCACACACACACTCATGATCACACACATTGCTACATATAAAATAGATAACCAACAAGGACCTACTGTATAGCACAGGGAACTATATTCAATATTTTTTAATAACGTAAAAGGAAAAAGAATCTGAAAATATATATATATATATATAAGTCAACTATACTTCAATAAAAATTAAAAAAAAAATCACTGTCCTTCATTGCCTAAAGTGCAGTGTTTTGAAAACTGGTGATTTTTGTTGTTGTTGTTGTTTCAGGTGGGAAGGTATTACTTCTGGGTCACTGTTACTTTCTTAGCTGAAAGCTGAAAGATTAAGAATTAACTATTTTTCCCCCATGCTTGATTTGTAAATGTTTATTTTCCACTGTATTTAAAAATTCATACTAAATGTACTACTAAACAGCTAAGTACTGAAGTTTTTACCCATTTAATTTTGTTCACTATTTCAGTATTAAAAATAGAAGCTCCTTTTGGGTTACTTGTATCTTTAGTTTGCATGATGACTTTTTAATTGAATTGGAATTTTCTTTATTAAGGAAACAGAATCAATGCTTTGCCTTTTAAAATGTCCATTCAATAAATGTTTACTTTGTCATTGCATATGTGAAACAAGCAAGTAATTAAGTGAATTTTCCCTCTGTGTTTCTCTAAGGAGTACACAGCAAATGTCAAGGTCTTCCAGGAGCAAGGAGGTTTCTCTTCTGCACCTAAAATCCTATATTTTATTAATAAAATAACACAAAACATAATAATAAAATTGGAGGCAAAAATATTTATTGAGCACTTACTACTGAGTGCATAATTACTAGGAGAGCAAATAAGGAGGAAACTTTTCCTGCTGAGTTGCCACTGTATCTGGTATCTAGGACAGTCCTGGCACATAGTAGGTGCTCAAAAAATATCTATTAAATAAATGTACCTATACTAAGTGCTTTACATGCATTGCCTTATATAAACATCATAAACCTGCTATTTCTTAGGTTCTGTTTTTTTCCTTACTTTACAAAAATGTTAAGGTAATGGGATGAAAGGATTAGCCTTGGCCAGGAAAGAAATTCCTCCTTCAAAAGTAGGAAAGAGAATGAGATCAAAGATGATGTTTTAGGATATCTGGACATACAGAAGGGAAATGTTGAATGAACGAATTAATATTGAATGAACTAAATATTCCCAATACTGCCAATTATTTTGTTTCAGAGACCACAGCAGTCCATTACTGTAGAGACATGTGATGTCAGTGTAAACTATGAAGTTCATTAACATTCATATTTACTCATTATTTAAATAGTTTTTATTTGTATGACCTCTAGAGATTGGGTTCCAAAATGCCTTACTGCATTGTCACTTATTTTACAGCCATTTTCTACCTTACCCCAACCCAAGGGCCTAAGACTCATAGGAAGGGCTGTTTTGGCCACAGTACATGGTTGGGGATGGGAACTGCCAGGACCTAAGCTGGTCCTAGTATGGTTTTACGCTTGGAATTGAAAACTGACCTTAGAATTGGGAACTAGCAGAGATGCAACTGAGATTCTCAAACTTGGATCACTCCTGTGGCGTAAAGGCTTCTGTGGTATCCTCCAGGGCATCATTACAACAGTGAATGAGCTTCTATTCCACTAGGAGATACTTAGGCTGTGATGTGGGTGGGAAGATGACCTTCCCCAGTTCTAACTCAGTTTGATATCTGGAGGGAGAATAGACCTCTCAGGACTGAATAATTCTTGGGTATCTTAGAGACTTTAAGATGAGAGAGCATTCAAGAGAGGGATGTTGCTAATAAGGCCTGGTGGGTACCCAAGAAATTAATGGGAAAAATAAATGTAGATATATTTAGTGAACTTTATAATACTGGTTGTAAGTGAATATGTGCTATTAAATTAATTCAGTGAAGGTGAAACTATAAAGAGAGATGAGAAGAAGAGTGAAGAAAGATCTTTGCAGGTTATCTGGATTTGGAGGGATAAGGAACAAGAGAAGTCAGCAAAATAAGTACAAGAATAGCCATAAGGCACAAGACCACTAATACGGCTTCTCCTGGGCAGTTTCAGTGGAGAAGTGGTGATATAAATCACGCTATATAAAAAATGATATGACCCCAAAAACACAGGAAACAAAAGCAAAAATAGACAAGTAGGACTACATCAAACTAAAAAGCTTCCTTTTCTGTCAGCAAAGGAAATAGCCAACAGAGTGAAAAGGCCAACTATGGAATGGAAGAAAATATTTAAAGGGGTTAATTTCTAAAATAGATAAGGAATTCATGCAACTCAATAGTAAAAAAGCAAAACAAAAACAAACCAATTAAAAAATGCCTTAAGTACCTGAATAGACATTTCTCCAAAGAAGATTCAATGCAAATGGTCAACAGGTATATAAAAAAGGCACTCAACATCACTAATCATCAAGGAAATACAAATCAAAACCACAATATGATATCATCTAATAACTGTTAGGATAGCTATATCAAAAGAACAAAGGATAACAAGTATTATCGAGGATGTGGAGAAACTGTACACTGTTGATGGAAATGTAAAATGGTGCAGGCACTGTGTAAAACAGTATGGAGGTTTCTTAAAAAATTAGAAACAGGGGCTTCCCTGGTGGCGCAGTGGTTAAGAATCTGCCTGCCAATGCAGGGGACATGGGTTCGAGCCCTGGTCCGGGAAGATCCCACTTGCCACGGAGCAACTAAGCCTGTGCACCACAACTACTGAGCCTGCGCTCTAGAGCCCGCGAGCCACAACTACTGAGGCCCGCGCGCCTAGAGCCCATGCTCCACAACAAGAGAAGATACTGCCATGAGAAGCCCGTGCACCGCAACAAAGAGTACCCCCTGCTCGCCACAACTAGAGAAAGCCCACGCACAGCAACGAAGACCCAACGCAGCAATAAATAAATAAATTAATTAATTTAAAAAAAAATTAGGAACAGAACTACCATATGATCTGGCAATCCCACTCCTGGGTATATATATCCAAAAGAAGTGAAATCAGGATCTAAAGGAGATACCTGCACCTCCATGTTCACTGCAGCATTAGTCACAGCAGCCAAGATATGTAAACAACTTAAATGCCCAACAGACAAATAGATAAGGAAAATGCAGTATATACACATAATGCAACATTATTCAGCCTTTGAAAAGAAGAAAATTGTACTATTTGCGACAACATGGATGGACCTGGAAGACATGCTAAGTGAAATAAGTCAATTACAGAAAGACAAAAATTTTATGACTCCACTTACATAGGTATCTAAAATAGTCCAACTTACAACAGAAGCAGAAAATAGAATGGTGGTTGCCAGGGGCTAGGGAGTGGGGTGAATGGGGAGTTGTTGTTCAAGGGTATAAAGTTTCAGTTATACAAGATGAATAAGTCTTGAGATCTCCTATATTTAACAACAGTGTTAAAATTGTTAACTTAAAATTTTGTTAAGAGAGTATATCTCATTTTTAGTGTTTCTATAGCACCCCCCTCAAAAAAAAGGAAAGGGACACAAGGAAACTTTTGGAGGTGGTGGGTATGTTTATGTTTATGTCCTGGATTGTGGTGATGGTATCCTGGGTGTATGTATATGTCCAAACTCATCAAACTGTATACATTAAATATAGGTGGTAGGGTGAGGGGTGGAGGTTGTATATCAATTATATTAAATAAAATTGTTAAAAAAATACCCCCAAGATGTGGACTTAGAAACTGTCTAGAGAATTGGGATTTCATGGGAATTAAGAATAGTGGGTGAATCATAGCAGCACTATTTACAATAGTCAAGACACGGAAGCAACCTAAATGACCATTGACAGATGAATGGATAAAGATGTGGTACAATTTAATACTACTCAGCCACAAAAAAGAATGATACAATGCCATTTGCAGCAACATGGATGGACCTAGAGGGAAGTCAGACAGAGAAAGACAAATATTATATGTTATCACTTATATGTGGAATCTAAAAAATGACACAAATGAACTTATTTACAAAACAGCAACAGATTCACAGACATAGAAATCAAACTTATGGTCACCAAAGGGGAAGTGGTGGGAGGGGTAAATTAGGAGTTTGAGATTAGCAGATACACATTACTATATATAAAATAGATAACCAATAAGGTCATACTGTATAGCACAGGGAACTATATTCAATATCTTGTAATAACCTATAATGGAAAAGAATCTGAAAAAGAACGTATATATATATGTAATTGAATCACTTTGTTGTACACCTGAAACTAATACAACATTGTAAATCAACTATGCATCAATTAGAAAAAAAAAGAAGTGGGTGGATTAGAGAGGGCATCCTACAGTAAAGGAGGTTTTTAAAAAAAGCAAGCAGTGTCAGAGGACCTTAACCTCCCCAACGGGCGGGAATTATCTTGTTTTTGAGATCATAAAAATTTATAGAAGTAGCGGATATATGATACTAAAGTTCATTAAAATTTACTAAGAGCCAGATTTAAATGATTTTCACTCCTAGAATAGCACATTGTTGAGTCACATCATAGATTATGACTATTATAAGAAAAATTATCATATAGTTTTATAACTTTTTCCTAGAGAGCTTAAATTAATAATTCACTTGACTTAATTAAATGGAGTTCATTAAATGTTTTTTATATTCATCTAATTGACTTTATTTTTATTTATTTGTTTGTTTATTTATTTTTGGTGGTGTTGGGTCTTCATTGCTGCATCTGGGCTTTCTTTTAGTTGTGGCGAGCAGGGGATACTCTTCATTGTGGTGCATGGGCTTCTCACTTCAGTGGCTTCTCTTGTTGCAGAGCATGGGCTCTAGGTGCACGGGCTTCAGTAGTTGTGGCTCGCAGGCTCTAGAGCACAGGCTCAGTAGCTGTGGCACACGGGCTTAGTTGTTCCGTGGCATGTGGGATCTTCCCGGACCAGAGAGCGAACTCATGTCCCCTGCATTGGCAGGCGGATTCTTAACCACTGCGCCACCAGGGAAGCCCCATTAAATGTTTTTAAATGGATAAAACCACGTAAAGTCCCTTGAGGGGGCTTAGCTAGTTCAGTATGAAAACTGAAATCAGAAAACACTCACACATAGTTTCATTAATTCCTTCAATAAATATTGTATTTATTGTGGCATAACACCAGTCTGAGGTTTGAGAAAGTGGAAAAATTTAGACTGAACAGAGCATTAAGTAAAACTAGATTTGTCCTGATTTTACACATATGAGAAGATGTAAAGGAGACTGGACAGTAGTGGAGAATGGAGACAATGGATGAGATGTTGGATGGTTTAAGATAAAGGTGTTTCGCACAGTGCTGATCTGATTGCTGAAGTCCAAGGACTCAAGATGAAAACTGACTGTGTCAGCCAGACAAAATGGGAAGGGGTACCTGAAGCATCCTGAGACTGTTTGTGTGGACAATACACACTCAGGCATTGAGCCTTCTTTGTCACCCTCCCCTCCAATAGGAGAAAAGAATACTGAGCATCAGCAGGGACCAGACACAGAGCGGTGGTCCTGTGAAAAGTCCTCCTCCTGTTTGCTAACGGAATGGTGGTGGGCATGAGGGCGGAGGGCAGAAAGGGGCGCGGGGTCTGACGGGTGCAACCTCCACAGTGGACGCTCCAGGGCTCTCCTTAATGAGCCCTCAGGAAAACTTGCCCCTCGTGCTGAATCAAGTTAGATGAGGAAGGAAAACCTATCAATGAGCCACAGAAGGTACTGGTCTTGTTCAAGGTGCTAGTCCTGTGAGGAAAGTTGAAAGACTCAGTCAACTTTCCTACTGTGTCCTCTATTTCTTCCATTTGGTCCATACCTAGTTTTAATTTTGAGTAAATCCCTGGGTCAGTAATAAAGATAGCAATCATGCTCTAGGCCTGGGGCCTTTTTAGGAGCATCTTGTTAAGGAATCAACCTTCTTGGGGACTGATGCCTTTTCTCTATATTCCATTCTGTGCCTGCTGTTGGCTTGGTTCGATGGTCCCTTGGCCTGTCCAATGAGCCCTTCACCCAATAGATAACTCTGCTTTCCCCTGACCTCTTCCATCCTCCTGTCTAAGGCTGCCCGTTGGCTAATATCTCCCTGCCTCTTGCTGGAGACTCAGCACATAGTCTATTTCGCCCAGACACTCACTACACCCTCTCTATTTCAGTCCCCCCCATGTCTTGCCATCTCTTCTGTAGATCAGACCTAGTTTTTAGAAGCACCAATATCAACACAATCACTTCAATTCTATGTCAAAGGAGAGAAATGGAAGATCATTGCTAGTTCTTTTCAGGCTCTAAGATGCAATGATTTTAGGGAATCTGACTTAGTGACTCTGCTTGCAATAGTGGAGCAAAATGACTGTTCAAATGTTTTGAAATATTTTATTAGAGAGTGAATTATAGTCATTTTCATCGTATAAATGTTGTCCTCAGATGTTTCTCTACCTGGGAGAGAATCAGGGTCTAGGAATTGTTCTCTGTCCTCTGGCTTGAATCTCTGCAGGAAAGATGAAAGACTAGTTTTCCACTGTGTAGATGAGTTTTTGCCCCCTGATTCCCTCATCTCTGCATCCATCAAGGATTTGTATTATCAAGTGATCCTGGGGGACCTTTATTCTCACATCACTTTTAATTCTCCTTTCATATGAATGAGTTGACTTCATAGCCACAAATTCTGGGCAACGTTAATTTCATCCCACGGAGACATGTTCTGAAGCCAAATCTGAAGGGAAGGTGGCACAGATGACAGGGTAATAATAGGAGGCTTACAGCAAAGCATCCAACAAGTCTGGAAAGAACAAGCCCAGATGTCGAGATGGAATGGAACAAATCAATGTCAACTGTAAAGCTATGTAAACCTCATCGATGAGTCAAAAACTATGGCAAAGAGCTGTCCGTGAAAGTCTCCAAAACTGACAGATTAATGTTTTAAACAATCACGCGGTCATCCTGGGTCACCTAGCAAGACAGTAGATGACAGGAATCAGTGCCCCGAAGCGGAATCATACGCACCTTTCCAAAACAGTTTCAATAAAATAAAATATAACAAGCAGCTCTTTCTGACCAACTCCTTCAATCTGTAAGATTCCATCTGCTTTGTTCTAGCCAATGCCTTGATATCCAAATAAAGCTTGTTTATCAAAATTTACTTAATTCCACTAAATGGCAGGATTCCACAAAATAAAGAAGGCCACATTTCTTGGGAATTTAAGATGATGTAAGAATCCGTTAGGTTGCATACAAAGTTTAGTGATGCTACTATATAAGGGTGACCCTTACCTACATCATGATAATCTCTGGAACTTTTTTTTAACGCCTGGTATGTAACTCAAAGCTACAAAATAAAATTTTCTTGGTAATGGGGCCCTAAGGTACATCTTGAAAATTTTCTACTAGTGATTTGTATGCCCATACCTACTTGGGAATAACTTTTATTTACGACACAGCCCACAATAATCGCACTCAATATTTTATGTATTTACTTACCATGTATCATGCTCAACTAAAGGCTTTATATGCGTTAACTTATTTATTCCTCATATTGACCCAAAAAGGGAGCTATTTTATTTTCTAAGACATCTCAAATTTAAGGATGTTAACTAGCTTCCCCAAAGATTAGCTGGGACTAGAAGTCTATCTCAGACTAACTGTTCAGAACCCCACTGCCTCAAAGTCCTTGAGTATTTATTCGCATTGTTTTAATGGAAGCTATAGAACTAGGAACAACACAGCCAACACAATAACACAACTCTCCTTAATGAGGAATGACTACAGCTCACTCATCTTAGTTTTTCTTGCCTTTCTAGATATAAAATATTGGAATTACTACATCCAATTGTAGGAAGAATTATGCTCACTGTACCATTTAAGTTCACACCACCACTGAAATATTTTCTTCTAATAAAGGCCCTTGACTTTTAAGAGAGCCACTGCCAAACTCAGATACACCCCAGGAGGGCAGTGAGGATGCTGAGGAGTTACACTTCAATGTCCTCGTCTATATTTAGCCCGTAATGGAGAAACCAGCCTTCCAATACTTAAAGGGTGAAAGAAGAAGTACCAGAACCCTAGGTTCAGCCAAGATCAATGACTTGCAGTCCCTCAAATGAACTCTGAGCGTTCTCACTCTGTACCCATTGCTCTGAATATCCACTTCCTCTTCCCCACTCTTTCCCTGATTCTAAGTCTAGGGAAAATGCCTTTGCCTTCAATTTTACAGTGCCAATCTCAGCATTGACTCATTTAATTCCATCTGTTCTATACAAGTACATTCATGACCTGTCCCTCACTCCTTACACAAGACAACAATTGACCATGACATTCACAGCTCCAACAGCGCTGTATCGAATTCACTTAACTACATACTTGTCTTCTTTCTTAGAACATACATGTCTTGTTGGCAGGGACCATGCCTTTGTATTATCACCTTCTCATCAAGCATAGAGTGCATTCAGTAAATGGATGGATGGATGGATGGATGGATGGATGGATGGATGACTTAATGTATGACCCAAATATATTATATTGGGTCAATATAAGAAAGTATGCAATAGTGTGTATGCATACAGCAAACTTACTAATGCATCTGATAAAATGCAGAAGTTGGAGTTAAATTACTTTTGTGGCACTTCCAATGCAACATTTCTATAATCTTTTCCAAGAATTTCTCTCTCTCTTTCTCTTTCATTATATGTCTTTTGTATAACTAACTTGAATTATGGGATAAGAACTGTAAGAATAATTCTATTCAAAAAACAAAAATAAACAAATGGGACCTAATGAAACTTAAAAGCTTTTGCACAGCAAAGGAAACCTTAAACAAGACGAAAAGACAACCCTCAGAATGGGAGAATATATTTGCGAATGAAGCAAGAGACAAAGGACTAACCTCCAAAACATACAAGCAGCTCGTGCAGCTCAATATCAAAAAAACAAACAACTCAATCCAAAAATGGGCAGAAGACCTAAATAGACATTTCTCCAAAGAAGATATACAGATTGCCAACAAACACATGAAAGGATGCTCAACATCACTAATCATTAAAGAAAATCAAAACTACAATGAGATACCACCTCACACTGGTCAGAAAGGCCATCATCAAAAAACCTACAAACAATAAATGCTGGAGAGGGTGTGGAGTAAAGGGAACCCTCTTGCACTGTTGGTGGGAATGTAAATTGATACAGCCACTATGGAGAACAGTACAGAGGTTCCTTAAAAAACTAAACATAGAACTACCATACAACCCAGCAATCCCACTACTGGGCATATACCCTGAGAAAACCATAATTCAAAAAGAGTCAGGTACCACAATGTTCATTGCAGCTCTATTTACAATAGCCAGGACATGGAAGCAACCTAAGTGTCCATCGACAGATGAATGGATAAAGAAGATGTGGCACATACATACAATAGAATATTACTCAGCCATAAAAAGAAACGAAATTGAGTTATTTGTAGTGAGGTGGATGGACCTAGAGTCTGTCATACAGAGTGAAGTAAGTCAGAAAGAGAAAAACAAATACCGTATGCTAACACATATATATGAAATCTAAAAAAAAAAGGTTCTGAAGAACCTAGGGGCAGGACAGGAATAAAGATGCAGATGTAGAGAATGGACTTGAGGACACAGGGAGGGAGAAGGGTAAGCTGGGACAAAGTGAGAGAGTCGCATGGACTTGTATATACTACCAAATGTAAAATAGCAGCCGCATAGCACAGGGAGATCAGCTAGGTGCTTTGTGACCACCTAGAGGGGTGGGATAGGGAAGGGAGGGTGGGAGGGAGATGCAAGAGGGAGGAGATATGTGGATATATGTATATGTAGAGCTGATTCACTTTGTTATAAAGCAGAAACTAACACATCATTGTAAAGCAATTATACTCCAATAAAGATGTTAAAAAAAAAAAAGAATTCTATTCAGAACAGAAATGTTTGAGTGACAAAAGGCCAATATTTATCCTTTCTCACTCATTGCTCTTTGTTGAAATTTAAATAGCTAAATATTCATACCAGTGGAATAATTATATATGCTCTCATAACTAAATCACATCAGTATTTTACTTGACCTACAGTTAGCATTTACTTTGTTGGCCTCTCCTTCCTTCCTGGAGCAAACTCTTCATATGGTTTTCAATACACCCCTCCCCTGCTTTCCTTCCCACCTCTCTGGCTGCCCTGATTCTCAGTGGATGTCTCTCTCTCAAGCAACCATTCTCCCTGGAATTCTTTTAAATTTCTATTTTCTTAAACTTCCTCTGAATAATCTCACCCATTCCCACAGCTTCAATAACCAATAATGGTGTATATCCAACTCTCCACTGACATCTATTCTGGAAAACCCAAAACTGCCCAAAACTGAAATCACAGCCAGCCTGTAAACCTGCTGTCACTCCTTTGTTTTCCTGTTTCAGTAAATGGCACCTTCGTTTACCCAAGTTGCCTAATCCCCAAATTTGTGTATCATTCTGGACTTCATCCTCTCCAAATATACATAACAAATCATTAAGTACCACTGTGATATTGTGATTTATAGTAAGAAGTATACCTTTGGTCTTCATTCCCATTTCTATCACAGAAACCCTTGGAATTTCCCAAGTGAGAAGAGTGTGACAAAGGTGTCTTGTTATGTTAATGAGGTGACTTTGGGACCACACCTAAGGATGGGGGCTGGTTGCCAGGAGAAGCAACAAGGTAACTAAAAGGTTGAAACTTTCAGTCCCAGCCCCCGGACCTCCAGGAAGGGGGAGGGAGCTGGAGATCGAGTTCAAGTGCCGATGGCCAATATTTAATCAACCACGCCAATGTAACGAGGCCTCCATAAAAACCCAAAAGGACGTGGTTCAGAGATCCTCTGGGCTGGTGAACACGTGGTGATTTGTAGAGAGTGGCCTCCTCTGAGAGATTTCTGGGCCCTTTCCCCATACCCTGCCCTATGCCTCTCATCCATTTGTCTATTTCTGAATTACATCCTTTTATAAAAAACCAGTAATTTAGTTAAGTAAAATGTTTCTCTGAGTTCTGTGAGCCACTCTAGCCAATTCACTGAACCTGCAAAGGAGACTGTCAGTTGGTTAGAAGAACAAGTGCCAACTTGGACTTTCCATTGGCATCTTAAGTGTATGTCGGGGTGGTGGCTGGCAGGGGAGGATCTTGTAGGACTGAGCCTTTAGCCTATGGGATCTGATGTTGCCATCTCCAGGTAGATAGTGTCAGAATGGAGTTGAACTGTAGGACACCCAGCAGGTACCAGAGAATTGCTTCTGTAGGGGAAAACCCCAAGCTGAAATTGACAGCAGAGTTATAACTTTCTAATCTGTCCACTATCCCCAGTGACACTGCTCTCATTCTGGCCACCAGTATCTCTTGCCCAGAAATCTAAACTCATTATCCTAATTAGAGTGTCTGCCTCTCGTTCATACCTGCTTTCAATCTCTTCTCCATGATACAGCCAAATATCATCTTTAAAAAAATAAACAAATGTGATTCCGTTATTCATCTACCTAGAACCTTTCAATGACTCCTATTTCCTAAAGATAAAAATTAATAGTTCTTAACATTTAATCCTCCAATGGCTGAGAGCTTTATAACATTAAAGGAAATATTCCTGACCACAAGCATCATGATGTCTCTCTTAAGTCTGTATATTAATTGGAGGACTTGAATGTGTTAAACAAGTCTGACTGGTTGTCCCTACTTATATTTTTCTTTTGTTTACACAAAAACAGATTTTTGCAAGTTAATATAGCTATTAATTTGAAATTATAGACATAACCTAAAATAATTAACTGAAACTTAATCCTGTCATCACACTTTCTTCCAAACTTTACTACTGTTTAATTACAATCAAACAATTTTTGTGGTAATTACAACTCAGTTACTCCCGTGTTCAAATATATTCTCCCTTTGGCCACCAAGAAATGTATGTCATAATTTTCGGAGCAAGAAAGAACACATCTTTGATTTTGAGAAAAGCATCAGGAAGTACTTGCTTTCTAGTGACCTAGCCCCCAAAGTTCTCTTGAGAGATTGTGAAATCCATATTTTAAAAAAAATCTCAACTGTAAAACTGACATTGTCAGTTACTTTTATGCTGTATCATTTGTGTGGCAGAATAATCAATTTTCCCATGATTTACCATCTTCTTAGCACAAAATTCTCTAATGAAATTTACTGGTAGCTCTTTGAAGTTTACTGAGCACCTGTCATCATTTCAGAACTAGGAGATGTGCCCAGTGTCTTCAGTGGCTCCAAAATTCCTAGAGAGTTCTCTCATTAGATCCCTAGAAATCAAAATTTGTCTCCAGTAATCTGGTGATTTTGCTGCTTAATTTCTCTTCAGTACTACAATACCAGGTTCCTCTGGCACATAAATGACATGCAAAAGTAACACTTCTCACTAACAGCAACCTCAGGAGGGAACTGAGCCATCAACACTTACCTGCCTGGTAGCAAACCACAAGTTCCAATTATTTTGGAGTGATTATTCTTATGATTGATTCCAAGGCAAGAACAATACTACCTTTTTCATTCAAATCTCTAGTACCTGCTAAACAGTAGATGCCAAATAAACATTTATGGAATGAATGAATAAAATAAAAGCAGGGCAACAGATATTTACATGCAAAGAATTCTGCAAGGTGCTGAATGACACAAATAGGAAAGGCATGGGTACAAAATTAGTTCATGTACGGATCCTGTGATAGTTAATTTCATGTGTCAACTTGACAGGGCTAAGGGATGCCCAGAAAGCTGGTAAAACATTATTTCTTGGTATATCTCTGAGGGTGTTTCTGAAAGAGTTTGACATTTGAAACAGGAGACTAAGTACAGAAGAGATCACTCTCACCAATGCAGGCGGGCATCATTCAAGATGGTGTTAATTACAATGTTAAAAACAAGGACACGCTTATATTAACTTGTTAAATACAGATGTAACAACAGAGTCTGATTTTATTTTTCATTTCTTATCATTCTACACAGTTGATTTAAAAAAATACGCTCTTTATACTAAAGTAGCTTCGTGACTTAAATGTTTCATTGTGCTCCTTTCTAATACAGATCCTGTTGATTTACGTCTAGCAAAATTGTTGAAATCTTTTTCAATTCTTTGAAAGTACATCACCAGCTAGAGTACAAAGTAAAATACTAAACTGTGATGAGAGATTTAAATGAATTTCAAAGACTGTTGTCTTGAAACACTTGGGGAAGACGGAAGGGGGTGGGGAGAATGAAGAAATCAAGGACAATGGCACAAGCAGAAGGTAGCATCTGAGACGGACAGGGAGAGGTTACTATTTGACCACGTGAAAGGGTAGCGGAAAAGCATTACAGACGGAACAGCATGCATTAAGGCACAGAAGTAGGCAGATACTGAATGTGCGCTTATGTGTTTCAGGGAGTAATTGGAGTTCAGTTTGATTGAAGCATATAGAGCAAGACTGAATACTAGGCAAATTAGTTTGGAAGTTTTGACTGAAGTAAAAGGTTATCTTCAACAATGATCCTGATTTTCATTATTCATTGACTGTGATACACCGTATCTCATGTATTTCCATACTCCAAGTAAAGAGCCCTTTGAAATTTTATTGAGCTCATCTGTTTCCTTGATAAGAAAATACCTAACAAAATTTAACTTTTTTTTTTTAACATCAGGTCAGTAGTGTTAACATAGATCCTGTACTACATTATAAGGATATTGCACTGAAAGGATGTTAGTTTGCCTGTCCTGAAATGTCCCTGTCAACTGTAGAGTTTTTTCATAATTACCTGGACACAGTCAAGTCCTCTGGGGTTGTGGACACAGACAGCCATTGGCTCTTACAACCAAAGAAATGGTCTCATTTCTCTTCCGCTACATTTATATTATTGACATTTCTTTCTGGTGACTTTTGTGTATATCTTCCAGAACTCCTGTTCTTCATTGCCTCCAGAGTGGTTTTTAATTGCTACTGTTACATATGCTATTGATTGAGGGACCCAAGGTTAGCATGGGGCTGACTTCAGGTAAGAGGGAGTTATTATTATACGTAATTGTGCCCTGATATAATAGTATAATGGTTTTACTCTTTGCATAACAACAGCTGTACTGTTACTCTAATTATTTTGTCTTCAAATGACCCAGTGAATGATTTAGGATATGAAATACAATCCATTTGTGTAAAGAAGGAACTGGCCATCAGAGAGGTTAAGTGAATAATTCAAGATTACCCAGTTAGTGCTGTTGCAGAGACAATAACACAGTGACAGACAGCCCAGCGGTCTTTCCTATTCTTGACCAGGTATGTAATATGCATATCAACTCTTTTGTTTCATCTGTGAAATGTATTTCCCCATTGCTTAGGTAGTAATACATTCAAAACATGAACATTATTATATTAACTTGTTTAAATACAAATAGAACAACAGGAGTTGAGTCTACTTTTCATTCCTCATCACACTACACAGATGATTTAAAAAATACCCTCTTTACTACAGTAGCTTCATGGCTTGAGTAGCTACATCTCATTGTGATCCTTTCTCTAATCAACTTCCAAAGGCTGAATTTAAACCTATCTTCAAGCTATGAAAGTTTTAGTTTCTTTTCCTTTTATTTATTTTTTTCCTTTCCAAAATTTCTCTATTGGAAATGAATCAAGTGGAATACATCAAGGAATATATGCATATTTGCATCCTGAAATTCAAACAAGAACTTGTAGGAATGCCGTGGTGATGACTGTAGCACCGTTGAGAAGCAAAATGAACTGTGACCCATAAATCCCTTCCACATCTCCCCAATTTGGGCAAGTGCCTTAATGGACGCGCATTATCAAGTTTGCAGGCTTATTTTCAGTCATAAAGAAGGGTGTACCAGATGCTCCTGGTACACTGAATTTGTCACACTGTAGACAAAGCTAATCTCATTATGAGAGACCACAGGGGAAAAAAGAAAAGATTCACATTTAGTCCATATTAACTACCAGGAGACCCATCAAGGTAGTTGGGCTAGCTCATGATACAGCAGCTTCTAGAAAATTAGCAGCCCATAACAACTTAGTTATAATGAGCTGCAAGATCTTACAACATAAGCTCCACGCTATTAAGGGGAATTCAAGTACATGAATCCATGTACAGAGTATAACCTTAACATCTGTCTGTGCTTAGCCAGTATTTTGTTTATGCCTTTTTAGGAACAGCCAAATTATCCTCGTGTCCCCTGAAACTAGGGACTGTAATTCCCATCAGCTGCAGTGTTTACCTGCTAGAGAGGGTAGAGCTGATCAACATCAGCCTCCCAGGCCACAGAGCTGGGCAGCAAGCTGCTCGTGATTCCGGCAGCTGCTTCGCACATATTAGGCCAATTTTCTCCCAAACCATTTCCTCTTGCTATTCAAGTGGGAAAAGCAATAGTCTAGTCATAAATTAGTCAACAAGACGTGCCTATCTATAAATATTGTAAAACTTATACTTTTTTAAGCAAAATGACTTAAACCATATCCTACTAAACTCAGCATGGAGAACCCTCCTATTTTAATTAATTTAGGCCATGGTCATTGTTTTCCCTAACAAAGCAATGCCCTACTCCTCTTCCCATAGTGGAGTGAATATCCTTTAGGGATTCAGGAAATAATAACAATAATTATAATAATAATAGTAATAATATCACTATTATAATAATTACTATTTCTGTTTTATAGATGAGGCAATAGTGCAATAGATCACCCAAAGTTAACTGGTTGCTAAGCTAAGGTAACAGACACTTAATATATAGTTTAAGGTATTTTCATAGAGTTTTATGTCTAGAATGAATAAATACTTACATGAAAAGTATAACTTCACTATTTTTATTCTGTCTTAAAAACAGTGGGTGTACATGAATCACTTGGGCAGTGTTTCCAAAATTCATAGCCTTCCTCCTACCTCCAAAAACCTTAGCATGTAGAAAAATGGGTGCTGCAAATATCATTATGAGTTTTCTAGATTTTTGTCAAAATCTAGATGCACTCAGTCTACATCTAGTTCTAATCGACCTACATATAATGTCTTAAACATCTCACAGGATTTCATAAGTGGATGGGACCTAGAGGGTCATTTACCTCATCATCCATCCTTCTTGATGAGTCAGCCCCTCAGACAGTCACTGGCTGAAAAGCTACCGCGGACAGCAGCTCAAACTTAGACGCATGCCATTCTACTGAAGGACAGCTCCGGTTGTCAAAACCATAATATGCCTTCTAGTAAAAATCTAGTAATTGATTCTGATTCTGACTTCTGTTCTAGTTCTGTCTTCTGACTCACCAAAGCATCACACTGACTTTTTCATTGATACGATAGACCAACCAATATTTGAAAACTCACCTTCTCTCCTGTGCTTTACACAGGGGCAGTTCAGAAGTCTCGTCATCGTGTTTAGAGGTCTCATCATTCTCGCTCCACTTCTGTATTGTCTCTCTAGTTTGTAGATTCCCCCCACCCTTAATTCTTAATACCCAACATTTCACACACTATTCCAAATATAGTCTGAAAAGTGCCAAGTACTTAAGCATCACTTGCCTTGTAGCATTGAAATTGAACTTGTTGATGTAACCTAAGATTGCATTAGTTTTCTTCACCTTGTCAAATAGTTGCCTTATATGAAATTTGAATTCAACTAAACCTCTAGTAACTTTTTTCCCTAAACGGCTGCCAAGTTAGGTTTCCATACAGGATGTACGTCTGCAGTTGATACCTTTGAACATACAGACAAGGCTGGACATATATCCCAAATTTTCAACTTCTTGTTTTTATCTCAAATTTTTTCAGTATTTTAGGTTCTTCTTGAAATCTAATATATGCATATTTGCATCAAATGTATGCATATTTTCTTAGCCTTGTATAATCTACACATTTTATAAGCTTGTTTTGAAGACATTAGCTCCATTCTTTGATTATAGTGTTGAATAGAACACACATAGCTCAGTGCTTCTCTCATGCAGGCTCTATTTCAAGTTCTTAACAATCTACTAAATGGTGTATCCAAAGGGATATATAAACACATGCTTAATACATGTCATCAGCATACAAAGCACAGCGTAAGCCTTGGATTGCTTTCTAGTCCCCAGATGGAGTACGCTGTGATGTCCACACTGCCTGACTGGCCCCCCACCTGCAGAATGCCTGGGGGTTATTATGTACTCATTTGCAAATGATGAATGATCATTCACAACTATATGATCTTCTTCATCAAATCTAGTTATAGTCAAGGCAGAGGGTCTTAAAGGGACACACGGCTGAGCTTTAAAAGTATACCTCTTTCTCATATCTCAGGTTTTGAATTTGAATTTGATTGTTAATTTCCCAACACTGCTGAGATGTTCAGCTCAGATGTGGCAGCAACTGTGTCTCAAGTGGGTGCACCAGACAACCCACCGGAGCTGGGGAAGCAAAGGTTTGCTATATTTTAAATTATTGTTCTTCTTATGTTTTAAATGAGGCTTTTATATTTTCTAACATGCAAGTTTTGATACAGTAGTATATTTATATCATGTATAAATAAATAAGCACATAATGGACGTTCTTGCTCAAAAGACTTTTACTAATCAAGGAGTGAAACTGACAAAGGCTGGAGACCCCTGGACGAGAGACACACACAGGTTGGGCCAGGGACCCAGGTAAGACTTGACCTTGTAAGCAGCTCTTTGCAGGAAGCAGCTCTTTGCAGGAGGCCCTCTGTCTTGTCAGTTTAGCAAAGCTAAACTTTAACTAACCTTTACACCAAGTGCCCCCACGCCCCATGCTTAACTAACCTCCAGCCCAAGCACACCTTTCAAATCTTTTGATCACAAAATACCTTGCCTAACCTGTTGATTCTTTTCTTAGATTAAAGAAGTAGAAATGAAGAATAAGTAATTGACAGATGACGAGATCTTTCCCCCAGCTTCCCCTTCAATAATCCCATGAACAAACAAACAAGATGGTATCTAAAGAAAGATTACACAGAGTCAGCAGGTCTGCACACAGTGAAAGATGAAGAGGGCTCTGAACCCCTCCCCAAATGATTAACTGCCACTAGCTTCTCCTTTTTCCTTTTAAAAACCTTCATGACCGAGGTGAATCTTTGGAATAGGTTTTTGGACGTGAATCCACCTTCTCCCAGGTTGCTGGCCTCCTGAATAAAGCAACCTTTCCTTTCCAACCAACACTTGCCTCTCGAGTACTGGCTTTAGAGCAGCGAGCAGGCGAACCTGAGTATGGTCCCAGCCTCAGCCAACCTGCTCTTCTCCACAGCTAAATGGTGACAACTCAGCACTGGGAGGCCCCTGTACGAGAGATAATAAAACCCTGTTCATTTGGAAGGGATCACAAAATTGAAGCTTTTAATTTCGCAGGTACAAAAACTGAGGTACAGAGGGATTAAGGGACTAGATTGAGAGCCTCAGAGCCCTTTGGGGACATACCAGGGAGAAGAAAATGAAATGAAATAAGGTTAACACCAGAGTTAGACCTGATCCCACTCTATTGCTCTTACTCCAAATATATTACCCCAATAAGGAAGTAAACAAACAAACCAAAAGCCAAAAACAACTACAAAGAAAGAACAGAAATAGAAGGGATTGGAGGGAGATAGTCACTTAACTACATCTTTCGGCATCTTTCAGCTCATCCCTCAGTGAGCAGACTCATATTCTAACTTTAAACCCCTTTAGAAGGCTACCTTCAAAACCTGTGAACATACACATGGTTCTAAGATGAATAATACACTGCCAAAAAATAAATCAAGATTACAGTAGGGGAACCTTGATCCAGTAAAATGTTCCTGTGCAGATGGAAAAGGAAGTTACCATATACTTTATAAATGCCATCACCTTGCACCTGAGCACGATAAGAATGTCACTATTCCTATGGAGAAAAAGTTGTGTACAAAGTATGTCTACGTTTTCTTAAAATCCTACAATTGGAGTGTACCGAGGCCTGCATATAAAGCTAAGCCTCTGAAAACAAAATTAAACAAACAAACAAGAAACTAAGCCTCTGACCTCCAGGCCCATGTTTTTTCCTACTACACCCCAGATAAGGGTGAAAAGCTACCATGAAAAGCTACTTCATACCTGGTTAAATACACTACAAATTTTGTCTCCAATGAAAACACACATTCTTGAAGTTTCCACAAAACATCAATGTTACCTACAAACAAGGACGGTACAAAAAGTTGCCCTGGCTTCCTTTTAGAAATGGAAGTTAAGAGTAAGGTCTTACAGAACACTGACAGTGATAAACTTGTTGGGTCTCATTAGGAGGGGCATAGGCTCTGTGTCACCATAACACACTCTACTCCTAGATCGTGGTGCTCTGGAAAGGAGGAGTGATAGTAACAGTAGTCATTGATTTATCTTCTGGTCCCTACTAGGATGACAACTCCACGATGGCAGTGGCTTGGCATCTCTTTATTCCTAACTTTTAGAAGAGGGAATGGCAAGTAGTAGAAGCTCAGTAAATAGGGTTGTAAAAACAACTGCACGATGTATGCCATTGCATTTAAACATCCTTGTGAGATGCTTTGGAAATATTCAGATCTGTAGACTTATTAAATGGAGTGAAAATGAAGTGGCCTGAGAAATGGGGACAACCTCCTAAGATCAGGCCTGGACCCTCTTAGCACTGAGTGGCCCAGCTGGTATCCAGGCAAACAGAACTTGCCCCCCGGTCTGATTGCCTCCCTCTCTGTGTCTATGTGTGCGTGCACAAATACAGCACGGCAGAGAGAGGGCCTGGAAAAATACAAGATTGAGACTAAGCACCTGCCGGTGACCCCTCCAATCTCTTATCACCTTGAACCTGTCACCTGCATGAGTCTCCAAGGTGGTAGATAGGACTGTTCCAATCTCTATCCTGCTCCCTATTCTCTGCAGAGAACTGTCAGATCGCCCTTGAACTTGACCCTCCACCTCCTGTACAGCCAATTTCTCCATCTGTAGAATCAGAGAGGTGGTTCTCAAGTACTCATGGATCTAGCAGTCTTCTAGGGAAAACTATTAAAAATGCAGATGTCCAAGCCCAGCCTTTGAGACGCTGAGTCAGGAAGCTGCATTTATAACGGTTGCATTTATAACAGTTGCTGAATCTGATACGGGAGGGCTTTCCGGAGCACACCATTACCCATCCCTGAGCTCTAGGCCCTGCAGGATTCCAAATAGGAACATGCTGATTAGTGGGTAAAACCATTTACAGTAAAAGGGAGAGCGGACTGGAGCCCCTGGGCTGGAGGTGACTAGTAAAAAAAAAAACAAAAAAACCACACAAAAACAACAAAAAACCAGAGGGAGTGACATGAAATGGGGGGAATGGGTGGGGGAGTGGATATCAGTGAAAAGGCAAAACTCAACAAAGGTTTTCCAAAATCTAAGTGAGACAGTTAAAGTGAGCAGTGCCATTGGATAGAAGGCTGAAGAAGAGTGAGTTGCAGAGTTAAGCAGACACGGATTTTAAATCTTACATTAATTTATCTCTGTGATCTTGAACATACCACAGAACAAAATAACTACTCAGCTTACTGTTTCTCATCCATAGCACAGGGATAATATCTAACATATATAAGGCCTTTGTGAGGATTTAATGAGATACGGTAAGTAAACACATAATCAGGAGCACTGAATGTGCTCAGTAAGCGTATCACTTATAATTTCAGAGCAGTAATAAAAGGAAGGGTCAAGTTAATCATTTTTTAAATGAAGAAATGCTAAGTTCCTGCTTAAGTCCATATACCTAGAGAATAAATAAGTCCCTAAAGGGGAAATGTACGATATTTGACAAATATCTGTGTACTTTGTTTGCCAAATGCAATACAGAGTCTGCAAAGTAATATCAGGTACAAGGCAGGACTGCGCTCCAGCACAGCTCCCTGGGCTGCAAACAGCTGGGGAGCAGCAAGGCCAGACGGCCCAGCAACCCAGGGGCCTGTGACTTCGTAGACACAGGCGACAGCCCACTCAAAGTTTCCCTCATTAAGTCTTTTCATCTTCACCTCTGCACTGATGGCTTTTTATTTTTGGCAGAAGTTCTCTGTGACAATGTAGGTGCAGTTAATCCCCAAACATGCCACCTAAATTTAATTGTCTTTCACATTTCCACGTCAAATATAGTATCTCCTGCAGAAACTCTATTAATGCTGATGAAAATGATCAGAAATTGGTTCAGAAGAGCATGAGGGCTTGAAATGAACTGAAGCAGCTGAAATTCATGAAGAGGGGCCATGTGACCAACGGGGAGGCCATGCAATAAATAATCACATTCAGAGTTCCTCTCGTTAGACGGACACGCATACAAACATTACTCTCTACGTGCAAATAGCTGAGGCTTATGGCATACAGAAAGGTTCAATAATCTATCTGCCTCATACTGAAACAGACAGTTGACCGTCACTGAAAATTAGTTTTTCTTCTTCAAAAGTGAGCTAGTACCACTGGAATCCACAGACAAACTCAATAGTTTTATTCCTAGAGGAAGTAACCTCCACATCTTTGAAAACTACTGAGACGCTAGAGAAGGTCACTATGAAATTAACCACACTGTAGTGTTTATTAAATTCCTAGAGCTTGCAGAGTTTATTTTTAAAACCACAAGTGCTGAGTTTAATTAAACTTGTCAAATGTACAATGAACATGATGAGACAAGAGGCAGGTGATCTGATCCACAAATAACAAAATATACCCAATGTTGCTATGTTTTCTAGGTGAACCAGCATGAGACATGGCCAAACGATACAAGATATCACTACAGACGCGATTAATATTGATTGGTAATTCTTAAGATCCCAAGAATGTATTTTGCTTTTTGAGTAGCATTTTATTTAACCGAGCTGCTGACTGAACATGATCTCATAAATAATTCAGGCCGTTGACTTTTTTTCTCATGTTAATGGACATTAGAAACATGAAGAAATACATGATTTAACATTTTAGAGATTGTACATACTTCTTTGTGTTTTTCTTATAAAAAAAATACTTTGGAGACCATGCAGGTAAATCACAGAACCTTAGGGAAAGCTGGATTATTACAGTGACAACCACACCTTTTATGGTGAGAAGCAACCTAAGGCTATAGAAACTGAAGGCATTGGTCAAGTTTCCACAGCTGGAGGGTGGGACAAGGGGAGAAGAAGCTGGGTTTTTTCACTAAGAGTCCATCTGATGTCACAGACCACGCCACAGAAGGGAAATTCCCAGCTCCTATTCTGTAATAACACAGGAGACTTGGCTAGGAATGTTCATGCACAAGCAATTATGAATCTGCTTCTTGTATTTGACCGCTTTCATATTTAAGCTACAATAATAGGTTGCAAGTGATAACTTTCAATAACCTCTACTTTATTTTTAAAAATCTGAAACAACAATAAAGTAGAACGCTATATATTTGGTGTCATCCCTCAGTATCCTTGAGGAATTGATTCTGGAACACCCAGTGGATATCAAAATCCACAGAGGTTCAAGTTTCTTATATAAAATGGTGTAGTAGTCCCATATAACCTGTGTATATCCTCCTACACACATTCAACCATCTCTAGATAACTTATAATACCTAATACAATGTAAATGCTATGTAACAATAAATAGTTGTGAATACAATGTAAATTCTTTGTAAATTGTTGCCAGGGCACAGCAAATTCGTTTTGCTTTTTGGAACTTTCTGGAATTATTTTTTCCCAAATATTTCGATCTGCAGTTGGTTGAACTGTGGATGCAGGACCCACCAATACAAAGAGGCAATTAACATTCAGATCTTCATTTGTTCATTCAGTAAAAAAGGCAGGCATGGGTCTAGGTGCTAGGAAAGCATCAATGAAAAAATCAGACAAAAATCCCTGTCCTTGTGGGGTGTACAATCTAGTGGAGAAAATGAACATTGAACAAAACGGACAGGTGGATTACATAGAGCACCGTCTTTGGTAAAGGCGATGGAGGATAACAATTCAGGAAAAGATGGGGAGGGAATTTAAGTAGTTATCAAGAATGAACTCATTGACAAGGCGATAGCTGAGCAAAGATCTGAAAGAGCTGATGGAGTGAGGCAACGTGTCTACCTGGGCTGGCTTTGGGGTGGAGGGAGGCTGTTGTCGGGTTTTAAGCAGAGGTAAAGGGCAAATGCAAAGGCCCTGTGCTGGGGGCAGCCTCCAGGAGAAGCAAGGAGTTTTGTACGAGGGAGCCAAGTAAACAAGAGGCAAGACTCCGAGGAGATGCGGGGGAGACAGGGGCGGCAGGCAGCAGACCACGGAGGGGCTTGCCCACCACTGTGTGGCCTTTGACTTCTACTCTACATAGAGTAGTAACATGATAGGATTTACAGTTTCATAGGGTATCTCTGACTGCTACACAGAAATAATCTTTATAGTCATTCATTCACAGTCATTTTCTACAAGTCACTTAACCTTTTTTCATCTCAGGTTGGGAGGATCAAATAAACATATTTTAACGTGCTGTATAAACCTGAGTGCTGTTTCATGGTCTCCTTGGCCACACCTCCATGAGAGCCATGAGTCTACTGCATGACAGTTACTAGTTCTCACATCTGCATCCCCACCAGATTTTTCAGTTCTTGGAACCTCGAAAATACCTCTTTCGATTTTTGTACCTGGCATCTGATGCAATGTTTAGCACCTAAAAGGGACTCAACAAAGATCTGGTGGATAGAAGGTATTGTGAAATACAAGAATTATAAAAGGGCTATAAAACAGAACTCTAAATCAGAATTCACATGTTAATAAGCTACTTGTAGAAACACAAACACAAATCTTTGTTCCAAAACCATTCCAACAGGAACTGTTGGTCAGATTTATTCACTGTAATTCTGCAACTTGACAATATAATCAGCTGAGTTGGACCAAATCTGGAATCGCCTGGGTAAATGTGAAAATATTTTTCTTAATTGTGTGCATAAAACTTAAGAGTGAAATAGCCCAGAAAGGATTTTGCCATTTGGCATTTGGAAATTCTCAGAATGCATATTTTTTTAAAACATATTTTGTTTGACTCTCTGCTTATGTTTCAGAATGTCACCTAAAGGACTTATTTAGTGTGTTTTCAGATATATCCACATGATATAAATACCTGGATTTTAAAAAGAAGTTACTTAAAAATAGTTTAAATGTCCTTCCCATAAAAATATTTATACTTGGCAATGTGGGGTAATAGCATCTCTGCATGTCAGTTAACTTTTTATTTTTTTAAAAAACTATTTGGATAAAATGCACATACTGTGCCCTATGGTTTAAAGATTTAATGTCATTTGTACCCATTAGACTGATGTTACCCAAAGTGAGTACCTAGGCACTATATTCCTGAAGTGAAGCTTAACAGTCATTCACCTTTATATTTAGGCAGTATTATTAAATAAGTCAATATATGGAAAATCTTTCAAAGGCCGAAGTTTTCTTAAGACACTATCCTCAATCTATACCTTTGAGGTTTACGTCCATTCCTTAAAAATGAAAAGATTTCTTAGCCTTAATATGATTAACATATACGTTTAACTTTAATTAAATGAAATATTTATTAAGAGGTACCCCCAGAGTATATGCAAGCCTTCCTTTGTTAGCTTCTTTAAAATAAAATTTATCCATGCTAGGCAATTAAAATACTAAAACATGTAACAATATGTATCTGATAAAAATAAATCATTTCTTTATGTCAACATGGTCATTATTTGTACTTAGTATTTGAGTTACAAAGTCATTCAAATTTCAAATAATATTAATCATGTAGAATTGTTAATTTGTGATTGTCTTAAGTTGAGAGTCATTCTCTGTTGCTATTACCATCCATTTGGAAACACTCTAAAGATAAAAACCTAAAGACTTTACGAGGCATTCCATTTTACTATACTCACAATTCTACAATGTACACCTCTCCTACAAATATACGGTCTGATATACAACACCCACAGACAGTCATCTTGTTAAATTGCCAGCATTCTGAAATTGTTTCTTTAATCTCTTGAGTATCACAAATATTTTAACTCTAGCAACAACACAGGTAAAATCTATGAAGTCATTGTAAATTTGGTCAGTGATTCTCTCAATGAGTTATCTGAATAAAAGCAATCTGGAAACATTTCTATGGTAAAGGTTTTCTATAATTATGGGATGACTGCATCCCATTTACACCTGCACCATTTAGAATGATCAAAACATGTAATTATTGTATTCTAGTTCCAATATAAGCTCATCATTGAGAACTAAATTATCCCTATAAGAAAGGGACCAAATTACCTCTATAAGAAAGGGTATGCAATGCAACAAGTTAGCTGCCCAGTATACTGAATTTTTAGTTACCTTATACAGTGTCAGTGTTTGGGTGATTTTTATGCCTTTACTCTCTATGAATAATTTCTTTCTGGGTGAGGTTATTCATTTAATTCTGTACCGAAGGGATTAAAAAAAAAGACCCCCAGTTTCCAAATCAGCTTTTAATTACTAGATAATTCGCACTTAATTATAAATGGCTACTTACACGGACAACTGTAACTTTCATAAAATCTAAAGTATGTATCTATGACACACCAAGTTTTACTGAAAACAATTATTAAGCAGTTACAATGGTTAGTTGAAAGGGAAATGGCACATCGATCCTTACAACTGCTTTCTGTTTAATTTGGTATTTGGTAATTTGGTATTTAATTTTCTTTTACAATTTCAACATTAATACACTGAACACACTGACAACTGTGAAGCCAGAAATAAATTCTATCCATGTTTTCTACACAGAACTCTCAACCTGCAGTTTTAAAACTTTAGTTAAAACCATTACAAAAACAACATTCACAATGAAAGCATTCAAAAAACAAATACGTTTACTTTTCACTTTTTCTCTGTTACCTTTGGAAATAAATGGTCCTTAAATACTTCAAAACCGTAGTCTAGGCAAACAAGTCCACTAGTCACAAAGATGCGGGCTTACTTTTCCCTCCTTCCCAAGCAACGACGCAGGCGGCTCCAGGCGACCCCCCTCCTGCTCCTCCCGCCCCGCACCAGGGCTAAAAGGAACCCCAGAGCAGCTCAAAAATCACGAATGGCGTGGAAAAACAGCCTCAAAAAAGTCAGGACGCCAAATTATTATAGTTTAATTTCTGCTTTCACTTGCAAACGGTTGAAGAGAAAGCAAAGCAAGAAGCATCAGAGATACCACAAGCCTAGTGGTTGCGGTCTTAAAAGAGAAAAGAATTGAGTTCAGCCAGGCACAAAGGTCTCCATGGCAACAGTGAATTTAGACCCCCATCGGCATTATTTATGCAACATTTCATCACAAAAGGACCCTCCCACTAGCCTGCCTAGCAAATTCTAGTTTTCTGATCTTCCATTGCTTTGCCCTGAATTTGTATCTGGATCCCTATCTGCATCTCAACACTGAAAAAATAAATTCCCCACAGAATCATAAAATTATTCTCAAACTGAATCTAGACTTTGTTTCCGTGGTGAATTCAAAGGCAGGAGATAGATTCAAGATTGTTTAGAGTTCACGTTCAAAGCCAGTCTAGTTATATTTCAAAGATGGGCACTGCAGCCAACACAAGTTTATTCAAAAGTTTTTCATTTTTTGAAATGAGATTGTAATTCAAAAGAAATAAAAAATACGGCAAACTCTAAGCAACCCAAAAGGCTCACAGAAAAGAGAACTTGTCTAGATGCTGACTTTGAAACTAAACTTTATATACTGATATCCACTCCCAGCTATTATAATACTTCAAACCCTCCTTTGAATGTTTTACCCGATTTTCCTCATTTTAGCCTTGACTTAACAAACACACGAAGTGAACAACGTATTTTAAACACTTTTTATTGAACAGTGTACCAAAGGGACTCAGGTCACATTTTATAATTATACAAACTGGGGCAAGTTATTTAAAACAGAGATGACAGCTCAATGTAATTAGGTAACTGAAAGTATTAACAAGGTGATAACTTATTGATGAAATACTGTCTTTAATTCTAAACGTTTATACAACTATAATTGTTAGGATAATACTTGATGATGTTGAAAGGAAGTACTACTTACTAGTCCTCATTTGAAAAGGACTGTAGTTAGTATTAGCTCAAATAAGAACCAAACAGGGTGACTTTTTTATGGTTTATTACAACTGAAAAAAATTTTTTGTGGTTTTATTTTTTTTTAATTTTTTAATTGAAGTACAGTTGATTTACAATGTGTTACTTTCAGGTATACAGCAAAGCGATGCAGTTTTATATATATATATTTTATATATATGTATATATATTCTTTTTCAGATTCTTTTCCCTTATAGGTTATTATAAAATATTGAGTATAGTTCCCTGTGCTATACAGTAGGTCCTTGTTGGTTACCTATTTTATATACAGTAGAAACAGTGACTTTTTAAAATTAAGTTTTGATGTTTTTTTAAACAATACAAGCTTACTATTAAAAATTCGAAGAGTACGTACTTTTACAAAGTAAAGGGTATTTCTTATTCCACACACCAACACCAATCCCACTCTCCCTTAATACAGTTGTATGTCCAGACCTAAATCATGCACCTTGATCTAGGTCTTGATTGACTATGTCGTCCCTAAGACAGTTTTGCAAGAATGCTTCATGGGTGCCTGTGTTTCCTGCCAGTGCAGATTTGATAAGATTTCCTGTCACCTGCAAGATTGGTAAATATCCCTGTCCCGTAAGGCCAGGGGGCTTTATTCACCTAGAATGGGGTGTTCCTGGTGCCTCCAGAGCTCAGCTCACCTTCATTTCTGTGAAGATACCCCTGAAGTCGGGCAACTCATGGCCCTACTTAGAGGTTCTACAATGTGTGTGAATAAGTCATTCAGGTCTCTTCTGACACTGAAAACTGAAGAAGACAATACTGGCTGAGGCTGATAGTCTCTCTTTTAAGAAAATTACTTTCCCAGGTGAGAACAATGACCAGTCATACATTAGTTCCCAGCTCTCTCTCTTCCATATCTATTGCCTTCTTTTTTGTTGCTTTTATGTGTCTTTTTCTCTTTTATTTCCCCACACCAGTCCTCTTTATTTCTGCACTATCTATTCTTGAGGCTTCGAATGTGGTTTCATTTCAGGAAATGGCTTCATTTTTTTCCTATCTTTCCCTGAGCGTCACCAGCTCACTGTTACTCCTTTCATGTCTTTTTTGTCTTATCATCATCTCTTTGATTTCATTTTTCCCCCAGGATTTTAAATGTCTTCAGGCTATAAAAAAGAATATGGCTAACTTTCTCTTAGGTTTCCTGGGGGTAATTTTATTTTCTGGAGTTATACTTTCTCTGCCTTTTGTATATTATTGTGTTACTTTCTTCTCTTTCTGATTTGTTACATTTTTTGATAGTGTTAACCCACTGTCTTTATTTAAACTCTTCAGTTTATTACTTATTTTTGAATTATGGCAACCTTATCTTGGCCTGACTTTTGCTTAAAAACAGATTGAGGAAGAGAGGGGTGCTAAGTATGAAGGAAGTGAAAACTAAAAATGCAGTTCTTGTAACACCCCCTCAAGATTATTCTCTCTTGTTGGAGCTTGTCCTCCTTGGGGCCTTTTGTCACTCCCATGTTCCCCCACGTCTTCAGGGCTCTGTGTTCCAATGAAGAATGCTGAGTCATGACCCTCCTTCCTTCCTTCCATCCATCGTTCCCTCCTTCCTTCTTTTTAAATGAAATTTGCACACCGAATGAAATCTGAAAAGCGGTTTCTAAACTCGGCATACCTTCTTTATATGAGATTGTGGCTGATTCTGTTCCGAGCATTATTGTAAGTGGAATCGTATTTCTAATTTTTTGTATTCTTGGTTGATCTTAGTGTTTCCCGGAAAGAAGCAGAATGAGCTGAACACTGTGGAATATTCATAATAATGGTTTAAAACTATATCCTAAAAAAGCATAAATACTTGTTTTTCACAAAATTTAACAGTCATTTGTAATTTAAAAAACTATCTTTGCAAACTAGGCATGGAGAGGAGTCCCCTCCATTTGATAATGAAAAAATTACAATCAGAGTTAAATACTGAAAACATCTCCTTAAATATGAATGAAATGTCATTCACTGCTATCACCACACTTCTTAACACCATACTGGAGGTCTTAGGCAATAGAGTAAAAACAAAAAGGAAATGTAAAAAAACATCAATTTTCTTTATGTACATTAGCAATAAAGAAATTAAAACAATAATCATATATATAAATATCATAAAAAAAATCCAATGACTAGGAACATATCTGTGAAAGTGGTATAAGACCTCCACACTAAACACTACACAATGTAAGCAGCTCCTCTGCCCCTTTTCTGTTTGTTCATCCCTGTTTTCCTCAGACCTTCATCATAAAGATGAGATCACTAGGCTAGCTCCTGATTCTTGCTTTACTGAATGTACACAATGCCTTGCCTAACCTGTTGATTCCTTTCCTGGATTAGAGGAGTGAATGAAGAATTAAGTAGTTAAAGAATGTCTGACTCTACACTCCCAGCTTCCCCCTAGTAAATTTGCAGGCAGACCATGCAGGCAAGAAAGCATCCAAAGGAAGATCAGAAGTCAGCAGGTCTGCATGCAATGGAAAGATGATGAAGAATCCGACCTCCTACCTTAATGATTAACTGAGATTGTTTCCCCTTTTTCCCTTTAAAAATTGTCATGGCTGAGCACAATCTCCAGAGTTGGTTTCTGGACATGAGTCCACCTTCTCCCCAGATTGCCGGCTTTTCTGAATACAGCATCTTTCCTTTCTACTGACACTTGCCCCTCGATTATTGGCTTTTGAACAGCAAGCTGCCTAACCTGAGTGTGGTAAGAACAACACTGTTGAAATTAAAGCAGACCCAAATCATTGGAGGGAAATACTGTGTTTATGGATTGACAGATTCAATACTGTAAAGATTTCAATCTCCTTGGGTTAACTGATAGATTTAACACAATTCCAATATAAACCTCAGCCTGTTTTTTTCAGGCATGGGAGAGGCTGAGGTAATGGATAGTGGATTCTAAAATGTACATGAAAATGCAAGTTGCCAAGAAGACCAAGTAGTCTTGAAGAAAAGAAACAAATCCAGAAGGCTGAACCTAACAGATAAGAAGGCACATTACAAAGCTGTGGCAATTAATACCATGTGGTGTCCACGTAAGGAGAGACAGAACAGTGGAACAAGAGAGAATCTGGACACCAAGCCAGACATATTCCTAATTTATGAGGCTGATGACACTGCCATGCAATGGAAAAGATGGTGCAGGATATCTATATGGTGAAAAAAATGCACCTTGATTCCCATCTCAAAAATATGCAAAAATCAATTCCATGAAAAGTGCTGGTCTAGATATGAAAGATTAAACAATAAAGCATTGAAAATGAAATATAGAATACATGCATGACCTTACAGTAGCCAAGGCTTTCTTACGCAGGACACAAAAATTGCTAACCATAAAAAGAATAAAAAAGGTATAAGTTGGGCCATATTAATTGGAGAATTCAGTTTATCAAAGACTCCACTGAAAAAGTGAAGGAGCAGTAATGGAAGAAAATATTGTATTCTGTGTACGTGTGCATGCGTGTGTGTATGTATATACAAGTGTATGTGTGTGTGTGTGTGTATATATATAAATAAATTTATATATATATAAATATATATACACACACACATATATATTTCAAAATACTCGGACAAGCACTTTATAAAACAGGATATCCACATAGCCAATAAACGAATGAAAAGATGAACAACTTCATTACTCACAAGGGATATGAAATTTAAACTTTCATGGGATGTCAAAGCATACCCATCAGAAGGGTTAAAATAAAAAAGAGCGAGGAGAGGAAATGCCAAATATTGGCAAATATTGGGTGTTATCGGAACTTTCATAGACTGTGAATGGGAATATAAAATGGTAACAGAAATTTGATGTCTGTCTATCTCTTCTAAAGCTCTTTTATGCATATTCTGTGTCCCAGAAATTCTCTCAGGTATACACTCAACAGAAATGTTCTTAAGTGCATCAGAAGACATCACCTAGGATGCTCATATCAGCAATATTAATATCAGCCCCCACTGGACACTACTGAAATGCCCAGTTACAAGAATGGATACAGTATGCTATATGTGCACAGTGAAATGCTATTTAGCAAAGAAAATAAGCCAATAACCAAACGCAATATTGTGGTCGAGTGTTACGCACATCATCTTGAGCAAGCTATACCTGATGGCATATGCTCTTTTTTGTATGTATGGTATACTTAAAAAATAAAACCCTAAGTTATCTTCAATCCCAGATGTTTGGACATTATAATAGGCATGCATGAAAACAGGAATATTATTTACCTTCTAATGTGCTCGATTTTTTAAAATACCATTTTAACCTTAGAGTTTTCCAGCAATATCCTTACCAATTTTGTTTTAAAAGAAAATAAAGGATTTTTAAGTCTTACAAAATAAAAGTAGAACCAAAGAATGAAGGACTCACTATTTGGTGTACTATCATCCATTTTAAAATAATTCACTATGTTGTGGTTCTTTTGGGCAAATAATCCAATTTCTCAGACCAAATAAAAAGAAAGAAACTGCATTTTAACGTCTTGACTATTTTTATCTACTAATACTGACAGCAGGGTAGAAGAACAAGTAGCAATAATACAGGAATGCTTTAACATAAATAAGTGACAGACTTTGTAGTGATTTTAAATAAGTTTAATATGAATAGTTTATTTATTTATTTTGATAAAACCAGATCTCTTGAAGAGACGTTTTAGAGACTCTTCTGGCAATTTTGGCTTTTCATTTTCTAACAATCAGCATTCCAATGCAAAACTCTAATTCTATTTATTATCCCTCCAGACTCTAAGGTATAAAATTACAAATGATTGACAGCCAAATTACTAAGTAGGCCTTCTGAGGGGCATGGTGAAGCTCCAGCACAAAGATTCTTTTGCAATTAAACAGTTGCAAGGAGTAAAATTTTTAGAGCCAGTTCAGCTTTTCATTTGTAGTCTGCAGTTACCTCTGCTGTCCATGGCCAGAATGGATGGCAGGACGTGGGAGAGGAAAGAAGGGGAGGAAAGGAAGAGGAAGGAAGTCAAACAAACAACGCTGGCCTTTTGCCCAGGGCGCTGGTAGTGACAACGACTCAAATAAAACCGAAACTCCCATGGCGCGTGCTGCTAAACCCTGGTGACCTGGTGTGGGACACACTCAGAAGTAGGACTCTCCGAACTCAGAGGCTGGAAATACGTACCTTCACACACCAGCTCATGTTCGCGAATCGGTGTAAATTTGAACCCTCTAACTAGGAGTGTAGGATCTTTATACTAAATCCCATTAATAAAACATACTTTGGTTCTCATTTGCCCTACTGGGGTAAAAACCTCTTATCTGTGACCTTTTACACTGAGCAAGACACTTGCCTTCCTTCACTCTTTGCCTTAAATTAAAGCTCATACAATGATGGATTAAGACAAAAGGATTTCAGGGCTCTCCTCTGGTATGAAATTAAGTTCACTGTATTCAAAGCACTCTTGGTTTCTCACAGAGAATGTGTACTGACCATCCGATTATAGTTCAGCAAACCCCTGGCATCCCTGATGTTGTACACTGTCAATCCATGAAATTCATATAAATTTCTATTTTAGGCATAAACAAAGCTTGAAGACAGGAATCTCCAGTTACTGAATTACATGCTTGCAAAGACTGCAAGAGAATGAATTTAGAACACAATTTTTTTAATGCATTAATTAATTAGAGGTAGAAGCACATCTGCTCTATAGACTACTCCTAAAATGCCACAATGCAACAGCGTTACAATGAGTATACATGCTTTCCAAATACTGGTAATAACAAAAGCAGAATTCCTCATTTTTAAAGTTCTCTCTCTGTCTCTCACACAAGCCTGCGCATATGCACACACACACACACACACACACACACACACACACACACACCTCCTTGGCAGAATGATGCGACATTTTAAATTTCCTTACGGCAGAACTCAGATGGAAAATGTCTACCTTATTTTACCCTTTTCCGTATCTCAAGCATATATCTGAGGCACTATCTCCTAAGAAATAACTCAATTTCCCTGACTACTAAAGATTATTGGGTCTTCATCTCCCAGTATTAAAAGTAGCTTTTGTTTTGATTTTTTGCATAATTAGCTCATGTCTTTATGTGATATTCTTTAACATTTCTGTAAAGTGGTGATCATGAATAATACTCTCTCAAAACACAGTGGGCCCTGTCCCTTTGGCCAGAGTTCGGTATGATGTCACTGCCCTAGGCAGAGGCACCTCAGGAATACCAATAAGAAAACGCGCATGACTAAGCATTTTAAGTTCTTCCCACAATGTGTCTGGCTAAAACACAAGCCAAAGGGAACACTTTAAAAATAGTTCTTTGCAAAAAAAGACTAGAGTTCAAAGAAATCAGAAGGATGTGTTTTAAAAAAAAATGAGGAAATTCTTGAAAACATATATTTCAATACATCAAGTCATAACTCTAAGTATTTTGGTATAATTATTCCCTGTAGAAGATATTCATCCTCCTTGGGTATTAGCACGATTTCTTACATTTAGCCTGGAACATTCTGTCCTCTCACTTTTAAGATTTAACTGTGTGGGAAGTTAAGATACAGAGGACAGTGGCTGTGGGACTTCCGTCATGGAGATGGAGATTACACATGGGTGAAGAGGCTCAATATGGCTGGTGTTTCTTTAACTCTAGGACTCTAGTGTCCTTTTTGTGCTTTTTATTTGCTACTCTGCAGTTGTTGTTTTTTTTTTTAACTGAGAGCACTATTTAAATATTTCCTCAGCAATCTTTCACTATAATCTGAATTATAGTGTATTTGTTCCATTTCTTCTTGGATGCCTGAGAACAATCTCTAAGTTCATTCTTTGTCCTGTGGTGGGCTTGGATGTGTGTGGAGCAGGGTAGGGAGCTAGCCTACACAAGCCCAAACTGATCTTTAATAAAAGGACTTTACAGATATTGTAACTCTGTATCTTAAACACGTGTGAATCACTACAGGGTCAGTACCTTATCATTTGTTAAAATGTTAAATTCTCTTTTGAGAATTTTGAAGAATTTTCCACAAGACGCTTTGAATGTACCTTTATTTCTGAACGTTGCCCAAGCACGGGTATCCAAAACATGGAGGCCTTTGTATGATACAGCTCAAATTGGTTCTGGAATTGATATTGCATATTTGAATAAGGGTTTGTTAGGATGCCTACAGGCTTAGCTTACAGCTCTTTAAAGCTCCTAAAGACTGAGGTTGCTCTCTTTATAACTGTAGCTCATCTAGAATGAAATGATTCCCTGGCATTTTCAAAACTTCTCAGGTCATCCAATGGACTGGATGAAAACTTACGGTTCACTTAGCTCTGCAGATTTGTGCTATGTTCCCTAGTTCTTGCTCTAAATTCACAATTTGGCCTCCACAATGCTGTGCTTCCCTTAATTCATGATCGAGCACTCTGGACTGGGACATATTTTAAAAAATAATGAAGATGAGAAAAGCTGGCATTTTACTGGGTAGGTAACTCACCACTGGACGACAAGGAGGACTCACTTCCCACACCCCTGGAACTGCCTCAGTCCATATCCTCAGGGGATAAGGAAGAGCTGCCTTTTTTGTTGTACTAAAAAGCCACTTAAGCACAGAGTGGAATTTTACCATTGTTTCTGCACACATTTAAATGCAACAAGTTAAATCTCATTTTATCGATGAGAAAAGAGATTCAGAAAGATTAAAAAATTTGCCCCAAATCATACAGATTTTAAGTAATGAAACCTGTGTATAAACTTGAGCAGTTTGACTTCAGAACTGGTGTTATTAACCACGAGGATACCTATCATTATTTGCAAGGGTTTAAGTTTGTCTCCTAGAGTCGTGCCCCAAAACCACAAGAGCATCATGTTCTTATGGGGTTTGCACAGCAATGCAGAATTGGATTATCCATCCCCCTACCCCCTACCAAGGAAGAAGGTTCTGATGAGGAGAAATTCCAGCCTCCTAAGAACCAGCCACGTTCCTAAGGGAGCTACCCCCCCCCCCCAATCCAGTCTACCTACTAAGTAATCCTTCACCAACTAGGGTTTTGCGGACCATTTCAAAGGTCATTAAGATCAATATTGTATACAGAAATTTAAAAATCTCTTGTCCTCTTACATTTGAATGACTTAGCTGTACTTCTTTAAACGAAAGGAAACACATTTCAGTTTCTCCTTTATTAGCCTCCTAGGGGATGGTTTAAAGATGAGGAGAGAGAAGAAGTGTCTACTACGTATAGCCTTTTCATATATGGATTGAAGACCAAGAGCTGAAAAAAACATATCTTCACTCACCATGAAAATTTATGAGAAGTACAGGACTTAACCAAAACATTTTATCAATAAAGGCAAGTGTAAAAATGTTAATATTCATTAAAGTTAATATTCACTAAGGACTGGCTTATCAATATCAAAAGTAAGTATAGTGCCTGTAATAACAACTAAAACGTGTGGGGCAATCTGCTTTAGTAGATCATGAAACCACAGGGATATTTCCTGGAAAACTGAAAGAAACAGTGTTAAAGGAGAAAATACCTATCATGGCAAGTTTTATCTCAAACAGGTATTTTATTTCTAACAGATTTTTTTTGGAAGCTTGCGTCTTCTAGAACATTTTTGTAGGTATCAACATATCTGAGTGCTTATTTAATGACATTTTTGCAATTTGTTTTCATTATCCCCAATCATGAATGAAATCTTGAAGTTGCTAACAACAGTTTTTACCAGATACAGTGTTCTTCCCCCAAGTGTGATAGCCATGGCTGGCAAAAGATTTTTTGCTTTTTGTTTTATTTTTGCTAGTTTCTAAAACCCAAAAAGGCTGGAAGTCCTACTTACCTATGAGGTCGGTGTGGATCAAATGTGAGAACTATGCCTGGGAGTACAATTCAGTGACGAATGAGGGCAATGGAAAAGGGTTCAATGAAATATAATTTAGCCTTTCTATTGAGGTTCATAAAGCCACGAGGTTTATTGTTTTGATGAGAAATGGCACGTGGATATGACTACCCAGTCTCTTAAGAGTCTTATTATATGTATGCATGGGAATCTCAAAGGAATCTCAAAGAGTTTCTTCTGACATGCTGATGGCATTCTCTTGCAATTGAATGGATACTTGAGTTACGTGCTGAGGATTCCAAAGTTAGAAGTGGCTCAAAAATGCATCAACTTACTACTTCCTTCCTACTTTCAGGAAATCCCAAATATTGGGACCATAAATGTTCGTTATCCAATACCGACACACGGATATAAATATGAATCTGAGGGTAAATGACTCATGATTAAAATAGGTGACTCAGACTTCCACTTCTCTATCAGTCACCTATGTTTCCTCATCTGACACTGTTGGATGTCCAAGGCAGTCACCGAGGTATTTATCTACTTAGAGGATTGATTACATAGCGACATGAAAATATCAATATGTGGGCACATTGCTTTTTTGGTTTTGTTTTGTTTTGTTTTTTTAAACCTTTCTTACAACACTTCTTAATTTTATTTATTTATTTATTTTTGCTGTGTTGGGTCTTCGTTTCTGTGCGAGGGCTTTCTCCAGTTGCGGCGAGCGGGGGCCACTCTTCATCGCGGTGCGCGGGCCTCTCACTATCGCGGCCTCTCTTGTTGCGGCGGAGCACAGGCTCCAGACGCGCAGGCTCAGTAGTTGTGGCTCACGGGCCCAGTCGCTCCGCGGCATGTGGGATCTTCCCAGACCAGGGCTCGAACTCGCGTCCCCTGCACTGGCAGGCAGACTCCCAACCACTGCGCCACCAGGGAAGCCCGGGCACATTGTTTTTTGTATCAGTGTGTGAAAAGCATTTGCTGACACTCAAATTCTAAGCAATATTTGGAGCACCCTAAAAAGCTATACAAAATCTATGTAAAATATGTATGTGTGTATATACACACACACACACACACACACACACACACACACACACACATCTATGTATAATCTGTGCCAAATATTTTCTACAGGTATATTAAGTACAATACATGGTGTGCTTTATTTTTCAAAGTTGAAAAAATATGTCACAATTAAACCAATATATGTGTATATCTTCTAAAATGAAGACTAGCACAGGAAATTATATTTCAAAATGATTGGGCAGCACATTTACAGACAATGATGTCGGTAATGAAAGTCTGATCTGGAAAGAAATGTCAGCAACTAGCTCCTCCGCAGCAGCCCAGAAGTTGAAGGTAATGAGAGTTTTGGTGACAGAAATGCAATAGAAACAACGCTGTGAAGGTTTCCACGAGTGCCTGTCTACGGGTGAGATTGAAAGCGCACAGAAAAATGGCTGAATTAAATGAAAAGAATGTAAAGAATTCTAAATCTAACAAATACTGTAATTTGGCTTGTGTAAAGCAGCAAGAACATTTTTTATGAATGATACACTCCTTTAGTAATACTATGAATGGATGTAGAAATATTTTAGAATATGTCATCTCTGAAATGAAAGAATAAAGAATATGTGAATATGTATTTGCAGTGATATGTGTGAACAAGAGCATACATACATCTCTCATATATGTAATGTTGACCAGCACGTGCTTTGAGAACTATAGGAACACTAATATCACACATATTTTGTTTCTTCTTTCCATAGTATAATTTTCATATTTTTTCCGTTTGTGACCTAATTAAAATGATCAGCTTCTACTCCTCTCCTTTTTGTACAGACTCTTTCTTCCAATACTATGGAAAATGGTACATTGTATATATTTTATTTTCTTCTACACAAAACCACCCTGAAAGGAAGAGGCATCATAAGCCATAAATAACTGGAACAGATCTAATTCAAGTCATTAAAAATAAAATCTCGATTTCTAAATTCTAACAGAGTCTGTTTAAAAATCCTTAGTCGTGGATTTATTAAAATTATTTTAATAGATTTAATTGTTGATATTTAATTGTTCACTTCTCACAACTCATTAAGATTTTAATAACTCATACTTTTCTACATGAGAAATATAATGATAAGCATATAAATATACCTATTGCCTTATAGTTTACATAATAATTTTACATAAATTATCACTTCTGATCTTCTTCATATTCTTTCAATTATATATTAATATCTAAAACCAGAAAGGTATTATAAATTTAATAACAGAAAGTGAATTTGTATCAAAATTCTTATTTAGGAAGTTAAATTACCAAGCTAATTACAAAAAATACTCAGGCACATATTGAAATATACTTAGGTACTACTGCTCATTAAAGAAAGTACTTGGATAGTGCTATGTTTCAAAACAGTCATTGGATTCCCTTCAACCCTCATCTCTCCCAACCCTCAACTCTATAGAAGTTTTTGCCAAGTAGTAAAAAGTGACACCCACCCTCACTATCCTATGTTCCCAAGGCTCAGGCAGACAGGAATATTTCTCCAAGGGTGTGGTAATTAAGTCCCTTAACAACAAAGGGGTGTAAAGCACTATGAGATTCAATTTCTCTTTTTATGGAAATTAATGATAGAATTTCTTTTTTATCTATTTTATTATTGCAAAATATGCCATCATAATAATTTAATTTTTAACACTGCAAATGGCTCCTAACAATACCTTGCATCACCACTTCAATACTAATTTTATCATAATTGGGACATTATAAGTAGAGAGATAGCACAGCTTTTTTTTTTTTTTTTTTTTTTTTCATTGTTGGCACCAAGAATAACTCCATGATTTTTGTCATCTGGGAAGATTTAAGAAGCAACACAAACGAATACTTCTTTTCAGGCAAGTTCCCCCATGGACATGTGTCAGTCTGCATAATAAACACGATGACATTAGATAGCACTATTCAAACACTTTCTTGGCAGTTGCAGCAAGAGACAAGGGCACTGCCCTTTGGCCATGGAGACTAGAGCGTCTCATCCAGTGTCGGTCCAGATGGAAGAGTAACACACGGAGCCAGTGGGGACACTAATGGAATAACCTGACAATAGCCAGGTTTGGAAAAGACAGAAAGCGAGAGATAGTTTCACTTTCTCTTTAAATGTTAACACACACAAAAATATCAATGATCTAGAATACTACTTTTCATTTTCCAAGCTGATAATATTAATGCATAATGGTAGATGAAGCAATCCTTGTTCTAGAATTCTCCTGTGCCACTGGTAGCCTAAAATCATTGAGGGGATAAATCCAGTACAATGCTGTGAGATGATTTATGAAAAGATTTTGATAAATATAACACAAATTAATCATTTGGTAACTTAAAAGTATAGCTGCTTCTTGGGTTATTCTCTACCCTATTACATTGTAAAGAGGCATTGAGAAGAGGGTATTTCACAATGGGCATCTTAAGAACCGAACAAACTGTTGACTATGCCTTGACAAAATGCAACATGAAATATCATCAGCTCATAAGGAGAGATGCCCTAGATTCATAAATCTAGGAAGCCAACTTTCAACTGCATTTAGTGTATTAAAAAAGAGGCCACCTACTCTTGCAATATGAAAGTTGTCAATTCTAGTTTTCAAAATAGATTCAAAGAATACGAATTTAACGCGAACCATACCATGAAACAAACGTAGTTATCCCCATCATAATTGTAAATGTCACAGCTGCAGCAGCTGATGGTTTTCAACTTTGCTACCCTTTGTTGGTATTACTGTTAGGACTTCATGTGCTGCATCAGGACTCCTGAAAAACCTTGCCTCATCTTAAGTAACCAAGATTACCTGCCAGTACCTGCTTTGAAATAGACTGGATTCCCAAAGGAATCCATGGTTAATGGCTAATTACAGAGGTCCTGCATTCCACTTCATAATCGTATGATTTTATTTTATGTTTTCTTCTTTTATTATTATTTTCTTATTGAAGTATGGTTGATTTACATAATCGTATGATTTTAATGTAAAATGTAAAACCCAGGAAGATTATTTTCCCTAAAAATAAAAGCCAATGTAGACGGAGGTTGAGTTTATGACAGATGACGAATGTTGTAGAGAAGTCTATTACATAGCTCAAAAAGTTGAGAAATCTCTCAATTTGAGAAGGCTCTTGTTTAGACTTTCATTCATTTATTCATTCATTCATTCAACAGATAGTTATCAAACATCTGTTTTGCACTATTCTGAAGGGCGGTGAAATACACAGATGTGGCTCCACCCTCACACAGCTTACAGCTCCCCTTTATCTTCGAAATACTAATATCCGGCAATCTGCTCCTCCTTCTTCTAGAAACGCAATTTTATCTCTTTTAAACATATCAGTTTATTTATTCCTACAGTGGCTTGCACATAGTAAGCATTTAGTTGTGACCTGACAGATTGAGTGGTATTTTTCTTCATAACTGATAAATGTAGAGTATTAAGGCACATTCTGAAACTCCGAAGTTTTATGTTACTTTACTATCACACATAAGAGGGTGGAAAGAAGAACACAGGTATTTCCTTCTGCATGTTTGGTGAGCATTCGTATTCATAGGCTGGTTCTCCCTTTACCACTGAAGTGTCAATTGCTGGAATGTGGTCTAAGCGGGGTCAGATTTTGGAATAAAGGCAGTATTTCATTTATGCACCATTCAGCTGAGGCCACTTGTGCCCGCATGTCTTCACAGCCAACCGGTTGGCCTGGGAAATTTACAAACACTCTCCTTGTTACCGTGAGTTGGACGGTAACCATGACCTAGACATTGTGCAAAGTTCTTTACCTCTATCAAGAACAATTTTTCACCACTACAGACAAAGCGCTGTTTTCCTCTTTTAAAGATGAGAGAGAGACTTCTCCAGTGGTACAGTGGTTAAGAATCCACCTGCCAATGCAAGGGACACGGGTTCGAGCCCTGGTCCGGGAAGATCCCACGTGCCACAGAGCAACTAAGCCTGTGCACCGCAACTACTGAGCCTGCGCTCTAGAGCCCGCAAGCCGCAACTACTGAGCCCACGTGCTGCAACTACTGAAGCCTGCGTGCCTACAGCCCGTGCTCCGCAACCAGAGAAGCCCACGCACCGTAACGAAGAGTAGCCCCCGCTCGCCGCAACTAGAGAAAGCCGGCACACAGCAACGATGACCCAACGCAGCCAAAAAATAAATAAATATTCAATTAAAAAAAAAAAAAAAAAAGATGAGAGAGATTCAGGAATGGGAGGGACCAGGGTCATGACGGCACCAGTCTGGTATGTTGCGAAGCATGAGCCTGAGCACAAGTCTGTCTCTCGAGCCCTGAGTCTCCCCACCTTGAAGCATGTTAACCCCAGGTTTTGCAAGTTCCCTCCCCTCTTCTGTATGCAGCCTTATTCTCCTGTCCCCTGTTCTCCGAGCTTTCCAAATCTTAGTTCTTCCCCTCTCTCCTAGAAAGCCTGGGGCTCACCTTCTCCAGATGTGTCCAGTGCAGTAACATGACCCAGACCCCATTTAAACACTCGTGTCCCAAGACCCCAGAAAGTCGCTTTGCTGTTATCACATTGATTGGGAAATTAAATGATGCATTTCTAATCCCAAGTATATCAGTGGAGAAACGAAGAGGAGATTTTCATGAGCTTTTTTGTCAGCCTTTGGTTTTAGAGTTTGGAGACTTGCTTGCACATTGGCTACCCCAGGAACTAGGAAACGTGTAATGGGAAATATGGGAGACACAGTCGGGCCTGGGTACCAAGTAGTAAAGGAATGACAAGTCTTAGGTGCCAATCCCAAACTGCTCAGCAGATGATCTCCGCTTCTAACCTTCCTTTCTGGTTCTGGAAAAGTGTTATTTTGTGTGGCTTCACCCTGTCAGCAGTTTTCAGGCATCTTCCATAGAATTTCATGTTTGAGAGTAAGAAAAATGTCAAAGAGAAGACATTAAACATTCACATGGAGACAATATTCACTTTTGGAAAAAATATTCAATAATTAATTAATTTAGCTGGGCTTCAAAACAGTTGGGATAAATTACAACGTTGGTATGATTCAGAAAGGAATCTGCCATAGAAACAACTGCTTGGAATTCTAGCCACAGAAGCAGGTTTCCTTGGGGAACTTACTCAGCTTCTCTTCAATGAAGTTCCTTTATTTATAAAATTAGAATACAATTTGTACAGCCTGGTTCAAGAAAAGCTTATAGGAATACAACGAGAGTAAAGCTACAAGTTTTGGGGGGTCAAGGACTTGTCTGACACATACAGTGTCTAAGGGGAACTCCTCATCAGGAAGAGGAGAGGGCACCCAGCACTGTGACAGCCTCACATGCTATGGAAAGCAACCTAGATTCTACAGGGAAACAAACATGTGCAACGATCCCAATGTCAGTGTGCTGTAGGAGCTGAAGATTTGGCGCTAAGGAAACAGATCAGGTTCTCACTTTCTAACAGAGAATCACAGACAATTCACACCCACCATACAGGACAAAGATGGCTTCTTGCAGGGATAAGAAAGTAGTCTGGTGAAGTGACCAAGACTTGACAGGAGTAAACAGGGCCTTGTAGAGCATTTTAAGGTTTGGATCTTACGCTAAAGGGAGCCATTGGAGGGATCTAAGTGATATGATGTGACAGGCATTGTTTTACTTTTTTGTTTCGCTTTAATTTTTATTGGCATATAGTTGATTTACAATGTTGTGTTAGTTTCAGGTGTACAGCAAAATGAATCAGTTATACGTATACATATATCCACTCATTTTTTAGATTCTTTTCCCATATAGGCCGTTACAGAGTATTGAGTAGAGTTCCCTGTGCTCTACCATAGGTCCTTGTTGGTTATCTAGGCATTGTTTTTAAAAAGATCGACTTACTATATTAAGCTAATGTGAAACCACCTGGAATAATACAAGTTATGAAAAAAGAGTCCTGTTTGGATCTGACAAACTATGATTCATAGAAATCAGGTAGGGTGACCAGTGCGGAGGATATGGTAATAATCCAGAAAAAGTAATGGTGGTTGGGAATATGGTTACAGTGATGAAGGGAAAAAAGCAAAAGTGTCCTGAAATAGAGCAAACAGGACATGGGAGCTGTAAAAGGGAGAATTCTAAAGGTGTCCCTCTCCCCTCAAGATGCCTCTGCTCTGGTTATTGAAACAGTCATCTAAATTCCACCACGGAGGGACTTTGAAGATAAACTTAGTCACACATGAGTTGACCTAAAAATATGGAGATTATCCTGGATCCAGGTTGGTCCAATTTAATCACATGAGCCATTAAAAGTCTAGAATTTTCTCCAGCTAGAGCCAGAGAGATAAAATAGAGGAGGCAAGAGATGAGGCAAAGAACAGGTCAGAGAGATTCAAATCCACTGCTGCTGGCTCTGAAGATGAAGAAAGGGAGTCACGAGCCACGGAATACAGGTGGGCTCTAGAAGCAGAGAATGGCTCTCGGCCACCAGCCAGCAGAGAAATGGAAACCTCAATGCTAGGACTGCATGCAAGTGAATTTGACCACCAACTTGAATAAACTTGGAAGCAGTTTATTCTTCCCAGTACCTCCAGAAAGGAATGCAACCTCGAAGACACCTTAATTTTAGCCCAGTGAGACACATGGTGGACTAGAGATAAATAAATGTGTGTCCTTTTCAGCCACTAAGTTGTGGTAATTTGATACGGCAGCAATATGAAACTACTACAGCAATGGAATAGATACAAGAAAGGAATAAGGAAAAGAGACATGTCAGGATGACTTAGCTCTTGGGGCAGAGTTTACGGGAATAGAAGAATCATTTACTGAGGTGGAAAAGAATGATGGAAGAACATTAGAGGATGGGGATAGAAAACAAAAATTTGTTTTGAACATGTTAAGCTGGAAATGTCTATCATTCATCCAGTTGGAGGTGATAAGAAAGCAGGCAGAAATACAAATTTGGAGCGTAGAGAAGTGGTCAGGGCCGGAGATGTACACTGGCTTCACAAATGTGTTATAAACATATAAATGGGGCTACATGTGTGTTCCTAGGGATATACATATATAGATAAAATTAGAAAATCTTAAGGATTTTTCACTAAAAATGTCTAAGAAAAATAAGCAATGTTAGGGAGGAAAGGAGATTACATACCTTTACGTGTTGAATTGTATCTCTCCCAAAACAACATACTGGCGTCCTAGTCCCCAGAACACGTGAATGGGATAATAACTGGTTTTAGCATCTTTAAAGATAAAATCAAGTTAACATGAAGTCATTAGGGTGGTCCCTAATCCAAAATGACTGGTGTCCTTATGAAAAGGGGAAATTTGGACGGAGACATGCACAGAGGGGAAACATCATTGAAGATAAAGGCAGATACCAGGGTGATGCTTCCTCAAGTCAAGGAACACCAAAGATGGCCAGCAAACCACCAGAAGTCTGGGAAGATCATGGACCAGATTCCCTCTTCCAACCTCAGAAGGAACCAACACCTTGACCTTAGGTCTTTAGTCTACAGAATAAAGAGACAATAAATTTCTGTTGTTTAAGCCACAGAGTTGGTGGGACCTTGTTACAGCAGCCCTAACTAACTAAATCCCACACTTAATATTGCAAAGTTGACCCCTGAGGTAGCTGCATAGATATATTTTGAGATGTATTTTGAGTACAGTCTCCATGTATAAAATTGGCATATATAAAATTATCACCCATTTTAAAATAAATAAAATCACTGAAAATATGGCAAGGAGAAATGATCTATTAAAATAATTCCAGCAGTAATCATATAATTTTAAGTATTTAATTTTTTAAGAAACAGCAAACACATATTAATTATAATGCATAAATTCACTTAGAAGTTTAAGTTTCTTTTATTAGATGATATTAAAATCAACTGCAATTCAATTGATATAAATTACTATTATTTGACTATTAACCTGTGAAAAATTACGGAAAGAAAGGTGCCCAACAGTCTCAGTTATGAATCTACTTCGCCACGATATTCCTTGCGTTTATTCAAATACTGTTTTATTTAACTTAGACCTGTTAAACATGTCAAACTGTCAACATCCCAAGTGGAAGAAACTCAAAACTTGGGCTGAATGTCTATGAACACAGCAGGCATCAATCCCCCTCCAATTTTAAAAGGAACACACCTTCTGCTATAAGCAGAAATTTGTACATAATTAGGTCCCATGCAAGGAAATGTGCTTAAAGTTGACGCTAGGCATTATAAAAAATTCTCAAGCTCATTAACAACCATAAGAAAAGAATCCATGGGCTTCCCTGGTGGCGCAGTGGTTGAGAATCTGCCTGCCAATGAAGGGGACACGGGTTCGAGCCCTGGTCTGGGAAGATCCCACATGCCGCGGAGCAGCTGGGCCCGTGAGCCACAATTACTGAGCCTGCGCGTCTGGAGCCTGTGCTCCGCAACAAGAGAGGCCGCGATAGTGAGAGGCCCGCGCATCGCGATGAAGAGTGGCCCCCACTTGCCACAACTAGAGAAAGCCCTCGCACAGAAACGAAGACCCAACACAGCCATTAAATAAATAAATAAATAAATAAAAGAAAAAAACCAGTCTCACAGATGAACATAAATGTAAAGATCCTAAACAAAAAAAAAGAAAAGAAAAGAAAAGAAAAGAACCCAGGGCACTGTTATAAAATAGAGCACTTGTGAATGTTATCAACAATTTGCAACAAACCTGGAAATAGAAGCTGCAAACTTAATGTATTATGCTAAATGTAATGTGAACCTACCCAGAGCAATGGAAGCTATGAAAAGTCCTGTTAAATTCCGAAAAACTATGATTCATAGAAACCCAGAAAACAAATGACTGGGAGGAGAAATTTCATACAGTTATCTTGTCCACGCCCAGGGCATTAAACATCATCTATATACTGATGATTCCCAATGTTTTCATCTTTGGCTCTGCCCTCCCCACTGACTCTAGACCAGTCTAGTCAACTACCTTCTGCCCATTTCCACTGGGTATTCGTTTACCAGACTTCTCATAAGTCCACACACCAGAATAGAATTTTTTATTTCTCCCGTTATCCCTACCCCATTTCTCCCAGCCTTTCCTCATCTCTGTAAAATGGGATCACCATCAATCCAGTCCTTGGGGACAAAAACAGAAGAGCTTCTGGACCAGATTCTTTTCCTTAAACCTTACAAAAATACATCAGCAAATTTGTTTGTTCTGCTCTCCTACAAACTATATCCTGAACTCCTCCACCTCACGTCATCCCTACTGATGCCAACTAGTCCTTCATCTCTATTCTGCTTTTCTGCAACAGCATTCTACTTGGTTTCCCTCTTTCCCTTCTTGTCCCATCCCTCTCTGCCTCTGGAGTCTTACTTTCCACAGAGCAGTCAGAGAGCTTTTTCCAAATTTTAATCACATCATTTCACTCCTTTGCTTAAAATGTTCAAATGGCTTCCCGTGATCATCATCATCATCAACATCGGCATCATTATCATCAGCAGCAGCAGCAGCATCATCTCATTCACAGAGCACCTGGATTTGGTCCCTGCCTACTTCTCTGACTTTACTTTCCTCCAGTCTCCCCTCTTTTTGCTAAGCTCCAAACATGGCATTTTCTTCCTTAGACCCCTGAAGCAATTCCTTTACCGGGCTCATTCTTTCTCACCTGGCTTCTCCTGCTCTTTCTCTGAGTTTTAGCACACATGTTGCTTATCCAAAGAAGTCTTCCCCCACTTAACCTTGCCCAACTCTCCCCCATTTACGCTCAATTTCATTGCCCCATGTATTTCATTTTCTTCATACCACTGACCACTACCTGAAACTATAGGTACTGCTTATTTATTTTTCATCTTTGATTGTTGTTTTTACTTATACTTTTATTGTCTCCCCCAGTAAATCAATATGGTGTAGTTTCTATTTACTTACAAAACAGGAAGGTTTTTTTTTTCTTGTTGATGAATTATGAATAGTTGACCTAAGGTTGCAGCTATTTTTTTTCCTACTGAACACAGAATATGTGCGCTCTTTAAGAGTATAAATTTTCCTTCCAAATCAGTGGATCTCAGTCGACACTCTGTTACTGTGACAGTCTTAACTGAGGGAGAATTATTAATCACTGACACCCTAATGGGAGAATAACATTCTTGAACCTTTGGGAGAACAATAGTCTATTTCATAATACTGATGATGGACACAATTTTGAAACTTATTTTTTGGTCCAGTAGAGATTAATAATGCCCAACACTGACCAGTGAGATAACAGAAAGGAATGCCTTGTCTGAAGGTCTGACTGTGTTCTAGTCCTGGAAAGATGTGTCTAGACAAAGCCTGGTCTGGACCCAGGAGTCCTTAGGTTTGAAGCCAATTGCCAAGGGGAGGCCTGAACCTGAGGGCCCTCCTCACCCCACCCCAAGGGTTGGGATCTTGACCTCACAACATGGTGATAATGAAGTTCTTCCACTTGGCCAGACTCTGTTAGCCTTTTATCATTTTAGTTTCCTCCTAACAAAATCACATTGAGAATCTTTTAACCTACACAGTGACCTCCTTTAAACATGAGGAGAAATTTAGAACTGATTTATTTGACAGCAATTTGGTTTGAGTCCTAGTATCTGTTATGTTGATTTATGATAACAATATAAGTGCCCATGACAAAGAGTTTTATGACTGGTTCCGGACCCAAAGTTCGACTTTCATTCCCCATACACTGCGTTCCCTCTAAAGGCACAGACTAAAGTCTCCAGGCCAGAGCTGACTAACGACCAGCCACCCCAAGGAAAGTAGTGACTTTCATAAATGGATCCTAAGCAAAAACCCAACGCCTTGTGTAGTTTGGGAAGGACAAACGTTTGGTTCGTACCATCAAGGAAATGACATTCAAAAGCTTCATCTTGTTTTGTATATTGTATTTCAAAATACTAATGATTTCAAACTCTTTAGTTGAAAAGATGTTGAAGAATGTGTTTATAAGAATAGCTGAGGGGCTTCCCTGGTGGCGCAGTGGTTAAGAATCCACCTGCCAATGCAGGGGACATGGGTTCGAGCCCTGGTCCGGGAAGATCTCACATGCCGCGGAGCAACTGGGCCCGTGAGCCACAACTACTGAGCCTGCGCTCTAGAGCCCACGAGCCACAACTACCGAAGCCCGTGCGCCTAGAGTCCGTGCTCCACAACAAGAGAAGCCACTGCAATGAGAAGCCCGTGCACCGCAACGAAGAGTAGCCCCCGCGCGCTGCAACTAGAGAAAGCCTGCGCGCAGCAACAAAGACCCAATGAAGCCAAAAAAAGAAGAAAAAATAAAAAAAAAGAAAGAATAGCTGAACATTCTAAAATACTTTAAAAAGATAAACCGATGTGCTATTCACCACAACCCAATAAAGCATGAGAAAGGGTATTCCCACTTCAGGGTGAGAAACTTCGGTCTAGAGGAGTGAAGTGTGTTTCCCAGGTTTATAAATCACTACATTTTAATGCCAGAGGGCTGTCCAGAGTTTTCCTCTCAGCCAAGGGCACCCACCTTCCAATAAGCCCCTTTCCTTCCTCTGCTTATGAAAACAAACCCTTAGCGTTCTAGCTGATGCTCTGTAACTTTTAAGCAATAGAATATTATTATCATGAATGTTGCCTGAATCAATCCTAGGGAAAAATATGTTGATTCAAAAACATCATCCAGAGTTCTACTTATCTCAAAGAAGTGCAATAAATTCATATTTCTAATAGAAATGACATATTATAGATCTTGCTACACGGTTGCCTTATTGAACTTTAGCTGCATGTATGTATAGGCAGAAAAAATGCTACTGCAAGCTATCAAAGGAAGCTCTTGTCTGCTGAAAGGAGACACTTTACCTAAAGCAGTTAGCTTAGAGGTAGACTGCAATTTCGAGCCAAGAGTTAGGATGCAAACCTAGGGTCTAAGTCAGTAGAAAAATTCTCTCTAACAGCAAAATCTATCAACTCTAAAACCTTCAAAATTGCATTTTAAGCAAGATTTAGGACCATCCTTGTTAGTCTACACTTAATCATGGAGTCTATGTATTTTCACTTTATACTCTGTTGGTCAGGATGCAATGATAAAGGTCTTCTTGAACCCAGAACAGATGAGGTGAACGCCTTGACCAGGTCTCCTCTTCCTGTGCTCTGCTCAGCATGCAGGCCCTGGGTACCCCAGGTGTCTCTACGATGATAGACAGCATCACTCGAGTGAACACTCAGCCCTGCTTCACAAGCCTTTGCAGGTTCGGTTCCTTCGCCTGGAATCCCTTAGCAATCACCACTCCAGTCTGGCAAACGTTAGCTCGTGCCCAGTTCAATGGTCAACTGCCATACAAAGCTTTCCTCCTCCCCCCAAGGAGAGGGACCACCACATGCTCAAAACACCAGGCAGATGTGTTATCCCAACTCTCAGTCCAGTGTATGATAAACATTTGTCTCTCACCACCAGTCCTCTCTAAACTCTGAGCTCTTTGAAGGCAAGGACTGTATCTAATTCCTACTTGTGTTCCCAATACAAATAAGCAATCAAGTAACATTTGACACTGAAAACAAAATATCACATCCTTTTCATTTCTATTGACATAAGTCCCAATTCTAGGTATTCACCAAGCCTAGATTGTAGTCACAAAATGTAGAAATATAGAGCTCTAAACCTAATATTGTATATATATATGAGCATTTCTGATAGGAAACCCCAAATATTAGAGAGTGGGCACTCTGCTCTATCACTTAAACGGTGTTGACTTTGGGCAAAAGGAACATATGAAAGTGCAATTTTTTGTTTGATTTTAATCCCTATCTTTCAGTATACCACTTCTCATGCCTTCTGAGTTGGAAGTTTTGTCTTTATAGAAACCACAATTTTTCAGAAGGAATCATCTTTAAAAAATAATATTAAACAATTCAGTATTCCTGAAATATATTTAAATTACTAATGACCTAAATAAGCAGATTTATGCCACGATACACTGAATACCAGCTATGCAGCTTCCTATTCTTTCACGGTACACATTACATGGTAAATTTGAATATAAAGAAAAACTGTTCATAGAAAGCATGGCTTTAAGATTATATTGCTTAATAAGACTAGGTGCTTCCTATCTCTAAAAACAAAAAAACATAAAAACTTTCAGTGTTTTCTAAGGGTCAATTAACAACACCTTACGATAAGAGTCACAGGTTTTCTGTCCTGGGTATGACATCAGTCTCTTGAGCCCACCTTTTCCCTTTTGTTGTTGTTTACTTTTGTTTTTGTTTTTTGGCCGCACTGCAAGGCATGTGGGATCTTAGTTCCCCGACCAGGGATCGAACCTGCGCCCCCTGCAGTGGAGGTGCGGAGTCTTAACCCCAGGACTGCCAGGGAATTCCCCCATCTTTCCCCCTTTGAACAGAATGATGCTGTTGACGAGACAGCTGTGGAGTATGGTACCAACCTACTTCTTGTGTGACATTTTCTAATAATTGTTTGCCAATGTCAAGATTTCTTAATCAAAATCCATTTTGCTTTGGAGTTGTCTTTAGTTTAATGTCAAGATGGCATTCATATAGCAATTATCCTGTTTAAAGTAGCTTGTATAAGTAATGAAATTACAGATTAACTTGCTTCTTTCCCACAACTGTGTAGACATATGCATGTGTGTGTATGTCTATGTCATTTGTTGAAGCTTAAATTAAAATAATCTTTTTAAAAGTCCTTCTTATTAAAATTGCCTGTGACATTTATGAAAGACAAAAGCAAACCCTGATGCTTCCTTCAAAATGATAAGAAAATATCACCAAGACCGCCATGGTATACAGAATCCAGAAGATAAACCACTGCTAGGAGCTAAGTAGCTAACCAAACCTGAGGTCCAATCAGGGCATTCAAAGGTATCATAATTGACCTGTTCAGAATTTAATTTTTATACAAAAATTTGCTCTTTCTGCTACAGGCAATTGATTGCTTCAGGATTGAATTAAATACTGCATGCACACTCCTCCCAGAGATAACCATATGTAAATAGCCCAAGGAATTAGGCTTTGTTGCCCATGGAAGTCTCAGATCCTGTGTCACCTCTTTCCTACCTGTTCCCCTACTTTCCACAGCCTGGTTAGGGCTGGAATTAGGATTAGACCTTAATCTGTGTTTTCTTAATAGTTAGTGCATATCTGTAGCTCAATAACAACTGATCTGGGTATTTTAACTTCGCTACCCCTTCTCTTCCTCTGACTCACCAACCAAATCCCCATTTCCACTTTATTAGATTTATCAACTCCTTTACATCTTGTTCATCTTTGCATCCACGGTGACAAATCAGACTGTATATAAAACATACATGTATTTATGTACAGAAAGACAAAATATGGATGCCAATTTTAAAAGTTTTATTATTTTGATACAAAATTCAATTTCTTGCTTGATAATATACCTTTTTTTCTATACTTTTGTTTTAAATTACTTTGAAGGTACAATTATACTTCCAATTACTTACACGTCATTCACATTTTTAGCAAATTTATACTGACTGCCTGTTATGTAGCGACTATGTTTAACTGAGTGATAAACTATCTTTCATTTACAAAAGTACATAATAATGTTCAGAAAGGTTAAAAATTGCACCTGAGGTATGACTCCTGATAAGCTTGAAGAAACAACATTTCAAACACAGAAAGTTCTGTTGCCTCTAAAGCCATATTTTGCCTCTGTATCAAATACCGACTTCCTTTTTACCACCTGATAGATTAGTTTTTCCACTTCAGTCTACCAAGATTAAGAAATGCAAGTGATGTAGAAAAATGTGAAGCAACAGAATCTCTTCTATTGCTGATAGGAATGTAGTTTATATAACTACTTTGGGAAATAATTTAGTATTAACTTATTAAGATGAACTTTGACTCCTGGGTATATAGTGAAGAGAAACTCTTGGAAACTGTAAATAAAGCCAGGGGTATATACAAGACCGTTCATGACAGTACTGTTCATAATAGCAAAACCTCAGAAACTCAAATGGCCATGAAGGGTGAATGGACAAATTGTGGTACTGTCACATGATTGAATATCCCAGAGCAGTGAATTCAATGAACTACAGCTGGGCACAGCATGCAGGCATCTAAATCTGTGTTTCACCATTTTGTGGGAGTGGGTAGCATGGGGTTGAGAGTCCAGATGAAGGAGCCGGACCAGCTCTGGCACTAATATCAGTGTGACCTTGGGAAATTCTGTAACCTCTTTTTTCCCAGTTTCCTCATCTCAAGAGTGAGAATAATGGTACCCAGCTCACGGCGCCTTTGTGAGAATTAATGAGTATATATACAGACACAGCACCTAGAACGGGTAATGACTCTACGTATGTGTTTGTTCTCACTATTTGAATATATTTTACTAGAATATAGGATTTGAGTAAAATTCAAATATATTTAATGTTCATATTTCTTAAGTACATGTAGAAGAGATCCATTCTATTTCTTATAGCGTAACTATATTTGCTATATTTAACATACGAAAAAGTTCGGATATATTTAACTGGAACTATAGCAGTTATTAAACATTGAAGGACAGTAGTTATTATTCATCCGCAGTTACTTAAGGAAACACGCAGACACTCAATATAAAGTATTTTCCAATCCTAATTGGGTTTATATTTAAAATACTCTCTATTCTTAAAAATAATGTAAGGCCACTCACTAAATAAGCACTTTAGCATGACTATACATTCTTCAATTAAAAGCCGAAATTAGAAATGATGGAGATAGTTCTTAGAAACAGAAAAAAATTCCAAATTGGAGTAAATCTTTGAATCATGTATTCAAAGCCCTTGAGTTTTCAAATGGGGAAGACTGAGACCCAAAAATCCAAACACAATTACATGAGTTGGGGACAGGAAAATAACTAGAAACCACATGTACGGACTGCTAGCAAGTTTTCTTTCTAGTACGTCATATAAATGCATTTAAAAAAAATATAACACATAACACAAGAGTTGAGGTGACTTTCTGAGCTGTATTGTTGATGGTGGGATGTAGCAACGTCTTCTAGGAGGAAGTTAGCCTTGTGGATACGTCCGAGAGGAACTTCTTAGGCAGTAAGCCCAGCTTCCCAAAGACCCTGAGGGGAGAATGACGGGGTTGAGGAGCCCCTCTTGTCTCCCTGAGACCTAATGGCCTCTCCAGCCTCCACGCCCTCCGATCTTAACCTCTACTTTCAACAGACGCTCAACTCCCAGCAGCAACTTCTTCCTTGTACTTCAAAATCCATCCGGGTCTTCAGGAAGCCTCCCCTTCTTTGCTCCTGCAGCCAAGATTCTTCTCCTCCCTCTGCTTGGGCTCATGCTTACGATTCTGCTGGGCTCCTCCAGGGCTGGGTTGCTCAATTAACCCCTAACTTGGCTTTCATATTTAATCTCATTTTCTTCGTTGGGCCATTCTCACTACAAAAATGCTCACTTTGTAGTTTCCTTCAACCTTTTTGGTTAAGACACTTTCTACTGTGACTTTTTGTCAAGCATCGCAAAATATTGCGTTTGATTCTTCCCATCCATCCACATCTTAGTCCACTGCAAGAGTTTCTACCATTGTCACGCCACAGAAACTCTTTGTCAAACACGGCCAATGGTTTCTTCATTCTAAAGGGGGACTGCCTTCCCGAGAGACTTCATTTCATGTCTGTAGTATCTGACTGTTGATGACCCACCCTTCTTTACACAGTTCTCGTACCTTGGCCGTGATGTTAATACTATCCTAATTTCTATCTCTACACCATTTATTTTTGCCAATCTTTTTGTCCCCTCTTGCTTCCTTCTAAACATAGCCATTCTCTGAGGTTCTGCCTCCAAGGATTGATTCTTCTCCATACATTTTTTCCATTATTTTGTCCGCCCCCAAAGCATCATCCATCATAACTACGTGTTTCACCCTTCCAGCCATCTCTTGTCTCAAAGGTTCCAGGAATATATTTCTAACTGTCCATTACCTCCATGGATGAGCAAGGGGTTACTGAAAATCATGATCACAACAGTATTTTTCTCCCTTACACAAATGCTCCTATTTCTAGCTTCCCTATCTTGGTTTATAACATTACATTCTTCCTGCCCCCCAGGCTCAAATCCACGATGTTAGCTTTGACTCTTCATGCTCATTTGCTTCCTATATTTATTTCCAAGTTCAAGAGTGTCTGTCAAACATGACCCTTCATTTACTTCTAGTGAGACCATCTTTATTATTTCTCACCCCTGGAGAGAAATTCCTGGGCATTTCTCACTAGCTGGATACCTGGTACCATTTCATTCTCATCTCATCTAACACCTGCAAGGCACTGGATGTCATAATCTCTCAACTTGATTCAGGTTGTGCCTTCCATGCTGCCATTTTTTTAGCTCATCCACACCATTCATTTATCATTTATGGAGTGTGGATACTGTAATGTGTACTTGGATAAGAGTTATTTTTCATGTGACCACTCGACAAACATTTATTGAACAGCTCTTCTAGGCTCTTTGTTAGGTCAAGAACACATTAGTATGAATATGAGTAAAATATGGCTCTTGACCTCCATTCCTGTGTAATACTGGTATGCTGAGGAATATGGGCCATTTTAGCAAATGTCTTCTAGGGAACAATATTTTCGCAAATATTATGGGGAAATAATTCTGGCACATTGTATTAACTAATATGATAATAATACATCGTATAAGTTCAGGTCAGGTTTAGACTCAAAAAGCAAAAAACTTTTGGTCACTTGTTTCCTTAAGAACTTGCTGGCAATATACTGCTAATTAGTCCCAGGAAACATCTTTACAACCCAATATTCACCACACACACACACACACACACACACACACACACACCCCTCACAGATTCTGGAGTTAAATGATAACAACTATCATTTGGTAAAAATACTACTTAATACATTAGATTGATAATAACAAGAAATAATTCTCATTCAGTGGTACAATTTACAATAAATAATTTTTTTATAATCAAATAATTATAGCCTATTCTAGTTTCAAGAAACACTATGATTATCACCCAAGCAATCTTTCAGGAATTAGATGAGACTCTACATATATTTGGCATCGTTTGCATCCTTACTTTATCAGTACATTATTTTATCTCTCAAATGTTTATTTCATTTTGTGAAAAATAAGATAAAATTCTACTAAACATATTACCAATTAACCGGAAACTACGTTGCCCTCCAATTTTTTTGTAAGTTATGTAATTTTAGAAGATGAATCCAAATAAGAATTTTGTAAAAATTAATAGACAATCATTTAAAAAAGCCATTATCTCCTTTCTGGGGTTTTTCTGGTGGTGTATGACTTCCATTTATATGCGCTACAAACTTAATCTTAAACACTCTAATCTAAATCTGAAACGATTCAAAATATATTTTCAATATTTTTCCCTTCCTCTGCCTTGCCCTGTGTGTGGTCTGAAAGTACAGCTGCTCTGTGATCCAGTGGGTTATTCATTATTTTGTCTTTTTTCATTTCCATGTGTGAGAGTCTCTGCTGATCAGAACCTGTCTGTACTTTTAAAGTGGGTCATAATTAATATATTTTAAATTTCTGAACTTGTTTCCGTGACGGTAGAGTTTAGATAAACATTCCAAACAGAAGGCGTAAGTATTTTTGGTTTAGCTGAGTATACAAAAATGACATTATCAAAATATCCTAGTTTCTCAATGTTGCACAAGGAACTGAGACCCTCTAATTCCCTCACTTATCTCAGAGTCATAACCCTTCACCATTAACAACTGGTGCCATCTGTTGGTACTTAGGGAATGAGCATCCAAATTGGAAGGTATTTGGATATTTCACTGAGGAAACATCACAAGTCATCTTATTATTTGAATTCTGAAGTTATCATCATAGTATATGCCTCAATTTTTCACATGGCTCTATTGCCTTACAAGGCAGGAAACATCTCCGGTGGGTGCCCTCTACTTGGTGTCACAGCTCATTTCCAGTTATATTGATTTGAACTTGAGGCCAAACATTGAGCTTTATATTTGTTTTTAAATAGGCTTTCAAGAAATATTTAAAATAATGTGTCAAATGCATTTTAATATTAACAAAAAGAAATTCATAATCAATGATGTTTCGCATTTCTAGATTTTAAAAATCTCCAACATCTTAAATAAAAACTCTGAAAATAGCAGCCATATCGTTATTGTTGTTATTCTTCCCCAGAGTATTCTGTATCATAGGTGTATGAATCATGCCCTTTTATTTTCTGTAATTCTGATGCTTTGACACCTCTGGAGAGACTGCCCCTCCCAGGCATAGTAAATGACCCTCCCCAGGAGCAGGCCTTTCATATGCAAATGAGCCAGTCCAGAGCCCAGGCTCCCCACCCCATCCTCCATTGGGCTCTCACCTTCAGGGTCAATATTCTCTTGCCTTCATCACCCCCAGGGCCAGGAAACAGACAAGCTCGGGTGTCCCCTACACCCCCGAGCCCCCTGATATTATTCTGGAAGCTAGCCAATCCTAAACCTGCTTTCCCTGCCTCACCTGTTCCTTCCCATGGAAAACACGACACAGATTCTTGCCCACATTTACCCCCTTGCTCCCTCTGACTGACCCTGACTGACCCTGACTGACCCTGGCCTTTCCCGGTAAGGCCCCTCACAATGTGGCACATCCTTCCTTGCCTCTCTGGATCTGTGACTTTTCAATGGCAACCATCTCCTGGTCTGCTGGCCTCACCATACCTGAGTAATAATAAAACTTATATTTTAAAATAATAGGTCACTGGGCCCAGGTCTTAATATCTGCTTGTAAGTTTCCACGTTTGTCAACTATGAATCCCCACCCCTCTATCTGGGTTCCTAGTTCCAGGCACAAGTGTCACATGACACTCAACCCAGTGGCCCTGATAGGACTCCCCGCGTTTCCTCATGCCAAACGCCTGAATGGTTCTTCTGGTGCTCAGGGCATACCAAGCCCAGTACGGCCCTGATGAACTGTTTATGGCTACAGAAAATACAACCTGTTAGCCAGCATTTGGTCTGCCTGACACTGTCTCGTGCCAGAGACCCAGGCCAACCCCAAGTCCTGGCTCATTGCTATTTATCCAGCATTCCCAGGAGTTCCGTGGATGAGTGCCTGCATGCGTGTATACGTACACACGTTCATGTACACACGCGTACACTTGCATGTATCTTTCTTAAAGTAATTCTACTGTATGTAAACATGGAAAATCAATATCAACGAAACTATGGAAAATCAATATCGGATTTTGGACTACCATATTTGCATATCTTAGAAAATAATTTCGTAATATATGTGTGTGTATACACACACACACACTCATTGGCAGATAACAACGGTAATTATATTTTGGCAAAGGAAAAAAATCTGTTAAATACAAATTTCATGTTGATTACATTAATCATTACATTTTGCTTGTACTATAAGACAAATGTAAATATTTTACTTTTCCAGTAGCCTGCGTGCTGATTTCACAATTGAGAATTAATGTGGGGTTTGTTCCAGAAGTTTCATTTATATTTTTAGAGATTTTGTTAGATGACAGTACATTTCCTTGAATGTGGAATTTATATTTTTTATTGAGAAAAAACTGTAAATAGCACACATGTACAGTTTATATAAATATGCTTAAATAATGTAAAAACATGATACATATCTTTCAAACACAATGTGGCACAGCTTCTTTTATTTAGCTGTGTATAGATGAGGTATCAACCCAGCCCAGCTTCCTTCATGCAACAAAAGAGAACATGGTAAAAAGTCTGACTCAGAAGGGAAGGAGCTTTAGCACTAATGTTATGGAAAGATTCTACTAAAATTTTTCTGTGATATTTCCCATCCCCCAGGGACCTAGGCTATGTCCTCTATTAAGGATTGCTTCATTAAATATATGAAAGTTTGCCTGCTGGAGTTGACTTGTTCTTTAAGCTGCCTTTAATCACCTTTCCTTCCCTCATCCCAAAGCCTCTGTGGCCTGCACATATAATCTACAAATGAAAATATACTATTTTAAAAATGAAATATTTATCATCGTTTCAAAATAAAACTAAATTCAAATTCCTCAAATGGATCCTTTAAAATTCAACAGTCTCTAAATATGAGTAAATATGAGTAACTGGGCCCCAAATACTGGGTTTAAATCATAATGCTTACTTAGAGAAATGAACAACACTTGTGTCTTCTTGCAGATTTACCAATAATTACTTAACATAAAATTCTGTTAAGGAATCATGTAACTCGTTCCTCTAGCTCTCAATATACTTTAAAATGATGATTGTATATAGGAACTTACACTGAATAGATTCTATTTCCCAAGTGAAGATTTACATTAAATGACCAAAAATTAGATGAACTTATTTTCTTACCAACATAAAATGTAATGAATATACTATTGATTGGAGATATAAGACTAGCCAACTTAATATCAAACATCAATAGAAAGCAAATACAGCTAATGAATTTTGCAGTAAACACAGTAATAATAAAAGATAGTTTTTGACTATTTTCTTGAAAAGAGTCCTTGTCAATAAATAGAGGTCTCAGTTGTATTCCTATCGGCTCGTGAACTGAACAGTTGATTTGGTTTTATTCCAACCATCCGAGATGGCAAAACTGTTTGGACTGACCATGCAGTTAAAATGGCTAAATGATAACATTGACTATGGCTCTGTCCAGTGTTTTCTAGAAAAACATGGCCTCCACAGAGGCAAACTTGTCACCACAAAAGCATGGATCTGAAAGCTTCCCCACACTCATACAACCATATCTTCTCAATCATTTATTTATATCCTGTCTACTTCAAAATGGACTTGAGACAATTATATCAAAGAGAAAAAAACCTAGAAAGAAAGAAAAAGCAAACTAGCAAATAACTTTTGTATCTTTCACATTAAACTTCAGAATGATTGAAACGGCATGTTGCTCTAAAACATGTACGATTTCCACTATTTTCAGTCTACAATGACTATGTCCTTCAAAGTAACATTAACAAAATGACAGGTTTATTTCTGGCAGCATAAGGAGAATATTTACCGGCAAACTGCTCCCACTGAACGAGAAACTTAAATTACCCAGTTGTTCTTTGAAAATTTTCCAGTGGAAATATTCCTTCCTTCATACATGTATGAGACTTTTAACCTCCAGGCAGACTGCACTTCATTTTAGAAGGAAAAATGTCAAATCAGGAGAAGAATGCATTGATGAATTTGCACTGGATTATATTTATTTCTTTATAGGCTGGTAAAGAAGTGAAATTAGGACCACACAACCCTTCATGCATTGAGTACTTACTATGTGTTAGATTCAGTGCCAAAGGCTTTAAGATAAGATCTCATTGGATCCCCAGAGAGGATCTATTATTCTATTTCTATAGACAAAGATTTTTTTGGAGAGCAAAAGTTTGCACTTTTGATGAATTCCAATATATGCATGTTTTTATTGTGTAGTTCATTTGTGTATGTCATTTTAAAGAAATCTTTGCCTAAACCATGGTCACAACAATTTTCTCATACTATTCTCTACAAGTTTTATAGTTTTAGGCTCCATATTTAAGTCTATGATTCATTTAATTAATTTTTAATGGCATGATATAAGGGTAGGATAGAGATTATTTTTCCTTTTTTATTTTTGCATATCGTTTCTTAATTGTTCCAACATAGTTTGCTGAAAACATTATCCTTTCCCCGTTGAATTGGAGGGACCCTTTGTTGAAAATCAATTGACTGTTTATATGTGGTCTTTTATTACAAGTTTTAGACAAAATGCCCTCCCCCCCTGCCAATCATCCTAAAAAAAAATTTGGTGGAAAGAATTTTTGAGGATAAAGTCCCTTTCCTTTGAAGACTAGAAGTTTAGCACAGCTCTGTGGTGGGGATATAAACCCAGAAAGACAGAAATGGTCCCTCCCTCCCTTCCATTTTATTGGAAGAGACAGAGAATAATAATTAAATACAGTTTTAAAATTACACATTTGAGTAACTGCATGGAGAAATTCATTAAGTCACTATGATCTAGAATAACAAGAGGATCTTTTAAAGAGTTAGAATTTAAGCTCAGATTTAAAAGAGAAGAGGGAACTATATTGCTCAATTCCCACCAGTTTAGAACTGGATGAGTTCTCTTGGTGCAAAATTGTGTTTCCTCCTGTGTGTGTCTGTGTGTGTCTGTGTGTGTGTGTGTGTGTGTGTATGTATGTGTGTGTAGGAATAATATGGATGAAAATATAATATGGATGAAAATATAATATGAATTGGGTTCAGGAATGAATTCAAACAAACCAAAAACCCTTGGCAGTCAGGAAAGTGAAAGAAAATATAACAAGGAGTAACAAAAAGTGTATATATTTGGGAAAAAATCTTATGCAAATTAGGTAGGAATGGTATGGAGAATACTATATTAGCAATTTATAGGATAAGAAAAAAGATCATGCCTTGATGAAGACTGAACACTCAGAAATACGAGAACTCTCAAGCCATCTCCTTTAACTAAAGAAATAGCTCACATCAACTGGCTTGTTAAGAGGAAAGAGGCACAAATGTGAAATCTGTCTCTAGGGATGAATAAAAATATCGAACTACTGTTTTCATTTACATAAGACAATAAGGAATTCCTTTTAATACTTAATGACAACTGTGACATTTTAGTCATTGACAAAATATACCGTGTAGGTTGTATTTTGTTAAAGAGATTTAATTTCAGATGAAATTTTGTTAAACAGATGTAATTTCAAATATAAAATTAAAAGGAAACTTGAAAGAAATGGAGCAAGAATATTCAGAAAAGTTTATATTTATTAAGAGTAATTTTTTTAAAGTGGTTTTTGTGATTTTGGTTCAGAAGATGTTAGAAAAGGAAAATAAAACAAAATGATTCTTTTCCAGTTAATGGAAATTAACAGGAGGAACTTCGCAATGATAGATCATTTCTCTCCCCGAAATTTGCAGGTGTTCCAAATTTTTACAAAAAAAAAGTCCAAAATAAAATTCAAAGATATAACTACCATTGATAAACCTGTATCTATCAATTGTGCATTCATTCAACTGACATCTTTTTAGATTCTACTGAATGCCAGGTGCTGTACTTAAAGATGCATGTAATCTATTATTTTTATTTCTATTTTTAGGAGCAAAGGCAAACAAAAAATCCAGCAATACTAACAGCAACAACAAAACACAAAACTACAATTAACTTCAACAAAATGCATTGGAAATAGCATACAGAGAAATGACCACATGGCTGAAATTGCTAGAGCATAAAAGGAGATAAAAAAATTAATCAATGACATTTACAAAATAGCTATGAATCAGTATGTCCTTTGTTTCTCACTTCTCGTCTTCATAGGAAAGGGACTTTATCCTCAAAAATTCTTTCCACCAAATTTTTTTTTAGGATGATTGGCGGGGGGTGCATTTTGTCTAAAACTTGTAATAAAAGACCACATATAAACATTCATTGATTTTCAACAAAGGGTCCCTACAATTCAATGGGGAAAGGGTAAATGTTTTCAACAAACGGTGTCGGAACAATTAAGAAATGATATGCAAAAATAAAAAAAGGAAAAATAATCAATCTCTATCCTACCCTTATATCATGCCATTAAAAATTAATTAAATGAATCACAGACTTAAATATGGAACCTAAAACTATAAAACTTGTAGAGAATAGCATGAGAAAATTGTTGTGACCATGGTTTAGGCAAAGATTTCTTTAAAATGACATACACAAATGAGTTACACAATAAAAACATGCATATATTGGAATTCATCAAAAGTGCAAACTTTTGCTCTCCAAAAAACATTGTTAAAAAAATGAAAAAATAATTACAGACTGAAATAACATATCTGCAGTACACATATCTGACATAGGTCTTCTCTCCAGAGTGTATGAAGAACTCTTATGACTCAATCATAGCAATATTACAAACAACTCAATTAAAAAGATGAGCAAATGATTTGACTGAGCATTTAAAAAAATAAGATATATGGGTGATAAATATGCATATGAAAAGATGCACAACATAGTTAGTCATTGGAGAAATGCAGATTAAAATCACAATGAGAGGGCTTCCCTGGTGGTACAGTGGTTGAGAATCTGCCTGCCAATGCAGGGAACACGGGTTCGAGCCCTGGTCTGGGAGGATCCCACATGCCGCGGAGCAACTAGGCCCGTGAGCCACAGCTACTGAGCCTGCGCGACTGGAACCTGTGCTCTGCAGCAAGAGAGGCCGCGATAGTGAGAGGCCCGCGCACCGCGATGAAGAGTGGCCCCCACTTGCCACAACTAGAGAAAGCCCTCGCACAGAAACGAAGACCCAACACAGCCAAAAATAAATAAATAAATAAATAAAAATTTAAGATAATACAGACATACACTTTATAAAAAAAAATCACAATGAGATACTACAACAAACTCTAAATTTGCTAAAATGGAAAAGGTTGATAATACTATGTGTGGATGTAGTGCAATGGAAGCTCCCAAACTACTGATCGAAAAGCAAAAGGGGAGGGCCACTCGAAAAAGAGTTTGGTGGTTTTCTTATAAAAAAAAATACACTTAACATATGATCCAGCAATTCGACCTCTATGCATCTATCCAAGACGATGAAAACAAGTCCATGTTAAGACTTGTACTTGAACGTTCATAACAGCTTTATTCACAATCACAAAAAAAATGGAAATAACTGGTGATTGGATAAACAAATACAATAAAATACTATTCAAAAATAAAAGGGAACATATCACTGATACACTCAATAACATGGATGAAGCTCGAAAGTATTTTGCTAATTAAAAGAAATCATACACAGAAGACTAAGTACTCTGAGTCTATCGACATGAAGTTCTAGAAAAGACACAACTACAGTGCCTGAAAATAGATCAATGGTTGCCAGGGGTCAGAGGGAGGTGGAGGAGGGGACTGATTACAAAGGGGCACAAGAGAACTTTTCAGGGTGATGGGAAGGTTTCCAGTCACGATTGTGGTGGTCGCTACATGACCGAATACATTTGCCAAAACTCATCAAATTACATCCTTAAAATTGTCCAGTTTTATGATTTTGTAAATTATACTTCAATAAGTCTAACAAAAAAATTTAATAGTACAGGTGTTTGCTACAGAGTTTAGATACCGATTTAATTTTTTAGATAATAATTCAGGTACAGAATTATTTTTAACTTTAAAATTACAAGCATATTATTTTCACCGCAAATATATATTCCAGAGGAATACAGCTTAATACATTCTGAGTAAAATGCTGTCATTTGTGTGAACATAAGCATGATCATCTCTACTGTCCTAGGATACTTCCTTTGCGGATGTATCTTCTAGTCAGGCAGCTACTGCCAAAGAAAGGAAGGGAATATAAAAGTTAACGCAGCTTCTTTCAGCAATATAGAATACAGGGGGAAAAATATTAGGAAGACGAGGAGTCAGTTCCCTTGAAGTAATGTGGCCCAGATTTATAGTGCAGCTTTAGCACAGGAAGAGATGGACATGAGTACACTGACCACCCAGGAACCAATTAGACTCACCCCCAGGCAGGGTGAAGGTCAGCAGCAGGGTCACAGGTGAGGACATGAAAGGTGGTACAGGATTCTGTGATGATGTGGGAGGATAAGGACCAATAATGAGGATGGTGAGAAGACTGGTGACATAACTTCAGGAATGAGATTTAAACAAACAAACAAACAAACACTTTGCAAAGGGAACTTAGTCTCTTCAACTAATATCACTGGTGTCCAATTCTTGACGGGTCTGTTCAAAGACCTGGTGTCTCTAGGTTTCTATCTTTAGAGTTCAAGGTCTTGCTCATGACGTCGTGAAAGAAAGAACTATCCTCATCTATGTTAGGGAGAGTCGATCTATCTTTCTCCACCTCTTCATCTGAGGAGGATTCCACTGTGGAAAGCAACCTGCCATCCCAAGAAACTTATGAAATAAAATAGACCAAGCCTATCTGAGGATTTTGCTACTAGCCCACTGCCTGGAGAATTTTATTTGAATCACACTCAAAATCTTAGATACAATACAAAAGTGCTAAACAGTCAAAATGGACCTCACAACAATCCAATCATGAATCATAAGCAGCCCTTAGACCAGTCCCTGGTATCCCCTCTCCACCACAGACATTGCTTTTTGTTATAGACACAATTCCGAGAAGGTCAGTCATCTCTGACCAGGGCTGCAAATGACCAGGGGCTTAGAGTCATGGACACTTAGAGCCAGAAGCACTGGGTAATATCAAGAAGTGAGAAAAAATATGAGCACACAGCCAAAATCTAGTAATACAGAATATGCTGAAGACAAAGAACATCCAGATATTCTAAAATATATATTTTTTAATATTCTGCTGACCAGTAAAGGATGGTATTATCAGCCTCTTTAAAAGACTGAATACAAAGTACTAGGTATATCAGATACCTAATGTGAAATACACTTTGAGGCCCTAATGGAAACGAAACCCAACTAAAATCTAAGAAAGCATTGGCTAGAAAGTTCTCCCAATGCAAGCACAGAAAAAGGACACTGTTCTCCCACCCAAGCCTTTTGTTCCCCCAAACACTCAGTAACGTTTACCTCTTATTCCATTTGATTGCATATTTCAGGCTGATTGCTTGTCGTGGCCTCCTGATTACCTCACTTAAAGTTTTTAATTGCATTGTCTTAAAAGTGAACACTATAGCATGTGTGATATTTAGTAATTAGGTAAAAACTAAAATATGAGCTTACAGGTAAGACATTTACATAATTCACTGAGATTGTATAAAACACTATCATATCAGGAATGTACACATTGCTAATTACAAAATTATATTCCATCAACCACCACAAATTGAAGAGTCAGGGTATTTAAGCCACTTAACAAGTTGTTAAGTAATTGGGTCTCGGAATGTGTTTGCAGTTTTGCTAGACACTCTGACTTTGTCTCTGGTGGTTGCCACTGTGTAATTAATGTTCTCTTTTTAGAGAAGCAAAGACAGCAAGATTAGCACTACCTTTGATAGAAGAAGCCATGACACCCATAGCCACCCACAAAAATACAGTCATTTGTGCTTTTTATAAGATGAAATACTTGCTCTAGACTATGCAATAAGTTTTATATGTAAATAGGAAAGCAAAAACGTAAGAAGAGTTTTACACACACACACATACACAAATTACCCATCGGTGTTTTCATCTAAAAGTCATGCAAAATTGTTCTTCTTTCTCCTTATTTGCTGTGCTGGAGGATCTTTCACTATTTCTGCTAAGTCAGGAACCTGTTTCATCTATTTTTAGCTGCCAGGTAGAGAAGAGATGGTGAATAAAATTTGAGTTAATTTGCAGAGGTGTTTGGAAAGCATTTGAAAAATTACTGGTGATCTCTAGGCTCCAAAATTGGGTCATGAAGCACAAGTCCCATAATACAGATCTTTTGTCTTTTTGATAGATGTATGAGCACTGGAAGAGCTAGGGAATTCTGTGAAAACAATGTTTCTGGACTTTAGTCCAGCATCTGAGAAGTCTGTTCATAGTATCCTGGAATGCCCTTCTAACTCTCATCATTCCTGGTCATTCTTTAAGACCTATCCAGATGTGGCCAACTCTGCAAAGCAGACCCTAGTTAATCCAGGTAGAGTCACCAGCAGCTGTTCACGAGTTCCTTAGGACAGATGTTCTCTATGGTGTCGTTTTATCAGGTGTGCCTCACAGTGTTTTTAATAATTTGTTTTAACACCAGCCTCCTCTACTAGAATATGACTCGTAATAGAATATAATGTTTGGCCTGCATTAAGGTTTCAAAAATATTTGTAGAGAGCTGTAGCTGAAGTCCTTCAGACAACATTTTAAAAATTTACTAGAGTAACACTAGATATAGATTGACACTTAATGACAACATGGAAACAGTATCTACTATCAAATGACAGAGAGTTATCTTACAGTATCCGAATGACTTTCTTATGAACTTGTGATTTGGCTAAGGATAGCTATTACTTGGAAGACAGAAAGAATTCGATGAATTTTCACGATGCTGGAACAATGGGTTAAAGCTTAAAAGGTAGAATTTAATCAGGATAAATGAAAAAGTCCTAATCTCAAGTTAAAATATTTTACGGTCCAGGATCAAGACACCAAAGCTTAATACCATAACATGCATAGAAGACTACAAATTAGTGGCAAACAGTCCTAGAGCACCTCTTCTTCGTCAGTTTAAGTGCTAAGCATTTTACGGGTATCACTCAGCTCAATCCTCATAACATTACAAGGTAGTAATATCAGAATCTGTAAGTAGAAGATGAGGCAGTTGAAACTGGGAGGAGGGCTTAGGTAACCTACCGATGGCCACACAAATAATGTGTGACACAACATAGAGTGAGATCCCTGGTTCTCCAGGTCCAAAGCCCATGCTCTTGATCCACAGGCTACACTGATTCTCAAAGAAGTCTAAGTGTGACTTGGCCCCTAAAAATATTATAACTTTATGCTGTGCTAATAGATGTATTATGTCCAGACTAAGAAGGGTGATTGTTCTTCACCACTTTTTGTACATTATAAAATTATGGTTGCCCAAATTACAGCATTTCCAGGATGGTAAAGTATCCAAAAAAACAAAAAATGGTTACAACTTTTGAGAAGACTTGGAAGGACATGACTGCCATCCTGAAATATCTGGATAACTGTCCTTTGCAAATTGGACTTTTCCTTTTTGGCCTGACTCCAGAAGGTGGGACAAGAGCCAACTGGAAAAACTACTTAGCAATTACAAGTGCCCCCAAATAGAAGAGGCTAATTTGTGAAATAGGAAATTCCTCTCCGTAGGAGAGTGCTCAATTGTAAGGTGCATGATGCAAGTTCAGGGAGCCGAACCAGGCCAGCTGATTTGACCAGGTGACCCCAGAGGTGTCTTGCCACCCTAAGGATCTGTAATTCTATATTCACCAATGACCTAGTTAGCAGAACAGATGAAAATGTTAATTATGATTCAAAAACTAAGTTCCGAGTCAGTATTTTGGAAAAATGCATATCAAGTATTTCTTTGAATTACTGAACATGGCTATACTCTCATTGCCTAACCCAGAAAAGGGGGGAAAAACTCATATATGAGTCAATAAGCCTGAAGCCAATAAAGATACAGAAGGAGATGGGACAGATCTGTTTGGTACACATTGTAACAGCTGTTCTCCACAGGTGGTATAGGGACTCCAGGCATCTCTTTAAAGTTCTCCAGGATGCTCACATCACTAAGAGAGATAATAGTATTTATGTGGAAATAATATTTCTACCTCTAAAACAGAACAGTTTGAACTTAATAAAAAAAAAACAAAAACAAAAAACAGAAAAACTAGCAGCCATTAAGGGAGATCATGACATAGTGACCAAGAACTGAGTAACACCACTGGCTTTTCTTGCCCATTCACAGTGTTATCCATTTTTTGTTTTATTTGAAGGCACACGTTGTTTATATCTGAACACCTGTTCAATTTCTTTTTAAATGTAGCAACAGTCCCCAAATCAACCATGCTGTGATATGTCCTACTTTAATGGTTGAGAAAACAAAGCTAATTAAATTAATGGGAAGTTAAACTACCTTATTTTTTATAGAAGAAAATGTAGAAATGTACCTGCATATTTTCCCCCAGGTTAAACTCTTATTGTTGGTCTATGAAAGGTCACTCTATTTTTTTTGTATGTTTGTTTTTGTGTTTGTATGTGTTTGCTTTGATCCTCCTCCTCTTCATCTTCTATCCTCAATGCAATCCCTATTCCCTCATAGTAACTCACCCAAGTTTATTTAACATACATTCTTCTAATTCATTCTCCATATGGTTATCTAGTTATATGTGTATCTTTGAAAAAGACACATTGTGTCTTTTAATTCTGTTTGTAGTAACTCACCCAAGTTTATTTAACATACATTCTTCTAATTCATTCTCCATATGGTTATCTAGTTATATGTGTATCTTTGAAAAAGACACATTGTGTCTTTTAATTCTGTTTGCCTTTATTTTTCACCTAACATTATGCTTCTGAGTCCTTGTGCCTGTATAGAGACGACTCATTACTTGAGGTCGATGCTGAGTTCTCCATGCACTGCTTTTTCATTCCTTGAGGCATCTCTCTTGCTCTTTGCTACCCAGAATGCTGTGATGGGTGCCTGCAATGCAGGGCTCCTTGTGAGCTAGGAGAATGTTCCTGGTAACATCCGCCACGGTGGACACGACACTGGACAACATGCAGACCGAATTTCACCCAGTTCAGTCCCACTGGCTTCTGGAGGGGCTGATGAGCCCACATGCCAGCCAGGACCGCAGGGGGGATTCTGTTTTCCCTATTCTCGACAGCACGTGATATCATCTGCCTTTTTCCAAACTGACTGCTATAAAGAGATAACCTTTTTATTAAATTGCATACACAAATTGCTAAGAAGAGGTTTTGGTTTCTACTTTGGCAACCTGTTCAGCTAAATGCTTTTGCCCATTTCTCCACTAGGATAAGCTCTCCTTTTTAAAATTTATTTCTATTGCTTCCTTATATATTATAGGTATTAATTCTCTGCTGGTAAATAAACATGCCTTCTCCCAATCTCTCAGATGTAAGAGATTTCATACATCTCTTAAATTACTCCTCCATGTTCTCTTCCACTGAATAGAAATACTGAGTCTAATATAGTCTTATAATGTCAATTGTTTTCCCTTATGACTTTTGCTTTTTAGGGGAAAAAAAAAAAAGGCTGTTCAAGAAAGCTTTTCTTATCCTGATGTCATTAAAACATTCTCCACATTTTATATGGTTTGCCTTTCACATTTAGGTATTTATTTATTTATTTATTATTTTTATTTACTTATATTTTTGGCCACACCATGCAGCTTATGGGATTTTAGTTCCCTGACCAGGGATCACATTTAGGTCTCTAAAAGATCAGAAGTTTTATACTCTCTTCCCATTGTAAGAGAAGTTTCCTTGCAAGTTATACTACTTTTATCGTGTATCAAGTTTGCATATATTCATGGGTGTCCTTTCTGGACTCCTCTGAAGCAAAGATCTGTTTTTCTTTTCCTGAACAAGCATACACAGACTTTATTACTATGAAACTGTTCTTATTATATGGTAAAAAAAGGCCTTACTATTTTAATACACTGAAGATAAGATACTTAATTTTAAAAAGTTCCATTCTATATTCTACAATATTGAATAAAAACATTAAGTTCTTGATAATATTCATACTAGATTAAGGGACACACTGTTAAGTTATCACAGAGACATCCACATATTTTCATTGATAAGGACTCTGTTCACCATATTTCCTGTGAAGTATAAACATTTAGTTTTAATATAAGGGAAAGTTTTATAAGGTTTGAGGTTTCTTTACAACTAAAATCTGATGCCAAGACGTGGTTTTCACATTTCTAAAATAAAATGAACGGACATGATGATGTTGAAGGTCTGTTTAAGCTCTAAATTTTTTACGATCCTATAAAAATCACCCAAATAGAAATTTCAGTGAAAAAGGTAATCTATCTCTATTTCTGGAAAAGTTTCCTAGAAGGTAGGATTTCTCAGGCATTCACCTTCATGCCTTGTCTCAAACATAAGATCATATCTAGACCAACTGAGGGTACAGAAACCTCCTTCGTTCCAAAGTAGGTTGATTAAAAATTAAATAGTGAAAACAGCACAGAACTATGAAAACTTATGTTAAATTAATACTTACTAACGTAACATGCTTCAAGACTGAAGATGAGCAATTTAATAAAACAGGAGATAAAAGGATTAGACGTACCTCATCAAACCAAGTCTGTATTTCTAAAATGGTATTGTACAAATATGTTCTTATGAATCAAATTTACGTAGAGACAAAAAGGCACCCTTCTATGTCTAAACATTATAGAACATTTATTGAAATATTTCTTTGTGAGATCTCAGGGGGAAATAGTACATCATTTTTAATACATATCATTATTTCAAAAATATGATATGTAATATCACTTAATACTGGTAACTTATAATTACACCAGTGTTCCCCTCAGACAAAATTGAGTTTCTTTAGGTATTTTAGAGGAAATCTATAGTAATTTTAAAAAATGTAAGAAGTTTTACTTAGGGGCATTAAAATAACTATTTCATTATCACAATTTTAAAATGAGGCAACATTACACACTCTCCAGAATGGCTGAAATAAAGACGGATAATAAAAAATGCTGCCTGGGATGTGGAAAAACTATAACATTCATACATGGCTGGTGGGAATGTAAAATGATACAGCCACTTTGAAAAAGTTTGGCAGTTTCTTAAAAGTTAAACATATACTCATCATACCCAGAAATTATACTCCTAAGGATACATCCACAAAAAATGAAAATTTATGTCCTCATAAAGACTTGGATGCAAATGTTCATAGAAGTATCATTCCAAATGTCCCAACATTGGAAACAATACCAAAGTTCACCAACTGGGAAATAGGTAAACAAAATATGGAATATCAACACAATGGAATACTATTCAGCAGTTAACAGGAATGAACTACTGAGGCATGCTAAAACATGCACGACTCTCAAAACCATTATGAAAAATGAAAGAAGCCAGAGGCAAAAGATGATATATTTAGGATGCCATTTTCATATGAAATGTTTACAAAAGGCAAAGCTATAGAGTCAGAAAGCAGATTAGTAGTTGCCTGGAGCTGAGATTGGGAACAGGGATTAACTGGAAAAGGACGTAGAAGTTTTTAGGGTAAGGGAGATTCTAAAACCGGAATGTGGTAGGGAAGCCCTTCCAAGAATGGGGGTGTGACAAACATCAGGAACCCTTTCTCCAATGAAACGAACTGGTAAGAATGATTTTTTTTAAAAAAAAAACAGGCAACCATTTAAAGTCTCTGGATATTATCTTAAGGGCAAGTAACAAAGGGAGAAATTTTTACATAAGACAGTCAACTAAATCTTGGTATGAAGAGAACCTGTGGCATTGGAACCATCGCAGACTCCCCTCCTTGCCCTTAAATGGAATGGAAACTCTACTCTGTGTGGCTAGGCCAAGAAGACACGGTTTCCTCTCTCACCACCTCTGAGTCTAAGACTGTAGTTTCTTCTCAGGAAGGGCAAACTACCAGCATTACTTATCTATCCCCTGCAGCTCCATCTTGCAGAAGCTCTATTTCAGGCAATGTGACCGAGAGGTCTGGAGCACTCTTCCTCCACCCAGCCCAACGTATATGAGGAAAGCTCTATCCCAGCTGCAGCAAGCTGGCTCTGATTGGTCTCGCCCCATCTTGCTTGTAAGGAGATGGTTCCACACTGGGAGAGGAAAGCTGAGACCAGGAATTATCATCCCAGCTCAGCGCTCTGCTCATAGAGCAGGAGTGTCACTCCAAAAGAAGTGGGCCACTGTCCTGGTCCCACCTCCAGAGCAGTGGGGCATATGTTCTGCAGAAAGGGAGGTGTAAGAAAGAACAGAGAGCGCCAGTCCTCTCCCTGATGGGATTGAATGTATTAGAAACAGAGCACAGGGAAGTTCAAGCCTAAGGGTATACTGAAAACAAAGATGATCTTGGTGATAGGCATTTAAGAGAAAGCTGGCAGCTCCACGATAGCAATAAATGAAGTGGCAGACCAGCTAGAAGTTTACCAGAGAGAATCCAGGAAACAGATAGCTATGCAGACAGCTCCTGGGGATGGAGCAAATCTCAAAGACTCAGGAGATCAAGGAAAGAGACAGGGAAATACAGCCTGGCTAAACCAAAGTCAACCATGGAGTGAAGGAAGGCAGTCAGACTTACTGTGTGTATGCTTAAGGATGTACCCTCTGAGGAACAACATCAGGTGATGACCAGGGAAAACAGACCTCACTGAACTAGTCCACCAAAGTCACTAAAAAATTAGGGAAGCAAACAATGGAAACAACAAGCCCAGGCATGTATGTCAGGGGAGGAATCGAATCAGTATTTAGAATTGCTTCAATGTATTAATACTATCTATAACTTTCTAGTTATATTAGGTTATTAAAAACAGTGTCTTTCAGATTAAGACTTTATTCTATCCATTTGTGTAAAACCTTCACTTGGAATCAAATACCTTCCTTCTTCCAATGAGGTCTAGACTTGAGGCTTTTAGTGATTTTGAGTGGATAGGGGCGAAGTCCATCTTCTTATACCTGATCTTTCTTCTTGGGTATTAACCAGGGAAAAAGAAGGTGTTTGTTTATGAAGCTGTCATTGAAAGTGGGTAATTATTTGTAAACACAACGAAACCCAGTCCTCCTAAAGCCAAGTTCTCTGCTGAGTTTATAATTAACCTCTGTATCCAAAACGTTATTCCCTTTCTTGTCCCTCACCTGTTTTCCCTCAAGATTGAGGAGTATCAAAGAAAACAGAGGATTGAAACCAAGCAGGTCCCTGTAGGGCCCTCCCAGGTACAAAAGCCTTTCTGTGTCCCTCATTTCTTGTTTGCAGACCTTCCCTAAGTTCTAAAGGGCAAATTCAAACAGTTACTAATCAGGGAAGTGAGGGAACACAGAAACGAAGGAAAATCAGTCAAGAAACAATAATGCAGCATAAAGCAGAGGCCTAGTTCCTCCACAGGGGATAAACATAACAATCTGAAACATATCTCTGAGTTCTTCTGCAGGAACCAAGGCCCCCACCCAGGTGGAGGATGGTAACTTCAGGCTGAGCACAAGCATGTGGACCCCAGACTGGTTGGAACCAGAAGGCTGATGATTGAGATTCCTGGAGCACCACCCTGTTACCTCACCACCAACCAATCAGAAGAAAGTCACACACCCTGCAGCCCTCCCCCCAAAATTTGCCTTTAAAAACTCTTGCCTGAAAACCATTGGCGAGTTCAGGTCTTTTGAGCATGAGCTGCCCATAGTCCTTGCTTGGCCCTTGCAATAAACCTTTCTCTGCACAAGACTCCAATGTGGCAGTTTGTTTGGCCTCACTGTGTGTCGGCCACACGAACTTGGGTTTGACAACCACAAGAACAATTCTACCACGGAATTCCAATCACAGTGAAAAGATGGATATCCCCCTTGTGCTGGTTATCATGGCACGCCCAGCAACTTGAGAAATATCATTGTGAGAGCTGGTGGAGGCTGAGAACGCATAAGGGACATGGTGCCAGGCAGCACCCCCTGGGAATGACTTGTGAAACCCAGGTACCTTGTTAGTCCAATATCCGGCCGACAGAATCAGGCTCATGCTTCTGCTGCACACAGCTCTGTCTTATGCTTTCGTAGCCCCCAGTCTCATCTATCTTCCTTTCCCAACTCTTGGGCCTTTGGCTACAATGGGATCAATCTTCTCTACCTTCAAGGAACCATACCCTCACCAGAAAAAGAGAACTTTATCCTTTCTTTATCTGGTTGTACCTAGTACCATATTTTTCCAATTTTTTTTTAGCTCCAGTGGAACCAGAGCAGCACCACAGGCTCACATACACAGAGCCATGAGCAGGGCGGCTGTTTCCTCTTCTTGAAAGTACTCATAAACTTCACAATGGATTCTCTGGAGAATTCACATCTTGGGACTTTGGGCAGCAGAAAGTAGATAAGCACTTTTCCCTTCCACTTCATGGGGATGTAAAATGCATGGATAGTCTTTTTTCTTCTTAGTCCCAATCCTGTGTACCATCTCTGCAGTCCTCCTGCTACTCTGGAAGAGGAGAGGTGACAAACCAGGATTCTCTCCCAAGAGAGGCTGAGTTCTCAATGGTTGCAGTTTCTATGCAGTCTATGCACTGAATTTTGAAAGACAGGTCAGGAAAGTTAAATATTTTACTGTTTTAAGTAGGTGGTAGTTGGAGAGAAGGTAAGATGAAATGACCCAGAAAGTATGTGAATAGTGGCAAGAGGATCAGGGTAGAATTACGGGCATTGTAATATTTAAGGGAAAGATGGAAGAAAATGAACCAGTGTTTGAAATGAGAAGAATTTTAGAAATGAGAGCGAACAAGAAAAATGGTGCAAGAAAATTCAGGATGAAAACAGTTTCCTAAATGTGCAGCCCACAGTATTAGATGCTGTGAATATGTCAATAGGTTAAGAAACAAAAAGAGGCTATTATTTTGGCAGCCTGGAGATCATGAGCCTTTAGAGCAGTTTTACTGTCATACTGTGGGCAAAAGATTGAGCGAAGAGGTTGAAAGATCATAGGAAATGAGGAATTAGAGGCAAAGAGTGTACAGTACCCTTTCAAGACATTTGGTGGTAACAGCAAGGGAAAGACAGCTTGAAAAGAAAAACTCAAAGATTTTTTTCCCCTATAAATATAGGATGGAGGCAATGATTTGGGCACATTTTTAGGCAAAGAATATGGAGCAATAGGAAGAGTGTTATTAAAAATTTGAGAAAGAATAAGTTATGAAGCAAGATTCAGAAGAATATGGACAGGAAAGAGTGTGGAGGAGTGTGATTAAATGTTATCTTTAAAAAGAAGAAGGGGGCTTTCCTGGTGGCGCAGTGGTTGAGAATCTGCCTGCCAATGCAGGGGACACGGGTTCGAGCCCTGGTCTGGGAAGATCCCACATGCCGCGGAGCAACTGGGCCCGTGAGCCACAACTACTGAGCCTGCGCATCTGGAGCCTGTGCTCCGCAACAAGAGAGGCCGCGATAGTGAGAGGCCTGCGCACCGCGATGAAGAGTGGCCCCCGCTCGCTGCAACTAGAGAAAGCCCTCCCACAGAAACTAAGACCCAACACAGCCAAAAATTAAATAAATAAATAAATAAATAAAAAGAAGGGACCACCCCCTGAGAAAGGGGTAATGATTGGATAGAAGATGAGAAATTGGAGTCTTAAGGTCACCTCCTAAGCAGGAAGGAAACGAGAGGAGGAAGCTTGTGGGAGGGAGGAGATGGAGGAGCAGGAATGGAGCTCACCAGGGCCTTGTTTATTATGTACTGAAATAATTCCACAGGCGCTTTAAGAGTTGAGATTGGGAGGATGGAACGTTCATTATTTCCGAAGGGATGCCAGGGATAATGCATTTCTATTATTAACATCTACAGTTCTCCAAACTCTTTTTCAGAATCACCGCAACTCAGCCACATCTGAACACGGTTAATATGCTCATCCTATTTCTAACATTCATTTCTTTTCCTGTTTCTATGACTGTACTTTAGTAAATCAGCTCCTGACATTCCCCACAGGGAAGAGCTTGCTTTCTCCTCTTATAAGGTAGATAGGCTATTTTTTTAACCCCTTGTTTTCAGGCCCCTTTTCGGTCTTGCCTTGCAGACCTCCTGTCTGGGACCTGCAGCCTCTCTGGGTTCTGCCAGCAGATCAGCTCCCGGCTCCCAGCCCTCCCTCCTCCCGGATGCCAGCTTTTCTGCAAGCATTCTGAATTTCTCTGTCCTCTACTTGATGTCATAAATCAAAGCTCTTCTGCTAATCTGCGGTCTTCTAGAACTGGGTTCAAATTCTTCATGTTCTGAGGCCATGAAGAACACAGCATCAATAGTTTAATCCCCATTCATTCATGTTTCTACTCTCACCTTGATGGAGTTTAAAGGAGATGAAAGAAAAATGAGAAAAAACTGCCCCTTCAATGAACACTACAAATGATCCTTTGATACATAATCAATCTAGCATGTATATTACACTTCCAACGGAAACTACACACACACACACACAACTGTTTATAAGCTGGCTATAGACTCTTCTATAGCTGTAACTACTGCCAATCTCAAATCTACTTTTGCCCCAGGATCATTCTACAGGAAATATTAGCTTTGCCTTCCTTCCCCTTCTTCCCATTCTGGGATGAAATATCTATTAAAGTAGGAAGTAATTTTTTGTGAAGGGGCATACTGCTTTGCTATCTCCATCTAGATAGCGGTTATAGCAGAGATTTCCCGTCCTCAGTAATTATGGAGATAAAACTTTTACTAGAAAGGGAATATAGACTTGGGGTGGAGGAAGTTGTGCAAATGACTAATATCCGCTAATAAGAGGCAGTGACGGCAGTGCAGGCAACCTTCAGTGAGTATTTCTACCCCCTCTTGATTACATCCCACCCTCCAGTACAACTTGGCAAGCCACCCCTACTGCCTGAAAAAGTGGAACTCTCTTAAAGAAAATCAGGTCCAATGTTCGAGCTTGGAAGATACTTCTGAAACATTATAAAGTGTGTCATCTTAGCAACCAGCTGGAGTGCATCCATTTGGAGCAGATCTATTTATCAATACACGCAGAGAGCAAGCTGAAGACTTGCACACTGATGTTGAATGGAGCATGAAGAAAGAGCAGTGGAGACCGCATAAATATTAAGCAATGACCTTCCGTTTAGAAGTTGGAGGCAATTCCTCACACGGACTTTTATGCATTTAGAATTTATTTCTCTGGGTTCCAAGGTGCAGGTGGACTGGACTAGGAATAAATAGTATCATGATCTAGAAAACCATGGGGAAAAAAAAGGATACCAGCAGAAAAAGGAGTCACTACCTCAAACAGGTGGCAATCGGAATAAAAAGACAGCCATTTCATTTCGTAGCTGTAAAGTTTTAAAAGAAAAACAACACCTTCAAAATACAATCATGACCTTGGAAAATATATACTTAACTTTTTATATTTCTAAGTGTCCTCTGAATATTTAAGTAACTAATAGAGGGAAAGTGTATGCCCCTGAGTAGACCGAGTTCTTGCCAATGAACTCTTGTAACAGAACACACAACTCAGGGGTATAGAGATATATTAAAAGACCTTCGTGCTAACAGCTCACTTGAAATAATGACTACAAATGCCCAAAAGCGGTTGAGAAGTTGGCTTCTGCTCAAACAAAATCTGCATCACAAATATTTTCATCTTGAGAGTATGCATATCAATACCTAGCACTTAATTTTCCCCCAATTACCTTTCCTGCAAACTTTTATACAACAAGTTGCTCTTATTTGAATTGCTTCTGATTTGCTTATGAAAATCTCTAGTATAGAATTTCACCTCTTTAGCCTCAGAACAATACTACTCAAAATTAGGCTGCAACACACAAATAGTCTGTAGTATCGATTTCTAACTCGCATGAATGTCTCAGTCCTCATTTTGAAAATTATGATAATGACCTTTATAGTCTGTTAAAAACATTAAAAAGATAGACCTTAAAAACCAGCCCATCAACTACTCACCAAATAATCACTGTTTATAAAATATATACATTTTTGCTTTTTAATTATCATCTATGATTCATTTTTCAAACCCACTTTGGTTTCTTCTCCCTCCATTAAAAACCCATTATAGAATAACCACGTTATCTTGAAACTGGAGGAGACCTCAGAGATCATCTAATTGAAAGCCTCGCTTTATAGGGAAGGACACTGGGGCCCAGAGAAGAAATACATAGAAGGATATAGGCTAATCTGCTTAAGAAAAGTAGTACCTTAGAACAAGGCATCAGTAAAATCTAATGTAAAGAACTGGTCTCCAGAGTCTTTGATTTTAATGAGAAAAGATAATAGCCTCTCTAGCTCTCTCTCTCTCTCTCTTTTAATTCAAATGAATTCACTTCAGACTTTTTAAGGTTTTGTGAATATATTCTGAGGACTTTAGATTAGATGAGGGGGTAGCGTTTGCCCCCTCCTGGAGATTAATGGCTACAGCACACTAATGTCCAGGTCTGGCTACAGCACATCTCTTCTCCATGGCTCTGTAAAGAATATGCACACAGTTCCTTAAAAAACTAAACATAGAGCTACCATATGATCCAGCAATGCTACTCCTGGGCGTATATCCAGAAAAGATGAAAACTCTAATTCGAAAAGATATTGGCACCCCAATATTCATAGCAGCACTATTCCCAGTAGCCATGACATGGAAGCAACCTAAATGTCCATTGACAGATGAATGGATAAAGATGTGGTACATATATACAATGCAATATTACTCAACCATAAAAAAGAATGAAATAATGCCATTTGCAGCACCATGGATGGACCTAGAGATTATCATACTAAGTGAAGTAAGTCAGACAGAAGAAGGCAAATATGATATGATATCACTTATATGTAGAATCTAAGATATAGTATAAATGAACGTTTTTACAAAACAGAAATTGACTTACAGTCATAGAAAACAAACCTATGGTTACCAAAAAGGAAAGGGGGGAGGGATAAATTGGGAGTATAGGATTAACAGATGCACACTACTGTATATAAAATAGATAAACAACAAGGATTTACTGTATAGCACAGGGAACTATAATATCTTATAATAAACTATAATGGAAAAGAATTGAAAAAAAGAATATAGATATATACATATATATGCATAACCGAATCACTTTGCTGTATACCTGAAACTAACACAATATTGTAAATCAACTATACTTCAGTAAAAAAAATAATAATAATAGTAAAAAAACTTTTAAAAAAGAATATGCCTCCAGACTGAATGATCCATTCCCAAAAGTTCTGCCAAGGACTCTCTCACTAGAGAATCCAGTTCCTCGGAAAGCTATCAACACTAATTTTTGGCATTTTATATTATGTTTCCTAATCTTGTATTTATGCCTCAATTCTACTGTCACTTTAAAAATTAGCAAGAGGCACTAGCATTAGTCTGAGGTATAACTGGTACTCTAGCAATACACTGGATGCCTTAATTCTCTTCCTTAGCTCTGCATACGTCCTTAAATTTTCTGAATTCCCATTTACTTCTTCAGTTCTACAAAGTGCATTTGAATTATAAACATGTTCCCTGGAAAAAAGTCGTTAACTGCACACCAACCATCCCTATAACTGAACAGAACATGGGTGCCAACTACTCTCTTTCCAGTAAGCCCAATTTTGCAAAAGGCTACTTTCTTATTGCTTTTTAAGAAGAAAACACTTCCATGATCTGTGACAATTTAAATATCCTGGTTTTGGCCAATCATTTCCACTGGAACTGAAAAGAAAGATTTGAGAAATCAGACACAGCACATCATCTCAGGACAAACTATCGTAATCAGTGGCTTTCAAAGAGGGCGATTCTTCCTCCAAGGAGTATCTGGCAATGTCTGTAGACGTTTTTGGCTGTCAGAACTGAGTGAGGAGGTGCCACATAGTCATCTAGTGGATAGAGGGCGGCGACGGGACTACACATGCTACTACGTACAGGACACCACACACGACAAAGATGCCCAAATTGTCAGTAGTGCCAGGGGTGAGAGCCTTGATCTGAATTCTTGCTACTCCGAGTATTGTCCTCATACCAGCAGCTTTGAGCTCTTCTAGAAGCTTCTTAGAAACTTGAGTCCCACCACAAGACCTACTCAATCAATCTACATTAGCAAGATCACCAGGTGATTCACGTGGACTGTCAAGTTTGAGAAGCACTGATTATACAACACTTAGTCAATCCTTAAGCGTTATAAAAGATCAGCTGTCTCATAGCCCAAAAGAATACCCTTAACTTAAATAATAGGCTCACTGCTACAGCATCTTGTCTTTAATACAATATTACCCTTATTACCACTAGTTCCACTGGATATCAGTCATTGTTACATACAAAAAAAAAAAAATCCATTGCTCAATAATACGGAAAATTCTATGTAGAGCAAACTTAAATGTATTGAAATCTCTAATAGGCTAACGTACCTTAATAATCTCCAAGAGAGAGCTATCATATGTACCATTTCCCAAAATTACTTAACCATAGGATCTATTTTTCCTCGGAGCATTTAATAGGCTTAAGGTTTCACAGAACACATTTTCCTTTTCTCAGCATGGAAACTAAAGAGAAATTGATTAAAGTTCAGATCTCTCTCAGTAGAGTCTTGAATGAGTTATTACCTATGATACCACATGTTGCTTCAACAAAAGACAAAACCCAAGGCCTGCCTTGACAGTGAAGAATCTCCTGGGTAGCACTGCATATTGAAAGGACAAACAAACTTTAGGCCTGAAGATGAAATCTCCTTGTTCAGAAATCACATTAAAAAGACACATGCTTTCCTCATACTATCTGACTGCTCTAGTGATATAACACTTTCTTCAGAATGTCATAGTAAAAAAAAAAAAATCATTTCACAAGCAATTCTTTGGAATAAACGGCAAAATAGAAGGGAAAAGACGTAAGTAATTCAAGGCCAATGGTGACATTATTATGCACATAAATTATGTGTAGTCACAGACTGTCTCTTTTCATCACTAATCATATTAAGGGTTATATAAGATTCACTTAATGAATAGAATTGCCACAGCTTTGCAAAAACCATGGACATCTCCTTAGCAATTAACAATGCCTTAGGGATGTTACACACTAAGTTTGAATCCCTGGCATTTAATGTTGATATGGACTTATCTATAAATAGATACAGCGTTACACTACAAGAAAAAAAAAAGCATACCTTTATATCTGTGAATAATGGTTAAAAGACCAGAACATGGAGTCACACATGTCTGGGTTCAAACCTCAACAGCCCCCCCTTATTAAGGCCTGAATTCCCCATACCCGGCACCCCCAGCCATATAAAAGAAAGCACTATACCTTCCTCACCAAACACCTGTACCAACGTGGCATGAGAGATCTGAGCTATCAGAGCAGGGATCTTGTACGTAATAAGGCAGTGTGGTACCAGCAATTACTACCATTTTATTTTAAATTTGTATTTTTAAGGCTTCCTAGCTACTGAGATATTACCTAGCTACTGAGACATCATTGGGTGAAAAACAGTCATTTTCAGTTTATCAAAGTCATTCTCTTGGACAGAGTTCCCATAAGGAAAAATGAGTCCAATCACCTGTGACAATCAATGGTGTGATAAAGGGATAATGGACCACATCAATTCTGCTGATCAGTGGAGTGATAAATGCCAGAGCCACACAGCATTGGGAGCAAACCTTAGAAGTACTTAACTTTTACTGAGTGTAGCATTTATATTTTAAAAAAATCAAGTGTTTACTATGAGATGCATGATTGAGTTCAAGGTGTTGGGCAGAGGTTTTTCTAAAGGTGACCATGAATGGATTCAAGCCCACCCTGAGTACAAGGTAGAGAATTTTGGAAAAGGTGAGCCATCCTCCCCTTTTACGATTCCATGTGAAATTCCTGAACAGTTTGATTCTTTAACAGTATAGAATCATCAGCTAGGTACCTCTTAATTCTCTCAGACATTCTGCCCTACTGTGTGCAATGTGAGGGTTAAAAGCCTACACTGGAAACATCACTGGTCCAGGAATAAGGTAAACTCTACTCCGATCTCAGTTCTGCTATGACTGTCCATGTCCTATCAGAAAAGTCGTTCAATCTCTTTTGGCATCTATTTCCTTCTCAGAAAAAGAATAAAGGAAAAAAAAAATTTTTTTTCCCCCTCACTCACAAGGTTATTCAAAGAATTCATTCAGGTAACATAAAATAATTTATATGTTTAAAATGATAAAGCTATTCATTGATCCCATTATCTTCCCAATAGGCTCTTCTTCATGGGGCATGATATAATCACATCTTTCTCTCGTCAGGCTTAATGTAATTATTGTTTGCTGTCCTCAGTGGATATTAAATTGCACAAGATTGACATGTAAGATCAGGGAAAATTTTTCTTAAAAGTGAAAAAAAGACACAAGGCTTTGAAAACAACTTTGTACCCCAGTTACACATAGTAAAAATCAAGGTGTAGCTATTCAACAAACACTGATTGAGTACCATTATGTATCAGATATTGCCCAGGTGTTTGGACAACTTCAGTGATGAAAACACACAAAAATCTCTGTCCTCATGGAACTTAGATACTAGCAGCAGGAGGCAGAAAATGAATAATGATTATTATAACAAATTATATAATCAAGTATTATACTTGAATGGAAATGCTAATCAAGTATTTTTAAAAAGAATAGTAGATGAGCTTTCCAGGCAGAGGAAGGAGCAATGCAAAGGCCCTGAGGTTAAACCAAACTGGTATGCACAAGGCCTGAAGGGGAGCTAGGCAAGGTGGGCAGGTGAGGGCCAAGAGGTGATAGGGGGGGCCTGCCAGGTCTTAAAAGAAGAGGAAGCAGGGTTCCCCTGAGTGGGACATTGGGGACAGAGTTCCTAGGTACAGGCAATAAGGATACAGTTTGTGGAGAAATTAATGATAATAACAAATCAACTGGTTCTGAAAAAGAATAAACAAACAAATGAATAAATACATGTATATGTATAACTGAATCACTTTGCTGATAACTGAAACTAACACAACACAGTAAATCAACTATACTTCAATTAAAAAACATTTTTTAATTAAAAAAAAACACAACTGGAATCACTATACTTTTCTTTTACATCACGTGCCAGCAACTCTAAGCAATGTCACAGATAAAATACTTCTCAACCCCTAAATCTTCTGTTGGTCTAAGTTCTAAATGATTGCTGTGGTTACTGTGAAATTTTAATTGTATGTAAGATATACAGTATAACTTCCTGCTATCAGTCAACCCCTAAAAGCTGCCAACTCAGCCATAGGTATTCACTGCACGAGAAAAGTCTGTAATGATCCAGATTGCCTGAATTTGCTCTGGATTCAGTTTGTGTCTCCAATCCTTGTGGTACTACAGGATCCTGCCTTTAGATTCAAAGTCAGGATAGGACAGTGATTATAATGGCAAAGAAGTAGATCTTGAGTTATATTCTATGTAAGTTCTTGGCATTTTACTTGTGTTTCAAATTGAAAACAGCAAAACAGATTGCAAACTGTAAGGTGTAATTGGGTGTGTGTGCAAATTTTAGTTCATACAAGTAATATTTTACTTGTTTTCAACTGCAACTTTAGAAAATTATTTTAAAATTGTTATTCCTCTTATATCATAACTTATTAAACTGCAGTATTATTTTTTAATTTTTACTGAAATATAGTTGATTAAACTGTAATATTATCTATTACTGTGAGACACCAAAAAGCAATATGTTTCTTTTCTATTTTTTTCCTCAAAAATGCACTAATGTAACTAAGAAATATGAAACGATTACACATTTCCTTTTTACCGTTATATTTGTTTGTTTTTTACCAGCCTGAATATACATAAAAGTACAAAGAAATTTTCAATTTCACCTTTTCTCTGGTCATCACTATTATTCATCTGATTTCGTAATTATTATTGGAAATAACTTTTTGCCTAGAGGAGGGAATGTTAAAAAATGACCCACTCCAGTTGTCAAATACACAAGATAGACCGATGATGGGAAGCAGCCCCTCGATTTTGTTTCTTAAATATTCAGTGTATGAAGTTCAAGAAAATCACTTAGAGTCCAACTCTGTTACTTTTGGCCATCTTCTCCACAGTGGGAAAAGGTTCATTAATAGTTGAATCAATAAATGGATCAATAGGAAAAAGTGAAAACAACCTAGATAATAGGATCTGAAAGGCTGATAGGAACACGTCATGCCAGATAGAGAACACAGATACCAAAGTGTCACTTTGTGTAATATGTACGGCAATACATTAACTTATTTTCTGGCCGTAAATATCTGGAACATGTTTTAGGTAAACAACTGTAATTGTTACTTCTAACTACAGCAACACTTAAATTGTGTGAATGATACCCTGCAATGTATTTTTTTAAATTCTGCTGGTTTTATAAATACATAATGACAGAGGACATCAGTCATGACTGTCTATCATTGTATTGGCCCTTCAAGCATAAAATTAGACAATTGATACTCGTCACCTATAAATCAACCTGAGGTTAAATATTAAAATAAACTCAATGGGTACTTTTTTCAAGTAGAGATAACAGAAGTAATTTAGTTTGATGGCAGAAACCTAGTAGATGTGCTATAAAACCATCAAGAAGCAAACTATCAATTTTCTCTGATACACAAACTCCAAGCTATAATGATTCCTTCCATATATTTATTATACTATGACCCAGCAGAATATGAAACAGGTATATATAACATAAAATTATACCCAGACGTTTTGCTCCTCTTCATAGCATTTTTTAAAAGAAGAGACATTAAAATCATTTCCTGTAGTTATTTCTGCTAAATTAAACCATATATGAACAATTCTTTATTGAGATATTTGAATATGTCAATAATAATCATCATAGTCTTTCAATAGATTGGGACTCTCTTCTGGTGCAGTAATTAAGAAAAAGTCTGTAGCACTTCCAGACACATTTTCTGTATTACTCATTCACTTGTAGTAGTTTCCTTTTTAGAAACAGGAAAATAAACATTTTCATGTGCTTACTGACCATCTAAGTATTACCTCCTTGCCATAAAATATTCAGAAAAGTAAACAATATTAAGAAGAAAATAATCATCACACCACCTATGAAAATCATACAATAAAAACTACGTCTGTATCAATACTTATTTTATAAAAATTAACCATGTTCAAATTTTTAAAAAATGGGATCATACTATTTATCTAGTTTCATAATCTGCTTTTGTAAAATTAAAACACCTGTTTCCCACAACTGTTCTTGTCAATATGCATAAATATATAATATAGTATTCATCTTCTCAGTACACTGTATTCTATTTCACCAGTAGGCTGTGAATGATTTCTTCTCTTCCCTTCTCTTTTCTTTTTCTCAGTTCTCTCCTCTCCCTCTGCTTATTTTTTTTCTCTTTTTTTAGCATGATTAAAATAAACTGAGGACTTACCATGTGGTATCTCAGCTTCTGTGTTCAGGGTTTTATGTGTGTCATCATAGTTTCCCTCAAAACTTTCTAAGTAGTCAGTACTAATGCACCCATTTTACTGATAATGAAAAGTGAGAATTAGAGAGACAGAGGAATTGCCCAAGGTCATCAAGAATAGTAGGCGGCAAAGCTGAGATCCAAATCCAGGAGGGTCAGTTTTCTATAACCCTCCCTTAACCATTTCACTGAAACAGACCTTGAAACTCAAATTGCCAGAACATTTTTCTCAGAATAAATTTCCCGCAGTGGAATTACTCCTAATTTAAAACTTGTGACATGTATTTTCAAATGACCTTCAATTCACATTTTGCCAAACATGTGAGGAAGTTCTTGGCTTTCCACTTCTTGGGATCCAATTTTCTTTATTCAATATTTAATAACATTTTTGTTCAATTTGTCTTTTTGTTCCATCTGCTGAGGTAGGAGTCTTCTCCCCAGTCTCAACCCTCCTGAGCCCACAGAGGAATGAGCCTACTGACCCAGCCTTCCTGAGGATGTCCAAGGATAGCGCTGCCTGACCTCCTAATGCAGTCAAACCCTTAGATGCCAAAGGTGCATCCTGGCCCCAGGTGCTGTCCCGCCATGCTCACAGAGCTGTCGACACTTGGGGTCTGGTCTCGTCGGTCCCCGTGCACACTGGGTACTCTCCTCCTTAGAACTGACCGTCTCTCCCGACCCCCCTCACAATGTCCCCAGGACGCCAGAGCAGTGTGTGCCCAGGTCACAAAGTCCAGGGGAGCCTCGTAAAAACAGCCTTCTCCTTTTCTGTCTTCTAGCGCACTTCAGCCTTCTATTCTTCCAGCACCTCCAATCCGTTAGGTCTGGTAAAATCATTCCTGTGCTCATGGGTGACTCGACCCGTGACGACTGGCCTGTCCCATCACCATTTCTGCCTATCCGGCATCTCTAGTGCTCTTCACTCCCGTCATTCCTTAGCTGAACTCCCCGCTGTATTAAAACCCTCAGCCAGCTTTCCTCAAGGACCTCTAAATCCCTGGTCCATTTCCTTTCATTACTAGTCTGGCAAAACATCCAATTAGGCTGTCTGCCTTCTCCACGTCTGAGTTCCAACTATTTGATTTCTGCTGGAGAAATAGCCCAAATGCACAGATGCTGTTCCTGAGAACCCATGCTGCAGGGAATCAGCTCTCTCTACAGTACTTCTAGGTCCCCAGTCACCTGGCCCCTCCTCTCCACCCATCACTCTGCCCACTGTGGTCTGGCTTCCACGTGAACTCCTCTGCAGACAGAGCTCTCACACCAATTCCGCTCATCAGTGATGATCTCACTTCACCTCTCCTGTAAGTCTGAAATCCTCTTCCGCTGGTTTCCAGGACACCTCACTCTCCTAGTGTTTTGCTATATGATTTTTCCCCTTTCCCACTATACTTTCTGGGTTTCTCTGTCTGTCCCAGAACTGGTGGTGACTCGGGAGGTTGCTTTAGGACCTGTGCTAACTCTATACTCTGTCCCTTGACAACCTCTTCTCACGTGTTTTCCATCACTAGCAGCTGGCTTGATGATGCCTCCATTCTACACATCCATCCAATCTTGCTCCTGATCTGGAGCCTCTATATCTAGTTGTTCATTTGCCTATTTCCTTAGAAGTCCAGGTTTCTGCCTTTGCCACCTGGATGAAATATGGTTGTGTTCACAAATAGGCATAGGAAAAAGAGCAGGCATGTTTGGCTACATCTTACTTAACTTTTAGATCTCAGCCTAGATACTGTTTTCTCCGGGAAGCCTTCTCTAAGTGCTAAATCTGGATTAAGTGCCCCTCTTATTCAACAACAGCCTGAACTTCTATCACGGCACTTAACACACTGTATTATAATTTCTTACACAATTTTTTTGTCTCTCTCAGGTGACTGTAAACTGGCCCCATGAGGACAGAGAAAGCACCGATTTTTTTCCACACTGTATTTGCAACACTACACAGTGCACACAGCACGTGTTCATGTTACTGAGATGAACTGAACTGGATGGAGTTAGATTCTTCCTGGGTTTTCTCTCCATACAGAGGCCACCAAGGCCAGGCAGTTTTGTCCTGCCCTGTTAATCTCCATGCCTCAGCTCTCATTTTTTAGGGATGGCTGCACAGACATCTTCTTCAAAAGCCCCCTTCTCCAAACTTATCGACTCTTGCTAACTGATGCCAATGAAGCCACTGACCCATCCATTTCTCAACGAGGAATCAACAGACCCATCTGGGTTCAGCTTTACACCTTGCTACACTTTGGAAAGTCCTTCTCATGAGGATTTCTTCCAAGTTTATGTAGATTTACTTAGCATGCTGAAATCTTTAATCAATTTGGAAAGTAAGGCAATATATATATATATATATATATATTTCTTTTTCCAGTTGGTTAGTTATCCTAGCACTATTTATCAAACTCTTTAAATATTCTCCCGTGATCTAATATTTCGGCTCTACCAAACAGTAAAATCTCCTAGGGCGTGGAGAAGAGTGTGGACTCTAGGGCCAGCTTCTCAGATCCAACCCCACACTGACACTCACTAGTCCTCAGGCAGGTCCCGTAACCTCCCCGGGCCTCTGTAATTCAGGGGTAACAACAATAGTATCTTTCAGTGTTGTGATTAATTTACATGTAAAATGCTCAAAAGAGGACTGACACAGAGCAGATCTTTAATTGCTCCTGTAGATCATCACGGTCATCTGTTTAGATACTTCGTCTTCAGTTCTGTTCACCTGCTCAACTCTGAGCCTGTGCCGCACTGTTCTAACTGCTGTAGAAAGAGAACGCAGTTTCCTGTCTAGAATAATCTCCCTGAGTCACTGCCCCTCTCCCTCCTTCCCTTATTTAAAAAAAAAAAAAATCACTTTTCTACTCTTCTACGGTTATTTCTTTAGTAAAACACTTTCCCCCCCAAATATTAATAACAGTCAACTTTTACTTGCAAGTTGCTTTCCGTGGGTCAGGCACTGGGTCAAAGGCGTTATTGACATGGGTCATCAAATATAATCTTATGAGATACACTTCATCATTATATTGACTTTACAGATTAGGAGAACAATCCTTGGAACCATTAAGGAAGGAACCCAGGCTGTCTGATTCTAGAACTTGTGCCGTGTATGACGACGCGGCATCACTTCCTTAATAAAAACTCTTGTTGAGATTGGGCTCAGATTTGGATGGAATCTCTAGATGTATTTGGGAAGGACTGACAGTGTTGAATGCTGAGTCTTCCTATTCAGTACTATGGTTATTCTTTATCCAATTATTTATTTATGTTCTTCATTAAAGTTTTATATTGTCAATAGAAGTAATATTTATAGAGTACTGACCACACTGTAGACACTGTTTAAATGCTTTGCAAATATTAACTACTTTAATTCTCACCATGACCCTATGGTGTTGGCCTTGTTATTATTTCCATTTCACAGATAGGGGAACCGAAGCACAGAGATGGCTCTTCACATTAAATGACTTCATATCACATAGTCAGTGAGTGACAAAGCTGGTATTTTTATTACACTCTCTTGGCTCCAGAACCCATGACTTTGGCTACTGAGCTCTCAGATTTACCTCTCAAATCATGGGTAATACCTGTTCATATATTATTGATATTTACCAGTGAAACTCTTCTCAGTCTATTTTTACCTTGTTATTGCTAGTCTACAGGAAAGCATTGGTTTTTGTATATTTTCTTTTTTTTTTTTAAATTAATTTATTTATTATTTATTTATTTTTGGCTGTGCTGGGCCTTTGTTTCCGTGCGAGGGCTTTCTCTAGTTGCAGCGAGCGGGGGCCGCTCTTCATCGCGGTGCGCGGGCCTCTCACTATCGCGGCCTCTCTTGTTGCGGAGCACAGGCTCCAGACGCGCAGGCTCAGTAGGTGTGGTGCACGGGCCTAGTTGCTCCGCGGCATGTGGGATCTTCCCAGACCAGGGCTCGAACCCGCGTCCCCTGCATTGGCAGGCAGATTCTCAACCACTGCGCCACCAGGCAAGCCCGGTTTTTTGTATATTTTCTTGCTAACCTGTTGAAAAGTTATAAATTCCAACGATTTATCAGTTGATTATCTTGGGTTATTCAGGGAAGTCACCAAAATAAAGCTAGGTTTTGTTTCTCAATATGCAAAATGTATCCTTTTCTATGCTTTCAAAAGATTGTTTGGGTTAGCACCTCCCCCAAATTTTAAATGAATAATTTTGCATTAGACATCCTATCCCACTTTAGGGGTAATGCCGCTAGTTTTCCTCTAGTAAAAGAACGTCTGAGGGACGGACGCAACGTTGGGTGTCCCAGCCTTCGCTCGAAGGCCAGCGCGTCGGCCGCGATGCCCGGGCTCCGGCGCCCGCGGCTTTCGGCCACCGGCTGCCTGGCCGCGCTCTGCGGGAGGAGCGCGGCTCACACCACCTCCCCGGCCGCGAGCGCGACTACACCCGCGGCTTTACCGACTACCACCAGCACAGCCCCGCCGCCGCCGCCGCCGCCGCCGCTCCCGCCGGGCACCACTCCAGCCCCAGAAACCTGTGAGAGCCGCAGCACGGGGTTTCCTGTTTTGATGCTAATGCTACCCGCTTGGGGCCAGAATGCAAAGGTAAAAGCTACTGTTAGATAATCCCACAGTGCGTGATTGCAAGGGGGTGAACAGCACAGAATTCTGTCCTGGGCTCCCTGCCACACCACTGCCAACCAATCCTGCAGCGAAAACCACAACTCCGCCCTCCCCGTCTACAGCTTGCACCACGGCTACTACATCAGGTACAACGGACACCACTTCAACGCCGACTTCACCACAACCTGCGCGCAAGTCTACCTTTGGGGCAGCCAGTTTCGTTGGAGGAACTGTCCTTGTCTTGGGTGGGCAGGCTGTAATTTTCTTTCTCTATAAATTCTGCAAATCGAAAGAACGAAACTACCGCCCTCTGTAAACAGACCCGCTAAATTAACCCGCACTGGTGTGTAACTCACTGAAACCAAAATATTCTCTTTCAAGATGTCCCACATGGAAGACGCTATTCTAGGATCTTTAATTTTTCAGAGGATGCATATAGGAGCATCGCCCTTGGAGAGAAATCAGTTAGAGCTATTTGCTCAACGGGAATATTTAAACTATTCTGCGTGAATCCTCGTGGCTGTCTTCTTTTATTTTAAATGCCTGCTGCTGTGTGATTATGTTCTCTCTCCTTGACATGCCAAACGTAACTCTGTAAGTGATGGAAAACATTGTCCTGCGCAGACGACCTCATGACTCTTTTAGCAATTCAAATGCAGTCATTTTAAAGCCTGAAAGCTGCATTTTTTCATCCTAACTCGGGATGTAGTTTAGTAACCAGAATTGAGAAAAATGTGCCAAATGAACAGCAATCGGGTGGATTTGGGGCTATCATTGCAAAAGTGGAATAAATTTATAAATTTAGTATCCTTACAGTGGAATTTTGTGCTTGATAAGTTATTTTTTCTACATTAGAAAAAAGATGCCCCACAAGGAATTGCATTCCAGATTTAAAGAAATGAATGGAAAGGATACAAAACATTCAAGTGTAGCAGGTTATTGTTCATACTTGTAAAGCACCTTATATCGTTGAGACAATAAAGAACACTGCCTTAAAAGACAGACTGAAAGGTAGACTGGAACTTAAAATGTTGGTGATTTGTTCTTTCGCATTAATGAAGGGAAAGGTTGGACTGAGGATGTTAACTGTTGATGTGAGCAGTAGTAAACCTGCTTTTAGATACCATAATGTTAGTGTTTAATTGAAAACTTACCTACTTTATTCCAAGCCTGAGTAACTTAAAGGATGTTACACAAAGTCAAAGGCCTTCATTTACTGAACCTCCCAACATTTTGCTTATGGCTGTTAAAAAGTATAAAGTCGATTTAATTATATTTTCCTTTGTACTTCAAAAACGTATCCTAACACTGTTGTACCTTAAAAGGATTTCCACCAAGCTTTCTGGAAAAGTAACTTCTATAAGGCAAGAAAGAAAGAAGTTGTTTTAGAATCATTTATTAACTCTTTCAATAAGACAATCATTTTAAGTTTTGAGATAGCAAATGTGAGCAGTGTAATTTCAGAAAAAATTTTAGTTGATCAGATTACTGTAGATTTTTAATAATGATTGCCCTGGATAAACAGATTGTACTTTTTCTTTCTCCTTTTCCATCCTTTCTTCTTCTTAATTTCAATTCCTGTAGTATAGTAAGCATGCATACTTTTATTTCTTTAGTTTCCCTATGAAGCGCTAGTTTTTTCAGGTTTAGAGGGAGACTTCTTCCCTGCCTTTGACACATTGGATTAGTTCAGAGGCTTAAATCAGTTTAAAATGAGCTTTTGCTTTTCTAGGTCATTAAGGATTTTTGTTTTAGTTTCTTTAGCCTATAGCGGCTGTGTTTAGCACTTGGTTTTCAATATTTTATAGTAAGAAATGACAAGTTGCTTTGGTCCATTTCAGAAGCCAAAATTCCTTACATTTAGGTAATTAAAGGTTCTTAAAATGAAGATTTACTGTTTCTTCTTTACTTGCTGGTACAGCTAAAGTTTGTTTTACTTGCACATTGGTATATATACCTAATGTTTTCAAATGCCTTAATTGTTTAAAATCTCTGGCTTCAAGGGTTTTTGGGGAAAGGTAGGCTTACCTCACATTTTTGTTTCCCTCAGTAGTAATATTTTTGGTACCGCACAAAAAATTTTATTATAGTGCCATGGCTATTAGTTTTTAGTGAGTGCTTTAAGATACAAGATTCAGTTGAAAATATACAGAATTTCCATTCTCCCAAAGTGGTAAAAATTAGCTACAATGTTATAATTGTCATTTACCTAGATAGGAATACCTTGCCACACATTAATGTTAACACTATAGCTATTTTTGTGAAAATATAGCTGATGAAGCCTCTCATCTTCTGTAATTTTGAATACTGCTCCAACAGAATGATAACATGGAATTAGATTTTACAAAAAGAGCTCTTACAACAGAACTCACAGCCTTTTCCCCCTCTTCCTTTAGCAGTTTAGTATCTTGAGCCATTAATAATTTGGGGGTTCTTTTTAATCCAGAAGGTATATAGAAACCTTTTCAGATTTTTCGTCTGATTTGTTCATGCAGATTGTAGTTCTATTAAAATCCCTACAGATATTTGTTGCACAGACACTGCTGTATTTAGAAATTTCTATTTCAGTTCCTTAAAAACTGCAAAACCAATCTGTATCATGTACCAAACTGATTTAAAATAAACCTACATGTTTGTTGGATTAAAAAAAAAAAAAAAAAAGAACTTCTACTATTTTGGGTTTTTTTTGGGGGGGGGGGTTTTAAGACAGGTACTGTCTAACCTATTAAAAAACAATAACATTGAGATTCTTACATTCAGTCAGTGACTATAATTTCCTGGATTTTTCATTATTATAGGGTACCAAAGCTCTCCCACATCCTACAAAATAGGGCTATATATTCGATGGAAAAGAAAGCTATGTATCGCCCAGGAGAACTCTGATTTCCATAATATGGATAGATAACAACTGGCATTTGTAAATACAGAGGAAAGGCAAGAGGAGAAGTTTATTCCTCATTCTTGTCACGATTAATCCTTCTGAGTTCATTTAAAATCATACTATAATAAATTATATTTAGAGGTAATTTTTAAGGAAGGCATTCATTGTTCAGCCCAAGGTTATGTGTTTTTGATTGAAAGAAATCACAATCCAAATGGCAGAAGGCTTTGCCTATATTGAATGATTATTTTCACTCAGGGCTTAGGAATCAAATGAGATCAATCCAAATGCACCAGAAGCAGCCGGAAGCATTTCTCACACATTTCACATATGGTTACCCGGGAAGTAAACACTGCACACACTTGTGGTTTCAGTCATTGAAACGGTTACAGAACTTAGAGAGAGTTCCACAAAATGCGAACACCTATAAATTGGCACAAGACTGAACTGCAGCCAAAGAAGACTGGCAGGTGAAGCAAGACAAATCTGAACTTTTAAAATCTATATTTATATTCTTTTTCTGTTTTAATCCATATGAACCTTATGCAGAAATATAACCAATAAGTGGTTTTACCTCTCTGCTCTTTCCTTAATTCTGTTTGCAATGTCACCCTTTGCAGTGGTCGTACAAAACTCAACTAAGTAAGAGCAGGGTGGGTCTTAGGAGATTTTCCTTCGAAGCTTGCTTTATAAAGCCTCTACCTCTGATTAACCCCACATCTCTGCTTCTATCCTTTCTGCTGAATGCTGCCAGAGAAAAGTGCCATACTCACATGGACCAGAGCCACTGTACAACCCCATTTTGGTCCTCAGAGTATCTGTTAAAGGTTCTTTCTGTTCTGGATTCTCTGTCCCAGTCACCGCAGAGGTTACCTCAAACCTGTATCATGCTGTCTCCGCCAATGAACCCACCAGCTCTCCATCTCAAGAGATAACTTTTGTTCTTACTGACCTATGAGCCGCAGAAACCTACAGACAGGAAAGCCTTCAACCTGTCCTACACAGATGAGCTTTAAAGCAGAGCCCCGTAAGATAGACATTTAACACCTTTGAATTTAACTATACAAACTCAATAAGAGTGACAAAAAGAAGTCAATGATAAAATTATTGCATTCCAACAATTCTGAGATGCACACTTTTCATATCTTAACATCTCTGACATCAGAATGCATCTTCTAGCCAGTAGTTTCTTACAATCACTTTCAGCCAGACGGTGGTCATGGCACTGTTCTCAAGTACTGCCACAGGTGGGAACTTGGGCCTGCTGTGTTTCATTCAAAAAACACTTGAAGGACTTTGAGGAAGAAATATCAGTTCTGACTATTATCTGAAAACCTTCCAGGGACATATTCTGGTGAGATCAAGAAAAGAAAACTTGCAGAATGTGTCACAAGAGCTGGAAAGACAATCACAGAGGCAACCGTGAAACCCTTCTTAAAAAGGTTCTGTACCCTCACCACTTTTAGCGTCACTGAGGATGGCTGTGCACGGAAAACTAAGACGCTGATGACAGAGCATCAAAAGTGAATCGTAAGAGAGACTGTGGAAAAGTTTTGGGAATACTTCACCAACTTATGGAACTTGTACTTTCAATTTTAAGAATGTACAATAATATATGATAACAAAAAATCTATATCTAGATGAATCTAAAAGAGCTTTGCCAATAGGAATGAAACAAAAATTTAAGTAAAAAAAAAAAAAGCTTTGTGTCCTAGTTTGTATCCTAATTTTCTCTTTCTCTCCTTCTCCTTACTTCCTTCCTTTCTTCCTTCCTCCCTCCCTCCCTTCCTTCTCTCTCTCTCTCCCTTTCCCCCTCCCCGCTCCCCTTCCTTTACTCCGCTGTTTTTTTCTTCCCTCCTTTTCTTCCTTTCTTCCCTTTTCCTTTCTCTCTTAGTTGTATATAAAATAATGGTGCATATTTAAAGTGTCTCAGATTTTATGAAATTTGGCAATAATTTAAATAGTGCTAGTGATTCTGACAATTAGTCACACAGTGACAATGAATCTGAAGATTGATCATACAATAAGCAATTTTCCAATTAATATGTTTTCATAAGTACATTTTAAATGGCATACTAATCAAAATATATTTTAAAAGTATTTCTGATAACCCTAGTGAACTTAAAATTCAAATACTCATCAAGTTAATGCTTTATATTTTAAATGACATAAACACCTGGGTTGTTATTCACTCCATGACTTTTGCCATATAGATATTTATAATCTTCAAAGTAGCTGAAAATCATCTTCTCAAAACCATCATCCAAGAGAATGTTATTTTATTATTCAAGTAATTTTTTTCTTTTTAAAAAAGTACCGCAGGCTTCCCTGGTGGCACAGAGGTTGAGAGTCCGCCTGCCAGTGCAGGGGACACAGGTTCGAGCCCTGGTCCGGGAAGATCCCACATGCCGTGGAGCGGCTGGGCCCGTGTGCCACAACTACAGAGCCTGCGCTCTAGAGCCCACGAGCCGCAACTACTGAGCCCTCGCGCCTAGAGCCCATGCTCCGCAATGAGAACCCACCGCAGTGACAAGCCTGCTCAACGCGACGGGGAGTAGCCCCTGCTCACCGCGACTGGAGAGGGCTCACGTGCAGCAACAAGGACCCAACACAGCCAAAAAATAAATAAATTAAATTAAATAAATAAATGTATAAAAAAAAATTACTGCATTCATCTTTTTTATTTGCTAGTTCACATAACAAACATATTCTGAATGTCCATATCCACAAGTTAAAATAAACTTTCAAGTTTTATAAAGAAGGTGAAACTGGCATTATTATATCTTTGTCACCAAATGAGAATAACATATATTTACTGAAAATAACTTGTATGTATATGTATGAGTGTTCATATTGACACATGAGCTTGGTTCAACAAACATTTCACAGATAACAAGGAATATAATCACTGCAAGCAGAGGTCAAGAACAAGAGCAAAAAGAAGAAAGAAAGAAACATGCATTAAGGAAAGCCTGTCTGAACATCAGGTATTTTACAGTAGCTTGATGGCGGTGGTGCATTCTGAGTTCATCGACTGTTCTGGAGTGGATCAGGAGTCAAGTCAATTACTGACAACCAACAAATAAACAGAATCCATTATCGGAAAGCTCTTACTTCCTGTCTCCCTGTGCTATGCTGAATTGCTGTATTCAGTGGGAAACTCACTAAACCAAAAAAATTTGACATCCCTCATCATTGTGAAGGCCCTAGTAACATTACAGTCAACATCTTGAAGTCACTTAAGCCCTCTGGCTCTGTGCACTCTGCTCTCAAGCTCTCCATAAATGGCGGTTACTTCCTAATGGGAGGAAGTGACAAATTAGTGAATTACAAGTTTACACGGCGCTATATGAATACATTTCCTGAGAATTAGCATTATTGGCTGCTAAGATGTGCTTTGAAAAGAGGTACAGAATTTAGAACTTTCTAAATTGAAGTCCTTCAATTGTAGTAAAATTGTAATAAAAATTACAATAATTTTTAATAAAAAAGTCACATTTTTATCTAGTTTACAAAGAATAAGTGAAAAGAATGTATAGATCTACAATGATTCAGTATTATCATTAAATGGTGAGTATAACTAGATAGCATTTAAGAATCATTTCACATTTTCATAAGAAGTTAAAAAATTCATTTTAGTAGGTTGTGCACAATTGGTAGGCTATTTCTTGCAAAGATTCTTAATGTAGTATATGCGCTTAGAATGAGTCACTAAGTCCTATAGAAGAATAAGCGTAAGTGGAGACTCTAGACATCCAGGCATAATTCTTCTATTTGTCTAGTGCATCATAGCCTCCCAGTCTCAGCAGGTCCATTAAAGCAGGAGCACCAGCTCATAAATGTCTCTACAGATAGAATTGGAACAGGGACCATGGGAATAAGGACTCATGATACCTGTTCAGTGGGTTCTCTACGCAGCTGTAACGGATCTTCCAGAACATCAAGCTCAGGCGGTGTGATGGCCAAATGCAGCTGTGATCATGACCATCACTTCCTGAATTCAGGCTTGATGTTTTTGTGCTTTCTTCCTCTCTCTCTCTGATGCTTGTTTCTTCTCATTGCCATTCTGAAATAATGGCTACCTCACTCTATAATTTTGACCCTGCGCTGCAGTTTCAACTCTCACCCTAGGGGTTGGTCTTACTAGAACTGAACTAAATTGTTCAGTTCCTTGAATGCATCATACTTTGTTTTCTTTGGGGGCCTTTCCCCAGGTCCTCTTACTAGAAACAGTGCTCTTGTAGGTATTAGCTTGAGTCATATGGATTTGCCATTTCTGTAGGTCAAAAATAGCAGAATCTCAGCAATATTGCAAGGTTGTAAGGTTTACCCTAATATTCTCTCTTCAAGTCTCAATTTAAAAGTCCTTCCCTCCAGGGTATTTCCCCAGTCTGCTTTTTTTAACCTTATGTAGCATTTGGCACAGGTCTAAATTTTTGTAATTCCTTATTCAGTTGTTTGACTTGAACATTAACTGTGAGATCTTTGAAGTCATGAGCCATACTCTATTAGACATCATTGTTATCCTTAATGCCTGGGAACGTTTTATTGAATATGGTAGGTAATACTTTTTGTAAAATAAATGTTGAGGAATAAATGCTATTAATAGATTCATTTAGTGAACAAACTCATTCACAACAAAAGGAGCCTTGAAGCCCAAGACAGTACCTTTTCTTAGATTCAACAACACTCAGCCCAATGTCTGGTTCAATTATTTTTTCTTGAATGAACAGGTGAATTATTTGCCTTAAGCAGTGTACATTTATGTTTGCTGATATATCATTTATACAAACAGTTGTGAGGCAAGATCATTTCTGATAGTTGCTCTATGAACGCACCCATCTATATCTAGCGTAATTCCTAGAAAAACCATCTGAAATGGGTTTGGAAGCCTGGTAGGATTTAAATAAGAGGAAATAAATTAGAAAACTTTAGAAGTCAGAAAAGGGGGCATTCAAAGGTATTTTTCTCATTTCTTTGTTTTTTCCAGGTCAAACTGAATTTCTTAAAGTAGTTATTTATCTTTTTGAAAATATGAGATAACATATGCCTAAAGTGAAATGCACAGACCTTAAGTATATAATTTGATAAGTTGCTAAATACATACAACCAGATAATTCACACTTGAGTCAAGATACAGAACATTTCTATCACATCTAAAAGTACCCTCATGTTCCTTTTATTCATGCCTCAGCCACTATCTGATTTCTGTCACCAGAGAGTAGTTTTGCTTGTTCTTGAATTTTATATAAACAGAATCATAAATAAATTGTGTCCAGGGTCTTTTGCTCAGCAAAATGATTTTTTGAGGTTTCATCCATGTTGTTGTATGTTTCAGAAGTGTGTATACATACATATACATACGTACATACATACATATATCATTGATGAGCAATATTCCATTTTATGGCTCTACCACAATATGCTTATCGTCACAGACATTTGGGTTGTTTTCAGCTTGGGGCTATTATTAATAAAGCTACCATGATGTTCTGGTACAAATCTCTTTTCAGACAAATGTTTCCATTTCTCTTGGGTAAATATCCAGAAGTAGAATGCTGTGTCATATGGTAGATGTATGATTAAATTTATAACAAACTACCAGAATTTTCTCCAGAATGGTTATATCACTTTATACTCCCACTAGTAATATATGAAAAGTCCAGTTGCTGCATTATCCTTGTTATAAGGGAATATTTTTGCAATCTTGACCTAGGGAAGAATATTTTAGAGAGACTAGGAAAGCTCTAAATATAAATTTTTAAAAGGTCAATTTAGATTTCATTAATTTAAAAAAAATCTGCACACAGGAAACCGCAAAGATATTGCAAGTTTTGTCCAGACCACTGCAATAAAGTAAATATCGTAATAAAGTGAGTCACACAAATTTATTTGGTTTCCCAGTGCATATAAAAGTTACGTTTACACTATACTGTGGTCTATTAAGTGTGCTATATAGCATTATGTCTAAAAAATGCACATTTCTTAATTAAAAATACTTTATTGCTAAAACATGCTAACCATCATCTGAGTCTTTAGCAAATCATAATATTTTTGCAATAGTAACATGAAAACTCACTGATCACAGATCACCGTAACAAATATAATAATGATGAAAAAGTTTGAAGTATTGCAGAAATTACCAAAATGTGATCACAAAGACAGGAAGTGTGTAAATGCTGTTGGAAAAACGGCACCAACAGACTTGCTCAATGCAAGGTTGCCACAAACCTTCAATTTGTAAAAAATTCAGTATCTGCAAAGTGCAATAAAAAGAAGCACAATGAAACAATTTATGCCTGTATAATTTTTAAGTTATTTTCAGAATGTCTGTGACCTTATACTTCAAGTGTAACTCTTGTAGACAGATTTGAGTCTTCTTTTTACACAATATGACAATTTCTACCCTTAAAATGGAATGTTTAGTCCATTTATATTTATTGTAATTTTTAATAAGGTTGAATTTAATCTACCATATTTCTACACTTTTCTATTTGTTAATGATTCATTGCAGGGAGTGTAGATTATGTTGTTCCCCTGTAAAGTGTGCTAACTTTTTCTCTAACAGATAGTTGAGCTACAAGTGGAACAACTGGATTCTCTCAGTGTGGTATAACAGGAAATATATATTTGTTTTTTTGTTCCAGGCTCCTGGCACACAGCTCCTAGAACCCTTGGAATTCCCTGAGTGATAAGGGTGATAGATAGGCATGCCTTTTTTTCTAATTAGGCAACCCTTGGCTAGCTCCTAGACAGCTTCAGGATGGAGACTGGTTGTAAGAAAGACCAAGCCTTGATTAGAAGCTTGGAACTTTAGTCCCAGCCCCCAGATTTGGTGGGGCGGTATGGAGAGGTGCCGGAGATTGAGTTAATAATCACCAGTAGCCAATGATTTACTCAATCATGCCTATGTAATGAAACCTCCATAACCCCCCTCTGCAAGCCCCTAAATGTTGGGGTTCAGAAAGCTTCTGGCTTGTTGAACACACTGTGGTTGCTGGGAGGCTGGTGCACCCAGAGAGGGCATGGAAACTCTGTACGCCTCCCCACAAGACGTACTTTGCCCTGTGCATCTCTTCCATTTGGCTGTTCCTGAGCTGTATCCTCTACAATAAATGAGTCACAGTAAGTAAAGTGTTTTCCTGATTTCTGTGAGTTGTTCTAGCAAATGAGACCTGATGAGAGGGTTGTGAGAACCCCCGATTTATAGCTGGTTGATCAGAAGTACAGGTGACTCCGGGACTTGCAGTTGGCATCTGAAGTGAGAAGCAGTCTTGCAGCCCTGAGCCCTTAAGCTGTGGGATCTATCGTAACTCTGGGTAGTTAGTGTCAGAATTTACTTGTTGAGCACCTGGTTGGTATCCAGAGAATCGGAAAACTGGTTATTAGGTTTTGAAAACACTCCAGAGTCAGGCTTGATTTCATGCATGATAGTGTCAGTGTATTCTGTTTTTCTCCTTAGTACTAAGACATCACTTTTACTCTTGGCTGTGGTTACCTCCAAAATGTGGCTTTTCTGGGATCTCAACTGAATGTCCACTGTGCTCAGCAAGGCTGTTTCATTCTGGAGAGACCAGAACTCCAACATCACTCAGCACCACATGACCTCTGATTGTGGAGTTGAATCTCCATTCAACTCTTAGTTCCACAGCGGCTGTCCTACCTGAAGCCTTTGGGAGTCTTTTCCTGTGCATGTGCACTCAGCCCTCAGTTGCACTAAGATGGACCTGAGGGACCCTCCTATGCAGATCTTACATTTTCCTCTTCTCTGATATCTGCTCCTTCACTCACAAAGCTCCACCTTCTCTCCTTGGGTCAGTGTTGGGAAACCACACCTTGGCTGAAAGCTGAGACAAATATGAGACACCTCATATGCTTCTTTTCTCTCAAGAATCAAGTCCTGCACAACCTGTTGGCCAAAGCCTGAAAACGACTGCATCATATACAATATTTGTTCAGTGTTTACATTTGCTAATGTCATAAGTTCCCACCTTCTACTAATTGCTTCTTTATGACCAGAAGCAGAATTCCAGTCAAATACACGTGAAGAATTGTTACTACTGTAGTAATAGTATTTAACATAATGAACATTTTCAGGTGAACAGTAAACACTAAACAGGTTAGAATATTAGGTACTCTTACTGAAGTAGTGAAAAGATAGACGGAATCAGATTTTGGACTTTTCTTTTTTTTTTTAACGTGTAAATATTTTTATTTGTGGAGTAATTATTGAAAGAAAGAAAATAGAATACGTAATCTACAAACTAGCAAGGAAAAGAATAACAATAATAATAATAATAATGAATCCAAAAGAAGGAAATAAAAGAGAACAAAAAGAAGGAGAACAGATTTCTTTTCCCCATTGGTCCATCCTATTTTATTCTTTAAAATTTTATTTTTAATTTTTATTGGAGTATAGTTGCTTTACAATATTGTGTTAGTTTCTACTGTACAGCAAAGTGAATCAGCTATATGTATACATATATCCCCTCTTTTATGGATTTCCTTCTCATTTAGGTCACCACAGAGCACTGAGTAGAGTTCCCTGAGCTATACAGTAGGATCTCATTCGTTATCTATTTTATACATAGTGTCAATACTGTGTATATGTCAATCCCAATCTCCCAATTCATCCCACTCCCCCCCCTTTCCCCCCTGGTATCCATATGCTTGTTCTCTATGTCTGTGTCTCTATTTCTGCTTTGTAAATAAGATCGTCTATACCAATTTTTTCAGAATCTATATATATGCGTTTTCTAATATGCGATATTTGTTTTTCTCTTTCTGACTTAGTTCACTCTGTATGACAGTCTCTAGGTCCATCCATGTCTCTACAAATGACCCAATTTCATTCCTTTTTATGGCTGAGTCATATTCCATTGAATATATTGGACTTCTTTAGCTGCCAATAAAGAGTCTTTACTCCAATAGATTGGCAAAGGGGAAGCTTTGAAGAATCCTGAGCCAATAGCATGAGGTCAACCGTTTGTGCTTGAGGGAGTTTAATCCAGCTGAGCTTTAGCAGAGACCAGAAAAGGGATGAGATCTGCATAGACAGAGAGACCAGTGAAGATGCTGCTACCTGGGGTGGTACGGCCACAAACAAGGATGGGGATAGTGAGGAATTTAGTGCAAGGACAGTAGTGCACTCCATTTGGAAGGATTACAACTAGACTAGTGTGGTGCAAGAAAAGTATAAGCCAAAGGTTTTGAGTCTGCCTGATCTGAGGGAGGGGGAAAGTACAATCACTAGAAATGAGGAATGTGGGGAAAGTAGCTGATTTCTTTCTTTTTTTATTTTTTTTTCTTTTTTTGGCCACCATGCAGCTTGTGGGATCTTAATACCCCAACCAGGGACTGAACCAGCCCCCTCAGCAGTGAAAACATGGAGTCCTAACCACTGGACTGCCAGGGAATTCCCGAGAGTAGCTGATTTCAAGAACAACTCTATCATTTTGAGTGGGAGGGCTGGTAGGATAGCAAACATTGAAAAAGGAGGTACCAAGATGGAAAGGACCAACAGACAGCTGATAATATTGGTCTAGAGTCTCCTGATAGGACTAAATTCAAGATATTAATTTGAGAATATTTGTTTATATGTAGGAGATGGATGAGTTACATAAGGAGAGATAATGAGTCATTAGCATAAGATAGAATTTGGGGGAAAACCCAAATTGGGAAAGGGAAGATGGCAAAACCTACATGGTCTCAATTATTCATACTTTGGGACCATTAGAAGTCTTTTCATTTAAAGTATTAATCTAGCCAGTGTGTGTGTGTGTGTGTGTGTGTGTGTGTGTCTGTGTGTCTGTGTGTCTGTGTTTCCCAAGTTGACATATTAAACCTTAAAACGGTTATCATTGTAATGACACAATATTATCCAGGTGATAATAAAGTAAAACACAGTTAAAGCACACAAAGCTATGTAGGATGAGTATCATTAAAAGCAAAATTTAATTTTAAAATCTTGAGAAAAAATAATAAATGGAAAACTGTAAAGAAGAATGTTAGTGGCATTTGAAAATGTGCCTGAATTTCTGAAACGTGTAGTTGATTCCTGGATTAAAGAATTATTCACGTAATATTTATTTACTAACCATGATAACTTTCCCCGTGAAATATATAAAATAAGAAAACATAAAAAGTCAGTCCATTGTATCTGAAAAATAAACTCTTAGGGATATAAATATAAGTGTATGATGATTGTTCTTTTTTTCCTACTAAACCCAAAGAAAGCAGTTGCTACAAAAGTTACCAGGAAATCAACTAATTTTTAAAAAATTGATTATAATTATAATAAGGAGTGAGAGTGAGCAAAAAGCCTCTAGACTTGAAAAGAGTATTAGATAAAAGCAAGAATACTCTCTATTTTGCCACATAGATCCCAAGATGTTACTGAGAAGACATCTTAGAGATCGCTCTTTCTAGAGAAGAAAATCTGAGGTTCAGAAAGGTGAGAAGATTTTGCAAAAGTTTACACTGAAAAAAGCAGCAAAATTGGAACTACACTTCTAACTTTTTACTGCCTCTTCAGACCCTTTAGAAACTTAGTTCCTGATCTCTTAAACTAAGGCACTGATTCTTATGGAATCCATCACCTGTCTCTTGAAATGCCAACTTTTTTGAGTCTTGTGACTTTCTTCAGTGTGATCTCTTCAGTGGTTTATATTTCTCAAAATTAATTTTCCCCAAACATGATTAAATCATCTCAAAATTACTTTAATATATTGTTAAAATATACAGATGAGATAATTTTATAAAAGTATATCTCTAAAGTTGCTGCAAATTTTATCTTTACTAGGCCATTGAGAAAGCCACTCATGGAACTGAAAATGGAAAGAAAGCCATTTCCTCCCTCTTTAGAAAGTAATTACTTCTTTCTGATTGGAAAGACCAAATAAGAAAGAATTTTAGATTTCTAGTTCAGAGATGGATATTTTTTCTTTTCTTATTACCTTTTGGAGACAGAAATAAGTTCAGAGCAAAGAGTAAGTCCTTCTAATTGATGTAAATAATAAGGAAAGCAAATTAAGGCTTTTACTTTAATTCATTCCATGAGCCTAACATGATTACTACACAACTGCTTAGACAAAAGCCACCAGTGAACAAATAAAGTAGCCAAAATTCTCCAGTCTCTACTCACTTGAGAGAGAAAGTACCAGAGAGGATTGTATTAAGTCATGAGCTAAAGGGGTTTTGGGAGTCAGGAAGAAACCAAAGGGTTCCTAGTTATTTTTAAGATTTTCATTTTAAAGAAATGCCTCTAATCTGGGTCTTAATGAAGGCAAGACTCAAACACAGCACCCACCGAGTCACTGCAGATGACTTTCCATGAATCTGGACTCTCTGGAGGAAAAGTGACCATGGCATTGTAGAAAAACATGTCTGCATAATTAATGTCAAATATAAACTTGAAATAAAAATTAGATTATCTTAATGTTCTCCACTATCCTAATGTTCTCTGTCCATAGGTTGATCTATAATTAAAAGAGAATCATATTTTCCCACTAAAGAGGAAATATTCAACCATGAACTTGAATTTCCATTCTTATCTGCAAGTGACATTGTAATATATACAGCCTGTCTATGTATCCAATGGAAAATAGAGTCAAGTTAACTGTTAAGGTGCTTAATGAGTAGGATGGAGATATTGCTGGAAGAAAAGATATCTATTCCTGGAAAATCAAAATTTCTTTATGATAATAACCAGAAAGACCGCTGAAGTATGATGTGCTCCTAAGACCATGAATTAGTATTATATGTGTGTATGTATAGAATGTATCTGTTTGCAATTAACAGAGGATAAGCATTCTTCTTAATTACCCTTCTAAAAGACTATATTCTAGTACAGTATTTATAAATGGGAGATGATGAAGCCAAAGTTTAAACTCTCATGAAGTCTTCAAACATGCACATTCAATTCAAAGACCCTGAATAATCAAGGATTATGTCTAATAAAATAATCCAGAAAGGAGTCAGAATTTCACTCAGGAAGAATAAGACAATAATTATAAGATATTAGATAGGTAAAATAATTATATTTAAAGATACTCTTTATTTCACCATTGCATTCATGCCTGATAGCATTAAGTAACTCTAAGTTATGTCACTGAATTATGTTAGTTTGTGAAATTAACTTTAATGATGGTAGAAGGGAGCTGATTGGCAATGTTCCACATTAGCACTTCCTAGTGAGCCAAGAAGGTAGAAACCATTTTAAAACCAGATGGCTATTCCATCTTCAAATTCCAGTAGTTGCCAACATCTCTCAAAGCTACAGAGAAGTTAATTAAAAAAAGGTTTAGTCTTGAAATTCATTCAGATCTGAATGCCTCAGCTGAAGCTGCTAATGAAAATGCTATTCCATACTAATAGAAATTGGTTGCTAACATTGACATCTTTATTCAAAATATCGTATGTCTATCAAATACTTACGCACATACCATATCATTGTCAAAAGAGCATTTGAAAAAAAAAAGATCACTGCTGGGTCATTCTTTGAGAAAAAATTTTTTTTTAATTTTTTAAAAAAAATTTTAAACGTAAAACCATAATTCAGAAAGAGTCATGTACCACAATGTTCATTGCAGCTCTATTTACAATAGCCAGGACATGGAAGCAACCTAAGTGTCCATCAACAGATGAATGGATAAAGAAGATATGGCACATATATACAATGGCATAATACTCAGCCATAAAAAGGAACAAAATTGAGTTATTTGTAGTGAGGTGGATGGACCTAGAGTCTGTCATACAGAGTGAAGTAAGTCAGAAAGAGAGAAATACCATATGCTAACACATATATATGGAATCTAAAAACAAAAAAATGGTTCTGAAGAACCTAGGGGCAGGACAGGAATAAAGACGCAGACATAGAGAATGGACTTGAGGACACGGGGAGTGCAAAGGGTAAGCTGGGACGAAGTGAGAGAGTGGCGTGGACATACGTACACTACCAGATGTAAAATAGATAGCTAGTGGGAAGCAGCTGCATAGCAAGGGGAGATCAGCTCAGTGCTTTGTGACCACCTAGAGGGGTGGGATAGGGAGGGTGGGAGGGAGACGCAAGAGGGAGGAGATATGGGGATATATGTATACATATAGCTGATTCACTTTGTTATACAGCAGAAACTAACACACCATTGTAAAGCAATTATACTCCAATAAAGATGTTAAAATAAATAAATAAATAAAAGTGAAAAAAATAAAATACAATTTCAGGACTAATTGTATTAAGGAGACTTTAAAAAATTAAAATAGATACCTTAATCTCATAACATAAACTCATGAACAAATTAAAATATCACAGAAAAACATGTGCTCATTGCCTGAGTCTCAGACGGCTGAGATCATTTTCATCCAAATTATCAGCTCTAATTCATCTGCCTTGCTACTTCCCCCCACGGATACTTATCGGGGAAAGCTGGAATTGACAACTTAGTTTTCCATTCTCCACAAAATGAACTGCTTCATTAGCTCTTGTTCAGGGAATGAAGTATGAAGTTGCTCTTCACTGCAGGATTAAGTATGTAATTGTAGAACGAAAACAAATTAATTTCATTGTGAAATCACTGCTTTGAAGGAAGAACCCCAGCTAAAGGAATGGCTCCTCTGAATGGGACATCGCTGAAATGTTTATATTTGGCGTCATCTGGTTTTCTAGTGTTCAAGGTGCTGGCCCTCGTTAAATAATGAGCCCGAGGGTGAAATGGAAATTAATTTCCCCAACCAGATTTCCGCTGAATAACTAAAGTCATGATTGAGTGTACAGGTAACTGCGTTAATATTTGGAATTGGCACACAGTATATATCAACAATGAAATTATGTAGCTCACAGATATGGTGATGAGTACAAAGACTCCCTGGGAACTGAGCCTGTGAATCTCAGCCCCACTACTTAGCGATGAGATAGTGAACAAGATAAGCTGAGTGGCTTCGTCGCTAGAATTGGGATAATAACACTTATATTTAAGAATTGTTGTACAGGTTGATATAAATTGCAAAGTATCTAGTTGTAGCATACAGCAGGCGACATAATACAAATAGAACTCCTGAGACCTGTGTGTAATTCTTACCATATTTCCACAGACAGAAAGTTACTGTCGTAAGGGATTTCGCTTGAAAAGAAAATAGACTGCGTGATATAAGGGTTTTCTCTCTTTTCAGGTGTTGTAATTTGTTTTATATTTTAATGTTATATGGGATATTACATCAAGCATGGCTATTTTCCTGGATAGTTTTAACATTCTAAAATGGTAGCTTTACATAACTGCACATATATTAAATAAAATGTATCCACTTCTATCTTAAAATGTTGATGCAGAATTGAGAACTGAGTAAGATGTGTCTTTGGAGACCAGCTCAGTGACAAGAAAGGACTCTTTGCAGTCAATCCCCTCAGCCTTACCTGCCTCACCTTGCCTGAATCCCTCTGCTTTGTACTTCCAAATGGACCAGTTACCCTCCTGCTTCACAAATACAGTGTCATGTTTAAGATGTACAGCAGAAATGTGTCAGAGGAAAGAAAATACAGCATACTTTTTAGCTAAACATCACTTAGGAATCATATGTATTATGAGCAAAGAAATAGAAACAATTTCCAAAGATCTGAACTCTTCACCAGACCTGGATGCAGTGATCAAACAATTATTAAATTTACTTCACACATATTGGATTTGTACTATAGAAGGATGGAGAAGAAAGATGAGATGATTCTGAAACCAAAGGTTAAGGGGGATAAAGGCATTTACATAAACTGCAACCTGACATAACATCATAGCCCCCATGTCCAGTTGCACAGTTTGTGCACTGCCAAAAAAGTCGCTGGAGGAATAAGTAACTAGAGGCTGAAATCTGACCCTCATTACACTGGCTGAGTTATGCACCCTTTTCCAGGGCTCTGTCTTCCTAGAATGAACATCCCAAGTCAATAGGCTTGCATCCCACAGGGGAAACCAAATCTTAGATACTCAGAAGAAAACAAGTACCTTAAGAAAAGGACAAAGACCAAGGAAAGAATGCTTTTGCCTAGAAAGATCCACACACCCTTCAGAGAGGAAGTTTTAAAGAAGACTTTTCATAGATGGGATGATCTCAGTAGTCAGAACTGACAAAATAAAAAAAAAGTTTCCACACATTAAGTTGGAGGAATACGTTTGGGTAAAAATAAAAGTGCACTGTTATAAGACTGTAAAACGGCACTAATTGCGCCTCATCGTTGCACATTGTTCTCTTTCTGCATCTGAGTAGTAGACACAGAGCTTGTTGCCTGGCCCATTTCTGTATAAACAAAAGAAAGAACGTGCTGGAGAGTCTTAATCACTCTTTCGTAATGTGAAGTGAATGAATTCTTTTGCATTTAAAGTTGAGAGAATCAGATTTCTATGAAACGGATATGAAGGCCACAAATTTGGGACACAAATCAGGCAAATCACTTATAATGTTTTAGTTGATGGCTTCAATACCCACAGGTTATACAATCAGGAAATCCAAGACCTCCATTTTGGAAACACACCACTCCTGAATTTTCCAGAAAGTCTGGAACTTACGCAGTGTTAGGTGGGGTCAATCTGATTTCCCCACACAAGCAGGGAGCAGCAGTAGGGCAGTACTTCTTGTTGTTGATTTTATTGCCTGTAGTTCTCTCTCGTTATATTTATCTTTCCATCTATTTATAGATATAGCTCTCACTATGTATATAGATAGATACGGATATAAATGTCACTGTAGAAATGCATGTTTGTGGTTTTGCAGTATTTTTTTTTGAAAAGTTGCTTCCAACATTGAGCAAAGACTTATTTCAAATTGCAGTAAGTAATTATGCAGATGCTTTGGTTTTTATGAGTTAAAATTAACTTGGGATGTTGTGGCTTTACATTTGGGAATTCAGTCTAATCTTCCTTTTCTCGTATTTTAAAATCTTATTCCGAAGGCTGTGTTTTATTGTTCTGGAAGTTTTACAATGGCCTCTAGCCAAAAGCATTAAGGTTTCGAGTTGATGTTAGCATGCTGATGTACTTATTCAATATCAGGAATAACTGATTTTTACATTAAAATTAAAGTGGTGTTTTAGGAAGGACTTTATTCATAACTTCAAATAAGAGAATGGGATACAAAACTGAATACACACACACACACACACACACACACACACACACACATATCTGTATACCGATGTTAGTTGGAGGCTCTCTCATTGATCAACAAGTCCTTACATCAGAACCACAGAAAGGAAGAGGAAAGGGTCCCAGGTCTTGGCTCCTGGCAAGGTTTCTGATTTGTGCGTCTCCCCTAGACCATAATTATGACTGGATAAGTTCAAGATCTAGGGAAGATCAATTCAGTTTAAACCATATTGACCAGACCTGGGCACACTCATCTCCTTAAAAAAAGAAGTGAAGCCACATATATTCACAGAGATTTGGGAAATAGATCTAAGTATCTAATTATAAGAAAAAGTCATCCATAAATTCAAATGAGTAAATGTGATGACTTCTTGGACCCCAAACAAGTATACAGTATGGTTAGTCTACGTGTTGAACCTTTGAACGTCTTTTGAATGCCAAACATAAGGTACACCAGCAGATTTTAAAGTAAAATAGTATCTAGAGCTTTTTTGCTTAATGAAATAATCCACTGACTTTCAGAGAGTTTTAATGAGTCTCGTTTGATATCACATGTGTCAAGTTTCATTAAGAGCTTTATAACCTACTTAAGGAAGGCAGAATTTTTGAGTTGATTCAACTATTCAAAGTAAGATTGCAGATGGAACTATTCTGAAAGGCACTGAACTAAAGAAAGTATAGCATTTACCAAACACAAAAACAAAAACAACAACAACAAAAAGCACCTGATACGCCACACACATACTTGAAATGGAGAATAAGCCAATCAGTGCAGCAGGTAGAAACTTGTCTCCCATACCACCTACTCTAACCCCGTTTCAATTTTGTCATCTCATTTTTGAAACATCCATCGGCATGGCCAACAGAGACTTATCTAAATAGAACCTGTGGTCTGCCAGGCGAGTACAGACATTTTGAATCCAAGTGGGATGGTGGCCTCCAGTCAGGGAATGCAGTGGGACAGAAGGGAGGGAAACACAAGAGGTCAGAGAAACCCTGGAGAAACTGGAAAGGGCTAGTCCTGTTCCTCCCAGGACCCCATCTTCTCTCACCACCTCTGTGTCACCCGAGCCCTCCCCAATTTTTATCTCTTTTTCTTTGTTTCTTCCTTTCTCTCCTGCATTTTCTGTTGTCAGTCTTTCAAATCATAGGTGACCCCAAAGAGATTTTTTAATGTAGCAACAATCAAAAATTTTCCCTGTGAATGAAACATCCATAAATTCACTAAATATGAATTTTTTTTAAAGAACCCAAGTCCTACCTATGCATAACATTTTTCAATGGCTTACATAAATTTCCCTTTTTTCTCTGTCACCTTTCAGGTATAAAGACAGCTTTCTCTAGCAGCTTACTTTCTAAAGAGGCCTTATTAGATGTGGTAAGAAAATCTACATCATTGCTGAATATTGTCACGATTGCTGTGTCACTCTCAACAGGGTTACAATTACTGACAAAAGAGGTGGGAAAGTCTTAGAGAGTCATAAAATATGGAAGTGAAATAGATGTTTCACACATCTTCAGCATTGTCAATCCTGGGCCTGATTTATGGGGCAAGGAGTCAGACAGGAGAAGAGTGGGGTGAACTTCAGTGATTAAATACATTAAGGAGAAGCTCGCAGATTGGAAATGATTGAGTATTTACGAGTGATGTAAATCTCCAAAGTTTTAGGGTAGCGATCAGAATACTAAACTTAGTCTAAATAATCTTTGGATGCTCACAAAAGTTAAAAGAAACAAGATGTACATCTTTCAAATCCCTTGGAGTTATTTTTTCAATACCTGAAAAAACTCTTTTAACCCTAAATCTGAGCCATATTTTATCATTCCTTCACAGGGTTTTTCTCTCAAGGGTAGAAGGCACTTGAGACATTCCTCACTGGTGTAGATAAATTGTATTTTATGTTTACTAAGGTTTTCTGCTATTCTTCTTGACTTCAAATTCTTTTTTTAAATTAATTAATTTTTTATTGAAGTATAGTTGCAGTGCTGTGTTAGCTTCAGGTGTACAGCAAAGTGATTCAGTTATACATATATATGTATATTCTTTTTCAGATTCTTCTCCCATATAGGTTATTACAAAATATTGAGTATAGTTCCCTGTGCTGTACAGCAGGCCCTTGTTGTTTATCTATTTTATATATAGTAGCATTTATATGTTACTCCCAAATTCCTACTTTATCCCTCCCCCGACCTTTGCCCTTTGGTAACCATAAGTTTGTTTCCTATGTCTATGAGTCTATTTCTGTTTTGTAAATAAGTTCATTTGTAGCATTTTCTTAGATGCCACATATTTGACTGCAAATTCTTAAGCCCAGGACATTTCCTATGAAATATACTACTCCAATTAATACTGAATCTGTTTCCCTTTTGTGCAAATTAATATATTACCAGTAAATGATATAAAGTTTACCAAACATTCCATTTTTTTCAAAATTTTCTCTCTAAAAGGATGGTTCTCAATTGGTTGCTTCCACTGTAAACCAATCTTTTCATTTTCTCCTGGCTTGCTTAATTGATTCTCTGCTGACCTTTTTGTTTCTAAGTGGTTCTCCAGTAAAGTGACACCAGACAGATTATTATAGTGATGGCCATTCCTAGAAACAGAGGTTAATATGAAGAAATATTAAGAGGTGGAAAAGGCTTCCAGCAGAAATATTTAAAACTCTGAGGTATAATAATGTATTTAAGAAATGTGGGCAATTAAAAAGTATATATACAGTCTTAGGCAAACCCATGCATTCAAGTCATTTTTTTCCAATCACTGTTGTTCAAAAATGGGAAAATGAACATTTTATGAGTAAATTCTATTTTGATCATAAGTATGTATCATTTCCTCACCAAATACCTAGATTTTGTCAGTGCTTGTCCAAGACATTTCTAACAAGAAGTCCAGATTTGTGGCAAAGGTCAGGTTAACCTGATTCGGGAGATTTCAAGCAGAACACTTCAGGGGTCCTATTTATGTTGGAAATGTTTCTTTTTCCTTATTTTCTACCCTTTCAGAATACTATTCTGGCCCAACATTCCATAAATGGATAGTGAACTACAAGAGAGAGAAAGGATTCCTTCATCAAATCAGAAGAAACATCCACTCCATCATAAATCATTGATGAGCAGGAAATAGACAAAACTTTGACAATAAGCAGTTAAAAATAACTTGGCATTGACAATGAAGCAAATATGGAATGTCAGAATTCCCTTCACTGTCAGGAAAATAATCTGAGTAGGTATTTTTGTATCAGATCAATCCTCTGTATGCCAACTTGGAGTTACCTCCTCTTTTGATAGAAATGTGCTTTCATTTACTATTCAAATAGCTGCAACTTAACAACTCCAATATCTACTGGGGGGAGCCTAGGTTTCCTGAGTGATGACTTCAGAATTTCAGGACTGTATTTTACCTGAATAGAATTGTCTAGAACTATGGGCCTCTACTGAGTCCAGAGTGATAATAAAACCCAGCACTCCTTCATCTGGACAGGTCAAGAGGCCACAATGCACACAGCAGAGTCTATGAAAGATCTCAGATGAAATAAGAAGGATTAGTTAATGCTATAACAACCATGGGGCTTGGTTAGGAAATTAAATATTAAAGCACAGCACTCTAGTACTACTGGATATTGATACAAGCAGTGGATTAAGTCTAACATGAGGTTCTGTGTCCTTCGATCCACCCTGCAAATTAATCTGGTTAAAATAACTTAAACCAGGCAGATCATGAAAAGAGTTAAGGCTGTTCTTCCTTCAGTAAAAAGTTACAAATACTATTCTAATGCATTGTGTTAATAAGACTGTGGCGAATTATAGCTTAGTTTAAAAAAAGAATTTTTTTTTCTGGCTCCTATAAATGAGAAGTCCAGGTACCTGAGTTTCTGGCATAGCTGGTTCCAGGAACCAAGAAGAGATGTCTGTTTGATCCTTTTCTCCTTACCATTTCTTTCCTTTACTGGCCTGTGCTTGGTCCCATTAACAGATATACATATTCCACATGGTGTCAAGATAGACACCGATGGTTCTAGGGTTACAACATTCTGGAAGTTTGAGATACTAGAGGGAGAAAGAGTATCTTCATCTGTTCAGGATGCTATAACAAAACACCACAGACTGGGCGACTTATAAATAACAGAAATTCATTTCTCAGAGTTCTGGAGGCTGGGAATTCTAAGATCAGCAGATCCAGTGTCAGTGAGACCTGTTTCCTGGTTCATAGATGGCAGTCTTCTCACTGTGTCCTCACATGGCAAAAGGGACAAGGAAGGTCTCTGGGGTCTTTGTTACATGGGCACTAATCCCCTTCACGAGAGCTCCACCCTCATGGCCTAACTACCTTCCAAAGGCCCTGTCTCCAAATACTATCTCGTTGAGGATTAGATTTCAACATATGAATTTGTGGGGGACACAAATATACAGTTTCTCAGCATCCTTATAACCATATTCCATGGAGGGACACTGGCCCTTCATGGGGTGATGTCCATCCAGAAACCAATCACTGTGATCAAGGAGATGAAGTCCTACACTGGCCAGACATGAGTCACATCCTTATCCTTGACAACTAAAATCAACCATTCCAATAGAACCACACAGAATGAGTCTACTACAGACTTTTTTTTTTTTTTTCAATCCATGTGGATACTATTCACTGAGTATCTAGTATGGGCCAGGCCTTGCGCAAAGCCCTAGAAAGCCAGAAACATGGGAATTAAAACTGACGCTGCTATTCATTTCTATCCCAATTAAAGTACTGTAATCAATGGAAGTGTACAACCAAGTCTAAAACACAGTCTGCAATAAGGTCAAGGAATTTTCATCCAGGCTGGGTCTCACCCTCTCAGGTGCTAATAACTTTAACCACAACCCAAAGCTTTAGGGATAGACTTTGAAATAATTGCCTCAATGGCTTTACTGGCTAATTCAGTGGTCCCTTTCTTTTACCACTCCTGCCAACTTCCTTCCTTTCTGTACCTAAATATGCTCACGACTCTTACATACTACCTTCATAAACATGTCAACAAACAGAGGCAAACCAACTCTACATAATATATCTTTCTAAGCCGGTGTCATGTTTCTTTTGATCTTGCCTTTGTTGTCAAACATTTTAAACCGAGAGTGAATCTTCATTATTTTCAAGATCTTGCCTCTCTTTAACCTGATTTATTGTCCCTACCTATTCACTGAAATGTCCCCTCTCATGTAACCAATGACCTTCTTATCACCTTACTTTGCACCATTTCTGTGGCTTCTGGTACTGCTGAACAGTTTCCTGAAACTCTCCTTTCTTGTCTTTTTTTGATGAACCAGCGTCTTCGAATTATTCTTAACTGACTTTTCTTTCCATGCTTGCTTGACTTGTTCCTCGTCCTCCATGCCTTTCCTAAACATCACCATGAGCAGACACTGTTGGCATGCCTACCAAACACTGATCCCTCCCCAGGACCAGGATTTGGTCAGGAGTTTACTTTTCCTCCACACGGTCAGTGTGTGTTGAAGGGGGTAGTCAGAAACGTGACGGGGGGAGATCAGGAAGGGTCTACCAAGCAAATCGTGGTCACCCCGGTCACTTTGACAGTGCCTGGTTCAGGGATGTACCAGTTTGAAACTGGCAGGCAGACATGTGAGCGTTGGGTGATGCTTCTGTGATATGCTGTCTTGCTACTAAGAAAGAGACCTTTGAAGAGCTAGCCTCTTCTCTGTCTGGAAATCGTCATGTCTACGTGTACTACAGCCTGCTTCCCACCTGCCTGAATACTGAGTCTATGAGCAGAGGACAGCAAGACTAAAAGAATAGTGGAGCAGCAAGACTTAAGATCCAACCTATCTTTATACACCCTGCTTTGGGGAATAACACATTATCTTGTGGTTTAAGCTAGTCTGAGGTGAGATTTTTCTGTTTCTTGCAGCCTAAAGCATCCTGTAATTTCCCCTAGACCCTCACGGCTGCTCCTTTTCACAGGCCCCACCTTCTTGGCAATCTCACCCACTTTCCAGCGTTTCACTTACTAACCCTCCGGATGGGGGATCTCCAGCTCGTGGCTCTCTGAACAGGAGCTGCCCTTTCTGACCTACACTTGGCCATTTGCACCTGCACGTCCCACGCATGAGCCAAATTCGTTCAGTACTCACCGTCATAACCCCAAACTAGCTCATTCCTCTGACACCCTCATTTCTCAGACGGAAATCCCTATTTGGTGACAACATCAATTTTTTTGTTCTCCTGACCTTTCATTACATTGTTGTGGCTCCCACTTCCAAAACGTCTCTCCAGATGTTCCTTTGGTTTTTATTCCCTCTGTTACCACCCTTAGTCAAGGTCTAGTTATCTCTAACCTCGGCTGATAAGACACCTACTTTGTTTTTCTGTCTCCAGTCTCTCGCTAACCAAGCACATGTTATACAATGCACCAAGGCTTGCTTTCTAAAGCAGAGCTCTATCATCTCATGCCCTGGTCAAAAACTTCAGTGATTTCTCATGGGCTACTGAACAATGTGACCAACTGGATAGCTGTCAGTCAAGATCCTCTGTCATCTGTCCCAGCCTACCTTACTGAGCAAACTCATGCTGTTGAGTTAATTTCAGTTAATTTCAAGGCATTCAACACTCAAGATAAACTAGACCTTTTCCCCAATGTACTTCATAATTTCCATCCTTCCCTCCTGCAAGCTGTTTCTACTGCCTGAACTTTTCTCACATTATCTCTGTGCATCCAAACACCATGTGTCCTTTAGACCCCCTCAAACTGCAAATGTTCTAATAAGCCTCTCCTGATCTTTCTAACAGGATATTGCCAATCTTTCCTTTGCACCAGAACAGCATATTCTTTGTATCTCAATTATAACCCACTTATCTTGTCCTATAATTATGTGTATTTTTAAACTTAGATTATAAAATCTTTGATGCCAAAAACTATCTTCTCTCCATAGATTCTCTCACCACTAGAACTTTGCCTTGATGTATTAGTTGCTATTGCTGCTGTAATAAGTTACCACAGACTTAATGGTTTAATGCACTATAGGTTCTGGAGATCTTAATTCCAAAATCAGTTTCACTAAGGTAACGTCAAAGTATCAATCAGCGGGGCTGTTTGCTTCCAGAGGTTCTAGGGGAGACTTTATTTAACTGCCTTCTCTTGTTTCTAAAGGATGCCTTCATTCCTGGGCTCATGGCCCCTTCCTCTGTCTTTAAAGCCAGCAATGTCACCTCTTCCTTCCATCATCCTATTGCCTTCTTCTGTAGTCAAATCCCCTGTTCCGCCTCCCTCCTATAAGGATGGTTTGTGAAAAATCCAGATAATCCAGGACAATCTCTCAAGATCTTTAACTGAATCACACCTGTAAAATTTCTTCTGCCACATAAGGTAATATTCATGGCTGTTGTAACTGTGAGGATGGGGGTGCTACTGACATCTGGTGGGTAGAGACCAGGGGTGATGTTAAACATCATACAATACAGAGGACAGCACCACAACAAAGAGTTGTCTGGCCTGAATGTCAACAGTGCTGAGGTCAAGAAACCCTGCCTTAAAACAATGGGAAGCCCTAGAAAGGTTTTAGGCAGAGAAGTACCAAGTTAAAATGTGCACAAAATGTACTTCACGCAAACAAAAAACTGAAGCTCCTACTAGGAAAATAAATAGGACAGCAAGAGTAGATGTGAGGCGGACAAAGGGGGAATTGCTCCAGGACAGGACAGAAATGACGGCACAGAGAGGTGTGGCTGTAGAGGTGAAAAGTATGAGCATATTCAAGAAATGTCATGAAGCAAAGCCCAAGGGGCTTGTTTGTAATCAGCCATGGGGGGAACATGGGAAGAGAAGGTTCCAAGAATGACTCCTATGGTTTTAGTTTTTGCAACTGAGCAGGTAGAGGTACCATTCACCAACAAGGGGAGGCTCCAGTAAGACCAGCTTTTAGAGAGAAAAAACACACATTCAGTTTGGATGTGGTGAGTTTGAGGTGCCTCTGAAGCAGTGAAGTGGAGATTTAGAGGAAGCAGGGAAGGTGGGGCTGTTGTTAATTACAGATGTCAGTGATGGACATAAATGAGCTCATCTAGAAAGACCAGGACGAGATGCACAGAAAGGCTCCAGCAGAGCCTCGTGGAATTCTATTCACATTTAAAAGGTGGGAAGGAACCTACACTGTTGGTGGGAATGTAAGTTGGTGCAGCCACTACGTATAACAGTATGGAGGGTCCTCAAAAAATTAAAAACAGAGTTACCATATGATCCAGCAATCCTACTCCTGGGCATATATCCAGACAAAACTACTGTTCAAAAAGATCCATGCAACCCTCTGTTCATACCAGCACTACTCACAATAGCCAAGACATGGAAGCAACCTACATATCCATTGACAGATGAATGGACAAAGAAGATGTGGTACATATATACAATGGAATACTACTCAGCCATAAAAAAGAATGAAATAATGCCATTTGCAGCAACATGGATGGATCTAGAGATGATTCTCATACTAAGTGAAGTAAGTCAGAGAAAGACAAATATCATATGATATCACTTATATGTGGGACACGAAACCTAACACAAATGAATCTATCTATGAAACAGAAACAGATTCACAGACATAGACAACAGACTTGTGGTTGCCAAGAGGAAGAGGGGGTGGGGGGGATGGATTGGGAGTTTGGGATTAGCAGATGCAAACTATTACATATAGAATGGATAAACACCAAGGTCCTACTGTATAGCAAAGGGAACTGTATTCAATATCCTGTGATAAATCATAATGAAAAAAGAATTTTTAAAAGAATGTATATATATATATTATACATATATATGTGTATGTACAACTGAATCACTTTGCTGCACAGCAGAAATTAGCACAATATTGTAAATCAACTATACTTCACAAAAAAAAAAAAAAGGTGGGAAGAATAAGGGGGCAAAGGAAATGAAAGGAACAGCCAGAGGGTAAACCCAGAGAAGAAGAATATTTTGTACTCAGCAGCCAAAAAAGTATTTCAAGAAGGATGGAGTCTTCAACACTATAGCACAGAGTCTGGAGATGAAGTAAAATAAGAACAGAACCATGTCCACAGTTGACACTCAAGAAATATTCAAATGAATGAATCTAAGTGATCCCAAATTAGAGACTTTGGAACTTAATAAAAACTTTACTTTTTTAAAGTCAAAAGCATGTGTCTGCACTGACATGTGAGTCCTGCCTTTTCAGATTACCTTTTTCTTTCTTGGTTTGGCTTTTCCCCTTCCCTCGCTTTACTGAGATATAACTGACTTACAACAATGCGTAAGTTTCAGGGGGGTCTGTGTTTATTTGATACATTCATGTACTGCAAAGGGATTACCACCAGAGTGTTAGCTATCTGCATCACATCACATAACTACAGAGGATCCCTGACTTATGATGGCTTAACTTATGATTTTTTGACCTTACGATGGTGTGAAAGGGACATGCATCCTGTGAAAAGCATATGTAGAATTCTGAATTTTGATCTTTTCCGAGGCTAGCAACACGTGGTGGATACTCTCTCGTGATGCTGGGCAGTGGCAGCGAGCCTCAGCTCCCAGCCAGCCGTGCGATCACGAGGGTCAACAATCAACACACCTACAGCCATTCTGTACCCAGACAACCATTCTGCTTTTCACTTTCAGTACAGAATTCAACAAATTACATGAGACCTTCAACACTTTATTATGAAATAGGCTTTGTGTTAGATGATGTTGCCTCACTGCAGGTTAACGTAAGTGTTCTGACCACACTTAAGGTAGAATAGGCTAAGCTATGATGTTCTGTAGGTTAGGTGTATTAAATGTATTTTCAACTTAGGATATTTTCAACTTACAGCGGGTTTATTGGGATGTAACCCCATTGTAAATCAAGGAAGATGTGTACCATTTCTTTTTTGGTGGTGACAGCATTTAAGATCTACTCTCTTAACATCTTTCTACTACAGTGTTATTAGCTACGGTCATGATGTTTGCACATTAGATCCCCAGAATGTATTCATCTTAGAGTTAGAAGTTAGTACTCTTTGACCTACATCTCCCATTATTCCTCACTCCCACGCCAGCCCCTGGTAACCCCCATTCTAGTCTCTGTTGCTATGCACGGGGCTTTTTTAGATTCCACAGTCGAGTGATATCATACAGTATTGGTTTGGTTTCTTTAGCGAACCTGATCTTGCTACCTATTCCACAGTGCCTCTACTGTGTACTACCTAAAGGACTCTCTGCAATCTTGGCTGTTGAGTAAACAAACCACTCTCCTTCCATTTCCAACAGGGTAAGTTAATGAAGGGGGGAGAAATGCAACAGAAAAGTATAAAGACTCATTTATTTGTACAAGCCAACACTTTTTATTACTACACAGTAATCTTAATTGTAGAGTCATTTATCACAAGGTAATTACCACTGACCATTCCAGGATACATGTTACAAGTTTATGCAAAATTCCTTTAAAAAATCGGCTTACACCCCTCAGAAAGGCAGATCTTGCCAGCTACCTGCAAGTTTACTAATTACCTGTTATGAGAATCTCCTGACGTGTCAGGAAAGGGTTACTTTTTCTCAGCAGCCTTCCCCTGGCTACCTTTTGAAGTAATTATCACCATATAGCAGGAAACAGACAAGCTGTCTACATGGAAATGACTGCGACAGCTTGCTGTCCTTCTGTGCAGGTAAATGCGCTGCATGTTCTCCCCCAGGCACCTGGGAACAGCACACTGGCCTCTCTGTAGCTCCCCGCCACTGAATCACAGCACAAAGTCATGTAGCATCTGAATTCTCTCTGGCTTTTAGGGAGAAGACATGCAGAGGCAGCGCCGTGGTTTAACGTATGGCAGCCTTACACCCTCTTCTGAGATAAGCAGATCTTTGTATTAAAGTGATTCTCTGTACCTGAAGCCCAGGGCACTTCTACTGGGCTGGTTTCAATATTTACTGGCAACTAACAGATGGAAGCAGGATGACAAGATAGGGCCAGGTGTTGAGGGCTGCCCTTGCGCCCTAACACACAATATTCCATAGATGATCCGAACACAATTTACTCAGGACCATTTGCACGTTATACCAGAGACATCTGGATACACTCATAAAATGTGAGCATGTGTAGATGGTGAATGCGTTCAAAAGCAAAGGATTCCACTGAATGTATACGGGAAGGACATTTCCTTGAGTAAATCTGGACGAGAAAAATAAGGGTCTGCCTTTATTTTCCTTCTTACTTATTTTGCTATATTTATAAAGGTCAACAAACTTGGTGCAATGTATATCCAAACACATTTCACGATAAACGGAAGGTGAACAGTAGAAGGGGACACATACTGTCTCATTCCCAGTTCCTGGCACATGGTAGGTGTTCAATGATTCAGTGCAGGTAATACTAAGGGTCCTTAGTCTTGGAGAGAAAGGCAACAAATAATCAGACCAAGAACCTAAATATGTTGGCACATATTCTGCTGCTCAGAATAGGATTCGACAACAGCAACAAAACAAATATCACAGAAATAAACACATATGAATGAGGAGGAAAAGAAAGGGAGAATTAAAATTTACAAACTAAAAGTGGAAAATGTAATGGAAAATTTAATACAGATAATTATTAATTTTCTCAGAATAGAATAGGTATCACCACAACATAATTTAAATCCCATTTTTCCCCATCATATATCTGCCAATCAATCACGCATCGATTTATAAATTCACCTGTATTTTCTTAAGGTTCAGTTTGCGCTGCTACTAATCATGTTCTTATGGGTTATCTGACTAGTTTCTGACATATCTTACTTACCCTTCTCTGTACATCACTTAGAAATTCACAGACACATAGTGGAGACTCAAGACATTTAAATATTCTTGTAAATGCAGTGCATTAACCAGAATACTAAGCTTCCATGTCAGAATGTAAACTCCAATGAGGTGATGAAAATTTCACTGAAACAATTTTAAGTATTCTCAGCGTTGCACAAACCACGTGTTAAACAGCAGCAGAAAGTGAGCAAGTTTCATTTGCTCCTAACATTTACTTTCTCCTAAGTCACATATTTAAACCTTGATTTATAATCCATGATAAAATTACCAGTAGAATACGCATAATCCAGTATAAAGACGATGATTTTTCCCCCCCAAAACCCATATTTATCTTTTTCAGTGGTTCATAGACAACCTAACTTAATGATCCCGTAATTGCTGAAAGCCTCCCGTGCATTTACAGGGTACTCTGCTGATAATTAGCATTCTTTGCTTCTTTTCTACAAGACTGCTATTTCTAAACTGCTCAAAGAGAAAAGGAATGCATATCCTCTTAGACTTTTAAGTGAAGGCAAATACGCCCTGGGAAGTGGAAATGCCATGGCTAAAATGGTCCAAGGGACAGATCACCCTGATCAGCTGCAGTGAGTTTCCAATCTCGCTCCTTTAAAATGCCACTTGAAATCACACAGGGTAAACTAGAAATCTCTGCTGAAACCCCATGGAGAAACAACATACAGAGCTCCAGCCAGGATGACAGTATAGTTCCATCACGATGACTGAGCGACAGCCTCCAGGTCAAAGCTCCAAATCACTGTGTCCTGCCCACGTCCCCACTTCCTCATGTGTAACATGAAGGGTTTGGAGGAAATAAACCGAGCTCTGAACAGTTCTAGAGCGTTATGACGGTAAAAGTGCTAGGGTCGCATGATTTCCCGGACGACAGTGACACATTTTTAAAAGGTTTCTGCAGCTGTGCCACATCTGGGGAAAAGTAGAGGCAAAAAAATCCTGCCTTTGTGTGCTTGTCTGATTTTCACGTTGACCACTGTTCAACACACTATCGAGTATGTCCCAGGGGATGATGATAGGCTTTTCGTGGCAATTTCACTTTCAGAGAGAAGATGTGATCTTACAGTCTGTGCTTGATGCCAACAGAACTTTACTTCTTAGACAGATAGGAGTATTCCTCCCACCCCCAGCCCCAGAAGGTCCTTCCTTTCTAATTATAAATGTCAAGATGGCTTTTAAAACCAGTTATGTTTACTTATATTAACAACTTTTTTACATGTTGACAGTTTTTGATTTTGCTACAAAAGGACAGAAGATTGGAGGAGAACCCCTAGTAAAGAACCAAAAACTTCCCAAAGACTAAAAAGAAGGAAGACACATTAGGCTTATTATAATATTCAGTAAAAGCACATCAAAGTGGGTGATCAAAAGGCTTGATGTTGCAGAGTATACGGTACCTGCAGTACTTTGTTACTATAGTACTCTCATGTGATCCATTGAATACTCCTGTGATTACTATGTGCTTGGACAAGCACTTTGGTGAGGCATCTCACCTGTACGTCTCAAGATTTGTATGTGAATCATCTCCTTACTTAACTGCTTGAAGGACAAGAAGAGTTTCCCCATTTCTGAAACTCCTTGACCATCCTTCCTACTATTATAGTCAAACAAGTAGGATCCACTCTTTCCTCTTCCCTGTTAAATGATCACCTACTTGTTACCCTCATGAAACTAGCATTAGACTGAAGCTTTGCAGCTTATTACCTTCATCTTATTAGTGATAGAACCTAATAAAAGTGCCATTTTATGGGTCTAAAACAGTCTAGTATCAGCAATTCCATATAGTTCAGCATAAGTGGATTGCCACTTTCAGAAAAGTAGACGATTACAAAACCCAGATGACAGCATTCAGGAATATCAAGACGATGCTGACCGCTAAGACATTTTTCTTCACTAGACCTGGGGTCACACATTCAAAAGAGGGGCAGCAGGTGAAGTGTATGTGTGAAGTTGATGAGCATAAAAACTAAGGGAGTCATGAGGACCAAAGTGACCTGAAGAACCCATGTTCTGCCAAAACTCGTTCAATTTCTTTAAAGATGAAATGAAAATGGCAGCCCGCATAATAAACACAGGGACAGTTCACAATCTCATCTTTCATGACTTTCTTACAACAAATTTGAGTTTTCTGGTTATTCAAGTGCCAGGTTGTACTCAATTTTATGTAAACAATCAGACTAGGATTACATGACCTACCAGTTGCTTCAAGAGAGATTTGGGGATTTAGGTGTAAGAATTAATTTAAATAAAGCAATTTCTTCTAACTACAACTTACTTTACCAAACAAAATTATTTTCTTAAACTCAACCTTTTACTTATTAATAAAGACACTCAAGACAGCAAGCTTTGCATGTAAACACTGGAAGGTTTTTCTAGGTTAAATTAAATCAATAAATAATGCAATAATCGTTTTAATGATAATACCAATCTTATTACTCCTAATTGCCATTTGACGAACACTTGCAATTTTATTGATCTCTGTTCCGAGAAACTCTACAGACATGATCTCATGTAATTCCTACACACCACGCCTACATGGGAGTTATTTTCCCTAGTTTAGAGACGAGGCAATGAAGATCAGAAGTGTTTATCATTAACTCCTCACAATCCCTAAAAAGAAGTCCCCTTAACGTTCACATATATTATAAATACAAGCTTAACAAATTAAAAAAGAAAACTCATGGGAAGCATTGCACTTTGGAAAATTCTGCTGTAGTACAAAAGATAAAGTGATAAAGAGACCGCGGATAACTTCGCCAGGCATGGCAGAAGAACCCGCCAACAGCAGACCGCTGCATTGGTTATAACCAGCAGCAGCCCACCTTTGTATTCAGTACAACCTTCTTTTCCAGGCAGTTAGGGAAGCAACCTTTTGGAGGTGAGCTGTCAGTTGATGGGGGTGGAGGGGGGAGGATGTGCTATTAAATTACATCATCATCATCATAATGATAATACTATTACTAATGAATAAACTATACTTATTTTTTATTTTTGCCATATTCAAAGGGCTCTCGCAGGAGCATCTGTGAGCTCCCGACAGGGGTTCCCAGAGCTAGTATCCCTGACTCCTCATGAAACAGCTCTTGCTGCTGAATGTGTGAGGGTGATACATCCCTAAATGTTAGCACGTTAAAAAAAAATCTCACCAAAAACTTTTTTTTTTTAATTGATAAAATTCAGGGCTTCCCTGGTGGCGCAGTGGTTGAGAATCTGCCTGCCAATTCAGGGGACACGGGTTCGAGCCCTGGTCTGGGAAGATCCCACGTGCCGCGGAGCAGCTAAGCCCGTGCGCCACAACTACTGAGCCTGCGTGTCTGGAGCTTGTGCTCCGCAACAAGAGAGGCCGCGATAGTGAGAGGCCCGCGCACCGCGATGAAGAGTGGCCCCCGCTCGCCGCAACTAGAGAAAGCCCTCGCACAGAAACGAAGACCCAACACAGCCAAAATAAATAAATAAATAAATAGCGTTCCCTTTAAAAAAAAAAAATTGATAAAATTCTCATTAAAAAATCTCACAACATGGTTAGTGGAAGTCATATATAATGTTTAATACTGTATAATAGTATATTATACATAATTATATAAACTATATAGTAATATATTTTGAATATAGAGGAAAGTAGAAAACATAGTCAAGAAGGTAAGAAAATGGAAACTTTCATCTCCCATCCCTCTGAGAAATGTGTCACCCAAGACTCTCTCTCACATGCTCTGTGTATCTACTTTTACTACAATTCAGCCCATTTTGCCTTCAAAAGTCTTTTGAATTCACCCTCTCTCTCTATTTCCACTGCCATTCACCGGGTTAAGTTCTTTGTCCATTTTTTGCCTGGGCTACTCTGATAACCCCCTAACTGGCTTCCCAAACAGAACACTGATTCTTTCTAATTTATTCATACTTCAGCTGGAATGATCTTCCTGAAACCCAAGTCTGATCACGTCACCCCCTGCTCAGCATCCTACAATAACTGTCATGTATAAAAAACGAACTGCACCACGAAGCCAGCAGACAGCCTTCATCACGGCCTCCTGCTGGCCTCACCGCCTCAATTTCTGGCACTCCTGACTCACAGCCATCACACTGATCGCTGTAACTATTCCCAGTGCCCCCGATACATGGTGTTCTCTTTCCTGTCTAGATTCTAGGGTAAAGATTCAGCAGGTGGGCTCTAGCAGCATCTACCAGGATTCAAAACCTGCTTCGACCCCTCACTAGCACAGGCCTGGGGAAGCTGCTATACCTCTTGAAGCTGTGGTTTCTGCTGTAATAGGAAGGACCTAATTGGACCTAACTCAGAGCTTAGCTGTGAGGATCAAAGGAGATAACGCATGGAAAGCTTTCCATACAATGCTTGGCTCACGCACTGGTAATACTTGCAGGGCCCTATTCTAAGAGCTAAAGATGCATTACACTTAACAGAACAGGCAGGGGAAACTCCAGCCCTCATAGAACACGTATTCCAGTGGAGACAGACAATTTAAAAAAATGATGAATATTTTATACAGTATGCTGGAAGTTAAAAACTCCTATGAAGAACACTAATGAAGGATTAGGAGAAGTGTCATTTTAAGTACAGCAGGCAGGGAAGACCTTAAAGTGGCATTCGATCAAAGACGTGAAGAAGGCGAGGAGGTAAGCAGCTGCGTGGACATCTGGGGGAAAAGATTCAGGCAGAGGACAGGACAGGGTAAAGACCCTGCAGAGGGAATGTGCCTGGTGGATTTGGGGATGGCAGGGAGACCTGGGAGGCTGAGGCCAGGTTTGCCGGGGTGACTGTGAGAATAAAATCAGAAAAGCCATGGTAGGACTTCCCTAATGGTCCAGGGGTTAAGACTCTGAGCTTCCACTGCAGGGGGCACAGGTTCGATTCCCTGGTCAGGAACTAAGATCCCACATGCAGTGCAGCTTGGCCAAACAAAACAACACAGAACAAAACAAAAAACCATGGCGAAGCAGATTGTGCTGTGGTGTGGGAGCCATTGTAAGGATGTTGGGTTTTACTCCACTGCTGGCTATTCGCACTTATTCATCTTTGTGGGAAATTTTACCCAAATCTCCCAAGCTGGGTAAGAAACCCTCTGTCTCTGCTCCCATAGGGTACCTAGTACCTTCATCATGGCATTTATTACAGAAGCCTTTGCAAATCTCCGACTCAACAAGGCTCCGTCGTTCACCTCAGCACCAGCGATTTTCTAGGTGCTCAGCAGGCAGGGACGGTTCGATACAGAATGAATGAATAAATGGTGAAGAAACAAATGAACAATAAGCAACACACTTTCAGAAGGCCAACAACAAGTGTCCATGCCACAGTGAGCTGAGGAAATACCATACGATAGCGCTTATATGTGGAATCTAAAAAAAGGGTACAGGGCTTCCCTGGTGGCGCAGTGGTTGAGAATCTGCCTGCCAATGCAGGGGACACGGGTTCGAGCCCTGGTCTGGGAGGATCCCACATGCCGCGGAGCAGCTGGGCCCGTGAGCCACAACTACTGAGCCTGAGCGTCTGGAGCCTCTGCTCCGCAACAAGAGAGGCCGCGATAGTGAGAGGCCCGCGCACCGCGATGAAGAGTGGCCCCCACTCGCCGCAACTGGAGAAAGCCCTCACACAGAAACGAAGACCCAACACAGCCAAAAATAAACATAATAAATAAATAATAAATAAAAAAATTTAAAAAAAGGGTACAAATGAACTTATCTACAAAACAGACATAAAGTCACAGATGTAGAAAACAAACTTACGGTTACCAAGGGGGTGGGGGGGAAGGGATAAACTGGGAGACTGGGATTGATATATACACAGTACTATATATAAAATAGATAACTAATAAGGGTCTAGAGCACAGGGAACTCTACTCAATACTCTGTAATGACCTATATGGGAACAGAATCTAAAAAAGAGTGGATATATGTATACGTATAACTGATTCACTTTGCTGTACACCTGAAACTAACACAACATTGTAAATCAACTATACTCCAATAAAAATTATTTTTAAAAAAAGATTCTAAAAACGGTGATAGAAAATAAGCATATATCTCCCACTGACATCATGTTCGGATTGTCAGCAATTTCAGCAATCAGGTTCAGAGACACTAGACTACTTTGCGAAAATTATTTTTATAATTTTCAAAATTCTTGCATGTGTTCTCTAAATCCGTCTCAAAAATAACCCTGTGCTTTTCAGACTGAAGTATCTCGGTTCTCCAAGTAACAAAATTGAGGCCTGAAATAACAAGTGACTAGAGGCAGACCCAGTCCTAGAACTCAGGAACCCACGTCCCGTGAGAAGGGCCTGGCTGCTTGTACTGCACAGCTCTGCCCCTTACAGCGCAGAGAGCACAGAAGAGCACCTACGTCAGAGCAGACCGGCTGCAGCAGAGGGAGCTAGGATGGGGCAGAAAAATGCTAACAACCCGCTGAGACAGGGAAGCAAATTTTGAGAGTGAGGGGGTAGAACATAAGCAGGGAAGAATTTCACTCTGCACCTACTAATCACAGATGGCGTCACCCTTTTGATGAATGAGGCAGTGGGGACCACAAAACTAGAGGCGCTGACAAGAACTGCCGAGGTGACTTGATCCAACAGTATTTACACCAAAACTACTCCCGATAGTGTCTATTCTCCATATTGCTGTTTTTGTTTTTTTTTTTTTTGCTGTTTTATTATATTGTATTTTTGTCGATTCTAATGCTGACGTAGTAGTATAATCTGTAATATATAATGCAGAGCAGCTGTAGCACCAAAGACTAATGAACACTGTGCTTGGACTCAGGAGAGACTCTGCATTTAACTACCTAGGAGATCTTTGACATGCTTATTTATTTTAATCCTGGTACTCAGTTTTCCGATCTGTAAAATGGGGGTGACAATGTCTATTTTAAAGGTTTATTACAGGACGAAGAATATGGTAGGTTATTAAAAATGATGATGTGTTCTCTGAAGGTAAGAGATAATGAAAATCTCTCTCTCCATATATATTTGTGGATTAATTGTGTTGCCTTAAAATTACATGATATTATACTAAGGTTTTATTTTATTATAATTTTAAAATATATATGAAAGAATTTTTCTACCATCTAGATAACTAGCAAAACCTAAAACCAGCATTACACTCCACTCTCTTTCATAACTTTTGAGTAAATAAATCAATTTGTGAATGTCACTGTAGAAAATGTTGAGACATATTATTTTATTTTTCACATAGAATGTGCCACATTTTCATACAGTTAATAATCACTGAACTGCAGAAATTGTCTAATAGGTCTGTTATTCAGCAAGACCACTTCTACATTTTATTATGGTGATATTGTGACATTTGACAAGGGGTAGCTATAAAAGCTTGTGACCATAGAGAAATAAAGAATGAGTTACATCAAATTACCTGGAAAGCTAAAGTAAGGAAATTTATTTCCTCCAACTTAATATGAGGAGCCTACCATCTCTTTTCAACAGTATATACTGTCATATAGTAAAAGTTACTTTGTCACAGCAGTATTACAATCCCTGGCCTCCAGGCAGGATGGCAAATGTACAGTATGAGTGAATCACCATTCTTCTTCCCTCCTACACAAAATTGTGAAGAATATGTAGCACCAAACATCAGGGAGAAATCTGTCTTGCTCTTTGAGAAAGAAAAACCTGAGTATAAGTTTTAAAAGATAATCATTTCAAGTTTGGCGATTTTCAAATTGCCGCAATTGTAAAATGACTTGAAAGTGACAAAGTCAAAGAAAATTGCACTCTGGTGGGGAAATAAAATCAGCACCAGGAGTGAGCTGGAAGAGAATGCAATCCAATGTATCAGGCCACTGGCATATCACAAGATCATGTAACTGTTGACAAATCCTTACTCAGCAAATGAGCAGCTTAAATGTACAACTAAACATTAAAAAAAAAATCTGTCAAACAATGTTACAAATGAATAAGAAAGTGTATTTGTTGAAGACCACATGGTCCTCAAATGCTACTTCATTTTTAGAATTATATGAGAAGTGAAACAAAGTGAAAATGCACAAATGACGCCACAGCCCTCTTACTCAAGGTTGCGGGAGCTCTGACTTAAGAAATCTGTGCTCTCAACAAAATACTGTTTCCAAAATAATAAGTCTGACTATTTATAATTATGATATAAAACACCGCTGTGTACACAATGGGTTAACATGAAATTAATAACTCCACACAGGAGAATCGTAGCATACTAACCTGAAAATACACTGAAAAGAAAAAGTAAACCTTTAGTTAACAAAACGTAATGATTCTGACCATGTCAACAGCCGCATTGTTTTGATGCTTTTTTAAAAAATCCATCAGACAGGGAGTCTCCACAAGATAAAGACAAAGGAATGTGAATGATGTAAATATCTTGACAGAAATGATTGTTTGGTTAATAGATCACAGAATGCGGTATTTAGGGTGAGTTTCGAAAATTATAGGTTCCCCAAACACACAAGTACTCAACAAAAGCACCAATGCTTTGAAAAGTGACTTTCATCTTAAAGATACAAAGTTCAGATACAATTTTTTATGTTTCTGAAGGAAAATTTAAGTATAAAGAAAATAAAGAAATATTCTGGTTCTCAATTATGCAACTATATTTTTAAAATGTGCTCAGTGCCTTTTTTCCACACAAAATGTTAACATTTTCTTTGAAGTGGTTCTCTAAAATCTAAAGGTTATGTAGCTAATAATTTTAAAGTATACAATTGAAACTTTAGTTTAAAAAAGTTTACTCAACCTAATATCTCAAAACATCACAAATATATTTTTGAATGATGATGCGATCATTAAAACCTTGTGTTTTAGCAGATGAATATTTAATAATTTAGAAACATGGCTGCAATATATTTTTAAATTTTAACGTTGGAAAACATTGAGCATATAATTGCTGGAGATTTTAATTTTCTCCCGTTTGCTCTTTTTTCTAAACTCTCCAGCAAAACAAAAACAAAAAAACAAAACAAAACAATAACAACAACAACAAAAAACAACCCCTATTTTTAAAATAAGGAAATATGAATCCTAAGCCATCTTAAAAAATATAAAACTTGAATTGGAAAAATATTGGAAAAAGAACAAGGTATTAAAATGAAACTAACCAGAGGCATAATGAGCCTGCTGCCACAGATACAGCTTTGGTGAAATCTCAGTGTCCGGACTTTGTCTTACTGGGTAGCCAAGAAATGTTGACAAGAGGACATAAAGACTGAGGAGGGTCCTGAGGATGCGGAAGAGCTCAAGAGGAGGCTGGAGGCATATGAGACAGAAAAGACGATGACGCTGAGATGATAAATGCCACTGTGAAATTTAGAAAATGATGCAGACATTGATTAAAGATTTTTAGAAGTTTAACTGTGAGGTGGTTGATAAAAATCTCTTCTTCCTGTGGCCCCAAAACTTTAGAAAAAAATCTCCATCCCTCTTCAAAGTTTCATCCTAAAAATGTCTGGGTTATCCATCTTCACATATTGCTACACATAAACTCACAATCCAGAAACCAAGAACAGTTTGAAAAGGTAACTCCAATTTCCAAAGAACAAGATGAAAAAGATCTACCAAAGGTAAAGCAAAATTAGTACCATGATGGAATAGTCACCTAAATTACTGAAGCTGAAGAAATGCTACTCTGTAGCATTTAATATATGAAACAAATACTCAGTAGTCATGTGGATTTTCTATGACTATATTCTCAGCATGTTGTTTTCGGTAATTTAAAAATAAATGGTGGCATAATAGCATAGTATTTAAGAGCACAGATTTTAGATCAAGTCAACTCGAGTTTGAAACTCAGTCTTGGAAGATACTCTGTTTTATCTTGGGTAACTTATTTATTTGAATTACAGCTTCCTTTCTTTAAGATGGGATTAAAAATATCTGCTTCATGGTACTGTTGAGGGGATTATGTGATATACATGAAGTGATGGGCACAGCCCTTAGAAATCAAAAAATCTTAACTGTGATGGAAGCACAACAAAGGCAGGAATATTCATCTTCCTATCACTGCAGTTCACCTAGTACACAGAGATGCTCAATAACTATTTGTTGAATGAATAACTACTGTTATTATCAATAATTATTCTAACAATTTTCCCTAAAAGTAGGTACCAACCTAAACATAATACAGTAGATTCTCTTATGTTATACAAGTTCAATGGGAACACTGAATTAGTGATAAAGGAACCACTGTTCATAGAGGAGATAAAGGGTTAGGTTCCTGCAAGGCTCTGGGTCACAACGTTTTCAACAACCTATCAATATATCACCTTGTTTTATGTGAGTTTCTGTTAAAGACACCTTATTCAGGATATATTGTTGATTTATTAACCTTGAACTCATGGCCAACAGCACTAGAACTCATGCCTGAATGAAGTTTACCTAATATACGTATTTTCTCTATAAGGCACGTCACAGCTTTCTCACACTTAGGAACACTAGACAGCACGTAAGCACTATGCCTGGGACCCATTTGAAACAGCAAAATAAATACAAAAAAAGCACAGAAGTTGCAAAAAGGGCACTAAGTAGACTGCAAAAAGGACACTTGTTTATAGTATGAGAGCTGGGGAAAAAAAGGTAGAGTGTCACCTTGTTTGACCTCAGTTCTGAAAGTGCATGTCAGGTGACCAAAAGTTTTCCCCACCCTGTGCAAGTCTTGTGAATGACTGCAAAAGAAACACCGGTATTGATTTGGGGGTCACGGATAAATGTTAGCAAGTAGGCAAATCTCACAAATACAAAATTTGCAAACAATGAGGACTGACTGTATATCTAATGGGGAATATAAGAGACTCCTATAAGGATCACACTTGCTAATTTTACAGACCTTTCTCCTCTCCCCTTCTCTCTGTTCAACAATATCTTGAATACTGCTTTTCAAGCAGTAAACACCCAATCAGCGCTTGCTAAATAGGAAAATGAGCACGTTTGGGAGATTTTTAAGGCCAATGGAAACTACATACACAACAGGACTAAGAATCTCACAACTTTGCTTGTCGTCTTAAATATTTACAGTAGAGTTGCCATCCAAAAAATATTCTATACAGCAGGTTATTTTGAAAGATGTTACCAACAGAGGTACGGCCTTAAACAAACATTGCTGGGCTGTGGAACAGTTAGAAGAAATTGAAATGTGTTACATGGGGTTGAGTAAAGAGGAAGTTGATAGAGAAAATCACTAGCTTCAATCAAGGACTATAGAAAGTTACAATCACAGAAGGTCAGATCAGGAAGAGGCAGCCTGGAAGAAGAGGGATCACACAAAGAAGGAAGTGGGTTTAAATAGTACATTATTAAAAATGCTGATTCTCTCACATCCTGTCACATCCCTTATTGTTCAGGACAAAGTCTAGCAACTGGCTTTAGAGGAAATTAATACCCTATCATAATCTATCCAAGCCATTGCTCCTGGCAAGCAATGAGGGGAAAAGATATTCGTCTTGACAGCTCTGTGTTTTGTGCATTGGTTTAGGGTTTCTGACCGCACTAAAGCTCTAGAGTAGAATTATTCTCTAGAGAATCATTAAGAACTACAGAGAGTGCACCCACCATCTCTCCTTCCTCTTTTATAATGCGATGGACAAATAACAAGCAATTCAGAGGTGCTTTCCTGTTTATATCTTATAACAGTGCTTTACTATCTCTTGAGAATGAATGAGATATTTTTATTCCCTAATGATGCCACATTCATGTTTACTTCATTTGTAAAAAAAGACTATGCAAACTTCCTTTTTCTTTGCTTTGGCATGAGTTTGACGTTTTATATTATTATGGAGTCTTGTTATTTTAAAGCTGATGAGGCTGATGTACAATAAATATAGGTTTATTTAGGCAATAAATACAGAAAAGTAAAATCCATAATCCCTTAATATGCCCGCTTTCTTTTTCATTATAAATGTACATATTATTACATATACATATGTTAATATTAAAATTGTGATCTCAATATATATGTAGTCTTGCATTATTTTAAACATTTCATACATAATGAGCATTGTCCAGTGTCACTAAACAGTCTTCCAAAAGAGTTCACAGTTCCTGTGGCTCAGTGTTAACCCCTGTGACACTGCCCTGTTACCTCACCATCAACCAATCAGAGAACTGTGCACGAGCTGATCACACAACCTAAAAGTTGAGAGTTATGTTTTATTTGATGGACAAATCTGAGGACTTAAGCCTGGGACCCAGCATCTCAGATAACTGGGAGATGGCTCTGAAGATGCAAGGTGGGGTGGAGCCAGGATACATAAGAGTTTTTGTAACAAAGACCAGGTGGTCAGAACACCAAAAGATGACTGTTAATTAAAGAAAACCAAACATCTCAAGTTAAGGAATTTAGCGCTTTTCTGTGTACGGGAAGATGCAAAATCTGGGCTCACTGAAATCATTCCTTTGATATGCACCTCAGCTCTCTGGGGCCAGTATCCTGTTTTCTCATCCTGAGTTGCACCGTCCCGGGGCAGATCTACTGGCTGACGGCTGCAACATCCTTTGTTTACTGATATGGCAGGTGACAGCCTTAGTTCACACCTGTATTGCCTGAGCTATTTAAACACTGGCCACATTTGTTATAAGTATTTGTACACTTTTTACGAATATCTATAATTTGCTTTAAAATACTGAGCACAGATAGCGTGATATTGCCCCTGTGTTAGTTTAAGCCAGGATCAACAAACTCTTTCTGTAAAGGTGTGACCAAGCAGGACCCTATGGGGCCTTCCCGGGACAGACCCCTCCCCCCATCCTCCCTGCCTGCCTCTTGTTTATAGAAAAGCTGTAGTCTCGCAGGCCTCCCCTGAGTCACAAAAGCCTGGCTGAAGAATTAATGATCCAAAGCATGCGAACAGGTAGTGACAAAAGTAGCAATTGGACCAGGAGAACTGGTAAGAATTTAAACAGTAAATCAGCCATATGGCGTCACAGAATCTTTAGCTCTTTTCTGAAGGACCTAGATAACAGTATCTCATGCACATGGCCTGAGTTGTTTTACAGATGCTAAAACCACCACTAAATGGAAGAAATTAACTACTTGATGACCATGAGCACGTAGCCCCCAGACTTACTGGAGCCTGAGGAGTGATAACGTTAACCCCTGTGACACTGCCCTGTTACCTCATGGTCAACCAGAGAATTGTGCATGAGCTGATCACACACCCTGCAACCACCCTCCCTCACCTGGCCTTTAAAAATGCTTCCCTGGGACTTCCCTGGCGGTCCAGTGGTTAAGACTTCGCCTTCCAATGCAGGGGATGTGGGTTCAATCCCTGGTCAGGGAGCTAAGATCCCACATACCTCGTGGCCAAAAAGCCAAAACATAAAACAGAAGCAATATTGTAACAAAAATTCAATGAAGACTTTATAAATGGTCGACATCAAAAAAAAAATTAAAAAAAAAAAGTTTTCCTGAAACCCATCAGGGAGTTCAGGGTTTTTGAGCATTAGCTGCCCCAGACTCCTTGTCTGACACCTTACAATAAACACTGAACTCTCCTTCACTGCAGCCCCATGTCAGTAAACTGGCTTTACTGTGTGCAGGTGTGTGTGCAGGTGCGAGGACCCAAGTTTGGTTCAGCAACAAAGGTACCAAGGAAATATTTTTGGATTTCTGGGTCACAAGGTCTCTGTCCCAATTACTCATCTCAGTCATATTAATGCCAAATTGTGATACATGGTGCATAAACAATGTGTTCCAATAAAACCTTGTTTATAGATGCTGAAATTGGACTTTTACATCATTTTCACATGTCACAGAATATATTCTTCTTCTGATTTTTTCCCAACTATTTACAAATATGAAAAATCATTCTTAGCTCATAGGCCATAGAGAAACCAGCAGCAGGCTGGATCTGGCCCTCAGGCTGCAGTTTGCAGATCCCCAGTTTAAGCAGATATTTTTAAAATTTATATCAGGATGAGTTGTCAGTGGTGAAATTGGGGGCTTGTTAGCATAACAGATGTTAGAAATGAGCTCTCACTGTTGAAATTAGTGGTATTCAGTGCCAGCTTTTAACCCTTTCTTACTCATTCAGGTTGAGCTCCTATAGATTTTAAGGGAGGTCAGAGGAACTCTGGGAACCACACAGGAATTATATACCACCCAGCACGAACAACTAGGATTTAACAACCGATTTAGCGGGGCCAGGGCACAGTAGCTGAAATCAGCCCTGCCTGAAAGGACTCTCTGATCTCACATAAAGGTGGATGCACTCTTTTCCTGCCTGCTTGAGAATCAGTTTGTCATACTAATGTCTGTAGGCATGGCAGAATTGCTTTTGAGAACTGCTTCCACTTTTAGCTGTTTAAAAAAAAAAAAAAAAAAAAAGGTCGTGCCTCAGCAAAATGGTTTGATTTAATTTATAAAAACCTCAATTCACAGAACTTCAGTAAAATATTGGCTGAGGTTCTCCTACGTGCCAGGAATGACTGGGGAAACAGTGGTAGAAAAAAGAAGATATGGTCCCTGCCGTGACATTGTTATTATAAAAGAGGGAATTAAAAAATAAGCAAATAAAATAAGCAAAACATTCTTTTCTATGTTATAAGATAATAACAGTGAGCATAATAATCACTATAATCACACAATTTCTATTATTACAGAAATCACAGTAGGGATTTCCATGTGCCAAGCATTGGCCTCGTGCACCGAGGCCATGACACATACTCAAAACCCCAAATTATCAAATAAGTTATCCCTGATGTTATTATCCCTATCTTTCAGATGAGGAAGCTGAAGGACATCCTCAAGGATTAAGGAACCTCTTGACATCATAAAACCTTAAGATGGTGGTTTTGGATTGTGACCTGAGCTGCCGGAGGCTGAGTCTGTGCTCTTAACCTCTGCACTTCCAGGTGGAGGAACTTTGGGGTGGCAGGGTTGCTTAGGGGGGCCTTCAGGGAAAGCCTATCTTAGCAGGGATAATTTAAACTGAAGCCTAAAGGATGGGAAAGAATCATCCATGGAAAAAGGCAAGCGTTCCAATCAGCGCATCTCAGATCCTGAATCTGCAAGATTTCTCTGTTCCTGGAACAGAAAGGAAGCTGATATGCCTGGAAAACCAGAAGCCATGGTTAGGAGCTAGGCTTTCGTGTTAAGGCAACGGAGGGCAATGCAGGGTTGAAAGTAGGAGAGTCACACATCAGATTTAATTTTAAAAATCACTCTGGTGGGCTTCCCTGGTGGCGCAGTGGTTGAGAATCTGCCTGCCAATGCAGGGGACACGGGTTCGAGCCCTGGTCTGGGAAGATCCCACATGCCGCGGAGCAACTGGGCCCGTGAGCCACAATTACTGAGCCTGCGCTTCTGGAGCCTGTGCTCCGCAACAAGAGAGGCCGCGATGGTGAGAGGCCTGCGCACCATGATGAAGAGTGGCCCCCACTTGCCGCAACTGGAGAGAGCCCTCGCACAGAAACGAAGACCCAACACAGCCATAAATAAATAAATAAATAAAATTTAAAAAAAAAAAACAAAAAAACAAAACAAAACAAAAAAATCACTCTGGTGACTGCGTAGAAACTGGGTAAGGGGGGTTGGGGACAAGAATGTATAAGGTGACACAGGCTAGTGGTTGTTGAAGACCAGAAACAATAGCAGCTTAGACCTGGGTAAATGCTGTAGAGAGAGAAACTGCCAGAGCCCATTTAAGAAACGGTTCAAAAGCTTCCAAACAATGATCCCCAACCTAACTCTCCATGAAATCAACTTGATGCTGAGGATAAATCACTGTATTTCTCATATTAAAGGAATACATTATCCTAAACTAAATTACACACTCCCTTTTCCTTCCTGGGCTTGCTCCTACCTCCCTCTCCATGGAGCACTGGAAATAAGGGACTGAATTTAAATAGGAAGAATTTTTTTTTTTTCTTATCCAACTGAGCCATAGGTAAATTCATTGAAAACATTGCAAAAGCAATGGAGCTAGTATCACAACAAAGTTGACAGTAAGAACTGTCAAATGTAATCCATTATGCATGTCATTTTTGGAAAACTAAAGTTTTAGAGAATTTACAGATATATTCTATCATTTATTCTAAACTATAAATACAATTATTCAAGCATAATTCATATCAATAGACATATTTCCTTTTACCTATTGCCACATATTACTGTGCTATTAAAAGCAATTAAACTAGACTTATCATGATGATCATTTTGAAATGTACAGAAATATCAGATCACTATGGTGCGTACCAGGAACTAACATAGTGTTGTAGGTCAATTATACTTCAAAAACAAACAAATAAACTCATAGAAAAAGAGATCAGATTTGTGATTACCAAAGGCAGGAGGTGAGGGACGGGGAACTGGATGAAGGGAGTCAAAAAGTACAAACTTCCAGTTATAAGACAAATATAGGGATGTAATGTACAACATGATAAATATAATTAACACAGCTGTACGTTATACATGGAAGTTGTTAAGAAAGTAAATCTCAAGAGTTCTCAGCACAAGGAAACATTTTTTTCCTTTAATTTTGTATCGATATGAGATGATGGATATTCACTGAACTTATCATGGTCATCATTTCATGATGTATGTAAGTAAAATCATTATGCTGGACACCTTAAACTTATAGTGCTATAAGTCAATTAGATGTCAATAAAACTGGAAGAAAAAGAGAAAAAGATAAAATTGTTTTAGTTAAAAAGTGGGGGCTTCCCTGCTGGCGCAGTGGTTGAGAGTCTGCCTGCCAGTGCGGGGGGCACGGGTTCGGGCCCTGGTCTGGGAGGATCCCGCATGCCGCGGAGCGGCTGGGTCCGTGAGCCACAATTGCTGAGCCTGCGCGTCTGGAGCCTGTGCTCCGCAACAAGAGAGGCTGCGATGGTGAGAGGCCCGCGCCCTGCAATGAAGAGTGGCCCCCGTTCGCCGCGGCTGGAGAAAGCCCTCGCACAGAAACGAAGACCCAACACAGCCAAAAATAAATAAATAAATAAATAAATAAATTAAAAAAAAAAGTGATTAAAATATATTACAATTGATGTTTTAGTTAACTAAATATATAATTCTATATATATAATATTCATACACACATATGTAATTTTACCTAGCTACCTAGCTATCTAATCATCTTTTTATTAATTTTTTAAGACTTTGTGATTTAAGAGCAGTTTTAGATTTATAAGAAAACTGAAAGTACACAGCTTTTCCATATACCCTCTACTCCTACATATGTATAGCCTCCTTCATTATCAACATCACTCTCCAGAATAGTATTTTTCTTTTTTTTTTTTTTTTACCAAGGATGAATCTACATTGACACATCATAATCACCCGAAGTCCATAGCTTACCTTAGAGTTCACTCTTGGTGGTGTACATTCTATGGGTTTAGACAAAAGTATGATGACATAAATCCATTATTATAATATCATTCAGAGTATTTTCACTACCCTAAAAATTCTCTGGTCTCCCTACTCTTCTCTCGCCAACCCCAGTGCCAAACAACCACTGATCTTTTTATTGTCTCTACAGTTTTGCTTTTTCCAGGATGTCATATAGTTTGAATCGCACAGTATGGAGCCTTTCAGATTGGCTTCTTTCACTTAGAAACAGGCGGTTCCTCTGTGTCTTGTCATGGCTTGATAGCTCAATTCTTTTCAGTGCTGTACACTATTCCATTATCTGGATATACCATAGTTTATTTACCCATCCACCTACTGAAGAACAGGTTGGTTGCTTCCAAGTTTTGGCAATTATGAATACAGCTGCTATAAACATCCATGTGCAGGATTTTGTGTGGACATAAGATTTCAGCACTTTTGGGTAAACACCAAGGAGTGTGATTGCTGGATTCTGTGGTAAGAGCATGTTTAGTTTTGTAAGAAATTACCAAAATGTCTTCCAAAATGGCTCTACCATTTTGCATTCCTCCTAGCAATGTATGAGAGTTCCTGTTGTTCCACATCCTTGCCAGCATTTCGTGTTGTCAGTGTGCCAGGTTTTGGCCTTTCTGATAGGTGTGTAGTGGTATCTCATTGTTATTTTAATTTGCATTTCCCAGGTGACATATGATGTGGGGCATCTTTTCATATGCTGTTTGTCATCTGTATGTCTATTTTGGTCTGCTGTCTTTGACTCATTTTTTAAATTGCATTGTTTGGTTTCTTATTGTTGAGTGTTTAAGAGTTCTTTGACTATTTTGGAAAGCAGTCCTTTACCAGACATGTCTCTTGCAAATATTTTCTTCCAGTCTGTAGCGTGTTTTTAAATTCTCTTGATATTGTCTTTCAAAGAGCAGAAGTTTTAAATTCTAATGAAGTCTAACTTATCTATTATTTCCTTCATGGATCATGTCTTTGGTGTTGTGTCTAAAAAGCAAGATTATCAAGGTTTTTTCCATGTAATCTTTAGGAGTTTTATAGTTTGCATTTTACATTTAGGTCTGTGATCCATTTTGAGTTAATTTTTGTGAAGAGTGTAAGGTGTGTGTCTTGATTCATTTTTTTGCATGTGGATGTCCAGTTGTTCCAGCACCATTTAGTGAAGAGACTGTCTTTGCTTCATTATGTTGCCTTTGCTCCTTTGTCAAAGATCAATTGATTATATTTATGAGGTCTATTTCTGGGCTTTCTATTCTGTTCCACTGATCGATTTGTCTGTTTTTTCACCAATACCACACTGTCTTGATTACAATAGCTTTATGCTACGTCTTGAATTCGGGTAGTGTCAACTTTGTTCTCCTTCAACATGTGTTGGCTATTCTGGTCTTTTGCCTCTCCATATAAACTTCAGGATCAGTTTGTCAATATCCACCAAATAACTTACTCAGGTTTAGACTGAGATTGAATTGAATCTACCCATCAAGTTGGTAAGAACCGACATCTTGACAATATTGAGTCTTCCTATCCATGAACATGGAATATCTCTCCATCGATTTATTTGATTTTGCTCATCAGGTTTTGTAGTTTTCCTTATATAGATCTTGTACATAATTTGTTAGACTTATACTTAAGTTTTTCTTTTTGTCTGGGTGCTGATGGAAATGCACTGTGTTTTAAATTTCTAATTCCACTTTCTCATTATTGTTATACAGGAAATCAATTGACTTTTGTATATGAACGTTGTATCCTGAAATCTTACTATAATCACTTCTTAGTTCCAGGAGATTTTTTTTACGGATGCGTTCAGATTTTCTACATGGATGATCAAGTAATTTGTGAACAAAGACATTTTTATGTCTTCCTTCCCAATCTGTACACCTTTTATCTTCTTTTCTTGACTTATTGAATTAGTAAGGCCTTCTAGTACAAGGTTCAAAAGGAGTGGTGAGAGGAAACATCCTTGTCTTGTACCTGATCTTAGTAGAGAAGCTTCAAGTTTCTCACTATTAAGTATGATGTAAACTGTAGGGGTATTTTTGTGAATACTCTATCAGTTTGAGAACATTCCCTTCCATTCCTAATTTATTGATAGTTTCTTATCATTAATGGTTGTTGGATTTTGTCAAATGCTTTGGCTGTATCTATTAAGATGATTTTTTTTAGTCTGTTAATGTAATGGATTATAATAATTGATTTTTGAATGTTGAACCAGCCTTGTTTAACTGGGATGAATCCCACTTGGCCATAGTGTATAATTCTTTATACACTCTTATGGAATTTAATTTGCTAATATTTTATTGAGTATTTTTCCATCTATGTTTGTGAGAGATATTGGTCTTTTCTGGCAAATTTGGCAGTTTTCTTTTCTTGTAATGTCTTTGTCTACTTATGGTATTTGTGTAATGCTGGTCTCATAGAATGAGTTAGAAAGTAGTCCCTCTGCTTCTATCCTCTGAAAGAGATTAGAGATAATCGCTATGATTTCTTCCTTAAATATTTGGTAGAATTCACCAGTGAACCCATCTGGGCCTGGCACTTTCTGCTTTGGAAGGTTATTTATTGTCAGTTCAATTCTCTAATAGATATAAGCCAATTTGGTTCATCTTTTTTTCTTCTTGTGAGGTTTTGGCAAATTGTCTTTCAAGGAATTGGTCCACGTCATCTAGGATATCAAATTTGGGGGCAGAGAGTTGTTCACAGTATTCCTTTATTATCCTTTTTATTTCTATGGGGTCTGTAGTGACATCCCCTCTTTCATCTCTGGTATTAGTAGTTTGTGTCCTTTTTCTTTTTTTCTTAGTTATTCTGGCTAGAGGCTTATTAGTTTTATTGAACTTTTCAAAGAACGAGTTTTGGGTTTTGTTGATTTTCTCTATTGATTTCCTACTTTTAGTTTTATTGATTTTTGCTCTAATTCTCATTATTTCTTTTCTTTTGCTGATTTTGATCTAATTTGTTCCTTTTAAAATTTCTTAAGGTAGAAATTTAGATTATTGATTTTAGATCTTTCATCTTTTCTAACATAGGCATTCAATGCTATAAATTCCCCTCAAAGCACTTTTGCTGCATCCCACAAATTTTCATAAGTTGTATTTTCATTTTGATTAAGTTAAAAATATTTAAAAATTTCTTTTGAGATTTCTTTTTTGACCCATGTATTATTTAGAAGTATGTAGGTATTCTTTTAAAAAGGGAGCAAACTTTTAAAAATTGCCACTAATCATGTCAATGCTTTTCAATGAGTATCTGTAGAATAGATTTGCCACACTCAATCATAATATTAAGAACTGGAAATGATATGGTGAGGCTTGCATTTCAGAAATGTTGCTCGTCATTGTATGGATAAGTTGGAACAAATCAGAAGAGAGGTCAAGAGCCCATCAGGAGACAAAGTAGAAAGTAAGGAGTCAGAAGCATAAACTAAGTGGAGGTAGGGATGGAGGGAAACAGGTATTAAAAAGAGGTAAGAGAGAAGAATGAGGGCTTGGTAATTAATTGGCTGTGTGCAAAGAAGAAAGGAGCATGTCATGGCCTTGGGCTTTTTGCTTGGGAACTGGGAGGATAACTGAGTCTTCTGAGGATTTAGATTGAGGATGACAAGAGGAGAAGATTGGGGTGAGTGGAAAATGAGGTTAGTTAAGGGTGTGCTGAGCTCAAGGTGTCCGTGGGGCATGGGCAGTTGAATCAAAAAGTCTAAATCACCGAAGAAAGTATTGGGCAAAACTTCTCCAAATTTTCAGCAATGTAAGTGAAAACAGGGGAAGGAAAATATTCTTCAAAGATACAGTGAGAGGGACAGAAATGAGACAAGAGGAAAAAGAAATATTTAAAGGACAAGAAGAGAAAGAGGAGCCTCAAAAAATAACAAAAAAAACCCAACTTTGGCCCACTTCTCCTTTCCCTTGTTGGCATCTCTATAAATTCTTGCCACATGGAATTGTGTATAGTCCACAAGTTTCTTTCCAAAATGAAAATACTTGCTTAAGCAAAATTTTCATTAGTCCTTTGTGAAATTAGAAATTATAAGGATGAGCATGAAAAGAATACAATGCACCAGACTGTAAATTTAATCAAATTCCTAGAAAGTGGTTTCCCTCCTCTTTGGTCTAGCTTCATTCTTGTATAGCAGAGGAAGTTGGGTGCTTCCCAACTCCATTTTACTGATATTAGAGGCTTTGTCCAAATCACTTATACATTGGGTTTTAAAATGTTTGTGTGTGTGTGGGTGTGTGTGTTTAATATCATTTCAATATTTACTGAAAATTAATTTTCGATTCAAAGATTTAATTATTGAAGGTGATGGCCCCTGACACTTAGCTTACAGTTTATTGTGGGATAATGACTTAATGAATCAAATCCCCACTTGGTTTTATTAAGTGTGATTGGAAAATAACGTGCAGTGAAAATCTGCCACATAGTGACACACATTTGAGAGCTTTTCATTTGCATTACACAGTTGTATTTTCTGTCATCTTCTTGCACTGGCATCCTTTTTTCTGTTACCTGTCCACTCACTGAGGCCAACAGTCAATATAAATAAATACCAATAGAAATTCACAAGAATTTCTTAAAAACTCAACAACGCCTGGAAGCTTAAAAAAAAAAAAAAAAAAAAAAAAAGAGAGAGAGATGTGATCCTGAAATAAGAGTCCTAATGAACAACTGAGCTAAAGAGAAAGAAAGGCCTTTTTAAAACAAGTGATCAATTTGTTGTTAAAACATGTTGATCTACTGAAATTAGAGGATTGGGTCTACAATATAAACTTATTCTGTTGAGAGAATACATTAAGAAGTTGAAGATAGAATCTGTGTGAATTCTGGATTACTCAGAGAAGATTATCTCTGCTTCATTAATATCATACCGAATCAAATGGCAGCTGCTTTATTAAACAGATGTTTATTTTGGTTAAATATTCTGTGATCACCCAAGACCATTCTGCATAGAATAATTATCTAGGGTGTCTAGCTGAGTTGTCAAAATTCTGAAAGGGGGCTTCTAAGATAATCATGAGCCACGAGTAGATACTTCTCCTCTTTATTTGAAGGCGCACAGCAGGCTTTCTGAGTGTCTATTTCTGCTTTAATAAGACTCTCCTCTCCATGATGAAATCTCCTAAGAGGAGACTCCAGCGCTATGCCATCAGCTAGGAACTTTCCATGTAAGGAATTCCATCACCCGATACCAGAGATAACGACTGCAATTCAATCAGTCTGCTGGACAGACGTGAGGAACTGGCAGCTGAATGCTCAAGATAAAAGTGTGTAAAGTATAAATGAATCCAAACTGAAATTAATTGACAGCTTAACGATAACATCAAATTCAGCCAATAGACATCTTGCACAAAAGTGATTACATCAATATAAATGTCTCAAAGGCTTTCTATACAGTCAATATTTATATTTATTTTACTTTAAGCTAAACTTCAGGAACTATAGTATAAGATACTGAATTATTATTAAGTTTTATAGGTGACTATATATGTGATGACAGTATATGAGGACATAATTTTTTTCCACTTCATTTACTATAACATAATCTGTGTACTAAAATTCATTAAAAAATACCTGTTCATGAATATAAGAATAAAAGAATAAGAGAGAATGGAATGTTATGGCATACTCCTTTATATAAGATCCCTATAGTATAAGTATAGAATTTTCATCACAAAGTCTTGTAAAATGTATGACCATACATATTTGTCATTTGTATATTTTTTATCTGTGACACAAAAATAATGCTGAGAAAATATTTAATAATTCCATCAGCCAAGGTAGGCTGGGTTACACTACAGTAAGGACATCCTAAAAACTTAGTGGCTTAACACAACAAAATTTTAGTGAAGATTAATTCTGCAGTGCCCTTCCACTCTGTCTCTGGATTTGGCCAAATAATGTGTAACGGCAAACACAACACAAGCAAAGGCCTGAAAAGCACTTGCACAGTTGGGTTTGTCCTCTCTCTTGTGCTTCAGCCACTGCTATGAAAATAAGCAAAGATGAGCCTATGAAACATAGAGAGCAGACCTGGGTGCCCAGTTGTCCCAGCTGACATCCAGCTGACCCTAAACATATGAGAAAGTGCAGCCAAAATCAGCAGAACTGAGCTAACATCCCAGCATGTGAGCAATAAATGCTTCTTGCTGTGTACCTCTGAGGTTTTGCGGTTGCTGTTACACAGCATAATTTTGGTAACAGGTGATGACATAGCTATCAATCTCCTGGTATCTGAAGGTACCTCCCAGTTTATTTTCCTGTTTTGATGGACATCATTTAAAATCAGTTGCAAGCCCACACCTATGTGTCAGTTTCCCCTATCCACAGACCAACCACAGACCAAGAGTTACGCAGAATACACGAAGGCGGTATCAGAGAGTACTTGTTTTACTGTATTTCTTGCCAAGACGTTAACATGAGTCATTCTCCTTGACCCCGCCGAGCTCTACTTTTTCCACATCGTTTAGTGCTTCTATCCACCACCAATATCACTTATCTTCTCTTCCTCCTTCCACACACAACTGCAAAGATAACCAAGTGTCACCATCTCGAAGCCACTCTCCGAAGGTCAAGGATTGTTACGTTGGATCCTGGTGGTGAAAATCCAAGGCAAAGACCTTGTCCGGCTGTTCTGCCTAGATGTGAATATAATCCCTTCATATAGGGAGGGCTTCCCTTAGACATTCTTCAAAAACATCAAGGTTATTAAACCAGTTTCTCTCTCTACTCAGAGGTACTGAGTCCCTCTTTTCCTGGGATGCTTTCTTCCATTTCTTCTGGCTCAACTCTCTGCAGATGAAAATGAGGCCTAATGACCCCACCCTGAGCCAGACAACCAAGCTCCTTACCTTAACTTGGAGGAGAGACCAAGTACCTCATCATGTCAACTTTAGTCACAATGTCACCTCCAAAATACGGCAACAGGAGAAACCCGCCACAGGGAAATTTAGGGTGAAGTTTTCAGGGCCCAGAAAGGCAAATTCCTATAGGATCAGGCAGGTAATGCACATGGTTGCAGTGGGCTGGCTGGGGTAGAAGTGACCAGAATCTGCTAGCTCCATCCAAAGCAGGTAAGAGCTACTCAAGCTCTTGTCAATCCTTCCCAAGAAAAATGTTTCAATCTTCCAAATGCTCAAAAGAAATAAAAAATACGTAGTTGGCAACTGATTTTTAAAGAAAATCTTAACCTGGTCCAAACAAAATAGATATCGAGGCTATAGTGTTGCTACCTTTGAATCAGGAGATGGCAACTAACCAAAGGGGTTTGATCTATTTGGGGGATTTTTCCAGCAGGAAAACCTGAGCGGTACCTGGATCATGCTGTTTATTGGAAACAACATGCTCCCATCTTGCCTTTAACTGAGTTTTGCAGAGTCAGAGTGTAACACAGAGGTACTCACAGGCTACACAGGCAAACCTGTATTGTCACCGTCAAATCACAGCTCCTGCCAACCTCAAGTATATATTGAAATAAAATCTTCACCCTCATTCTAATGCTTATTGAGCAATTGTTAAGCTCAAGGTACTGCTTTAGTTGTCTCAAGAATTTAGAGCAGAAGAAAACATTGTCTCTACCCTCAAGGGAGTAGAGAGATAATTGCATAGAAGTATTTAGTAAATAAAGAAACATATGACTTTCAGTCTTTTGTGTCTGAAAAAGGTAATTTTAAAAAACTGGATTTGAATTATTTATCTGGATATCTTGTATATTTGCCGAAGAATTAGAATTTGGAATAAAGATATAAAATACACTTTGATTAGAACAAGTTGTCTTTGATCAGAGCCAATTAGTAACTGAATTAGTTAAGAAGGAATAAAGGAATATTTTCCTGGAGGGAGAAAACGAAAAGAATCATCTCTTGTCTGAGGGATTCTTGTGGAATCTTAAAAGACAATATATAGTATCTTAGTACTTGCACTGGAATCTTCATCTCAAAGCATCATTAGTCCATAATCCTACAATCTTTGCATCTTTCATTAGGAGGAGAGAAAAGAAGAAAGAAAATGATTTCTGAATCAAAAATCTGAACACGCTGTTTTAATAGCAATGACTAGAAGACTACATGTAGTCAAACTCCTTTGAAATTAATTATCTAAGAAGTCTCAAGAGCACCCTTCCTATCAATCTTGTTTGGGCTTGACCTCAAAGGACCACCTACAAAGGTGTGAAGGAAGCTCACACTTCAGAACTGTTCCATGCATGGCCTTGGCTGACATTCACTACATGAAGATTAATTAAGAAGGCTTCTCAGAATACAGATGCTTATCTAATGAGAACTGAAGTGACACATACCAGTTTTCACTTAGGTCAAGTAGCAGATGGTTAACTTTAACATGGACTTGATGAAAATAGGAGTGAGTGCCTCTCAGTTCTCACGTGGCGGAGTGTTGAAGGCACCACAGTCACGCAGAGGGATCCTGGACCCCAGCCCTGAGCCTCAGGGATGCAGCTGAAGTTCTGGTTTCCAGATAACAGCACACATTAGTCGAGGCCACTGAGGTTTAAAACTGAATGTGCTGGTCCTAGAGGAGTCCATTTGTATCAGCTCTAATGGATGCATCCTAACCTTTAACCCATAATATGATGAATGCACTTAAGCTCACATCTAAATGAATATACATTCAGCTTATTCCTTTAGAGACCTTCTGTCCAGCCTAGTTATGAAGTAGTTTTTACAGTTTAGTTGTGGCTCAGAGTTAGGAAAAGGGGAAAAGCTGCCTAAGTATATTTCCTTGGCCCTCTTCCCTGGAACCTGCTGGAATGAAGGAGAATAACTGATGTAATCACATATACTAAAAACAGAAAATATGTACAACACAAATGCAAACCAGCGAAACTCAACTAAGGATACACAAAAGCCAAAGTGATTCTCTCCAGAGCTTGACCAGAAGGCAGATTTCTCTAGAATAAAATAAGAGAATCCTCAGAGTCTCAACCAATGATCCATTTTCTGACAATTAAACTAGAGCAACTGAAGATGAAGCCAGACGGAAAGAAAAAGAAAATAACTACAAGCATTTGAAGAGCTGACATTTGTCAACGGCACAGGAATAAACCCTATCCAAATGGCCAGTCAAATACCTGTAAGGGGAAAATACCACGTGGGCCCTCTGCCAGGATGATCCACTCCTTCACCTGGAGATGCGTCTCCAGTCCAAAGGATGCTACAGATTATATATGGAGAAACAGAACATATCTGAGCAAGTACGCCTGCCAAGATTACTTCCCCCACCCAATTTCATTCTTGAGCAAATTGTGGGCAAGATCTCTACTCAAAGAAGAATAATAACTATTAGAAAAAGAAAAGATGAGAGGAATAAATCAATAAGCTACAAAACCGTTTATATAGCCTGATCCCATTTATATAAATATATACGTATATGTAGGCATATGAAGAAAATATCTCACGTGAAACATCTGAAGATGTAAACAGATATCTGAATCATGAGCTAAAGGAAGGAAGGTGAAACTTCTACTTTTTCTTCATACAGGTACATTTTGATTCTCTTGAAATACCATTTTAAAAAGATCTGAGCTGAGTTTAGTCTCTGGAAAGAGTGGACATCTCTCCAGAAAAGTACTGTAATGCTGTGTCAAAGTTGAACCTTTACCCTATCCACCCCCTGCCAAACGCTCATCCTCACATACTCAGTACTTCCCTGGTCCCGATCCAGCTCCCACTTCTGTCATGCCATGAACTGCTCCTCTACAGTAACCAGCAAACTCCCCTCTCTCTTCCCCCTGGCTGTGGTAGAAGACTTTAGGATGTACCCCCATGATGTCTGTCTTCTGGTGTTCACACCTTCGTGTAATACTCCCCTCTTGAGCATGGGTAGCACATGGGACTTGCTTCTAACCAACAGAATTACACTACATTACTATCTGTGATTACACTACATTACTAAGACTCCCTTTGCTAACAGCCTTGCTGAAGAGACTCTCCTGGCTGGCTTGGAGAGGTAAGCAGTCACGTTAGGAAAGTCCACGTGGCTAGGAACTGTGGGCAATTTCAAGGAACCAGGGAAGCCTGTAAGAGCTGAGGGCAGCCTGCAACCTCTTACAGGCTGAATGGGTGTGGACACTCAGACCTACAGGTGTGGCAAAATGAATTCTGCCAATAACCTGAATGAACATGGAAGCAGATTCTTCCTCAGTTGAGCCTTCGGATGAGAACCCAACCCAGCTGATACCTGTATTACCTTCATGTGAAATTGTGAGCAGAGGACCCAGTTAAACCATGCATGGACTTCTGACCTGCAGAAGCTGTGAAATCATATATGTGTGCTGTTTTAGGCCAAAAACAAAATAAAAGCAAAATTCTGAAACTGAAACTATTTCCATTAGTATGATCTGAATCATGGTGATAAAACATGAGCAGGGCAGGGGAGAGGGATGAGGAGAACTTCTCAAGACCTGTGTTCTCCAAACACTTTTTAAAAGTCAAGTTCACTGATGTAAAATTTACATTCAGTAAAATTCACCTTTTTTAAGTATAAAGTTTAACAAATTTTAACAAATGTCTAGAGTTGTATAAGCACTACCACAATCAAGATATATCAGAGGAGGCTGAAAAATCTCCTACAACGAAAAGCTTTAAGTAAGAAAAGATTACATCCTTCTGCAAGGGTTTAATTATGGCTCTTTCCAGACATCAGAGAGATTTTAGTACTTCTAATACTTAAAATAACACTAACTATAACTCTTTTATTTACCTACTGTTATATCTGCTGGGATGTGTCCATCTGCACGATCTGAATAACAATGTCTAAAAACTAAAGGTTTATATTTCTTGCATGATGAGTCTGGAGGTATTCAGTCTAGGACTTCAATGCTGTGACTCAAGGATGCTGAAGACCCAAGCTCTATCTTTCCTGATGCTTCCCCATCCTGGGTGTGCTGCTGGCCAACTCAGGGCCATGAGCTGCTGTTGTAGTTCCAGGCATCAGTCCACAGTTGAGGCAGGGATAATGGGGAAGGACAGTGCATGAACCATTATCCGGAAAGCGAGAACTGTCTCAAAAAAACTCGGTAGGTTTATGCTCTTATTTGTCAAATATATGTCAGCCTCGCTGTAGAAGAGGCTGGAAGGTAAAATTCAGCTTTCTCATTTTTATAGCAGAGGTTGGAAAGGGAGACGGTGGCTGAACTTGGCCAATCTGCAGTGACTGGCAGAGACTTTAAAAGTTCAAAGAGTTTTTACATTTTTTTCATTTTTAAGGACCTCAGTAGCTAGAGTTAACTCCCAGGCCCAGTTATATATAGGTATGAATTATCTCTTATTTAATGATTACTGACTCTGGGAAAATTCTCAGCTACACTGTGACATGGTGTGTCTGTGTTTCTTTGTATAATTTAATCATGTAAAAGCTTCTCTTTTCTCTGATCTGTTAAGACACTTGTCAAAACGTCGGATAAAATACGATGATGAACTAATACTGAATTCTAAAATGGTACACAATAATGCCAAGTACTTTGAGTTATTTTAATTTCTTTCCTGCTTACTAAGAACATGCAATGAACTGCAAAAACAATGTACAAGGTTAAAAGTTATGCAAAAAGCAGAAAGAGCAGCCCAGAGAGAACGGTTTCCAGCATTTTTGAAATGGTACTCAAATTATGTGAAAAGAACGCAAATGCTGTTGTCAATTAGTAGAAGATCGGGATCTTGTTAAAATAAACAGATTTTGTAAAGAACAATATTTTAATATTAAATTCATGTTCTGTTAGCTAAAACATCCTATAGTAAAACTGCCATCTAAGTATATTTAAAAAAATAGGAATTATCCTCATTTAAATAAGATTAAATGGAGATACTATAAACATCATATTGGTAGATTATTACCAAGAGGTACTTTACTTAGGAAAATGCCCGTAGTGTTTCACTTAAAATCCATGAATGCTGTGTATTCTGTGATATATGGAATTTAAACACATTTTCATTGTAGAATTAACCTAAACCCAGAGGGATCTTTCAATCTAGCGAGAGAGAGGAGACATACACAGATAACTCTAATACCAGTTGAAAAGTACGATGGGTCCCAAGAGAGATGCAGGCACAGGAGAGATGATTGTTCCTTGGGGAGGCTTTGGGGAGCCAAGAACAATTAATTTGGATCTCGACCAGCTCTGCTTCGTCTCCATGTCCTAAATCACCTGAAGTTTTAGGCTAAAAGGATCCACTAACCCCTCCTGTGACTGTCAACATCCAACCAGGGACCAAATCCCATCACCTTCAGCTCTCTCTTATCCCACTCCACTCCCCAGGCTACCTCCTTGGGATACGGGATTGTTTTCGCTCTCCTGGAGTTTTGCAAAAGCTCCTACCCTTTAGATTAGATTCCCAGCAAGGCCCCTGGAGTCATTTTTTTCCCTCAAAGGAAAATCTGATTACAGTACTCCCTTGTTTTAAAACACAACCACTGCCACCACTCTACTTGTGATTTGTTCAAAGAGGCATAAACTTCCACTAATCTTTCCAGTTCTGGCATATAAATAGCTCAATAAATGTTTGTTGACCGGTAGAATCTATATATAGTTGAATGAACAAATGAATGAACTTTCTCAAGACCCTATCATATACCTAATTCGCTGTTTCTTTTCCTGTATGATGTAAATGAGCTCAATTAGCATGTCTCTTACAAAGCTCTGCAGCTGATGTTCTCAAAATTCCAGCCCAATAAATCTGAAGAGATACAGGGGTTAAGTCTAACTTCAACTGGGTGAAATCTTCAACAGTTCTAAGGAATTTATTCCCCAGATTTGACATACAAATCCAAGGCTGTGTCTATGTGATAAACTAAATACTTCTTGGAAGTTAAAAAAATGGAGTTGATGGTCAAATAGTTGTGAAGAAGCCTAAAATAGTTTCCCTGCAAACTGATCTCAGATATAGCAAAAGCAACACAAAGGATGTCTAAACTTTCTCCTTTGTTAGCTTATACATGGAAATCCTCTAGGATAGGTCTTGGGGGAAGGAATCGAACATCAGTCACAGACTTTAACTGCATGTATCTAAGTGTTTTCACTAAATACGTTACCCTGGTCCCTCCTCCAGCAGCTGTAGCTGGAGCTCGGGACAGCGGGCCACCACAAGAGCAAAGTCAGTGGGCAAAAGGGTAGGCATGAGCCAACTATTAGCAGTAAGATTTTTGCTAAATTACTCTTTTATTCTTTGTCGTGGCAAAACAAAATACAATGCAATCTGATCCCTTGCTGATTAACTTTAAACACATGAAGGCAAACAAGTTTTAATCACCTGTCACTCCACATAACCCATACAGATACTACTCTTTACTTTCAAATGTCTTTCTTATTGATTTAGTTCTCCAAGTGGTACCACTGAGATTCATATTCTTTTTTACCCGTGACTGGTCCTATTTGATGACACTGTTTATAATTTAATTGTCATAGTCCTAATTTTAACCTGTAGGGCATTTTTATCACTTGCCACTTACATATAGAAATGTATTTCTGTCAGTTTCAATTGGTTTAACACCAAGCTATATGACATAAATGCTGAGGTTTTACGATTGTCTTTTAAATTAAAAAAATAAGCAGATATTCTGAGGCTAATATCACATAAAAGTAATATCTCATAATTATGGTGTGTTTACTACATACCATGCACTGTTTGAAGCTCTTTACATATGAACTGTGAAATTCTCACAACCCCTTATGAGGTAGACAGTATTACTGATGTATGAACAGATGAGAAAACTGAAACACAGAGAGGTTAAATAACGTAATAAAATATATTTTACAACACTTTTAGTTATGAATAACTCTTACATCTTGAGCATTTGTGCTTTGCTACATACTAGCCACATGGGATTAGGCAAGTTACTTTACCTCATTAAACCTCATCTGTCACATGGGCATTGCAATTGTACATGCTTGAATATGGGGAGGATTAATAAGATAATGTGTCTGGCACAGTGCCTGGCTCAGTACATCTTCAATGATTTTTAGTTAATATTATTATGACTAGGATTCGACATTGACTTCTAGCCTTGGATCTGGAGCTAATAATTTGTGTAATGTTTGAGAAGACACTTAAGCCCCGAGTTTCTCCAGTTTCTTTACCTGTGGAGTGAAATGAGCTAAACCTCCTCTGCTGACTACATCAGGTAGCACAAAACCACATCAAACAGTGTTTGCAGAAGCAGTTGGTCAAATGTAAAGAACTAGATACATACAAACTATCACTTTTACTAAATCAACTGGGAGAAAATTGCTTTGACCTTTTATTCCACAATTACCACTTCAGAAAGTTTCAGGGTCCCTGAGCTCACACAGCTAAATGTTTTCACTACATTTTTTTAAATGGCAAAGTGGGAGATGATTTTTTAAAAAAAAGAAAAGAAAAACAGCTTTCAGGAATATACTCAACAAAGCAACTCTCTGAGATTGTCTTGGGACACAGGTCTGTCTCTTCAAAGTTTCATAGCCCTTGTTTCTACAATTATGGGTGAAATCCAGTAAATTTTGTGTTCCCACAGACAACACCCAGGCATCAAGAAAACTTGGAAATGTTTTCAGTGTTTGTTCTTAATTCACTGAAGGAAATAGATCTTAAGATAAAAATAATTTTATAAGGTAATTTAGATGAAAATATTATAGTGCTGACAAAGATCAAACATTAATAAAATGTAAATTCCCTTATTTATTTTAAACTCATTTTGCAACGATGTTGAGTAAATGGGTATAATTTAATACTCTTAAAACCTAGAGGTATAAGCATTGCTTTTGCATGTAGCAAACAAAGAGTAAAATAACACTAACTAGTCATTCATTCTAGAACTTAGACTTCAGTAACTTCCCACAGTTCCCATATCCAGTGGCTTAAAATAGGTTCAAAACAACACAAAACAAATATACTGGTTTGAGAAGGGAAGGCTGCATAAAGTTAATCTTTGATTAATTATATGCAATATAATTATGGGGAAACGGTACCAAAGCACATATGAAAGTAGGGTTATTTCTTGATAATAATTTCTTCTATATGAGCCTGAAATCATGCTAAAGCTAAATAAAAATAAAGTTATAATCCCAGTCACTGCAAAAGTGGTATGTATACACTGTTGCAAATTAGATTAAAAGATGGAAGAAATGAGAACTTCAGATATTTATATCTTCCTATGAAAAATAACATTGAATATGACCAAACAGAAATAGTAAATATACTTAGTGTTTTATTTTCTCTTTAGGATGAAGAAATGAACATGATTCGGATATTTCACCAACACCATTTTTTCATTTTTGCTATTATTATGAAGGCTGAGTTAAAAATTACTTACTCTTTATAGAGATATTTAGCACCTAGATACACAAGAAATGCAAATATGCACATACCCAGAACAGTTCTTTTCCTAGTATTTTCATCAGGAAGATAAGGCTTCTATACCAACAACCTCAATATCATTAAAATATTTTAAAACAGCTCCACTTCAATAGGGAGAAATAAAGTTTAACACAGAGTGTCGGTTCTGCATCTTTCTTAGGGTATAAATTGGAAGAAAATTTGTGATGGATCTGAAGATTAAAATTAGTGGTCTGAAAAGCTCAGTCCATCTTGACCTACTGTTCTCCTGGAGAGGAGACCAGGGGCACCCTGAGGATTTCAAGTTATACCCATTCAAACCCTTGTCTCTGACAAGACTGTAGGTCTGACAGCAAGGGAAATATTACCCTAATTGTAAATTACCCTCTATATTTAATTCCGTGATATAGAGAGAATATGTTTCCTGTGAGTGATGGTTTATCTTTAAAGAGAACCTGAAAGATTTTTCTTGTGATTATATCTGAAAACAAAGTGAACAAATCTGATGGAAGAGGGTTCCTGTGGTGCTAAAACTGGTAGAAAATGAAAAAGGGAAACCCCAGCAAAAACGGACTGGAGTCGATCTTCCAGACAGAGAAACAAACGCCTCAACAAATCTTTAAATGTTTTTATCTTCTTAGGCATGATGATTTTTTTAATGAGAATCTCTGTATTTTTATAAAAATAATTGCCTGAATTTCTCTCTCTCCTCTCTGACACCTTATTCAGGTAAAGTTACAGAGCCCAACACTTGTTGCCCTGATTGTTTATTTCATTTAAATACATTATAGAGCAGTGTGGACGTGAACTCGCTTTCAAGGCAAGGAAATTTAGGCTGGGATCCACTCGGAAATTTAATATAATATAATATATAATTTAATATAATATAATATAATCTGAGCAAGTTGCAAATTCTATATCAATCTCATCTTCATTTCAAAATGGGGATAAAGCAACCTTCCTCCCAAGTAAGTTGTAAGGATTCAGGAAGCTAAAGAGTGACAAATACTTATTTGTATTATGGCATGTAATCCTTAGCTATTATGTTAATATGATTATCATTATTAAAAGCAACAATCGTAGCTATGTAAAAATAAAATATCTTAAGCTTTTGGGAGACAGGATTTTTGTCTTAGATTAAATTTAGATTAGATTTCCCTCTGTTGCCATAAATCCAGGCAGGCAGAATTTTTTAAGCGCCCCAATTTAATATTCAGTACTCTCTGGGCAAGAGTTTATTTCCATGGCCAGCGCAGATGTGAACTGTACCGTCATGCATAAACGCTTCATTTCCTCATTTTACATAAGATCACAGGAGACTGTCAAAGGCTTTATTGAACTCAGAAAGCATTACATCTTCAGATTGTCGCTGCTCTTATCTGTATGTTAATCTATTTTTTGAAAAAGAAAAGTTTTTTAAAAAGGCAATCTGTAAAAGTTCCTCCTTAATGCCTTTCTTTTTTTTTTTTTAATAAATTTATTTATTTATTTATTTATTTTTGGTTGTGTTGGGTCTTCGTTTCTGTGCGAGGGCTTTCTCTAGTTGCGGCGAGCAGGGGCCACTCTTCATCGCGGTGCACGGGCCTCTCACTGTCTCGGCCTCTCTTGTTGCGGAGCACAGGCTCCAGACGCGCAGAGTCAGTAGTTGTGGCTCACGGGCCCAGCTGCTCCGCGGCATGTGGGATCTTCCCAGACCAGGGCTCGAACCCGTGTCCCCTGCATTGGCAGGCAGACTCTCAACCACTGTGCCACCAGGGAAGCCCCTTAATGCATCATGATTGGCTCCTTGTGATGACTTTTTTTTACAAGTATTCACAAATAATTGACTTCACAGTTACTTCCAGAACTCTCCTCTTAGTCTAGCAAGTCTTTTTTTTACCCAAGGAAAAGATCCTTTAACCAACTACAAAATATTGTCTAAATCACAGCTACATGTGGAAAGCAGATTTCTTCTCCTGCTCGTTACTGGGAATTCAGTTCTGAGAGGTCTTGTGGGAACTCAATATTCTGGAATGCTTTAACTCATCAACAGCTTTTTTAAAGCATTTTTTATGTGTCTTAAAATAGAGAAGGAAAAGTGATGGGTCTGCCTTTAACAAGCTTGCCCATCAATTTTCAAATACATGATTTAGCTAGGACTCATTTGGTTTTAAGTGACAGAAGCTCAATTTGAACTGGTTTAAGTAAAAACAAAAAAAATGACACAAAACAAACATCAAAAAATAAATATTTGCAAATGAAGCAACTGACAAAGGATTAATCTCCAAAATTTACGAGCAGCTCATGCAGCTCAATATCAAAAAAACAAACAACCCAATCCAAAAATGGGCAGAAGACCTAAATAGGCATTTCTCCAAAGAAGATATACAGATTGCCAACAGACACATGAAAGGATGCTCAACATCATTAATCATTAGAGAAATGCAAATCAAGACTACAATGAGATATCATCTCACACCAGTCAGAATGGCCATCATCAAAAAAATCTACAAACAATAAATGCTGGAGAGGGTGTGGAGAAAAGGGAACCCTCTTGCACTGTTGGTGGGAATGTAAATGGATACAGCCACTATGGAGAACAGTATGGAGGTTCCTTAAAAAACTAAAAATAGAACTACCATACGACCCAGCAATCCCACTACTGGGCATATACCCTGAGAAAACCATAATTCAAAGAGTCATGTACCAAAATGTTCCCTGCAGCTCTATTTACAATAGCCAGGACATGGAAGCAACCTAAGTGTCCATCATCGGATGAATGGATAAAGAAGATGTGGCACATATATACAATGGAATATTACTCAGCCATAAAAAGAAACGAAATTGAGTTATTTGTAGTGAGGTGGATGGACCTAGAGTCTGTCATACAGAGTGAAGTAAGTCAGAAAGAGAAAAACAAATACAGTATGCTAACACATATATATGGAATCTAAAAAACAAAAAAAAAATGGTCATGAAGAACCTAGGGGCAAAACGGGAAAAAAGATGCAGACCTACTAGAGAATGGCCTTGAGGATACGGGGAGGGGGAAGGGTAAGATGGGACAAAGTGAGAGAGTGGCATGGACATATATACACTACCAAATGTAAAATAGATAGCTAGTGGGAAGCAGCCGCATAGCACAGGGAGATCAGCTCGGTGCTTTGTGACCACCTAGAGGGGTGAGATAGGGAGGGTGGGAGGGAGGGAGATGCAAGAGGGAAGAGATATGGGGATATATGTATATGTATATCTGATTCACTTTGTTATAAAGCAGAAACTAACACACCACTGTAAAGTAGTTATACTCCAATAAAGATGTTAAAAAAATAATAATAACTTATTGGAAAGATACTGGGATATCTCAGTGAATTTTTCAAAAAGTTGAACAACCAAGCATTCTGGCTTTCTTCACAGGTCAACAACAAGGCCTCCAACTGTCCAAACTTCGTATGTTTGACCATCAGACTCTACTCAGTATATACTGCTGGGACAAAAAGACTCAGAGAAATGTGATAATATGCCCACAACTGTTCAAGTTGCCACACAGAGGCCATCAATCCTCTGTGCCAACAGAAACACGGGTAACTGGGACTGCACACAAACTGGGGGCTTAGGATAACCTGGCAGCCACCTCTAAGCTGTCTCATCTCTGCTAGTAAACTTCTGGAGGCCTGCAGTGACACTGTGTCATCACAAAGTCATAATGCTGAAAACAATGTAAATCCTAGCAATAAAAAGAATAGCAATTTAGTTATGCACACAGCTAAGCAGTTTAAAGAACGAAATCATAAATGAAGTTAACAAGGTGAAAATGCAATTTCTCATTCATTCTTCATGTGCACATTATCAGAAAGGTAAAATTCAAGCAAATACCCAGACATATCACATTATTGTGAGTAGGGAAGATGGTTCATTTTGGTTCAATTATTTTAAAATTAAATGTGAGGTATTACTGCTAATGAAATAGTCACATCATGACCTTACAACTCTTAATTCTATCTAAAAATATTATATTTCATCTACTTATTTTCTTTCTACATATAATTCCTAACAGTTGTTATTTAATTATTCATTCATTCATTCCACCAAAAACTGAATCATCACCAGTTATGCAATTAGAGAGTACTGGAGCCTTGATACTAGGAATTTTGTTACCAAATAAAAATTTTGGAAAAAGCATAAAATGTGTTTCACTAAGTTCACTTATTAACACTATAAGGATTCCAACAATTTGAATGAAATAAGTGGATTCATTTCACTTACTTCCATAAAACAGTCCAATAGCAATAAAACATCAGAACTCCTGGAATGAATTTTACAGAATCAATTCAACCTTGGTGGTTAAGAATGAAATTTATTACTACTGTTACTCATATTATTAATTAACAAAATAATGCCAATTTTCTTCATTGTAACCACTGTGCAAAAAGCAGCCTCCATATGCCAGGTACTATGAAAGGCCCTTCATATAGTACACAAAAGAAAAAAGGAGCACTTTCCACAGTATCATTCAAATATTGCTAATGTCCTTGATATTTAAGTAGACTACCTGGGGTCCCCGGTTTCATTTTGTGAGAATCCTCACTGGCCCAAGATTTATGCAAACCCTAGGGCCTAATGTTCTTCCAGGCATCGTTGGCTCTGAGCTCCAGGTCTGTAGGAAAGAGCTCCCTCCTCTCTCAAACACAACAACCATTCCGTGTGCAGACCAATATGAGGAACACAACTTGCTCTCTTTGATTTTCCCCAGACTCCTTGATATCAGACACTGGCCTGTGCTTGGACTTCCACAGCCCTGTGGTTTCAGAGGATTTTAAATCACAGCAACAAAAATGACCTGATTATCAAGAGTTCTAAACACATGTTTCTTTATTTCTTTATGAAGAGTTTGATTTAGAAAAGTGAGAGAAAGAATGATCTACATATTCTCCCAGCAAGTTGAAATTTAACATAGTTATGTGTCAGCAAGGAGCTTCAAAACACCTCCCACACTCTCTCTTCAGCATTATATTTATCAACCATCTCATGTAATAATCTGACAATAAGTAAAACTCTAAAAGCTAATTTAATATAGTTTTTTTCTCAGTCAAATATCCTCTTCTCTCTCAATTTCCTAAGTAACTAAAGAAACTCCAGATTTACCTTTGGGTTTCATGAACTCATCCAAAGTTTGAGATTGCATATATGTTTAACTGCCTAAGAAAGCCTGGTGAAGAGCAATTCACCAAGCTGATATTAACTAATTAAGAGCATAGATTTCCATGAGATCATAATGAACTAATTAATTAACACGTGTTTGTACAATTTGTGTTATAATTTGCATACATTCCATCGTAACTCTGATATATGATTGTCCTCATTTCACTAGATCATCAAACTTAGTTTTGGAGAGATGTTACATGCCTTAACCAAAGCCATTCAATAAGAAAATGCTGGAAGAATTTGAACTAAATCTACTGATGCCAAGTTTATTACTTTTCCCATCATGCCAAATATTGGCCCAAATCCCATATCTACTTACAAATAAATCATTAAAACAATATGACACACTTCACCTTCAAGAGCTACTGCTAGCTTACTATGGTGTCATGGCAGAAGCTCTGAAGTTTGAATTTGTCCTTGAAACTGGAAGAAACACTTTCAGCCCAATAATGCCAATTGCCTTTCCCCCTAATTATCAAAGTTCATCAAATGTCTTAGCTTAAGTCTTTAACTGGACTTGCTATGGAGGCAATAGTTTCTAATGCTCTGTGATAATAATCGGTCTGTTGATAGATACCAAATATTTAAAAGTTAGGACTATCTCAGACCACTGGGAAAAGACTCTTAGCAGGTATGACAAATCTGCATATATTCAAACTTTGCCAATATTTATAAAATAATTTGCAATATTTATCTTTAGTGATGGAGTACTAATAAGGAGATTTTATTTACTAACAAGTTGAATGTCAGACTTCAAAAATATTTAACATTTGGAGAAGCCCTGAGTTCATTTAGTTCAACCTTTTATCCAAAGTGAGTCCCTGACAGATACTCATTCAGATTCTCCTTGCTTAATTTTAATAATCAAGAATTTGATGTTTCTTTCTTTGAAATTATGGGAAGTCTAATTTTTTTGGGGGGTGGGTGTTAGGTAATTGTACAGCACATATCCTTCCCCAATTTTTCATATCCTAGTATCCTAGAAATTCCATATCCTAGTTTTATATCCTAGTCAGAAAAAGAATAACATTTTTTGAGCATCCTGTGGAAAGACAATGGATGAAACTGGCAGCAAAAGGCCCCCCCCAGCCCCATCCAGGGCTGCAGGGATCACTATCAACACATTTATAGACAACCATGGTACATTTCTGTGCTGCCACCCACTGGTCAAAAGGGCTGCCATTGATCCTTATTTGTTGGTGAATTTCCTGAAGAGGCAGTAATAACTAGTTGTACTTTTTTGGTACTTTCCTAAATTTGTCATTTGCCAGCATCCTTGAGAACATTCCTTCCATTTTTGAAAGTTACCACCTTTTGAACCCATCCCCAAGGTAGACTTGCAAGAAAACTGGCCATCATCCTTAGCAATATGAACCCCAAGTCTATTTGGACCTTCAAAATATTTCATGAGTTACCTATGTCTTTGTGTTATTCCTTTTCAGCTTAAAATTGCCTAAGTTTCCATTAAGAATCATGTCTGATACAAAACTGAAACGTGCCTCCTCCAAATGTTGATCCTTTGTCCTAATTCTCTTAGCTGTACAACATCTGCTCAATAGATGTTTCCTCCTTCTTTTCCATATTTGATGGCAGTTCCTATAGCCCTTCTTCCCACCTTGCCCCATCTCTCCCACTCTACCACCATAGTCTGCAAGCCAAACATCATTGGCTCTTCCATCTGAAACTCAACATAACTTGGCTTCTGGACTCTTCACAGGACTGAGTATGCTGCCCCGGAAACACTGGGGCTTATAACAAATGTTTGGGAGCTTATTTTGTCTACGGCATAAATACACTGCTAAATATTTTTTAAAATATAATACTTAAATATTTAAATATGTATTATTGATCTACCATAGGATTGTCTGGTGTGTGTCCTCAGGCTCTGGTCTAGCAGTTCATTTAAACAAGTTGCCTTGGCCCATGAGCATGGCTAAAATAAGTAAGACAGACAAGAACAAGTGATGGCAGGATGTGAAGAATGTGGTACCCTAATAGATGCAACTTCTTTGCAAAATAGTTTGGCAGTTCCTCAAAATATTGAGCTGAGAGTTATCAGATGACCCAGCATTTCCATTTCTAGGTGTTTACCCAAGAGAAATAAAAACATATGTCCACACAAAAACTTATACACAACTACTCATAGCAACGGTATCCCCAATGGCCAAAAAGTAGAAACAACCCAAAAGCCCATCAAGAGATGAATGGATAAATGAAATAAATGAAATATATCCATACAATGGAATATTATTTGGAAATAAAAAGGAATGAAATAATGATGCATACTACCACATGGGTGAACCTTGAAACATTATGAAAAGTGAAAGAAGCTATTCACAAAAGACCACATATGTATGATTTCATTTATATGAAATGGTCAGCAGAGGAAAATCTATCAGGAAAGAAAGTATATTAATTGTTTCCTAGGGCTGTGAGGCTTGGGGAGAATGCAGAGTGACTGTTTATGGGCATGGGATTTCTTTCTGAAGCAACAAAAGTGTTTCAAAGCTAGATGGTGGCAACGGTTGCATCTGTGACTATACTTGACTCTGTGACTACCCTGAAAACCACTGAAATGGGTGAACTGTATGGTATGTGAGTTACATTTCAATAAGCTTACCTTTTAAAGTTACCTCAGGATGTATAGAAACGTAAGACTTAGAAGTAGAGAAAAGTAGACAGACGGTCTAATACAAGTGATTTTTTATAAGCATCGAAAATCAACTAAATCGGTTATCTACTGCTATGCAGCAAACCACCCTCAAACTGGCTTAAAATTACAATGGTTTAGCTTGGTCATCAATCTTCAAGTATCGGCGGGATCAGACTGTAGCTGGGGCCACTTGTCTGGGACTCGACTGTAGATGACTCACTGGAAAGGCTGGCGAGTTGATGCTGGTGTCAGCTGAAAGTTCAGATGGGGCTGTGAGCTCAAGGACTGAGCATTTCTCCACATAGCCACCTCCACTTTATAGTGGCTGGTTTCTAACAATGAGTATCCCAAGAGAACCACCTAGAAAGTGTACTGCCCTTCACACTCTAGTCTTAAAAGTCAGACAGTGTCACTTCCGCCATAGTCTCGAGTCCACATAAAGTGAAGGACAGGGAATAGAGCGCCCATCTGTCAATGGGAGAGTGCCAGACTCACATCAGAAGAAGGTCACAGGGCTTCCCTGGTGGTGCAGTGGTTAAGAATCCGTTTGCCAATGCAGGGGACAAGGGTTCAAGCCCTGGTCCGGGAAGATCCCACATGCCGCGGAGCAACTAAGCCCGTGTGCCACAACTACTGAGCCTGTGCTCTGGAGCCCACGTGCCACAACTACTGAAGCTTGTGTGCCTAGAGCACATGCTCTGCAACAAGAGAAGCCACTGCAATAAGAAGACCGTGCACTGCAACGAAGAGTAGCCCCCGCACGCCGCAACTAGAGAAAGACCACGCAGCTACGAAGACCCAGCACAGCCAAAAATAAATAAATAAAATAAATAAATTTATTAAAAAAAAAAAATAAGAAGGTCACAGATCTGGGAAATAACACTGTGGCCACTTTTTAACAATACAACCTCGCACAGTGAGTATTATAGAGTCAGTATATCGTCACCTGTTTTAACTCACCATGAGGCAACATTTATATAGGGTCCACATTTCTCACAAAAACAACCTGTTCACTTCTGGTGTTGACACAGAAAGTATGTTCCGATTTTACATTTTAGTGAAGTGGCTTTCAATAACAAGCTGTTTTAAGGCCATCTTCACTTTGTAGAGTTTTCTCATGAGAAAATGCTGCAAAATGGGCTTCCCTGGTGGCGCAGTGGTTGAGAATCTGCCTGCCAATGCAGGGGACACGGGTTCGAGCCCTGGTCTGGGAGGATCCCGCATGCCACGGAGCGACTAGGCCCATGAGCCACAATTACTGAGCCTGCGCATCTGGAGCCTGTGCTCCGCAACAAGAGAGGCTGCAATAGTGAGAGGCCCGTGCACCGCAATGAAGAGTGGCCCCCACTTGCCACAGCTAGAGAAAGCCCTCGCACAGAAACGAAGACCCAACACAGCCATAAATAAATAAATAAATAAAAATTAAAAAAAAAAAAAAAGAAAATGCTGCAAAATAACCCTCAGATGAGCTGGGGACACAATCAGGATATGCTACAATAGCACTTATGATTATTCAACAGAAATCCTTATAACATTTTAATATGAAGACTATTTCCTGTAACCTGTAGATACGACTGAAATTATTCTTGTATTGAGTTATGAAGAAGCAAGCTTCCTATGTGTCCAGAAAAGTCCATATAAAGAAGCTCATGATGGGGGAAAGGGATAAGTTAGGAGTTTAGGATTAACATATACACACTACTATATATAAAATTGATAAACAACAAAGACCTACTGTATAGCACAGGGGACTATACTCAATATTTTGTAATAACCTACAAGGGAAAAGAATCTGAAAAAGAATATATAGAGAGAGATAGATAGATATATAACTGATGTATATATCAGATATATATCAGATATATCAGATATGTATATAACTGAACCACTTTGCTGTACACCTGAAACTAACACAACATTGTAAATCAACTATATTTCAATTAAAAAATTAATGTAATTTAAAAAAGACACAATGTATCTTATGCCAATACATAAAAAAGCCAACAACAACAAGAAAACCCTACACATATGCAATACATACAGCATACCACCATTAAACAAACATACAAATAAACAGCAACTACAGAACGTACGTCAAAATCTGTAATAATCAGAAGATTTTACTATGACCATATTGAGTTCCATCAAGTGTGAATAGGTGAAAAATCTCCCAAACACAAAGGAAATGCAAGACCAGCAAACAATTACTGTAGCTGGATTGCTCTAACCTCTGGGGGAAAGTATGTTTTCAAAGAATAGTTAGAAATGATTGAGAGAGATACTCAACAAATGTGAGAAATTTGGTATAACTGCATAGAAACAAAAGGAATTGGGTGTGTGTGTGTTTTTTTATGTGTGAAGTTGCTGATTCATGTACTAACAGGGAAGTTGGTGGCTTTTTGTTTTTTGTTTTTACTTTCAGCTGAAATAAGGCACACAAGTCCATTCAAGGAAAAAAAAAAAAAGACACTTGCCTACATATTTTATTGGTGAAGGATGTGTTTCAGTTAACATGCCTCATTTTAAAATTTCGATTTGGGTTGTTTATAGAGGAAATTGCAATTTGGGGGCCTGGGATTCATCAAAGTAAATGGGCTAATTCTGAAACAATATGCAGGGAAGACACGGATGCAATACAACCATTCAAATAAGGGTAAAAGGACATGATCAATGTAACAATGGAGACGAGACCCTTGTGCCATACAACTAAACTAATGGCTTTCATCACAATTAGACAAAGCATTCACTTTTGAGCTACAACAGAACAGGAAAACACAGTAAGTTTATTCGTCAACTTACACCCTCAACACAAATATATTAAACATGTCCTCTGGGTCTGGCACTCACCTGGGTGCTGGTGACACAGTAAGGAGAGGAGACCTGGTCACAACCTATCCGATAAATTAATGAGTAAACTTACATGTTTCTCAGAAAATAAGCATTATTAATTGTTATTTCTAGCAATAACAGTATTATCTATCTAGTACTAAAATGTTTCATTTCTGTTAAATCAAGTGACAACAGTGTGCAAAAGGTTTTCAACATCAGGTTTCCATACAATCCAGAAAAGCTCCCAGGATGGTAATTTCTGATCTCTACTCTCCCTAAAGGAGGAGTCATCACATTACTGCAGCGTTATTAAAGCCACGCTCTTGGAAGACATTACCGCGGAGGACTGGGGTGCGATCCCTGATATGAGCAGAGATCCCAAAATAGAGAGAATTTACATTCTAGATTATTCATTTTAAGAATAAACTGCCTCTGGCTTTCGACAGGTCTATAGCAGGCAACTGCAGGTCTCTGACAAGCAGCTGGAATGAACGGTATTATTTCTTAAAAGTGTCTGCGTTAGCTAATGGGCTAGGTTCAAAGCTGATCTTTTGTTTGGGTGGAGGGCTTCTCAGTTGTGGAGGTGATGGGCAGGAGTGCTGGCCAGCAGAGCTACAGTTGCCCTTCAAAAGCTTCCAATCGGCTCAAAGCTGTAAAGACCCCCTTGGTTGATACCTTGGAGTCCTGCTTCCCAGAGCACAAGAGATGGCAGTGTCCCACTGTGCATGGAATTGCTTGGACTTGCCTACAACTATGGAACAACCTTAGGTTGACTGTTATGTAATTCAGTTTTTAATTTTGAACTTAACTTCTTCATACAGCAGATCTGCCAGGAGGTGTAAGCTGCAAAATGCTTCCCCAGATAACTAAATCTATAGACTTGGTGAATAGAACTAGTTAGTATTCGCTACGTAAATGCCGAAGATTACTTGTCAAAAGTGATTTTTGTTTTTTTGTTTTGGTCTCATTGATACTGAGTCCTCCAGCTGCTTTCAGAGACCATGAGTAGAATGTGAAAGTCAGAACTTGTCATTAGTGAGAAAAGAGGACGCTGGTCTTCACTTTTCTATGGCAGCCACTAGATAGCCGGCTCATTTAGAGCCCAGGGCATGAACCTGCACATTCCTTTAATGACTGCCGCCGAATGACAGCAACTTGAACATGATCGATGGGCTGCCTGGGGCATGTTTACCTGTGTTGCTGATGCATGCCAGAGATAACGTCAGTCCAAACCACTCACTCTCAGAAACAGGAATGTTCCAGGAAAGCGATGTTACGGTATTTAACCCACGGGACTCCCATCACCCCACATTTTCTCCACAGAAATTAACTAACACTGAGCTGTATAAGTTCGTTGAATTCTATCTGTTTGGAGTCTCATTAATGACTCCTTCAGATTTCAAAAACACACTGCAGATCAAACTGATATGAAATGACCCACCTCCCTTTTCTGAGTTAAATAAGAACAATACAGGAAGGCGCAACACTTAATTTGACCTCAGCAAAATCTTGGTCATAGAGAAAAACAAGCTAATTCCTCATTTCAATTCTATAGCAATTTCCTATATGGTAGGTAAACTGAATATTTTTTAAAGTTCGAGTTTCTTTGGTCATAAATAGGAAACACTGAACAAGATAATCACTAAAGAAAAAAGTCATTACTTAATTATATATCTGATGAAATAAGTTTTACATACAGATTTTAATGAAATATATAATATATATTTCATTAAAATATACAAAGTTTAAAGAAATTTAACATCTGTCTTTTTAAAAAATGTTTTTGTTATTTTGAGACACTATTTAACATTGTCTCCTTGTCCTATGATAATTCCTATGTTTATTTTGCCTATTTCTACCATATTTGGTTCAGTTGCTCTGAATACTAAACATGTTTTCCCCATTTACTCCCTCTAGAATATTCTATTTGTTAATTTCCGGCTCTGTACAAATCCTGTAGAGGGTTATATCCCAGGAGCTCCTGCTTCATATGTCCTGCCTGTGGCTCTTATCAGTAATTAATTTTGACAGATTTTCTCAGTGAGTTTTTAAGGGTCTTTAAAATCATTCTCAAAACTTTGCTCCAGGCAGCCTCTGTCAAAGTAGACCCAATGATTTATGTACAAGAAAGTAAGACATGTCATTATTTTTTCAATCTGAGAAAACTGAATCAACCGAAGAGCTCGATTAAGATGGAAAAAGTTATATAAAATTATAATATTAAATAATTCAGTGTATCTACTCATATAGCCACTAGAAAAATGTTTTAAAATAATGCTTAGTGATATAAAAATACTCTTGATATAACTGTTAAATGTACAAAGTATAAAATATTAAGAAAAATAAAAGTGTGCGCAAATAATTATATAGTCACATAAAAATCTTAGAAGGAAGTCTTCCCAAATATTTGCAGCAGCCTCTAGCTGCAGTGTTATTCTCAAAGAAAATTTGCATCTTTATTCCTTTCTGAGTTTTTTAAACTTTCCACAATGTGCATGAATTATTTTATAATGGCAAATTCATTAAAAACTATTAAAACATCACATTTAAAATAGTCAGTGTGATTTCACATACTAATATTCAACAATGAATTCTAACAATAAATATGAAAGAAGCATTAGAAATGCACTACGATGCCCTGTTACAAAATCCCACCTATTAAAAGCTTATCTTCTAACTTAGCATATAAAGGGTTAATCCATTTTTATTTTTCCCATTATAGCCTTCAGGCCCCTAAAAACTGAACAACTAATACCTTCAAAGGGGCGGGGCAGACAGCAACCAAATGAATTAATTCTCAGAATAGAATCTGGGGTTATTAAAAAGATGGAAGAGTATGCACGTGTCTTGAGAAGAGTTACAAAGTAAGATGTTAAGGGAAAAATCAAGCTTTAGGGAAAAGAAGTCAAAATAACTTACAGGCAAGACTAGAATACACATGAGGGGGCATGGGAGGGTGGGGAGAAGGGAGGCAGATGATGTATCCACACTTCCAGAATATTCAGCCATAACTAGAACGCCTAGCATTAATTCCCCAAATCTTACACAAGTAGTTTATGACACTTGTCCTTCTCTGATCTCCAATTTCAACCACCATTCTTGTGATTCAAAAGATCCACGACCCACAGAGAAACAGACTTGCTTCAAACCTAGCCAGTCCTATCAGGCTGGTGCCACAGGACCATCCCTTTGCCTCCTACTTGGAAGTCTGGAACTCTACCTACACCACGTGCTTGCTTTCTTTGCCCGGCTGGAAGTCTAATACCCATTTGGTCACCATATCTACATCCGGCTCCCCTCCTGTGTATGTGATATCTACAAGGCTTTCTAATCCTTGCTGACTCCAGGCTCCTCACTTTCCTTGCTATGAACTATACCATCTACAAAGACCCAGGTCTACAGATTCCTGGCTTGCGCCTTCCCATCTCCATCCATGTGTCCAGACAGACATTCACTGCTCCTAACCCAGTCCATGGTCTAGCAATGAAAATAGGGGGAAAATCATGCCCTTTTTTTCACTTTCAATCTATATCTGGCTTAACACAAGAAAGAAATTTGAAAATCATCAAATAATCCTCATTTTAATTCTAATACATGCAGAAAGTTCAACCTGTGGCACTATGATCTAATTCTTTTCTTCCCTGACTAAATGAATATAAAGTTCACTAGTCTTTATAGATAATCCTTCTCTATCTTCTTGACCTTTCCTAAAGGTGTTTTAATTTCCTCTTTTTCATGGAAGATAATTTTGTCATTACTTTCATAAAATGGTTTTCCAAAATATAGTTGGGAAATTGATTAGTTATACAGGTCATTTCCCACATTGTGTTATCAGAAACTATTGTTGCACATTACAGGAACACTAATAATACTGAGAGATTCTGCAGTGCTACGTGGCACTGGAAAAATATCAATTAAGGAAGCATTTTGTAATGTACTCCTTCCCAATAACATTCTTGTTATACAGAGCTATGTAATTTTAAAATTATAAATGTAGACGCTAAGTGAAAATAAAGGCATGCTATCCTCACACATGAGTCAATGTAAATGATCCAGAATTTTTTTAGATTTTATGTAAGATAAATCCTTTAAAATGCTTTTTTAGTACCTTCATATGGTTCAAACATATACAAAGTCCTCTGTGCACGTAGTTTTGCAGAGTGGGAGCTCAGAAATGCCTTTCTCCTACTTTTCTACATTAAACGTAATAACAAAACTGATTAAAAGCAAGAGAATTCTGTCTTACTACCTGAAAATCAGCAATACCCTAAATTGTGGTCCTAAAAATTTCCTCTAAAAGCAATAATGTAATCTTCAATCCTTGTGGAATGTACAGAACAGGAGAAATGACCGTAGCAATAGAGTATCTAAGGTTATAAACACTATAAAGTTTAAGGAATAAGTTTATTGGTATAAATCACTTGGAATTTCATAATATATTGAGGAGAGTTTTCTTAAAATTTCACCTACAATTATTTAAAGTTTTATAACTTTTTATATATGTTTGTCTTATCTTTTTAGCTTCATGGCTAACTACTTGCAAGCAATGAAACTCCAAATCTGTGTATCACCCAGGGGAAGCACAGTTTCACGCACATAGCAGGCAGTTGATAAACACTATTAAATAAACCCAACAAAATGACACATTTGCATATACTGTTATGTACCTAGAATTTTCTAGTTAATCTGTTCATTATTAAATATATTTCACTGGTAGAATCATTACAAAAAACACATTTATCTGACCCATAATAATTTACAAAGATCAATATGAGCTCTAAAGGTTTTTAAAAAGTTCCCCATGGAAAAGGCTCTGAAAACATAATCACTTTGCTGAATCACTTTGCTGTACACCTGAAACTAACCCAACATTGTAAGTTAACTATACTTCAATTAAAAAATGGTTTTTAAAGTCCCCATAATTTTTTTAGCTTATATAAGAAGACCCTTTAGATACCAACTTTGGAAGCATGTGATGATCAAAGGAGACATAGGTCAACTGAAGGGAAAGAAATGTATTTCAAAACAAGTGTGGGCTTCCTTGGTGGTGCAGTGGTTGGGAGTCTGCCTGCAAATGCAGGGGACACGGGTTCGAGCCCTGGTCTGGGAGGATCCCACATGCTGCGGAGCAGCTGGGCCCGTGAGCCACAATTACTGAGCCTGCGCGTCTGGAGCCTGTGCTCCACAACAAGAGAGACCGCGATGGTGAGAGGCCCGCGCACCGCGATGAAGAGTGGCCCCCGCCTGCCACAACTAGAGAAAGCCCTCGCAGAGAAACGAAGACCCAACACAGCCATAAATAAAAATAAGTTAATTAATTAAAAAAAAAAAAAACCTTTAAAAAAAAAAACAAGTGTAGTTTTAGGAAAACCATGGTTTTCTTAAGAGCAAAGTAGTACACGTACTGATTTAAGATAAAATACATAGGTCAACATCACATGGCATGAGTAAATGTAAATTCTTGTCTAATAGTACAGACCAGCACTGGAACAATTTTGTTTTTAATGAAAGTATGAAAATGAAGATCAGATGACTACTCCCAGGCAAACCACAAGCAAACATGTTGTATTTCTTGCAGTCATGAGGCAACCTCGGGTCTCTCCAGCGATGGGGATGTGAGCCACTGCCCTGTCCTCATTCTCACATCAGCTTTCACAGTCAGCAACAAGCTTTCTCTCTCTCTCTCTTTTTTTTAAATTAATTAATTAATTAATTTATGTATTTATTTATTTTTGGCTGCATGGGGTCTTTGTTGCTGCTCGTGGGTTTTCTCTAGTTGTGGCAAGCGGGGGCTATTCTTCATTGCAGTGCGTGGGCTTCTCATTGCGGTGGCTTCCCTTGTTGCGGAGCATGGGCTCTAGGCACACGGGCTTCAGTAGTTGTGGCTCGGGGGTCTAGAGCACAGGCTCAGTAGTTGTGGCGCACGGGCTTAGTTGCTCCGCAGCATGTGGGATCATCCCGGACCAGGGCTCGAACTCGTGTCCCCTGCATTGGCAGGTGGATTCTTAACCACTGTGCCACCAGGGAAGCCTCCTCTCTCTCTTTTCTTGATTTGATCTCATTTCCCAGAGTCATTACCTAGGTCTCGACACTAACAATAATTACTTTCAAATTCTTGATTTAAGCTCACAGTTCTCATGCTATCACCACCTACATATTCAATCTGTGAATCCACTGTTCCTACCACTTTTGCTGCCTTTTACCCCTTTTCACTCAGCAGCAATTCCAAGATCCGTCATTATAATCATTTTCTTGCATTCATCATATCCAGTGCCTCTCCACCTCGGCTCAGCCCAGCTCTCCAGACCCCAAAACAACTCAAAACAAACTGACCATGTCTACCTGATGACAGCAGAAAAGAAATACATACGTTTCCAGTACCAAGCCATCAGCCCTCCTGCAGCCATGAACTTTGCCTGTTCTCGTAGATGAATTGTCTTTGTTCTAAAAGCCATTCCCTCTGCTGGTGCACTGGGTCCCCTTCACTCTCATCTACTCAGTGATTTTCCCACTGAAATTACACCCCTCCCAAGCATCATTAATTTCTTCTGGGTCACTGCCATCATCATAGCAAGATCTCCCAGCCTGAAATCCCTCGGCCCTTCTCACCCCTTTAGCCATCACATCATTCTGTCTCCTCTTTGTGATGAAGGGTTATCAGTCTCCTGTCTCAGTTATTTGCTCAAATGACATGATGGGAATCATCACATGCCCAACCTCTGTCCTCCCTTCCTCTTCTGGTGAAGGACACTCACAGGAGAGGGAGTGGGGACTGGGTCCCTCTCTCTTAGATCCCCATGGGACAAGAGACTTGGTAACTGTTGGCAATGAGACAGATGTGTCTGAAATACAGAAAATTACCCATAGAGTATAGCATAAATCATGGTTCTGTTTATGTTAATATTAAAGTACAAAATTCACCAGTTAAAAAGCAATCAAGATGGGAAATCAGAACAAAGAAAGAAAAAAATCAATGAACACCTTTTCACTGAGCAATCCATGGCTGCTGTGTGTTCAAACACTTTAGGGCTCAGCTTAAAAATGTCTCAGTCATGCCATACATGCTACGTGGGATGCATTTCATGGTTCATGGTTTGGCATGACTTAAGTTCCACTCAATGGTTATAGAGTAGAATTTATTTCTATGCAATGTCAACTACCAGCCCCAGAACTTCTGTTCTTAGTCTTACTAACAACTTACTCTAATGAATTCTTACTAGATTGAATTTTCTTTACGTATCCATTTCTGTTATTACCCTTTATTGTGATTTGCTTAAATAAGGTACGCAATATATTTAATGAATGAGTAATTACATTATGGAACCTATTACATCCAGTCAGCTCAGAATATATGCTTGCTATGATAAAAAAAAAAAAATCACTTCCCTCCTACAGAACTGACCTCCAAAAAACCAGGACTAGAGTGGTACATAATTGTAATGTCATAAAATGTTTTCACTTGAAATTCTCAGAATGAATAAATAGGATTTTTACTCAAGAAAGCTATCTCTTATGAGCACCTAAAGAGGACCAGGCAAACGATATTCTTTACGTGAAAAGATTTATAAATAGGTTATGCACGTAATTGTTAAGAATCATAGAAGGTATTAATTTCTAAAGTCGCTTTTCCTTAATCTCAGCTAATATTTTGTTTTCAGCTAATATTTTTTAAATGTATATTTAACTTAGTTTTAACTCCATAAAGGACGGTCTGTACGTGAGAAAAAGAGAGGAAGGACGTTTTAAGAATAATTTAGGACAAAAATGTCCCAGTGAAGGAAGAGATTGGTTGTTTGCATGAGGCCACACCAAGGGAGTCCACGGGCTTAGCCGCTTGTTGATTTCTGCCTTCAAGTTAGCAGAGACCACACGCGGGACCTGACAGCCACGCCTCTGACTTGGTTGCTCCCACCTGTTCTAACTCAGCTTCCCAAGACATTTTCACTCCTCCTCACATTACTTATCTGCCACAAAGAATCTCACCTTTACTGTCCAAAGATGAGCAATGAATTTATTTTAATAATTAGAGAAAAACTCTTCACAGTAAGTTTTTATTAAATTCTCGTCAAGGCTTTGGAGAGGCCATTTTATTTACTGTAATGTATTTTTCCTTTAAGTAGCTTATCCACTCTCTCAACTACAGACATCACTATTTAAGCTGAAGGACTATTTCCTGTTATCCAAACCCAATTAATATTTATTCCAGTCTCCCAATTATTTTCCCCTTTTTTGATACACTTCCTGATCCTCTATGTCCTCTATGCCCATTCTTACCTCTGTCCAACTGTAAACACGTATGGTAAGAAATCTAATAATTTGGCTTATTTCCTTGTACATTTTTCTAGAGGTTCATAAACATGTACAAACAAAAAATATGTTTACTATTTCATTTTTTTAAAAACAGGATAATACATTACTATACCATTCCTTTCTAAAATTTTCATGGATTTTTTTCAAAGTTTAGATATATATCTGTAACTCACTTTTATTAATAACTGCATAGAAAGGATATATCTTTTATATGGAGGATTTTATATAAAGGAGATACCATTTTTACAACTTTTCATCAATCAATACTGTTCCTTTTTTTTTTTTTCACTATCCCAAATAATGCTGCAGTACATACTCATACTTAACACCTTATGTTCTAGGTCACTCATTTCTATAGAACCTATGACTAAGCATGACTAATCAAAGGCTATGGAGCATTTCTAACGCCAACTCACAGCAACATACCATTTTACAAAAAGATTACAGTAAAGCACATTTTCATTTGGAATGAAAAAGAATGTGAATTTCCTCAAAATTTAACTGTAGCTAGCTTACAATATACACTGTTTTTTAATGTTTGTCTATTTGGTAGATTAAAGACAATCACGTTTTCATTCTGAATTTTATGTCCTTGATTGGCACATTAGGGTGAAAAATATTTGCATATGTTTATTGCTTGTTTGCATTTTTCTTCTCTGAATTTCCTGTTGATATTTTTTGCCTAGTTTTCTATTCCTCTGTCTTTTTCTCATCAACATTAGGAAGTCTTAATATATTAATTATATCAACATTTTGTCATATCTGTGGCATGTTATTTCCCATGGTCTATTTTTATTCGTTTTTATGTTACATTATTCCTTGCTATTACTGTTGGTATTCCCACTGCCAACTGTACCAACCATATATGTATGGCTTCTGAGTTTCCTGCACGTACTTAGAAAGCCTTCTCCACCTCTAGGTTGTATGAATATTTTCCCAATGTTTCTCCTATCATGTCTATAGTTTTATTTTGACAGTTATATTGCTTTCCCTTTGAGATTTATTTCTGAACATATTGTGAGTTAAGGGCCTTAATTTTCTTCCAGATGTTTAGCCAGTTATGCTAACACCAGTTCAACCACTGCTTTGTACTCAACTGAGATACCGTGAAATGAGTCAGGCTCCTCTATATTTTTTAATCTGTTCCGAATCTTTAGTTATGTCCTAGAGAGACCATTCTTTCTATTTGGGGCCAACTGGACACAACTGTATGTTTAGTAAGGTAAAGTATTTCTTTCCTTTCTTTTTTTTTAAACATCTTTATTGGAGTATAATTGCTTTACAATGGTGTGTTAGTTTCTGCTTTATAACAAAGTGAATCAGCTATACATATACATATACCTCCATATCTCCTCCCTCTTGCGTCTCCCTCCCTCCCATCCTCCCTATCCCACCCCTCTAAGTGGTCACAAAGCACAGAGCTGATCTCCCTGTGCTATGCGGCTGCTTCCCACTAGCTATCTATTTTACATTTGGTAGTATATATAAGTCCAAGGTAAAATATTTCGATCAAAATTTTCCCTGCAACTCTCACATATTTATGCTTCCATATGATCTTTAAAATAGCTTGATCCAATTTGCCAAAGAAACAATCAGCCACAGAATCCTGAGTACAATCGCCTAAATGTTACATTAATTTGGGAGACAGTAATATTGGTATGGTGTCAAGCTCTTCTACACAGGACTGTAGCATGCCTTGTCCTTTAGTCTGAATTCTTTTATGTGCTTTGATAAGATACTATAGTTTTCATCAGACGGGTCTGGTTATCTTATTAAATTTATTCCTCGTGTTTTACATTTTGTCACTGCTCTAAAGCTAGTGGCCTAGCAAGAGTTCCAGACCATGACAGAATAAAAATCCACGACCTAACCCACCTATATAACAAAGCAGTATTTGGAGAATAAGGAGCATCATGAACTTTTGCTCCCCTTTTCCATTACCCCTGAAAAATAACCAGAAAACTCTCACAGGTAGGCTTTTGGAAGCAAACTAATCAAGCAATACAGCCTGGGCCTCAACCCAATTTCCTGCTTACTTACCATTTTCACAAACTAGATTATCCAATCACTCTATCCGACTCTCCTTTGTGAACCTCCTTTTGCTTCACACTCTCCTGACCTAAGTGACACAGTTTTGACTGAGGGCATCATTGATCCTTTCCATCAATGAATCTTTCCTTAGCTACTCTTTGATAACTTGACCATCTACCTTTACCTAAATCACTCCCCATTTATTAAACAAAATCAGTGTCCTCTAGGAAAACTGAGCCCTTCTACTAGTTGAGTTCTTAATTGCCACATTTAGTCTATTGCTCTGTTGAGAGGTTCCTGGGATCAGGGAAGTTATGTCACTCTTACCCCACTGCTGCTGTTAATTCAGCATCCCTGAATCATTTAATTCAAACACAGGATGTTTTTGCACTTAAAAAAAATATTGATTTGTAGTCTAGCTCATGGTAAGCAAAAGAAACAAATTAAAATTTTTTTATTTTCCTGCTTTCTTTAATCATTTATGACAGTTTAATTATAAGAAACAAGACTTTTATGAAACAATTACTTTTAAATCTAAGACTTCAGATTTTATCTGCTTATTCATTTTTATGGCAAAGAAACGGTAGAGGAAGAATCATTTAGACTTTAGCTTTACAGGAAAAGTTCTGAAATGCATTCTTCCAGAGCCATCTCGGAAACACTGGGAAAACAAACTTGCTTAGGCCCACAATGATATGATATTCATCTGCTCTCACTCTTACCAGTTTTTTAGCGTCATGGATATACTTTGAAATTTTATTAAACTTTAGGTTTTCTACAGACCAATTATTTGGCTTCACACATTTAACAGTATTAAACATCAGGTCCGTCACTTAATCTGCCAAAACTTCACTTATAGGATTTTTGACTGCAATTTTTGTTTTTTTTCCTGTAGAATATTTTTTCAAGGAAAGCTGCCTGAATCTCGAATAAAAACGGAGTCAAAAGCTATTATAATCATATGTGGATAGCAATTGTATAATGAATACCAACATTCTGCTAGAAAATCATGATTTTCGTCCCAACATAATTAAATCACCATCTTTCATCCGGAAAGAATGATGTTTAAAATGTCCCCACATGTATGTCAGAAAAGTGGAAAGTTTCTACCTGTTCTTTGACCGAGGCGAGGATGGCAGACGTGGTTTCTGTCTCCGAGCCATCCCCATTGGAGGTGGTGAGGCCAGGGCTCAAGGAGCTGGTCTTCTCCGAGGCTGATGAAGGCTGGTCTGGGACAGGCATAGCTCCTGCAATGCAAGAGGACACGCTCAATGCCACTGGATATTGGCCCTGTAAACAGACGTAACTATCAGGCAGCTCTAAGAGGTACACTTTGGCAAGATGGAAAGTATGAACTACAGAGAAAGCACGTGACATAACTGTAGAAGGAGGAGCAAGCAAATAGACAGTTTCTCCTATATCCACCCCGACCAAATTCCAGAATATACTCACAACTTTGTGTTTTGTCTTTGAGGTAAATGGAGGAAGAAATGATGAGACAGAAAAGGCAAGTAAGATGAGAAAAAACAGAGGGATAAAGAAGTATTGAAAAGCCCGTCAAACTACCATTTTCTATCTGATTTAGATACATTTATTACTTGTGCACTGACATACTTCCACCGCAAAAAGAAAAAAACCTAAAGATATTCTCCTCGATATGAAAATCACACAAAATAAGTGATCAATAATTTATAAGTAATTAAGAAACACCACAATTGACATAAGAAGCTCGCTTGGTATTGTAAAATATAGTAAATGGCTAGCCTACTCCACAAATATTTGCTGAGTTCTTAACTCTGAGACCAACAGCAGACAAAGCTCCAAAGCTGGCGAGACTCATTTGCCACAGTTTATTCTGTCTGAGTTCACTGATGAAAGAAAGGAGAGACTCAAATAACATCAGCCCACTTCATAAAGGGACAGACATGTATGGGTTAAAAACAGGACTCTCAGAAGTTATTTTGTTCCACTGTACTTCTCTTTCTCACACAAATAAATAAGACTGAAGTATTTGTCACATGTATTATTTAGCAATGGTCATCAGCAGAGGAAGTAATAAGTAACTCAGGGCAATTTTTACCCAGGCACAACAAAAATCACTGTTCAAATAAAAGGCTGGGAGTAAATCAAGGTTATTTTCTTGCCTTAAGCTATTATATTACATGTCCTTCCAGGAACCATTGCTGTGTGAATGTTAAAAGGTATCTCCTATTATACTGTATCTGAGCATCCTGGGTTTCAAACTAAGCAACATAATTTTCTTCGCAGCCCTTGTGCTATGTTATTAGCGGCATTTAGTTAATAATTTAGGGATATGCAAACCCCAAAGGGCTCCAGTATAGAATTTTCCTTTAAATATATGACAAAACGTGGTTACCTAATGTTCTCATTGGACATTCCAACTTAGTTTTGATTTGTTTTTATTTTTTGAAGTTCTTTATAATATTACTAATGGGGATTAGAATATCATTGGAAAAATAAATCTGTTACAAACAAAGAATATATGTGAGGATTTGGGCAAATGACATTAACAAGCAGAATGCGAGCAAAGAATAAGGATCAAGTGAAACATAATTTGGCCAAATGCAACCATGGCAAACAAGTGGAAAGTATATTAGGTGATGGATACCAACAGGAGGAAAGAAAGAGGTGTAGGTAATTATGATGCTGGGGGTGGGAAGTTAAAAACAAAGTACTTTTGTGTGTTCAATTTACTTTCATATGTGGTTTTCTAATTTGATCAAGCCTTATAATCACAAGGATGGACATAAAAAGACCAGCAAATGTCATGCCCGGTAAAACAGCCTGAAAGGCATGTCCTTCTATTTAGGGGAAGTTTGGGGATGGGAGAGCAGGGCAGGGGAAGAAAGAAAGAAGAAAGGAAAATGGCAGCTCTTGAAGAAAAAGTCACCTCTGGTCATTAGGGAAGGCCCCCATTGACCATGCATCTCCACCTACATCCATGGCAGTGGCCTCTGAAGGGCATTCTATGTAAGAACAGCCTTACGCTGAGAAAGAAGGGTTCTTACATACCTCAAATTATTATTTTAACTTCTGTGTTTTCTAAATTTCATTGGGCTGATTTGAATTCAAGCTCTGGGCCAGTATTATTATCAAGACAATTTTTCGACACCGAAATTGTCTGAGGTCCCAAAGTTATTAAGTAACATAAGTGGACCTAGAACTCAAGTTTTCTCCCTTTTTTTTCCCTATTTTAGTGGGCTTTGATGTTTCAGCCTATTTCCCATAACTTCTGTTGCCTTCTAAATGCTGTCTACACACCAATTTCTATAAAATGTAACTCTTAAAAGTATGACAGTCACTTGTCATCATAAAATATGGGATTTAACAGGCAACGAATCAAAGTATATCCTTAGGCACTTGACAACTTTGACCCACAGAGTATAAGCAATGATTCGGTTTGTTTATATGCCCCCCCACCCCCACTTCCCCCTGATCCCAGTAACAGAAAGAGAAGTGAAATCTTTAAGGCTTTTCCCACCATAGAGCCACTGCTATCCAAGGCAACCTCTATGCCCTAGTGAAAATGACTTGGAATAATTTCTGTGGTTCGTAATTTTTAACATCCAGATTTAATTTAACCATTGGTCATCACTACGTACGGGTGGTAAAGACTGTCAGGCCTCCACTTCCAACCTCCTTAGCTTAGAGCTTACAGAAAAGAGGGAGGGCTGGGTAAATACTGCCAGAACCAAGCCCTGGATTGCTAATAAGTATAAAAAGCCTTAAGCCTTCAGACTTTGCAGCCTATGGTTAAGTACTTTAGTCTTAAACAGAGCTAATCCATTAAATATTAGTAGTTAATCTATTCTAACTCCAGGAAATCTGTAAAATGTAGAGAGACAAAAAGAAAAAAAAAAAAAAAAAGGAAAAGCAACCATTAGTAATTACTTTGGTATTTTGGTATAGGTTTTTTCCTAATTTTTTTTTTTTTGATTTGACTTATTTTGCATAATGAACTTCACATAATGGAGTATTAATGTAATATTTTTGATTTTTAAAAAATTTTTCACTCAGCAACATTATAATGAACTAGTTCTTACATCAGCAAAAATTATTATATAGTTTAATGATGTAATAAATACTTAGTATTCAATAATTGTATGCATCATAATTCACTTATTTTTTGTTTATCATTTTACCCATTTTTACATTTCTGACATTTTCGATAGATAAATTCCCAAAAGTATTACTTGATGGAATGAAGAATCTGCACGTATTTTGAGAGCCAAGAGCAAATCAACATACCTGCCCACCAGCAGTGTCATGAGACTGTCTCCTCCTCACGAGGATGACAACACTGGCCTTTATTACCCTCTCTTGCTTTCACCAACTTGATATAGAAAAACTCATCTCTTTGACTTTGTTTTTATTTTACCACGAATACAAGAAATATTTTCCCACAGATTTATTCCTCCTACATACAGTACCCCTTCACACTCTTTACATGATTACTGTGTAAGAAGTCTTTCTATATATGTCGTCAAATGAGAATCTACAAACACCCAAGCTGCATGTTAAACAGACATATCACCAGCATGAGAAAAAGAGACAATATGAGGGAACCGTAATGTCAGATTTTGGGTGGTTTATTCTGTGGCAGAATTTGCTTCTCACAGGTTCTAGGTCTAGAAAACACAAAACAACACGACTAGCCGTCCCTGGGCCCACATTACACTGCTCTACACTCTCACATGCAGGAGCTGTGTTATGGGCAGAATTGTGTCACCTTCCCCTCCTTCATTGCCGCCCCCAAATCCATAGGGGGGCGCCCTAACTCCTAATGTGACTGTATTTGGAGACGGGGCCTTCAAGGAGGTCACTAATGTTATACGAGGTCATAAGGGTGGGGTGCTAATCCGAGAGTACTGGTGTCCTTATAAGAAGAGAAGTCCAGGGAGTAGGACTCCGTGCTTCCACTGCACGGGGCGCGGGTTTGATCCCTGGTTGCGGAACTAAGATCCTGCATGCCAAATAAATAAACAATGAGTAAATAGTAAATTTTTTTAAAAAAGAGGAAGAGGAAGAGACACCAGAGCTTTTCTCTCCATCAGATGAGGACACAGAGAGAAGGTGACCACCAGGAAGGGGGTTCTCACCAGAAACCTCCATGGCTAGCACCTTGATCTTGGACTTCTGGCCTCCAGAACCGTGAGGAAATAAACGTCTGCTGTTTAAGTCACGCAGTCTGTGATATCTTGTCATGGCGGCCCAAACAGACTGATACAAACAGGGTTAGACTGTTCTCAGCTTCCTTTCCCTTAATTACCTCAGGGTGGGCCCGGGAGGCCCAGGAATCTCGAGGGTAGCAGGGCGGTACTATATAATACAGCCCTCTGCTAATACACTCATCCCAGATGAACTACAGGTGTCGAGATAAGGCAGGGACTGCTTCAAATCAGCACACCTGGATAAACCAAAGCTTACAGAAAGATGTGCGCCAGTGCTGTGAAATAAGCCTGGAGAACAAAGCACTAACATAAGAACATCCATAGTACGACCACTTTCGTAGACAATCTGATAAGAAACTCAGGAAAACTGGTTAGGATGACAGTAATAGCAAAATCAGGTAGTTCCCATATACAGAGACTCTTTTTCAACTTGAACTCTTATATGCATATGTAATAAGATTTTGTAAGGTCCAAATATATGTTCTAAACTTTTATTCCCCAAACATGAGTCACTATGAATTTACACTAGGTAACATGTTAAAATCGCATCTGCACTTAGGAAGGCTAAACTCTCTTGCTCTCAATTCAAGGACCCCATTCAATGTTATATTTTATTGACCTCCATCACACAGAAGGAAAATAAATCCTTATTTTATTCTGTAATTCAAACCTGTTCCTTCTTTAGCCACTTCTGCCTAGCAACCGATGACTTTGACACCAAAATAAAGCCATCTTCAAAAAATAACTGATGAGTTTCATTAGGTCCCATTTGTGAAACTTAAAAGCTTTTGCACAGCAAAGGAAACCATAAACAAGACCAAAAGACAACCCTCAGAATGGGAGAAAATATTTGCAAATGAAGCAACTGACAAAGGATTAATCTCCAAGATTTACAAGCAGCTCATGCAGCTCAATAACAAAAAAACAAACAACCCCATCCAAAAATGGGCAGAAGACCTAAATAGACATTTCTCCAAAGAAGATATACAGATTGCCAACAGATACATGAAAGAATGCTCAACATCATTAATCATTAGAGAAATGCAAATCAAAACTACAATGAGATATCATCTCACACCGATCAGAATGGCCATCATCAAAAAATCTAGAAACAATAAATGCTGGAGAGGGTGTGGAGGAAAGGGAACACTCTTGCACTGTTGGTGGGAATGTAAATTGATACAGCCACTATGGAGAACAGTATGGAGGGGGTGGGGTGAGATGTGACAGGGTAAGAGAGTGTCGTGGACATATATACACTACCAAATGTAAAATAGATAGCTAGTGGGAAGCAGCCACATAGCACAGGGAGATCAGCTCGGTGCTTTGTGACCACCTAGAGGGGTGGGATGGGGAGGGTGGGAGGGAGGGAGATGCAAGAGGGAAGAGATATGGGAACATATTGTATGTGTATAACTGATTCACTTTGTTATAAAGCAGAAGCTAACACACCATTGTAAGGCAATTATACTTCAATAAAGATGTTTAAAAAAAAAAACAAAAAAAAAACAAAAAAAAATAACTGATGAACCCTTGTGTCACACAATCATCTAATTCAGTGACACACCCAGCATTCTTGTGCCAGCATTACTGGATCTCCTCCTCTCTGAGTCAGAAACAAGTTCCTTTGGCCATGATACGGTCTTTGTTCCTCTTGAGCTGCCCACCCCCAATCTGTAACCCACACCCTCTTATCCTTTCAATTATACTCTGTTGTCATGGAGACCTGTTTCTTTTTCCTCCTAGGTTAGCAAGTCCCACCTGCTTCAAATTCCAGAGTCTCCAAATTCCTTGCATACAGTGGGACTCACTAAGTATTTCATTAACTAGACTTGCACTGTCCAATACAGTAGCTCCTAGCAACATGGGGCTATTTAAAAAAATTTTTTAACATCTTTATTGGAGTATAATTGCTTTACAATGGTGTGTTAGTTTCTGCTTTATAACAAAGTGAATCAGTTATACATTTACATATATCCCCATATCTCTTCCCTCTTGTGTCTCCCTCCCTCTCACCCTCCCTATCCCACCCCTCTAGGTGGTCACAAAGCACCGAGCTGATCTCCCTGTGCTATGCGGTTGCTTTCCACTAGCTATCGATTTTACGTTTGGTAGTGTATATATGTCCACGCCACTCTCTCACTTTGTCACAGCTTACCCGTCCCCCTCCCCATATCCTCAAGTCCATTCTCTAGTAGGTCTGTGTCTTTATTCCCATCTTACCACTAGGTTCTTCATGACCTTTTTTTTTTTTTCTTTTTTCCTTAGATTCCATATATATGTGTTAGCATACTGTATTTGTTTTTCTCTTTCTGACTTACTTCACTCTGTATGACAGACTCTAACTCCATCCACCTCACTACAAATAACTCCATTAAATTTAAATAACATTTTAAAAAGCCAGTTTATTAGTTGCACTATTCACATTTCAAGTACTCAACCGCCACATGTGGCCAGTGGCTACTGCACTGAACAGTGAAAATACAGAAGAATTCCATTATTGGAGAAAGCTCCATTGATGGCCTTGATCTATACCCAATTGACCCTATAGTCAATACTTTCATGTAATCTTTCATCTTCGGCTTTAGTCATGGGCAATAGAAGATGGAAGAAGTGGTCAGATTATAATTATATTTTGAAGTGAGAACTGCCAGGATTGTTGATAGACTGCATATGGTACGTAAGACAAAGAGAGAGGAGTGCAGGTGATTCCGGGGTTTGGTCTGAGCGGCCACCAGCCAAGATGTCCACACTGTAGGTGGAACAGATTTGGGGCGGAGGAAGGTGACCTGGCCTGAAAAATTACAACCTCAAATACATATACCTGTGAGTCTTCTTTGCTGCTAACATCTGGGCAGCAGACAGCAGCTCTAGCCAGAAACCACACTCTTATGTGGATGAGGGAATGTAAAGATTGATGATTTCCAAATACTGCTTTTTTCCCCTTCAGCCAGGTCCCTTTTCACCTTTTACTTTACAGTTGCTAGAAACTTCTAGAACTTTTCTCTTCTTCCCTCACCTTTAGACTATGGCTTCAAGACTCTCTGCTATTAATTTTCTTGACTTCTTGCCCCTCACACCAAACCAGCAAGCAAAACTCATGTTGCCACACCCAGCCTTACTCCCTTCTCATGAGTCCCACCCTCTTCAAGACAGTCCCCCTCCTATGTTCTAAAACACAAAAATATTAGCAAATACTGACTTTTAGCTCTACCCTCATCATTAGGCATCACTTTCATAACTGGCCATCACCTTACACCCAAGTAAATAATGAAACTGGCCATCAGAATACTCCAAATATAATCATTTATATATGTATCTATATATAATACATATGCAATTTAATATTTTAAAACTGAATGTAATTAACATGTTGATTTTATAAACTTCCACTCCACAGGCAACATTTAAAAGACTATAATTACGTGAAATGGAAGAATAAGCCTAAACGTCTCATTAACATTAGGGTACAGAGAATGTGTGAATTAGTATAAACTAATGACCTGAACAACACTATAGAACACCTCATTTGTGTAATCACTCTGGTCACCAAAATTGTAACTCTGTATTTGTTACTAGCATGTCACTACCAAGAGAAATAGGCATAGCATCATTCTCTCTCACATGCACTCTGCACACATAAAAATATACCCATCCGTGCTCCTTCCTTTTAAAGAAAACTGTAAAATTTCAGCTTCTCCAAATAACGTAAACAATATCATAATTAAAATTTGTCAAAACTCAATACAATTAGGGCAGAAACTCAACCTGTCTTGGTCGATGTTCAATTTCCCACATCTAGCTCAGTATCTAGTATATAGTAGCCAGTTAATAAATGTTTGTTGAGTTATTGCATGAACTACTACTATAAAATCAGTAGTTGTTGCTCACTAGAGCATGTAATATAAGTAAAACGGGCTTTGCATTAAGAACATTTCTCTAAATGATATTTGAAATGACATCTTTTTATTTCCACTCAAGAAAGCTGCTCTTCCCAAATCCTAGAACGAGTGTAAGGCTTTTGCCTTAGTCCACTAGCCGAGAATGTATACCCTGGGCTGTTGGTTTCTAAGATAAGGACCATCCATCGAGCACACTCTGGGGCTTCTGGGACTTGATACTTGCAACCCGCAACTTGCAAACAGAATCTGGCAAAAGTTATGGAGAGCACCATGCAAGGATGGGAAGAAGCACTGAGCCATATTCAGAACATGCAACTACAGGGGCACCAGCAGGCAAAGCCAGGAGGTGGAGAAATGTCCGATTCTACCTGATAAGCTGGGGATAAGGTGTGAGATAGCCATGGAGTCAGAGACACAAGGTGGTTGCTGTGGTGGAAGATGTCTGATGGCAGGGTGGAGAGCTATTGAATTCTGAGTGTTGAGTCCACATGTCAACCATGAGGGGACTCTTTTACCTGTATTCAGAAAAGAGGGAACAGTAGGAGGCTGAACCTAACACGGAAGGTCAGGAAATCCATTACGAGTCATCGCGTGCTCTATTAACTGTTGAGGAAAATGGGACCGACCTAAATATCACCACAGACTTAAGGCCCACCTGAATGATTATTCTTAAGGACCTAAATTATGTCTGAAGGTAAAAAAGAAAGCTTCTGTGGAGACCACAGGGCAAGGTGGCATAGCAGTGCTCAGGCCTGGGGGAGGCACATACACAGGAAAGTTCTAGCAAAATGAAGTTGGTGAGGACAGGAGAGGGTCTTCTCTTGGCTCTTTTCTCTCAGTAACTCACAGTCTTGTCTTCTAAAGCATCATCTCAGGCACCTTCATCTAGTCTTAACAAACACTCTATCAACACTTAATACCTTAAAAAAGTATTGAAAAGGTTGTACTCATGACCGAGGAGTCAGCAGATGAGGGTGAGTCCTTGGCCCTCCTGAGCCCTGCCCCAGCCAAGCTTGTGACCTGAGATGCCAAAGCCCACACAGGTAAAGCAAGGGGCAGGTACCTCAACCTCCTACACGTGTGTCTCCCAACAGGTAAGATTGTTTAGTGACATCTGGCAGATTCCTCAACTGCAAGCAGGGTCCCCTCAGAACCCAATGAGTGAGAGAAAAAGCTGAAGGAAGGTTGGGGTTTGACTAGGGGACATTGGAAAGGCCGGGGGTTCCTGGCAGAGAGGAAAGGGTCAGAATAAATCTATAATGTGAGATAAGAGGAGCAGGAAGGGTGAACACCTGGGCTGGGATTCAGGCAGCATCGGGGTGAGCCTGGAAACACAGAGAGGCGGGTAATTGGGGGTCGCTGCTGGGCTGGAGGGGGATCCTTGATTGTAAGAAGTTTGGCTATGACCTGGAATTTGATGGAGATCATGAACTTAAACTTGGTAATTTTAGAAAACAAATGATTTGTCTCATTTATTACATTCACAAGTGACTTCAGACATTTTCTACAACTGTTGGTGGAATCCCGGTGGGCCAGTACACCAAGATTGACAACATTTGTTTTAAATGTGAGTTTCCAAAGGCTCCACATGGTCCATTTCTTCTCACTGAACACCATCCACACCTCTCTTGGGTATAGCCATGCACACCTGACACTGGATATGCAAATAATGACTCAGATGTTTTCTCCCGGGAGTTCACACCTAATATCCAAATATCTCACTACCTATTACAAATGTCTCCCTGAAAACCCCACCAATGCACCAAATTCAGTGTGACCTCTCATCTCTCGCCTGGACAGCCACAAAGACTGTCCAAGCTGTCTTGCTTGCCTGCAATAAATAGTGCCTCCCCCAATCAAATTCCTGCACTATTTATTGGGAGAGTCAACTTTCTTACCATCAATCTGATTATGATGCGCCTTTTTTCTAAATTGAGTTCAATGGATCCCAACACCTAGGACAGAGGTTTCCAACACCTACAGAGACAGGAAATGTATTTTATATCATGACTCCCACATCTTAACCGAAACAAAATTTCAGGAAATATAAAGCCTTAAGACATAGGATGCACCATATTTCTATTCTATTTAATTCAATTTTATTTAAAAATCCTAATGGTTACCCACTAAACAGATGGCTACAAAAGAGTTTGGAGACCAGTGACCTGGAGGATGGAGTGAAATCTCCTCTGCCTGACACAGGAGGCTGTCATTGCTCCGGCCAGTGCTCATATCTCCATTCTCAAGCCCGGCTGCTTCTCCCCTCACACCTTACACCACAGATACACTGAGTTTCTTATACTTCCAAGTACGTCTTATCCAATCAAACTTTGCACACGCAGATTTCTCTTCCTGCATGTTTTTATCACCTCTAAGAGTTTGTTTGGCTATTAAACTCTCTTCCTCCTTCGTAATTCCCCACAAGCATTTCTTGCTCTCCGCAGCCTTTCTGAACCACTCCACAATCTGAACCACTTCCTCCTGACTGCTACTTGTGTAACTAGAACCTCCCTCAAGCAGTGCCTTTATCACAATGAGCTGTCATGATCTTACCTCTTCTGGGATTTTTTAAAACTTCGAATGTTTTTAAAATTGGGATGCTTCTTTACGTGACTGTTGGCACCCTTTTCCTTTAAGTCATTTGGGATGGATTTTGTGTCACTTGCCACTAAAAGTGTTATGAAATCAATGATACACTGCTCAGCACCTCAGATTTATGGAAACACCCTTTATTTTACATTATATATCTCCTAATTAGGTCATGAATTATTTGAGCACAGAAACTGTCTTATTCATTTTAACAACCTCAGTACCTAGAATAGTTCCCAGTGAAGAGTTGGCATCATTAAATGCTTACTGAATAAGTTATAGTGAAAGAATATTTATAATGCATTATCAGCCCTATTTTAAATTGTCAGGGAATTTTACACTTACAACAGTGATTGGTACATAAGTGTCCTATAAATCTTCCTGGGTTTATAAAATAGGAATATTCAAATTAATGAGTTTGGGTAATATATAATATTAAAGTAGCCAAACCATATCTATTTCTCCTAATCATACCTGTGTCTACATTTACAGTGGGAATATATCTGGATGAAATTAATTATTTCAATTTTAATTATTATAAAAACAGTATAAAATTTTAGGGCTCCTCTTTACGAAAAAACAGATAGTGACCCTACTTCTAGAATCAATAACCATTCTAGCTCTCCCAGACACCACAAATACGTGTTAACAGTTGATTTCATGGCTTTACTAGGCTACAGAGACATTTCTCTTTGTGCCAGAGAAATAAAGTCTGAGATTCTGCAAGTATAGATCCATCACAGTAACAGTAAGTTCAACAGAAATTGAAACAGGTAAAATACTTTAGATTTTGACTCCCCCTGAAAAGGAGGGGAAGTTCTAATATATTCTCTAATAAAGAGGCTCAGTGGTGGAGCTACTATTCTTTTGGCTGAAATTTCACAGTACGCTGAGCGCAGCTCCTAATCCAGTGCTCGCCCCACATCACACACAGTGACTTCCCAGAAAATACTGTCATTGCCAAATGTCCCAGGCACTGGGGTTCCCCTTAGCACAGCTTCTGAAGACTTACCATCCATCTCCTACATCGTATCTGTGCAAGAGGCTGAACAACGTCTAAGCTTATAAGCAAAGACAACCTGGCTTCCCAAATATTCTCATTAATAATATTTTACACAAACATGCAGTTTTCCATTTTATATTTCTTTGCTTAATCATAGATTGACAAGATGAAGTCTGGTACCCAAAAATAAAAAATAAAAAACAAATCATACTCTAAAGCCAGTCCACAACAATTTACTGTGAAGTACCAACTCTGACTGTCACAATCTATTAAACAAGTCCCCAAGTACCAGCCACACACTGGCCTGCAACGTGGTCTCACTTCATAGTACTTGAAAGTGTCTACTCAAATTATGGTAATTTGCCCTTCATATTGATTCCAAATATGTATCTGCCACTTCACAATTTCTCAAGATACTGGAGCTCAACCACACATTTTTTTTCCGGAATTACTATCAATGGGCATTCAAGGACAAAATCTCACACCGTAAATAGATATCTGTCCTCCTTAGCCGATATATTTAACCCACTGCAGCAGGGAAACTGTCAATCAGTATTTTATATTTAATTATAGAACACAGCGTTTCAGCTACTCCTATACAACTTTAGGTGTTAGCACAGACTTGGAAATTTTAAAAATAAATCTCTCTACTATCCTTAAAAGAACAAAAATAAAACAAAACCTAAATAGAGCATGATCATTTCTGAAAGTTGCCAAGATATGTTGACATTTTTTACCTACAGACAGAAATTTTGAAATTTTAAGTGACATAATTAGCTTATTACAGCACACAACCTCAAGAAAAAAAGTAAAGCTTTGCTTAGAGAATTAAATCTAAATTATATGTGTACAAGAGGTTTTTATTGTACTTGTGAAGGTTATACAGCAAATAACCTTTCTTATTTTTGTATTTATATTCATTTAGTATTACGCATCGGTGGTTTAAATATCCTTTGTATGGGATCAATAAATATTTTAAATGGATGAACGATTGGATATATGAAAAGGAGATTATCAATCCCCAGCCCTACTTCTGCCAATTTGTTTTCTGTTTTCTAGGCTCTGTTTCTATGAGATCAGTTTTTTTAGAGTCCACATATAAGTGATATCCTACAGCATTTGTTTTTCTTTGTCTGACATCTCACTTAGCATTATGCCTTCCAGGTTCATTCATGTTGTTGCGATGGCGGGATTTCCTTCTTTCTCACGGCTGAATAATATTCTATTGTATATATGTACCACATCTGCTCTATCTATTCATTGACGGGCACAGGTTTCCGTATCTTGGCTACTGTGAATAATGCTGCAATGAACATGGGAGAGCAGATATTTCTTCGATATCCTGTTTGCTTTTCCTGATATATACCCAGAAGTTGGATTGCTGGATCACAAGGGAGTTCTAGAGTTTTAATTTTGTGAGGAACCTCCATACCGTTTTCCACAATGGCTGCACCAAATTACATTCGCACAAACAGTGCACAAGGGTTCCCTTTTCCCTACATCCTCCGCAGCACAGACTATCTCTTCTCTTTTTGATGACAGCCATTCTGACAGGGGTGTGGTGTTATCTTGTGGATTTGATTTGTATTTCCCAGATGACTAGTGATGTTTTGTGCCTTTTCACGTACCTGCTGGCTATTTATATATCTTCTCCGGAAAAAAAATGTCTATTCGGCGCCTCTTCCCATAAAATTATATTTTAAATTGTAGAATAAATACAGCAAACAAAAAGCTGATTCCAACCACAGAGAAATATGAGTCATCTTTCACTCTATGACTTTTCAAGTGGGTGTTATTATGTTTCTCTTATAGCACTTTATCCACCATACTGAGATTACAGATAAAAATTCTGACCCTCACAGCAAACGTAAAAAGTAATTACTAATAACTTCATTTCACGAGTAGAGAACAATGAGACTCAGAAAAAATAAATAGCAAGTCCAGTCTCAGAGGTCAGAAGTCAACAGGGATCGAGGATTTTAACCCAAATACCTGACATCTTGTCATATCCTTTTGATTAGACCTCAGGATTCTCAATGTTTGAATGTCATAGTTCTTTTACCTTAAAAACCTGACTACAAAACAATACTCATCAGTTTCAGGGAAGATTTTTTTTTTTTTAATTTTAGATAAATCCTTAGGTTTTTGTCACTAAGGTACCAACTACTCTTGAGATCTTGAAAGTAGAATGTCACCTTTTTAAGTCACCATTATGTCAACACCTTTTTAATATGTTATGAAGTCCATCATGCTCTAAAAGACTAAACTTGTTCAAATCTCCAAGGGCAAATTTCAGCAAAGCTGTTTGAAAAATTTTCTCTATATGTTCTGTGATTGTACGCAATCACATCATATTTTAAATCTCAGATATGAGGAAATAGGATTGGTATGATGATGTCATATTCCTGATTTAAAAATGATAATATTTAACATTTAAAAATATATCTGTATCATTTTTCTAGTATATTTTTAAAAATAATTTCTTTCACAATTAATTCCTTCTATGTATGGGAAAAAGTCTCTTTCTAGCATTAGGCTTCCCACTTTCTACTTCTTCTTTCTCCTTTTCCTAAATATTTACAATATCTCCCATGATCAGTAGTTCCCACTCTCTAGTACACAAATTATTCCTGAATAAAATGCCAAACATTTTGATACTTAGTTGTTATAAAATTAGTCAATTAAAAAAAATTAGTCAATTATAAGAGATCAAATATAGACAAATATAGAGCATAACCCTTATAAAATGAAATTGTGGTTTTATGTCCAGAGAGAAAAATAAAATTTTTGCCACTTAGGTAGGAATTTTGTACTTTTTATGGGGTAATATTTTGGTGTTTTTATTGGTCTTTCTGTAGGGAGAGGTCCAAGAATAAACTTGATTACAATCTTTTATATCTTTATATTGTTGATAAACTTTCGCTATCTCCAAAAGATAATTGATAGATGAAATTTCAATCAAAGATGATATTATTTTTAAAAGGGTGAAAAAAGTTTTTAAGTTCTAGCTAATGTGAAAACCTTATTAACCTGTAGGGGTTATTAAAAGCATAGTAACGAGTACTGGAAATTGAATTTTTTATATCCAAATGTCCAAGAGACTTAAAAAAATAAAATCTACCTAAAGATAAATCAACATGGTATTTATTTAAAAATCTCAATTATGTAAACACTGTAGCTATATGGAATTTGGTTAGAAAAACCATAAATATTTAACTACAAAAATTTTCTCTTATATTTATCTTCCCTACAAAAAAGTCTCCTATCAATTACTTTCTGTGTCTTAGATGAAAAAGCAATAAAAAATGCATATCAGTGTCATACCCAACCTGGCAGGTATACAAAAGAATATTATCGATAAATGGATGGTTGTACAAATGAGGAAATAGCTATGAAGTTATATTTAAAATTTTAAGTTACAATTGAATAAATATGTTTTACAAGACAATATCATAAGAATATTAATGCATACTTACTATGTACTAGGCACTCTCCTGGGCTCTTCACCAGTAAGAAGAATTACTACAGCAACCCTATACTGCACTTCTATTACTATCCCCAACTCCCAGACGGTGAAACTGAGGTCCAGAGAGGTTAACCTCCCTAAGTTACCAAGGGAGAAGCTACTGTTTAAAGCCATGCAGCCTGTGGTTCTCAATCACAATACTGTCCTACAAATCTATAAGATGCTCCAATGCTGGTACCAATTTAAAAAACAGTTCTTTCATTTAAAAATAACTCACTGACCACAAAGTGTGCCAGGCCCACTACTAGGCATCGAGTACTGGATGCAAAAAACAAATAGGAAATGGCCTCTTCCCACTTAGGAGGTGCCCCAGAGAAAAATGGTGAATACAGAGATTGGATTTAAAGTGTGGATCTTTGTTCTAAAGAGGAAAAGTTTACAAGTCAGAATGCCTTCAGAGTGCTTATTATTTTAGTGTCCCCGTGCCTAGCACAATGAGCAGTACATATTCTAGAAACTCTTTTAACTGGCTCCATTTTATAACCCTTGCTGACCGACCCCTTCTGCACTTGTGGTCAGCTCTCCACTCCAAAGCAGGCTGGGCCCTCCCCGCCCTCAGTGGTTAAGGAGCAGTTTACCAGGAGCTACCTGTGATGCTTCCAAATCCATTCATTCCAGTTTAACTTGTGATTCTATTATTTAACTAAACATGTAAACCAGTGAGATACAACTGCATAAAAGGTTGTTGTTTTTTGGTTTTTTTTTAATGCTTTGGTGAAACTCCTTTAAGAAAACCCGTTTTAAAATGCCGTGGATTTATAGATGGGATGATTGTAAATGGCTAGGGAACAATTATACACATCTAGAAGGATTTTTCCTTCAAAATGCTCCAAAAGCCTTGATTTCTTACTTTAGATAAATGGAAACTGGACATCGTAGAGGATGCAATGAGGGGAGACTAGGGTGAGGAAAGGTTTGCAAGAATATTCATTTGGAACCCTTATGAGCAGGTCCATATTTACGTAAATGGACCAGGTCCTATAAGATCAGTGAACACAGGTATAAATATGTCAAAATCAAATGAATATATCTTTTATGTATTTTTTTAATGACTCTCTAATTTTAAATGACTTCTCTTTACTGACTGGTCCCAATCCCTTGGTTAAGAGTTTTTCTTACCAACCAGTGGTTCAATACTGCTTTGTTGAATGAATTAATGAATAAAGTAGCAAGTGAATTGATAATGTTTAACTTATTCGTCCGTATGTGATTATTTAGTTGGTCTTTTCATTGTATGAGCATTTGTTTTGCCTGGAATCATTTACTTACTAGATCAATTAGTCATTTATTAACTTAATTAAGAAACAAGTGGCTACTGGTACTTGTTGATGTCAATAATTCCACCAAAGAAAATGATGCCGGGTTTTGAAAGAACCTTTTGTTTTGCATGGATTCTGCCTCTTTTCCCCTGTGACTTTTTGTCTGTACGTGGCATCCACATGAGGCAATGCCGTCTGATAGACTGCTTTTATGAAACAGTAATTACTCTGAGAACGATGCTAAATTTAAATTGTACAAGTGACTGAATTTCAATTTAGAATAACAAATCAACCCATCATCCTATCGGAAAAATCATTATCTAATTTCTGTGTACCACACATATAATTTGCGCAATTGAGAAAAAAACACTCTCAACTGCTTTTTTTAAAAATCTCTCTGAACTTTGAACACAGGATTAAAGTTCCAGTGATAGGTTGAACGAATTGAACAAAATAGGGTGAAGAACATTAATCAGAAATTAATTTACAGATCTTATTTTCAAGATCATTTATAACTGGTCATGATTTAATCACTGTATAAGTACCTAGAGAAAACTCAATAATAATGCATTGAATTTTAATTTTATATATTCAAGTTGTTACAGTTACTACATAAGGATTTAGGACCAAACAATCTCAGAACAGATGATAAACCGAGTTTGAATATAAGAAACGCTGCCATGGTGGCAGAACACCTCACTCAGCTGCCGTTAACCATGAATAGGATCTAAAACCAATGTCTCCAACATACAGGATTTTATACCAAAAGAATGTGTAGCTTGTGATGGTCACCAAGACAACTTCCTATTTAAAATTCAAATTGACCACATCAGCTAACATGTTAGGTAAATTTGGAAACTGGACTCTCTCATGATTAGAAGAATGTGGGACTTGAAAAATCAAGGGACTGAATCACATCATGTAGAGTAAGTGTTATTGGTCGAATTAGTAAGAGGAAAACCTATGTTATTCCCATACATATGTGACTTCTAATATATTTAGTTTTTAGATATGGGGAAGATAAATTTCACCTTTAAATATGAAAAATATAGCAAAGTGATTCAGTTATATATATACATATATCGATTCTTTTTCAGATTCACCTGAAACTAACACAACATTGTAAATCAACTATACTCCAATATAAAGTAATAATTTAAATATGAAAAATACATTTGTTGTTGATATAACTAGGTGAAACCTCAATCTCACTTCATCAATCCTGGAGTCCCCTACAGTACTGACATCTAATGCATGTTTCTTCTTGTTACACAGCAAAAAGTACAGAAGCACACGAGCAGCCCTAGAGCAAGCAGCTTGGGTGAGCAAGGACTCTTTGCAGATATATTTTATAAATGGGAGGGTAATGAGGCACAAAGGAATTATGTAATATTTTCAAGGTCATACCCTGAGTCTTTAATAGAGCAGAGAATAAAACCATACGTTTTGTCTATTAGATACATACTGTAATGTCTAGAGCAAGCTTCCAATCTTGCACTCTCGCACAATGAACCAAAATGAAGAGCTGGCACTGGACAACCCTCTTATGGGTAACAGGAAACACGTGGGTATCCAAGAAACGAAATGACCCGAAAAAGAATTACATCAAAAAGTAAATGAAAGATGAAATAAAGGAGTACTACAATTTCCAAATGAGAGCTCGCTTTAAGATAAATGACAGTGTTCAATCGTATTTCTCCTTTGCTTGTTTTTATTCATGTGCTTTGCAGTGACCTTGTGAGTTTAGTCTAGGGCATCATGAATTATGAGTTTAACTGTCTTAGAATGGCCAGGACCAACGTCTTACGGGAAGTAAGCACATCTCCTATGGGGCCAGCCAACCCCAAACACTTGCCTGTGTCCTGTTTTCTACTGCTTATCTGCAAGTTTGATTCTGCGATCACACATTTAACTTGGCAAAAGAAAGAGAATTCATGAATTGAATCCTGCCTGGACAACGATTCTTAATCTAGGGCAAGAATCCCTTTCCACTCGCTTTCAGTAAAGGCTCATGAAAGGCAACAGAAATGGTAGAAACGCACCTTTACTCAGAGCTATTACAATCTGCCCGGTTACCCAGGCCAATGCAATCCTCTGAAAACATGCGAATTGATTAAAAAGCCTTCAGGCCATTTCTTTGTAGGATGGGAACGCTCTCTGTAGCAGTCATTTAGTGTCTCACCTGCCTATGGTTCAACCGACCAAGGCAACACTTTTGTAGAAGAAATGCTGACTTGGCTTTAATTGTCTGCCAAACTTGGCCAGTTGGCATTACAAGAGCTTCCAGTGGAAGAAAGAGAATGACATACTTGAATGCTATTTTAAACATTTCATATTGTCAAATTTACTCACCTAATTTCAGATACCTTCACTGCAAGGAGAAACATCTTTAGAATGCACGTTTTAGTGCTAAAAATGGAACTTCAACATGTGCAGGGGAAGTCTGTTGATTTTGTCTGATCTGTAGTCCTCCTCCCTGCTTTTGTTGGTTGAACCTTGATTTTTTCCTTGGGGGAGTTATTCATTTAGGATGCATGAAGTTTCTTGTGCTCACTAATCAAGGGTGCCCATCTGTGGTAGGCAGAACGATGGCCCCCAAAGATGTTCATGTTCCAACCCCCAGAACTTGCGACTATGTCATGTTACATGGCAAGGGCGGATTAGTGCAGATGGAAGTAACATTGCTAATTAGCTGCCCTCAATTGAGACGATCATCCTGGATTATCTGGGTGGGCCCAATGTAATCACAAGGATCCTAACTAGTGGAAAGGGGGTCAGGAGGGTTAGAGTCAGAGGAGACAGGACAATGGAATAAGATGGAGTGATGTGATTGCTGGCTTTGAAGATGGAAGATGACCACGAGCCTAGGAATGCAGGCAGCCTCTTGAAGTCGGAAAAGGCAGGAAATAGATCCTCCGCTAGAGCCTCCAGAAGCAATGCAGCCCTTCTAACACCTTGACTTTAGCCTAGTGAGAATTATTTCAGGTCCCTGACCTCCAGAATTAGAAAACAATAAATCGGTGTTGTTTTAAGCCACTGAATTTGTGGTGATTTGTTACAGCAGCCATAGGAAACTAATACAGCATGCTTTCCTGGCCAATTGTAGGCATGTCTCTAATCCAGTGAGCTCCTCTTAGGCTCTGAACCTTAAGGAGAGCAACACAGAGATAAAAAATTGTTGAATTTGATTCTGCCGATGGGGACACCCCAAAGTCATCCGCTACTCCCTGCTGCCTATACCTCTGGAGTTCTCCTGGGTCCTGCCCCTCCTAAACCCTAGCTTTTGGACGTGTCCTTTTCGTTTATGAGCATCTCATATTGTTCCAACAAATAATTTTTCCCCCTTGAGCGAATCAGTGGTTCTTTGACTTGTAACCAACCGACGACGCTAACTGATACACTTCACTCAATCCAGCTACCTAACCTGGTTGCAGTGATACCACTGGTCCCTTGTGCTATTAAAATTATATTTCCCAAGGGCCAGACACTGTGCTAGACACAGAGAGTCAAGACATTAAGAGGAAAAGCAGTTTCTACTACAAAGGGCTTACAATTTAATGGCCAATATTGCACATCCAATTCACAGGAATAAAAGTTATATTCATACCAAGAAAAATATGTCTAGATGAAAAGCAAAGAACATCGTCTAACTGGCACAAACTCAGACTGCAAATGTGTCAAGATTCTGTTGGCCACGGAGCACTGTGCATATTGTAATATCTGTCTTCAAGAAGGGAGTCATGGGCTTCCCTGGTGGCGCAGTGGTTGAGAATCTGCCTGCCAATGCAGGGGACACGGGTTCGAGCCCTGGTCTGGGAAGATCCCACATGCCGCGGAGCAACTGGGCCTGTGAGCCACAACTACTGAGCCTGCGCGTCTGGAGCCTGTGCTCCGCAACAAGAGAGGCCGCGATGGTGAGAGGCCCGCACACCGCGATGAAGAGTGGCCCCCACTTGCCGCAACTAGAGAAAGCCCTCGCACAGAAACGAAGACCCAACACAGCCAAAAATAAATAAATAAATAATTTTTTTTTAAAAAAAAAGAAGGGAGTCACTAAATCTCTCTTCAGGTAGGGCTCTTCCTTCCTTCCTTCCTTCCCTCCCTGCTTCCTTTCTTCCTTCTTTCTTCCTTCAGTTTGCTCAGACAGCAGGTGTTCACGAAGCCCCTATTTAATGCATTGAGCTCAGGGAACAGCAGGCAGAGAAATGAAGTCAAAGGATCTTGCAGTTCTGTGGTCCTGAGCGGGGAGCAGCTGAATAAAGAGACAGCTGCTGCAGTGAGACAAATGCTCTGACGGGGCCAGGCAGGCACGGCAAGGTCAGGAGTAGCCCTGGGGACAGGGTGCTGAGCTGAGTCCTGAGGGGCAGGCAGAAGTCGGTCAGCGGGGCAGTGTCAGCCACGGGGAGTACGCGTGCTGGCCTGAGGCAGTGATACACAGAGCAAGTCTCCAGGCTGCCAGATGGACCAGAAAAGTGGCGTGAAGGCCCAGAGAAAAGACTCTTAGAAGATGTAACAAGAAAGAAAGGAAGATCCAGGCCAGAAAGGGCTGGTGTCCTCTCTTTTGAACTTGCACTCTTTAGATATTTTGAAGAACCTGGCCATGAATTAAGAGATTTCATCCATGAATGGATAAAGAAGATGTGGTACATATATACAATGGAATACTACTCAGCCATAAAAAAGAATGAAATAATGCCATTTGCAGCAACATGGATGGACCTAGAGATTACCATACTAAAGGAACCAAGTCAGAAAGAGAAAGACAAATACCACATGATGTATCACTTATATATGGAATCTAAAATATGACACAAATGAACTTATCTATGAAACAGAAACAGACTCACAGACATAGAGAACAGACCTGTGGTTGCCAAGGGGGAGGGGGTGAGGGAGGGGTGGATTGGGAGTTTGGGGTTAGCAGATGCAAACCATTATAGAATGGATAAACAACAAGGTCCTACTGTATAACACAGGGAACTATATTCAATATCCTGTGATAAACCATAATGGAAAAGAATATGAAAAAGTATATATATATATATATATATATATATATATATAAAACTGAATCACTTTGCTGTATACCAGAAACTAACACAAGATTGTAAACCAACTATAATTCAATAAAATAAATTTTAAAACATAAAAATGTTTTTAAAAATGAGATTTCATCCATGGCCTAATGACCTTCGAGATAAGATTATAATATTTTGAAAATTTTATTCTAAATGCAGCCTGAAAATTATTTTGAAAAAAGGTGTAGTATTTGTGGGAGAGCTTAGTTACAAGACTCTTGGAGTCTTCTATGTGTATAATGGGCTCAAATAAGAAGGTGGAGAGAAGGGCAAAGACAGGAGATGCCAGGAATCAACATCAAGAAGCCCATTTGATGGACGTGGGTTTTTCAAAATGACTCAAAACTACTTAGGGTTAGATCATGATTTTTCAGTAACAAGTAATTTATAAGTAATGAGTTATTAAATATTTCAGTTAAAAACAATTACTGAGATAGTAAAATGTTATGTGTTTATTGCATCAGAATAGATCCATTATACATTGTGGACTTTGCATGGTTTCTTAATAACTAGAGTCATCATAGAGATAGAAAACAAAGACTTGGATTTTCTAAAATATGTTCCATGAAGCCAGTACTATAATATTCAATTTTGGGAAATCCTGTGGTATTTATAACAGGTATTTTAGCTATTTCACTCCTGTAATGAGAACTCAAGTTATACATTTTTATTTTTCGATTAAATTTACATTAAATAATTAAATCACATTCTAGCAATAAATCATTTGCATATACTTGTGTATTCAACATGTCATTGGCTGGCTGAGTGAATGCACATCCCATGCGGAGAATGTGGAAAACACTACGTCGAGATAATGCAAGTTACAATGATATTAGTGCTGGTGACTTGGAGCCACTTGATGTTCAGAATGGTTGGCCTGGGGGACACTTATTGGACCCTCAGTTCAGACCAGGGTGGTGTTGGAAGCCCCACACTTGCCATGAAGGGAAGCTGTTTAGTCCTGTCACCCATGAACTGATGTGCTGTAACTTCTCTTTCTCATCTCTCCTTGCTCTTAAATTTTAAAGCAGAGTTAACATAAAATCTCAAACCTACCCTGTATTTTAGGGCAACGACTGTGAGTCAGAAGTATTCACAGTAATACACCCTAAAGGTGAGGGGCACCAAGAACTGGCTGATCTCTGTAACACGCAGCTGTGGCCAGGACTGCGGCGTTTCACTGTGAGCCTAACTCACCCCCAGGGCTGCACCACCACACAACTCTGGGGGGCACCATCCACACTGTCATCTGGGTACTCGTTACTCCATGTGGTCAGTACACCGGCAGCATTGGCTATCACCTGGCAGCTGAACGGAATGAGCGTTGTAACAAGATCATAAGCACATGTGAGGGGCAGAGGTATAGATGGATAACATCTCCTAGAGTCGTGCAGTGTACAACCTGTGCAGCTGTACGTGGTGGCCCGAACACCACCACTGCTTCAGTGCTCCTTTGATGGCAGGAAAACCATTGCCTACACAATGTCCATCAATGACTAAGGTGCCATACAACTACAGGTGTGAGTGTGTGTGTGCTGTGTCTCTATCCCTGTCTGTTCATATACATCCACTGAATTTCTAGGATTCCACTTCCAGAAATTCAGGGTGCGAGCCTGAGCACCTCTGTCTCTAAGACAAAAGACCACAGAGTACATGCTACGCTCAAGAGATGATTTAAAAGGAGCCACTAACAAGAATGATATCTCTGCAGAATGAGTCCGATGAATGCCCATTTTTATCTTACTGTCTTTTGGTAAACTTCCAGCGTGTTTTAAGCCTCTCTTTTAGTATACTGAAAATAGATTCCTAGAGAATGTATATCAAGGCCGACTGCCATAAGGCACAATTCTCCCTGCGTCTGCGCTGGTTTCCCACTGACCAGGTACTGATGACCACTTTCAAAGGAGGGCCGAAGGCAGCGTGAAGCAAGCTTGTTATTAGGTGAACATCTGACAAACAGCACTGCACATTCTGTCCACAGAATCTTTGTTGCTACACCCCCGGCTACTTCATTGTACATTTTTTGGATAATATTTCTCAAATTAAGTGAAAACAAAAATATATGACACATGTAAATAATATGCATAATAACCCATAGTTTTATTGGTCAACTAGGAGAGTATTCCAATAATGTTTGACTAAATTCTTAAAATATAAAAATTCTAGGTTGAATTTACAGACTCCTGCTTTTCTATTAATAACCCAAAATGGGGGTTGACATGCCTTGTCATTCCAAACGTTTTGGTCTAATTACACTATTAGGGATGAAAAAGCTCTTAAATGAAGCTTCACAAAACTAAATGAACCCGGTTTTCTGTCGTCCCTCCATTTGTCTATTGCCTTTCTAACAACCACCGCAGTACTACATTACGGACATGTTATACTAAATCATGGGCAGTGAGGACCACCTAGAACCCAAAGAGCCTCCTTCCAATCAGGACATTAGTAAAGGGCCAAGGCATGTGGGACCCTGAGAACTTCCCAAGTTCACATAACCAGTGAGGGACTAAGCTAGACCCGGAACCCAGGTTGTCTGACTGGGCATTTGGTGTTCTCAGCAGCATGCCATCCTGCATCGTGCAAACAAATACTATTATCTCGAGCTGATTGACAAAAACTACCTGTAGTCACTTCTGAGGACAAAGCAGTACCAGAGGTGAATCACTGAGATGCTCCCAAGAGAAACAGACTGCCACTAAGGACCCAGATTCCCCATGTCTTCAGGATCCTGGGACCTTTCTCTGCCTTTCAGACATTTGGAGAATTCAGTGATGGAAAGTTGCATGGAGTTTTTCTGCCCAGATTTATATTTCTGCAGGAAAGGGCTCACTCCGCTAAGATAATAAAGTCGATTTCTCTTAAAAGGGAAAGAAGAGTGTTTTCTATGCTTGGATTTCCATACATTATATAATGGATGCATTTCCCATCTGAATCAAATCAATGGGTCTCAAACTTCAATGTGTAACAGAATCACCTTGAGGACCTTGGTAAAAATGTAGATTTCTAGGCAGCATACCAGAAAATCAGATTTATAAGTTCCAGAATTCCTTCAGGGATCTGGGCCTGGGTCACTGCAGGGACCACCTGCCCTGCACCTCACTTTGACGACCCAGACACGAAGCTGCAGTGAGGCTGTCTCCATGGCAACTTTGTGGGAGGCAGTGGTGGGGCCTCCAGAGTATCTCTCTGAAGGTTAATGTCACCCAGTCCCAGCAATATTAAGAGAGAATTATATGAACTACAATAAAAACACATATGGAAGAACAATCCTTTCACATTTATGATCGTAAAACGAAATCTTTAAAGGAACTTAGTTTAATATGGTCTTTGAACAATTCACACAATGTACTTAAAGTGTATATTATACATTATTATTAAAATACTGTAAAGCATAGCATTCTTCTAGAGCTTAAAAGTGGCAATTTATTTTACTAATCATTTCCCATAGTATCTATTTGCCATAGCACTGAATTCCCTAAAATCTGAATTCTAGTTAAAAAATCAAATCAGATGGTACCTAGAGATACTGTATAGTATATAGCATATATGTGTAAATTCACACACACATAAAATACATGCCCCGAGATAAGGCATTCACTTGAAATCATTACCTTATAAATGATTGGTAATTATATTTTCAAATTCCAGTAATAAGATGATTTGGCCGTTCATAAATATGTATAATTTTTCTGTACCAACACGTCGACACATAATTTGTTTTCCAACCCCACTGATTTTCTCCACGCAGATGTATCATTTTCCAATTATGAAATTAAACATTCAATTTGAAAATACGTTGGCAGTCTAATTCCAGGTTTAATAACTTTCTGTATATTTTTAGGACTATATTCTGTTAGAACTCTGGGGAAAATTATGAAATTCATAAAAGCTAAATGTAAAAGAATGTAATCAGCCTGTGAGAACTCTTCAAGTAAACTACCACCAGGGGTTAAATCGTTAAGAATAGCCTAGGCTTTCAGGGTTGGGCAAATCTTTGCAGAGAAGCCGTAGTCACGTGCTAGAAGACAAAAGAGACATGCCCTGGAGCTGAGGAGACCTCACCAGCAACACAGACTTAGAGAGAGGCAGGAGAAGCACCAAAACCTGGTCACCATATTTTTCAAAACACAGAACTAGCATTCACGGAACTTGATAGCAATTTATTACTCTAATCTTAATCTGAACGTTTAGTGCTGAACTAATACTATACCAAGTAGACATAATTAGAATATATAAAGATCATGAAATACTAGTGAAGATTCAGATTTAGCTAGTCAGGCATTACGCAAAAGGAAACAAAAAAGACTGTTAAGTATGGTGGATACATTTTTCACTTGGTTGATCTTTTCCCAATATTCAAGGAACTACTCATGCATGCACTGCAATCCACAGGGAGCAGGGGAGAGCTGACATGTTCTTAGACCACACTGCACACCTCCCTCCGAGCCAACTGTCTGCCATGGGCATCTGACCCATGCCGCCACAGACAGAGCCTGGGATCCTTGGCTTGGGTTTCGGGGTGGGGGGGGTGGTTACGCCATCTTCCTCCAATGACCACAGCCCTAAGACTGTAGAGTTTCAAAGCAGTGAGTGCTTGCGTTTCCCACCACCCCACCACGTCAGCCAGCAAAGCAAAGAGAGAGACAGAGGGAGACTCAGAGGGAGGGAGGAAGCGAGAGAGCGAGAGAGACAATGAATGGGGCATCGGGGGGGACACAGCAAGTGCCCAAGAAGCAGCAGAGGGTTGATTAGTTTCATTTGTTTCCTGAAACAGCCACATGCCTCTTCTTGGGTTTCGGGAGACACAACTATATCATTATAAAACAAAACAAAACCCACTTCTTTTCTTAACCATATATGAATTGAATTCCGTAAGAATCACATATCCCTACTCATACGAATATATGCATGTGAATAGGAATACATATATATGAAATCACATATACACATGAAATTAAAAGCTTTATGATATAACAAAGGAAGGAGTCCAAATCTCTTACCATCTTGGAAATAACTACATCTTTCATAGAGCCACATCTTCAGCACTCTTTTTTAGAATTTGGTATAAACTTGCTTAAATTTTAAAATTATCCCATTAAAAGAAAGAAAGAAAGAAAAGAAAAGAAATTGAGAGCACAGAAGGAGGGGGAAGAGAGTGTTTCAGGGAGAATACGATGAGTTAATTAGCTACACATTTGTAATATAAGCAGAGGTAATAGACTACTTATACAATTAGATATGTGGGTCAGAGGAAATAAAACCTTTGCAACTGCCTGACCAAAAAAAAAAAAAAAAATTATCCCATTAGCACAGCACTACAATAGCAAACAGAAAATACAGATAAGCAACATAATTTTTAAAAGAATAGAGTGAAAATACTTAAACTACCACCATTTAGAGAAAACCAATATTAATATGTTGACATATAAAACTGATATTTTTCATAGATACACAAAATTCTATAGTTACTTTGTAACATGCTGTCTTCTATTAATATCTCTCCTGACCCCCTTCTATATCAGTAATCATTTTCTGCAGTATCTTAATGACTCCACCGTATCTAATTAACTGATGCATTATAATGTATCCACTCCATCTGCTGTTTTGAATTTGTACGTTGTCTCCAATTTTCCACTACTAAAAGAGGTTGCAACAGAAAACTTGCTTGCTTGTCCATTTTCTTAAATTCTTGGGGATGGGATTATTGCCTCGAGCCTTGTACCATTTTAGGGCTTTTGCAACATACTGAAAAATTTCACTCCAGGTAGCTTGTTCGATTTATGGGCTCAGTAGGAAAATGAGAATGCCATGCTGGGTACTAGGATTTTTTTGTCAACTTTGCTGATCTGAAGGACAAACAGTTACCTCATAGTTTTAATTACTAGGGAAAATAAATTTTTCCCCCTCTTGACCATTTTTATTTCTCATTTTATAATCTGCACATTCATGGTCTTTACCCATTTTTCTACCATTGTGACATTGATTTTCTTATAGATTGTTCCTTACATAGGAGAGAGATGAACTCTCTAACTAGCATATGTATGTATTGATTTTGTTACTTAGAAGTTTGAAGTTTGAATCTCGATTCAGTCTTTGACTACTATTTCTGCCTTTGATTTTCTGATATTCTATGAATACTTACATTTTCTCAATTATTTCTAAAATTTTATTTTTAGACTTAAAATTACACCTCTATTGAATTCATTTTGATAAAGAGTATAAAGTCAAGTGGTAGGACTTTTTGTCTCAGGTTTTCTGGTGGCAGAATTAATAACAATAATATAAAATTTAGATAAGAGTTCTTAACCTGGAATCCCAGGGCTTACAGTGGACTTTGAATATTTTAAATGGTCTCTGAAAAGTTGGATGCCTATGCATTTGTGAATTTTACTAAGAAGTCTTATAGCTTCTATGAAATTCTCAGTGAGGCATATGAAACCTAAATGGCGAAGAACTTGGCTTTAAAGAATAAAATATAGATTAAGCACACAGTGGCCCTTTTCTTTAAAAAGATGGTAAATCCCCTTAAATTTCAGAAGAGCAGACATAGCCATCTGATCTTTTGGCCACTGCCATCCTTTGTTCCAATGAAATGTCACGCAAAGCCCAACAGATACAGCAAAGTTCTTCTGCTAAAGGATGAGTCACAGATCCTAGAAATCTGGAGCAGAATTTGAAAATACTGTATTAGAATATGGTTCAAGGGGCAAAATATGTGCCATATGAATTCATCTTCTACCTCTGCAAATAGAAGTTCTCTAAATGACTCATCCTAAGTCAAATTTGTGACAGTTGTAGAATCCGAAATAAATTATGCAGTGGACTAGTTAAGGGAGATGCACCCTTATCTCAAACAGCTGAATATCAGATGACCCAAGTCATCATCCTGTATCAGACTGTCTGGCTTTACTGCAAAACTGGATTGACAGTATCACAGAGGGAGCTTTCTGTGCCGAACAGTGACTGCCCACCATGAAATCAACCTCAAATACCAGTAGAGGCCACTGAAAATCCCCAACTTCCTGTCAGTAATCTGCAAGGGTTCACTCACCCATTTGAGAAAGTAACAGGAAACAATGCATCCACATGTAAATTTAAATATGTCTGTAAGCCCACGCAAATGTAATCATTTTCTCAAGCGGTAAAACTCAGGTTTTTATAGCTGTCCTATTTTGTGCAGTATTAAAATACTGCTCAAAACAGTTAATTTTTATTGTATGAATAATATAGACATCTGATTTGGAAACTACTGTGATATAGAATTAGTTATGCCAAGCTTAGCCTTAGCCCTAGATGCTGTTTAAGGACAGAACTCTCATAATTTTGTTTTGCTTTTAACTAGTTTCCATATATCAGGACCTAATAAAAAAGCATGCAAAACACATGCAAATTTATACCCAATCAATTTTAAAAGGAAATCATCACGTAGAAGCCATTAAATTCTTTTTTTAATACTAAGAATGAACAATAGATTTGATCCCTAGACATTATCTTTTAAATTTTGCACTTGCTGTTCTGAACAATTTGTTAAAGGAGATAAAATACTGAACATGTAAAGCAAGAAGTGATAGTACATTAATCTAATTGTAGGATAGAAAACTGGTTATCAAATAATATTGAATAGAAGGAAATTCAAGTATAACTTAAAAAAAAAAACTAAACAAACCTTAATGTTACTATGTCATTAACTTTTCAATACATACACAGAATAGTTCATTGGAATATATTTCAAGCCTAAATCAATTTGCTTATTTGTTGATGGAGAACAAAACAATGCTGGCTTTTGTCTGAAACACTTGGTTTCTGTGCTGGCCTTGTTGATTATATTATTACAGCCACTTAAATGCTCATTTGCAAAATGGAAATAATGTATATCTCAGTCTTGATCTAAGGAATGGATTTTTTTCAACTGTAGAATACTACTCTTTTTGTGTTACCTTATGCTTTTCCGTATACAGGAGAGAGAGTCCTTAACTAACTTCAAATGCTGGCAATTTTCCAACTACAAAACAGTTCAGCTGGAAGCGCAGTCAGCAGTGTTTCCAGAAGCATTCATTTCTCACATCCAAATCCATCCCGGCTTTCCTTCTGTCCTGCAAAATGCACATCTTGTCTGACTTTTAAGGAGCAGTCAGCGAGGGTTTTTAATCAAAGACAGCAAAACAAAGAGGATGAAGAGGACACATGGGGTACTAATACCTCTGTTAAAGGGTGGGGAAAGGTGCAGTTTTTACTAGGTCGTCTTTTCAGGGCTTATTTCACCATTCTGATTTCACATGAGAAAAGATGATAGAAATTCAGTGGGCAGTTCAAAGGGAAAAAGACATATCCTAAATTCCTGGAGAACAGGGAAGAATTTGGATATCTGAGTTGGAGAAAACTGGACATACAATTCTTCTCTGCCATGTATTAGCTATAGGATCTTGAAGAAGTCAGGTAACTTCCATATCCATTTCCTCATCTGTGAAATTGAGATAACACTAAGTACTAACAGGGGAGGGGAGGGGAGGGGTGAGGGGAGGGGAGGGGAGGGGGGAGGGGAGGGGAAGGGAGGGGGGAGGGGAGGGGAAAGGAGGGGGAGGGGAGGGGAAGGGAGGGGGGAGGGGAGGGGAAGGGAGGGGAGGAGAGGGGAGGGGAGGGGGAGGAGAGGGGAGGGGAGGGGGAGGAGAGGGGAGGGGAGGGGGAGGGGAGGGGGGAGGAGAGGGGAGGGGGGAGGGGAGGGGAGGGGAGAGGCTGAGCACGTGAAGGTTGAGATCACCACACCAGGGAACATTCAGTAACTACTACAAATGTTCCTCCACTGCATTTTCCCCAACTCTCTTGCAACTTGACATCACTTTCTCCTAGAGACTATCACCCCACGGGGGATTTACAGCTATTTTACCTAATGAGTTGACATGGATAATATCACAGGGAGAACTTGGCCTCTTTCCTTCCTATAGAATTTCACGGAGGGCTATGCGTTGCTCTTATGGGTGGCTGCTGCTTGCAGAGGGGTCAAAGGGGCAAAGCATGTGAGAGACCCTGGTCTCCAGAAGGGGCTAGGGAGGGAGCATGTGTCTGAAGCCTTGGTGAACTGGCTTAAATAGTGTCCCCCCCAAATTTATGTCAGCTGGAACCTGTGAATGTGATCTTATTTGCAAATAGGGACTTTGCAGATGTAATCAAGCGGAGGTCATGCTGGATTGGGGTGAGAGCTAATCCAATGACTGGTGTCCTTCTAAGAGGAAAATTTGGACACTGATACACATAGAGGGAAACGGCCGTGGGATGATGAAGGCAGAGACTGGAGCATGTTGCCACAAGCCAAGAAACACCAAGGATTCCCAGTAACCAACCAACACTAGAAGAGTCATGGAAGACCTCTCCCCTAGAGCATTCGAAGAGCATTTGTGCCATTCTGACACGCTGACTGAGGACTTCTAGCCTCCAGATTGTGAGAGAATAAATTTCTATTGCTTTAAGCCACTCAGTTCATGGTAATTTGCTACAGCAGCCTTAGGAAACAAACACACCTGGGGAGGCAGAAGTGTGCCCGAATCTGGTTTTGCTGTGGTCATGAGATTGCAGAGCAGAGGGTGTGGGGAGCTGAGAGACTTCACCTCTCAGCCAGTGAGCAAGAAAAACAATGTTGAAAACACTGGGACTTGAAATTGTCAACTCCCATTCTACCAACAATGCATTTTAAAGAATATCTTCTGTTAATGTAATTCCGAATTGTAAGCCTCTATTGAGAATACAAGTGTTTCTGTAGGGACAGGGATGGGGAAAAGTTAACAGATGCAATGGATGAAGACTAAAAGAGCTACCATTATTTCAGTACATACTATTGATAGGCCTACTGCATATTTTTTTATCCACAGAATCAGAGATGTAACATTGAAAATCTCAATTATTTCACAGATGGGAAAACCGAGACTTAGAAAGATTAACATATTCAACCTCACAAACAGCTGATGAGTGACTGATCTGGGATTCCCACACGAAATACCTGATTGTAGCGATTACAGGTTGCTTTACCCCAGCAAGATGTTCCCAAGTTAATCATGTAGTAAGCAAAATATTCCATGTTCCTTTTTTAAAAAAAGGGACATACTTTTGAATACTAAAGGATAGAAATATTTTATATTTAAACATTCTATAGTTACAAGTTCTTAACAAAAAAGGTCAAAATAACTGAATAACTGAGAACTAGGAAGCATCCCATAATAAAAAATTAGGTAAGTTATATTACTGGCTATCAGTGCTTCCAATAAAAACAGTATATAAAATCCAGATTTTCAAAAAGGATTATCTAGGGGATGATCACTTGTTAAAAAGCATTCATCTTCATTAAGCGAGTCTCAACAAATATGTAATGCTCATGACATATAGCAAAATTATACCACACCTATATTTCAAAAAATTAACTGTATAAGCACATCCTCACTTTCAATTACTTTGTTTTAATATACTCAATGAATTGTTTAAATAAATTACCATAATTGACCTTCACATGAGCAAAATGTCAAGAAACATCTCTTGGCATGTGAATCTGCCTCTCAGCCACAAATGAATCACCTTTCCCTTCAATAAACAGGGCCTTTATACACAATTACTTTAACAATAGCCATCATGAGTCCAAAAACGGCGTTTTGCCTATAACTAGATAATCAGTTCACTGACTATTGATTACAAAACACTTCTTGAGTCAAGTTTACCTTGGTATTTCATATGTCAATATTCAATACATCAAAAGTGTTAGAAACAAAGTATATATTCATTTTTCCCATTCAATATGCTTAACTCCAGTGAATGAGGTTCACTTGGTTCATCTTTCCAGTCCTAGAACAAGTTCTGAGACAAGGAACATGGAGTTGGTTGATTAGCCAGGTCAGAGCTTCACTTATGAATCTTAGCAGAGGCCACCATAAAAATTGGGAAGGGTGGGCTTCTCTAATAAGTATTAGGGGCTTGTGCGTGAAGTAGGGAACTGAATGCTTGATAGGAAAAAAACCCAAAAAAACAGTTATCTTCCACAGTAAAGTTATTCTACATCCAATATTTTTATTTTTAGTTCTCAAACATCAGTCATATCAAAATTCACCTGAAAATCTTAGTAAAAAACACAAAAGCCCAGGCCCTGGCTCTTTCAATGATTCTAGGCCCCTGGGAACCCTGGGGGTACTTTATTAGCTCTCCCAGGTGATTCTGATATACCTGAGTATTTAAGAACCACTGGTCTATGCCATAAACTTGTAAGTTTTGGCACCTGGAATTTGGTTCTAAGATGGTCCCAGAATTTAAAAATTTCAGAGCCCAAGGATCTTAATGGTATTTGTTGCATTCCAGTCCTTGCACTATTTGTATCAACCACCTGTCATCAAAGCTTTTAATTCTGGAACCAAAATCTCCAGGCCCAAGGGTGTGAATGGTCAGTGAGTTCTCCAGGTGATTCTGAGCAGCAACCCCAGCCTGGGGATCAAGGTCAACATCAATTGAAACAAGTCATGTTGACAGGACATACCCTTAATAGGATGTGATGGGAACAGTACTTTATCCCTGTGGTCTTCCTTTCCAAACCCCATGACCCCAGTCTACTCATGAGAAGAACATCAGATAAATCCCAGTGGAGGGATATTCTAAAAAATCTCTGACCTCAAAACTGTCAAGGTCATCAAAAACAAGGAGTCAGAAAAACAGCATAGCTCAGAGGAGCCTAAGGAGACATGACTATTAAATATAACATAGAACCCTAGATGGGATCCTGCAACATTAGGAAAAAATTAGGAAAAACATTAGGAAAAATGTGAAGAAATTTGAATAAACTATAGACTTAAGTAATTGTCAATATTGGTTCATTAACTGTGACAAATGTAATATAAGAATGTAAGATATTAATAATAGGGAAAATTGGGTGTGAGGCATACAGAAACCCTCTATACTATCTTCACAATTGTTCTGTAAGTCTAAAAGTGTTCTAAAATAAGAAGAAAATGCCAAAAAATCAGTTATGATTAAAAAATTGACAGAAATAGATACATCTCTTAATGTTTTTCAATCTTAGAACATAATATACACATCTCCCATCTTTTTACAGAAGAACACGCCATTGTGAGATCTGAGCCTTGGATCAGAAGGTCACGTTCTCCTCACGCATTATATGTAATGCATGGTGTAGGCTCTATGAGTTCACATTTCAGTTATTTGAAAATGGTGGGTGGACTAAAAAACAAAACCGTGAAACAGATTGAATGAAGACCAATTTTGGATTTTTATGATTTGTTTAACCATACTTCTTACTGCTTTCTCACACACCCTAATCCAATGGCTATCTTTTCATTCTCACCTTCCAGAACTTACTGTAGCTTTCATTGAAACAACAGCTTTCACTTTGACCTTCCATTCCATTGGTTTATATGCTATTTAGCTAAATTACCAATTCATGGTAACACGAGGGGCACAAACAAGCCCTGGGGGGAGAATCATAGGGTGCCTCGTACAGAAAGTGCCCAGAAAGATGTTGATCTCAGTCTGCATATAACATGGGTTATCTACTGGCTTATAACAGGGTGCTGACATGGGTTAGAACATTGGTAATGAGTCGGCAGACCTGGTAAGTCACTTAGACGGAGATCAGCTGTTATCACAGCTTCTCCTGGACTCAAAGTATCTATTCTTGGTTATATGAGAAGTTGCCAGTTGTTGATGTATAAATATCAAATGGTTTTCTCTTCTCCAGTAACTTCTACCTGCTGTGGGTTGTCAATCTTTCCTTTTCTGCTGGGTGGCTGGTTTGCTTCAAGACAGCTCAGTCCAATTTATTAAATTTTCATTGACTTGGTTACTAAAACAGCCTTGTTTCAGTTAATAGGACTTCATGCTTGTCAATTTTAAGACCCCCAACATTATTCTCAAGTCAATCATCTATTTTCTACTGTACAGAGCGTGGAGGCTACATGCTGCTACTTCTCTCTTCTCTCTCTTCCTCTTCTAGGATTTGGGAAAGGTCAGGGCAGGATTTTTTTTTTTTTTAATGGGGCCTTCATGTGACGTTCCCTGTTGAGTGTGACATCTCCCTTCTGGAAGGGGCCTCACCTGTATAGCTCCTGGAAAGACGAAGCTCTCCCATGCCACGTGAGAGCAGGTCGGACCAGAGCATCTGTTCTGGGCATCAGTAGACCCTGTAGAGGAGGGACCAAGCCATCCAGATGACCCACCTGCAACCCTCAAGTCACATGCCTGAGAGCAGCGCACCACTGTGTCCCCTGGGAAGCTGAGGGCTCCCATCTCATCCACCTTCTGCAGCCCAATTTTGAGCCCCTGGGCACAGGTGGGACCCATCTTTCACACCTCCCAGAAACCAAAATTCAAAGCAATGCCAGCCAGCCATCACAACACTTCTTCCCGATGGTCAACTTCAGCAAGCCCGGGTGAGGGCATGTCCTTCTCCACTCGTGCTGGCATCGCCCACCTCTGTCAGTCACTGTCGTGACCTCGGGAAGGGAGGGTCCCGAGCTGCCCCTCCACCTGGGGAAGATGAGGAGGGACTGCCTCTGTTCACGCTGCACTGGCCCCCAAAGGCCACCATGACTCCTCCCGCTGCCCCCCACCCCCGCCAGGGAGTGTTGAGGCCTTGATGACTGTTCTGTGAAATGGCACCTCTCATCACCCCTGAGTGAGAGCCCCCAGATGGCAAACCTCTGAAGGTAGAATGTGATTGAATCCATGGACCCCTATCCCCAGTTCAGAGAAGAGAAGATCCCACCTAGCACGCCCACCCCCAGTCACACAGACGTTCTCTCACTGGCTCCTACAAGGAGAGGGATGGGGAGGTGGAGAGAGGCTGGCAGGGGTGTTTCCTTGGTGCAAGGAAGGTGGCACAGAAAGCTGAACCTGGAGATGCTTAAAGCAGGCGGTGTCTTCCTTCTCTATGACTTCCCCAAGGCCAGCCCTACAAGCAAACAGGGCAGTGACATCACCAGTGAGCCAAAGAGCCCATCAAGAGTTGGCCAGTCATTTCCCACTTAGGTGGAAAACAAGGAAAGCAAAGTACCTGGGGCCATGGATTTCTACAAGAATTTCTTTTTTTTTTTTTTAATGTTTGAATATTTAATTTACAATTTTTTTAAATTGAAGTATAGTTGATTTACAATGTTGTGTTAGTTCTGGTTATAGCAAAGTGACTCAGATATATATATGTATTCTTTTTTCATATTCTTTTCCATTATGGCTTATTACAGGATACTGAATATAGTTCCCTGTGCTACACAGTAGGTCCTTGTTGATTATTTTATATGTAATAGTATGTATATTTTAATCCCAAACTCCTAATTTATCCCTCTCCCACCCCCTTTCCCCTTTGGTAATCATAAGTTTGTTTTCTATGTCTGTGAGTCTCTGTTTTGTAAATAAGTTCATTTGTATCATATTCAATATTTTAGACTCCACATATAAGTGATATCGTATGGTATTTGTCTTTCTGACTTACTTCACTTAGTATGATAATCTCTAGGTCCATCCATGTTGCTGCAAAGGGCGTTATTTCATTCTTTTTTATGGCTGAGTAACATTCCATTGTATATACCTACATCTTCTTTTCCATTCAGCTGTCGATGGACACTTAGGTGGCTTCCATGTCCTGGTTATTGTAAATAGAGCTGCAATGAACACTGAGGTGCAATTATTTTTTCGAATTAGAGTTTTCTCCAGATATATGCCCAGGAGTGGGACTGCTGGATCATATGGTAACTCTATTTTCAGCTTTTTAAGTAACCTCCATACTGTTTTCCATCGTGGCTGCACCCATTTACATTTCTACCAACACTGTAGGAGGGTTCCCTTTTCTCCAGCATTTGTTATTTGTAGACTTTTTAATGATGGCCATTCTGAACAGTGTGACAGCAGTGTGATACCTCATTGTAGTTTTGATCTGCATTTCTCTAATAATTAGCAGTGTTAAGATCTTTTCATGTGCTTATTGGCCATCTGTTTGTCTTCTTTGGAGAAATGTCTATCTAGGTCTTCTGCCCATTTTATGATTGGATTGTTTGTTTTTTTGAAATTGAATTGTTTTCTTTAACCAATAAAGGACTCTCCGTTTATTTCAAATTTAAATGTGATAACATCCTTAACCTTTGTCCCAAGCCAACTACTTTATTTCCTTTTTATAGCCACTGCTTTACCTAAATACACTGATAAACTGTTTTCAAGACAGGTATGGAAAAGAACTTTGTTAACATACATATGTTATTGCAGTCCCTAGGAGTTTTACAAATACTATCTCACTTAACCAAGCTGATAAGATAGAGGACACTAATCCCATTTACAGAGGAGGGAACTAAATACAACCCAGCTTGAGGTCCACCCAGCTGAATAAAAAAAGGCCATGCCTTTCCAATTTCATGCTGCCCTTTCTCACTGCATCATTCCAATCTATAAATTCCCTACCATCATCACTTCCCAAGTATCCAGAGTTTAATGGAAACACAACCAAGCGTTAAGGATTCTGAGGAATGCAGAGAAATGAACAATACTGGTCCTGCCCTCTGGAAGCTTACAGTCAAAGGTTGAGGGTTCCTTTCCCCAAGGGCCTTGCTTTTGCTTGTTACTGCACTTCAACTGTCTTTTTGCAATAAGTTTTATAATTTGGAGAATACCTGATAAAACTGCAGGGTGCTTTGTGAACATAACCTATGTTAAGATAGATTTTGAAATGAAGAGTAACATGCAAGGGGAAATGTCTGCTTTGCTCTGAAATATACTCAACGATTTACACATTAGATAATTCACACAGGCTGACAACTGATTTATCACTGGTGCAAAAAAAATTATTCACAATCTTTTCTCCTTTGAGTTTCTCCACACTGAATGACACTCGCAATGTATCACAATGACCACATTTGATAACGTGGCCATGTATTTGGTACCCACCATCTCTCTCTAATTGCTACATGCTGACTGTTTGGAATGTACTACTTTTAAATTACTGCTACAGTGGTTCTTAGACTTGCCTATACTTTGGGATTGTCTGGACTTAAATATATATTGATATTTATTGATATCAATATATATTTGATATATATATTGATATATCAATATCAATATATTGATACCTAGGTCCTTGTCCCAAGAGATTCTGATGAAATTGAGCTGGGGTGAATACTGGATTTGGGGAGGTAACTTTAATATGTACCAATGTTCGAAAGCTACTGCTCTACTAAATGCTAAGTATGAAAAAAATTATCTTTTGTAAACTTACGATATTTAGAATTTGCTTTTTAAGGAATAAGATTGAAGACTAACCCTATGTCATCCTCTAACAAGGCAACAAAATGGCTAAGGTAGACCCATCATCTAGGCTCCATCCAAGCAAATCCTGTGTCAACACGGCGGCATAAAAGCAAGTCTACATATATGTATGCTTTTCTTTTAAAACTTCATCCTTTGTTATCTACTGCTGGAATATTTTAATAATGGTCGCATATCACTACCAAAAATTTATTTCAAGCAGCATGCCCAAAAGAATCAAAAATTGGCTTGGGCCTAATTTAACCTTTTTCATCTTTGAACTATCTAGGTTCACCATGAAATGCACAATATCTTTCACATATTTCATTATCATATTTCTTTATGATATAAGAATTTTATTTCTCTTCTACATGTTGATCTCTCTTGTGATTATAAAACAATTCCCCAACATCTATGATGTGAATATTTTAGGAAGCTGAGTAAATTGCACTCATGTTCAGTGCTCAGGTTTAGAACCAAAGAAGAGACTGATGCAAGATTCAGGCAAATGTACAGAGAAAATTCACCTTCAGTGCTGGTCTAGTGGACTTTGGTGAATGCAGTTTATAGCTGTGGGTCAGAAGAAATTCTAATCCTGAAGCATATACATAGCTAGACGGACTGAGGGTGCCTTTGGCCAACTTAACCAATTAAGAAGCAGGGCAATGGAGAGGCAGATCCCAAAGAGAAGAAAGAGGGGTGGGATCACACCTGCCAGTTTGCAGGCTCCGCAGCACCCAAGGGGACAGGAGTGACACAGCTGCTGAGAAAAGTTGGGATGATTTCTCTAGTTGGTGGGCCTCCATGTGGCAAGAGAAAGCTGGGCAAAAGAAGCTTCTCCCCCTTTGCATACACACATGGAATTACTGGTAGACAAGCAGACCCAGTCATGATGTCCACTACTAACTGCCAAACAGGCACTACTATTTCATCCTGGCAGGGCTTCCCATTTGCCACCTACAATTATGTCACCTGCTCTATTTCTAAAAAAGACATTGCTCCACTGCTCAGGGAATTCCTAGTTTCCTTCCCAAGGCCACCAGGGGTACTTAAGGCCCTGACCACCCACGCGGTAGTCCCACTCCCCAGGACTTCATGGGTGATGGCTCTCTGTGGCGCCCTGGGCGAGAGAACGCTCACAGAGAAGCTAGGAGAGTCAGGGAGGAGCCCCGTAGACCCACTTAACAGCAGGGCATCGCAACCACGTTCAGTAGACACCGTACCCACAGCTGTGGCTGCAAAACAGAGTAGAACAAAAACAACAACAGTTCACAAGAACCACTAGAGAATAAGTAGACTTTCTGCTGGGATCAGTGAACGAATACGATGTTGATAACAGTAAAATTTATTGGTGCCTTGGTGGAAATGACATAAGCTATGGCAAAGTGACAACAATTGTTGACATACTGGAAAACACGCAAGCCATCAAACAAATGTTCATGGAAGTCAAGTGGACAATGGAAAATAAGAGAAATTTTAAATGTGGCATATTTTAAATTTTTGTGAAAATAACGATTTTAAGTGCTTAATAAATGATAATAATACAGGCTCTATCATATACTAGTAACTCAAAGAAAGCCAGTAATAACCGAATTTGGGAGGTTTTTCTTGGGAAAGGGGAGATGGGAGGCAGAACTCTAAAATGACCCCTAATATCTCTGCCCTGGTGTTATGCCCTCCTCTTCAGTGTGGGCAAGACTTGTAAATACAATGGATGTCCAGTGGTTAGGCTACATTACACGGCAAAAATGAATGAATTTTTTTTTTCAGGTAGAATCAAGGTCCCTTAATCAACTGACTTCCAGTTAATCAAAAGGGAGAGTGCCCTGGTGGGCCAGACCTAATCAGTTGAGCTCTTTAAAGCAGGTCTAGAGATAAAAAACTTGAAGCCACAGACTATCTTTCTCTGTTATCATCTATGAACAGGCAAGCCCCGTGACTTCTACAGCCAAAAGGAAATGAATTCTGCCAACAACCTGAAAGAATGTGTAAGTGCATCATTCCCTAGTCGAGCCTGCAGGTGAAGCTGCAGCCTGGCCAGTGCCTTGATTTCAGCCTGGCGGTGTGCTGAGCTAAGGACCAGCTAAGCCACGGCTGGACCTCTGACCTACAGACACTGTGTGAGATAACAGAGGGGTGTTGTTTTCAGCCACTAACTTTGTGGTAATTTGTTATGCAGCAACAGATAATACAGGCACAATTTGTGCCATACTTTTCTTCTAATGTGCATGCAAATTACGTGACTACATGTGTGTCTATCTTGCTTATATGTGCACACAAAGTAAAAACAAAAAATTCTTGATTACAGTTGTTTATCTAATTGCAACATTTATGCATAGTTGTTTTCCCCTCAACAAACCATGAGTTACAGTGTATACTGAGAATTATAACACACTGAAACATAATTAATGTATCCCAATATTATAATATTTACATATACCTAGTAAAGGATTATGATAATTTGTGGGTCAAAAATAGTCACTAACAATTTTGTAAGCTATCTGGTTAGAAGTAGGACAGGTAGGGACTTCCCTGGTGGCGCAGTGGTTAAGAATCCGCCTGCCAATGCAGGGGACATGGGTTCGAGCCCTGGTCTGGGAAGATCCCACATACCGCAGAGCAACTAAGCCCATGCGCCACAACTACTAAGCCTGCACTCTAGAGTCCGTGAGCCACAACTACTGAAGCCCGCGCACCTAGAGCCCACGCTCCGCAACAAGAGAAGCCACTGCAATGAGAAGCCCGCGCACCTCAACGAAAACCCAACGCCTCCAATAAATAGATAAATAAATAAATTTATTAAAAAAAAAAAAAAGAAGTAGGACAGGTAGATTTTTAAAAGAAATATAATAAATAATGATGGCTGAAGTAAAGAAAGGTTAATCAGTGTGGTTTTTTAACAAGATAACCATTTTTAAATACCTTACAGTACCTTGAACACCTTAACATCAAATATTAAAAGCTAATTAAAAAAAATTAAGCTCCAGTTTAAAGTGAATAAAATACAAATTGGTTGCTTAATGCATGTTCCATCAAAATAAATCTATACTATTTAACACAGTTGAAAGAAGAAGTGGAATGAAAATACTCCAATCACATATTGTTAACAGAGAAAAAATGGAAACTGCAAAATAGAAAATATAATAGTATCCCAAACTTGCAGGTTATACAGTGAAAACAGACAAATGAACCTTAGCAACTAGTGTCAGAATTTATCTCGCAGAAGAAAGTGTCTTGATTGAATTTTGGAGGTGGGCTGTTAGCATCTTCCCCAACTTTTTCAAGACGGGAAGAGAATTCCTCCCCCAGCTCCTCCCCCATAGCAGAAGTAGTGACATGCTGGTAAGACCAGGATATGGTGTTTGGACTTGAGCCCCTTCCTGAATCTCGGCTCCCAGGCCTGAAGGCGAACTGTCCCTGCAGCCTCTCGAGCCGGGCACTGAAGTGTTCTGGGCAGTCATGGACGGCTGTCCCGCTGCTATCTCCTTCAGCAGCTGTGCTCCCTGGCACATCTCCGTGTACCCAGCTCGGGGCTGCACGCCTGGCCCACCTCCCCCTGCTGAAGTGCTGAGGAGCCCCAGGTGGAGCCCTGGGCGCCAGGACAGCTCCCGGACCCCAGGGGCTGCTGCTTCTTTCTCTATCATCACGAGCCGCTTCTACAACTGTCATAACTGTATTTTAGAAAAGTATAAGACAATCCTCTCAGAAGGGAATTCTTCAATTTGCATATTTCCTTGAGACTGCTTTCTGTTACTCTATTAATGTATTAATACTTTTTAAAGTGATGTAGCTTCCCAGGGTGCTGTTCGATAAATCATTGCAGTGGTTATAAATAAAGCATTACACCTTAAGCCCCTCAATACCCAGGCCAGAAAAGTAAATGCTACTGATTTTCCAGAGAGGTGTTACGAAAATTAACTGATGTTGGAAATTCACTTCTTTCCTTAAATTAGAAAAGGCTGGAGCAAGATACAGATAAAACATTTTCAGATGCTAGACAAAACAAAAATGAAATGACAAAGATGACGTGAAACTATCCTAGGATCATTAAAGCAAATCAGTTTATTTTGGATGAAAGAAACTGAACTGAAATAAAAAATGAATAACTCTTCTTTGAAATCTCTCTCCTTCTAAGTTTGGCACTTTTTCCTTAATAACTCTCATGAATAAACATTTATCTTCAATGGTCCAAAGTTTTCACGTTTAGCTAACTAATATACTGAGCTTGTGATTCCCCGTGATATTTTAGGGTTTACCCACATTTTCATTTTATTATTGCCCAAGAGTTTCCTTTTTTTCTAAGTATTAGAATGGAGTCGTAGGGCAGCACTCAGATCATGAAAATTCCAGAGGAAGGGACTCTTTACCTTCTTAATGCTTGGCTGCCACAAAGATGCAAAATTGGTTAAACAATAAAGTCATAGCAACAACTTACATGTGCTCCAGAGCTAAAGTCAGCTCTCCATCTGTGACATGTTATGGATAGAATTATCCCACCCCAACGCAGAATTTCTGGACTGCACTACAGTGGGCAAGTTATTAAAGACACAAAATTTTTGTAAATGCAAGTCTTCAGTACTACTAATAAATTTTCTTCACTTAAACAGTGGTATCTGTATATACTATTCTGCTTAAATAGAGCTAAGCAAAATTATTATGCATATGTACACCTAGATTGAAAAGTCTGTTCATAATCAAGACCTATATTTCTAACTATGTTACAACTCAGAAAAAGATCTGAGAGTGAACATAAATCATAGATAAAATAAATGCAGCAATATTAACAATCATAATTCATGATTTATTAAACACTGTATTTTAGCCACTTTTCTAGGGAATCACGTATATGCCACCATAGCTACACCGTGAAATAGGTTTTCCAGTTATGACTATTCTAATTACATCTGCAATCGATCTAGTTATGTAGAACACTTATAAAGTTTACTTTTTGTTTCTTAGTAAGCTGAATCGGGAGTATTTAAGATTTTTAATTAACAGAAAGGATTATTGAAACTTCATTTGAAATTTTTGGCTGTTTATATTAGAAATTATTGGATTTTGCACAAATTCCCATCACTTAATAATGGGCTCTCAGTGTGTGTACATGTGAGTGTGCATGCCTGACTCTAGTTTTGAGATGAGTTAGGAAGGATTATTTCTATGAAGATTACTTTATACTGCTATCTTTGGAGTTTCAATAAGAAAGATGAAAGTGAATCCTAAAATACGGTTGCATTTTGTTGGGAGAATATTTCTACTTCCTGCTGAGACCAGGTCCCATTTCTTATGCACTTTTACATGGACGCATAAAGAAATGAATATGTATTGACAGGGCTCTAGAAATTAATGCCTAATTTCCCAACAAATACACAGCGGATACTCATCTGTAGAACACTGCTTGCTTGGAGTTTACTGTGTTTGGAGAAGACGCTGAAAATCCAATTATGTTCCTCCTGTTCAAACCCAAATTAAAGGTATTTTCAGGAGATTTTAAACTAAAGTCATTACCTGATGGCCACATCTAATTTTTAACTCTGGTTGGTTTTGCTCTGTTTGATTATCCACCTTTTCAGTCAATTTAAATTTTAAATTACTTAGCATGGTATTCAAGACTTTCACGGTCCGGCTATTAATGTTATTCCTGCACATTAAATCAGACTAATAACTATGCTCAAGTCCGTGCTGAGGACCCTTAGTACTCTGCTCAAATCCATGAGTGCTGCCTTCAACTCCAGCAAAGACCAAGGCCTGGAAACAACTAACTAACTTAAGAATACCATGGATACATGCTGAAACAGATAAACTATAATGTAGGAGGTCTGCAATATCAAAAGAGCATTAAGTACAGACAACCTATAGACAAGCTTCTCAGCCCCTCAGAATTAACTAACCTTATAAAAAATCCAGTGCCTGGGCCCACTTGAAGTTTCTGATTCAGTAGTGTCAGGGTTGGGTCCCAGAGAAGTCTGATGCACAGCCAGGGCTGAGAAACTCAAGTTTATAATGCAATGATAACCGTCAACTCGATGGGTGAAAACTGTATTTGCTTCTAATTTGCACTTTCAGAGTGCAAGCAAGGTTGAGCGTCTCTTCTTATGTGTATTGCCCATCTCTGTTTCCTTTCTATTAGTGTATGTGACTTTTGAAAATTCATTCATGGGAGTTCTTTACATATTCACGGTATTCATTGTTTGCTTTTATAAGTGTGTATTCCCATCAGTCCCTTGGCTTTTTTGTATTAAGAATTAATTTTTTAGAGAGGTTTAAGGTTCACAGCAAAAGTGAGGGAAAAGTACAGAGATGTCCAATATCACCCACCCAACACATGCAGTCTCCCGCATTATAACATCCTCCACCGAAGCACTACATTTGTTACAACAGATGAATCTACATTGACACATCATAATCAGCCAATGTCCATAGATTATCTTATGGCTTAGTCTCTATGTTACACATTCTCTGCGTTTGGACAAATATATGATTATATGTATCCATTATTATGGTATCACACAGAGTATTTTCCCTGCCCTAAGTAAGAATCCTCTGTGCTCCACCTTTTCATCCCTCCCTCCCCCAACCCCTAGCAAGCACTGATCCTTTTACTGTCTCCATGGTTCTGCCTTTTCCAGGACATCAAGTTGAAATCCTACAGTACAGCTTTTTCAGATTGGCTTCTTTCACGTAGTAATATGCATTTAAGTTTCCTCCATGTCTTTTTATGGCTTGATAGGTCATTTCTTTTCAGTGTTGAATAATATTCCATTGTCTGGCTGTACCATAATTAATTTACCCCTTCACCTACTGAAGGACATCTTGGTTGCTTCCAAGTTCTGGCAATTATGGATACAGCTGCGTATTTCCGTATGCAGGTTTCTGTGTGGAGCTGTTTTCAACTCCTTTGGGTAAACACCAAGGAGCACATGCTGGATCATATGGTGTGGCTACGTTTAGTTTTGTAAGAAACCGACAAACTGTCTTCCAAAGTGACTGCACCATTGTGCGTTCCCTTCAGCAATAACAGAGAGTTCCTGCTACTCCACAGCGCCACCAAGATTTGCTGTCACCAGTATTTTGTATTTTGGCCATTCTAATAGATGAGTCGTGGTATCTCGGTATTGTTTTAATTTGCATGTCCCTTGACTTTTAACCTTAGTTATGAAGACATTTTTTTTCTCTCTCCATAATATTTAAGGATCGACATGGTTAAATTTCTCAATCCTTGATTGTGTTGTCCATTTCATGTTTAATGACCATAAGGACATTAAATATGCAACGTTAACAAACATTTCCATGACTTTACCTATTATTTTATCCTCTAAAACAGTTAGGTGCTTCCTTGGTGGCGCAGTGGTTGAGAGTCCGCCTGCCAATGCAGGGGACACGGGTTCGAGCCCTGGTCCGGGAAGATCCCACATGCCACGGAGCAACTAAGCCCGTGCGCCACAACTGCTGAGCCTGTGCTCTAGAGCTCGTGAGCCACAACTACTGAGCCTGCACGCCACAGCTACTGAAGCCCGCGTGCCTAGAGCCCATGCTCCACAACAAGAAAGGCCACCACAGTGAGAAGCCCACGCACCGCAACTAAGAGTAGCCCCCGCTCGCCGCAACTAGAGAAAGCCCGCGCGCAGCAACAAAGACCCAATACAGCCAAAAATAAATAAATTTAAAAAAAAAATTAAAAAAAAGAGTAACTTAAAAAAAAATAAACAGTTAGGCCTTTACCCCGAATTTATGTTTTTTTATAGTGTGCAGGCAGAAATCTAGTTTTACTTCATTTTTCCATACAGAGAGCCAACGATACCTCATTCGGGCAAGAGCACTGATTAAAACAGTCCCTTCCTTCTCTCCCTCCCATATATGAAATTGTTACATATGTAGAAGTCTACTTCTAGTCTTTATATTATTGTTTTAAGGACTTAACGAGGTAATTCATGTAAAAAAAAAAGTACCTGTGCTTACTTTGTCTTATTATCATTATGACTATTTTTTAATTGTCTTGGATTGTTTTATTCATTTTTATTTACATGTGATTTTTTGAATCAATTTTCTGCCACTTCTGAAAAATCCTGGAGTTTTCGAACGGAGGAGCATTAAATTTGTATACTAGAAAGAATTCTCTCTTTTATATGCAAAGATTCTATAGTGAGTCTTGTCATTCATGAATCTGATACATATCCTCCTTCTCCTCTGGTCTTTGTTATGGACTTTTATGAAATTTAATATTTTTCTCCTAATAAGTTTTGCATGTTTTTGTGAGGATTTTACCTATATCTTATGCTTTTATTATTTTTGTAGAAGGGACTTCATACCATTTAACATGTTCTAGTTATTTATGGCTGGTATGTAGGAAAACTATTGATTTTTTGTGTTTTGAGATTGGATCTGGATAGCATAATGGACTCACTTTATTAGTGATAATAGCTTGTTAGTTATTCCCTTGTGTCTTCTAGGTACATGACTGTGACTTCTACAAGTATGATGGCCTGTCTCTTGCCTCCCCATCCTTTTAACCCTTATGTTTAAGATTGCCTAATATCTCGAGTATAATGCTGAATATTACAGGTGATAGAAGGCATAATATTCCATATTTTTATGGAAGTACTTCTATTGTACTCCTAAATATGATATTTCTGACTGTTAACTCCTCAAGAAGTTAAAGACCTTCCTGTCTATGTTATTCCCCTAAAATAATTATTTTTTCATTATGACAGGGTATTATACTTTATCAAATGCATATTAGGCATCTGTGGACATGGCCACAGGCTTATCTTCTGATTAATATTAATATGTTAGGTTTCATTATTTAGTTTTCTAATATTGAGCTATCCTTGCATATCTGAAATAAAACTCAATTTGCTATGATCCTTTCACATTTATATGACTGAATTTTATTTAAGGTTTTTCCTCCACTGCTTAAAAGTGAAGTTGAGCTATAATTTCACTTATAATTATAATTTCTTATATATAATAATTTATATATAATAATTTATATAATTTATTATATATAATAATTTATAATTATAATTTCACCCATTTCTGGTTTGGGTATTGGGGTCCTGTATTGCTTATACAACATTAAATTTCTCTAAAATAACCTTCCCTTGGTTAATCAACTCGAATTACATTGTGTCACTGTCTTGACACCCTTTCCATTTCCCTGACCCAGATTACATTTCACCCACTTAGTGCCCACCGTATGCTTATCACTGCTTGTTCTAAGAACACTTTAATAAGCCCTCTGGGTTGAGGGCACTGTCATACAGTTGCAGAATGAACACCAACTTTTGAGTCAGATCTGATGTGGCCTGTGATTATTGTGTGAGATGAGACCTACTTCTCCTCTGTAAAATGAGTATACCTACCTGCATGCTGCTGAAAGCACTGAATAAGTTAATCCTCATAGAGTATCTGGTATATACAGGATTTTCTATAAATAGTGACTGTGATGATTTTCCTTGACCAACAGGGACATAGCATTTGTTTCTCTGGATATGTCAGCCTTCGCATGTCAAGCGATGCACAGGGTTTACACAGGAAATGCACAAATATCACTCATAAAAGCGACGTTTGAGTTAAATCGTGTCCCCCAAGATGATGTGTTGAGGGGCATCCCACCTGCAGTGATTGTGAATGTTACCTTACTCGGAAAGAGAACCTTTGCAGATATAATGAGTTAGGATGAGGTCACACTGGAGTAAGGTGGGCTCTTAATCCAATATGACAGGTATGCTTATAAAAAGAAGGAAGATGAAGTGAAGACAACAGCACACCGGGAGAACGCCAGGTGACGAGAGAGGCAGACACTGGAATGATGCATCTACAAGCAAAGGAACACCTGGGTCCACCAGAAGCTGTAAGAGGCAAGGAAGGCTCCTCCCCTAGAAGCTTTGGAGGGAGTGTGGCTCTGCCTACACCTTGATTTCACTTTCCTAGCCTCCAGAAGTCTAAGATAATACATTTCTGCTGTTTAAGCCGCCCATCTGGAGTTACTTTGTTATGGCAGCCCTAGAAGTATCTTGTGGATCAGAACCTGGGAATGGCTGGAGTTTCACATTGTCAAAGGAACAAACCAAGAGGAAGATGGTACAGCACCGGTAACAAAAAAGTGTTGATATTAAGTCAAATGTTATTCGAGCTAGGATGAAAATAGGAACATGTTCTGAACTGTGCACCAAGCAGAACACAAGTGGACATGGCTAGAAGGGGGCAAAGAATACGGCCATTTATCATAATGGTGAACCGGGGTAAAGAGTTACCAAAGTTATATCAGATACTCATTAATTCATTGGGTAATGGCTACAGTGTTAATTGCTAAAATATATTTGATAATGTGTCTAGTAAATGTTGCCATAAAGCACAATTTCTTGCGGGCACAGTAACACTAAACAAGTCATAATCCCCAATGTAATTTTGCCAGGAAAGTGGTTCACGAAAAAGCATCTTGGGCACTGAGACTCTTTCCTGCCTGGTAACTCACATTTGTCCCATCAACTCATTCCTGCTAAAATTTGAGCTCTGTACCTTTCTTGGATCGCGCCAATCCCAACCTTCAGAATTTCATCTTCCTCATCATTCCCTATTTCCTGACTGATGACTAAGGCTACATGGATCATTACTCTATCTGATCAGAGAGTCTAGGCATGCAAATGTAGTCATGCTGGTTTCACTCTGGTCAAACAAGATCAAAGATGTGGATACCATGCCAAGAAAGTGGGTGACTGCATTTAACACTCTACAAGTAGAATTAATTGACTTGCTCTCCAAGTCATATGATGGAGCTATTCTAAATCTGGGAACAAAACCAGGATTTCTCACCACCAATTCTCTTTTCTCTTTTCCAGACCATGCAGTCTAAAAGTTTTTATTCTCCGATGATCATCAATTTAAATGAGAGACCTCCTGCCAAACTCAATGCTCTAATTACATAGTTAGGAAGGACAGATAATAATTATTGCAATGTTCTACCCTCAAAAATTGTTGAGCAATGCTGATATAGATACCAAGATCCAATTTTCTTTATAACATATATGCACATATCTTTCAATTGTCTAAATGTGTAGATATTAAAAATCTATCATTGATCATTATTAGCACAAATGTATGACTATCAAATTAGCTGTGATCCTTATGTTTTACTTTCCATTTCCAAATAATTCAGAAATATTGGTTAACTGAAAGAATACACGAACATTTTATTATCACATGGCCTGCTACTATGAGAGAAAAAGTCCTGAGACACTTCTTCCCTGTCTCCTTTTGTGTGAGCATGAAAGCTTTTAGAAATTTAAATATGACTACAGCAGGGGTTTAAGAGGAAGTATATCAAGGCCAATGAATTGAGTGTTCAAGATATTATTCATGCTTGACATGGCTTCTTATAAAAGTCTCACTTCTTGTTGCCTGGAATTTTGCTTATTCTTTCTTTTAATTATCAAATTCCATGGTTACTTCCACCAATAAAACAGCAATGTCCGCTTAAAAGAAAAATCTTCTAGCAGTGCACAATGCTTCTATTCTGCTTTCCATTTCCTCATTCCCTAAGGAAGGCTTCCTTGCCAAATCCCATTCACAGCCCATAAACTCTTGCCAGCAAAGACTGGAAATGATAAACTAACTCAGGGATAAAATGCATAAGATACATTTATTTAGGAAAAAAAAAAAACACCAGTCCACATTTGCATAACTCTTTAATACATATGATGATTACCCCTTGATGCACATTAAGAAAAATGATAAATGCTTTGGATAGTTAAAAATTATCTTATGCAATCAATATATTTTTCTCCACACAAGCATTATTGATATAAATTTCCAGACACAGAGAATTAAATATTTTGTCATTTATTGTTTTACTGGTTTATGGGACTCCCCAATCCTCACTCTAAACATACACTCTTCGCATAGACCCATCAAAATCCATTTTTCCAGGGCCCTACATCTGATTTCCCCCATATATCTGGTCCTCTCAGTCTTCCCTTTCCCATCGAAGGGCAATTCTATTCTTCTAGTTGCCTCATTTTTGACTCTCTATTTCCACATACAATATTGGTTATGGGTGAAACTGTGTCCTCCCCCAAATTCACAGGTTCAGGTCCTAACCCCCAATATCTCAGAATGTGACCTTATTTGGAAATAGGGTCATTGCACATGTAATTAACAGGAGGTCATATTGGAGTAGGGTGAGCCCCCCATCCAATACGATCCTTATGAAAAGGGGAAATTGGACACAGACACACACAGCGAGAATGCCATGTGAACACTGGAGTTATGCTGCCACCAGCCAAGAAACTACCAGAAGCTGGGAGAAGAGCCTGGAACAGATCCTTCCCTATTGCTTTCAGAGAGAGCAGTGCCCTGCTGACACCTTGATTTCAGACTTCTGGCTTCCAAAACGGTAAGAAAATGACCTTCTGTTGTCTGAAGCCACCTAGTGTGTGGTACGTTGTTACAGCATCCCTGGCAAACTAACAGAGTATCCAATCCATCAGCCAATCCTATTGTCTCTCTGTACCTATACAATTACTCGCAAATGTTTCCCTTCTAACACTGGGGCTATCCCTAGGTTTTTCTTCCCACAAGCAAGTTTTTGTTGAAATAGTATTAGTTTCACCTTGACTCCAATACTCATGGAGTAAAATTATTTTAAATTGACTGATAAGAAATATGGGAAAAGGTATGAAGCTCGATGGTTTGTGGTTTCCTCCACCCTCTCTGGCTGATCGCGGGGAAGCCGTCCACCTGCTACATGTCAACACACCAGGCAATCCCACCTGGGGTCCAAGTTGAGATTCTCTTCATCTTTATTCACAGTCAAGCTTTCAATATTAATTCTGTTTCCCAAAGCGTTTTTCTTCTGGAAAAGGGATGAGCAAAAACGCCAACTGAAGTCCTCAAAATGACTAAGCACTATCATTTCTCACCGTATTTTAATACATCCTTTGGGTTTACAGTTTTTCAATCAGTCCACTGAAAATGTAGTAACCGAGCTAAACTTAGAAAAAATAGTTTGTGAACCTGAAATGCAACAGCTACTGATATGAGGCGCTGTGTAATTAGGTGCTAAATTGTGCAGACAGATGTTCCATGCTGGAAGAGATCAGAGGAGGCTTAGATCAAGGAGAGGATTGGAGTCTTGCTGAGTGTGTTTCTCTCTTTGGTTTGCTTTGTCGTCTGTACACTCATCTCTGTTTGGGATATTTTTTAAGTATTTAGAATTAATTTACAATATGAAAGCGTGCTTAAACATCTTTGTCCACGAGGAATGCTGATTTTCCAACAGAATTGAAAGACAATAACTTGTAAAGCAGTAGGGAGAGCAAGAATTATAAACACCAGTCAGTTACAAAATTAGATTTTGGACCTCCTTTTCTCCAGTGTATGAGTGATTGACGGGAAATGAAATGAATGCTTATTAGGACCCAAGCAGATGAGTTTTCCCCATTTGCTTGGCTCCAAGTCTTCCTGGGTAAGGAATATTTACTTGGATGCCCTTTTGCATCTGTAATGGTTTAAACTTTTGTATTCATTATTAGTAAGCTCAACACAGGAAAACTCATGTTATAAGCCCCATAGAAAACAAATTTACTATTATTCTTTTTCCAAATACTACTGTATTTGTACTCACCAGCCACATGTTTTCTCATGTATTTTTGACTTCTCCCTTTTCACAACATCATGCAATGGGGTGAAAAAACAATAAATTAAAATACGCTTCAGGGATAATAAATATCCATTTACTTATGCATTAACTCATTCAATTTTGAAACAAATACAGAGTGAGCCTACCGGGCTAGATAATTCACGAAGGGCTGTGAATCCAGTGGCACCCAGGTAAACTTGAATGCCCACCACTGCGGGGAGTTAGGCAGAGGTAGCAGATGCCAAGTTCACCTTTGTTTAGAAGGTCAAAGAAGGTCTCTGGAGGAAGAGACACTTAAGCGGAGCACTGAAGAAAGAAAGAGGAGTCATCAAACCAACAGGTGAGGATACAAACCACAAAGAAATTAAAGTCTGAAAGCAAGATTTACCACGCTTGAAGGAGACGTGATTTTATCCTGTGAGTAATGAGAACCCACTGAGCAGTTTTCCCTGAAGAGAACTGACAAGGTCAAGTGGGATTTAGGGCTCGTGACCCTAGATTTAATGGGTCTCTCAAAGGCAAGGGTGAAACTAGAGAATGGAGACCAGCTAGGAGGTGGCTTCCAGATCTAGACTCAAAGTGGAACGGCAGGGGTAGAAGAAAAGCAAGGGGAATGGAAAGAACCAAACTGATCTGAGACGGATTCAGAACGTGGAAGGCAAGACAGCAGTGGCTGGTGGCACATGACAGCTGAAGAGGAAGGAGGCCAAGATGTCTCAGGAAGGAGAATGCAATTTCTTAACATGCAAAATGTTATTCCTTTACAGGAAGGAACAATTCAGCATGGAAAGTCTGACATTTCAACCTCACCTTTTAGATTTTTTACTGCTGATGGAAAATTTTTACCACAGCCTCTGTGGCTTCCAACACCACAAAGTTATTACCTTACAGCTCTTTAGGGCAGAAGGCCAGCACAGGTCTCAGCCGGCTACATCAAGGGGCCAGCAAAGCTGCGTTATTTTCTGGAAGCTCTGGGGAGAATCTGGTTCCCTGCCTTTTCCAGCTCCTAGAGGCTGCCCACATTCCTTGGTTCCTGGCCCCTCCCTCTACCTTCAAAGCCCGCCAGGGCAGGTCAAGTCCTCTGTTTCTTCCAGACACCTCTCCCTTTGACCACAGCCGGGACAAGTTCTCATCTTCAGACCCACCAGGTAATTCAGGTTCATCGCCCCCTCTCAAGGTCAGCTGCTTCCTCCCATGATCATTCATTGGTTGTTAAGCAACATTCATTCACTGCAACCCTAGCGCCCTTGGCCAATGTAACATCACATATTCAGTTTCCTAGGACTAGGACGTGGATATCATTGGCGGCCACTCTTCCGCCAACCCACACATACGCCAGGTTTCTGCCCACACACCCGAGGTCCAATCCAGTCCAATTACTTCCTTAGAAATTATTTTTATGCTATTTTATTCTGAACAGAGCACATTGCGGGCCATGTTCCTCCCCTCCAGCCTTGACTGAGAGGACTTTCATCTGCAGTGATATTTCAGCATAATCCCTACCAAAAAAGAATTCCCAAGTAACAGGTAGCTGGTCCTTCTGTAGCCACAGCATTGTGAAAACCCTGTCTCACACTGTGAACCACTTAATTTACTTCTTACTGCTTTCCTTCAACATTTTTAAGTATAAACATTTGCCAGTTTTCAAGGTAATGAGCCCAACCTTTTTTAAAAACTGAAATACTGTACTTAAAATCATATGTATTAGGGCCGTTTGTAGGACGGTTTCATTCTTCTAATAGTCAAGTGCCACAAAAATCCATATGAAAACTAAACGTTGATTTATACAATGCATTTACTTATATTTTTGTAACAGAATAGTTCAGTAGAAAAACAAATGGCTGCTAAAATTAAATACCTATAGAAATTACCGAAAACTCCTAGCAAAAAGAGATTTAGTGATACTGCAGTTGGTGAAACTTAAAACGCAAACTATCAAAGACAAGTTTGTAATTATTATCCATTTTTTTCTTTGACTTAGCACTGGACTAAAGTCTTTTACAGAACCAAGGCCCCCCTACGCACTGGGTTGTGTCTGCATTTATCTCATTACCAAGAGTAGTCAAAAAGCAAATAAACCAGAAAAAGAGTGATAAAAGATCCTAAAAAAGGCAAAATTAACTGAGAAGAAAAATTTTAATATAGATTGATGTTGCAAATATTTTTCCTAAATGAGCTCTCTTGATGAAACAACTGTGAAAAGAGTTTTAAAAGTGCCCTCCGTTCACTGCTGCAATTGAATAAATGATCCTTGATCATTTCAGCTGGAGTAGCCTGACTGCAGTCACAGGGCACTAGGGACACTGCATTCCTGTCACTGTCACAGCCCTGCACCCGGGCCATGCCTCATCTGGACTGACGAAAGGTCCTGGTCCCCAGCCAGGGCTATCAGAATGGGAAAAGGATAAGAAGGATTCTTTTCTTCCTTCATTTTGAACGTATCTCAAGATTGAGGGTTCAGGGGCTTCCCTGGTGGTGCAGTGGTTGAGAATCTGCCTGCCAATGCAGGGGACACGGGTTCGAGCCCTGGTCTGGGAGGATCCCACATGCCGTGGAGCAACTAGGCCCGTGAGCCACAACTACTGAGCCTGCGCGTCCGGAGCCTGTGCTCCACAACAAGAGAGGCCGCGATAGTGAGAGGCCCGCGCACCGCGATGAAGAGTGGCCCCCGCTTGCCACAACTAGAGAAAGCCCTCGCACAGAAACGAAGACCCAACACAACCATAAATAAATAAATAAATTAATTAATTAATTAATTAAATTAAAAAAAAAAAGATTGAGGGTTCAGTGGTATCGTTATTATAGGATAACTTTACGATCAAACATAAATTGTATAAATATTTAATAATCACTTCTAAGCATACTATCCTAAATTAAATGTTCAGTATTAAATATGCTGTTCTCAAGTAACTCATGTCTAAACTTACATCTCCACGTTATTTATCTGAATAATTTAAATATAAATGTCTATAATCATATTTCTACATGTGGAATTTTTTCAAACAATTATGAAAATAATAGACTGTTTCAAAATATGCTTGGCAATAAATATTTGCTAGTACCCTAGAAATTTAAGATTATCTAACAATAGATTTAAATTTTAATTATTTTCCTGTATCAATTCATTTTAACAATTTAATTTATAAGCCCAGTTGCTAGATTTATTTAAAAAAAAGATGGTCTCATGCGTTGCCTTTCCCCCATCAGTAACCATGCAAAAATGCAACATTCTATTTTTTCTGTATGTTTTAAGTAACTTTTATTTAACTCTGGACACAGTTTAAATGTACCACAGAGCAAAAGAGAAAAGAGAAAGTGTTTCAATGGCTTATGTTTCTTCAAACCAAGATATGAATGTACTTCATTAAATATTTTAAATATAACTTTCTTACACTGGGAACCATTTTCTTGTATATTAGAATCTTTCCGTTCTTCTGACAACTGCTGGTTTGTGAGTGTGTGTGTGTGTGTGTGTGTGTGTGTAAAGTGTAAAGTAACACCACATGCTTTGACAACATTTTCTAAAATGTAGATAATTTATATAGGTGTAAACATTATTCTGCAGCAAGTATTCAGCAGAAAAAGTTTTGCTTGAAAAGGCTTTGCATTAAAACGTACTGAATACATTATACACAGCATATATAATGTAGTGTAAATCATTTAGAAAATGTTTGTACCTCTCACGGTACAGATAATCTTTATTTCAGAATTTGAGGGAGATTGCAGGCAGTTTCATTCATAAATAAGAATGCTAGCTCAGAATTCTGAACTACCTAAGGCTGAATCTTGCTTTTTCAATATTTTTTTCCCTTGTTTAGTGTTCTTTGAGTAAGTTAACCTTTATAAACCACAATTTACTAATTTGTAAAATCTTCAATGTACTAGCGTTTATTTGTAAATAATAATAATAATGTAAAACCATTCCAAAGGAGCATTTCTGGGTGATATGAATTATGAAACACACTATCCTAATATATTCAATTAAGTAGAAAATTATGTTTATAATTCAATATTTTCATGAAGCAATACATCATAAATATGTACACTAATTAGAATATCACTGACAAATATGGGCAACAGCACTTTGTATGCAGATTCAAATGGCAAATGAGGCTAGAATATAAATTATTTACCCAGAAGAATCCAGAGGAGACATTTATATTGAAATAGAGGATTTTCGAGAATGATTCAGGGGAAGAGGTCAAATTAAAAAAATACTTCTCATCCATAAAATTCAAAAGAGGTTGTCTTCAATTTAGGATAGATGTTCTTGAGAAACTGGACAACATATTTTCAAGCTGGCTTATATTTTAGAAATACATTACCACAGAAAAATAATCTTATCCTCAAAAAAGTTTTTTTTTAAACCCATATACTCTTAAACCATTGAGAAACCATTAAAATATTAATAGCATCATTCAAATCTAAGTTTGTTAGCTTCCCGTCATGCATTTCATTTTTTATCATTGTTACCTGAGGAACTTTGCACTAAATGCATTGAAACTATCACTGCACATTGCACATTTCAAGTTGATTACATGATCAGTGAAGATGCAATTCTTCCCTAATAAACAAGCTCTGGTGTCAACACAACTATTTAAAATTTAAATATGTGAGATCTCCTTTTTGTAACACTTTCCTAAATGGAGGTACCTGTAATTTTTATCATTATTATTAAGGAGGATAATTCACTAGCAACTATATATAACTAGTTCTTGAATTAACTAAAAGTGTGCTACAAGCAAATGTGTTCCAAGGAATTCAAAGATGGATGAACCCATGTAGTTTGGAGCGGAAATGGCATCCACTGGAAAGAGGGGTCTTGATTCAGAGCCGCCATTCATTCAATCAAGAAGTATTTCCTAAACACTATATTCTACCTTTTCTTCAAGGCACATAATAGGAGCACAGAATATGTGAGTACAAAATCAAACAGTATACATCACCAGAAAACATTACTAAACAAAAAAGATTACACATATTTTCAAATAAACTTTCTTAGTTTTCTTTATGTAGATCACACATCCCACTGGACTAAATTTTTACCACTTACTTCACTATTAGCTCTTCTAATTTACCATATGATTTTACAGACGATCATGCAGAAGAAGTTTGCTTGTTTTATGCCATTATCAAATCCCTTTTGGTGACTTAGTTCAGGCTACTGTAACTAAATACCAAAGACTGAGTGACTTTCAACAAACATTCATTTGATACAATTCTGGAGGCTGGAAGTCCAAGATCAAGGTCCCAGCAGATCCGCTGTCTGGTAAGAGCACACTTCCTGGCTCATGGATGACCATCTTCTCACTGTATCGGAACAAGGCAGAGAGCAGAACGGAGCAAGCTCTCTAGTGACTATTACAAGGGCACTAATCCTTATAAGAGACCTTATGACCTCATCTAAGCCTAATCACCATCCAAACCTCTTACTACCATCACATTATTGGGGGGGGGGGGTGTTCGACATATGGATTTTGGAGGACACATTCAGACCATAACAATAACATGTTGTATTTTCACTTTTTTTTTCCTTATTATAAGACTGACCTACTGTTGAGCATTAAATTTAAGATACTGTTAAATTACAGTTTTGCTTTGTTTATTTAAATATTCATTTGCTCCCTCTAGTGCTTATATAATGAATGGTATCTTTATACAAGTTGTCTGGATAACTAATTGTCATAATTCATACATTCCCACAGCAATGCCACAGCCCTCCATTCAAGAATAAGTGATCCTGAAACTGTGGAGAAACATTTAGGTGAATTTTTCATTTCTTTAACATCAATTTATTTCAGTAAAATAATACCGGAAATATATATGTAACTTATTTACACAAGTATATATCACTTAGTGAAATTCATATATGCATATATAGTATATGTGTATATGTATACATATATATATGTGTGTATGTGTATATATGTGTGTGTGTGTATATATATATACAGTTAATATATACATTATATATTCAGTTATATATATTATATATAATATATATATATTATATATTCAGTTAATAGAGGAAACATCCAAAAGAGTTGACTTACACACAACGCACATTTTTCAATTTACACCATATATCAATGTTCCCCTAATGTTTATAAACTTTGTAAATAATTCTCTCTGTATTAGTTTGTGTTTTTCATCTTTTTCTTGGTAGTCTATAATGTCTCTCAAATTGAAAACTTAATTCCTGTTTCTACTTTGGAAATACTTAGCAATTTGGTATGTGACATACTTTCTGTCACTTTGGAAACCAGTATACTCGGTTTGGACTTCTGTACTTTTTCCTTTGGGTCCTACGTGATCTGTCACCTACTCTATCTTTTTAACAAGTTTTCCCACATTCTCCAGTTGTGTCAGGACTTTACCTTCTATTTCACTGATTTAATTTCCCATTCTGTGTCACTTTAATAATTTCTAGAGTAGTTTTCTTTCTCTAGTGTTTTATTTTTAATCCCATATTGTTTTGCTTTACCGCATGTTTTACTATTTTATCTCTTGGAGTAAAGATCTGGATTCTTTGCTGGTTTCGATGTCTTTATTTTGTGGCAGAATTTCATGGCTTAGAGTTCATTTCTTCACTTCTACTGGCCCCCACCTTTGAGGTTTTATGTGTGTTTTCAAAACATTTAATCATCCAACATTGCTTTTTATGAACTTCTACTCCCCCTTTAAGTTATATTATTTTCAATGTGCTTATTTTCTTTCAGGCAATTTATAGACATTTATGTAGAATTTAATGGGAGAAGATATGAGACGTTACTACACCTCTACTAGGAAATAACCCCCCTTTCTCTGTCCAAATCTAAAGAAGGGGCTGTTTAATGTTGCATATGTGTTAGCAACACTTTATCATGAAACGATGTTTTAACAGTAGAGATAGTACTGTAATGCCATTTGCAGCAATACCAATGGACCTAGAGATTATCATACTAAGTGAAGTCAGAAAGAGAAAGACAAATATCATATAATATCACTTACAGGTGGAATATAAAATACGGCACACGTGAACTGACCTACGAAACAGAAACAGATTCACAGACACAGAGAAAAGACTTCTGGCTGTCAAGGGGCAGGGATGGGAGAGGGATGGATTGGGAGTTTGGGACAAGCAGATACAAACTATTATATATAGAATGCATAACAAAGCTCCTACTGTGTAGCACAGAGAATTATACTCAGTGTCCTGTAATAAACCATAATGGAAAAAAATATAAAAATATATATATATATGTATAACAGAATCACTTTGCTGTACACCAGAAACTAATACATTATAAATCGACTATACTTCAATCAAATAAATTAAAAAAAAAAAAAGAAAATGAGCTGGAAAAGTTTATGTAATTTACTCAAAGTCATAGAACGAACAAACAGCAAAGCAGGGATTCAGACTCATGTCAAGATACTGCATGAATTTTTTCCTACACCGAACTCCCTCTGAAATTATTTCAAGGAGGAACAGACTAGGGTAGTAGAGCTGGATATTACAGAAGCTTAGACTGGCTGCATAGCCGGCTACTTATTATGTCAAGTGAATTAATTTCTCTTAACTTCAATATTTTCCCCCAAATGTAAGTGATAATATATCCACTTCATGGGTCCCTGAAGCAACTAAATGAAATAAAGTATGTGAAAAGGTCTGATACATGATAGATGTTGAGTAAATGTTGTTGAATGGAATTTAAACCTTCAAATAATTACTCACAGAGTATCAGTTTTGGCTTTCCCTATGTAACCACCTATTAGCAGGTATAAAACTGCTGAGAAGAACTGAAGACAAAGATGATTCAATATGGTATGGCATAAAGATAGCTGGGCCCCTAGCACTGAATATTAATATTGTCTGTGTGATTCAAAATGCTTAATAACATAAACACGTGGAGACATACACTTCAAATTTCTAAATAGACATGATATACTCAGTACTGTAGTCATGGAATTACATAATACATATTAAGAATGTTATTGAGTCTGATGATCTAATTAGCTGAATTGACAAAGGTAAACTGACAGCATAAATTCCTTAATTTATTCATCCATGCTTTGGATATTTGTTGTGGTCCAGAAATTCTGCTGGGTACCCGTTACAGTGGAAAAAAATGGCCGACCCTTCAGTCCGCGAAAAAAGATTTTATAACTATTATCATTTGACTCTTCTTCAATATATGAAATAATGATTGATAAAAATGGAATCAACTGAGATAATCAGGCAGCAAGAGTATCTTTTAGCAGAATAATAGCATTTTGTCATAATCAGCTAAGGGGAAACCTGATGATTCTTCTTTAAAATTGAGTATTAGATTTAAAGCCCAAAGATAAAGTAGTAGATACTTTATGATATTTATAAATAATAAAATGCATTTTGTAATTCCCTTCTCGTACTTTTAGGACTTCCAGAAGATACTGTTGTTGAGTCTAGTAGCATGCTAATTACCTAATGAGGACTTGCAGACAGTGTTTCCTTACTGTTCTTCAGGAGCGTGTTCTTTGCATCTACCAGTGCTGAAAGAAAGAAGGTATTTAAGAAGCTAATTTCCCGCAGGAATGATATATGGTTTCGACACTTTCGGAGGTGTTCTTCCACAAGTATCTTTTACAATTTTATCTTCCAAAACGAATACATTCTTTTGCTGTTGTTGTTCCCTGAGTTAAACAGTACACTGGCAAAATGCCTTGATAGCTGAAAGGTAACAGTTAAGCATGGTGCTTTTGTGTAAGTTCACACAGTGGTTTTGTTTTCTGAGCCAATACAGAACAAATGTAATAATGAGCAAATTCTTACCTAGGGTGAGTAACAGTGATAGCTGCGTTTACTAAGTACAGAACATTGAAATGATGACACAGTTGCTTTTCGATCTCTTTTAACTCACATCTGTTTTTGGCTCCGTGTTTAATAAAGAAAGCTGGGCTTTCGCTCAGTTGTGAATGACCTAATTTGAGTAGCACAGAGATGTGTAAAGGCAGCACTGGCTTTTTCTTACCTATGATAATTCAGCAATTATCATTTCCATTTTTTGCAATGTTGCTGGGGGGACATTGTATCTAACAGCATTTGAAATGAGAATGGCTAGAACATTCCAGGTATATAATGGGGAATCTCCATAGGCAGAAATTGTTTTTCGTGTGCGAGTTTTTTTTTTTTTTTTTTGGTGTTTGTATCTGCTTCTATACCCTTGGCTATACTGTATTACTTAGAATTGGACCTTTTAACTGCATGAACATAAAGCTAGCACTTTGTTTTGTCAAAGTTAAAAGTAATCCTATGATATCAAATCACTAAACAATAATCAGTTATTTTAAGTTTTTAAAATGTTAGTTTCAGGTGTACAGCACAGTGATTCAGTTATAAATATACATATATATATATATGAACATATATATGTATACATATATACGTTCTTTTATAGACTCAAAATACATATTCATTTTCAGATTCTTTTCCCTCATAGGTTATTAAAAAATATTGAGTATTGTTCCCTGTGCTATATAGTAGGTCCTTGTTGGTTATCTATTTTATATATAGTAGTGTATATATGTTAATCCCAAACTCCTAATTTATCCTCCCTCCGCCTTTCCCCTTTGGTAACCATAAGTTTGTTTTCTATAGAATACAAACATACATTTTATAATGAATTTTGAAAAAATAAGCAATTCCATGATTAATTATAGAGTATTTGGAAAATACAGGAAAGGCATAGAAACAAAAATAGTCCTGATACTCAAGAGATATTAATGTACTAATGTTCTGATGCCCTTTTTCCAAACTCATCTCTATGTCCCTATGTGTCTGACACTGGAATCAAACTATATAAACAGCTTTATTTATTGTTTGTTACAGTGCATATACTTGACCAAGAATACAAGCCAAACACAATTTAATAGTACATAGTAGCTCATTATACGGCTCTATCTAATTTATTTAACAATTTCCTACTATTAGCTATTTGGATAATTTTACTTATTATTATTAAGTGCATTATAATAAACATTTTATGAAATATATATTCATTCAACTAATAACCTTTGAGTACTCTGTATGAACAATTACATAACAAAATCAGTCTTTGCTCTCAAAAACTTACAATCTAGTGTCCTAGACTGCTCCTGAAACACCAAAGATCAGGGACCTTGACTTAAAAAGAAGGAAGAGAGTATCTTGATGTATAAATAGTTTATTAAGAAGGGATGAGTTCACGTAAGGCTTTTAACCAAATTAAGAAGTTTCAGCTTTCACAGGAAGAAGAGCTGTTAAGGAATTTAACTTTGTGTTTTTGAAAGATTATTTTGGTTCCAATGAGGAAAATGGATCTGAAGTGGACAAGATTGAGGAGAATAGGCGGTTGCCACCATCCAATTATGAATGGATGACACAAACTAGGGGGCTTTGTGATATTTCAGAGGTGGACTCAATAGGACTTCTTGGTGATTCAGTAACTGGGAGTAAGAGAAAGACAGGTGCCACCAAACTGAAGGCTAGCGAAATATTAAAGAAATTAACCCTTTTCCTGCCATACGTGACTCAAACGCAGCTCATTTTCCGGGGTTTTTCAGGCTGCCATTGCCTGGTGCCCTTCCAATGGAAGACGAACTTATTTCTATTCTATAGGCTATTTCTCTTACTATTTCAAAGGAAGATCCCAGGACTCATAAAATTTTATGCCACTCCTCCTGGAATTCAATATTTTATTGCCAGTGTCCACACTTCCCTTTATCTGGTCCTGCTGTATTGCTGTGTTTTTTCTTTTTTCACTCATTTTTTTCTGCTCAAATCATTAAAAAAAAAAAAAGTCTTACTAAATTTTAACTGCTGGCATTCATTCTGAGGATTCATATGAGTTCTTTGCATTTTCAAACTCTCCACAGTTTCTGGAGTAAGATTCGCAAAGACTCTAATCAGGGACTTCTAGGAACTTCTAGATGCTATTTCAAGTAAAAGCCATGGTTTCTTTTAGATAATACATTACACATTAAAACAACGAGATACCACTACCCATCTATTAGCATGGCTAAAAAATAAGAATAAACCTGATAATACCAATTGCTACCAAGGATCCAGAACAACTTAAACGCTCATTCATTGCTGATGGAAACGTAAAACAGTACAGCCACTTTGGAAGACCACTGGCAGCTAAATATAGTCTTACTATAGTATCCAGCAATTACACTCCTAGGTATTTACCCAACTTATTTGAAAACATGTCCAAATCGTCACATTATATACATTAAATACATACATAATAGATATATGCATATCATAATATTATATGTCAATTATACCTCAATAAATCGGGGGTGAGGGGTAAGAAACCCTGCATGTGAATGTTTTTAGCTTTATTCGTTATCAAAACTGGAAGCAACCAAGATTTCCTTCAGTAGATAAATGGATAAACTGCAGTGCATCCACAGAAAAAAAAAAAATTATTCAGCAACAAAAAGAAATGAGCTATCATACTATGAAAAGACATGGATGAATCTTAAATGCCTATTGTTAAATGAAAGAAGCCAATCTGAAAAGGCTACACACTGTATGATTCTAAATATATAATACTCGGGAAAAGCAAAACTACAGGGATAGTAAACAGATCAGTGGTTGCCAGGGGTTCAGAGGGAGGAAAAAAAGGGCTGAATAGTAAAGCACAAGAGATATTTTAGGGCAGTGAAAGTATTCAGTATGAAACTGTAACGGTGGATACATGACATTATACATTTTCCAAAACCCACTGAACTTTACAGTACAAGAGTGAAGCTTGACGTATGCAAATTTTAAAAATCATGTAGGAGATCAGGGAATCCGAGAATGGAATGCGGAATGTGACGAAGCAATCTAACTGCCTTACAAATGTATGAAATAATCTCACTGAAGGGGCAGGGGGAAAGAGGTGTGACCTAAGTGACTTCAGAAATGAGGAGTCTGCAAGACTGAAGGGGAAATAAGCTGGTCTAAAGCAAAGTCACCTAGCTGATGCTGTTTTCCACAGGGGTGCAGGTTAAGAGTTCTGTTCCTGCTAGCATGTAAGCTGTCAGTGAATGACTAAGTAAATGGATGGCAGATGGTCTGAACCAGATGCCTCATATTTAGAGTGGGAAGCTACATATAAACAAGGGTAAGAGGCTAGAATGTTCCATGTGGTAAGGGAATCGAGTTGCAGACATCAAATGGACTCACGGATAGCTTCATATAGATACACACTGTTACACACACAAACAATTATTGACGGGTGAATACACTCACTGTATATTTGTTGCTCAGTCAGCTGAGAGGGCCTAAAACAAGGACAGCCCAGTAGCAATAAGCACACCTACCACTCTCCATTTTTAACACCACCCTCCAATAAAAGGAACCAGGGCTCCTTGGAGACATGGCTGATTCTAGGACTGCAATGGGGAAAATAAAGATGAGCTTGGGGCATCTTATAGTGTCAGAAAGTAAGGAAGTGCTGGGAAAAAAAAAAATAGGAGTATGTCAAAGAGATGCAGGAACGCCTTTGACCAAAGCTGGAACAATTTGAGCGAGAAAATAAAGTAATATGGGATTATAACCCAAAGTATAAAATAAATATCCATGTGTCCATACTAATAAAGGATTGAATAAATAAATAAATAAACAGAGAATAAAGGCCAAATCTTTCATTCAAAAGAATTCCAAATAATTCATATAGATACACCAGCTTCAAAAAGGGGAGAACATAGCTCCGCCTTCCTTGAGTGTGGGCTGTACAATGACTGCAAAGGGAAAAAGGGTTACTTTACACGAGAGAAATCTGATAGACGCTACCTCAGCCAGGTGATCAGGTTAACATCACCAATGGAAAAATCACATTAACACGTACACTAAGGCTGGTCCACGCATGAGAAAACCATCAAATTCCAGTAGGAGTCACCCTACAATGTACCTGGCCAGTACTCCTCAAAACCGTCAACATCCACAAAAAGAAGAGAAAACTGAGAAATACCCACAGGCAAGAGGTTATCTAAGTGGTATCCTGGATGGGATCCTGGAATTGAAGAAGGGCAGTAGGTAAAACCTAACGAAATCTAAAATAAAAAGTACAGACTTCAGGGGCTTCCATGGTGGCACAGCGGTTGAGAATCTGCCTTCCAATGCAGGGGACACGGGTTCGAGCCCTGGTCTGGGAAGATCCCACATGCCGCGGAGCAACTGGGCCCGTGAGCCACAACTACTGAGCCTGCGCGTCTGGAGCCTGTGCTCCGCAACAAGAGAGGCCGCGATAGTGAGAGGCCCGCGCACCGCGATGAAGAGTGGCCCCCGCTCGCCGCAACTGGAGAAAGCCCTCGCACAGAAACGAAGACCAAACACAGCCAAAAATTAATTAATTAATTAATTAATTAATTAATTTTAAAAAGTACAGACTTCAGTTATTAATGATGTATCAACAGTGACTCTTTAGTTGTAATAAATATGCCATTTTAATATAAGAAATGCCTAACAGGGGAAACCAGTTGTCAGACATACAAGAACTCTCTGTATTATCTTAATCAACTTTTCTATAGAAATAAAACTGTTCTAAAATGTTTTAAAATGTATTTCAAAAAAAGTATTACACTTTAACAATTTAAAGCGAATAAAAGCAACAGGAACTGATAACCAGAGTCTACATTATACTCCAAATACAGAATAGATACCTAAAGGAATTTTAAAGGATCAAAGATATCTTAATATCTAATTTGTATCGCATAGGGTAGAATATATTCAATCAAAATTTGGTTGACAATCTTTTACCACTCCTGTTTATTCATTTCCAGGGTTCATTTCCGGAATCTGCCATCTACTAGCGTCTTGAGTAAGTTCTTAACACTCTGGGTTTTCGTTACCCTATCTCTAACAGGGAGAGTGTAAAAGCACTTACTTCATGGGGTGCTGGGGAAATGAAAAGAATTAATATATATAAACCACTTAAGAGGATACCTACCATAACAAAAAATATTGGTTAGCATTATGATGATGTTTATTATCATGAAGAAATTATCATTACAAATGATCAGTAATTACTCTAAAATTCCATTTTATTAAGTTATCTGTGGGGCAGGGGTGGAATTGCTAAGACAGACACCACACTGCTAGTAGCAATTGCCTTTGAGTGGATGGATCACCAGTGATTTTATTTTAATTTATGCTCTTCTGTATTTCTCAAATTGCTAATGAATCTGTATTAACTTGTAATAAAAATATTTAAAATTCTGAATAATATGATATATTAAGTAATGCTTATATCATCTCTTTTTAAATGTTATATTATGAAAATAATATATTCACATACTTGCATGTTAGATAGTTCAGGAGGATTTATATTGAAAAGCAACTCTTCCCTTTCTCACCTCCTTCTGCATTCATTTCCTCATTTAGTGCTGGCGACTCTAACATTTTTCTATTTATGCTTCTCCTACTGGTCACTTCCATATCTATAAATTATATCTCAAGAATGCTTGTTATATCAAATTAGACATTGTCTTTTGACTTCCTACTTTAATATAGGAGAATTTAGCTCATTTAAACCATCCCTACTCTCGTCTGCTTCCCAATTTTTGTACTTAGAACTTTAAGTCCCTGTATTGGTTAGGTTTTTAAATTTAAATAATATTCATAAGCCTCTATTTCTTTGGCCACCAATGTTCCCCAGTATTACTTCAGCAATTATGGTACCAAGGTCACCAAGACCAGAGAAATGAGAGTATATAACATACAGCTCAGAGCTGTGATCTACATGGTAGAATTTATTGGAAATCCAAGAAAACACAGACTTAATCTCGAACATTACTTTAGAATTGTTCACTCTGTCATTGCTATAGATTTGTGTGTGCAAAGCCAACCGTAACACATTGTACATTTCCCCTTGGTACTTTGTCTGTAATTTACATGTACTGAGACCTATTGAATGGAGACATACCAGTTATGTCCGCATGTTCCACAGGCTTACTTAACCAAAAGGAAATGCATGCCATGGGTTTTCTATCAAATATATATTAAAACAGCCGTTATTATTAGAACTGTTAAGCCGATACTTTAACTGGTATCATTCATGATTCTGTTTAAATTATGTGCTGTTTTCTACAGTGGTTCTCACCCTTATTTTTCACTTTGATACAAAGCAAAAACAGGAAATATTCCACCAGTAATAGTGGCTCCTTACAACAGAAATTCTCATCAGATGTAGGCTGCCAGGACATAACAGAATTTGGATGGACGGCATGAGCACTGTAGTTTGAAAATAAATCCCACTTCCCTGTCCAAAGAGGTTCTAGAAGCCTGTGGCCACCTCCCTCCTTCTCCCCTACTCCACCAACCACAATAAACATCATAGATTTGAAATACAATGTGCCGACTTACAGTCACTGGAGCATAACTAAAGACACTTCATCCACTTATTGCCAAATATTTAATGAACACCCACCACCTGGCAGGCCACGTGCTCAGAGCTGAGAAGCCCTCTCCCCATAACACAGAAACCACCACACTCAGAGCTTGTGGCCTAGAGGAGGGTACAGAGACATAAACAGGCAATAACGATGCAGCTCAGTAAGTACTAAGATCAATCATTACTTAACCTAACCCTAACTTTCACTGGGAATTCTTTAATTTAGAATCAGATCCTCTCAGGGCTTTTCTGTACCTCTGGGCTTTCGAGCAGTTTCATGCCAACTGTTTTGTGGTGTTTTTCATAGCTGTCAGAAGCTGATTTCTGTTACAACTAGATGGCTTATGTTTTAATATCTTCGCCTTCTAGTTCACCACCTTGGATTCACTGGCATCCAGTTATTTCATCTATGACAGGCACTGAGGCTAAGGAAATAGAAATCACAGTCATTCACTGCAGAATTGGCAGCAGAGACCAACATGCCTGTATCTTCCTAGATGTAGCAACCCTCCTCTATCCTGATCATGACCCCATCAATTTTTCAGTAAAAAAAAAAAAAAAAAAATTATTAACCTTCATCTTTTACAGGCTCCTCAGCTGGTTATCTGGATCCTTGGAATCACATGTGTTTCCGTGTTCAAATTCTTTTGGACTGAGAAAGCTGTATCTACCATTTTTAGTTAACACCCCCAGCAGGGTCCAGGATAGTACTCATAACCAAACATGCTGACATTTCTGAGACAAAAATATGAGTATTCACAATAAGTGGGATAAACAATGATTATGTATAACTGTGCATCTGTCCAGGTTGACGTTGCCCCAGTGGCTTTTCCATGAACACGTGAAAGAGCTCTTAGTTTTCCAAGCCTTCTGCATCTCCAAATTGTGGGTAAGGCATCAAATACTTGCACTGGCCACACTATTTGGCCCCTGAACAATCAAACACAAGTCAAATCTGATACTGAGATTTCGTCTTTAAAATGATTTTATCCTCCTTTAGTTATTTATTCCAATCCATCAGAACATGTTTTAAAAACATTTCAGCAAAACAGATTTGTACTGAAATACAAAGCATATTTTCATCTCAATATTCACGTGATCAGAAGCTCAGTGGTTATAAATAAATTTCATTATGTGTATTATTATAAAAGATTTTGGAAGTAGAAAAGAGAGTACTGACAACTACCAGTAAGACATCCAAGGAGACACTAATGAAATTAACTTGAGCCACTTAGGTCCAAGTCCAATAAGAAGGGAAGGCTGCCAGAATTATCAACAACGAAGCTGCTGGGGGCTACTGTAATCTGTGGGTAAAATGGAAGTGGAGGGTTCCCAGAATTTACCTCCCTGGGAATGATGTAGGTTGAGCACCGAGCTAAATTCTCAATGTGTACGCAAAACATGAAAGCATAAACATTTCTGCGATGAGGATGAGGGATCTGGATGTTTTCATAATCAGGTTTTCAACTATGGCAACCTTATTGTAAGCCTCTCAGCACGAATGAATTCTAAATGGGCTACCCATTATTCTAGCATTCCATGGAGTTACACCACTCAAAGTGATGTAAAGCCATGCATAACATAATAGAACACAAAAGATGAATTTTGAGAGGTATCAAGCTTCAAATTCAAAAAGTATATGCGTGTCACAGTAAATTGGCAGGACTTTAACTTAGTCATCTTTTCTTAGATTATATACTGGGAAGCTTGTTTCAAAAATCAAGGAACACGCACACAATTTCATTACCCAACTCTGAATTTACTCACCACCATGGGATACCTTTAAAGCATGAATCTAGCAGATGGTAAAGAAAGAGTGAGCCTTAGAAGAAATTCATACCTTGTAGCACACAAAGGAATAACTCAGTGAGGGCAAACTCCCAGGTCTCCAAAATCAGGTGATACTTCCTCATCATCACCAAATATTGATTTATCACTAGGTGTACACAGAGACAAAGTAAAGCTCTTGTTTTACATCAAGATAAAGGAATGGGTCACAGCTCATAGAAGGCTCACAATTTAGCTGAGGAGAACCAGGAAAACAACTGTGAACAACAATCAATAGTATCTTTTGTCAAATGCATGGTGCAATCAATAATAGTTAAATGGTGCAAGGTAGGAGGGAAGGCGCTGGTACCCTATCGTGAAAAGTCTCTTTCAGGAGGGAGGACTTGGACCAGTTCTCAATGGAAGAGTAGAACGTAAGAAACACTACCAGCTATAAATGCAGGCATCAATGATCCAGTAAATGTATCAAAGAAAATGTCAATCTCTGAAGCAAAAGCATGGAACCTGACAGTACTCTACATTTCAAATACTGAAAAAACCATGTGCCCAGAAAAACTTGGCATCCTAAATATAAGAACTAAATTTAAGACCATATGCACCCAAGTTGAACTTCATATTCTTGAATCTATGAAATATTTCCATTTATTATGCTGTTTTTTATATAAAAATCCATATCTGGTATACAGCACAGTAATTTTAAAGGGTGTTATGTACATTTCCTGAGCATTTGCTGAAGTTGCCATCTGAGCTATAATGTTAATTTGAGTTAATTGGCTAAGATTATGACATAAGCTTAAAAAGCAATTAACAATAACCATGACACTGATGATGAAAAAGAATAAAGGCCTTCATTAAGGATGGTTGTAGAGTTTGGGATGATAATCATAATTTTTTAAAGGGTTTACTACTACAGCAAATTAATTTTTTAGCTTAATTTTGAAAAGCAATCTGATAAATTATAAGAAATGTCAAACCACTACCTGAAGCAATGTTTTGAAAATTAAACGTGCATTGCATTAAATTTCTGAATGTGGATTAGTACTTTTAACAAATGTTGATTTCTAAATTAAAAATGAGCATATTTTCCACTTACTGTAAAAAGTTAAGTTGCAATTACATCAACTGTGTTGTGTTAGAAAAACCATTAACGTGAAAAACAACTTTGTTTCTAATGCTTTTTATAAGGCATGACTGTAATTTAAAGAGCAACCAAACCACTTGGGTGTGTTTGCGGGTGTATGTGTGTATACACGTATGCTATTGATTAAAATGAAAAGCAATGAACTTCTTAAGTCAGCTAATTAAGTACTGTCATATCATTTTAAATGTGAGCTTAAAATCCTAGGGTAAATTAATCAATACTTGGAGTCAGTAGGTAAGGACCTATTTTTAAAGAAAGACATACTTTGTGACATACAATGGTGAAAATGGTTCGTATATCGGTATCCATAATACTACCCTTTATACGGTTCAGATATGTTCATTATACTTTAAGCCTTAAGAAATCATCTTAAAAATGAAAATTCTGTATTCAAAAAACATTATTAGAAATATATGAGGATTTGACATTCAGCCAACAAATACTTATTGGATTTCCTAGGAAGCAGGCACTCTCAGGTTCTGTAAGAGATACTGAGGAAACTGAGCTTAAGCATTGACTGCATCACTTGTACAAACCTTCTCACATATCTTGCAGCTGAGCTAAAATCTGACCTTGGTCTTCCAATTCCACTCGCCATACGCTCTCCCCAGCCCAACACTGCTGCTTAATTGACAGCTGGGTAGAGAGCATAAACTACAGAGAAGGTGGTTAAATACTGCCTTGGGAACTGAAAACACCAACTCCAGCTCAGTTTAATGGGTCAGTAAAACTGCCGATAGGATTTGGCGGATACTGCCATCTTAACTGCCCTGATTGAGTGCACATATGTAACACAACTGACTGATCCTAGATTAGATTTTTGTAAAAGACTGTCAGGAACTAAGATAATGTATTAACAAAAATAAATCTAGTAGGTTTTCAGAAGTTCCCTTTGGATAAGCCAACATGTAAGGTGGCAAAAGTTCCCATTTAAAAGCTAGATCTACCCAATTTCAACAGAGTCCAATTGATGTCCTATATATATGCCCTATATTATGCATTGATAAAAAAGTAACTTAAGCTTCTGATCTGTTTTCATTTTGACATTTAAAGATAAAGGGGAGGGGGACCTTCAAGATGGCAGAGGAGTAAGATGTGGAGATCACCTTCCTCCCCACAAATACATCAGAAATACATCTACATGTGGAACAATTCCTAGAGAACACCTACTGAACGCTGGCAGAAGACCTCAGACTTCCCAAAAGTCAAGAAACTCCCCATGTACCTGGGTAGGGCAAAAGAAAAAAGAAACAACAGAGACAAAAGACTAGGGATGGGACTTGCACCGTGGGGAGGGAGCTGTGAAGGAGGAAAAGATTCCACACACTAGGAAGCCCCTTCACTGGCGGAGACAGGGGTGGCGGCGGGGGGAAGCTTCGGAGCCACGGAGGAGAGCACAGAAACAGGGGTGTGGAGGGCAAAGTGGAGAGATTCCCACAAGGAGGATTGGTGCTGACCTGCACTCACCAGCCTGAGAAGCTTGTCTGCTCACCCACCAGGGCAGGCGGGGGCTGGGAGCTAAGGCTCGGGCTTCGGAGGTCAGATCCCAGGGAGAGGACTGGGGTTGGCGGCGTGAACACAGCCTGAAGGGGGCTAGTGCGCCACAGCTAGCCGGGAGGGCATCCGGGAAAAAGTCTGGACCTGCCTAAGAGGCAAGAGACCACTCTTTCGGGGTGCGCGAGGAGAGGGGATTCAGAGCACCGCGTAAACGAGCTCCAGAGATGGGTTTGACCCATGGCTATCAGCGCGGACCCCAGAGATGGGCATGAGACGCTAAGGCTGCTGCTGCTGCCACCAAGAAGCCTGTGTGCAAGCACAGGCCACTATCCACACCTCCCCTCCCGGAAGCCGGTGCAGCCCGCCACTGCCAGGGTCCCGTGATCCAGGGACAACTTCCCCGGGAGAATGCACGGCGCGCCTCAGGCTGCTGCAACGTCACACTGTCCTCTGCTGCCACAGGTTCACCCTGCATTCCGTACCCCTCCCTCCCCCCGGCCTGAGTGAGCCAGAGCCCCCGAAGCAGCCGCTCCTTTAACCCCGTCCTGTCTGGGCAGTAACAGATGCCCTCAGGCGACCTACACGCAGAGGCGGGGCCAAATCCAAAGCTGAAGCCCAGGAGCTGTGCAAACAAAGAAGAGAAAGGGAAATCTCTCCCAGCAGCCTCAGGAGCAGCGGTGTAAATCCCTGCAAGCAACTTGATGTACCCTGCATCTGTGGAATACCTGAATAGACAAGGAATTGTCCCAAAATTGAGGTGGTGGACTTTGGGAGTAACTGCAGACTTGGGTTTTGCTGTCAGCGACTGACTTGTTTCTGATTTTTATGTTTATCTTAGTATACTTTTTAGTGCTTGTTAACATTGGGGGATTTGTTTATTGGTTTGGTTGCTCTCTTCCTTTTTTTTTGTTACTTTTTTAATTTTAATAATATTGAAAATTTTTAAATTTTAAATATTTTATTTTATTTATTTAGTTTTTCTCTTTTTTCCTCCCTGTTCTTCTAAGCTGTGTGTCTGACAGGGTCTTGGTGCTCTGGCCTGGTGTCAGACCCGAGCCTCTGAGGAGGGAGAGCCGAGTTCAGGACATTGGACCACCAGAGACCTCCCGGCCCCATGTACTATCAGTCGGCGAGAGCTCTCCTAGACATCTCTGGCTCAATGCTAAGACCCAGCTCGACCCAACAGCCAGCAAGCTCCAGTGCTGGATGCCCCATGCCAAACAACTAGCAAGACAGGAACACAACCCCACCTGTTAGCAGAGAGGCTGCCTAAAATCATACTAAGTTCACAGACACCCCAAAACACACCACCAGACGCAGCCCTGCCCACCAGAGAGACAAGATCCAGCCCCACCTACCAGAACACAGGCACCAGTCCCCTCCACCAGGAAGCCTACACAAGCCACTTAACCAACCTCACCCATTGGGGGCAGACACCAAAAACAATGGGAACTACGAACCTGCAGCCTGTCAAAAGGAGACCCCAAACACAGTAAGTTAAGCAAAATGAGAAGACAGAGAAACACACAGCAGATGAAGGAGCATGGTAAAAACCTACCAGACCAAACAAACAAAGAGGAAATAGGCAGTCGAGCAGAAAAACAGTTCAGAGTAATAATAGTAAAGATGATCCAAAATCTTGGAAATTGAATGGAGAAAATACAAGAAACGTTTAACAAGGACTTAAAAGAACTAAAGAGCAAACAAACAATGATGAACAACATAATAAACGAAATTTAAAATTCTCCAGAAGAAATCAATAGCAGAATAAATGAGGCAGAAGAACGGATAAGTGACCTGGAAGATAAAATCGTGGAAATAACTACTGCAGAGCAGAATAAAGAAAAAAGAATGAAAAGAATTGAGGACAGTCTCAGAGACCTCTGGGACAACATTAAACACACCAACATTCGAATTATAGGGGTCCCAGAAGAAGAAGAGAAAAAGAAAGGGTCTGAGAAAATATTTGAAGAGATTACACTTGAAAACTTCCCTAACATGGGAAAGGAAATAGTCAATCAAGTCCAGGAAGCACAGAGAGTCCCAAACAGGAAAAATACAAACACAGGGAGGCTAAAAAATACACTACTAAATAAGCAAGAGATGACTGAAGAAATCAAAGAGGAAATCAAAAAATACCTAGAAACAAATGACAATGAAAACACAACAACCCAAAACCTATTGGATGCAGCAAAAGTAGTTCTAAGAGGGAAGTTTATAGCAATACAATCTTACCTCAAGAAACAAGAAAAATCTCAAACAAACAACCTAAACTTACACTTAAAGCAATTAGAGAAAGAAGAACAAAAAAACCCAAAGTTACCAGAAGGAAAGAAATTATAAAGATCAGATCAGAAATAAATGAAAAAGAAATGAAGAAAACAATAGCAAAGATCAATAAAACTAAAAGCTGATTCTTTGAGAAGATAAACAAAATTGATAAACCATTAGTCAGACTCATCAAGAAAAAAAGGGAGAAGACTCAAATCAACAGAATTAGAAATGAAAAAGGGTAAGGAACAGCTGACACTGCAGAAATATAAAGGATCATGAGAGATTACCACAAGCAACTATATGCCAATAAAATGGACAACCTGGAAGAAATGGACAAATTCTTAGAAAAGCACAACCTTCAGAAAAAAATAGAAAATATAAACAGACCAATCACAAGCACTGAAATTGAAACTGTGATTAAAAATCTTCCAACAAACAAAAGCCCAGGACCAGATGGATTCACAGGCGACTTCTATCAAACATTTAGAGAAGATCTAAGACCTATCCTTCTCAAACTCTTCCAAAATATAGCAGAGGGAGGAATACTTCTAAACTCATTCTGTGACGCTACCATCACCCTGATACCAAAACCAGACAAAGATGTCACAAAAAAAGAAAACTACAGACCAATAGCACTGATGAATATAGATACAAAAATCCTTAACAAAATACTAGCAAACAGAATCCAACAGCACATTAAAAGGATCACACACCATGATGAAGCGGGGTTTACCCCAGGGATGCAAGGATTCTTCAATATACTGAAATCAATCAACGTGATACACCATACTAACAAACTGAAGGATGAAAACCATATTATAATCTCAATAGATGCAGAAAAAGCTTTCGACAAAATGCAACACCCATTTATGATAAAACCCCCCCAGAAAGTAGGCATAGAGGGAACTTACCTCAACATAATAAAGGCCATATATGACAAACCCACAGCCAACATCGTGCTCAATGGTGGAAAACTGAAACCATTTCCTCTAAAATCAGGAGCAAGACAAGGTTGTCACTCTCACCACTATTATTCAACATAGTTTTGGAAGTTTTAGCCACAGCAATCAGAGAAGACAAAGAAATAAAAGGAATCCAAATTGGAAAAGAAGTAAAACTATCACTGTTTGCAGATGACATGATACTATACATAGAGAATCCTAAAGATGTCACCAGAAAACTACTAGAGCTATTCAATGAATTTGGTAAAGTGGCAGGATACAAAATTAATGCACAGAAATCTCTTGCATTCCTATACACTAATGATGAAAAGTCTGAACGAGAAATTAAGAAAACACTCCCATTTACCACTGCAACAAAAAGAATAAAATACCTAGGAAAAAACCTACCTAAGGATACAAAGACCTGTATGCAGAAAACTATAAGACACTGATGAAAGAAATTTAAAATAATACAAACAGATGGAGAGATATACCATGTTCTTGGATCGGAAGATTCAACATTGTGAAAATGACCATACTACCAAAAGCAATGTACAGATTCAATGCAATCCCTATCAAACTACCACTGGCATTTTTCACAGAACTAGAACAAAAAATTTCACAATTTGTATGGAAACACAAAAGACCCCAAATAGTCAAATCAATCTTTTTTTTTTTTTAAAGGATGATAACCATGCAGGTGTGAGACTTCTTTTTTTTTTTTAAAATAAATAAATAAATTTATTTATTTATTTATTTTTGGCTGTGTTGGGTCTTCGTTTCTGTGCGAGGGCTTTCTCTAGTTGCGCTGAGTGGGGGCCACTCTTCATCGCGGTGCGCGGGCCTTTCACTGTTGCGGCCTCTCTTGTTGCGGAGCACAGGCTCCAGACGCGCAGACTCGGTAGTTGTGGCTCACGGGCCTAGTTGCTCTGCGGCATGTGGGATCTTCCCAGACCAGGGCTTGAACCCATGTCCCCTGCATTGGCAGGCAGATTCTCAACCACTGCCCCACGAGGGAAGCCCTCAAATCAATCTTGAGAAAGAAAAATGGACCTGGAGGAATCCGGCTCCCTGACTTCAGACTATATTAGAAAGCTACAGTAATCAAGACAACATGGTACTGGCACAAAAACAGAAATATAGATCAATGGAACAGGATAGAAAGCCCAGAGATAAACCCACACACATATGGTCACCTTATCTTTGATAAAGAAGGCAAGAATATACAATGGAGAGAAGACAGCCTCTTCAATAAGTGGTGCTGGGAAAACTGGACAGCTACATGGAAAAGAATAAAATTAGAACACTTTCTAACACCATATACAAAAATAAACTCAAAATGGATTAAAGACCTGAATGTAAGTCCAGACACTATAAAACTCCTAGAGGAAAACACAGGCAGAACGCTCTATGACATAAATCACAGCAAGATCCTTTTTGACCCACTTCCTAGAGAAATGGAAATAAAAACAAAAATAAACAAATGGGACCTAATGAAGCTTCAAAGCTTTTGTACAGCAAAGGAAACCATAAAAAAGACAAAAAGACAACACTCAGGATGGGAGAAAATATTTGCCAATGAATCAATGGACAAAGGATTAATCTCCAAAATATACAAGCAGCTCATGCAGCTCAATATCAAAAAAGCAGAAACCCAATCCAAAAATGGGGAGAAGATCTAAATAGTCATTTCTCCAAAGAAGATATACAGATTCCCAACAAACACATGAAAGGATGCTCAACATCACTAATCATTAGAGAAATGCAAATCAAAACCACAATGAGGTACCTCACACTGGTCAGAATGGCCATCATCAGAAAGTCTACAAACAATAAATGCTGGAGGGGGTGTGGAGAAAAGGGAACCCTCCTGCACTGCTGGTGGGAATGTAAAATGATAAAGCCACTATGGAGAACAGTATGGAGGTTCTTTAAAATACTAAAAATAGAACTACCCTATGACCCAGCAATCCCACTACTGGGCATATACCCTGAGAAAACCATAATTCAAAAAGAGTCATGTACCACAATGTTCATTGCAGCTCTATTTACAATAGCCAGGACATGGAAGCAACCTAACTGTCCATCGACAGATGAATGGATAAAGAAGATGTGGCACATACATACAATGGAATATTACTCAGCCATAAAAAGAAATGAAATTGAGTTATTTATACTGAGCTGGATGCACCTAGTCTGTCATACAGAGTGAAGTAAGTCAGAAAGAGAAAAACAAATACCATATGCTAACAGATACATGTGGAATCTCAAAAAAAAAAAAAAAAAAAGGTTCTGATGAACCTAGGGGCAGGACAGGAATAAAGACGCAGATGTAGAGAACGGACTTGAGGAAACCGGGAGGGGGAAGGGTAAGCTGGGACGCAGTGAGAGATTAGCATGGACATATGTACACTACCAAATGTAAAATAGATAGCTAATGGGAAGCAGCCGCATAGCACAGGGAGATCAGCTCGGTGCTTTGTGACCAGCTAGAGGGGTGGGATAGGGAGGGTGGGAGGGAGGGAGGCTCAAGAGGGAGGGGATATGGGGATATATGTATATATGTAGCTGATTCACTTTGTTATACAGCAGAAACTAACACAATATTGTAAAGCAATTATACTCCAATAAAGATGTTAAAAAAAAAATTAAAGAGTCAAAGAAAAAAAAGATAAAGGGGAACAACTAGTCAGGATTTCTCCACTTCAATACTGGGAGGATCTGATTAGTAAAATCACGTGATACTGAGTTCCACTGTCACTCTGTGAGTTAAGACTTGGTAGCCAGCCTCTTTTTAGAACCCAGATCTTCAGGTAAGCTGTCTGCTGTGGACTGAATGTTTGTGCTCCACTCCCTTCCCCTCGCCCCAAATTCACATGTTGAAGCCCCAGCCCCAGAGTGGTTCTATTTGGAGGAGAAAGTCATTAAGGTTAAATGAGGTCATAAGAATGGAACCCTGACCAGAGAGGATTAGTGTCCTTATTAGAAGTGAAACCAGCTTGTGTGCTCCCTCCCCCTCCCCTCCTCACCTGTCCCCCCCCTTCCCTGCTCCCTCCCTCTCCCCTCCTCACCTGTCCCCCCCTCCCCTCCTCTCCCCTGGCCCTCCCTCCCCCTCCTCTCCCTTGCTCCTCCCCCCTCCCCTCCCCCTCCCTCTCCTCTCCCTCCCCCTCCCCTTCCCTGCTCCTCCATCCCCCTCCGCTCCCTCTCCTCTCCCCTCCCCTCCCTCTCCCCTCTCCCTCCCCTTCCCTGCCCCCCTCCCCCTTCGCCTCCCCTGTCCCTCCCTCTCCCCTCCCCTGTCCCTCCCTCCCCCCTCCCCCCTCCCCTGCTCCTCCCCCTCTCCCTCTCCCTCCAGGCTGGGGAGAGTCTCCTCACCAGAAAGTGAATTGGCCAAAACCTTGATCTTGGACTTCTTGCCTCCAGAACTGTGACTAAATACATCTCTGTTCTTTAGGCTACCCAGTCTCTGGCATTTTGCTACGGCAGCTCAAGCTGACTACTACACTATCCTTGGCTGAACAGAGGGAAGTAGGCAGTGTCTTACGTTAGGAACAGCATCAGACATGGCATCCCTGAGCAAGATATGTGAGTGCTTTTCTATTCAATGATCTTCTTTAAAAATCTTTATTAAAATGGCCATCCTCATAAACTTCAAGTGCTACTGTAACATAATAAAAGGATACATGATAATGTACCCATCAAGAATTTATTAAACACCTACCAAAGGAAGCACCATTCCATTCAATGTTCAAATCAGTCCAAAATCCCTGTTCTCATGGAGCTTATCTTCTAGAGGAGAGAAATAAACACTAAACACTGAAATAAATGAGTGCATTACAGATGTTCGGTTGTGTAGGAGAAATCAAGCAGAGAAAGTGAACTGGAATTGTGGTAAGAGATGTTGCTTTTTAAACGGATTGGATCAGGATGTCCTCCCTGAGAACACTAACATCTGAGAAAAAGACAAGAAGGCACCTAAGGGGCAGGAATCAAGTTAATTACGTTAATTACAATCACATGTTATTATCATTACTCCACGTTTGCAATCATTGCTATTCTAGCCCTATTTTTATTCTTAGGTTACATTAGAACATTTTTTTAAGATTCTGTGAAAAACATACTCTGTAGTTAAGAGTTCAGTTTGGAAGTAGGTCCAAATCCCTTCTGTCATTTTAGAACTGCAAGCCTGGAAACGATTCTGAGGCTGACATGGCATGGCCCCTGTTTTATCCTTCTGGTTTTCTATTTCACATTCTCCCCAAGAGCAGACATTGCAGAGTTCTATTCCTTTTCTAGCCCGTTTTTTCAGTGGCCATGGCTTTTCCTTTGGATTGACTTGATCAGCACACTGTGACAAAACTTGGGGTAGTGATGGGTCAGTATCCCAGGTCTAAGCTAACCCAAGCATGTCATTCCACTGACCTCAGTGAACAACTCAGATGTATACAAAATCTAAGATAGGGAAATAAGAGCAAACAAAGCTGAGCATTTTTGTTCGGTGGTCAGGAAAAAGAAGGTTCCTTTCTCTGGCTGATGTATTTAGAAATGTGGCACACAGAACTGTCATAGCCTTTGTTTTATGATAATGGAAGACAGCCTGGAATCAAGCTGCCTCTTAGGAGAAGACAAAGTAAAGGCAATCGCATAGACATGTTATGGAGCCCTGATCAAACCATGCCTGAAGTTCACAATACCAGCAAACTTTTCAGATATGTCAAGCAATAAATCCCTACAACTATTTTTTTTTTCCTACTTTATGGGACCAAAGCAACCTAAACTACCACCTCCCCACATACACAAAAATGTACACACATACTCAGATATACACCTTCATAAGGCTTTTTCAGAATCTCATTTGTATTACACCCTTCCAGAATAAAGTGAAATAGCATAGCTCTGCCTCAGCTACCCAAACCCTGGAATGTCTTCACAATCTGAAATGTTCTCTGTTAATCTATCATTTTAATAGCTTGAATAACTCTCCTCCTCCATCACCTGTTACAGAAGTGTATTCAAGTACTGAGGCTCTTAATTGGGTCTTGTATGAACTGACATGAATATCCAAATGTTTCCCTAGCAACCAACATTTTTGGTGATACATATATCTCATTTTGTGCCAGCATCCACTTTCTAAAAGAGCCCACATCTGTTTTAGAATATTTTAATAAGCATTTTAATTGAAATGTTAACGAGGCTTTAAAATGAAGCTATAATCTTCATGCTTTACCACAAGTCACTGATGGGCACACTTACTTCTCCAGGTAAATCCGGTAAGAACTTGATTAATTATTTGAGAAGTATAATCTATTACAGCTACCATAAAATTGCTAATAAAATTATGCTATTATTATAATTTGGGGACTTTTTAATTTATGCTTGTTTATGCACCTGATAATATTTTAATCATCTATGTGTCTTATTTAATGTATATATCTATTATTTCCAGCATATGTTATTTTAACATTGATGAAATTCAAATATTTCAGAGTTCAATTAGGCGGTACCCAAAATATTTCAAATCATGCCACTGCAGATTTTAAACTGAATATTAAATGTGTCTATACTTTGAAACAGAACACATTTCAGTGTACCTACAGAGAGCAATCGGGAATCTCATACTTAACAGTGAAGACATCTTGCTGTTGTGAAACACTGAGTTCCCAGTGGACACCCATTTAATTAAAAGATGTGGTAGAGATGGCAGTTCAAGTCCATGTGGGTGGGAGATCACTGATGGATGTATTAACACCGTAATGGATTGCTCATTTAAATAGTTCTACGACAGTAAGGCAGAGCCGTCTAAAATGTACCTTAAAAGTTTGAAAGCAATAGTGACAGCACATGAGCTGATGGAATGGAGAGAACTGCACGATAAATATGAAAAGCAAAGTGAATGGCACCTGGCCAGTTGAAAAGAGAAAGCTATACAGCATATGATGAGCTACTGCTGGTTAGGGCTCAGCTACTTTGAATCGTATCCAAGTTGCAGTTTTAATGGGCAAATGTCAAGGATCTTGCTAGAGATTCCCAGGTCTCAGTCTGTCGCCCAAATGTAGAGAACTTTCTCCACTTGATCAAAATAAAATAAAACATCAAATAAAAGTATAGCAGAAAAAACACCGTAAGTCTCATTGTGAGGTTACAATATAGATTTATAGCTAGGATTTCTTTCTTTCTTTCTTTTTTTAATAAATTTATTTATTTATTTTTGGCTGTGTTGTGTCTTTGTTGCTGCGTGCAGGCTTTCTCTAGTTGCGGTGAGCGGGGGCTACCCTTCGTTGCGGCGTGCAGGCTTCTCATTGCGGTGGCTTCTCTTGTTGCACAGCACGGGCTCTAGGCACACGGGCTTCAGCACTTGTGGCACGCGGGCTCAGTAGTTGTGGCTCGCGGGCTCTAGAGCGCAGACTCAGTAGTTGTGGCACACAGGCTTAGTTGCTCCGTGGCAATGGGGAATCTTCCCGGACCAGGGCTCGAATCTGTGTCCCCTGCATTGGCAGGGGGATTCTTAACCACTGCACCACCAGGTAAGTCCCTATAGTTAGGATTTCTTAACAAGATAAGTGAGTTGGTGTTTCCATTATTATGACCAAATGCAGCTAAGTTATCATTGACCAGGGCAGATCTAATAGATTTATATTATAAAAGGTAAATACTTTTCAAAGAACTTGCCTTTAAGCTCTTCTCTCATTTTGTAGGATTCTCATTAATGAGAGTTTTGTGAATGCCAGGATCCTACTTGCTAAAGAAATCATATCTACAAATTATATCTAAAACCCAAATCCCTACAAAATGCAGGTTCATTAAAAGAGGACAGATATCACTAAGGTGTTCTGTACAACCAGATATAGAGATAACACAAAGACTGCCATGAATGGAATGAAAATGAAAATAAGGAAATTTAAATTAATTCAAAACCACAGAGAAAGGTGAAGTTTCTGTACCAATGAATTAAAATTAACATTAAATCTTAATTAGAACCAACATTAATGTAGAACTTTTTACCTGTATTATTTTACTTTACATATTGAAATTGGAGGAAACATTGCCAACAATATGCCTACTTTCATACTTATACCAGTAACAGTAAATACTTAAATGAAAGATGTCATTTGACAAATTGTTTCAACCAACTGACAGCTGCTGATTACTTTTATCTTGTAAAATCCTTATGAGACTCAAACTGAATTCTTCTGATTACAGATCAGTTGCTCTTTGTGTTGTATAACAAACATGACCTGGATTACAATGCCAAATTTTTTAAATCTAATTCTGTCTAAGCGGTAAATACACACCTTACATGAAAGCAGTGGTCCTTAGTGACAGATCTGATCAAATCAACTGCGTCATTCAGGTGTCATTCAGGTACCAGAGCTTGTGCCAACCACTGGTTAGTGTAACAGGATGAAGGACGGAACCCTTCCTGCTGTCTGAGCATTTGAGCAGAAGCCCAAAGCAGGTTCTCCCTCCAAGGAGAGCAGCTGAGATGAGCGGCCGTCCGCCTCCTCCAAGACTCGCTAAGAAGTGGGGAGTCTGGTCCTAACTTTGGGAGACCAGAGAGGAAGGCTCCACTCCCACCCCTCATGCCACTGATGGGATCTCCAAGATACCCACTGAGATATAAGAGGGTACCTGTCAGGAGAGGAAACAGCTTCTCCCTGTGCCCTGCTTACCAGCCGCGCTGCGGATCCCAGCCGCAGGAAAGGGCTGTGCGTTACTGAGACCCCGCTTGAAACATACCAGTATGGTAGGAATTCAATAAATACTTAATTAATACTGTTAAATCAGGCTTTATGAGTATGAGAGGAAAGAAGGTTCACAGATTGTAAAAGCGACAAAAATCTCTATTTTCTTTAAGAAAAAAAAGTGCAAAACCTCAAGTAATTCTCTTTTCAGATACTTTTGGGGAATGTATGGTCAGCCCCCCACGATGGCTGTTCCCTTGCCCTCTGTGCGTCCCCTGCCCGACCAGTCCCTGCCTCACCTACACCTACTCACCTGACTGACCTTCCCTCCTCAGTAAATGCCTACGCACTTACCCCAGACCCCAACTAGTGATTGTGCTAATCTTTGGATCCGAACACCTCCACCCTAATAGCTTAACAAAGGGGCAGCGAGGGGTTTGCTCCTCTGCTGGTTTCTCTGGCAACTGATGAGCCACCCTGAGGTCAAGGTCAATTCCCCCTATAACTGGTAACCCCTCCCCTGTCCCCGAGGGCGAACTTGACTGCCACGTCCTGCCCACCATCTGCCGTACACGGTGGAGAGTCGCTCTAGGACCTTGCTTCAGACAAGTAAGCTCCTCCAGCCATTACACCATGGACGTCTCTGTCGCTGACTGCAGGCTCCTTCTTCAGTCTTGAGGCTGGACAACTATACGGCTTGCAGGCCTGCGGGGTGCAGCCCCACAGGAACTATCCTAGCTCTGGTGGATCCATCTCTGTTCAGGGTTCTGCAGCTTGAGGCGGCAGCAACTAATAAGTTTTTCCTATTGTCCTCTCCACTTGGGTCTTCCTGAAGACACACTGAGGAGTGGAGAGAGGTGAAGCAAGGGATTCAAAATGCTTTTCCTTGTTTCTTATGGACTTTGGGCGTATATATGCAACATACCAGCTACAGTTTTTATCGCCACGTAATAAATACACCTTAGAATAATTTAACTACAAAAATGACAAAGTAAGAAAAACACCAGAGTGAAGTCTCAGCTGTCCACTCACACTCACATGCCAGCATAAAAAACATATGTCACCTATTTCTCCATAACAATTTTGATTTCCCTGAGCTGAAGCCACCAGTTGGCAGAAAATTAAATTTTACTGCAGTGACGTGATTCTTACAAGACTGAATAATTTAAACAGCCTAAAGGTAACAGTCTTTACCTGTACGTCTGGGATCAATGCTCAGTATTTCAGAGGCTGGCCAACCCCTTTCCTTCCCCAGACGGTACCCGATTTCAATGTGCCCGGAGTACGTGGATAGGGAGACGGGCTCTGCAAATGCCTGACGTTCCCTGGTCTGGGCTGTTCACCATCTGGGGACCTAAAGGGCTGCTGGGACTCTCCCTTGGCATTCTGTTGGGTTTTGCTACAGATGCTGGAAGCAGGTGAAACGTCAGAATCTCTTCTCATGCTCTGCTGGAGCAGAGTCAATTCAGCCTCTCTTAGGGCTCAGGTGAGCCAACAGGTGCTCTCCATCCTCTTGAGGTTCGGATGAATCCAGGCCAAGGCCATCTTTGCTGCATCCTTGATGGCACGGCCCCTCTGACTTGGCAACACCTTTGGCAAACTCTCCAGGAGGCATCTCAGCAGACTCCTGGGTCCTGTCAGGGCACTTCGTGACTTATTCCCTGATAAGAGATCTCAGAGTGGTACAGGAGAGCTAAACAAAGCCAGCACTCTTAAAAAAAAAAAAAAAAGCCCCAAATTTACTTTGATGAGTCTGTTCTTACTTGGCAGTATGGAAAGCGAATTCTTCTCTGATTGCTACATAAAGAGCCCTCAATCACCCTCCGCCTTTGGTTTTCTCCTACATTGACCTAACACACCTCCTTCTTTTCAGAACTTCCGGTTGGAAGAGGGGACACAGGACCACATGTCCAACTACCTGATTCCTCTACTTCACCTCCTTTCTTTCCAGCACCCACAGGCATAAAATGGGAGCTCTCACTTCCTCATCTGATCAGGACTCAGATATGAAACTCTATAGTCTAATCTGCCAATCCTGGTTATATGGTAAATGGGATTAAGGGAATCTGGAAAATCCTTCTATGTCTATACATCCCATGCTATTCACGTCTCTGTCATGTTAAGAGGACAAGAAAGTCAACTTGACATGCAAAGTTGCCTCTCCACACTAGCTAATATCTATCTCCTTCCCCGGCACTATAAACCTGAAGGCCCAAATGTAGAATGAGAATGGTGCACCAAACAAGTCTGCACGTAGAAATTTAAATGCATTCCTCTAATATTTGCAAAATATTATCCATACTACATTAGTGTCTGCTCCAAAATTAATCACACAGTCTGTATTGACACACACTTTATGGTAAATTAACACAATGACAACATTCCCAACTCTCAAACTAAGATGTGTTCATAAAAAGTTTTACATATTCAAATGAAATTCTCTTGGCCAATGACCCTACATACAGGATTTAATTTCTCACAATTTACAGAATTTCTCCAATTCAGATTTTTTCTATATGGTCTGAAAATTAATGTGCTACTTTGATACAAGGTCTTCTGTCAACATGGCACTCACTAAAGATAGTTGCTCTATTTCTATTAAGCAAGTTGAGTAAATTCCTTGCAACTTTGGGCATTGTATGAAGTGCGTTTTAAAGGATGCTCGCTCTCTGCACTTAGAGTAAATGTCAAGTTCAGTTCATTCCACAATTGGCAGTAGTCTGACAGTCCCAGGATTTTCACAGTAACAGAAATGATCCTCAGTGGTAAATTAAGCTTGCAGAGGGATTCATAATTCACAAATTAACCATCCTTTATTGGTCAAACTACTGATGTCCGTGGCATTCTCTAACAATGTCTCTCACTTATTATAAAAATAAAATCTCTATTTATAACTTTAATTCATATGATTTTTTGTAGGTAACTTTGGCCAGTTGTCTCTGTTTTCTCACACTGATTTTTTAAAATATGTATCACATATAAACTATGGTTGAAGGAAAATTCATTCATCAGAACTTACTGAATGGACACGTTTATTCAAACCATTTTATGTAAAGTTTACCTAAGAAGGAACCATAAAGAAATACTGAGTTCTAGTTGACGGTAGACAATATTAAACACTAGTTGGCAGGTATTTAAATATACAGTGAAAATAGAGTACTTAACGTACACAACTTACTTTTTTTAATTGCAAATTACTTTATTATTTCACTTTGTCTCCACGCAGGGTAACAAATTTTAGAAAAAAAGGTTATGTCTAAGTTAAACTTTCTCTTTTTCTATATATGCCTCTTTTTTTGTGATGAGAACAATTGAAATTTACTCTCTTAGCAAATTTCAAGTACACATTATTATTAACTATAGTCACCATGCTGTACAGTAGATCTTCAAATCTTCATCTTATTACTGAAAGTCAGTACCCTCTGACTAACATCTATTGATTGATTTTTCCCTCCCTCCAGACTCTGGAAACCACCATTCTACTCTCAGTGTCTATGAGTTCAATTTTTTTAGATTCCATATATAAGTGAGATCATGCAGTACTTGTCTTTCTGTGTCTAGCTTCTTTCCTTAGCATAATATCCTCTAGGTTCATCCATGTTGTCACAAATGGCAGGATTTCCTTATTTTTTAAGACTGAATAATATTCGTGTGTGTGTGTGTGTGTGTGTGTGTGTGTGTGTGTCACATTTTCTTTATCCATTCATCTGTTGATGGACACTTAGGATGTTTCCATATCTTGGCTACTGTGAATAATGTTGTAATAAAAATGGGAGTGAAGTTGAGATACTGATTTCATTTTGTTTGCCTATATACCCAGAAATGGCATTGCTGAATCATACAGCAGTGCTGTTTTTAGTTTTTTGAGAAAACTCCATACTGTTTTCTATAGTGGCTACATCAATTCACAATCACACCAACAGTGCACAAGGGTTCCCTTTTCTCCACATCCTCACCAACACTTGCTATTTTTTGACTTTTTGAAAATAGCCATCTAAACAGGTGTGAGGTGATATGTCATCATGGTTTTGATTTGCATTCTCCTACTGGTTAGTGACGTTGAGCATCTTTTCATGTATTTGTTGGCCACTTATAAATCTTCTATGCAAAAATGTCCATTCAGATCCTTTGCCCATTTTTTAATCAGGTTATTTGTTGTTGCTGTTATAGCTGTTGTTGTTTTTTATACTGGGTTGTATGAGTTCCTTATATACTTTGGCTATTATTAGTTCCCTATCAGATAAATGGTTTGCAAATATTTCCCCCCATTCTGTAGGCTGCCTTTACATTTTTCTGTTTCCTTTGCTGTGCAGAAACTTTTCAGTTTGATGCAGTCCCACTCATTTATTTTTGCTTTTGTTGCCTGTGCTCTTTGTGCCATGTGCAAAAAGGTGTTGCCAAGACCAATGTCAAGGAGTTTTTTCCCTATGTTTTCTTCTAGTAGTTTTATGGTTATAGGTCTTAAATTTAAGTCTCTAATCCATTTTGAATTGATCTTTGTGGACAGTGTAAGATAGGGTCTAATTTGATTCTTTTGCACGTGGCTGTCCAGTTTTTCCAACACCTTCTACTGAAGTGACAATCCTTTCCCCATTGTGTATTCTTGGTGTCTTTGTCAAAGATTAGTTGACTTCATATGCATGGGTTTACTTCTGGACTCTCTACTCTGTTCCATTTATCTATCTGTCTATTTTAATGCCAGTACCATATTGTTTTGATTACTATAGCTTCATAATATACTTTGAAATCAGGTAGTGTGAAACCTCCATCTTTTTTCTTCTTTCTCAAGATTGCTTTGGCTGTTTGAAGTCTTTTGTGGTTTCATACAAATATCAGGATTTTTTTCCTGTCTGTGAAAAATGCCATTGGCATTTTGATAGGAATTGCATCAATGTCAATCATGTTGGAAAATATGGACATTTTGACAATATTAAATTTGGAGATATGACCTCAGTAATTGATTTATGGAAACTTCTCAATAAGACATGGCTCCTTTGTAGCCCATGATTCAGTAACTACTTAATAACTGATCATTTCTATTTCACTTAAATACCACTTTAAATAAACAATCTTACCAGTAAAAATGTTGCAAAATTAGCAAACAACTCCAGTTTACTAAGGATGAGTTAACAGTTTTTCATCAACAGGCTTCCTCATTCTTTAAGTAATGATATGCATAATACTGATAAAGCCCATTTATGTAACAATGTGTACCAGTACTATATTAAGTGCTTTATTTTTCTTACCTTATGTTAAAATGTAAAAACTATCAAATGGGATGGCATTGCTATCTCCATTTGAAAAAGAAGAAATGAGTCTCAAAGATATGTAAAAACTGGCAGGAAAAGAATTTGAATAAAATCATGTCTTGACTTCTTCTATTATGTTCCTAATAACCATCTTCATCTGTATTTCTAACACTGTGTTTTGAAAGGAAACGTTGTTATAAATTACGGTACAATTTGAATTCAGAAAAAAATTTTGGTTGAGAAGAAATTTTGGTGACATGGTAAAAAAAAAACATGAACAGCGTATGAGTTTCAAATTCTCCAAAGCAACTTAATATTAGGATAAAGAATTTCAGTTAGTCTAACAAAAGATTCAAACAATACCTGGTTTGTGTAACGAATGCTTATTTCAATGTGTAGGAAGCCTCGAAGACCCCAATGACCCCCACATCTGGTATTAACAGCCTTGTGTAATTCCTTCCCCATGAATAACTTCCCTCTAACCAATAACAGGCAATGTTGATGGGATGTCATTTCCATAATTAGGTTAAAATTGTGACTTCATATTGCTAGTAGACTCTCTTTATTGCTTCTTGGCTTGCACGCAGTGATGAAACAAGTTGCCATAGTTGAGAGGCCAACATGGCAAAGAACTGAGGAGGTCTCTGGTCAAAAGCCAATGAGGATATGAAGACCTCACTCTGACAAGTTGCAAGGAACTCAAGGTTACTAACAACTATGAGGGAGCATGGAAGTGGACCCTCCCTCAGTCAAAGGCCTGGAGAGAGACTATGATTCAGGCCTTGAAAGAGACTATGAAACAGAGGACCCATTTAAGGCCATTCCTCACCCACAGAAGCCATACAATGATGAATGTATATTGCCTTAAGCTGTTATGTTTACAGTTTTTTTGTTACAAAACAAAAGACAATGAAACATTCAATAATGCTATGTTAAAATGATTCAGTTATTCTAGCCATTGATTATTTATGTTTAGTTCTAATTTCCTTGAATCCATATCCTAGGCATAATTTTAATATCTGTGTCAATAATTCAAATATATATTGAACTAAATTAATAGGAATTTTGTTCAGAAGTAAAACACTGATTAAAATGAGAAGAATCAAAGAGCTACACATGGTGAAGATTTTAAGCTTTGACACTTACTGCCCTCTAAAAAAGAAGATGAAAAGATCAAATTAAGGAAAACCACTAAAGATGTCTGCAATTTTTCCCAATTACTGTGTTGTTGAGCTTGGGCTGGGTTGCACTGGGAGGATTATTATAGTCTATCAGGAATGTTATTGACTCAATTTGGTTCTCAAATATTTTCAAATACAACATCTCATTATTTATTTTTAGCTCATTATTGACTCAGTTTGGTTCTCAAATATTTTCAAATACAACATCTCATTATTTATTGTTAGCTTGATACTAAAAGCATTACAGTCACAGTTATGGAAATATACTAGCAGCCTACCCAAATATTAATCACTGAGGATATTTTCACATCTGAAGATAATCATGATGAAGGTGTAAATATAAGTCATTATCAAACCATTGAATTTTTAGCTGTTATGCAGCTCATTTTCATTAACTAAATTGATGTTATATATTTTCTTTACACGACAAAAATTTTATAAGGTAGAACAATGTTCTCATATTAGTAATTAATTGGGGGGAAGGTATTCACGATGATATGTGAAAGGTTTCTACGCTATTAGGTACCACTTTAGTGCTATATCATACAGTTTTACTTTAAAAATTAAATCTTTATTCGAAATTACGAATGACATCCCGGGAAGTGTTTACATGAAAAGTATGATACACAATGTGAGGCACTTTTAATCACTAAGCTGCAACGGTATATTGCTATGCTCCGTCACTAGCATGCTTATCACAGACGTCTTTACTTGTATAGATACACACATGAGCATAAAGTTAAACAATTTAAGAATAAAGATAGTTTTTTCCTTTCTTAAGCACTTTGCACAAAAGCATCAATAGCAAAATAATAAAGCATTATTGGTAATTTAAATAAATTTGGAAAGCATCAAAAAGGAAGTGGGTATCAAGCATTTCTGTTCTGACCTGTACATTCAACAAAAAACAAGCTAAATGTACAGAGTCCTCCACCTGACACATTTACAGAAACATTAGTGAATTGTTTGTTTTAGTTAATTGATGAGTTGTAACCGTTATCTCTGAGGACAAGAAGTAGGACTAAATTAAGTCATTCTTAAAATTATAGAAATTTCCAAAAGATTGATTATGTTGACAGGGAAGTACATGAAAGGCATTTAAAGCTGCTGTATCAGAGAAGTATAAAATGTCAGATTAGCTTTGTGGAGGGTTTGGAATGGGTAAGGAAGAGAACAAAGGCGTGAAACTTGAAGAGATTACACTGCTCTTACACACAGGGAATAGGGATGCTATGGTAATAAATGCCATTTCATTGTAGTTTTTACTATCTTTCAATATATGTGTAACGTCATAATTTTATATATGTATATATATATGCATGTGTATGTATATATATGTACATATATTTGGAATTTTAGAAAACATTTATAAACACAAATAAAAATGTTTAGGTTAAAAAAACATGAGACAGATGCTCTTCTCACCAGGTCCCTCAGAATCCATCCAGACTTGAAAAGAAGTGAGTTAGACATAAGCACTGTTTCTGCCAATGAGAAGTCGCCTCATAAATGTCCATAGTACACAGTTAAAAATGCAACCAACAGGCAAAAAACAAAGCCCTCATCCCCAAATCCTTCTCACATGGGAAAAAGAGCATTATGCGGGGTGGGGGTGGGGGGCAGGTCAGCGAATGCTTTCACTCTAGGCCTGAGTGAGGGAGGTAGTGGGGGCGGGTAGTAGAAGCAAAAAGTGTCCTTCTCCTGAGGAGGGGAGAGGGTACCCTCCATCCTACCTCTGCAGGAAGCAGAGGAAGGAAAAGCACTTGACCAACTTCAGCATCATAATAAAAACTCTCTGCGAACTAAGAACAGAAGGGAACAATCTCAACCTGACAAAGAGCTAGGAAAAAACTAATGGCTAAAATCACTCAATGACGAAAGAGTTAATGATTTCCTCTAAGAATGAATATACAGTAAGGATGTATATTCTCACTACTTTTATTTAACATTGTCCTAGAGAGTTAGACAGTAAAATAAAAGAAAGAAAATAAATGATACATCGTTTGGAAAGACAGAAATGAAACAGTAATTATCCACAGACAACAGAATTGGTTATGTACTGATTCCCATAGAATTTACATAATGATTACTAGAACTAATGAGTTGTCTTAGCAAGACTGCAGGACACAGATCAATATAGAAAAATTTAGTTTTTACGTATATGCTTTCAATGAACAATTGGATATTGAAACAGAACAATTCTATTTATAGTATCAAAGCATACATAATATGTAGGGATAAATATCATAAAATAACAAGATTTATGCAGTGAAAATTGTAAGGAAATTAAAGGAAAGGTAGTTTTCTCATGCATTGGAATACTCATTATTATTTGAAAAAGAAGAATAAAGTTGGAAGACTTACACTATCTCATTCAAGACCTAACATGAAGCTGGAGTGATCAAGGCAATATCTTTTTAACATAAGAACAGACTTACAGAACCAAGGAATAGAAGACATTTCAGAAATATGCCCACTCATAGGGGGTCAACTGCTTTTTGACAAATGTATCAACACAATTCATTGGAGATAAGAAAGTCTTCTCAACAAATGATGCTGTAATTTTGGACATATACATAAAAGGAACCTAACACCGTAGACAAAAAAATCAACTTAAAAAGGTCACAGACCTAGTGTAAAACTTAATGTGTAAAAATGCTCAAAGAAAGCACGGAAGTCTTTATAAATAACCCTGAGTTAAGTAAAGATCTCATACATATGACACAAAAGGTATGAGTCATCAAAGAGAAAAATGACAAAACAGAACTTCACTAAGATCTAAAACTTCGGCTTTTGGAAATAAAGTTGACCCTTGAACAATGCAGGGGTTAATCCACATAGAACTCAGAATGGGTCCTCCGTATCCATGGTTCCTCCACACCCTCTGTTCTTCCGCATCCCTGGATTCAACCAACCATGGACTGTGGTACTGGAGTGTTTACACTTGACCAAAGAAATAATACAGAGGGCAAAAAGGCCATTTAAAGTGTTCAACATCAGTAGCTATTAAGGAAATGCAAAGTAAACCCACAATGAAATCCCACTACCCATTTACTAAAATGTATAAAAGAGAAATATATTAAAACTTCAGAGTGCTGACAAGGATGTGGAGAAACTGGAACCCTCATACATTGGTGATGGGAATGGAAAAGTGCAACAGTAATTTGGGGAGAGTTTGATGGTTTTTAAAAAGCTAAAACATACACTTGAAAATGTGCCCCAGCAATCCCACTCGGAGGCATGGACTTGGGAAATGAAAACGTATGTCTGATATCTGTAAGCAAATGGTTATAGCAACTTTATTCATAATAGCTAATAACTGGAAACCATGTAGAAGTCCATTAACTGGTGAATGGATAAACAAATTATGATACATCCATACAGAATGCTATGAAGTAGCTTTTTATTGCACTATTGATGCCAGATACAGTATAGTGGAACTCAACTACATTATGCTGAGTGAAGAGCCAGACCCAAAAGGCTACATATGGTATGAATCTCATATATGACATTCTGGAAAAGGCAAAACTACAGGGACAGACATCAGATGTGGTTGCCAGGGGATGTGATGGAGAGAGGGGATGACTACAAAGGGGCCGGACAGAGCTTTGCGGAAGAACTATTTCATGTCTCACTTCGGGTGGTGGTTATAAGACTGTACACATCTGTCAAAACTTATTGGATTTAAACCTAAAAAACTGACTTTTATCGTATGGATATTATGCACCAAAGCCTCAATCTATCCTGAAACATACTTGAATTTTTACAAATATGAATCACATGACAGAGATCCAAAGGACTAATGCCGTGACAAATTCAACACATGTGGAAGAGGCAGTTGAGCCTGGAGGAGGGGAGGGGGTAGTGTGTTTTTGGAGCAGCTGGGCAGTAGCTTAAGATTAAAAACCGAAGGAAAACTCCCAATCTATCCCTCCCCTGGAGTTTGGGATTGACATGCACACTGCTAGATTTAAAATAGATAACCAACAAGGACCTACTGTAAAAAAATAAATAAATAAATTTTTAAAAATTAAAAAATAAAATCTCAAAAAAAAAAAACTAAAGAAAAAGAGGACTTTGGGGAATAAAAGGAAAGCACACACCCAGTGACAAAGCGCTAATACTCCTAATCCTTGTGCCATCAAAATGCCTGCAAAAATATTAAGACCACCCCTTTAGTAAACCTACACATTTGAAACTAAATGCTTTACAAAACAAATCATGATTTCTTCCTCTGCTTCTCTCTCCTGGTCCACCCATGTTTACTTTCATCTGCAACACCTGCAACCACTAGTATCCACAGATTTTTTCTATGCTTTCTAATTCTGCTTCCCCAGATAGCAGGAGAAGCCAAAACAAGCAATTGTGCAGTGTTGATTTTTGAGCATAAGATAAAAGGTGATCTGAAAGCACTCAGCTAAGTTGGAATATACATGAACACCTATATCCTGCAGGGCCTTGGGATGGATGCCATTTTGAGTGTCGCTTTATTACATGACAGAGTACTGAACTCTGACTCTGACACTGGGGAAACCAGAACGACAAACACAAGAAGCACATCTCCTGATTTCACAGGTCTCTCAACTTGCCCCCTTTCAAGGTGAGATCCCTTGTAGGAAACACATGACTACAGAACGTTTTAAACAGATGGCTGAGGAAAGGAAGAGAACAGAAATGTACTGAGTGCCTGCTCTCTACAAGACTCTCGGCTTACCCTACCCTACGTTCTCCCATGAAGCGAGACTACTGAAGGAATCTACTCAGTACATGGTATGCGGGACTTCCCTGCTGGCGCAGTGGTTAAGAATCCGCCTGCCAATGCAGTGGACACAGGTTCAAGCCCTGGTCCAGGAAGATCCCACATGCCGCGGAGCAACTAAGCCCGTGTGCCACAACTACTGAGCCTGCGCTCTAGAGCCCATGAGCCACAACTACTGAGCCCGCGTGCCACAACTACTGAAGCCCATGTGCCTAGGGCCTGTGCTCTGCAACAAAGAGAAGCCACCGCAATGAGAAGCCCGTGCACCGCAACAAGGAGTAGCCCCTGCTCACCTCAACTAGAGAAAGCCCGCACGCATCAATGAAGACCCAGCACAGCCAAAAAATTAATTAATTAATTAATTAACTTTAAAAAAATACATGGCATGCACTAAACATAATTAATGGCCATTTAATACTGGTAATTGATAATAATAAAAAGGTAACACCACCACTGGAAGGTAATAATTTACCTGTTGAAAACAATTCATTTCCAATGAATTGCTCTAACGGGTTCGTTTAAGTTAATCTAATATTTAAGACAGAAATTGGTGATGAATAGCTTGTGTATTTGTAGAAGAAAATCAAAACCAGTTGCTAGAATTTCTGCAGTACTTTCTATATATATTGTCCTCCTTGATGAGTGTATAATTTTTATATGATTATTTATCACATAACATGGAGGATTTCAGATTCATTCCTAGAAAACAGCATACAAACCAAATCTATTCATGGAGCACGTGATCATATTAGAAGTGTTATGTTTCTTAAGATGACAATGAATCTAAAATTTTCAATTTTACAAGTTATATATTATTTTCATCAACTGTAATTCAGCTATAAATACACATAATACGTGTGTGTGTGTGTGTGTGTGTGTGTATGGAATACTATTTTTCTAAGTCCAGAGAAACTTGGACTTGGAGAACTTGAGGTTCCCCCCTCAAGAATCTTTATCCTCTCTATATTTTTTGCAGCTTTTACCGTAACTCTATCCTTTCCGTTACTTTTAGGGTTCACATTTTTTGAATTTTATTTTCAAATTAACAGGCAGTAAAATTACCTTTTTATGTACAGTTCTATGAATTTTAACACATGCATAAATTTGCATAACCACCACCACAATAAAGACACAGAACATACCCGCCACTCAAAAAAACTCCCTTGTCCCTTTGAACTACACCCTCCTCTTTCCCTTAACCATTGGCAACCACTGATCTGTTCTCTGTCACTCATAATTTTATCCTTTCATAAATACCACATAAATGGAACCATACAATATGTAACCTTTTGAGGTTGGTTCCTTTTTTAAATGCTTTGGAAGTTGCAAATATACAATAAGGACATTATTGCCAGTGGTCAATATCTGAGGAACAGAACTGATAAGGCCTCATGACTTCAGTGCTTTTATGGAATTTTTAACTAATTAGCTTTATTTACTTTTTGTTTTAACCAGCATATGATAAGGGAGGGAAGACTAGTCAAGGGCAGAGAAGACTAGTCACTGTAACAGGTGGCAATCTGGAATCACAATCCATAGCTGGGCATTTATGCCACTGCCCTAGCTGTTGGATTGTGCGAAAATGGATCTGTACATGTATTTTAACTTTTATAGTATGAATATCTTTGAGGACCAAACAGACCCTTTGGACAAGAGGTTTGAAGTTTCTGTTCTTGTTTTTCCCAGCTCAAAGATTTTTCAATCTTTTCTTGAATTTGTTTCTTCAGCTCAAAGACTTGAGAACACGTTCTAGACTGAGAAAATAATGTACACAATTTCTGGTCATGAATATCCACAAAGCAGTTGGTTACTGGGACTTTGGATCATATTTTGAGAAGAAATCAATTCTGAAAAGAGTCAAACGTATACACTTTTGCTCTTATTAATATTTCCAGGGCCTCGACTCTTCTCCACTACAACAGCCCCTGCCCCATGACAAGCTCTCGTTACCTTCCCCCTGGACCAGCACGAGGCACGTATAATTGGTTCCCCTGACTCCGGTCCCTCACCCGTGCTGGGACAGTTTACACACAGTTTCTGCTCTGAAAACACCACTCATTTTCTTCAAGCTCTCTTTCATTTTTACCTTCGCGTTCCCTCCTTAGAGAACCCGCCCTTCCTGACATCCCAGACAGTCTCATATCTCATATATTTCCTCTCAACATAAAGGAATTTCCTAATTGTCCAAACCTCAGACCTTTGCTTCCACCAAACAGCACAATTCCTAGGATTTACTTATGTTTCTTGGAACTCCTTTTCTTCCAGCTCTGCAGTTTTAGATTTCCTGAGCTGTCCCTTAAGGCTTTCACAACCATCAGGCACATTTATTTTGCATTCTTTTCTGCCAGATGTGAAGTTAAGTATGTTCCAGAGTAACGGTTCTTAAACTTTGGAGTGTGTGAGAGTCAGATGGAAGATTTGGTAAAGATGCAGAAGCCCAAGCCCTCTCCTTAAATGAATGTCAGCCTTTTTGTGCCTTACAGGCTCTCCCGGCAAGGATTCTGGTATATGTGGACATCTGAAAGATACTACTGTGGATCTGGGGTAGTATGATTCAGCTGCCCCAGAAAGGTTCTGTTTTGAGTAACTGACTACCAAATTCTATATTTTAGAATGAAAGTCAGGTCCTAGAATAGACTCACCCAACTCACATGCCACTCCCTGATGCCTATCTTGAAATGTAATTTTTAGCTTTTAGTACTCTTTGCAAGAATATGAGAGTATCAATATTAAATATTATATTGCATCCATCTATGAGACACATTTTTTTTCACATTTTAATGTCTTTGATGTTGGGATTATGTTTTAAAATCTGCATCTTAAAAATATTTGCCAGCATCTCTTCTTTCACATTAACACCTAATATAATGGTGCAACTGACAATCAAAATTTAAAGATAAGGAAGTCCTACTGTAACTTGAAGACAAGCTGTAACCAAACAATTCAAATAATATTATGGAAATAAGATGGCAGAAAGATACAATATTAAAATGATTTATTTAACTCAGTCTAGGATATTTCAATATGAAAGTATAAAAGAGAAACTGACATGGTGATCTAGTATTTAAGCACCTAGAGAACTGAAGTCTTTCCTTCCAAGAGTGAATTTGGCTTGTCAGGAGCCATGAAATGGAGGGACTTGGACCACATTTCATTTCTGAATTTCTTGACTTGTGGGTCACCAAACTCCGGTTCATCATAAGCACCCTTCAGAAAACAGAGTGTTCCAGCGTGGCCTATTTCTGCATAACAAACTACCCCAGACCTAGTAGTATAAAACAATGACAATTTAAAAAATTACTGCTACCCATCATGGCTGCAAGGGTTACTTTGGGCTCAACTAAGTGGAGTTCACTGGGGTCCTGCATGTGGCTGCAGCCAGATCATGAGCGACATCTCATGAGGCGTCTCATGAGGCATCTCACATATATGATGCCTGGGATGGAAAGACACAAACAGCTGGAGATAGGACATTTGGGTTCCTTGAGCAACTCTCTCAATCTCTATGTGGCCTGTTTATGAGGTCTCTCCAGGATGCTGGCTTCTAGTTGTCAGATTTCTTAACACGTAGGCTCAGGGCTCCAAAGGTGGGTATTTCCAGGGAGAGAAAGAGAAAGAGATAGAGTTAGAGATAGGGATGGGGTAGAGACAGGGATAGGAGTAGGGATACAGATACAGATATAGAGAGACAAAGACAGAGACAGGGAGAGAGACAGAAATGGAGAGAGAGCCTATGGAAATTGCTTAGCTCTTTATGACCCAGCCTACGTAGTCATGAGTCCTCTGCATAGTATTTATTAGAATTGGATCACTAAACCCAGTCTATATTCTAGGAGCAGATAATTAAATTTATGGATATGTTTTAAAACTGCCACAAGGAGGTATTTTAAATTTTAAAAAGTGACCATTCTCTGAACATTAAAGTCAAGCCTTCTATTTTAAATAATCTCTACTGGGAAAGTTAATCACGGAAAAATCTGATTTTTTTTTTCTTAAAAAAGTTATAAAAGTTACTGCAATATTTTTGACTAGTAGGAAAAAAATATCATAACTACATGTAAGTATTCTTCCAAGGCAAACAATTCTAAACAACATAAAAAAAAATTCACAGATCTGCAAGCATGCCTTTCCTAAAGACAAACTGTATCAATACAAAATCTCTCAACAAAGTTGCTTAAAATACCATAAATAATGTTTCTTTATGAAATATTCATTGCTTACTACCATGTGTGGAAGACCAGTTTCAGAATGCTATGAAAGGATCTGTGTCCCTCAGAATTAATTATCTCAGGTTAGCGGAAGGTTTTCTTTCTTATCTATGAACTGCATCTGGAGAAATGTGAGGTCTAGTGACCTGAATAATCAAAACAATAAACATGCTCTATATGTTTTATATTCGTCAATGAAATAAACGTTAAGTGGGCAATACCCATTCTCTGTGATTTAGACTCAACTTTAAAAACCTGCACACTCGGATTTAAATGCTGCAAGCCAAGCCCCCCAAAGTAATTCTGTGTTATTTCATGTTATTTAAGATCATGAGTATATGTGAATGAGAATCTATGCTGTGTAGGGTAAAAAGTCTCCAGAATTAACATTTTGAGGTTGATTTGCAATGGGAATTAGGCACAAGGGGAAATCATAGATTTAATAGGAGGTAGGTAATGTTGGTAAATAATGTATTCAACTATAAAACAAGAAACACCCAAAATCTGTTTGTCCAGGTGCTATGAATTAAAGTAATTTAGAAATTCCACTTTTTAATGTACATACCTATCCTAAAAAGCAGCCACTGACAAAGTTTAAAAATATGTTTTCAAAAATGGTCATGAAGAACCTAGTGGCAAGACAGGAATAAAGACGAAGACCTACTAGAGAATGGACTTGAGGATGCGGGGAGGGGGAAGGGTAAGCTGGGACAAAGTGAGAGAGTGGCATGAACATATATGCACTACCAAATGTAAAATAGATAGCTAGTGGAAAGCAGTCACATAGCACAGGGAGATCAGCTCAGTGCTTTGTGACCACCTAGAGGGGTGGGATAGGGAGGGTGGGAGGGAGGGAGACGCAAGAGGGAAGAGATATGGGGATATGTGTATATGTATAACTGATTCACTTTGTTATGAAGCAGAAACTAACACACCATTGTATAGCAACTATACTCCAATAAAGATGTTAAAAATATATATATATGTTTTCAATGTAATAGAGAAATTGATGACAAAATATTTCAATTAAGATATTTTCATGATAATGGTATTAATGAAACACATTTTATTTTAAACACCATCCTGAGTGCCTGAAATACCTGTTTCATTGAATTCTCACCACAAACCTACAAGACCAATGATATCCTCTCAATTTTAGATCTAAGAAACCCAGTGTACAAATCACCCAATTTTCTGTAAATGCTCAAGGAATCGTTTCAACTCTTCACAACAAACAATAATGAAAGAAGAAGTAAGATAACCTTCCAACAGGCAATCTTCACCCTCTTGTTTCTCACTAGTCCATTTTAGAAGCCCCTGTTTTCTCATGCCAGTCCTTTACAGAATCACTACCATCAGCCTTACAGGATATCTAGTTCCCAGACCAGCAATCAATTAATCCCAGACAAAATAAAACAAAAAGATCTAATGAGACACTTGGTCCTTCCCACCCCCGTAAGTCACTGCAGTTAAAGAATTAATTAAACTTGGAACATGATCACCGAATTTAAGCCTTAAATTGATTAAGTCAGTGAAAATCTTTACTGACCACACACATTCCGTGACAGGCAAAATAATAAAACAGTTAAAACAACAAATGCCTCTTCTCTTGGAGCTTCCATTCTAGAAGTTAAGGTAGACAAGATATAAACAGCCAAGTAAAGACATAGTGGTAAGAAACAAACATGAAGCAGGGCAAGGAATGTAGAGAGTGACCCTGGCAGGGATGGCCTTTCTAGGGGGTTGACATTTCAGCAGAGGTGACATTATACTTTATGGCTTATCTAGAAACTGGCTGGCTTTCCCTGGACAAATCACATAACCTTTTATTTCCAAATTTCCTGATCTGTAAAATTAGAGATTAGACTAGAATGGCACTTAATGGACCTTCAGGCTTTGAAGTTCTGTCACTCAGAGACCTTTCATTCAAAAGAAAGCCTTACAGTGAAGAGTTGTTCTACTAACTAAAGACCCTCTGATTCCAATGGAACCAACATCATCAATCTACCACCATGCTGCAGCTCCTTATGAACCTTCCCCGCCGAGAGGCAAGGGCTGCTCTCTTCTTTTTAATCTAAGAATGCTGTTTAACTAGCAAATATTGTTATAAAATAGATATAACACTTTTTAATTTTGTTTTTTAAATCCCCATGACCTATTTATTTTATAACTGGACGTTTGTACCTTCTGACCCCATTCATTTATTTTGCCCACTGTCCACTCATTCCTCGGGCAACCACCAATCTGTTCTCGTATCTATGAACTTGTTTTCTTGTTTGTTTGTTTTTTGATTCTACATACAAGTGAGATCACACAGTATTTGTCTTTCTTTGTCTGACTTATTGCACTTAGCATAATACCCTCGAAGTCCAGGCATGTTGTCGCAAATGAAGAGATTTCATTCTTTCTTATGGCCGAATAATATTCATATATATATATATATGCGCTACATTTTCTTTATCCATTCATCCACTGATAGACACTTAGGTTGCTTCTATGTCTTGGCTATTGTAAATAATGCTGCAATGAACCTGGGGGTGCATATATCTTTTCGAATTAGTATTTTCGTTTTCTTCAGATAAATATCCAGAAGTGAAATTGCTGGATTATATGGTAGTTCTATTTTTAATTTTTTGAGGAAATTCCATACTGTTTTCCATAGTGCCTGCACCAAATTATAATTCCACCAACAGTGCACAAGGGTTCCCTTTTCTCCACATCCACGTCAGCATTTATCACTTGTCTTTTTGCTGATGGCCATTCTAACAGGTGTGAGTTGATACCTCATTGTGGTTTTGATTTGTATTTCCTGATGATTAGTGGTGTTGAGCATCTTTTCAAAATGTACCTGTTGGCCATCTGTATGTCTTCTTTGGAAAAAATGTCTATTCGGATCTTCCTCCCATTCTATAATTAGATTGTTTGGGGGGGGTCTGTTTGTGTGCTATAGAGTAGTGTAAGTTCTTTATATAGTTTAGATATTAACCCCTTATCAGATATATACTTTAAAATATTTTCTCCCATTCCATAGGTTGCCTTTTCATTTCATTACTGATTTTCTTTGCTTTGCAAAGCTTTTCAGTTTGATGTAGTCCTACTTGTTTATTTTTTGCTTTTGTTGCCTTTGCTTTTCGAGTCAGATACAAAAAATCATCGCCAAGACTGATGTCACAGAGCTTATCACCAATGTTTTCTTCTAGGAGATTTATGGTTTCAGCTCTTACACTCATGTCTTTAAGCCAGTGAGTTAAGTTTTGTGTATGGTGTAAGACAGTGGTCCAGTTGCATTCTTTTGCATGTGCTGTCCAGTTTGCCAGTACCATTTATTGAACAGACATAATATTTCTGAACATTAGCAAGGAATTTTCAGGATTCCATGTTAACTTACCTTGTTGACCAGGTAATTTGTTACTAATTATTTACTGCCCAAATCCTCATAACCTGAAAAATTGTAATCGATGAAATCAATGTCAGTGCAGAAACTCTGACCTTTTTTTTTGATGATATGAAAGATGATATTGAGGATGTGGTACCACGACTAGGGATTACATGAAGGGAGGAGACAATTCTGAATACACTGGCTGAAGAACCAGGATCCTCAGTGACCTCTTAAGTCCAGTCTGATGGGCTGAATCCTGTAAGATGTATCAATAACAAATGCAAAATTCTACACTAGGGATTAGAAAACCAAATGAACAAGAATTGCACGGAGAGACTGGGTAGCAACACATATGAAGAAAATCTCCTTAGGAGTTGTAGCAGTAATAAGTATATGTTGGAATAACCTATAATAAGAGATTCTTGCAGGCAGTCGCCCTAGGCTCTTCCTACCTAAAGTGTGGTCTCTGGACCAGCTATATCAGTATTACCTGGGAGCTGGTTAGAAATGCAAAATCTTGGGACACACCCCAGACATACGTAAGCAGACTCTGCAGATTACAAAGGTTCCCAGGTGATTTTGTATGCACATCAAAGTTTGGGAAGTGCCACCCCAAGCTCTTAACCAGGTCATACCAGGTGAAACTCTAGTCCAGCCTAGGGAGACCACACTTGCAATACAGGAGTACCTGTAATCACATGTTAATGAGATGTAGATCAGTTAAACCATGACAGGGGATAAGCTTAAACCCCTATAACTATCAGGATTATTCAAAGGCACTGGGGATGCTTAGTTCAGAATGTGCTCTGTAATACACAAATCCACTAGCCAAAGACATGCAAATATTTAGCACTTAAAATGAAGCTAGTCTCAATTAAGATGTTCTGTAAGCATAAAATACACCCCTAGCTGCAAAGACTTAGTAAGAAAAAAATGAATGTGAAATATCTCTTTAATAATTTTTATACTGAATATGTTGAAATAATATGTTGGATATATTGGATTAACTCCAATATATTACTAAAATTAATTTCACCTATTTCTATGGGCATTCTTTTTTTAACATCTTTATTGGAGTATAATTGCTTTACAATGGTGTGTTAGTTTCTGCTTTATAACAAAGTGAATCAGTTATACATATACATATGTTCCCATATCTCTTCCCTCTTGCATCTCCCTCCCTCCCACCCTCCCCATCCCACCCCTCTAGGTGGTCACAAAGCCATAATTCAAAAAGAGTCATGTACCAAAATGTTCATTGCAGCTCAATTTACAATAGCCAGGACATGGAAGCAACCTAAATGTCCATCATCGGATGAATGGATAAAGAAGATGTGGCACATATATACAATGGAATATCACTCAGCCATAAAAAGAAACGAAATGGAGTTATCTATGGGCATTTTTTAACATGGCTTACTAGAATATTTTAAATTGCCTATGTGGCTCCCATTTTATTTCTATCTGACAGTGCTACTGTAGAGACACCCAGGAGGAGACATGGTGGTTCTTTTCAAATGTGTGGAGTACCACTGTATGGAAGAAATATTAACCTGCCTCACACAGAACCAAAGACTAGAACCAGGACTTCATAATGTTGTATGACCCAGAGCAGGCAAAGAAATCTCTTGTTTTCCAAACACGCCCACTAGGGAATGTCATCACTTCCACAGATTCATCCCTGAATCTAAGAGTCTCTGGAGAAGGACTGGTGGAGGTGTAGACAGGCTAGAGCGTGATCAGAGGAATGGATATCCACGCTTGCAGGTGGACATCTTCCCAAAGATGCCACGGACCCTCGCTATTGTCTATGTGGATAAATTACACATCACCCATTAGAACAAATATTGCTGTGTTGAGACTGTCAAGTTTCCCAGCCAGCCTGCTTCACTACTGCAGGAGGAGAAAATAAATAAATGAATACAGTCTCCCTGTTTCCATAAATCTGATCAACAATATATGATGAAGACTGACAATAGAGTTTAGCAAGAAATATCTATCTCACCAATATGATATTGAAGATCATACAAAACAATTAACTCTCTTGATTCCAAGACAAAGCTACAAAATTCTGGCTCATATTTCAGATTTAAGTAACTCATCTTCTAGCTGCCTATTAAAAATGCTAAGTGATTATTTATGGTCCTACGAGATTGACTCTGACCCTATTTGGATCAATGAAATCTCAAGAAGTAAATTTTTTCAAGGGCTATGTGGTTTTAAGAGACCAGGCTTTTACAGAGAAAAAATATTATTGGATCCGGCACAAAGAATCTTAAGAGTTGCTGGATCTATCTTTGAATTAAAAAATATCAGTAGCCCAAAGTGGTTCAAACACTGCTGTGCAATTTGGATTTAGATTCAAGAGAACTCAGTTTGAATCCTAGTTCACATCATGGTTAGATTATGAGATTTTAGTTTGCTCAGTGCTTAACGAGATCATTGGGTGTTGAACTTTCATTCCTCCAGCTCCACTCTCCTTAGTCCATATTCCTATGTAAATGGAAGGAAAATAGGACCTCCTTTTTAACCCAAGAAAACCCATATGCATCCAAATAAAGCCTATGTGATATTTAAGATTGAATAACCTTACAGAAATATTTTAATACATATTTCTAAGAAGGATGTACAGTAGCTCCCCAAAGACTTTTTAAAATTTATAAAGCCATCTATCTTGAATGCATTATGAATACTCCTAAGTAAGGGATGGATAGACTGAAATACACACACACACACACACACACACACACACACACACACACATTCCTTGCCAGATGCTGAAGTCTAACATTGCAACTCCTGAAGCAAATCAGGATATGCATGTGCAAATTCCCATTAAAATGAAAGCAATCTCCTAGCTATAATTATTTCACTCATTCTGCAAATTGAGAAATCGGTTACAGCATAAAGTAGTATAGCCCAGAACATCTATATCACTTTGTTTTTCATTGTAGAACTGCTGGATTCACAGAGCACCTGTTGTTTACTTTAACCTCACCTCTTTTAGAGATGCCATGTTTATCCTGTTGCCAGTTTTTTGATGCATTGATGGTTTTTCAGAAATCTCAGTTAACTGGGTCCTTTTTCTTATTAATCACTATATTCAGCTGGTAAACTACTTTGCTACTACTAAACCTCATGCATGGGAAGTCTTGTTGGTGCCTTTAATCAAGCTTCATGGGAAGCGACTGAGTCGAATTTGCAGGTCACCAGGCTTGCTGTAAGTTAAGTGGGAACGTGAACATCAGGGAGTTATCCTGTAAATGACGGGGTGCCACTTTCCTCATGCACAGGGGCTGGAGTGTGCCCAGAACCGGGTCACCTAATGTGACATGGCACAGGACCTGATTGCCCAGTAGCCCAATGACGAAGGACTAACCAGGGAGCCACAGCTGTGCTGGGAGAGCAGTTCCAAAGTGGAAGGCAGCTTTCTGGCCTTAACTTTTAGGATCTGGAATAGCCAGTGGTATCAACATTTGTCTCACCACCATCATGAGTATGACCTTGTGGTCAGTTTTATAAAAGAAGGGCCTTAACGTGTCTTTTTTTTTTTTTTTTAATAACTTCTGTATCACTTTTCCCTAACACCATGCCACTGTAGGAACATAATAAATATGTGTAGGGTTTTGTTTGTTTTAATTGAAATGTAGTTGATTTATGATGTTGTGTTACTTTCAGGTGTACGGCACAGTGATATATATACAGGTTCCCCCAAATATAATATAGATATATACAAAATATATATATATTCTTTTCCATTATAAGTTATTACAAGATATTGAATATAGTTCCCTGTGCTATACAGTAGGTCCTTGTTGGTTATCTAAATAAACATCTGTTCAATGAATATATAAATCTCATCCACTATACAGTAGTTGTTACGGATTAAACTGAGTCTCTCCTAAAATTCACCTGTTGAAGCCCTAATACTCAGTACCTCAAAATATGACCTTATTTGAAATAGGGTCATTGCAGATGTAATCAGTTAAGATGAGGTCATACTGGAGTAGGGTGAGCCTCTAACCCAATATGACTGGTGTCCTTCACAAGGGAACCCCATTTGAAGAGACGACATACACACAGGAAGAACGCCATGGGAAGACGAACACAAAGACTGGGGTGATGCAGTAGAAGCCATGGGACACCAAAGTTTGCCAGGAGCCCAGAAGCTGGGAGAGGTGCAGAACAGAATCTCCCTCAAAGTCCTCAGTAGGATACCCTTGACCTTGGACTTCTGCCTCCAGAAGTGCGAGATAATAAATCTCTGTTATTTAAACTACCCAGTCTGTGGTAGTTTGTTACAGCAGCCCTAAAAAACTAATACAGTGATCAAGACAAACTATACCTTGATATTTACAAACAAAAGTGGAAAGTTTAACTTTGAATAAAATCAAAAGTACATAAAAGCTAAAAAACAGATTTTCAAGGTGTGTTTATCACTATACTTAATGTTTAGATCCCTAAATCTTGTACCTAATCCAGGTTTAGAAAAGCATAAACAGATGAACTAAATTAAATCAGAACATCTAAACCAGCCCTTTGATAAAAGACTTTCATTTGTACATTGACTTACCTGCAGTAGCTACAATGCAGCCTAGCACATTATGGCCAAAAACCATAATGATTTGTTGAATGAATGAATGAATGGCTAATACAGAGAAGTATAATTCAAAATACAGGAGCAAACTGGTGAACATGCTTAATAAAACATTAAAAACTGAAAACAGAAATAGGCTGATAAAAAAGTAACTGTTTACCATTTCTTCTTGAAGAATTTTGCTATCTTTTTAAAAAATCAAGTATATGTCAGTCACTAAAAAAGAAATCCTAATGGAAAAATTAGAAATATGCCATATGTCCTCAGCTGGAGAAAAACACAAGTACAATGACATTTTCAACATTTCAAAGAAGTATTTATCAAATTTTTGCCTCATGCTGTGCAGAAGGCAAAGTTGCTGTGCTTTTAAGGGGTGATTAGAAATAACAATGTGGAAATACATTCTGAAATTTTTAATGAAAAGTGTATATGTATGCGGTAACATATTCATAGATACCCCCCCTAATGAATTACTTGTGGATTACACTGTCAAGTACTATAAAAAAAATCTTTCAATAATAATAGTAATTATGCAAAAAGTTGGCCACTGTTTAAAATTCTGTAAAAAAAAGTGTCAATACTTTACTATATTTTAATGAGAATTCAAGATTCTTATAGTAATGAGGATTTTTTCTACTGCTACACACAATTTTCACAGATTTCATCCTGTGCAGGGCCAAAGGTTGCCTTCTGTTCTTTCTACTTGAACAGTAAACTATTTACCAAATCGCCTCCTTATGTTCAAACACTCTAGGTTCTATGGGAGAAAAAATATAACCTGGTCTAAAGTGGTATATCTTTCAAGAAAAACAAAGAACATCCAGTGTTTTGTTTTGTTTTATACTGGCATCTTTTTGTTTTGTTTTTTTTTTACAAATTTATTTATTTATTTTATTTTTGGCTGTGTTGGGTCTTTGTTGATAAACAACAAGGTCCTACTGTATCTATACTGTATAGTTCCTACAGGGAACTATATTCAATATCCTGTGATAAACCATAATGGAAAAGAATATGAAAAAGAATGTATATATATGTACAACTGAATCACTTTGCTGTATGGTAGAAATTAACACAACATTGTAAATCAACTATACTTCAATAAAATAAATATAAAAAAATATATCAAGCCAGCTGAGAGGGCATGCTCTAGGCACAAAGATAAACTAGGAGTTTTCATTTATACATGACATCCAAAGACAAGACACTATCAACAGGAAGGATGTTTCATTCCACTTTGCCAAAAACTCCAAGGAAAGGAGAAACGTAAGTGGAAAACGTAGGCTTAAATTGTGTGTCAAATTAAAAATGATGAACATATTTTGTTTCATAAAGACAAGCACATTTCCTAGATGTGAAATTCTAAAGGTAATACATTGGCAATAAAATAGCTACTAACAATCAACTGCTCATTTATACAGAAAGCATGGATTCATTTGCATTATTTCTACCAAATATCCAGCTTTATGTCCTTTATGTATACTAGTATTATTCCTACTGCACATTTTTAATAAGTAATTAAATTGACAGAAGAAACTGGATTGGGGAATGAGAAGGAAGGCCAATACTACTAATGTAAAAACATAATTTTTCCTAAAAATAAGGGGAATTCTTTTTTTTTATGCTCAACTGATTTAAAAAATTTTTTTACTGTAAAATATACATAGCAATTTACTATTTTAAGCATTTTTAAGTGTACAGTTCAGTGGCACTAAGGATACTTAAAATGCTATGCAACCATTATCATCATCTGCCTTCAGAACCTTTTCCTCATTCCAAACAGAAGCTTCATACCCTTTAATAATAACTCCCCATTTCCCTCTTCCCCTACTCCCTGGCAATCTCTGTTCTACTATCTATCTCTATCCTAGGAACCTAATATAAGTGGGATCATACAATAGTTGTCCTTTTGTGTCTGGCTTATTTCACTCAGCATAATGTTTTCAAGGTTCATCCATGTTGTAGCATGTATCGATACTTCATTCCTTTTTACGGCTGAATAAAATTCCACTGAATGGATAATACCACATTTTGTTTATCCATTCATCTACAGATGGACATTTGCATTGTTTCCACCTTTTGGCTACTGTGAATAATGCTACTATGGACACTGGTGTACAAGTATCTGTTTGCTTTCATATTTTGGGCATATACTCAGAAGTGAATTTCTGGATCATACTCTATGTTTAAATTTTTGAGGAACTGCCAAACTTTTCTACAGCAGCTGCACCATTTTACACTCTCACCAGCAATGCATAAGGGTTCCAATTTTTCCACATCTTGGACAACACTTATTATTTTCCATTTTTTAAATAACAGCCATCCTAATGGGTATGGAGTGGTAACCCACTGTGGCTTTGACTTGCATTTCCTTAATGGCTAGTAATGTTGAGCATCTTTACATGTGCTTATTAGCTATATGTATATCTTCTTTGGAGGAATGTCTCTTCAAGTCCTTTGCCCATTTTTGACTTGGGTTGTTTTTTGTTGTTGTTGAATTTACACAACTGATTTCTGACAAAGGTTCAAAAGCAATTCAGTTGAGGAAAGACACCTTTCTTTTTGTTGTTGTTGTTAATATAAGAAAACGTCTTTTATTCTTTTTTTTTGAATTTTATTTTATTTATTTTTTATACAGCAGGTTCTTACTAGTTATCTATTTTATACACATCACTGTATACATGTCAATCCCAATCTCCCAATTCATCCCACCACCCCCACCACTCCACCACTTTCCCCCCTTGGTGTCCATACGTTTGTTCTCTACATCTGTGTCTCTATTTCTGCCTTGCAAACCGGTTCATCTGTACCATTTTTCTAGGTTCCACATATATGCATTAATATACGATATTTGTTTTTCTCTTTCTGACTTACTTCACTCTGTATGACAGTCTTTAGATCCATCCATGTCTCTAAAAATGACCCAATTTCATTCCTTTTTATGGCTGAGTAATATTCCATTGTATGTATGTACCACATCTTCTTTATCCATTCATCTGTCGATGGGCATTTAGGTTGCTTCCATGACCTGGCTATTGTAAATAGTGCTGCATTGAACATTGGGGTGCATGTGTCTTTTTGAATTATGGTTTTCTCTCTGGGTATATGGCCAGTAGTGGGATTGCTGGGTCATATGGCAGTTCTATTTTTAGTTTTTTAAGGAACCTCCGTACTGTTCTCCATAGTGGCTGTATCAATTCACATTCCCACCAACAGTGCAAGAGGGTTCCCTTTTCTCCACACCCTCTCCAGCATTTATTGTTTATAGGGGGGAATTCTTTTGTTCATTTATTTTCAAATCTATTCTGCTACTGGGCACTAATAAATAAAGATAATAGCACCTGGATACAAATCTAAGACTACAGTATTTCACTCATAGACATTTGCCTCTGATTAATGAAAAATGAAAGTTTCTATTTCAAATAGATGTAATCCTTTATACCATCTGAGATAAGCTTCCTTAAATATAGTTCAGACATACTATTTATTTATAAAGTAAATTACTACCTAAAGCTTCCCCATTTACTGTGGTTAATTTTGTGTGTCAACTTGCTGTGGCTATGGTACTCAGTTCTTTGGTCAAGAACTAGTCTAGATGTTGCTGTAAAGGTGTCTGTGGATGTGATGAACATTTATAATCAGCTGACTTGAAGTAAAGCAGATTACCCTCCAGGTGTGGATGGACCTCATCCAATTAGTTGAAAGCCTTAGGGAAAGACTCAAGTTTCCCAAAGAAGGGATTCTGCCTCAAGACTACAACATAGAAACCCTGCCTGAGTTCCCAGCTGACTAGCCTGCCATGCAGATTCTGGACATAAGACTGTAACTGTCATGGCCTGAAGGTATGTCCCCCCAAAATTCATATGTTGAAATCCTAAGCCCCAATATGATGGTATTAGGAGGTGGGGCCTCTGGAAGGTAATTAGGTCATAAGGGTGGAGCCAATAAAATGAAATTGATGCCTTTATAAAAGGGGCCTGGGAGAGCTCCCTTGCCCCTTACACCATGTGAGGATACAAGGAGAAGTCTGCAACAGACAGGGAAGAGGGTCCTCACCTGACCATGCTGACGCCTTGATCTTGGACTTCTACCCTACAGAACCGTGAGAAATAAATTTGCTTATAAACTACCCAGTCTGTGGTATTTTGTTATAGCAGCCCAAATGGACTAAGACGGCAACATCAACTCTTACCTAAAATTTCAATCTGCCAATTTGCCCTACAGATTTTGGATCTGTCAGTCCCCACAATTACATGAGCCAATGCCTTAAAATAAATCTAGATAGATAGATATGTATCTTTCTCACTCTCTCTCCCTCTATCTCTTATATATAAAGACAGGGAAAGAGAGAGAGAGAGAGAACCCTAGTATATTTTATTACTCTCTCTCTCTCTCTCTATATATATATATATTTAAAAATTTTTATTGGGGTTTAATTGATTTACAATGTTGTGTTAGTTTCAGGTGACAGCAAAGTGAATCTGTTATACAAATACATATATCCACTCTTTTTTAGATTCTCTTCCCCTATAGGACATTACAGAGTATTGAGTAGAGTTCCCTGTGCTATGCAGTAGGTCCTTATTAGTTATCTATTTTATATATAGTAGTATGTATGTGTCAATCCCAATCTTCCAATTTATCCCTCCCCCTCTTAACCATAAATTTATTTTCTACATCTGTAACTCTATTTGGCTTTTGTATATAAGTTCATTTGTAGCCTTTTTTAAATAATTTGTATGGAAACACAAAAGACCACGAATAGCCAAAGCAATCCTGAGAAAGAAAAATGGAGCTGGAGGAATCAGGCTCCCTGACTTCAGACTATACTACAAAGCTACAGTCATCAAAACTGATGGTACTGGCACAAAAACACAAATATAGATCAAAGGAACAGGATAGGAAGTCCAGAGATAAACCCATGCACTTATGGTCACATAATCTATGACACAGGAGGCAAGAATATACAATGCAGAAAAGACAGCCTCTTCAATAAGTGGTGCTGGGAAAACTGGACAGCTACATGTAAAAGAATGAAATTAGAACACACCTTAACACCATACACAAAAATAAACTCAAAATCGATTAAAGATCTATATATATATAAATCAATATATAGATAGATATGTATCTCTCTCTCTCTAGATATATGTAAATATGTTTTATACATAATATATACATATATTACTTATATGTTATAAACATATATGAGAGAGAGAGCGAGAATGAATCCTGACTAATACATTTACCAATGAAAATCTACATCTTCAAGGATAAAACAGAATATGGTCACATGGTTCACCACGGAGTGGATTTCTTTTATTGGAATGAGATTTAAATGCCATCAAAAAAGATCTTGGCTTAAACTCTACCTATCAGGAGAAGAAAAGTCCTTACTCTGCATGACTGAAAGAATTGGCGCTCTGCATTCTCAGCTCTACTTATCTCTCAAGGTAACTTCCCAACTCCACTCTGGGGCCTGATGGCGGCTGGTTCCACCCATTCGCAGTCAACAGGAGCAGCTGGCTCTCTGCCTTCTTGTTAATCAACACAGAGCCTGTTAGGTGATCCTACTTCTAAAGTCATTCAACAGAGTCTCACCAGGACATTCTCTCATAAGTGCTGAATTCTGCTTGTAGCCCTGAATCCACCAGCAAGACTGTTTATATTTCTGGGAGTTTGCTTGGCCTGTGTGTTGCTGCCAGCTCTCCATTTTGGCAATAAACAATGCCATTTGTGATGTTGGTAAACACAATATGTTTCATAAGGTGCTGATGGTAAAAGTAATCTCAAAAATCTAAGTCTTGATTTCCAAAAACCTAGCCAGAACAAGCTATTCATATTTTAATCAGCGGTAAACAAATGGGTTAGGTCAGAGGGCAGCTGAATGCATTCCACGCTTTCCAGAAAGAGTAAGTAAAAGCTTCTGAGTATGATTTCCTAGTCAAACAGCCATGGTGCCTTTTCTCAAGTCAACCACTAGCCTTCTTTCCCTCTCCATCTCCTTCTGTTCCCCTCTATTCACTGAGAATAGGCTTATAGATCTTGGCCTTGCTCCCTCCTTCACTGTACCCAGTGTTATTTGTTGTTTGTTCTCCCTTTCCTTTACCTTTTTCATTCATTAGCTTCCAGTTATTAACTTTACATTTTTCAGTGCCCACCATGGGCACTGCTCTAAGAACATCACCCAGCAACTGACCTCGAAAGGCTCACTGCAGAGCCATTCGTTATAATCAAAGGTGATATTTAAACGTCCAAAAAAAGATTAAAAAGAAAAGTGCATTCTTCAAACTAGAAACAAATGATAACGGAATCCCTGTTTGCTAGTGATAGATAAAACTTGATCAGTACAATTCTAAACTATTATTTTCCTCCCTTGACCCCAGTGATGGTCTAATCGTAATACAAACAATAACAAGAATCAATAGAAAACTGAGGAAGATACTGTAAGAAATCATATTTGAGTAAACACGGGGCACCTCCGCATGGTACAGCATCATACAAAGGAACCCGCTGACACTCCCTTTCCTCAACAGAGATTATGCCAATATCACGGGTCAGAGAAACTACATTAGAGGCTCAACACCACCAAGGCGTCCAAATAGCATCAAGTTCAAAACTACACAGCTAGTGATAAGATATTCTACACTTACATTCTGAAACCTCAAAACTTTTGTTTAAACGGGGTTTGAACACAGTCTCTCCTAGATCTTGGAATTCCACTGACCCTTTGGAAATGGCTTATGGGATACATCCAAAGCTTAACCAGGTAAGAAATGTAACAGAAGGCCAAAAACATGTATTTGAGTTACGTGTTCACAGAAGACCCAACTGTTATTCATTAGAAGAAATAGGTGGCTGGAAATGAACAATAGGAAACCGATTTCATGATGCATCTGCCCTTGTGCACTTTCACAGCTGAAAGTCCCCCATGATCGGAGAGTCATTCATTCTACTACATCTCTTTTCTTTCTCCTCTGTCTCTTATCTGCTTCCCTGTATCTACCTTTCAATGTTTTTTTCTTTCTCTTTTTGAACCTCCCCCAAATAATCAAATAACATTCCAATCCGAGGAACCTAGTCAAAGCATCTCCAAATTGGAAGCTGAATAAACAAACTTGTGTGAAGCATCCACTGTGCCCACACCCCTCCCCATCTCCCACTCCATGGGAAACGCTCCATTCAGCTTTGCTCCCGTCACTCCACCAAAACCACTTTGGCCACGGTCCCCGCGTGGCCATCCCTTTGGTAAACTCAGGGTGGATTCTCAGGCCTGCCTTCCTTCATCCACCAACAGTGTTTTCAGGTTTCCCCACAGCCAAGGTCTTGACTGATTTTGTTTGGCTTCGTGGACATCACACTCCGATGGCTTTCCTCCTACTTCACTGGCCATACTCGAGCTCACTCTTCTGCTATCTCCTCCTCACCTTGACCTCCCTATAACACGTGCGCCACAGCTCACCGGCCTCATGTCCTCTTCTCTACTTATACTCGCTTCTTGGGGGATCGCAGCCAGTCTGGTGGCTTCAAACATCACGCACCTGCTGATGATCACTCTCTCCAGCCTGGACCCAGATGCCTAAATCCTCCCCGACCCCCACCTACTTGACACTGACATCCGAATGCCCAAGAGGCCTTCTGAACTCAGCACTGATCTCTCAAGCTCACCCACCTCTCACACCTACTCTACCCACATCCTTCTACGACGTCTCATGTGGTGCCAACTCCATCCTTCGTGGTTACTCAGGCCAAAAATCTTGGGAATCATTCTTAACCCGGCTTTGCCTCCCCCCATCCTCTGCCCAACCCCCCTTGGGTCATTCATTTGCTTCTCCCTTCCAGATACATCCAGCGCTGGGCCACCTCTCACCACCTCCACTGTCCTCTGTCCCTAGTCTGAGACCCATCTTCACTCACCGGGCTCATGACACAGCATCCTAACTGGTGCCCTGCTTCCACCATCGCTTCCCTACAGTGGATTCTTAACAGAGTCACCAGACTGATCTAAGCCCATGTCAGATCACACTGGTCCTGAGATCAACACCTTCCACGGGACATGAGGCCCTAGAAAAATCCAGCTGAGCATCAGCTCTCTGATGTATTTCCCCTACCCCTCTCCCCATAGCCATATCGTCCTTGCTGTTCCTAAATCCCACGTCCATGTGGCCTTTGTCCCGGCTGCTCTCAGTGCCTGGACCAGTCTTCTTCGAGACAGGTCCCCGGCTCACTCCCTCACGTTGACTCACTGCTCAGGGGCACCTCTTCCTAACTGCTCAATGCAAAATTTCAATAACCTCTTCCCTGCTCACTGCTCTCCCTCGCCTTGCTCTTGTTTTGTTTAGTTTTCCATGGCACTTGTCGGCTTCTAACATACACTATAGTTTACTCATTTATGCTTACTGCTGACTGTCAGTCCCCCCCATGACAGCACAAACTCCCCACGAACACGTCTCTGCATTTTGTTCACTAATATATTCTGAGCACCCAGAATAGTGCTTGGCTCAAAGAAGAGGCTCCGTGAACACTTGTTGAATAAATGAATACTCAAAGCACTAACTTGAAAATTGTATGCAATATTTGCAAAATCTGCCCTAAAATTTACAAAAGGCATATATTTCAACTTAAGGCAGATTCCTAATGTAGACTGAACTCAGTACTGAACTGGGAATTAAAAACCTGGAGCTGAGCCAGGATCCCGTTCTTTCCACTTGGCCTTGAAGAATTTCTCTAATTTCCCCAAGACTCAGTTCCTCCTCTATAAAATCAGAATACACAGTTTCACAGTTGTTTCACAGTTTCTTGTTGTTGTTTCTATGTTTAAGACCAAATATGACGATGCATGTAAAACGATAAATTCAGAAGTGCAAGATCATATAAGAGGGTCCACTCTTCCCCCTGCACTGGACCATTTGCCATGTGCTGTCATTTTTCACAAAGCAAGTAATAAAAATACACTGTAATTGTGATGTGCAGCTGCACTCACAGACCAAAATAAATCTGATTAAGACACAGTTCCTTAAAGAGTGATGGTTACTTGGGTTTTCCCATTCAAGCGTGAGAATCCTGTGATGCCCAGAAGGCAGCCTTAAACCAGGGATTAACTGGAGATGCCAAAAGGATTTGTGGAGAAGGCATCAAGCCATAGGTTGAGACAAGGACAACAGCAGCTTATTTTACCTGGAGAGAGACAGGAGAAGAGGGGTGAGATGCCCGGGCTCCTGTGCCAGACTTCCGGGTTCAACCCCTGGCTCACCTACCTTGACTGTGTAAATGGCCTCGGACCAACTGCCTAACCTCCCCCTCATCTGAAAAATGGAGACAATCCCTAGGCTTAGCCTGAGGATTACATGAGCTACCACCTATGGAGCACTTAGAAGACCTGTAGTGAACCAAAGAATTCTCTTGGGTAACCAAGCGTGGGGAAACAAACAAAACAAAGTTCAATATATGTATACAGCGGGTGAAAACGTTTTCCCTGCCAATTAAGTAAAGGCCAGTGGAGGGGAGGTGCAGAAGCACCTTCTCATTAGGAGGAGAAACAAAGAAAATCTAAAGCCAAAGGGGATATGGAAATAGACATGAAATAGACATGACTTGACTCTGCCTGAACCTCCAGTGTTAAGATTACCCACAGAGTGGGCATTCTCTGACTCAGTCACTTTAGGACAGAGTACCAGCGACTCCCGGTCACCCTAAACCTGAGGTTCCCTCAGGAAGCAGGGTTCTGGGATAGCAGGATCCACACCAGCTGGCAGCCTGGAGGACATGCATATTCTTGGGGCTCTGCACAGACCTAATGAATCAGAAACTGTGGGTCTGGGACTCAGCAATCTGAGTTATAACGAGCCCCCAGATGATGCGGACGTGCTCCAAAGTCTGAGAACCACTGCCCTAAGCCATCAACTCCCAAACGAGAAGACAAGGTATCAACGAAGGATCACACTTGACTCTCCACTGTGTTATCTACGCGACTAGTTTACAGTGTTTGATTGCAACAAAACGTCTGTAGAAAACATTAAGTATAAACAGCATTCATGGTAAAATTGTATTTAGTTTGGCAGGACACAAAACCTTCAACTCACAAATATCTACCTGGCCACCACCCTATACACCAGGAGAGACAAAAAGAATACAACATGGGCCTTTTCCCCTGCGAGTTTATAACATTATGAGGTATTCAGACCCAGAAAGACTAACAAAAATACAAAGCCAAATGTAACTCCTGATGTCACAACTATGAAGCAACCGAGCAAGGCTCTGGAAGATTAAACACGCGAGGAATGATCACAACAGTAGCTGGTCAGGCATGGCAGGAGGCAAGGAGGTAACAAGAATGTTCTTAGAGAGGAGGCTGGATGTGCGATTGGGACTTGGTTGTCATCCTGAGGAGTTTGATCTTTATTCTTTTTTTCAGTACAAAGTTGTTGAAGGTCTTAGAGAGTTTCTCCATGTCCACCAAACTCAGTTCAGGATGATAGTTTAGCAGCAATTTGAGGTGCAGAGAAGAAAGAGGCTAGATAGAGATTTGAAGAATAGACTGCTGTGCAGAGAAGAAGTGATGAGGATGGAATGGAAGTAAAAACCGCAAAGCATAATTAGGATAGAGCCCACAAGGGCATCAATGGCTAGATCTGCAGGATGAGTTACTTACTGCATGAGTCAGATACGGTTCCAGGTTTAAAACTAAAATGAACCCCCAAATATATTTTCCTTCAACATGCATGTGGCATTGGATATGATGCATCTGCTGATAATGTGGTTGAAGCTAAGCTATGTATAATATGTTTAAAATGTATATTCGTACTGGAAAAAAATTGAGCTTTATATGATGGGTTATTGCACAGGAAACAAAACCAAAATCGCAGCACTTTAGAGTGTCAAACCAAAATGGAAACGTGATTATGGAAACCCCTTTAATACTACGCAAGACTGTTTATTCTCGAAGTTATCAGATTCCCACACAATCCACTTATACAGCTGAAATTAGTCAGTGATAAAGACATCCCAATGTCCAATTAGCTGTTTTGAGAACGTGCATTTTAAAAATTTCACGTTCTTCTTTAGATATCTGTACTTAAAAATCATTCCTATACTACCAACATCAGGACTAGATTCCCAAATCCTAAAGTTTGCTCTAAACATTGAAAACATCTGTTTTCATATTTCAGTGTTCTCTACTTGCATGTCATTAATTTAAATCTTGTATAAGATAACAGATATAGAAATGGGCCTCCCTGTGGAGGAAAATTTGAAAAGAGTCCAAGATGATAAGGACCAACCAGCCACATCAAGGTGTGAAGCTCCGTCAAAGACATTTGTGAAGGAATATGTGACAGATGCAAAGGCACTGAGGCAGGAACATACTTGGTGTGTGAGAGAAATGGAGACACCACGTGTAGGTGGGACCCAGAGGCCAAAGGGGCATGTCCTTTCAGGCCACAGAAAAGGTGGTCTCCCTAGTGCACTGAATCGCTGGGGAGGGTGGTAAGCAGAAGAATAATATGATCCAGTTACTCTGTGCCGATGAGTTTATGCTTATGTTCTAATGAGTAATGCAAATCTTGTCATCCGGACCCAGAATAATGTAAAAAAAAAAAAAAAAAAAGCTCCTGACTCATAAGGGTATCTGTTGGGTCAATAAGCATATGAGCTAATATACATTAAGTATGGGTTAACCCACTTAATGTCATATTTAATCAAGATACGCTAAGCTACAAATGTGCATATTTAATCACTGACTACCTCTTCTATTAAAGAAAAAAATATCATCTCCCTCTAAGGGAAACTATGCCAGTCTGCTATCTTATGTGTTTTGATATAGTACACAAGCATATAGGAAAAAGAAGAAGACACAATATAATATATTACGATTTCAAAATAAGCCTTCCAACTGGGATCCACGAAAGGCTGACGAGGGCTGCTCACGGTCAACACAAGGCTGGAGGAGAGAGAACTTTCTGATAGGAGACACGTATGCTGTGAATTCCTTAGGAACATGTGCTTGGGGCCCACAGCAAGACTGAGACTCCTTGCAGCATGCTCTGGGTGGCTGGACTTACTGCCTCAAAATGATGTGATAGAATAAAATTATAGCCAATGTGGCTCAAACCCAGCTATGTACCCTTCTTTAAAGTAGCTTTACACTAGATTTGCTCCTGCTTGCCGTCCACTCTTGTTTCCCTCCAGTTTTAATTAGATCTTCGTTGTTACGCATGCATCCCTGAGAGCCTTCTTAAACATTTTCTAGAACAATCCTGGATACTATCTAATAACAACAGAAGCAGGTGGCATGGGTGGTTTTACCAAATACTTCCTTATAATGATGTCAATGGAAATGCACACAAAGAAATCCCCATAGTTTTACAGGTAGTTAAATATCCAGTTGATAGGAGCGGAGTGAGGGGGTGGAGGGTTGTGTGATACAGAAAACCTGAAGTGTTTGTTGAGTGAATAAACCCAGAATTGCAAGTGTAAGGTTACAACATAAATAAAATAAGACATCAACATCTGTCCTACTTTTCTAATCTTACCTACTAGTACTGCTCTACATGAATCCTGTATCCAGTTTCTTCATCTATTTATCATGATGCCTATTCTTAGCTCCAAAGTATTAACTACTCTGTGCCTGTCCACCTTTCTCGTTACCAATTTAATCAAATAACAATAAAAGAAAAATGGTAGAGCAGCAGCAATACTATGTCAGCAAGCTTAGATATATACACTGCCCCCTGGGTTAAATGCTTTACCTATATTGTCTTGTTTGTTTGAAAAACTCAATGAAGTAGGCTCTGTGATGGTCTCTGTTTCACAGTTAAGACTTAAGGGTGGCCCCGTGGTTACAAGGCTAATCGGTGTTGGAATCAGCCTGACCCCAGACCCACACTCTGAACCCCTCCCATAGCATCTTGTTCAGGACAGTCGGCTAAGACACAGCCCAAGTTCCATTCCTGCATGGAATCTTCACTTTCCTTTAACACTGATGTCTGCTTCCTACAAATAATTGAAGCAGGTCATTTCTGTGCTACAGATATCATACTTAACCCATAGTGCTTGGAGCTATAGTTCACACTCTCTCTGCACGAGTTAAGTTCCACATGTATACCTTCATGTAGCAACAAGTCTGGAAAAACAAAACAAGATATACTAAACAATAATGACTGGCTTCCCTGGTGGCGCAGTGGTTAAGAATCCGCCTGCCAATGCAGGGGACACGGGTTCGAGTCCTGGTCCGGGAAGATCCCACATGCCGCAGAGCAACTAAGCCCTTGCGCCACAACTAGCGAGCCTACGCTCTAGAGCCCGCGAGCCACAACTACTGAACCTGCGCACCTAAAGCCTGTGCTCCGCAACAAGAGAAGCCGCCGCAATGAGAAGCCCGTGCACGGCAATGAAGACCCAACACAGCCAAAAACAAATAAAGAAATAAATTTATTTTAAAAACCCAACAACAATGACAAAATCATCAAAACATCTTTCAACCGATCATCAGACCCAATTTCAATTCATGACATTATTACAGGAAATATAAATTTCCAATTCTCAGGACAAATCCAGTTCCTGCATGATCTGGCCCTTCTGAATCTCTACCCGGACCTGGAGGGCCTCCACTGTTCCCCATCCTGCTTCTCACAGGCCTTCTTTCAATTCAGGGAAGGGTCTATGCTTTTTCTTGTCCCAGAGTCTCTGCACGTGCTCTCCCCAGAACTCTCTATCTCCGACTCCTACCTTTGTAACTACTGTTCATTCTGTAGACCTACTTACATGTCTGTTTCTCACGTACACCCCACACATTAGCCTCTGTCCAATACTCTCTCTGCCAGCATCCTGCTTTCCTCCCGCTTAGCTTTTAGCTCAGGCTTGCCACAAGACCGAGTACCACGAGGGCAGGTAGTACAGCTACTCTGGATTGAGCACGCTGTCCTCAATGCCTACACTTGCCGCGGTATAAGCACAGTGTAGACACTACCAGCAATAGACAGATTCTCCCCCGGTCTTATTTACAAAGAACAATATAGAGGAAAATTTTGTCAGACCTTGTGCCACGTTCCATACTTACAACACTTACAGAGATGGAATGTATAATATTCTTATTATACAAAGAACTGTCACAGTGAGAAAACAAAACAAAACCAAACAAAATGTCACTTGAATCGGTGCTCTATTTTTATGCACATGTCAATAATACACTGGTTCATCTTATGAATCGAAATCAATCAGGCGAAACCTCTGAAGTATTTCTGGTTCAACTGGATTATGCTAGGATAAAGAAAAAGATAAAACCTCTACAACTTTCCTGGACAGTAAATGTGAAGTACAATTTCATTCAGAAATTAGAGTCTGCTTTAGACGTCCTGGGTTTCTAATCTGCCAGGGAATGCCAGAGGAACAGTGATTCTATCAGTATTTCAGCCCTGCCACTTCCATTTCCCAAGAAAATAGAAATTGCAGGAGTACTGAGAATGAAAAAATTGCTACTTTTTGCAAGCAATTCCTGCTCTAAAGCTTACTTTTCTAAGCAGTATGCTTCCTCTATTATACTGGCTCACACTGGAATTAAATAGCAAGTGATTTCATTAAGTATTATATAGCATTGGGATGCTCTTAAATCCTTAGAGAATATGAACGTATAGATGGGGTATTTGTAATAACACACCATTAAAAAAAAAAAAATTGGGATGTTTTGTAACCAAGACGTACTGGCTATACAAATGGTTTAATCTCACGTTCAATTCTTCTGTTGAGACGCATTACATATTCTAAGTAAAACAGCTCTCACTCTTCCCTCCTTGTAACTGCTTTTTGCAGATTTACTAATGTTTCAACCACTGGTCAATCCTGTAATCACATTTGCTGGGCAATTCCCTTCTCAGCAAATTTTAGAGCACAGTTGTGAATGCTGTTGTTTTAATAATATATTCTGTAGCATTTCAAAAGACACATGATCAGTAACGTTTAACACAGAGGTGAATAACCAATTCTCTGTTAGAGCTAGGTACTCTTAAGCTCATCTGTAAATTTTATTGTTTCAGAATCTTAATTGAATTTCTGGTAATTATACATAAAATTCTATAATGCACATGAGATGTGTTCCAGTTACACAACAGGAAAAAGTAAAACACACACACATAACTTTACTTCTTGTAACAATTACATCCTATGGAAGCCAGAGGTCAGTTGGTTGTTAAAAAGTAAACAAGTGCTATAATTTACCTTAAAACACACAAAGAAGCTAAACCAGGTAATTTAGACACCAATTAGAACTGTTAATTTGCTTTAGTTCAAGCAGTGACCTCAGCAACTGTGATGTGGCATTTAAATATAATAGTTCTGGAAGAAGACTGGCAAATCCCATTAATCCAAGATCTCACGTAAAACATTCCATCTCTGTAAGTGTTGTTAAGTACGGAGCGTGGCACAAGGTCTGACTAAATTTTCCTCTACATTGTACTACGAGAGTAGAATTTTTCTCTCAATAAAACATAAGTTTCTTTTTGTTGTTAAAGGTTAAAGATAATGTCTTCTGAAATCTCTCTATATCGCAAATCACAATCTAAATAATATTGTTAAATGACAGCGTTCTAAAAAGCACTGGAATGTTCTTCCTGTTACTGTTCTCTAAGTTGTAAACCACAGAAAAGACTTGAACAGAAAACAAACTACACACACATATTCTCAACCCATATGTAGTCCACTTTTATGTCTATATAATGATTACCAACCTCATGCTTTCATGTTTCCTAGTCCTATTAAGCAGAGAGCTCAAGGCCATACCTGCATAATCTATAGCCTACTGGACACCTTCACTTTAATATCGGATAAAAAATGCTGCGACATAACATAACGGTAACATAATAACATCACAGAAGTGATCTACTGAACTTCCATTCCAACCTTCACTCTCTCCTCTCTCATCAGAGGACTAAGTCAATTCTTCCAGTTTCCGTCAGAAACCTGAAGTCATTTTTCATCCCTCTGCTTCTTACGCCACTGTCCAATTGGTCAGCAAGTTCTTTGACCTTCAGAACATATCCAAAAGACAGTCACTTCTCTCACCATCTCCATGCCACTGTCCAAGCCAACAGCTCTTGTCTGGATCCCTGCAAGAGGTTCCCAACTGAGCTTCCTGCTTCCACCCTCGGCCCCCACCCAACTCTTCTGGGGCAATCAGAGAATTCTTTTAAAACATGGATTGGATCACGTCACTTCTCTTCTCAAAACTCTTCAGAAATGAAAGTGGAAGTGTCCTCACGGTGGTGAGGACAAAGCCACTGGACCTGCCCTCCCATTGCTGCTCTGTTGTCATGACTACATTTCCTATTAGTTACCCCTCCTGTGCTCCAGCCACAACTGGCATCCTTGTTATTCCTTGAGGACACTGGGCATTTGAACACCTGGGGACCTCATCCACTGCTTCCTCGCTCTCCAGCCAGCAGCTAGCCACAAGCCTAACACCCCCACCTTCTTGAAAGTGTAGCTCAAATGACACTTCTCAATCTAGCCTACCCTGACTACCCTTTTTAAAATTTCAAATAATGCACCCTATCTTTTAAAACCTGATCCCTCTAACACGCTCTATGCTTTTTCATAGCATTTATCACCTTCTCCTCTAACTGGGTGAAATGAAATGAAATGGAAAATAAAAATCAAGACTTCTTCCAACTGCTGATTTAACCAAATATCCACATTTGTTTCATATAAATATGGACTAATTGCTATGAAACTTTTCTCAAAGGCTGTTCTGTTTTAGCCAGTATAAACTAGTATATAGGAAGGTATTTACAACAGTCATTCATGCTTGCCATTGTATTTTAAGGACTGTTGGTCAAATCTTGAGGAGGTTTCCTTTCGAATTGTGGAATCTGTCTGAGTATTCATTAACATGCCCTCTTCCTACTTTGAAGGCACTGTGGTTTTGAAATAAACTTATATTCCACCTATTCAAAGAGTTCACCCCAAACATGCATTTGTATAGAATGCCATTAGGAAACAAAAACTTGATGCTTTCCTTAGCATTAGTACTAAAATAAAAGTTTTAATGAGTTACCTTATAATCCTAAAACGTTGACATTTTGAAGAGCTACTAAAAAATAATAATCTTACGACTGCTACATGTTCTTTCTCACTCCCACCCTTCGGCCCAAAAGGAGTCTTCATTTTATCGTAATTATTAGTTTCTTGGTTATACTTCAATCTACTTCCTTTAACGTAGGGCCAACTCTCCCGTTTTTAGCCTCCTGACAGTTCTCAAACTCCTTTGTATTTACTCACCATTCATTTTTGAATACATGTAACGTGATACAAACAAGGCTGATATTAAATTGAATATCAAAATTGAATATGAATGAAGTAGAGTGACTATGATTTGAAGACACAAGATAAAAATAAAAAGTCTTCTGCATCCCATTTTCTTTTTCCCAAAAGAAAAATTGGGGCCAAAATAAAATATGAAGACTAGTTAGACTTCAAGGCTCAGTTGTGCAGCTCAGATCTGATCCGGAGGCTTTGTATTGTCTAGGACTCCCCATTTTAGCAACGCAACTTGATGATATCTATTTTCTCATTTTTTATTTAACTCTTAAACTGATGTTTTAAAATGCTCATGTTTTATGTCTTTCTAATGAAACTGAAAGCTTTCTCTTAAAGAGAATAAATCATATATTGATGTCCATACACATTCTTCATGGTACCCATCATACGGTTATGCAAATAAATATCCAATAATAAAGCTGTTGATTGCCAAACACTAGCTGTTTCTTACCGTAAATGGTATATCTTGAAAAATATTCTCTTTCAGAACCTGAGCTGTAGATCTCAAAGGGTTTTTCTCAATGGGAATAAATCAAATTATGGAGCCATATGTATCACAACTGGATCCCAAGCATAATAGCTTCCCCAGCTTCCAAACCAATTATTTTTCATTGGTAAAAGCATTACATGGAAGGCTACTACCATTACTTCCAGCAGTAAATTCAATTATTGGGACAATAGGTGCTTGTGTATGTCTTACATGGGCAAAGCAGGAAGGGAGGGAAGCTCTTTTTTCTTAGTGCTGATTTTCATGAAAATAATAAAATCTGAGCACTGGAAGCTCAACTTAACAACTGCTCGGTAAATATCAAAATGCTACAAGTACATAATCAGCATAAAATTGTAACCACATCCATACTTTGCTTCTTCCATTAAAGCACCACTTCTGTCCAAACTAAACTTGAGAATATTATAATCACATTTTTGAAGGCAATATATTACATAGAATATATAATTAAGGGTAGTCTGATTTACAGTTGTCTGAGACAAAGAAATGGTTTTACACTTCCAAATTCTAGAATTTGCTCTAACATTCTCTATGAAACAGGAATGATGATTATTTGAGATCAGAAGAAGTACACCCAGGCCTGACATCCACTTATCTAAGGTCTAATTTGTGGTCCACGTAGAACAGAACTCTGATTTCTTTGAATAGTTCAGGCCTTCTCTACCGGTTCGTCATAAGTGGATCATAAATACTGGCTATTTTTTCACTTCACTGCTCAGGTCAGGATTTCCACCTCCTAGTTATTCCTTGACTTGCTTTGTCTTCATTAATCACAGGAAGACATTCTTCCCAAGAGCTGACCTAGGGATGCCATCACCAAGGGCCTTCGATGACACCCAGTTCAAGAAAAAAGGTTTCATTCGCAGGAGCAGAGTCATTTCATTTTAAGGTCAGACAAATGATGTTGCTCTTCTTAGACGTGTCTGCGGCAGGTATGTAGCAGAAGTCATCACCAGACTACCAAGAAGTGGGGAAGCCATAGCGAACATAGGCAAAACACTGCATTTCTTGGATATTTACAAATCCTCTGAACACGATTCATGAAAAACAAATACGACAATCCTACAATTAAGAAAAGTTGGAAGTTTATCTAAAAGCGTCATTTTTCTTCCCTGGAATGATAGCTCAGTTTACTGCACTCAGCCCCCGCGTGGCCGTCTGGCAGATGTGGGATTGGCACTCAGGTGACTTTCCTAGATCCACTATGACTCAGCAGAGTTTCTCAACCATGGGACTGCTGACCTTATGGGTCAGAGAACTCTTTCCGGGGCGGGGGGGAGTTGTGGGGGGGGCTGTCCCGTGCACTGAAGGATGTTAACAGCACCCCTTGACTCTAGAAAACTATTATAGATGTCGGTAGCTCCCCACTCCTCCTCTAGTTGTGACAAGCAAAATACCTCCAGTTGGTGCCAGGTGTCCCGTGGGGGGCAAAATCATCCCCAGATGAGAATCACTAACCTGCCTAGCCCCAGCTGCTGTTGTTAATCTGTAAAATGGGCTAACATGAGATGAAGAAAAGCATATTCACCAAGGTTTCTTTCAGGATGAATATTCTATTGTTCTGAAGTTCCTTTTTTTTTTTTCTCCCCCATCTGTGACTAAGAGATGTGCCTGAGATGGGAAGAATTCTCTGGTTTGAGAAAGGAGGGACATTTACCAATAACTCCAGAGAGAAAAGGAAACTAGAGAAACGGGGAGAGAGGTGGTATAATCATCGACGTCTTTAGCCCTTGACAGAGTGAATAAACTCCTGATATAATTGAGATAAATGGCTTATTAATAGAGACGAGAATGGAGTCAGATTTTCACTTTCAGCCCGAATCACTATGGGAGGTGAAACGATACCCCTCAGAGATGTCTATATCCTTCTAATCCCTGGAACCTGTGAATATTTCATGTTACATGCAAAATGGAGTTAAGGGTACAGATAGAACTGAGGTTGCTAATCCGCTAACCTTAAAATAGGGAGATAATCCCGGATTATCCCAATGAACTCACAAGGGCCCTGAAAAGTGAACAAAGGAAGCAGAAGAAGAAATTGAAGGGATGTGATGTAAGAAGGACTCAACCTTCTGTTTCTGGCTTTGAATATGGAGGGAGGGGCCAGAAGCCAAAGAATGCAGGTGGCCTCCAGAAGCCAGAAGAGGCAGGAAACAAATTCTCCCCTAGAGCCTCCAGAAAGGAACGAAGCCTTACTAACATTTTAATTTTAGCCAAGTGAGACTCATATTCGATTTCTAACGTAACACTACCATGTGTAAAATCGATAGCTAGTGGGAACCTGCTGTATAGCACAGGGAGCTCAGCTCGGTGCTCTGTGATGACCTAGATGGGTGGGATGGGGGAGGGGAGTGGGAGGGAGGTCCAAGAGGGAGGGGATACATGTATATATATAGCTGATTCACTTGGTTGCACAGCAGAAACTAACACAACATTGTAAAGCAACTATACTCCAATTAAAAAAAAAAAATCCGTAAGGGGATAGATTTGTATTGTTTTAAGCCACTCAAGTTATGATAATTTGTAGCAGCAAAAGCAAACTGCTACAGTCAGCGGCTCTACCTGACAGAGCATGTGAGGACATAGCGCTTGGCTACAGGGAAGCCTTAGCAACTGAACTATCAGGAATTTATAGAACCTGTACAGTGGAAGATGCCCATATCTCAACAGCCGTATCAATGGGAGTGTGGGCCACAGTTCATCATCTATGAAAATCAGGAGGCCCTAGCTGACATCTGTGATACAGGAAATTCAAAAAGAAATCCATCTCAGAGACCCATTGGGAGAACTTAAGGAGATTTTTGTACATAGAGCATGCAGCACAGTGCCTGGCACATCCTAAGTGCTAAATAAATGCTTATCATGGATATTCTACTGCATTTCCCCTGAGGACAAACAGAAGAAGCTTTTGCCACAATGGAATAGTCTTTCCTGTGTTGGCCTGACAACAAGCTACACTTCTGCTCATGCAAAACACACAGGGAGTGAGAGAAATCACATGCCATTAGGCATCTCTCTGTGTCCTCAGGATGATCAATAACTGTGTTCTATTCTGTGTGGTCCCGATCGATACACGATTCCAGTCATCATGAACTCACTCCAAGCTGTTGCCTCCCTGACACCTTATCAGGAGCAGTAGATAAGCAGTAACAATTTTTCTGGATGTCTGCAAGCACATCGATCATTGTGACAAATGCTTGATATGGCATTCTATTTTCTCCACCCAGCCTTGTTTTAATAACACAAGTCTGCGTGTAAGGCCTCACGATTCTGATTCAAGCTTGCAGGTTAATGCCTTCCAGACTGTCAAGGCATAATGACCTTGCCTAGAATACCCAGCTGGTTGACTGATGCAAATATACGGTGAAGCCAGGGATAGTTTCAACAAATTACGTTACTCCAGAGAAGCATGAACTTGCTAAAGGCTGCAGTGCTAATTTTGTATCACGTTAATTCTAGCCAGGAAAAATTGTCCTTTGCTCAGACTTTGTACTGATTTCAGAAAAAGATGTCCGATAATTATTTGAAGCAAGAAATAATTGCTGTTTTTGTTTCCATTTGGGGGAAGAAAACACAAAATCAGAGAAAACATTACAGACGAAAAGGAACGTCTCAGATTATTATAATCAGCCAATCAGAACTTTAATGAATTGTTTAAGATTCTCTCTCTCTATCCTCTATGGAGATGGCAGTTCTGTCCCAGCAACAGAATGCTCTGTCACCCTGGCAGAAAACTTAGAGGTTATTGCTTGAGAGATGATCAGTCATCACTTTTCGAATTACTGTGGATTAAAGCTGAGGGTAACTTGAAAGAACAATCTCTTATGCCCTTAGTGACAGATAGGGAGACTCTTCGCTTATTCGTTCATTTAACAATAATATCTATGCTCTCTAAGGCCTGTGCAGGTCTCAAATAGTCTGACGTGGACCCTGAAGCACCCAGCAAATCAGTAACAAAGCTGTTCCTAAGACAAGAACTTTCACAGATCAGGGACTTCCCGGTGGTCCAGTGGTAAAGAATCCACCTTCCAGTGCAGGGGACGTGGGTTCGATCCCTGGTCGGGGAACTAAGATCCCACAGGCCTCGGGACAACTAAGCCCTCGAGCCACAACTACTGAGCTTGCATGCCTCAACTAGAGAGCCCGCCTGCTGTAAACTACAGAGGCCTGCCCTGGAGCCCGTGGGCCACAACTAGAGAGAAGCCCACACACCACATCAAAGAGCCCACGTGCTGCAACTAAGACCTGACGCAGCCAATAAGTAAATAAATAAAGGAAAGAAATTAAAAAAAAAAAAAAAGAACTTTCACAGATCAATCAACATGCCTATTAAAATGCCAACTTATGTTGTAACTAAAGAAAATAATCGACTGCTCATAAATTGTAAGAATATATGAAAAACAGAAGTGGAATCTACACAGAGCTGGACATGTAAAATTTCTCCTTGTTTCATGACCTAACCCTCATCAGATTCTTCTCCCCAGCCATCATGGGGTCGATGCCATTCAGCATCATCTTGGATCATCCAAGAAAAACCAGCCGTGCAGAAGCAGGAACAGCACGCACAGAGTCCCAATGTAGAGACTGGCTGTGACAATCATGACAACATGTGACCTCTGGCAAGTCACTCCCCCATTCTTATCCGCATCTTTCTCATCGATATTATAGAGCCGCCTCCATGCTCACAGGGTTCCTGGGGGGTTTTACTGGTTTTTATATTTAGAAACTCTGCCACCTTCACACTGATGAGCAATGATTAGGATGAACCTCTTTACAGTGAGTTCTCACCATAAAATGGAAAGTGGATCCTATGACTCAGGTCGAGATTTGCCAAGCTGTTCTGTGCACCATGACAGAACACTGGGTTCCAGGGAGAGAAGGGATGCAGGTACGAATCCTCCGATCTAAACGAAGGCTAGATGTCAAGTGTAGACACTGCCACAGTGAGACGTGAAGTGTGTGGCAGGTCTTCCGGCCTCACTTACAGCCTCTCTCCCTGCACTGCTGCTTTATGACCAGGTTGACCACGACTAAGATCTGGGGCCGGACCACTTGTCAGGACAGCCTTCGTGTGTTCCTGTGTGACCTCATTTTTCTATGAATTCCAACCTCAAGGCAGTCTCATATGGGAAACATTAATATTAGGACACAGAACCAGTTCAAATGAGGGATGAAACCCATGTAAACTAAATGAATCAAACTAATGGCCTTTGCTGTTAAACAACTGGATGGTCAGAATCAAGGAGACCATGGAATTTACCTGTTCTTTAAAAGTATCCCCTTCAACAACAACAATAACAGCTACAAAAATGGGCAAAAGCCTTGAAGAGATAGGTCTCCAAAGAAGATACACAAATGGCCAAGAAGCACATGAAAAGATCCTCAATGTCATTAGTCATCAGGGGAGTGCAAATTCAAACCACAATGAGATACAGATTCATACCCCTTAGGATGGCTATAATTTTTTTAAAATGGAAAATAAGTGTTGGTGAGAACATGGAAAAATTGTAACTCTCGTGCAATGCTGGTGGGAATGTAAAATGGCGTAATTACCATGGAAAACATAGAGCAGTGACGCAAAGAGAAACAGAATTGCCATAAGATCCAGCAATTCCCCACCTAGGATACACCCAAAAGAACTGAAAGAAGGGCCTCAAAGAGACACACCCATGTCGTAGCAGCATGATTCACAATAGCCAAAAGATGCAAACAACTCGTGTCCATCAACAGGCGAACGTATAAACAAAATATGGTCTACACGGACAAAGGAGTATTATTCAGCTGTAAGCATCATGCTACATGAAATAAGTCAGACACAAAAGGACGAACATTGTGTGATTCCTCCTATAGGCTGTACCTAGAATAGCCAAAGTCACAGAGACAGAGAAAGTAGAACGATGGACGCTAGTGGCTGGGGCGTATCACTTTACAGTGTCGCACCCAGTCTACTGATACTTGTGGGTTTGCGAATAAAAACTATTAATTATTTGTCCATAAACTTGAGAGATATTTGCCTGACATTGACAAGTTTAATTTAATTTCAAATTACCGTGGGCTTACCTCTATGTGTATATTACATGCAATATGAATATGTTTGATACAAGAGGAAGCACAGTTTTAAAGGCTGGACTGACTGCCGAGCAGGATCAGCTTTCTCCAGGGGCGGGGTGTCTCCACCGCAGCTCCCGCGGCGCTGCGGGCTGGGTTACTCTTGGTTGTGAAGAGCCACCCCGTGCACTGCGGGACGTTTAGCAGCAGCCCTGGCCTCTACCCGCTAGGTGCCAGCGGTACCCCACTCCTGCTGTAACGAGCATGTCTCTAGAGATTGCCAAATGTCTCCTGGAGGTTGGGGTGGGAAGTCACCCATGGATGAGACTCATGATGTGGCTCAAAAGAGGCTTTTACCAGACCCAGTGCCCCCGCCAGCCCCCCCATGCTCTCCCTTCTGGCCCTTTCACCGGGACCATTATGACAGGGGTGGTGGACTTGACCGTGACCTCTTTTCCACTCACAGTCACTCTGCATGTGAGTATTTGCCAAGTGGTTCTCAGGCCCCAGCAAGGTCTCCTTTTCATAGGAAAGTGAGCTCATGTCCTATACTGCTTTTGAAGCAAATCTACAAAATGCATTCGATGCAGGCTGATTTCATGGAACCCCTTGTTTCTCTTTACTGTTTCGTTTTGTTCAGAACTATCAGATTTTGTAACAATCTATTTTTTTAAGAAAGAAAAGATGCTGAAATCTTCAGAAGCTTAACTGACAGTTTACCAAGTTCTCATAAGCTGTACCAAAGACAGACTTTCTGGCACCCTCTAGAGGATTTACTTGTGTCTCTAAATGATTCCCCACTGAGTATGTAGTTCCTCCTAGTGATGCTGGTAATGTTTCAGTAATTTAAAGTGAAGCCGCTCTGCACAATTCATTTTGAGACCTGAGATTAGGGAAGAATAAGAGACAGTGGAGTTAGTAAGAGCTGTCACTGGCAAATTTCCTATTCTATTACTGGGAAGGAGAAACCAATAACCATTTGGGGGAGAGTGGGTAAAGAAGCAGTATGATTCGATGTGACAACTTCTGGATATTTCCTGCAGAAAACCTATTCATTCCTAAATAGTTATTCAGTAATCTCTTGCATGTCTGTCCAAAACTCCTACACAATAACAACAACAACAACAAAAAAGCCAAAGGTAGTTCCAAGATGTTTACAGTGTTTAAGGCAGAGCACATTCATACACAAGTATCTAAACGTTAATCACTATCATGATACCACCTGAAATGACCTGAAGTGACACTTTAAGATGGAAACAGCTACCCTAAAATGTGACCATCTTTTCCAAACCAAACAAGGCAGCCAGCGGAAGGCGAGCTATAGTGTGTCTACTCCCAGGACCAGGGCGTGGACCGAGACGTATCCTGGGATGGCTGAGGATTCTTCTCGCTAACCCCTATCTATTTCTCTTCCAAGGTGAACTGGGTCACAAGGAGGTTTTACTGATTGTCTATGAGTTTACTACCACTTTATCATAAAGTTAAAATCAATATAAACAACACTGCCTATAAGTCATCTCTCTATTCTGAACCAATTAGGAAGGAGTGGATGGAATTTAAAACACAGCATCCACTTTGTTGCTGGCGGAGCTAAACTGTCAGCTTGGACTAGAGGCCAGAGCAGCCTCTCCACAACTTCCCCTTCTGAGTGGAGCCTTCCCAACTGGGCAAGGGGTTGGAACAGAGGCCCGTCCTGTGACATCGGCCCAAGGAGGAGGTGATAAGAAGGGGAGAACATGCACTTGACAGCAGCCTTGCGCTGAGTACTGACCTTCAACACATTCGTTCCAATAGAAGGACCAGCGGGGTGACACGCCTTCACTGGTGGCGGGCGACAAAGAAGACAACAGAGAAAGAGCCCAGAAGAGACCATTTAATATTACCACATCCAGGGAGTGCAGGGGATGGGAAAACTAGCACAGGCTTAAGATATACTTTCTTTTTTAAAGCTATTTATTTGGAAGATTTTTAGAGAAACACGTCACTAACCTAGAGTCAAGAATATGAAGGGTTTATAAATTATTTTTGATACCGTGTGTGTGTTACATGTGCAGAAGAGCCACAGTAACATGTCTGGACTCTTAAATTTGATATTCGGGTTAAAGTCGTACAACGGGGTTCTGATGGCATATTTTAAATTAAGATGTATATGAAATCATTTTCACTGTATATATTTCACATGTTTTTTATAACTTCTTAGCTTTGCTTTTGCTAACACCCAAGGTGCATACTGTTTGTTATTCCAGTTAGTGACTTTATATCTCACCTTCCCCCTGCACACCCCATCATTTTGTGACAATGCAATAAGGCTCTTCCCTTTGCAGGGAAACACTTTCATAGCTCATGTGTAAGAACACATAAAAGATCCCACATTTCTCATTTCATTGGACACTGCTATTTTCTTCTAAATATAAAAAATAGGCTAGTTACATTTTCATTTTTGCTCATGATATCTGTGTCCCAAGGAGAACAACTTGTGGGAAAGGTATTATAAGTTTGGTTAAATTGTCATGTTTGTGTATAAATGCATAAATTTTCCATTTTCATAATAGCCATATCATGACTAATATAGACTTTCAAGCCCTACTAGTCTATGGTAAATAGAATGTTGATCACTTTTATAGACTTGCTTTAAAGGAAAAGAGGGGAAAAAGGCAAACTTTGAACTCATTACCCATACACTGAGGCCCTATCTTAGTTCTATGTGAAAACGGCAACCTTTAATGATAAAATTCTCTCGTTCTTACCACCTCTTTGTGAAAAACTTATCATAACCTCCACACTGCAGAAAAACATGGTATTAAAATCAAATGTCATTGAACCAGTGATGTGTAATAACATTTACATTAGGAAATTAGCACCACAATCCCTCACCCAGATAACCTGTACTAAGTCAAGGTAAAAGCCCATCATTAATTTTCAAAGGAAAATAGAACCCAGACACCTTTCACATTAGATACAAAAGAATGTATATATACCGGTGATTAAGTTGGTATTTTCACTTTTGCAAAAATTGACTAATCCCAAATATAAAAGAATGCATATGTACCAGTGATTTAAGTTGATATTTCCAATTTTGAAAAAATTAAATTAACCCCAAATATTTGTTTGTACAAGTGGAAAACAAATAAGACTTTTAACCTCTTACACTATTCATGGCTACATCCTCCAGTTTTGTGAGTAATTTAGAAATAATTTTCCTATAGAACTACAAAGCCTTTATCCATTTAAGAACAAAGGTTTCCAAACTGCTAAATCATTCTGGTAGAAACCTGTATTCTACTGAGTTTCAAACACTAGCTACCAGCCTATTGTCCTATCCAAGTGGCCAACTTCATAATTATAATACTGCCCTTACCCCACAGTCTCAATTTTTGCTTCCTAACCCCCTAAATCCACCTCATGCAAGTATGCTGCTTTTATGGTTATTACTCAAAGATATGTAACTCAATCAAAAAATCTTCATACCCGGCAAAGAAAAAGTGCTACCCAAAGCACCTTAGCACTTGGGATTAGACTCTGGGTTTTACTAGAAAGAATCACTACTAGCACATGGAGTTTCCAATCCATAAACATCGGTAAGACAGCAATCAAGGTCATCAAAGTCAAACACTGGCTCCCCATCAGGACTGTTACTGCTTCCACAACAGTCTTAAGGGAGCATCCTTGGTAAGGAATTAATAAAGTCATAAAGAAAGCATATAAATTCTCCATTTTCGTAACAGCCATATCATGACTGAATAATGGTACATAAGATATTTAACCTGGTGCTATTCACATAAAAAAGAAGAAGACCAGGTCCACTCCTATTCCTATTCCCTTGAAAGAACAGAAAGACTATGTCATGTGTGTGATTATACATTTATATATATTTATAAATTTATACATATAATCTTTCAACAAGGTAACTCGGGTCACAAATGCACTTCATAGAGAAGAATTCCATTTCTAAAAGTCTACAAGTTTAACAGTTACTCATAGAGCTAAATCAGTATAATCATATTTCTTCAACAAACTGTGTGTGTGTGTGTATACACACATACATATGAAAATGCATATAAATATTTAAACAAAACAGAAAGATAACTTTGCATGGAAAGATAACTTTGCATGGAAAATGCAAAGAAGCTGAGAGATATAGTCTAAGAGCCTAACCTGCATAAAAAGTTATCTTCAAAACATACCACATATTCATGAACATTTAATAATGTTATGAATTGAAATAAGTATTCATAGCCAGTATTGTTTTGCTTTGCACTTTTGCCACTTTAATTGGCCCTGAGTTATAAACGTTTTCTAGAGTTTATTATAATGTCTCAAAGTTAACTTTGCTTCTTATGTCTTTTCTTGTCTTATTGTGATGTCTGAGGTCAAAGAAGTGGTGACAGCAGGCATTCTTTTGTTCTTGTGATCAGAATGGTACTATCAACTTATGATTTCAGTATTTTTTAGTTTAAGAATATTCTTCTTAATTCCCAGTTTACTAAGAATTGTTAATTATGACCTAGTATTAAAATTTATTATTTTTAAAAAACATTGATTGAAATGATCATTGGTTGCTTTCCTTCACGTGTTAATGTAGTGATTGTTGGCTGGTCCCTTCCTTGTGTCCTCAGATCCACCCCTCCCCCTTCCTGGCTCTGCCCTGCCTCACGGGGGTTGCCCTGCAGGCAGTCTTCTGTGCTTCTGTAACAGCAGACTTCCAGCTGAGTTCAGCCAACAGGAGGCCCTAGTGGGGAGGCTGGGTGGGAGGAGTGAGGAGGCAGAATATCACTCTCCCTTCCTCTGGCCTCCCACAGCCTCTCTGACAGCTGCTGCATCCCCTCCTTGTCTCTAAGTCCTGCTAGATGGCTCCCTCCCTCTGGGAAGTCCAGGCCTTGGGTTCTGGCAGCCTTGCCTCCTCCTATCTTTCAAGGCTATTGTTTCTCAATCTCCACCCTGCTGACATTTTGTGGGCAGATAATTCTTTGCTGTGGGGACTGTCCCATGCATTACAGAATGTTTAGCAGCACCCCTGGCCTCTATATACTAGATACTGGTAGCACCCCGACCCAGTCATGACAATCAAAACATCTCCAAAGGTTATGAGTTGCTCCTGGTGCAGAGAGGAAGCCACATAGTCCCTGACTGGGAAACATTGCTCTAGGCTGATGGAAGTCATGCTTCCTGAGGCTAGTCTCTTGAGTTTTCTCTGCCTCCTTATTTGACTTCTCAGTTTTTCTCTCAACTAAGGTAACCAATCCCCTACATTAAATTCTCTCTGCTGTAAATACTCAAGCGGTCTGTGACTAATGAAACAAATTTCTATTACTAAATCATACTTGGATTCTTAGGAATGACTGTAGCACGGATCTTTGTATAAGAGCTGACTTTTATCTGCTTTCTTTCATTATACTCCAGTGCCTTTTTTTTTTTTTCTAACTTCTGGAGATGAACACTTAGCTCATTAATTAGCAGTTATTCTTCTTTTCTGATATATGCAATGAATGCGAAAAGTTGGTCTCTATGCACTACACTAAGTACATTCTTTGAATGTTGCTATTTGCAGTTTTAACTGGCATTCCGTTACATTTTCTAAAATTCATCATGATGTCTCAAAGTTAGCTTTTAAAAATAACTTTGAATTATCATTATAAATCCAACTTATAAGAAATAAATCATATTTAATTTGTAAAAGAAGTATTTTTCAAAAGATAAGGAAATAATTTTTAAACTGTATTACCAACACTTGAGTATGTTTGGAGATAATCCCCGGTGTTTAAGGTATCTATTATTGAGAAGCTTTTACTTCATATTACTGCTTGATCCACAGCTGGAAAATAAAAGGTTTGGAAAAAATTTTCCTCACTTTTAATATCATCACCATCATCATCAACATCATTATCATCATATTCTGTTTGCAACTGTCGCTGATCTTTAGGACAAAGACATAAGAGAATCAAATGTGAAGGACTAATGCCTTATTTTACTTGGGAAGAAGTGCTATAGTACAAAGGGAAGAAAAATACAATTTCAAGTCATAAACATCAAAGTCTATAAGACTATATATAAATCCACCTAATAAGTAAAAATATGTAAGCACCAAAGAGCAGCATGCAAAATTCTGAAACTTTCTGTGGGAATCAAATAAGCGAATCTTGCATATAAGAAAAGAAATACAGAAGACAATTATCTCCTATTCAAGCTTTCTGCTTTTGAAAGTGCTTTCTAGAACAGCTTAACAATGTTATATACACACACAGAGGCACACACAAAGGAACAGAAATTTGGGAAGCAATCAGAGACCTACTCAAAAATGCGATGTTTTTCCTGAATTGTTTTTCATTTTATACGTGAAAAACTACATCAGTGTGTGTTAACAAACATGTTATAACAGAGCTGTATTTTTTTTAAAAACTATTACAGATATCGTACATTTTCCTCAGTCTCTTCCCTGAAGAATTTCTTCTCTGTCTTCTTTGCTCTCTCTCCTCACCAAGATGTGTTATGTCTTGTAAAAGTTTGCTCACTTGTCGCCAGGATCAGCTCCCCAGAGAACAGGTCAGGGCCAAGTGAGGCAGGGTTCAGAGGAACTCAAGAAACAAACGGCGTTTGTACCGCTCTCTACTTCCATCCTTAGGGTGGATCAATGCTTAGAGAAAAGAGGAGAAGCAAATGTCCGGCCGAGTTCTATCACCCAGCACTCAAACTGAGTACATTAGAAAACTCTACAGCTCCTAGAGCTGCAACAGTGACTAGAAGTTATTTCTAGAACCCTGAGCTGGAGTTTGTAGCTGAAGATCCATGGACCATGAAAGTCGGTGTCTACATCTTTTTTTGGATTATTATTGCGTAAGAGCCATGCCTGTTTCCTGCATGTGAGCAGGGGCTCAGCCTGGACGCTGCCCTCCCCAGATTTCCTCAGACCCCGAAAGAGAACACAAGGCACAGGGGAGCAGGAAGCACGTGGACGTGGCAGCATCACATCTGCAAGATGCGAGGGCAGATGGGGCCTCCTGGGAGCTGCGCCGCTGGCCTGGATGTCTCAAATTAATAACATTTTTCAGTCCTGTCTCCGCAATTACACTGGAAGCTTTTTCCAGGGCTCTTCAAGGCCTGCTCGCTCTTTGATTGCCTCTGCCAGCTCCAGCCGCCCCGCACGCAGAGCTGCCTGCCGAGCAGCCTGCGGTTTCCATGGAGACGGTGCCCGCACGGAGGTGGGGCGGGGGGTGGGGCCAGGCAGATGCCAAGTGGAGCCGCGGAACCTGACCGCCACACCACGGCCTCCTGAGGTCCTCGGGACAGTCACGTCAGCGACAGGGACGGGAAGGCGGGGAAATGATAGGGCAGAAAACAAACTGAGATGCGAAAGGGACTTTTGGAATTGGCAAGCGTCTCTGGATATGATGCCCTGTTTCTACCAATATAAAATGTAAAAATCAGGTCTTCAAGTTTATTTAAAAACGATACAGATGCATTCATATGCATGTGTGTGTATACATAGGAAAAGTTTGATCTGCCTTTTCCCAACATCAAAGAGTTAATTTTCATGGAAATATCGAAAAACAGCAAGAGGGCTTTGGAATGTACCATTTGATTTGAGCACATTATCATAATATTTATTCCTGATCATGATTCACGCCCTAGTCTGTGCCATTAATGAGACTTTGACATTCACCTTCTCCTACTTTTCTGAAATCCTCGGTTTTTATTTTATGTATAAGAATTCTGAAGCAAGATTTGTTTCACTAATAAAAACTGTAGGCTCACAAAGACTATCTCCTAAAGTTAAAGTACATGTAAGCTGTCCAACTCTCATTCAAGAATTCCACCAATTTTTTTTTTTTTTTTCCTATGATGTGTTCAGGGCTGCTCACCAGTATGCTGGTTCTCCTCATCCTCCGGGCATATGGTGGGACTGGGCTTCCCCCTCCCTTTAAATTTGCACATGGCCACATAATTTGGTTTGCCTCATGGAATAGGACTGAATGATATATGACACAATTTTCCATTTCCCTCTCGCTACCTCAATGATCATGGAATAGGCAAAGATGTGGGAGCCATTGGCCTGAGTCCCAGAGTAACAAGGATTAGCCAAGTTTCCATTCCCACTTTTCACCAACCCATGCTGCAGATGGACCAACTTTTTTACCCTTTTAAGCTGCTGAAATCTCGGGGCTGTTTGTTACAGCAGCATAATCTAGCTTATCCTAGAGGAGGATACACAACCTCCTCGTTCAATCATAAAATATTTTAATATTTATGTTCATTTGTATGAGGTACCCAGAGAATTATAACAGATTCTTTCCTAGATGATTGATACAAAGGGCAATACATGAAATACTCCATACATGAAAAACAAAATTTCTGTATTTGGCCTGAGGTTAAGACTAAAAGGCTTATTAGCACAAGAAAGTGGCATTTAAGATAATGATGTTGAATGATTAGTAAACCAAGAAGGCCTTCTACCACAAGTAAGGTGTGGCAGTCTATGACACACAATAAAGGCTCAACAACTTTTTATTATTATTATTATTATTATTATTATTATTATTATTATTATTATTATTAAAGCCAGAGAACTGCAGGTCCTTATTGTGCCCAAAAGATTCTACATGGGTAGGTCCAGTTGAATTTCAACTGCAGAAAAACAACAAATATTTTTTAGTATAAGTGTGTCCAATGCAATATTTGAGACATACTTATACTGGGAAAAAAAAAAAAAACAACCCCCACTATTATCTGCAATTCAAATTAACTAAGTGTCCTGTATTTTCATTTGCTAAATCTAGCAACCCTAACCCTAGGTGCATCCTGGGGATTTCATGGGTTGTATATGAGGGCTAGTAGTGAGTCGTGAAATGATATCATTCTGTGACTGAGGGGACATGGTGTGTTCTCATTTTTGAATGAGGTAAAAGTCCCACCATTTAGCAAGGTATTCAATTATCCACTCAGTGCTACAGAGGCGTCTATAGATCTCTTGTCAGAATGTTCTACTATCTTCTCCTGGTGATCTGCAAACAACTTCACAAATTCCTCTGACATCATGACATTCTCTATAACATCACACATCTGCACATCTCAACACCTGAAATCGCACTTCGCATCTACAATTTTACCTTAATATGCAGGCACAGCTTAGCTTCTTGATATGATGGTGGCAACTTTTCCATGTGCCAACAGTATCACTGCAAAGTGTTGAGTACCATATGGTTATACTGGGATGACCCACCTGCCCGCACTGTCCTTCTCAACGTCTTGAAATGAATGTACAAGCAGCCTGACCCTTTGCCAAATGCCCAAAGATATCTATCTTCAGAGATACGTTAGTAAACATGTAAGTAACAATGATCTACTTATACAAAAACTATGTAGCAGAAACACTGAAATTACTCCTATAGTATGCGAGCAGCTTTTTAAAGTAAATCATGGGCATACGTATTGAAAATAAGGTACAATAAATAAGAAACAGAATTCTCCCTGACAGTCCACAAAACAACTTGTTCTAAAAAGTAAGAAGAAGAAAAGACAAGAGGCACCAAACACAGCTGGGTAAGCATAACATTAAGACGTTGAGAGAAACTGTGAAACTAGTTCTGAGTTTAAAAGCATCTTCTCTGTGTCAGAGCTAAAGAACTCATCCAGCCACCAAACCCGCAACCCGCCACATCTCAAATAACTAAAATCATGAATAACAGCAAGGATCCGCATATATATTTAAACTCAGATAAAAAAAAAAAAAAATCACCTAAGAAGCTTCCGAGAATAAGCGAAAATGACAAAATCTCCTATTGGTTCAAAACTCTGGTACATTGCTTTCAAAATCCTTATCCTCCCTTTCAAAAGATGAAATATGGGAAAGCACCTGTAATGACTTACATGCTATGAAACTTAAAGGAATAACTCTGCTTATATTTCCTCTCACACCCTGTTCAACTCAAGACAGCACTTTATCAGGCTGCCCCCAGCTCTCCCCCTTGTAGGTCTGTATCACCTGCCATTCTGTAGGTAGACCTGCTATTATAAAATGCATTATTTGTCAGGCTGCCAGGAAGCCACATAAACTCATATTATTACACTATATAAACGTAAAGTATTTATGTTTAGCACTGAAAGATCTTGAGCCCTAGCAGCAATGAATGCATTTTAAATAGAACTGGCAGGGAGGAAGGGAAGATTTCAGAGGTATGATGGGAAACAAAGCAGCATGGCCACCTGAGTTTGAAATCCAAGACTGAAAAGGACAGAAGTAGCTACTCTCCAACTAGAGAAAATGGCTAAGCTACTCAGAGCAGGGCACATTATCTGGCTCTGAAGTTGCATGTTGTTTGCCACTATTTATAACTTACTGCTCCTTCAAAACTCATATTCAGCCCATTGTTGACTGAATGGATTAATCAGTGAACAGTTGACCAGCCCGGTAAAAAAAGTTATGTTGCCAAAAGTAGTTTAAGCTGCCTGCTCCTTCTCACTTAAAATTTCCACACTTCTTCCCAGGTGTTAGCAAATTCCCACGCCATCTATCAGAGCTCTCCAGAACATACTGTCTTGTGTGCCCACAGTCTGTATCTGTGGAGGAAGATGGAATGTCGCCAAGTGTCAATTTCCCCCAGCCATCCTCTTGCCCCACCTTCTCACACTCTGCTTCTTTCTAGGGTTCATATGTACAAGCTAAAAGCACCCCATGAATCAGCTCAACTGCTGAACCAGGAAATATGAAATCACTATCCCATTTATCACCCAACCTGCCCTCAGCTGCAGAAAGAAGACTTCATATTTATAAGAAAAAAGGATCATACCTGAGCCTGTTCCAAGCAGTGAGAAAAACCATAATTTGCATCTCCTCCTGAGTACCTAAAACTTTGCTACTCACTAAGAAATGTTCTCAATGATGCATATTAGCTCCCCTTCCTTCAAAAGTTATATAAGAATAGGGAACAAATTAAAGGGGTTTTTTATTTTTTCTGTAACTTACACATGATTTCTTCCTATTGGCAGGCTATGGTTACAGTGATAAGAATTCTCTGAAATTTTGTTCCAAGTATTTAAGGAAATCTGCTCAAAAAATGGAAGCCAGCTATGGTTCACACTTCTAAAACTATTCTGATAAAGCCTTCCAGGCGCCAGACTCCGCAGCCCACCAGGAGAGAAAATAATATTCTGGGGACATTTCTACAGACTTCAATCTCTGAGGAACAATAGGGCTTCATTCTACTTCCCTTTTAAGCGGCAAATATCTGTGCAAAAAAGAAAAAAATAGAAGGAATTTTTTTGAGCCAATTTGGTATAACATATAATTTTTGAAGTGGTATAAAGAAAGAACAGGAATTACTTCCGCTGATGGATAAAGGAGAATTCTTCCTTTAGGCGATACCCAATGGCGTGAAATGTAGCAGTATCTTTACAACCATCAGAGAATTGGGCAGTTTATGACACTATTAGTAACAGAGGTCAGAGACTTAGTTTTACAGACAAGAAAATCTTTTGATTCCAATTCATGCAAAAAAAAAAAAAAGATTACTCTATTTTTGAAACACATCGAAAGTTCCAGGGAATATATTTTATACTTAAATGCTTGTTATGATTCGGCCTCCCAAAGCATTTTCATATGAATTATCATATCACATTCACAAAAGCCCTGTGAATTTTGATCCCAATGAGCAGAAGACAAAATAGGCACAGACTCAAAGTCACAACAGAAAGCTAGTATCAAGCATGATCTGGATGCCAGAACTCGGAATTCTAAGCCAGTGTTCCCTCCAGATAGCCACAGTGCTGAGTACCCAAAACGAACCAAAAGCGAACAAATCTTAGTTCATGAATCATTTTGGACAACGAAAACATAACTGTACATATAGTGAGAGCACCGGAGTCACAAATAACTGCTGAACAATCATTGACAGGAAGACACTGGAACTCACCAAAAAAGATACCGCACATCCAAAGACAAAGGAGAAGCTGAAATGAGATGGTAGGAGGGGCACAATCACAATAAACTCAAATCCCATAACCTCTAGGTGTGTGACTCACAAACTGGAGAACAATTATACCACAGAAGTCCACCCACTGGAGGGAAGGTTCTGAGCCCCACGTCAGGCTTCCCAACCTAGGGGTCCAGCAATGGGAGGAGGAACTCCCAAAGAATCAGACTTTAAAGGCTAGGAGGATTTGACTGCAGGACTTCCACAGGACTGGGGGAAACACAGACCCCACTCTTGGAGGGCAAACACAAAGTAGTGTGTGCATCAGGACCTAGGGAGAAGGAGCAGTGACCCCAGACGAGACTGAACCAGACCTACCTGCTAGTGTTGGAGGGTCTCCTGCAGAGGCAGGGGGGGCTGTGGCTCACTGCGGGGACAAGGACACTGGCAGCAGAAGTTCTGGGAAGTACTCCTTGGCGTTAGCCCTCGGGGAGACCACCAGTAGCCCCACCAAAGAGCCTGTAGGCTCCAGTGCTGGGTCGCCTCAGGCCAAACAACCAACAGGAAGGGAATGGAGCCCCACCCATCAGCAGACAAGCAGATTAAAGTTTTACTGAGCTCTGCCCATCAGAGCAACACCCAGCTCTACCCACCACCAGTCCCTCCCATCAGGAAGCTTACACAAGCCTCTTAGATAGCCTCATCCACCAGAAGGCAGACAGCAGAAGCAAGAAGAACTACAGTCCTGCAGCCTGTAGAACGAAAACCACATTCACAGAAAGACAGACAAAATGAAAAGGCAGAGGACTATGTACCAGATGAAGGAAAAGATAAAACCCCAGAAAAACGACTAAATGAAGTGTAGGTAGGCAATCTTCCAGAAAAAGAATTCAGAATAATGATAGTGAAGATGATCCAGGACCTCAGAAAAAGAATGGAGGCAAAGATCGAGAAGAAGCAAATGTTTAACAAAGACCAAGAAGAATTAAAGAACAAACAAACAGAGAAACAATACAATAACTGAAATGAAAAATATACTAGAAGGAATCAATAGCAGAATAACTGAGGCAGAAGAATGAATAAGCAACCTGGAAGACAGAACGGTGGAATTCACTACTGCAGAACAAAATAAAGAAAAAAGAGTGAAAAGAAATGAAGACAGCCTAAGAGACCTCTGGGACAACATTAAATGCACCAACATTCATATTATAGGGGTCCCAGAAGGAGAAGAGAGAGAGAAAGGACCCAAGAAAATATTTGAAGAGAGTATAGTCGAAAACTTCCCTAACATGGGAAAGGAAATAGCCACCCAAATCCAGGAAGCACAGACAGTCCCAGGCAAGATAAACCCAAAGAGAAATATGCCGAGACACACAGTAATCAAACTGACAAAAATTCAAGACAAAGAAAAATTATTAAAAGCAGCAAGGGAAAAACAACAAAACATACAAGGGAACTCCCATAAGGTTAACAGCTGATTTCTCAGCAGAAACTCTACAAGCCAGAAGGGAGTGGCATGATATATTTAAAGTGATGAAAGGGAAGAACCTACAACAAAGAGCACTCTACCCAGCAAGGATCTCATTCAGATTCCACAGAGAAATCAAAAGCTTTACAGACAAGCAAAAGCTAAGTAAATTCAGCACCACCAAACCAGCTCTACAAGAAATGCTAAAGGAACTTCTCTAGGCAAGAAACACAAGAGAAGGAAAACACCTACAATAACAAACCCAAAACATTTAAGAAAATGGGAATAGGAACATACATATCGATAATTACCTTAAATGTAAATGGATTAAATGCTCCAACCAAAAGACAAAGACTGGCTGAATGAATACAAAAACAAGACCCGTATATATGCTGTCTATAAGAGACCCACTTCAGACCTAGGGACACATACAGACTGAAAGTGAGGGGATGGAAAAAGATATTCCAAGCAAATAGAAATCAAAAGAAAGCTGGAGAAGCAATTCTCATATCAGACAAAATAGACGTAAAAAAAAGACTATTATTTGCGACAAAGAAGGACACTACATAATGATCAAGGGATCAATCCAAGAAGAAGATATAACAATTGTAAATATTTATGCACCCAACATAGGAGCACCTCAATACATAAGGCAAATGCTAACAGCCATAAAAGGGGAAATCGACAGTAATGCAACACTAGTAGGGGACTGTAACAGCGCACTTTCACCAATGGACAGATCAACCAAAATGAAAATAAATAAGGAAACACAAGCTTTAAATGATACATTAAACAAGATGGACTTAATTGATATTTATAGGACATTCCATCCAAAAACAACAGAATACACTTTCTTCTGAAGTGCTCATGGAACATTCTATAGGATAGATCATATCTTGGGTCACAAATCAAGCCTTGGTAAATTTAAGAAAATTGAAATCGGATCAAGTATCTTTTCGATAAACAACACTATGAGACTAGATATCACTTACAGGAAAAAAACTATAAAAAATACAAACACGTGGAGGCTAAACAATACACGACTAAATAACCAAGAGATGACTGAAGAAATCAAAGAGGAAATCAAAAAATACCTAGAAACATATGACAATGAAAACACGATGACCCAAAACCTATGGGATGCAGCAAAAGCAGTTCTAAGACGGAAGTTTATAGCAATACAATCCTACCTCAAGAAAAAAGAAACATCTCAAATAAACACCCTAACCTTACACCTAAAGCAATTAGAGAAAGAACAAAAAAAACCACCAAAGTTAGCAGAAGGAAAGAAATCATAAAGATCAGAGCAGAAATAAATGAAATAGAAACAAAGAAAACAACAGCAAAGATCAATAAAACTAAAAGCTGATTCTTTGAGAAGATAAACAAAATTGATAAACCTTTAGCCAGACTCATCAAGAAAAAGAGGGAGAGGACTCAAATCAATAAAATTAAAAATGAAGAAGGGGAAGTTACGACGGACACCGCAAAAATACAAAGCATCATAAGAGACTACTACAAGCAACTCTATGCCAATAAAATGGACAAGCTGGAAGAAATGGACAAATTCTTAGAAAGGTATAATCTTCCAAGACTGAACCAGGAAGAAATAGAAAATATGAACAGACCAAACACAAGTAATGAAATTGAAACCATGATTAAAAATCTTCCAACAAACAAAAGCCCTGGACCAGATGGCTTCACAGGTGAATTCTATCAAACATTTAGAGAAGAGAAACACCCATCCTTCTCAAACTCTTCCAAAAAGTTGCAGGGGAAGAACACTCCCAAACTCATTCTACAATGCCACCATCACCCTGATACTAAAAACAGACAAAGATACTACAAAAAAAGAAAATTACAGACCAATATCACTGATGAATATAGATGCAAAAATCCTCAACAAAATACTAGCAAAGAGAATCCAACAACACATTAAAAGGCTCATACACTATGATCAAGTGGGATTTATCCCAGGGATGCAAGGATTCTTCAATATATGCAAATCAATGTGATACACCATATTAACAAACTGAAGGATAAAAACCATATGATCATCTCAATAGATGCAGAAAAAGCTTTTGACAAAATTCAACACGCATTTATGAAAAAAACTCTCCAGAAAGTGGGCACAGAGTGATTCTACCTCAACATAATAAAGGCCATATATGACAAACCCACAGCAAACATCATTCTCAATGGTGAAAAACTGAAAGCATTTCCTATAAGACCAGGAGCAAGACAAGGATGTCCACTCTCGCCACTATTATTCAACATAGTTTTGGAAGTCCTAGCCACGGCAATCAAAGAAAAAGAAATAAAAGGAATACAAATGGAAAAAGAAGAAGTAAAACTGTCACTGTTTGCAGATGACATGATACTATACATAGAGAATCCTAAAGATACCACCAGAAAACTACTAGAGCTAATCAATGAATTTGGTAAAGTTGCAGGATACAAAATTATTGCACAGAAATCTCTTGCATTCCTATACACTAATGATGAAAAATCAGAAAGAGAAATAAAGGAAACAATCCCATTCACCATTGCAACAAAAAGAATAAAATACCTAGGAATAAACCTAACTAAGGAGGTAAAAGACCTGTACTCAGAAAACTGTAAGACAGTTTGAAAGAAACCAAAGATGACACAAACAGATGGAGAGATATACCATGTTCCTGGATTGGAAGAATCAGTATTGTGAAAATGACTATACTACCAAAAGCAATCTAAAGATTCAGTGCAATCTCTATCAAATTACTAATGGCATTTTTTACAGAACTAGAACAAAAAATCTTAAAACTTGTATGGAGACACAAAAGACCCCGAATAAGCGAAAGCAATCTTGAGGGAAAAAAACGGAGCTGGAGGAATCAGACTCCCTGACTTCAGACCATACTACAAAGCTACAGTAATCAAGACAATATGGTACTGGCACAAAAACAGAAATATAGATCAATGGAACAGGACAGAAAGCCCAGAGATAAACCCATGCACCTACGGTCAACTAATCTATGACAAAGGAGGCAAGAATATACAATGGAGAAAAGACAGTTTGTTTAATCATTGGTGGTGGGAAAACTGGGCAGCTACATGTAAAAGAATGAAATTAGAATACTTTGTAACACCGTACACAAAAGTAAACTCAAAATGGATTAAAGACCTAAATGTAAGACCGGACAGTATAAAACTCTTAGAGGAAAACATAGGAAGAACACTCTTTGACATAAATCACAGCAAGATCTTTTTTGACCCACCTCCTAGAGTAATGGAAATAAAAACAAAAAATGGGACCTAATGAAATGTAAGAGCTTTTGCACAGCAAAGGAAAACTATAAACAAGATGAAAAGACAATCCTCAGAATGGGAGAAAATATTTGCCAATGAATCAACAGACAAAGGATTAATCTCCAAAATATATAAACAGCTCATGCAGCTCAATATAAAAATAACAAACAACCCAATCCAAAAATGGGCAGAAGATCTAAATAGACATTTCTCAAAAGAAGATATACAGATTGCCAAGAGGCACATGAAAAGCTGCTCAACATCACTGGAGAAACGCAAATCAAAACTACAATGAGGTATCACCTCACACTGATTAGAATGGGCATCATCAGAAAATCTACAAACAACAAATGCTGGAGAGGGTGTGGAGAAAAGGGAACCCTCTTGCACTGTTGGTGGGAATGTAAATGGATACAGCCACTATGGAGAACAGTATGGAGGTTTCTTAAAAAACTAAAAATAGAACTACCATATGACCCAGCAATCCCACAACTGGGCATATATCCAGAGAAAACAGTAATTCAAAAAGACACATGCACCCCAATGTTCACTGCAGCACTATTTACAATAGCCACGTCATGGAAACAACCTAAATGCCCATTGACAGACGAACGGATAAAGAAGATGTGGTACATATATACAATGGAATATTACTCAGCCATAAAAAGGAACAAAATTGGGTCATTTGTAGAGACATGGATGGATCTAGAGACTGTCATACAGAGTGAAGTAAGTCAGAAAGAGAAAAACAAATATTGTATATTAATGCATATATGTGGAACTAGAAAAATGGTACAGATGAACCGGTTTGCAAGACAGAAATAGAGACACAGATGTAGAGAACTAATGTATGGACACCAATTGGGGGAGAGTGGCGGGGGGGGTGATGAATTGGGAGACTGGGTTGACATGTATACACTAATATGTATAAAACAGATAACTAATAGGAACCTGCTGTAAAATAAATAAATAAATAAAATAAAAATTTTTTTAAAAGTGTACATATAGCTCACCATGATTAGCAGATGTTTACCGTGGGCCAACTATGTCCTAGGATTTTAGAATTGTTGATAAAAAGGGACTGATTACCAATATGGGGTGGGGGTCGGGAGAAGCATGGTCCTCTATGACTTGTACATTGTATATATGATATATGTAGATATATATGTACCTGTATATATGATTACTAAATTACTAAAGTAATTGAGGTTCACTAATGTACTAGGTTCTCGCTATGTATTTTAAGTCCATACTCTCTTAGTTTGCCCACACAAAAACCTGAAGACACAGGAATTTTTATTTCCCCTCCATCAACTTTGACACTCAGTGGTAACTTATCTACTCGCTAAAAAATGCAAAAGTTGACCTATGAACTCCGTCATGTTGAGCTACAACTATTAAGCTATTCCCTCCATGTGTTCCACTGGTGTCTTTACTATTGGGACACACAGAAGTGGAGAGCAGTAGAAAGTTTCCTTAAAGAAGAATTCCTTCTAAGAAATGGGGATATACTGAACTACAAACTTTAGAATTATGCTTTAAAAATAAAAATTCATAAAATGAGGGATAAACGGATAAAACATGGCAAAGGGTAATGTAATTACTGTCAACAAGAACACAAACCAAGGACAAGGCAAATAGACCAATTAAGCAGTATGCAGAAGATACAAAAAGATAATTCACCAAAGAATTAGGAGTGCGTCATAAACTTATACAATATTTAACCTCAGCCATATTCAATGAGAAGCAAACTAAACCACAGGAAAACACGATATTTCCCCTATTTAATTGAAAATTGTTGTTTTGGGTTTTTTTTAAATTATAATACCCAGTGTTATCAAAATCATGGGGAAATTGGCACACTCTTGCCTTGCGTGAAGAAATATAAATTATAGAATCTTTCTGGAGGACAATGTGACAACATATATCAATAGTCCTGAAAACATCCAGTTCTAGGGAAGTAACCTAGAGAAAATAACCAGATGAAAACTATTTAGCTTTAATTATAACATCATATATACCACCCCAAAATGAAAATGCCATCAATCTCCAAAAACAGCAAGTTATTTAAGTAACTGATGTTATATAAAGGTATGGATGAATATTAATTATATGACAAACACCATTTTACATGTTAAAAGGGTAACAAAACAGAATATGAGAAGTTTTCTAAATTTATATATGTGTATGGGATAGCATTTCTACTAAAAATATACTCATTTCGGGGGCTTCAGCTCATACATGAACTTTAGCTTCTTTGAATCAATTCTCTATTTTCCAAATTGTTAATAAGTGTGCATTACTTTTAAAATCGGAAAACAACAATAAAGCATTAGTTGAAAAAGAGAAAAATATTTCACTAATGTGCTGAGGAGTTCTCAAGAAGACAACAACTTACTAAAACTACACAATACATCTCTTAAATTTAAAAGCAGAGAATATCTAGGTGTGGCACTGATTAGAATATGTGTAGGATGCACTCCACGAACAATGAACTCTGTTAACTTTGAGTCAGACATTCAGCTGATTAACGAAATTTATCCCAAAGCAAATATATAATAATTCTTTTCAAAAATTTAAAAGCATGATTTTTTTCCTGTGTGGTGATGTATTATATATCAAGTTATGATATATTTGGTGGAGAGATAATATATAAAGAACAAAACACTTGAAACTCTGCCATAAATACTATGTTCTTGTGTTTGTGTGTCTACGTGAGTGGGTGTGTAGGATGGGTACCCTATTCAATATAGATTTTTGTCTGGATTTTCTTCTTCACCTTCAGTACCATGAATACTGCCCATATAATCAACTATTCTTTGAAAAGATAACTCATAGCTACATAATATTCTTTTGGATAAAGGTGCCATTGCATGTCTGTACATCTACTATGCATTCAACATTATATTCTTTTCCAACCCAACTCAAGCCAAACAGTTTGATCCACACACTACAAGCCCCAGTCTTCCTGCACTACCTTCCATGCCCTGGGTAAATGTGACATGATTCTTACTGTCTCTGAGACTATCTACACGATGCCCACTTCACCTGTCTGTCTTTCTGGGGAACTCCTTGCCTCCTCATCCAGTGAGCCTAAAAATACCACGCTCAGCACCAATGAGGAATGTGTTAGAAACAAGAGGCTGAATTTTGGCTCTTTTATATTCGGAAGACTTGGTTTGCTGCCAAAGAAGTTGCTCTTCCTGGAAATTAAATTATTCTGTGTTACTGAAGGTAACGACTGCTATGTTACTCTAATGTTTGAAAGTCCAAATAAAATATTTGAGAGAGAAGAATAAAATTTATTTTAAGAAATGAGCTTTTTGTTTTTTGGGTTTTTTTTAGGTTGAGTAGTCATGCTTGAAGTCAAATCAAACATCATGTCTCTGGAAATTCAGTTTTTTTCTTCTTTCTTAATGGTGTCCATTATTGTTCCTATTCAAAGTTAAAACATGAAACGACAGCCAAACTCTAATTATCTACACTGAGGCAGAAAGTGATGTGAATAATAGCTAGCATGGGTCATTATTTATATACAGTTTGGGAAGTCAGATTCTGACACTGTCCTTTTTATGTCCAATTCACACCACTTACAAGGCCATCCAATTACTGACAGTCAAAGTCTAGCATGGGGAGTAAGGGAAGAAATGAGTTATTTTTAAGTTGGCAATACATAAATCAGCTGAATTTCATGGACCATACTCTATAAATCAGCCAGGGCATTGCACACTCCCCTGGTAATTCCTGTTATAGTGTCAAAATACCATAAGATATTTAAAGAGTTCAACCATCAAGCAAAATACCATTAAAGCTACTATATCCAGAATTCTACAACCAGAATTCTTTATAAACCATGTCAATAAAAGGAACACTTTTTCCCTACTGGTGATACTTCCTTCCAGGTGAAAGGAACTTAATTAATGTAACACTTCCGGCCTCTCCCCAGCCCTTGGTTTTCTCTGCCTCTGAAGAATAAAGGAAGCAGCTTGGCTAGCTTCTTCCTTCTTCCTCTGGAGATCTCCCTGCCTGCAGAGAGCAAGGCTTGGGCTCTAGAGCTCAGAACCAGCTCTGTCCCTGTGGGAAGGGAGGAGGGGAGGAAGGCCAGGGTCCTGGATGTCATTTGGCATCACATCAAGCTATACCTAATCAAAATGGATATTTCCCCCATGGTGGCCACCCCTTTATCCCTTTTTTCTTCCCACATCCCAACTTTTTTCAGAATCAGGGAGGGTTGGAGAGAGGGTTGATATTTACTGGGTTCCTTAGAGACACCACCGGTCCACATTTCTGCACATTTTATAATTTGAGGTAAATGCATACCTTTCTGTGATTTATGTTGTTGCATATTTAAGGGAGAAAAGATGACAATAAGCATTATAAGATTATGAAGATGCTTCTAAACCAAATCATAAATTATTCAAAACATGTGTACAAAATGCATTTTTCTTAATACATATATATCGAACCAAATGTCTAATGAAAGTTGTAATAATGACATCTATTAAGCAAAAAATGTTATTAATGAAAAATCTCCAGTCCTCACCTATTCAGGATAAATGTAATAACTAATTCCAATGATAGAATTAACTGTTCCCCATCATCTAATGTTATAAACTAAACATCCCATCTAGTAGCACACTCCGTATCATTCAAAACTTATAGAAACTTTGACACATAGTTATTTAACCAAACATAATCGGCTCACCCATGTACTTTGATCCAAAAAGCAGAACGGTCTTTTATGGTAACATGGATTTCACTCTGGTAACTTGTAACTGGCAGTTCCCACAGCAATACATAAATTTGAATATAAATACCCACATTTATCGTCAAAATGTTTTTCTGACTGAAGATAAATTAGCCTCCTGTTATACGGGTCACATTCTGTAACAAAGTCTAAGATTCATCCAAGCGTTATTATCATAAAAATTATGCTGAAGATCTCAGTTCTACCTCGCAGGAGCTGGGCAGAATCAAACCCAGAGGAGTTCAGCACTTCACTGAAGCAACTAAGAGGGAAAGGACAAGTGGAAATGACCATTTATTTTCAAAAAGGTACCAATGGACTCACACTTTTTTTTTCCCCCAAAAACTTGATTGTAATTGGGGGTGGGGTGTGTCTTCTCCTTATGCAATAAATAGAGCTGTTTAAGTTTCTTTTTTTCTTTGTCACAATGATTCTATGACGGGATTCATGCTCTGTGGTTCTAAACAAAGCGGATGTTTAACATCTGACCTCATGGAGAGGGATGTTTATTAAACTGTCTATAATATTCTTTGTACAATGTTCATCTTTGTAGAAAATTTGACTGTAATCAGGTGAATAGTATAACGCTAATAGAGAATATTAAAATTTTGCAATTTCTGACTGTTAGATTAGAATCTTTTTAAATAATGGTGCCAGGAGATATAATTTACTTCTTTTAGCTTAACTATTATATATTTTCATATGTAAAGGACTGGCATGTTGAAGAGCAGAAAACATATTTTATATGTACATCTACATAACACAGTAATAATATCAATAGTAGTAGGGAGAGAATATATCTATTTAATAGCCTTTGTTAGAGAGGGTCGTGGCTTTTATAACGTATTTAATAATACATAAATGAAGCATAAGTACTCATCCTAATATGTAGATATCCACCTCTTGTACCTGTACAAATATTTATAATTACAAGCCACTTATGCACTTACTTTACCCTAAAACCCTTTGAGATCCTGTGTTATTGTACTCATTTTTAAAAATAAGACATACAAATCTATTATACATTATTATTGACTATATTCCCCATGCTGTACATTTCATCCCCATGACTCGTTCATTTTGTTTGTTTATTTATTTATTGAATGTATACATTTATTTATCGTACCCATTTTACAGCTGAAAAAACCGAGCTAAAAATTGAGGATCACATAAATGGCCAAGGACACACAGCTTAGTAGAGACACAGCTGGGATCCATCCAAAGCCAGTGCTCTCTCTCACCTCTCCACTTACTCGAAGCAGAATCCAAAATAGCATTACATTATGATATATATATTCTAATATTATATATAAATATGTTAAATACTAAAAATATGACATATATATGTTATAGGGCGAAGCCCAACTTTTTCTCTAGAAATATATTTCTGACCTGAAATAACAAGTAATGGAATAAGTTTCAATATATGTAATTCATTTCACAGATAACTTTTCAGGAATCTCACCAAGGGACACAGGTGAATATTTGCCTAAGATGGAAAGCTTCTAGGAAGCATTGTTTCACTTAGTCATTATGTGCAGTGTGTCAAAAACTAATTGATACAGAGTGTAACTTCCATAGACTAATATAGCTAAGACATTTCCTACAAAGCAATTAACCATGATACAGAACTTCAAATTACACTCAGCTGCTACGCGATCAAAAGATAAACAAGTGGAGGTGTCATAACTACACATTTTTGTAATGAGTCTTAATATTTTTCATGGCCTAAAAGCACAGTATGGTGAAATATTTCTGTGAGATTCCTGGGCTGGAGGTACTATTTGTAAATATAACTGGATTCATTAAAGCCAAGCAGGCAGTTTATTAATCAGTAGGCTAGACTGGCACAGAATGTGATAGAAATTATTTATCTATGACATGTTTAATATTTTACATTAATATAAAAACCTGTTGCTTTGGCATATTATCAGATAAACTAAAGCCAGCAACAAGTATCATGAACTATTCTCCCTCAAATTAACTTTTCATCCCCAGCCATGTGACACTTATCACAAAGCCATCAAAGTACCATAGCCCTGAGAACACCTTTGGAATATGAGTCATGAAAACCATCATGGAAGCCAACTGAAGAATTTGGCTTGAAGGTGTATTTCAGCCCAGCAAAGACCCACTGTACTACGCCTTCAATGGAAGTACTGGATTTAAAAACACCTGTTGGTCTTCTCTTGATTATTTGTTCACCCTCTGAATTATGTGTGTTCAAGTTTAGGTACTCTCAACTATGTGGCATCTTTTAAAGATAAAAATCTTTATAAAAAAATAAAAACTTTTAGGAATAGTAATCTTAGCATAACCAATTCGCCACTAAATAAATTAAAATAAAGTTCACACAGAGAAATAACCATTAATGGGCATTCATATCTTCTGGGGATAATCATCAGAAAAAGAAAGAAAGAAAAAAAAAAAGAACACTTTTGGCAGTTCAAAATGGCAACAGTTCCTATTTTAGTTCAACTGACTTGTTATAACCAGAAATACTGGTCCATACAAACTATCCCTCACTTTATGGACAAATTACAATAAATTATTTTAAATGTAACTTTAGTATTTTCTTACCTAAAGACAACCTGATGAAATAACTCTGGAGAACTCTTCAACAATTCTACATAAATGCATACCATATAAAACAGAACTTTGAAAAAGCACAATAGAAACTGTCAAGTTCCAAAACATTGTCAGGAAAAGTACTGCGTATTCACTTACATGTCAAAAGTAATGTTATATTTGATAATATTATAACTTCATTTTAATTTTAAAGGTCACTATGAATGTGATATTATCCTTAGAAGTTATTTAACAAAATTACAGATCCCATTTTCAACTAATATCATCTGAATTCCTTTTTTCTCTCTGATGAACTATTTCAGTGGAAGAAAGAAGTGGCTTGTATTCTAATTGTGAAAGATGTGAATTTGCTGGAATTACTGTAATTTGACAGTGCATGAGTATTATTGCGAACAACGAAAACATTAGTGACATCTCTAATGATTAGATTCTACAACGACACAAACATACACCAAATTAAATAACTCCTTTCCACAAGACTATGACAATTTTGTTAGGGCAACGACCTCCTGTACTCACTACAATTGCTGTTCAATCAAGTACTATCATTTTCAACCCGCAATATAACATAAAACTCACACATCCGATACATGTAGTTTTTCCCACGCCCATCAGCTGCTCTCCGTGTGCACACATAGGCACAGAGTAATCTCTACTAGTCCTCTAAGAATCATGTTTAAAACTGAAACACTAGATTCAAAAGGAAAATTGAAAAGAGAAATGAATGTGTACGTCACCTATTGCTTCTTTCTGCAAGAAATCGGATATTAAAACAATGCAACAAGCACAAGAGTGTGTTCAGAGTGCTCTTGGAAAGTTCTGTGAATACGAATAAGGTGAAACTAAAGCAACATTGGTAAAACTAATCACAATCTTCTATTAACTCGAGCCATATAGACCTTGCTAGTCCTTCTGCGACGCTCAGCCTTGTTGGCTGTATAATTACAGGCTTCCCAAATTTCAACATCTAACTCCAGATGCAATCATCTTCATTCAAGCCCTGAGATCGTGTAACCCACCAATCAGCGAGGATGCCACCGAACGTTTTCCCCAAAACATTAAAAATGGATTCTGCATGTGGCAAAGAGATTTCACGGAGCTTTAAAGCATTGAGTCCATATTTGAGGATACCCACCCCTACCTGTCACACTTCTCATAGAGCAAGCCCCCCAGATGAGGCACAGGTTCAGCCCTGTAATTCGATATGAGTCATATCAAACACTCTTCCATGAGATTTTTAAAGTGGTACAGCTCTAAAGCCTTTTAATCCTGCAGGTGAACTACTAACAGCAAAGAGGTGAACTAAACTACCGTCAGTAGCCATGGTAATTTAAAGCTGCAGATGGAAAGATGCACAATGAGATAACTCTTAGGTAGTTTCAGCACCTCCCTATTTTCACAGAAGTCGTTGCAGAAAATTCCAAGCATCTTAAATATCGGTCACCTAGTTCTTAAAAGTGAAAATATATACACATCAGACCTGACACTATGGTTGTAACATATCCCTTTTCGAAACTAACGTTATTTGCTTGGTAACATTAGGCATGCATGCTTAAAAACACCTTTCAGAGCCAAAGCGAATCAGATCCGTTCAAGAGAAGCACGCAAGGGGAAAAAAAACATCTTGGAACCACAACCTGCCCATCTTTCTTTCCACACCCTTCACTACCCCAACATTCGCAGGGAAACACAACTTTAGGCATTTTTATAAGTGACTGTTCGTGGTGGGAACCACACACACAGACATCCACACACCCCAAAACCCCTCAGACTCTTTTCCTACCACACAGACCAGGGAGGCTGCACCACCTCTCTAGCGACTTAATTCGGAACGTAGTGGTTGGAACCAGCTGAGCAGCAATCGACGGAAACACAGTACACGCCAGAATGAGAGGAAGGTCGGCGAAAAAGAAAAGCAGCTTTGCTTTCGGCCATTAATTACCGATCACCCAAATATCGCCTAGCCACCTCCCACCCACATGCACAGCGTTCCGAACCTGGGTTTCAGGCGGCGCTTGCCGGAGCCTCGCTCTCTATTGTCAGGACGCAGAAGCCCCCGAAACCTGTGAATCGAGCTGCAAATGCTTCCTCTGAAACAGCTAAATATAGACCACAGGGGCTCTGGGTTTGGCAAGCAGCGGGAGACTGAAGAAACAGCCATGGACACATACGACTAAGTATTTCCATTTTGTTCTAGCCAAACATCGTAATGACATTGAACATAAGGGCGAAAGACTGGAGGGAAGTCCTCCCCACCCCCACCCGTCTTCTCCCGTATATTAGGGACGTCATGGATGCAACGGGTATATTCGGGAGGGTGGCAGGGAGCAGTATTGTTGGTGTTGCCCTATATACGCCTCCTCCGGGAGAGATGGGCGGCGGGGAGCGGGAGCACGCGGAGGAGCCACTTGGTAACCGCTCCGAGAAAGGCACTAACCCCGGCCCCCATTCCAGGCACAGCCGCCTTCCGAGAGGGGACCCGGCGCGACCGCGGTCCTCCCCCGGCTGGCAGGACCGCGCAGCAGCCGCCGCCGTCACCTGCCGGCCGGGAGCAGCCGAGGACCAACCCCCACCGGCGGCGAGGCGGAGGAGGAGGAGGAGGAGGAGGAGGAGGCCGACGCCGAGCAGGATGCGCCTGGCCCCAGCAGCCCGGCGGAAGGCAACTCACCGAACGGCGCGGCGCCCGATTGCCTCCTCGCGAACATGCACCCGCCACCAGCGACAGCTTCTCAGTCCGGGGAAAGGCGTGCGCGCCGCCGCCCGGCTTCAGGGCAAGGTCCTGACCTTGCCCAACTGCAGCATCTTCCGCTTTTGTTGTCTGAGCGCGGCCGCGGGACAAGGGATGCCGGCCGGGAGCAGGGGCGAGCGCCGCGGGGGAGAGGCGGCTCCCGACGCCAGTGCGCGGCGCCCGGCCCGGCGGCCCCTCCGAGCGCAGCGAGCGCAGCGCCCCCTGCCCGGCTCCGCGGGCTCCGCGGGCTCCGCGGGCTCGGGGCTCCTGCGGACTCCCGCCGGCTCCTCCGGGTTCCTCCCGGCTCCTCGGGGCTCCTCCGGGCTCCGGGCGCCGCCGCCGCCGCCGGCCGGCCGGGCTGGGAGAACCGCCGCCGCCGCCGCGCCCGCCGCTCCGCTCGGCCGGCTGCCGCCGCGGGCGCGAGCCTGAGGCCGCCGCGGCGCCCGGCGCCGAGCGCTCCCGTGCTGCGCCCCGCGCGCGGCCCGCGCCACCTGTGCCGCCGCCGCCGCCGCGGGCGAGGCTCCTCCCGCGGCGCGCGGCAGCCTCAGCCTCCACCTATACCTCAGCGGCCGGCTCGGGCGCCCGGCTAGTGAAGCAGCGTCCGCCCCGCCGCCCGAACCTGCCCTGGGTGCCGAGCATGCCCAGTGCCGCCGCGAGAGCGCCGCGCTTCGCCGCGCGCATTCCACTTCTCCTGGTTTTCGCGGCAGCAGCGGCAGCAGCAGGAGAGAGGGGAGGAGGCCGCGGGTTGGGAGAGGGCCGAGCATCCTTGCGAACGCACACTCCGGCCCTCAGATGGGCGGATGCTCGCGAACCCGGCGAAAGCTGGGAAAGACCCGAGGAAAGCCTGGAACCCGGGGTTAGAAAGGTGCTCATAGGGCCAGTGCCTTCATTTACGTGCAAGATGCTGACAGTTTATGGTGGTCTGGCAGATGTCAGCGTGCAAACAAAGGGCAGGGATGGAGGGGGTTCTAAGATAGCATGTGTGTGCGTTGGGGCAGGCGGCAGGCTGAACGTGACTGCTGCTGGGTGGAGATGGAGGCTCTCAAATCCTGTGGTTCTAGAGCAAAGAAGGCAGGGCACCCATCTCCGGTCTTCCCCACCGCGTCTGTCCAATTTCTGTCACTTCCAGTGCTTCGATTAAACATGCTTTTCGCGGGTGGAGAGACTTTCTCCTTAAACGAAATCCCTCTGGTTTTGAACCTGGAAGTATGTAACTTCCTGCGAGAAAGACCTTTGTCTAGTCTGGATCTTGAATGGATCGTAGTGCTAAATTCGCCTCCTCCTCCAGCGCCGCCTCTTCTTTCTTCCAACTTCCGCACCTCTGCCACCTTGTCTTCCTCCTCCCCTACCCCCTCTCCCAGGCTAAGATGAAAGCCCTCACCCGTTTCTTCCCCCAAAGTCTTCCTATACCCCCTGTATTGTTCTTGTCACTTTCAGATTGGTTTTCTGTGTCACCTCCCGGTTTGACAGCTCGTTGGCTCCATGGGGACTTCTATTTGCCTCTCTTTGCTGTGAAATACAGCAAGTAGCATCACCGCAGTGAACAGTGAAAAGTCTTGTTAGAGAACAAGACCCTTGTGCCAAGGAAGTCCTCTGGGCCTTCGCCCGTGTCCCTCGGTTTTGGAAGCCATGACGGGGCTCGCCCCTGTTGCAATTACAAGACTTGGGCAGGCAGAGCGCAGCGTGCCCGGGGACCAGGGCAAACACCCTTCCTAACGATGCCACCGCGCACCATCCCTGACCCTGTGGATCCTAGACTGTCTGAGGTTGTGATCTTCTCCACTCCTCCCCTCCCCAGAGCTGGTTTCCGAGACACAGATAAGCATGGCAGCATACAGGAAGTTGTCATCAGAGGGATTCCAGGGGCTTGTGATTCTCAGAAACAAAGTACTTCTCTTTTGTGTCAGAAGAGATTATCCAACAAAGTTAAATGACCTGAACATTTATCCCAGGCTATTCTCTAGCATACTTTGGAGGAAGTTAAAATTTGAAGTAAGAGCAAAGGAGAAGTGTTTAGACAGGTTAAACGGGTAGAAATATATGCAAGGGGCAAGATTAAGCAAGGACTTTTGACAACAGTGCAAATGTATATTTTTAATCCTCCTACCTCAAGGCTGGATAGGCATATATAGGCTTGGTCTCACCTCCAAAAGTAGTTCTTCAGCCTGGCTCCAAGTTTTAAAGCTGGCTCTATGTTAAAGTACTTCTGACCTGGGGCTTCCCTGGTGGCGCAGTGGTTTAGAATCTGCCTGCAAAGGCCGGGGTGACGGGTTCGATCCCTGGTCGGGAGAGATCCCACGTGCCGCAGAGCAACTAAGCCCGTGCACCACCACTGCTGAGCCCACAAGCCACAACTACTGAGCCCACGTGCCACAACTACTGAAGCCCGTGCGCCTGGAGCCCGTGCTCTGCAACAAGAGAAGCCACTGCAATGAGAAGCCTGTGCACCACAACGAAGAGTAGCCCCCGCTCGCCACAACTAGAGAAAGCCGTGCACAGCAACAAAGACCCCAAAATATAAATAAATAAATTTATTTAAAAAAATATACTTCTGACTCCTCTGAGGGAGGACACTGCTGGGCCATTTTTCAGCAGATGTTGAACTGTATTTTTTATTTTAGTTCTCAGAAAGGCAGTTCAGTTACTGTGGAGTATTTGGTACAAGACTAATTAGCAGTGCTGTATCCATTAGGCCACATTATACTTTAAAGGATATTCTTTGTTTTCACCGTAGCTTTGGTCAGATTTTTAGAAAAAAAAATTTTAACCTGTACTCCTCTTTGCATCTTTTAACTCAGGAAGTCTTGGGCGGGGGGTGGGGGGGGGAATGCAGACTTGGAGGGTAGGTCAGTTCCACTTTGGATTAAATTTGAAGTAGGTGTACAGATACCATTCACAGCAAATACAGGTGTCTTTTATGCCCGTATAGATCTAAGTTAAGAAAATAATTTTCTAAAGTTTTTGAGAGTTATTTTTGAGCTGAGCAATAGCAAACCCTATTCACTAATTGCATGCCTTGGAAATGACCCGTAGGCAGTCCCTATAGACTTCTTTAGAGGGCAGATGATTTCTGTTCTTCTAAAATAATTTGTAACTGAAGATATTAGTAAATGCACAATTTGATAATATTGAAATATAAAATAAAATGATCCTGGGTAGTGTTAGATCTTGGAATGACTCACTGCTGCCATCTTTTGCCTCCTGCTTCTGATGGTTTCTGTGAAAAGGAATATTCTGAATTCCCTAGTTCACCATGAGACCAGAAAATTATTAACGTATTATTTTCGAATTATAGTACTCAATGCTAAAAGGGAAATTTTTACTGTTTCTTCTGTTTCTACATCAAAAGAGTTATGTGATACAGAAATCAAATCTAAATACTGAGTGTTCTACCTCTGGATTTTTCAGATCACTTCAAAATGTGAAGCAAATATATTTTATATGGGAATTTTACTTATTTTTTTAGGAATGAGACCAAATAGCTTAAAATATTCTTATACATTAATGTATCATATTTTATACTTCAAAATATGCCAATTTTAGGAGAGTGACACTCTTGTTTGATTCGAAGTGATTTAAATATAGCGATGTAACTTGCCATTGAGGTTCAAATAGAAGATAGTATTCCTGTAATTTTTAAAGTGAATTACCTACTGGATAAACAAGTGGAAATTTCTCAAGTTGGAAAGTTAAACTATGTGAGTGACTGTTGTTGCCGTCCAGCATTTAAACAGAGAGAGTAATGATACTCCTTTAAAATTTGCAATTTAAATTTCAAATCAAATTCTCTAAAATAGGAACAAAACTATATATATATATATATATATATATATATATATATATATATACATATATATGGCTAATAAGCACTGTTACTGGTCATAAAAGTATGCATTTGTTACTAGAGAATGTTATTAAAAGACTTTCAAAGTAAGTTAACTAATTTGAATTAACCATTATAATTAAGACCAATGTGTGGGTTATTTCATTATTTGATTTGAAACCTCGCCCTTTCACACAAACTACCTTTTACTGCTGCTACTCTTCATGTGATGGTGTCATTCATTCATTCACCAGCAAACGTTTATTGAGCATCTACTGTGGTTCAGACACTGGATAAAATTTGGAGAATCAATAGCACACAATAGGCAAGAAAACTAAATCCCTGTCATTATGGAATTTAATTATAAATTGGGGTTATTAGATGATGGGAGAAAAGAAAACACTGACGAGGTAACCACACTCATATAGCCTCATTTCTTTCTAATTGTCTATATGCTTATGGTGTTGATGATTCTTTTTAATCAATGTCTTTCTTTCCATGTTTTCTCATTGTTTTTGCCTCTTCCAGGAATTTCGTGTTTTATGCCAGGACATGGGTAGCATGGTGAGGAAATAGGACCTAAAGTACTGAAGCAAAGCAAGAAGAGGGATACAGCGAGTGTGTTCAGGAAGGGCTGAGGTTCTTGGAGATACAATGGAACAGGAGTGAACCCAGTGAAGGAATCAAAGAGCAGTGAGGGATCTAACGAAGGCCCCTACATGTATCAAAAGTTACAGCCTAGTATTAAAATGTCTAAATCCAATGTAGGCTGGTCAGGCGTGGAGAAGGTCAAGCATTACTGATCAGAACTGGGCAATGAGTCAGAAGTCTAGGTCAACAGGCATTGGTGAATTACATATACAGAAAGAAAACATCAAATTATGGAGTGTGGACCTGGACACAGGATCTTAATAACAGGCATTGGTAACAAGGAGAAATAAATGTTATGCTATGATTTATCAGCAATGCTTATAAATTTAATGGACCTCTAGAAGATGAACGAATTGACTCCCCAAATTGGCTGGCTTGATACCTACAGACAAAGAATAGGAAGGAGAATCCTGTAAAATAAGATCCAAAGAGTGGACCAGGGAAGTTCTTATCAAGGTTCATCCAGACTTTCTAGATAAATTTTAAGGCAGAGTTGATTTACTATAAAAATTTCATCAACAAAATTTCAGTTTTTACACCAGACATCTAGGTCAATGGTTCTTAATGGAAGCATTACTGTTTCCATTTTAGAAATGTGTAAGAGGGTATTTTCTTATTGTCACTAGCAGTTTGTGGTCACGAACCACACATTTTAAGCATTCTGCAACATATGTGACAATCCCACAGGAGGAAGGATACAGGAATCTTGTATCCCTCACAGCTTTTCATCCATGTTGTTAAGAACCTGTTCACACGTAACTAAGCCTACTACATTACTCCATTTTACATAGAAGCAAGAAAAATTTTTGCATGCTTTTAATATAACTTGAATTTTGCAGGAATGCTATTAAGATGTAAATTCTGGAAAGATTTAACATTGTTTTGTTCAGAAATTGACCAAGGTTTGTTCAGAAGATTAAGAACAGTGTCACCAGTAGTATGCATCTCACCAAAAGAAGACTCCTGTATCAGTCTGTTGTTATAGCCATTATCATTTTGGTAATGCTACATGTAGGGAGAAGTATCTGACTATTTGGTTAGCTCTTCAAACCTAGTTGTGACCACGCATTTACATCAAGAAAAACATAATATTTTATTTTAAATAACTTTCCTTTTGTTTCTTCTCTATATTTATCTTAAAGTATTGTGTAGGCCCTTAAAAATCAGTTAATATCTGTGAATTTCTTGTCAAAATAGCAAATTAAGCATTATACAATATTTGTTATAGAAATAAGGCATGGGGTTTCAATAGGTTTGAGAATGAAATATCTAAATGATTCACTTAGGAAAATCAATAGTTATCTATTATAATCATGTATACTGTAGCCCCAGGAAGGGAAGCTGGGTTCATTAACAAGTTTGGACCCCACCAAACATGTTAATTATTATTCTATTATTTTTATAGTGTAAAAATTATAGTTAATGATTAATCACATACATAGGCCTCAAATTTGGCATGCATGCATAGGAAGAATCTACAAATTAGTCCTGATTTTCCCTCAATCTTACAGCCTCAGATTCAGCTTCTTCCCTGAATCCCAAATATTTGTTGATATCACCATTTATTGTGTTGTTTTGCCTTAGAACTTTGATTTGGCCTTTCAAATTTATTTATCCTCTACTTTCTCTATTCACTCTTCTAATTAAGCCAAACTAATCTAATTAAGTCCAAATCGCTGTTGGTTACCTTCCCAATATCTATCTTCCCCATCTTCCTTTTGTACAGGACCCAAATTTTGTTTGGAGAGGCATGTGACCACCTATGAAACAACACTTCTGAGACTTCCCTGGTGGCGCAGTGGTTAAGAATCCACCTGCCAATTAGGGGACACGGGTTCAAGCCCTGGTCTGGGAAGATTCCCACATGCTGCGGAGCAACTAAGCCCCTGCACCACAACTACTGAGCCTGCGTGCCACAACTGCTGAAGCCCATGCACCTGGAGCCCATGATCCACAAGAGAAGCCCACACAATGCAACAAAGAGTAGCCCCCGCTCACCGCAACTAGAGAAAGCCCGCACACAGCAACCAAGACCCAACACAGCCAAATAAATAAATAAATAAATTTATTAAAAAAAAAAAAAAAAACACTTCTCAGCTTCTATTGCTGCTGCATGTCATCTGTCATCAAGACAAACATGAGAGTCTAAGGGAGTGTTCAGAGATCAGTTTGATTTTGTGGAAAATTCCCCAATGTTGCTTGTTCATTCCTTGTTCCCACGGTCTGAAATGCAGACTGCAGGCTGGATTTGGACCTGCCACATTGCAACTGGGAATTTTCCATAGAATGAGAGCCACAGACCAAAGGTGGCTAAACCTAAAATAGAAGGATGTTGAAAGTTTCCTGAAGCCGCTGTACCAGCTTGGGACTTCTACTCCCTGAGCTTCTTATTATGGGAGAAAAATTAACCTTTATTTGGTTAAGCCATTGTAGTAGGTTTCTGTTATGTGCAGCCAAATGCAATCTCGGATACATATGTTCGTAATCTCGCCCCTCTGCTTACTACAGCTGTTATCACTTTAAGTATTTCCCTTGCAATATATTTCTATGAAATTTAAATTTTTTTCAGTGAAATGAGTACATGAATATGGTTGGAAATTACACGTATTAGAAGATAAATCAATGATTAAAAAAATCTAATATAGGATGAGATTTTTGTCACTGACCAATAAATGAAGTCATGTTCAAAGTTTTGCAAAATGAGTCCACCCTACATAACCCAATGATTTTAACACAATCTCCCAAAATGAATAATGATTTTCAGTTTCTGGGTCTCCTTAATGTTTTCCACCATTCCAATGTTACTCTTAAGTTTGTATAGAGTTCACATTATGAAATCAATTTACTCATTAAAATTCTTGAAGATCTCATTTTACTACCTATTTTTTAGGTAGTATAAGCAAAATTTTGCTTCTTAGATTATTGTGAGAATTACATGAATGAATCAATCTATGGCAAACAAATGGCTCTATGCCTAGCATACAGTGAGCAACTAATAAATTATGGAGACTATGAGTGATGACATTCAAATGCCCTTTTACTCCTGCTGTTTTAGCTGCTATAGCAAAGCACACCTATTATCTGATTGTTCGTATCTTATTCAGTCATCAAGACACAGAGGTGATACACTCTTGTCAATGAATGCTTTTCATATTCATTATTCCTAATAAGCATTAACTGCATTTCTTCCACATGCAGATAAGTATATCTTGTAGACTAATGATGAGAGTTTACACTGATCTTCATTTTGTAAACCGGCTGTGTTTATTGCTTTCACTGAATTTTTAGGAATTCCAAGATGCATAACATCCAGACCAGAGTCAAGTAGCTTTCCTCTTTGTTATATTTCATGATGGTATATATCTTATATGCATTAATTGGGTATTGTATACAATTTATCACTTTAGTTTATCTGTTGATAATAATGTTATCGAATAGTTCCCACATTCTCTAAAATTTTGTCTGTGTACATGGAACATGTACATGGCTGGTTAGACTTTATATTTCCTGCAGTCATACCCATCAAGCTTGCAGAATTGTTGGGGATGAATTTTCCAAATAACTGAACATTAAGTTTGTGTAAAATTTTGCTTGTTTTAAAAGCAACAAATTCTCATAATAAATAAATCAGAAAATTCAAAAAATTATGAAAAAGAAATAAAATCATAATCACATGACCCAGAACTAAAACAGTTTTTAAAATTATAGTCCACAAATGTACATCCTCTTATTCAGTTAAAATTATATTCTTGTAATTTTCCCATTTCATTTTTATGACTATACTTTCTTATTATAAGGTTATTAATTATATAGCCAATCTTCTATTTTATACATTTGGCTGTTATTACATGAATTCTTCCATGATAATAAAGTTTCAATTAAGACTGTTTTCGCAAGTTGTTGGAAATGATAAACATCCCAATTGAAAAATAGATCAAACTTCTATTTCTGATTAAGATGGAATCACTTGTGGCAGCCCAATGCTTCTACTGAAAATAATTATAATTAGTGAATAAAAACCAAAAATATTTCTCTAAAGTATCAGAAATCTGCTGAAGCAAAAATGACTAGAGGCTCCAAGATTTCAGACAGGGGAGGATATGGAGGGTTGAACTGATGCTGTATATCTGCTTTTTCCCTGGAACCTTTACCAATATTGGATGCAGTGAAAGAGGCTGAGTTTTGAGAATTTTCCTGGGCAGAGGGTCATCGTTTGAGACACAGATGCAAGCAGAGGGTTTGCTGATCTCCTAGGGCTTCAAATTAAAACCTAATCAAGATCCCAGTGAGAAGGGGAAAACACAGAGAGAACTGAGGCTGAAACATGGCTGATTTTCCCTTCAAAAATTTGCTAATTTCTGAAACTGCATTGGGCTAAAAAGTTAAGAAAAGAGCCTCTGAATATCAGAATATAATTTTAACAGTCTTGTTATGCAGAAGAGAAAAACATTTGCATCCAAGATCTTCCTGAGATAGTGTCTTGGGAAACTCATCAAGTTTTAAGTTAAAAATTACTAGAAGGTTGCTCTCTGAGAACTGGGAAAAACAGAGATAGATGGACACTTAACAGTGCTGTGATCCCAGCTAAATTCAGCTAAAAGTCCCTGATTACATTAGAGGTGACCAGGTCATCTATTTGACTAAAAGAGAAAAGAGTGAACCCTTTCAGGCAAAACTCCACAATTTTTAATCTACAGTGTCCAATATTCAGTAAAATTTATTATGCAAGGATAGGAATAAACGACCAATAGCCAATCAACAAAACTATGATAAAAATAAAAACATAGGTGACCCAGATATTGAAATTAGCAGACAAGATTTTTAAAATAATAATGATCAATATGTTCAAGAAAATGTAGGAATGTAGGCATAAATAGAGAAAAACATGAAAAGATGGAGAAGTTCACCAGAGAATTGGAATCTATGAGAAAGAATCCACTGGGAATTCCAGAACTTAAAAATATAACAACTGAAATTAATTTTAATAATAAATTTAATTTAACACATTATATGCAAAATATTATCAAATGCACATGTAACATTTGACAAAATCTATCACATGCTGGATTATAAAGCAAGTCACAACAAGTTTGAAATGTTTGGAATCATTCAGAGCATATTCTCAGACAGTTGTGGAATTAAGTCAGAAATCAATAACTATTGTGGTGATCATTTCATAATGTATAAAAGTATTGAATCACTATGTGGTACACATGAAACGAATATAATATTGCTTGTTAATTATAACTCAATTTAAAAAATAGAAAGCAGAAAATTCTCCCTGTTAGGAGATTAATCTATACTACTTCAGAATAAATCTACTTAAGAAGGTTGAATTATATTCACATAAATGATAAGCATATGTATATCAAAACCTGTGAGATGCAACTATGACATCTTTAGAGTATCCATAAAACCTATTATGTCATGTACAAAATATATGAACTACAAGAAGTTCCAGGTATTGGACAGCAGTCAATGTGAGGCTGAGGTCCTTCAGAGAGAGGATATTTACAAAGGATGTCCTACTTTTATACTGGTTTTCTTCCTAGGAAAATTTTCTGGGGTGTGGTGCATTTATATAGAATGCAAACAAGAGCAGTAGTTTCACTGGACAGAAAAGGCAGATATCAGAGTCGGGGGTTACTAAGCTGGTTGTGATCTGGAAGAGAGGGTACTTGAAAAGGAGGAGTCATGGATAGGGAAATCCAGAAGTTTCCATTGAGCTCCCTCTTGGGTGTCTTGACCAAATCCTGGATTCATTAGAGTGGCACAAGGCACATAAAAGCTAGGTAGAGAGTAACTGCTGGGAGGCAGCAAGCTGAGCAGAGAGCCTGGAACTTGTTTTGTACTATGGAGACTTGGGTGGTCAGGCCTAAATAGAGTAGAAAATCTTTATGAACAAATCAAAGATTGAGTTGAGATATCAGGTTAAAGAGTGTATGGACTGAATTCTGTTCTCTCAGAATTCATATGTGGGAACCTTAACCCCCAGTGTGACTGCATGTAAAGATGGAATCTTTAAAGAGGTAATTAAGGTTAAATAAGTTCAGAGGGATTGGGCTCTAATCCAATAGGACTGGTGTCCTTATAAGAGAAGGAAGAGATAACCACAGATGTCCACACACAGAGGAAAGGCCATGTGAGGACATGATGAGAAGGCGGGTATATGCAAGTCAAGGAGAGAGACCTCAGAGAATCTCATCCTGCTGAGACCTTGATCTTGGACTTCCAGCCTTCAGAAGTGTGAGAAATTAAATTTCTGTTGTTTCAGCCACTCAGTATGTGGGATTTTGCTATGGCAGTCCTAGCAAACTCATACAAAAAGTAAAGCTAGCTGCACGTTAGGACTGAGGGCTACAATCTAGAAGTATGGGGGAAAAAAAAGAAAAAAATGTAATAGACCTCTTTGAAGAAAGCCTAAAACCAGAGCATGACAGATCAACATATCCCATTGGATTTAACTGTCTGCCAACATAAAACAGTATTTTTTGAGGAAAAATAATGTAACCCAGTGCCTCTTCAAGATATTATCTGAATTTTTCAGAATGCAATAAAAAACACATTATGTATGGAAAGAAGAAGGGGAAAGAACCATACAGAGAAAGAAGGAAAAGGACTCATCAAAATAAATTTGTTGAAAACTAAAACGATTTAAAAACCTTAAAAGCAGTTAGAGAAAAACAATACATTCATAGAGGAAAATAACAATTGGGAAAAACCCATAGATTTCTCAGAAGAGGTACGGAAGTATAAAACAATGGAACAAGTCTTTAAAGAAACAGAAAGAAAAGAATATCAACCCAGATTTTGAAATTCATTGAAAATATCCTTTGGGCATGAATGGCAAAATAAAGATATCCTCAAATGAAAGAAAACAAGAAAATTCATTACTAGCAGTCTTGCTCTAATAGAAAAGTTAAAGGAAGTTCTTCAGGCTGATAGGAAATATCAGAGGAAAACTTGAAACTTTAGGAAGTAAGGAAGAGCAACAGAAATAGTAAATATCTGGACAAATACAAAAGACTATTCTCTCCTCTTAAGTTAGGTTATAGATATATGACTGTTAAAAACGAGACTTCTAACGTTTTCTGGTGTGTTTTTTGATTTACATAAATGTAACACATTTAGCAACTATAACATAAATGTCAGTTGGCATTTATGCTTATATGGTTGCAAGGTTTCTATGTCTTCATTGAAGTAGTGCATTATTTCCCCTAGCAACCAATAATAAAAATAATACAAAGAGATATTGCTAGAAGAACAATAGACATGTTAAAATAGAATATTAAAATATTCTAAGTAATCCAAAGCAGGGTAGGCAAGGGGAAACAATGGAACAAAAAAGAAGGAACAAATAGAAAAAGAAAATAAATTGGTACATCTAAATTCAACCATATTAATAATTATGTTAAATGTTAATTGTTCAGACACTCCATTTAAAAGCTGAGTAACAAGGAACATCCTACTAGAGACTAAATACAAAGGTAGAAAAATATTGAAAGTAAAAGATGAAAAAAGATCTACCACACAAAAGTAAGCAAAAGAATGCTATAGTGTCTATAAAATGAACTTTAAGACAAAGAGAATTTACTGAGATAAAGAGGAACATTTCATAAAGATAAAAAAGATTAGGATTGAATGAGTGATACACCTTTCTTCTGTCTGACTGGCAAAGAGGGAAATTTGGAAGGGGGAGTAGGGAAGAAAGCTCTCCTTTTATACAACAATCATAATATGGGGTTATAATATTTTTTAAAGAACATATATGGAAGTTGATTATATGGAAAGCAACTTCCTTAAACTGAACAGGACCCTTGGAAAGTCAGTGTGTACCACTAGGAATAAAAGTATACGGATATAATCTTAAAATGATTGATTGTGCATGTGATTATGGAATATTTATAACACCCACATATAGCTATATAAAATATACAAAAATATGTAAAATGTAATCACTGAAATGAATTTAGTAATAATAGGCATAATAATTAAAACAGTTTTACCATGCCAATATGCCACTATCAAATTTGCTAACTCTTCTTCACTTATAATATTCAGTGTTGGTTAGAATGGAAAAATGCTAATAAAATGCACATTTATCATAACAGTTTTAATGGTTAGTTTGCAGTATATGACAAGATCCTGAAAAACATTGCAAACTTTGTCTATGTTGTGTAAAATGTTTTTGAAGGGCATATTTCTTTTTTTATTAAGCAGAGCATGGCAAACAGTCAAACCTTTCTATGATTACTTAGAGCAATAATTTAAATGTTAATGCACTTAAGAGGCCATGATAGTCTCTGGTGTCCTTGTTGTAACTCTTGCCCCCATTTGAAATGATCCTGGTCTCTGAACATCTAGCCATAACCAAGCAAGAACTTATCAATATAGGTTACATGAGTGCCTCTGCTTTCACAACACACACGCATGCATGCACGCACACACGCAAAATTAAGATACCTATCTCGTTTCGTCACAGAGTCTCTGCTCTGGTAGAGATCACGAGACTTCCTTAGGACTTTTCTATCTTTATTTTTCCAGGACATATAATAAAATATTTTGCAAAACACTTCCAGACCAAAAAGAATGAAAAATACTGAGCAGAATGATTTTGCTGTGGAGTGGATTTCTGGGGTTGTTTAATGGATAGATGTCAATCAGAAAAGAGGTTTCTGAGTGATTTGCAAGTGACCTTGCCCTGTTTCATACTGTAAGCTCATAAAAGTAAACGAAGGCACAGAAAGCATAATATGAGGTTGGACATGCAAGAAATAAAAATCAAAGGATTGAAAGAGAGCATAAAGTTTCAGGACATATTTCAGGAGATGAACACAGTGGTCTAAAATTAACAAAATGAAATTCACTGCAGAGAAACATAAAGTCCTTCCCTTAGGTTAAAACAATGGTACGAACAAGTCCAGCTTGGGATGTCATAGATTCTGGACACTGATCCCCTGTACCAGGCCTGTACTGGCTGCTCCCAGACCTTGGTAACATGAGTATTCATGGAACAAACTGATACACATGCCATTCGATCTGTTTAGGGAAATTTCCTTCCAGTGCCTTCAAGGGAAGATTGAATTTCCTAACTATTGCAAACTGCTGCTAATTCTATTCAGAGGTGAGCATCAGTGACACCAGCTAATCTAATTCCCCACCAGCTTGGAAAGCTATCTTCATCCTAGTATGGACATGAAAATTAAGCCCCATTACAGTCTACTATACCTAGCAGACCTCTGACGCCACCTGGGTCCTCTTCAGTCACTTAGCTGTGACTCTCAGCACTGCCATCCCCAGCTGTCATGTAATATTCAAACCCTCTGGTCACTTTGCTTCTCATTAATTGGCACCCTCTCACCATTCTGTGTACTCCTCTGGAATTTTTGGCTTAACACAATTAAACCCTCCTACATTATTATTTTTAATTAGTTTTAATTTTATTATTAAAATTCATTAACTTGTACCAATTTTTAAGAGACCTCTTCAGGTTGACATGTATCCATTAACTTCGAGTTTCATAATTCTCACTCTTTCCATATGATTTAACATTGTTCTTCATTAAGCATAAATTACTCTTACTTACCTGCACTGCTTAACTATCAATGTACTAAAGTGTGGCCAAAAACTAAATTTCAACTTTAGTAGATAGATTTACAGTAGCTGTTGCTCTAAATCAGGAGTATTCAACCGACTTGTGCTTATTTAACTCAGTCTCTTTTATTTAAAGCTAAAATCTGTTCTAGCTCCAGCAAAATTTAACAATAGGTAATCCATATGCCTTTTACTTAGAAACTTACATGAATTTCTTAATAAAAGTAATCCATATGCCTTTTACTTAGAAACTTACATGAATTTCTTAATAAAATTCTTCCATGAATTTCTTAATAAATCAGAAATATGATTTCCCTAATTTTTTAAAAAGATTTTCAGGCTAGATTTAAAATTTTGAATCAATTTGCTTAATAGACTAAGTACTAGTTCCTTCATCTATTTTTACTGTGTTCACTTCTGTATTTCTAAATAAGTTTCTCTGCTACTGATTCTTGGTTTATCCTATTTAGCTACCATCTATTGATTGCTTGTAATGAAAATTGAGGGTTTAGTTTTCTTTCAGTCAATCACCCTTCAATTTCACTCTCTTGGACCAATCATTCCCTCATTTGTTCATCAGCTCATCAATTATTTACTAAATACCAATTCAGCGAGAGACCATGTTCTAGGCATTGAACATACAGCAATATTACTTACCTCATCACAGCAAACACAGACATTCATTTTTCCATATTATACCACCAGATTGTGAGTGGTAAGATCTCTGAGGAAACATAGTGAAGAAGATGGTGCTAGATATTTAAAGAGTGCTGCCTTTGATTTTCTAAGTAGACAATTATATTGTCAACAAATCATCAGGTTGGTGTCTTCCCTTTTGAAATCTCATACCTTTTTTCCTTATCTCATTACACTGAATTTTAATGAGCGTAAAATTTTCCCATAAAATATGATGTCCCATATAAGATTTTTCTATCAGATTTTGCATTATGGGGTCAACGTTTTCTGAGTCCCTTTTTCCATGATTTCTCTTTGTGTAGAATGCCCTTCCTCAACTCAGTGTCAGTCTCACCCGATTTGGTTGCCTCGACTGATAACTACGTCTTTGTTAGGATCCAGGCTAAAGCTCTATTTTTATTTTTATTTTTTCTTTCAAAGTGTTTCTTGATTCTTCAGGAAAAGCCTACATTTTAACGAATTAGGAAATTTAACTAATTTGTCTTATATACATTTACAATTTTTAGCAGTATGTACTGACGTTTGTGTCCATGAAATCTCAAAATGTCCCAGAAATCAATAAACAACCTACCTTTACTTGTTGAGCGTAGGTAACGAGGAACTTGCACACAACCTTGCACGTGGGGAGTGAAGGGTACATTACTCAGGGCAATGAGGCACGTGGATAATAGATTTACCACTTCAAGGTGAACAGGGTTTTGAAATATGACCTTGGTTTGGGGGTCATTTTTGGTTTTTGTTTGTTTTTTGCATTTCTCTTTTGAACTGGAAAAACAAAACTCTGTATTTTCAGAGTTGAAAGAGGAAAAAAAGGTCTATGCTTTATCTACTAACTACTAACTCTCCTCACACTTTTTTCTACCAAATTGTTTTAAGGAAACTTCACTCTTCAAACCTTTGTCCTATCAGGTCCCTGTGAATGATCACGGGGTGAGGTAATACAGCTTAGACAGCCTGTAAGAGTGACTGCTTATAAGACTGACTGCTTGTAAGACTAACTTGTAGGTGAACTTGTTCTAGTGCTTTGCCCTGGGAGGGGTTTTGTTTCAAGGAAACATTGAAAACTGTCACATCACTAACATGACCAGTGCCAGAGCATATTCACACTGTTTTGAAGATATTGGGGTCAGGCAACTTGTTGACAAAACTCCTGTTTGTGAGCAAAGGGGAGTGTATTTATGACATCCAAATGCATAGTTGTGTCAATGTAAGAGGATGAATTTGTAAGGCTATCCCTTATCTCAGTAAGAAATATTATCTGGAAGCCTGACCCCATGTGTGGATGCAGTTTTAAACACTAATTCTCTGTGATTTGGAGAATCGGTTTTGCAAGCTTCACCAATATGAAATATGAGCCGCCAGCCTTGAAATATTATAAGCTGCTAGAATAAACACCATATGGGTTACCAAGATGATTTAGAAGAACAAACTTGTGTTTCGCGTATACAATCCTGGAAGTTAGATTTCCCTTTGAGCTAATAAATTTTTCCAATGCCTTTCTGACAACTGATAGACCAGTACCCCCTCCCAAATTAATTTTACTGAATGTAAATTATACCTTAATAGAAAAATATACAGTTAAACATATCTGAGAAAATATCAATATATACAACATATTAATAAAATCATAGCTTATATTTAGGGATTTTCCAGTATTTGTTAGGTTCCTCCCTACTCCCATTGTACAATGTATTTTCTTTCTCTGCTGGTGATCAAAGTCCGTGGACTCTGCCAGGACAGTGACTCCTTGGAGTGGGTGAATAGTGTCCCCCAAATAGCCACTTCCACCTGGACGCTCAGAATATGACCTTATTTGGAAATGGAGTCTTTGCAGATGTCAACAATGAACTTAAGATGAAGTCAGACTAGGTTAGGGTGGACCCTAAATCCAATGCTGGGTCCTTACTAGAGGAAAGGACACACAGACACACACAAGGAAGAAGGCCATGGGAGAACAGAGGTAGAGATTTGAGGTGCAGCTGCAAGCTAAGGATGGCATGGAGGCACCAGAAGCTAGGAAGAGGCAAGGATAGATTCTTCCCTGGAACCTTCAAAAGGAGCAGAGCCCTGCTGACAGCTTGATTTCAGACTTCTAGACTCCAGAACTGTGAGAGGATACATTTCTGTTGTTTCTAAGTCCCCCTGTATGTGGTAATTTGTGTCAATGCAAGCCTAGGAAATGAATACACTTCTCTTCTTGGCCAAAGGACCAGTAGGACAGCAACAGCTGGTGTGTCCCTGGTGGAAGTGTCCCTTCTTTGGGGACCAGGGCTTCAAAACCTGCAGAACCCAGCACTGCAAGGACAGAAAGCACAGTTTGTAAAATGAGAACCTCCTGTTTTTACCCCTTGATTCCTGACCCGTGTATTCTTCTTCTCAGAGACACATCGATATTGAAAGCCCGTTGACTTGAAGTGCACGCTGTGTCCTGGGAGAATAGCACCCATTGTTTGGGCATGCCGCCTCTGAGCTGGCACCCTAGCTATGCCTCTAGCAGCCCAGCCCAGCACTGTTTCGGACCAGCCGCCTCTGGGTGGTGAGGAATGTGAACTGAACAGTTGGTCGCATGGAAATGGGCCTCTTCCTGCACCTCCTTTGTTGTAAAGTGGATCCCCTTGTGGGACACTATATTATGTGGGATCACAGGCTGACACTGTGGTCCTGGCTAAGGCTCAGTGAGGGGGGGCAACAAAATAGGGGAAACGAAGCATTTATATTAAAATATTCTTTTGCATTACTAATTAGTTAATTTAAATAATATGATTTTTATAAAGGTATGTTTTCACTAACATTTGACAACAGATGTAAAACATATATATTATGACTTTAGCTGTCATTATATGGTGTCTATGTTTACTCCCCCATCTTTTTAGGGCCCAATATTAGAACTATCATTATCTTTACTATAATAATCATTACTCAAGAGTTTTATCTGATTACAGCATGTGAGGTATACCCTAGTGTATGCTTGTGATATGAAATTTGTTTTAATTCAAATCAATCAACATTTATTAAGTAGCAATGGTACTGAGGGGGTGTCCATTTGAAATGTTCCGTCACTGAAGAAAATTTTTTAAAGTTGTATTAGTTATCTTTTTCTATGTAACAAATTGTCACAGCATTCTGTGGCTTAAAACAATAGTAATCTTTTCTTTAAAATTTTTATTTATTTAATTTATTTATTTTTGGCTGAGTTGGGTCTTCATTGCTGCATGCGGGCTTTCTCTAGTTGCGGCGAGTAGAGGCTACTCTTCATTGTGGTGCACGGGCTTCCATTGCAGTGGCTTCTCTTGTTGTGGAGCATGGGCTCTAGGCTCGTGGGCTTCAGTAGTTGTGGCATGCGGGCTCAGTAGTTGTGGCACGCAGGCTCAGTAGTTGTGGCTCGTGGGCTCTAGAGTGCAGGTTCAGTAGTTGTGGCGCATGGGCTTAGTTGCTCCGTGGCATGTGGGATCTTCCCAGACCAGGGCTTGAACCTGTGCCCCCTGCATTGGCAGGCGGATTCTTAACCACTGTGCCACAAGGGAAGTCCTAGTAATCCTTTACTGACCTGTCAGTTTCTGCAGGTGAGGAATTGAAGGGGACTCAGTGAGGACAGCTGTCCTGTGCTCCATACACGGAGCCTCTGATGGAAGATGTGAAGGCTGTGAGCTCGGACCACTTGAGGCTAATCCACCCATGAATCTGGGTTTGATGCTGGCTGTTGGCTGAAAGCTTAGCTGGCACCTTCAGCTGGGACACCTTCATGTGGTTTCCCCGTGTGGACCGGGCTTCCTCGCAAGATGGTGGCTTGTTCCCTGTGCGAAGAGAGTGAGAATGAGAGAGAATGAAAGAGAAAGAGTGAGAAAACCAGGAAGAAGCCGTGTTCTTTGAATGACCTTGCCTCAGAAGGTCAATGGCATCGCTTCACCTTTATTCCATTGGCCAGTTGGGGCCAGAATCCCCCCACCCCAATTTCAGGGGGAGGAGACAGACCACTCTTGTCTGTGGGAAGAGTGCCTGTCCCACTGGAAGAAGAGGTGAGGGATAGGATAAAATACACTCCCACAGGGATGAAAGAACCCACATCAGTGTGCGTTTTGTGTGCCTGATACTGTATGAGTGTTTTAATCACATTTGTCATGGAATCCTGACATCACTTCCATGAGACAAATAATGAGTCTCTCTGTTTTTGTTTTTGTTTTTACTGTATTTAGGCAAAATCACATCAATGTATAATAATATAAAAATATTGGATTTTGCCGAATATTTTACACTCCAAGTCTTTTTACCCAAGGCTGATAACAGGGAACCATTAGACCTTCACTCCTCCCCAGTTCCTGTTCACACCATAGGAGGCCAAGACACAGACAGTGCAAGTGTGTTCCTGATAAATCATTAATTTTTTTGTGCTAGACTGCTGTTTTTATTAAATTCAATATTTATGTATGTGTTGAGTGATTGTGTTCTTTTTTTTTTTTTTTGGAAAGGAAAGGGGGGTTGAATCAGAAATCACATTTTTTTCAGGGATGCCACTAAACAGAAGACTTTTTAATCTGAGTCTGATTAAAATGTTTGTTGCCTGAAGGAAATGAGTTTTTTATTTCACATGATTATCACAGAAGGTCTTATCCTAAAAGGATATCATAAATCATTTGAATAAACTCCCTCATTTTGCATGTGAAGCCTAAAGATGATAAGCTATTTGGCCAAGGTCGCAAGAGTTAAGATGAAACATCAGACCCAAGGTTATGCTTTAATTATAACTTATTTTTAATTAAAAAAAATTTAGAGAAATGAAATTATGCTTTAAGATACCACACTGATATTGACATGCCTCCTAGATTCATCATTGAATGATAGCGGACACTTGTTGAAGAACATTATCCAACATCAGTCAAAATGATTATGCAAAATTTTTAAATGTGGTGATAATTGCAGAAGGTAACTATGAAAAAGTATTTGCTGTTAATATTGTAAATTTCAGCCTGACATTTGATGCATCAACATTGTATTTTACAACCAGAATGCCACTCGAAGTTCTATATATAGTAAGCAGTTTAAATTTGCTGGAAGAAGGGAAGCACATGCATACACAGGTATTTCTGAATGTTGTTGGCAGCTTTACCAGAGCAAGTTTGTCTTTTAATTTTTGATTATTAAACAGCAGTTGAGTAGACATTTCCTCTGTATCAGACATGATTTATGTTTGCAAACATAATTTTCTTCCACAAGACAAAGAAACTACTAATGGTCATTTTTATTGTGCATAGTAAAAAAAAGTAAAATTGATTACAGTTGTGAACAATAAGTAGTATACAAAACAGTCAAATCTGTGTATATTTCACACATAAGAAAAAATATGGGACACTAGTGGATTTTATTGACAACTTCATAAAATAGCAGCCTTCCAAGACTGACATATTATTTATCTTAAAAATTCAAAATTAATCCTAGTGATGGGAATACTCTTTGTCTTATTTATTTATTTTGTATAATTGACAAATAAAAATTCTAGGATGATCCAATATATGTATTTATTGTGAAGTGATTACCATAATAAACTTAATTAACATACCCATCACCTCACATAATTACTTTCTTCTGTGTGTGGTGAGAACACAACATCTACTGTCTCAGCAAATTTCAAGTACACAATACAGCAGTATTAACTATACTCACCATGTTGTACATTAGATCCATAGAACTTATTCATCTTATAAATGAAAATTTGTACCCTCTGAGCAATATCTCCCCATTTCTTCCACCCCTCAGCCCCTGACAACCACTGTTCTACTCTATGGTTCTGTGAGTTTGACTTTTCTAGGTTTCATATATTAGTGAGATCATTCACTTATATGTTTGCTTATATATTTGAGTATTTGCTTTCTGTGTTTGGATTATTTCACTGAGCATAATATTCTGCAGGTTCATCCATGTTGTCAAAAATGGCAGGATTTCCTTTTTATGGCTGAATAATGGTCTACTGATTCCATTGTGTGTGTGTGTGTGTGTGTGTGTGTGTGTGTGTGTGTGTATTATATTTTCTTTATCCATTCATCTGCTAAATAGACCCTTAGGTTGTTTCCATATCTTGGCTGTAGTGAATAATGTTACAATGAACACGGGAGTGCAGATATCTCTTTGAGATACTTATTTCATTTCCTTTGGATATATACCCAGAAGTGGGATTGTTGAATCATATAGTAATTCTATTTTCAATTTTTTGAGGAAACTCTGTCCTGCGTTCCATAGAAGCTGTGCCAGTTTACATTCCCACAATAGTGTCCAAGGGTTCTCTTTTCCTTACACCCTTGCCTACACTTGTTATCATTTATCTTTTTGATAATAGCCATCCTAACAGGTGATATCTCATAGTGTTTTTTATTTGCTTTTTCTTTATGATTACTGACGTTGAGCACTTTTTCATATACCTTTTTCATATGACATTTTTAGAAAAATACCTATTCAGGTCCTTTACTTATTTTTCAATCAGGATACTTTTTTTTTTTTTTTTTTGCTATTGAGTTTTGTGAGTTACTTATATATTTTGTATATTAACCTCTTCTCAGATATATGGTTTGTGAATATTTTTTCCCCATTTTGTAGGTTGCCTTTTCATTCTGTTGATTGTTACCTTTGTTGTGCAGAAACTTTTTAGTTTGATAAAGTCCCAATACTCTCTCTCCTAAACATACTCAAGCATATCTGATGTGAAAGGAGATTTTTTCAACTCTATCTCATGATCTGTTAGAAATAAGTTTACATTATTTAAATTAAACTATGACTAAAATCCTGCTTTTAAAAATTGGAATAGATTACCAGGAATGCTGATGTTCGTTTATGAATTGATGTATCAGCATACATGGAAGTCTCAATCAGATAACCAGCACATAGTTAGAATGGGCAGAATGTGTCGTTAGAATATAGTGTTTAGCCTCGATATTATGTAATCAATAAAGTTGAAAACTCACAACCTGAGTTCATGTATAATTACCCAAAACTGCTTGGGTTTGCTATGGACTAAATTGTGCCTCCCCCCCCACCACTTCAATTCACATGTTGAAGCCCTATCCCCCACGTGGTATTTGGAGATTAGAGCTTTAGTGAGGCAATTAAGGTTAAATGAGGTCTTAAGGGTGGGACCCTAATCTGATGGGATTGGTGTTCTTATAAGAGGAGGAGGAGGCGACACCAGAGAACTCTTCTGTCTCTCTGTCTCTTTCTCTCTCACCCTCTCCTGTCTTGTGTGTGTGCACATGAGCTGAAGAAAGATCATGAGAGGACACAGCAAGAAAGTGTCCATCTGTAAGCCAGGAAGAGAGGTCTTACTATAAACTGACTCTGCTGGACCATCACCTGGGACTTGCAGCCACATGAACTGTGAGAGAATGAATTTCTGTTCTTTAAGTTACCAGACTGTGGGATCTTGTTATGGCAACCCAAGCAGACTAATACAGATTTCTCAACAGACCAGACAGAATAACTGAATTGTGGCACCAATAATCTCTCATTTATGAGAAAAATATCAGTCTTTTTTTAAAGTACAATTTTTTCATCCTTAGAGTTCATAAATCCCATTCACATATTATGTAACAATAACTAGAAAAATATGGGTGGTTGAAACAGGAAAATAGAGTTAAAGTGGATGGTGAACAGAAATAGTGGATGGTGTGTTTTACAGCACGCCGTAGGAGAGAGGAAGCTGGGTTAAAATCATCAAAGACTTGGATTTGCATTTTCAACTAACAGGGAAGTGAAGGGATATAAAAGAGAGGCTTATGATTAAAAAACCTGCCTATCCTTGCTGGAAAGTCACATTGAATGACATTGCTATATAATTTAGGTATTGATCTGCTATCCAATGTAGTAAATTTACTAGCATATTAACTCACCTCATTAATTCCTCATCCATGATCTAACCATTTTCCACTCTCTGGGAGTAGCTCATCCTCAGCAGATTCTAAGCGAGGCCAATGGTGGATGAGCTCGGATTGAGGCGTGTTCTCCCTCCCTCAGCTTTGCTGCACCACTTTGCCTGCTCTGGAGATCATGGAATCTGACATTCTTCTCATCCATTCTACACCATTAAGTGGCAGGCTGGTCTTTCTCAGCTGACTGAAGCATGTGAGCAGGCTAAAGGAAACAATGGCATAATTGTTGATTAACACGAAGATACATATAAGAGAATGAGGAAGACTTCAATGTCTCAAAGTCGTATTTTCATTAGAACAGGTAATAAATAGAATCTAGGGTTGGGATATTGTTTAGGTGACAGAGTAAAGTTAGAAATATTTTTAATATTTTAAAAAGTATCACAAACTATAAATGCTATGTCTCTATGTCTATTTTGTGTGTAAAGAAACCTAAAATAAACACATTTGCTGTTAAATTATAAGGCTACGTTTATATTTAATTTCCATTTAAGGATTTCTCTTCTATTCCTTTCATCTCATAAAACAAACAACCCATCACCTCCACAGGTACCACCCCCAACACACAGGGAATGCACACATGTGCACACACACACACAGACTCACTCACACACTTCTTGTATGTGATATGTGGTCACAGACTTACCATAGGCCTACTAGGACTCTAGGTAAGAGGACCAAGTTTTGGGTCTCCAAAAGGATGAAAATACATGGTCACACAAAAACATGTATACAAATATTCATAGCAGCATTATTCATAATAGGTAAAAAGTTGGAACAACCCAAACGACCATTAGCTGACAAACAAAATGCAGTACAATTGACCCTTGAACAACAGGTCTGAACTGTGCAGGTCCACTTATACACAGATTTTTTCCATAGTAAATACTACAGTAACTACACAATCCAAGATCCTACTTTGTTTATTGGTGTCTATATCCTTTCCATATAAATAGGCTTGGGGAATAAGGGTTTCAAGAGGATCCAAACTTTACATTCTGAACAATCTGAAAGATCATACTTTTCATTCATATATTTGATCTTGATCTTGATATGAAATGAAAATTAGGTTAGATCACATTTAGTAGTTAAAAAGTTATTGTATGAGGCGATATCTCTAAAAATAGACTTAAATATGCTTTTGAGTTAGAAGATAAAAATCCAACCAGTTAAAGAAAAGCTGTTAAGTTTCAGGATTTTTTTATTCTATAAATTACCACGAAAAGCAACATAATCAAAAGGAACACTGGAACAAATTACAAACAAGTTAGTATTGTATTTTGCTCTCAATTCTATAGCAAATATGATTCCTAATAGCAAAAGAAATATTTGACACAGACTTTTGTTATGAACATGGATACTAAACCAAGGTCTATAAAACTATAACAGCTTTTAAATAGATTTTTTTCATATGAAATTATTTTCAGCTTTTATTCAGTTTTATGGATCCAATACACACTGATAAAAGAAGTCACAATAATTGAAAATGAGTACTTAGTGATACAGCATCTTTCACAAGACATTTTGCAACCTTTAATACCAGTGAACAATAAATGATAAAAATGTATACTTATATCATGCCCACTGGATAACTACCAAGCCAAAATTGTTTCAGTAAATAAAGTGTCAAGGTCAACAGGATAATGATGTTATAAGCTCATGTTTAAAGTTAATTTATTAGTATAAAGACAATAGTATTCAAACACTATGATGCTAGTTTTTTGGGGCAAAAATATGTCTGATTCGAGTTTATCTTTTTTTTTTTTAATTTTTGAATTTTATCTTATTTATTTTTTATACAGCAGGTTCTTATTAGTTACCTATTTTATACATATTAGTATCCAGCTTATCTTTTATACCTAATTTAGGAAATATTCACCTGAGAATCATTTTTCTTTTATTCAAGTTTCCTGAGCTTATTGAAGCCCCTGCTCTTTTGAAATCCTTGGTGTAGAGCTTAACTTTTTCCTGTTTAAACCAAGAAGTTTGCATGAGTTGCAAAAGCTTAACTGATGAATCAGCAGGGAGAATTACAGGTTGCCCAGGGACAGAAAATTAATAAGAAAATGTGCTGGTAGCATAGGATGGGAGCGATATTGTTTTGGTTTAGGCCTATCACATGTGTTGTCTTAGGCAATTGATCCCAAGTTCTTCCATTTATAGATGAAAAAAAAAAAAATAGAGGCCCAGGGAGGGAAGGAATTGTCCCAAAGACAAGGAGGTAGTTAGTGGGAGAACTCTGAGGTTCTGTCTGCACTGTAGGACCGGTCTTTCTGCCTTACCGTCTTATGAAAGCCCAAGGTCCACAATTAGGATGCATTTTGGAGACATAAATAGAGGTCAAGCTACTAGCTGTTTTATCTCCTAACAGGAGAAACATTATTGAAGTAAACGAAATTAAGGTGACATTAAATTTTATATGTATATTATAAATTATATATAATATATATACATGATACAAATCTAATAAATCTAACATTATATAAATAACCTACATTTATATATTACATATAAATGTTCTATGATATACAGTTATAATTTTTATATTATTTATATATTATAAAATGTGAGGAATTCAAGCAGAATAAAGACTTCTTGAGTAGCATTCACAATGATATATAGAACCAATACACATTGATCATGCAATAAATAAATATCTTCCTGGGTATACAGATTAGCATGGAATTAAACCACATTAGATTGCTAAATCAAATAATTTCATTTTAAAATTGTAACTTTTTCATATTACTGAAAAGTTAAAAATAGTTTTAAAAGAGAATCATTCATTTGTTTTTTATATGCTAAATTCCTCAAAAAAAAATTGTGGCAAAATGAGAGATCCCTGAAGTTAGTTACACAGAAGCATACAATATAAAAAGGGGAAACACTATGATTTAGAATCTAATGCCATGACACGAAATGCAATGCCATATTTTTAAGAAGATTCTGGAGCCAGACTATCTCGGTGCAAATCTTGACCTCACCAGTTACTAGCAGCACAAATTTGGACAAATTTAAGCTATCTTTGTCTCAGAAAAGGAGAATAATAATGGTACCTATTTCACAGGGTTTTGTAAAGATGAAATGAATCTACACACACGCCCCCCCCCACACACAAACCCACACTTCACAGTTCTGTGGCAATCCTGAAAATGTGCCGTGTATTAGTGTGTTCTGGCTGCCCTGACAAAATACCACAGTCTGGGTGGCTTAAACAACAGAAATTTATTACTCATAGTTTTAATGGCTGGAATTCTGACGTCAAGGCGTCGGCAAGTCTGATTTCTCCTGAGGCCTCTCTCCTTGGCTTGCATGCGGCAGTCTTCTTGCCGTGTCCTGACGTGGCCTTTCCCCTGTGCATGTGCACCCCTGGTGTCTCTTCTTTTTATAAGGGCATGGGAATAGGACTCTATCCTAATGGCCGCACCCCATCTTAGTCACCTCCTGAAAGGCCCTATCTCCAAATACAGTTATATTCTAAGGTACTGGGGGCTGGGACTTCAACATGAATTGTGGAGAGACACAATTCAGCCCATAGCTAACCTCTTGGATCTTCTACCTTGCAGAAGGTAATTGGCCAAAGGCCCAAGCTGCTACAATTCTGAAACCCAAAATATGTTCACTCTGAGGCCACTCTTCCAACAGGTAGCTCCTCTGGGCCAGTGGCCAAGCGTGACAGAAACACGGAAGGCCATTGCTTCAGGACTTGAGGACTCCCCTTAGCTTTATGGAAATGTTCTTAGAACAGCATTCATGGCTGCATGCTAAATTCTTCCTCCCTCCCTCTCTCCTTCCCTCCCTCCCTTCCTTCCTTCCATCCTTCCCAGGGGCCAGACCAGCATCGCTGCCCGAGGGCTCTCCCGACCCTCCCCAGTTCTCTTCCCACTTTCCTGCACAGCTGCTTTCCCCAGTGAATCTCTTCTGTGTCTGATCCCATTTTTCTTCTCAGAGGGTCTGGACTAACTCCATGCATAATGCCCAGTCCGTGTATATACTCTGCATACGGCAGAGACTCAATGTCAGGGAGGGGAGATGGAACGCTGTATTGATTTAAAAGGAAGGCTTCAGGTGTGCTCTGATTGCGGGTGTAGACATGGAGAAGCTGGAGGTGAGCTAGCTAAAAGTAACTGGCCTGACTTAGAAGTGGTGACAGAAAACAGGGAAGCTGGCAATTACTGAACAAGTCCTCAATGTTTTGGGCTGATTGGTTTAGAGGTTGTGGTTTGGCTTCCTGGGTTGGTAGTTACAGGGGATGTGGGTCAGAGTTCTGTTGTTATATATGGTCTAGTCATTGTCTATTTGTATAGTCAAACATTCATTTGTATATTCAAGTCTTAATCCCCCCTCTTGCTCGTGAGAAGTTGAACAGTTCATGGAAGGCTAAATTTCTAGATCTTTATGGCTTGGGGGGTGGTCCATATTTCTCCTTAGTCAACTGTATGTAGAGATCTTCTTTACCATTTTGTTGTTGTGTCAACATGGAGATTACCTGGCAAGAGAGCAACTGCACAGAAGATTTAAGATTCTGGGATAGAATGCATCAGACCAGCGTCAGGACCACTATCATACACACACACACACACACACACACACACAACAAGAACAAATAACATTCTCTGTAAGATGCTTTGGCACCAGTAACCCCAATTGCCCAACTCAGGCCAAGAAAACAAACCCCACAGGGCATGAGAATCAACCTTAGAGAGCCAAGTAGTTTTTTACTTAAGGCAATGTATAGCCTGTTATACCTCACCTGTTTCATTGATCCAAATATAACACAAAATATTAACAATGGCACAGACACCACCACAACTTGCCAACAAGAAATCTAGAGCAAAGTAATTGTTCATCACGACTTTTGCCAACATGTTGAGACTGATCTGCATTCGATTTATGGCAAAATGTTATCATTAATTATATTTGTCAAAGTTAGCGATCAATTTATTACAGTCTTTTCTGTTTGTATAATTCCCTTCCTTTGGGAACACTGCTCTAATTGTTCGCAGAAACCATGAGTCAGTATTTCTCCCAAGTAGACTGCCTGCATAGTCAAGAATGGCCTTGTTTTGAAGCTCATGTCTTGTTTGGAAACTCCTGCCTTGGTTATTTTATGGGATTAGGGTCTCTGTGTACAGACAAATTTTGAAATACTATCCTGAAGTGCAGGAAGCTTTAGTCTGAGACAAACAGGTCCATGTATCTTGATCACAAAGGAAGGTAATACTTGGTCAGGATACATGGAGATGGAGGAGAAAAGATATTTATTATTACATAAGGTCAGAACCAAGGTCTTACATTATCTGGGCTACATATTTGGATCTCTATCAGTGTCTTCTAGGTGTCAAATAATTAGCTTATTGTCCTATGAAGGTTGTTGAATTCAAATTTAGAATTACCTAGGGTCTGACAAACAGATTTTAACAATTGGCTTTTTTTCTGGTTATAGATGGATTTGTTTAAGGTCATTTGCCCATGGAGGGGCAAGTGGAAATACCATCAGCTGTAATTCTCTATGGTTTCATTTGATGAGACCAGAGTTGCCCAGAGGCAATTTATCAGGGGGTCTGGTGATGGACAACTGATCCAGCAGTCTGTAAGACTGAGGGCATTGGATTTCTGAGAATCCTTAACATGGGACCTTCTCTTGGAATAGTCTTCAAATTGTGCAGAATTCTGAATTGATTCTTTAATTGTGAAATGTCAACCTAAGGATTGACTCCCTGAAATTTCACTGCTGTACTTGTTGTTAACAGTAAGATAACAATAAGATATTTGTTGTTAACTGATAAGATACAATAGCTAAAATATACTCAAATCCCCTGGAGAGTGGGAGGTGGATAAAATCCATCTGATGGTGTTCAAAGGTCAGTTCAAGAGCACTTCTTCTCTGATGTGTCTTCTAGTACATGAAATCTTCTGGTTGAACATTATGAAGAGATTGTTCAGGAAGATGTTATGGGAAGCTGAGCTTAACCTGTTGGTGATAGGACTGGCTATAGTATATGAGTCCCTTGCAATATTTTGCCATGTCTTCATGCAGCAGAGAAGAGTCTAGTAAGAAGCTGAAATTCCTACAGGCACCAGTCTTCCAGCTACCAATTCATAGGAAGATAATGGATATGTCTCTGAGGGAAGGAACCATATGGCCATAAAGGCTAGTGGGAGGTCCTTTGGAAAAAGGAGCTTCAGGGTTTCTGAAAGCTTTGCTAATTCTAATGTAAGGATGTCATTGGTTCTTTCAACCTTCCCAGAAGATTGTAGGTAATAATGGCAGTGTAGTATTTGAGTAAGTGTTCATGCCTTACAGAGGTTTTTGTTTTGTTTTGTTTTGTTTTGTTTCTGTTTTTGTTTTTGTTTCTTGTAATGCATCCTGTAAAGTTAGTATAGTCCCAGTCTCCTCATAAAAACTTGGTATGCCCCTGGTTGGAAACAAAATCAAGTAGCTTTCTGGCAACTGTAATTGCTGTAGATCTTCAGAAATGAAAATTTTCAACCCATCCTGAAAATATACATATGCAATTACTGAACAATGACCCTGAATAAAAATCCATCTCAAGGTGTTCAGAGGGACCTAAGAAGCTTTGGCTCATGACTGTGTGCCACCTTTACACTTATGCTGTTGACAGTTGACATAAGCCGTGAAAATATGTCAGCTATCTTTTTAAACTTTCTCCACTAAGGTTGATTGAAGAAAGTAATCAATTTATATGTATCATGACAAGAAGTTTCATGGAGAAATTTAGCTAATCTCCGTTTAAAATCATCTGGTACCACCAAGAGTCTATTTTGAGAGTGAGATTACCAGAGTGAAGGGTACAACAAGATCCTTTTATTCTTCCTTTTCAAAATCAGAGACTAAACATTGTATTCTATAATGGCCTCTTTGAATCTCTCCAGAGATTTATCTTTTGAGGGTTTAGATAGAATTGTAACTGGTTAAGCTTACCTGTTTGGCTGGACAATTTCTTTTAGTTTCCATATTATTATTATTTTTTTATATGGGCTTAAAGCTTTACAAGAGCCTTCTCTCTAGAAGTAGGAGTACAGCTAAAAGTTTCTTGACTTGCAGTCCATTTTTGTTTTCAGTGGGTGTTCCAATTAATGAGAAAACTTTTTGTTTCCAAAGCATCCCAAAGTCATGTACTACTCCAAAAGCATGCCTGCTATCAATATGTATATGCACTCTCAACTTTGGCTTATTGAAAAGTTCTAGCAAGTTCAGTAAGTTCTTCCATCTGGACAGATTTTATCTCAGGTAGAGGACTGTATCTAAAGGAGAGTTTATTATTTTTTTTTAAAGATTTTTTTTGATGTGGACCATTTTTAAACTCTTTACTGAATTTGTTACAATATTGCTTCCATTTTATGTTTTGGTTTTTTGGCTGCAAGGCATGTGGGATCTTAGCTCTGCAACCAGGGATCGAACATGCACCCTCTGCATTGGAAAGTGAAATCTTAACCACTGGACCACCAGGGAAGTCCCTAAAGGAGAGTTTAAATTAGTGGTAGCATATAGTTTGATAACCTTCAGACTCAGTTTTGAAGTAGAACACACCAACAAGTAATATTAGGTCAGTGTTCTCAATGGGAGCCTCTGATACATCTAAGTGAGGTACCAAAAGTTTCCTAACCCACATAAGATAATCCCAAGGTCCCTCTTCTTCAGATAGGGGTTTGAGAATGGTGGGACTCAGGATGTTGTAGTGGTGAATAGTAATATAAGAGGAAGAAAGTAACAGAATCTCACAGCATCAATTAGCTGGCTGTTGTGTGGCTACTGACTGAGAATCAGGAGGTGAAGTACGGAGCCTAGAGCTAGTTTAGCACAAGTATTGGTGAGCTTTTAGTGGTAGCTATTGCCCTAAGATGGGTGTGAGGGGCGGTTGAGGATAAGCCTTTGCAACTGGGTAAAAGGTGAGACTATATGTAGTAAGTGATGAATTTTTGATCGTTCCCATAAATCATCAAAAGGGCAGAAAGGGTTGTCCAAATCACTCATGCACAGGTAGGCAAAAATAAATAAATACATAAAAATAAAAAGTATTTTGTAGTTAAGGAAGCTTTTAAAGAAACTCCTTAAGGTTCTAGAAGACCTGTTCATATTTGGGTTCCCAAAGTCACGGGTCTCTTACTGAGGCAATTAATAAAGGAGAGCTGCACTCTCAGAGAAATTTGGCTGCCAGTGTCTGCAACACACAGTTAAACCTAGAAATCATCTCAACTGTTGTTATGTTAGAGCTCTAGGATAAGTGTGGATAGTCTTTAGTCTGTCGAGAGAGAATTTTTTTTTTATTCTGTAGATATAGGTCATGGCCTAAATAATGAACTGTGTTTTGGTAAAATTGTAATTTATCTTCTGCAACTTTATGTCTTTTTTTTTTCTAACCTTGAGAGCAGAAAATGGGATCCTTTTAATAGATTTCCTTGTTCTTTCAACACAGTAGGAGATCATCTACTTATTGTATCAGAACTGAATCACAAAAGAAATTTAGGTCTTTTAAGTCTTGATCGAGGGCCTCAGAATAATAGGAGGGACCTTCAGTGAATCCCTAGAACATAAGTGTCCAGGTATATTGTTGCCCTCCCCAGGTAAAGGCGTAAAGCTCTTGACTATCCTAGTCTACAGGCACACTGCAAAAGGCACATTCTATTACAATGAAATAAGTGGCTCCAGAGGAACTGAAGACAGGATGATATTTGGGATAGGTACCACTGGGAATTGAGGGATAACAATTTTGTTTATGGTCCTGATTGAAAAAATCAGTATCTTCAGTGGTTTTTTTTTGGTTTGTTTGTTTGTTTTACTGGCAGGACAATCTTTATTCCAGTGTCCCTTCTGTTACGATATTTACAGGCATCCTGAGAATAGTTGAGGACCCCAACACAGAGAGCAGAGTTCAGACCTGGTGTTGACATATCACGTCGATGCAGACTTGACAAGCTATGAGAGGCAAGGCACAAGGGGATGCCATGGGTCCTGCACCTGTTTGAAGGCTGGGGTCTGAGGATGAGCAGTGCAGAAGTTTTCTCCAGGAAGAATGGAAATAAATGAAGCTCCACCCAAAGGAGAAAAACAGAAGCTATTTACTCAGAGCTTGCTGAAGCAAAGGGGGTTGGCCACCATCACTTGCATTTGGCGGAGACTCAAAGGCAGGCGGGGGAGTGGGCAAGGTTTAGCGTGTAAAAGGAGAAGACTTCAGATGTGCTCTAACTGGACGCTGTTGGCGTGGGGAAGCTGAAGACAGGTAACTAGAAGTGGGGCACCTCATATGATTGCTTAGAGGAACATATTTGGCTTTCTTTGGTTGGTCCTGCTTCCTAACGGGGACAAAAATGAATAAAGCCGGCAGTCATTGACCAAGTCCTGATCTTTCTGGGTCTAAAGCTTACAGAGGTTGGTGTGTGGCTTCCGGAGCTGGTTGCTGCAGGGGTGGTGATTCAGACTTACATTGTCATACGTGGTCTGACTAGCGTCCATTTGTATATTTAGCCTCTCATTCACCATTAGCAGTAATACTATCAGCAAGCTATTATGTTGCAAAGAGAGGAATTTTGTTGCACAGAAATAAGCAAAGATGGGAGCAGAAACTTATGGAGCGCATAATCCACTCCTCTTAATTTGCCTTATAAAAACATGCATAAAATCCTTGGCACAGATTTTGAAATGATTAAATATCGTAAACACGTTTTGAAAGTCTGCCTATAAAAATCTCTCAATACCGTCTGTCCCCGCCACGTAGGAGTTCAGCCCAGAGTAACCATAACCTACTTAAAAATTCCTTGTAAGAATTACCCTCAAAAGGAAAGGCCAACTTTGTCTTTCTTTTTATATATCCCCCCAGAAGTTTCATTAGATCACGATTTCACCTATCTCTATGTGGATTTTAAACTCCTGCTCATATTTTGTAATGGAATTGTTTACATGTCTCCTAAAATTTGGATGCTTATCTTACTAACCTTCATTCTTGAGTGTCCCATCGGAAATTGCCCTCTTTTCCAGACTAGGTTTCTTTTCTTGTATGTCTGATTCCTCTCCTCACAAACCTTTCAGTCGTTCAGTTCCCAAAACATTGATTCCCACCCTTACCTCCAATATCTCATCATCAGCGTCTGGGTGCAGCTAAATCTACCTTTAACATTTATCTTGAGACTGTTTCTTTCTCTTTTCTTTCACTGACACTTCCTTAATTTGGGTTCCCATTAAATTTCAAATAGTGTCGTGCTTTCTCACCTTCCAGCCATGCTCCGCCTGATTCAGCATAATCATTGCTGTCAGGTTAATTTTCCTTAAGGCTATACCTGACCATTTAACCCTGCTGTTGAAAAACTTCACTTTGATTTTACAGAGGAAAGCCCAAACTACGCAACCAGGTGGTACACTATACTCTTCTTCATCATCCTCTGATACTCCCTTTTCCAATTTATGAGCTCCTGTAACTCTTAATTGGGGCCCAGCATGTTATTTCCTAATCTCAACTCCACATCACACATATCTATGTACACGTCCAAAGTGTCACGTTGACAGAAAGATTTGTGAGTAGCACATCCAAGTCTGACTCAGTTTTCTTCTTTTCAGAATTTAGAATAATGGACAGCATTTATTAAACAATAAAATTGAATAATTGAGTCAATAAACATGTAGATATCATAAAAATGCAATGATAGTGGCAAAATATAAACTTTGATAAATGCTATGATTGTGGCAAAGTTAGATGCTCTAGTATCATAGTGGTTAATTTCTATAGTGAATATGCTGAACAGAGTTTGGATTTGAGGTGAATCTTGAATGAATGATAGGATTTTCTCCACAGGAATAAGGGAAAACACCATGCTAGCGACTCGGAATAACTTCAGGAAAGTTTTCATATCAGTTACAGTGAGCATCTTTTTAAAAAAAATTTTATTGAAATATAGTTGATTTACAACGTTGTGTTTAATTTCTGCTGTCCAGCAAAGTGACTCAGTTATACATATATCTATTCTTTTTCATATTCTTTTCCATTATGTCTTATCACAGGATATTGGCTATAGTTCCCTGTGCTGTACAGTAGGACCTTGTTGTTTATTCATCCTATTTATGCTAGTTTGTATCTGTTAATCCCAAACTCCAAGTCTTTACAGTGAGTACCTTAATCTAGTTAGATAAAAGAGAATCTTGAGTATCATTGAATGAATCCTTATTTTCCGCCATCCCTTCGTTTCCTTCTAAAGTATTGAGATGGGTACAGGAAAAAACAATGCTGCACATAAGAAACTAGAAATTAACTGGCACAATAATATGAACATGTGATTTAAATTTAAATATTTTGCACTGTGATAAACATTAGTAATTAAAGTTGTAAAAAATAGCTTTAACTCTGCAGTGACAGAAAGAGAATAAAGCAGGATCTAAGACATATGTTTCTTTGACCTGATTTCAAGAATAAACACTTGTTTACTGTGGAAAGTTTTGTAAGGAAGAGCTTTTAAGATATCATTTTAGAGACTTTCTGATGAGATCTGTGTTTTACTTTGGCATAAACAAAATACATATGCACGATTGGTTCTATCTTTTTTCTTCTTTAATTTATAGTAAGGGGGAAATGTTTTAAAGAGTTCCTTAACTCTTTAACTAAACCTTAATGAATGAGACTACTTCTTTGTAAAGCAAATGGGTAAGCTTGAAAGTACCATGAAGATAAGAGAATTTTTAGTCTTCCTAACAAACTTGCTTTCTCTCTTATGCTGGGAACCGTCGTTTACCGTGCCCTGTAATGATTTTGAACACTGCTAGCTGGAGGGAGAGATGAGAGTCAGTTGGATCAATATCTGGAGAGGAAGCTCTTGGGTAAAAACAAACTGCATAGCTATGATATCTCGGATTGCTTTTCCATGGTGGGAATTTTTAACCAGTGGAATCATATTCCAGGAAATGTGGAAATGGCTATGACTCACGTGAACCCAGACAGCATTTACCCAGGTGACTCCATTTATTTTATGAGCATGTAGTCACTTTTCTTAGAGGTCAGAAGTTCTAAGTCATGGAACTTCAAATCATTCTCACCTTGAATAGACATGTGGTTGCCAAGGGGGAGGTGGGATGGGGGAACGATGGATTGGGTGTTTGGGATTAGCAGATGCAAGCTAGTATATACAGAATGGATAAATAACAAGCTCCTATTGTATAGCACAGGGAGCTATATCCAATATCCTGTGATAAACCATAATGGAAAAGAATATTAAAATAATGCATATATACGTATAACTGAATCACTTTGTTGTACAACAGAAATTAACACAACATTGTAAATCAACTACCTTCAATAAAAAAAATCATTCTCACCTTTGTCTCAAGGAGGGTCACCTGGTACAGCATACAGGAGGACAGAACAATCTTTAGGCCTTAGTGAACCAAAGGATACCATGTTATTTACCACCATACACCTATTGGCTTGAGAACTGTAGCTATGCATCCTTCCTAGAATGAATGTCTCCTTTTTCCTAATAGCCTGGAACGGAGAGGTATACTGGTCTTAGGGATGCCTTTCCACCCTGCCCTGTATCAGAAAATGCATTGGCATAAATTTAACTTGTCCAGCTATATTTGAGATTCCCCCAGAAAGGATAAAAGTCAGATGAAATATTCCTTTTTTTAAATTAAATGTTCCCTGGCTATTCCAGTCAGGAGTGATTTAAGTGGTTATAACTGTCCAGCATGGTTTGCCCACTTAGAGGTCGTTAATCACATTTCACCTTGAAGTCATTACCTGTCGGACCTCCTCACTAAATTTTTTGGCGGGTAGAATTCTGCTTATAACTCTGAGGCTACCGCATCACCAGACCCCAGTAGTGCTTTGCATATGAAAGGCACTTGCATGGTGGGTTTTTTTTTTTTTAAGGTGTAATTTTATTGTTTACAAAGTAGTTTGAAATCCTTCAAGGGAAAAGGTAAACTGCTGTCATTAATCACTTCCTTCTATGTCTTATCTCCCTGAATACTAGATTGATAAATTTATTTTATCTATTGCTATTTTGATCTGGGATGATATCCCTGAAACCGTATATAATTAGGCACTTGCTTGGTTTTTATGTGTGGATTACCAAATCTTAATTCTTATGAGTTCTCCCTCCGCTCTAGAGAATACCATTTATATTGACATAATCAGTATATGTTTGATTATGTTTTACGATGTGCATTTTCAGAATGCCCTTGTTAATTTTACATATTTACTTGAATATTCTGAGGCCACCTGTCCTGAGTGCTCTATCTTTATTTCATGATGGGCCGTTACTAAGCTGTCTTTACATGGTGATGGCTATTCCCTTAAGGCTAAAGTGATGGGAGCTCATGTGTTTAAGGAGGTCCAAGATCATGAACAATCCTCAGAGGGAAAATGGGATAATGGACCAATAATGGCCGCTGATTGCGAAAATAGATTTTCACCATTTCATGAGATAAAAGGGAGTGTTGTTTAATTGCTGTAAATGTGTCCTATCCCTTCAGGAATTGGATTCAGAAGATATAACAGCTTTACACCTGGGAATCTAAATATGGTTTTGTACTGATTGCTCATTATTATTTTTAGATCTCTGTAACCTCCAGTCTTAATGTGCTACACTATGAATACTCTGATAATACCGTGAAACAATCCCATTACTTCCATTAATGTTATGTCAGTATTTAAGAAAGGGGTCAGTATGTTTGGTGCACTTAAAAGTTTACTTTAAAGAAAGGTTACAGTTTGGTATGTGTAAAAAGGAGTTATCAAATAAATTGAGAGATGCAATGTTTATTCTAATGGTCTTTGCTTCTATTATTATATGCAACCTTAATAAAACAATGATACAATGCACTGAAAGCAAATCTGGCAAATGAGGTACTTCAACAATGGAGATGTTAAACAAAAAACTAATTTTACAGGCAGTGACAGTGTCTTATAGGTAGCTTAGAACTGAATTTCTTTTCAAGAGAGATCTAAGTTGTAATTCTTGCTTGAATCTTTAGTTATGGCTGACCTTTTTCTTCAATTTCTCTCTGTCTTATTTTTTCCATCTCTGACATTAGACAATCTAGATCTTCTTTTCAGAGATGATTGTGAAGTACTTTGAAGTAAAACAAATACAGAAGGCAAATAGCATGAGACAAATGATTATGACTATTCTCATTAATACTTATCAACCAATACTAAAATAACAAGTATTTCACTGGTAGCATACATTTTATCATTGAACAAGAAAGCAAACATTACACTAGAAATTTATTACATTTCAGTTTCTGTTAGTAGCTATCTGGGTACAAGTTCAAGTCGTTTAATGTCTCTATGCTTCAGTTTTAATAAAATAACACTTTTAGATTATTTTGAAGGCAAAACTTATATCCATGAATCTATAAGTATGTGTGTGTAGGTTTTAATAAAAAAATCATAGCTGATAGCAAATAATGTAACTTGGTTACATCATTAGCTGAAAGGACATTTCTTAAAAAATGTCATCCTGCTATTGAAAGAAACAAGTAAAAAAATCTCTAAACAAATATCAGAGAAATTTTTGCCTTTGGAGGTAAAGAACATATTCTGTCTAAGGACCGTATTTAAAATGTTAGAAACATTTCAACTGGAGTTGGAGTCATTTCTGAAAAGTTATTCATGTATTTTACATATGGTTCTGGAACTTTTTCCATTGTGTTATTTCCTCTTAACGGAGATCATGGAATTAAATTTTTTTCCTGCAAATAATATTACAGGTGAAATTCCAATACTGCTAATGTTCATACATCTTTATAAATGAAACTATCAGGACTTAGATAATTCACAGAAAACCAAATAATCCTAATCCATAATTCGTGTGACTACTGTTAATTTTATGAAGAACTGAGTCCACATAATACAAAATTTACACGTGAAATATTTTTTCCACATTGGAGTCCGAGTTTGCTTTATTTTGTTGATTTCACCTCTGACATCTCATTAGGTGGGAAAACGACCTTTATTTACCCCTCCTCCTTTAGTAATAAGGGAGTGCATGGAGCTGTATGCCAAATTTCATTGACAGGAAAGGGGAAAATTGTTTAAAAATAGCCCTGGGGCAGAAGTGTCAGACACTTGCAAGAGCCTGATGCTATTTGGTACTCAGATTAACTTCTCTCACATGAAACCCTGTACAAGTAAGTTTGGTTTTTTGTTTTTTTTTGTTTTTTTTTTAAACATCTTTATTGGAGTATAATTGCTTTATAATGGTTTGTCAGTTTCTGCTTTATAACAAAGTGAATCAGTTATACATATACATATGTCCCCATATCTCTTCTCTCTTGCATCTCCCTCCCTCCCACCCTCCCTATTCCACCCCTCTAGGCGGTCACAAAGCACCGAGCTGATCTCTCTGTGCTATGCAGCTGCTTCCCACTAGCTATCTATTTTACATTTGGTAGTGTATATATGTCCATGCCACTCTCTCACTTTGTCCCAGCTTACCCTTCCCCCTCCCTGTATCCTCAAGTCCATTCTCTAGTAGGTCTGCGACTTTATTCCTGTCCTGCCCCTAGGTTCTTCTGACCATTTTCTTTTGTTTAGATTCCATATATATGTGCTAACATACGGTATTTGTTTTTCTCTTTCTGACCTACTTCACTCTGTATGACAGTCTCTAGGTCCATCCACTTCACTACAAATAACTCAGTTTCATTCCTTTTTATGGCTGAGTAATATCCCATTGTATATATGTGCCACATCTTCTTTATCCATTCATCTGTTGATGGACACTTAGGTTGCTTCCATGTCCTGGCTATTGTAAATAGTGCTGCAATGAACATTGTGGTACATGACTCTTTTTGAATTATGGTTTTCTCAGGGTATATGCCCAGTAGTGGGATTGCTGGGTGTTATGGTAGTTCTAGTTTTATTTTTTTAAGGAACCTCCATACTGTTCTCCATAGTGACTGTATCAATTTACATTCCCACCAACAGTGCAAGAGTGTTCCCTTTTCTCCACACCCTCTCCAGCATTTATTGTTGCTAGATTTTTTGATGATGGCCATTCGGACCGGTGTGAGATGATACCTCATTGTAGTTTTGATTTGCATTTCTCTAATGATTAATGATGTTGAGCATCCTTTCATGTGTTTGTTGGCAATCTGAGAGGTTTGGTTTTGATAGCTTTCCTTCTACTGCTACTACTCAAAGGAAGGAAACAAATATATAAATCTCACACCCAAGTTCTCAGTAGAAAAACTCTCCGCCTCCATTTCATTTCTTTTCACAGAAGAAGCATGAGGGAAAACACTAAAAAGCTGAGCTTTATACTTTTTATTTTTCCTTTTAATTTTTATTTATTTATTTATTTATTTTTGGCTGTGTCGGGTCTTCGTTTCTGTGCTAGGGCTTTCTCTAATTGTGGCAAGCGGGGGCCACTCTTCATCGCGGTGCGCGGGCCTCTCACTATCACGGCCTCTCTTGTTGCGGAGCACAGGCTCCAGACGCGCAGGCTCAGTAATTGTGGCTCATGGGCCCGGCTGCTCCGTGGCATGTGGGATCTTCCCAGACCAGGGCTCGAACCCGTGTCCCCTGCATTGGCAGGCAGATTCTCAACCACTGCGCCACCAGGGAAGCCCTGAGCTTTATACTTTTGTGGGTTGTTCTTTTATTTCTCCCAGTTCTTCTCTTGAAGCTTCATTTTAAAAATACCTTGTGACTACCTAGAGGGGTGGGATAGGGAGGGTGGGAGGGAGGGAGATGCAAGAGGGAAGAGATATGGGGACATGTGTATATGTATAACTGATTCACTTTGTTATAAAGCAGAAACTAACACACCCATTGTAAAGCAATTATACTCCAATAAAGATGTTAAAAAAATTAAATAAAATAAAAAAATAAAAATACCTTGTGAGAAAAATATTTCTAAGGTTGGATTTGAATAAAATTATAGAGAAAATTAACTGTATACTTGAAATGATGGAGACTTTTACACTTAAAATCTTTTTCAGATTGGTTTAAAATACGTACTTCCAAAGAGGCAAGAACATTTCTCATTAGAGCATCCTTAGAGAAAACCATGGATTTAGACTGGCTTTTCACAGAGGAGAAAAGATCAATTAACTTGCAATCACTGAAGCAGCATAAGTTTTGGAAGGTTAAAGGAGGCACTCCTTTCTGTGTGTCAAAAAATTGATTCCTGTTTCTGAGTTGTAACAAAGGAACTCTTGATTTTCATAGATGTCTGCGGGTCACGTAGAAATTGCCTATCCAAAGCAATCAGGCAGTGAAGAGGTGAATTCGAAGAGTGGTCTCAGGAATCTGAACACCAGTATCATGTATTAGGACATAGGGGACCATGCCACTCTGTTGCAGATAGCTAGTAAAATTTTAGTTAACATTTTACCATGTTTTATAGGTATTTTGCTTGATAACTTTTTACCATAATATTCTAGAGATGCTAATTTATTAAAAGTATCCTTTTTTCTAAACTAACCAACATTGTAAATCAACTATATTTCAATAAAAAATAAATAAATTTTAAGAAGTATCCTTTTCTGTAACGTCATCAAAGCATAATTTATTCCATGCTTTAAAAAACGTGAATAACCCTCTCTCCACAGAGCTTGTATTTCTCTTTATAATCTCTCAGCTCATTCATCAGAATCTTAGATGTGTTTACTTCTATACTGTTGTTATGCAAAAAATGCTGTCATTAAAATAATAATACCCATCCTTAGCTTTATTAAACTATTTAATTTGATCAAGAAATAGAATATTGTGTTCTATAATTAGAATTTTTAATGTCTTTGTAAATAATGTTATGGATTTAGTGTTTTATTTTTTAAAAATTCCAGGGTTAGTTGAACATAATTCTGCACAGATATGAGAAGATTAATGAATGGTCCATAAAATATATTAGATCATTGAGACAAACCGTCATTTTTTAAGACAATGTGAAGGAAACTTTTCTTCACATTCTTCATGTGAAGATTCATGAAAGATTCTTCACACGATTTTTCAAGATTGAAGACTGAAAAAACTTCACAAGATTCAGTTTCTTCAGAATCACCTATAAGTATAACATTCCATCATCTTTTAATATACCTTCCATCTGATTGTAATTGTTTTAAATTAATATTCTAGAAACCTGTAAGCTGCCTTTTGAATGAGTTCCGTATCATTTTGATGTTTGCACCCTGTGGCCAACTCTATTGGATTGCACTACACAAGGGTCCGGGGGTTACTATTTTTAGATTCCTGGGATATGGATATTCTGAATTTTAAGATTTATGATTCATAAAAATGTCTTAGAATGTTTTCTTTTCACTGTCATCAAAAGGTGACAAGTATCAAATAGAATAGAATATGTCAGAGGTATCATCTTATCTCAAGAGAATGGTTTTTATTTATTTCCTCGTTTTAGAAATCCAAAATTGTCTCTAAATTAAAAATCAAATCAAAGGACTGTAAAACCAATAAAGTTAATATAAACTGACTAGCATTGTTCACAAAGTATGAATCTTCGATGTGTACTTTGTTCTCACTATTATTTCGGGTTCTTTGTAGAGGAAAAAAATAAATTGTTTAAGAAGAAATTTTATTTTTCATGGCTTCAAAAATAATATTCACAAGATTAGGAAAATTGAACATAAAAATAATTAGTAATGCCATTATGTCACTTGTCTATTTTTGAGTAAGAGCATTAGAGACTAATACAATCTTGTTCAAATTATCAAATTATTATCAATATAGTATTTAGGGTAGAAGCACAGTAAGGCATTAAGGAGTCTTAAAAAAGTAATTTATGTAAATATAAAAGTCAATCAACCAAACTCTTTCTTGAACATTCACCATTATAAACATTTTTGGGAAGGGTTTTTTTAGAGACCTCATTTTTTGGGAGACTACTTTGTTCAAAAAACTCAAATGTGATAATGGTGAAGAGTGAATTTGTTCTCTTCTAGAAACAACAAGAAAATCACTCTAACTATAAATGACTATTCTTTTCAAAGACATTCAAAATTGGTTTGAAACAGTTTCAGAATATCCTGCTTTGTATCATTAAATTTTTATGATCCCTTAGCGTAGAGAGCTGCATTAGTATTCATGTGTGTGAATAAATGTATGTACATACAAACTTTGTTTTCTAGTTTACTCGACATTTTAGTTTAAATACATTAATTTTGTTTTTAATAGAGTTATAAGTGTGTAAAACTGTAAAAACCCCATTTCCAATAAAAGAGTTCCTGAATTTTTATTAAGACATATAAATGGGAGGCATCACTGGTCTAGAAGCACATAAATATTATTGTTGTTTTTCTCTTTATAGTTCATTTGTTTCTGTTTCTATTGTTCTTTATTGTTTATGATTAGCCATTCAACTAGGGTATCCATTTCTCTTTAGTTAATTTGGATGAGAAATTTTGCAAGAGAAAGCAGCAACAGAGGCTGAGGAATGATTTTCTCAGGAGAGATCCCCTAGATAAATAGTTCGCAGACCTCAGCAAGTCCTAGTGGTGAAGGTGCCTCAAGGGATTTTATCTGCCCTTCATCTCCTCCAAAACCTCCTGTAGCTGAACTTGGTGCTCTAAATATTTCAATCATCCAGAAGGGGGAGAAAATGAATATGGATGACAATTTTGGGATGGACTTTATTTTAGATCTTTTAATTCTATAATAAACTATTTTAATTTCAAGTTGACTTTTGACCTAAGAATGTCACAGTTCTGTATGCAGGTGCGTGAGTTCTTCCTGCAACAAAATATTGTTCTACAAATAAACACACCTTGGTTTCAATGAAATGTAAAAAAAAATACATATTTAAATAAATTATTAAATTTAAAAATCAACGGTGACTCTAAAATAATGTATTTAAAAAGTTATGCTCAGCAGAGGTGGAGAATTTCTTGCTTGCTTTCCACAGAAAGTACTCCAAAAATATTTGGGATGAAGTGACATTACCCATCCAAACTACTGTCCCCTTTAAAGTGGCCACTTTTGAACCCTGTGTTTTTAATCCAGTGGTTAAAATCTCTCTTTGTATGTTTTCCCTGCAAAATGTCTCTAAAGCCTAAATACTTAGGGCTGATGAAATTTTGCTCATTAAATGGAAAATTCAATTTGGAAATAGCAGTTCTTCAGAAAGAAGGTTGTGAAACCCTATGGGGCAGTAGCCAAGGTACCAACTGTTTGAGCTTTGTTTAAAAAAAAGAAAAAAGAAAAGCAAAACAAAGAAAAAGATTTAAAAAGAAGGAGGACAGAATTGTGGGCACTCCAGTTGTGTGCTGGAGTTAAAGCTAACATCACAATAGATGTCAGTATAATCAGTCTGATTGGGAAAATTCAGGAATATGCGCATGAAGGTCAAGTGAAATTAGTGCCAGTGGGGTTGCCTGTCAGTTAAAAACAAATCTACAGAGTCTTTGGGCTGCTTTAAAAACCCTTGACCCATGCCACCTGTAGGTTAAATAACACACTGCATATTTAAATCTGTGTATTAAGTACATTTTAGACAATATATTATCTAATTTGTTACCCTTGGAATACTACTCTTTTTGATCTTGGAACATCCTTGATTTTTGAAGAACAATCAATATGCTTAAAAAGTTTGGCTATTAGCACCATAGTACTTAAAAACCAGCTCCAGATGGGCAGTGTGATTTTTAAATAGACATTTTCTAATTCTACATAATAGTATAAATTTTGATGTTACAGTCATCTTTATTTATACTTGGAATTTATCATTTCTTCCATGGAGGTTTATACATCATTTAAGATTCACACCTAGATAACTTCTATTTTATGTTGCTGTCAGAATGGGATTTTTATTTTATTGAATAAATTTGCTAATTGTTACGGTTGTTTCATCTAAAGCTACCTATTTTACATTGATCTTGTAACCAGCAACATTGTTGAAATTTATGATAAATTCAGTTTGTCTGTAATACTCTGCTAAACAGTATTTTCTCTTAACAATGATAGTTTCATTTTTTGTTTCCAATCTCAAATATTTTATCATTTTTTGTCTTATTGTATAAGATAGTCTTTACTGTGTTTTTATGCTGATACTCTCAGCCAGAGTGGTTACCTTTGTTTTGTTCCTAATTTTGAAACAAATGCTTCAACTTTTTTCTCATTAAATATGGTGTTGGATGTAGATTTTTAATGGATACACTTATCATTGTAAGAAAGTTTCTTAGCTTCTTTGTTTGCAACTTATCTTAAAGATGTGTTGAATATTTCCAAGCTATTTCCCTACCTCTCATGGGGGTTTTATTATTACCATTTTCATAAGTTATTTTCTATTTAATGTGTTAATATGATGAATTGCATTAATAGATTGCCAAATGTTTAGCTACCTCTGCTTTCTTGGAATACATTTTAACTTGTTTTATGAATTTTTTAATGCACTGCTGGATTTCGCTTCCTGCTTTTAATTTATATTTCTTGAATATATGTGTATGTAAGATACTGACTATGATATGTGAATTTGTTCTTCTTTTGAGAAAATTCTTGATTAGTTATCTTTTTTCTATTATTATTTTATTTCAAAGAAACAGCCACTGGATTTTTGTATTGTTCTTTCTGAACATTTTTGTTTTGCTACTATTTTCTGCTTTAATCTTTACTAATTCATTCGTATGCTTTTCACAGGTTTAGTTTGTGGTTCTAGTTCTAACTTTTAAATTTCATGCCTAAATTATTTTAATTTACTTTTGCCAAATGATGAATACATTTTTGGCCTTGAATATTCCTCTGAGCACTACTTTGTTGACATTCGATAATTTCTAGGAGATAACGTCTTCATCATTATTTTCTATATCTTATTGAATTGTGGCTTGATTTCCTTTTGGTCTTAGAGTTCCTTGATCATCGTTAAAAAACATCTCTAAGTGGTACAGCAATTCATGTTTCATATTTTTCTTAGTTTCCTGCTTTATTGAAGAATACCATGAAGTTTTAGTTTTGGCTAATGGTAAGCTTTTCAGATGTTTCATGGGTAATTGCTAAGAAGTTGTACAGATAAATACAAATAGAGTAGTTCATATAAATACATCAATAAGATTTGCCTAATTAATTATATTACATGGCTTATATGTTTTCCCCCCATTTAATCTGGGCTAATAGAAATGATATAAGTTTCTTACCTCTTTATGTTACCTTCTTTATATACTTCCTAAAATTTCTACTTCATGAAAAATAATGTCATCCAGTTTAATAAATAATACTCATTTCTGTTAGATTTGCATTGTAGAGCTTCATAGTTATTGTAAATTTAATTTCCATGTTGTTTAATGCCTTTGTGTTACATATAACCTCAGCTAATATGCCCACCCCTACTTTCTTAGGAAAAGAAAGGGTTATTCCAGGAATATTATAGTCTTCTTTATCTACAGACACTTTCATCAACATATCACCTCTGGGTATAGGAATGTAATCCAGAAAAAGAAGAGGTCTTCTTGGCTCAGTGTGGAATACGTTAATCCTCCCTCTATGTGTGAGAGTGCGTGTGTGTGTGTGTGTGTGTGTGTCCCTTTATTAATTAATTGAATCTATATCCCTTAGTTGCTAAGAATATTCTGTAAGTGAAACAATTTTAAATGTAATTAAAAACCTCTCACTTAGTACCATGCCCTTGTAGCCAGGTGAACACACACGATCTATCAGAGAAATGATGTCCAGGCTGGGATTGTCCGTAAGAAGGAAGAGTTTCAGACACATTTTTTTGTTTGTTATTGCAGTGTTTCCGAAAATAGATTTTTTAAAACATATACCATCCTACACTTCCGTCTGTAGCTATATCCACTAGTCATGATGCCAGATTTCAGTGTTTGGCATTATAAAAAGTGCATGTGTTTATTTTTATAAACCCTTATCAAACTACTGTACATAAAAATCTAAAGTTATATAGAGCCTGGTTCTTATTGTTAATTTAAAAAGCAAAACCTGTATTTTCGAGTTGATGTAAATTGACAGTTAAAAGCAAAGAATTTCTTCAGTTTTAAAGAATTATTATCATATGGATTATCACCCCAAAGGCCTGGGTTACTGCTGCCAACCTTGGCTAAACGCGTTATATTTAACAACTGTTTTAACCTGACTGAGCCTGAAAGAAGAAAAATAGCTTGAAAGAAATTTATCTGAATGAGACTCCTTATGTTTCAGCAGCGCACATCAAGTCTTAGGTCACTTTTAATATCTGGTCATTTAAAATGCCCCCAAGTAAACTTCATTCTTGCATTTGACTCTAAATATGAAGATTCAACTCTATTAGATGTGTTATTAGTCTTTTTTTACTTTGAGAAACAGGAGCGAGTAATTAGCGCTTCTGGGCATGTGGGTAGGTGGAGGTGGGCAATGGGAGAAGGTACTTCAGGGCAGGGCTGGGATTAGGTGATGTGCCTTGCCGGGGGCCAGACTCACTGATGGGAGGAGGGTCAGCCAAGGGAGCTTCTGAGGGGAGAGCTGGTCCTGGGCCATGTCCAATCCGAGCTCAAGAGGGCCTCCAAGAAGACAGGAGAGAAGGGAATCAGCAGGGGCATCTGCCACGGTCCTAGGGCACAGCCTGGCTTGCACCTGAGCTTGACCATCACCCCTCCTCCCTCCCCACCTCCATCCTCCCCACAAGGTAGTCACAGGCACTTCAGGGAAGTGAAGAGGAAAGGAAAATGATCAAGCTTCGGAGAGAGGAAGGATGGCCAATCTCAGCCCCTCCTAGTGTTGACTGAAAAAAATGCACAAGGTGAGAGTTGGAGCTAAGTTTTATTTGGGGCAAAACGAGGACTGTAGCCCGGGAGACAGCACCTCAGCTCTAAGGAACTGGTCCAAAGAGGTAGGGGGAGAGGTCAGTATATATGTGACTTTAGTGAAGGGGGCACGTGTAGTCAAGCACACACGTTGGCAGAGGCTGGCTGCTAGTCACAAGGAACAGATGTCACCGTTAATGATTTTAGTGCTTTTCTAGATATGAGGAGATGCAAGAATTTGGGCTCATAAAAATCTTCTCTTGAAAATATCTACCTATCTGAAGACCTGTTCTGCCAGTTTTTTCCAGAGCGCAGAGTGCCTCATTCCTGATCTCCACCCTGAACTCCTTTCAGGGGGTGTTGACAGTTTAGCGGCTGCAGTGGCCAGTGACTTAATCCTTGTAGAGGCAAATGGCAGATGTCAATTTTTAGTTGACACCAGACAACCCTCTTTCCCCGTAGACTCTGAAGGCTGGGGGAGAGAGGGAGTTGCAAATGCAACTGGGGATGGGGATTTTAATTCAGAAACAACAGTGTCACTGTCTGAAAATGACCTGAAGCCTTTTTATTATCTGTGAGTGACTAGGGAGATTATGAAGAACTGTTCAAGTTTTCATTCAAAGATTAAGGACGAAATAGCTCTCATTATAGGTTGAAGGGACAATAAAAAGAAAACAAAAAATGTTATTGAGACATAGTATTGAGTAAAGTTTTCTCAATAAATAGTTGATAGACTGATTTGCATTTAACTTGTAGATCTAGGAGATCAGACATACAGATTTTTTTTCATTAAAAAAAACATTCTGCATTACATCATATGAGGTACCATAGGTCATTTAATGGACATTTCTTTTTAGCTTTTGCTGTACAAACAATGCTCTACAAAAATTGATTGATTGTTTTGTTCATTGATTCATTGATTCCATAAAAATACTGAACACTGAGTATGTGCCAGGTTCTTCTAGAACCTTGATAGGGAATAAACAGACAATCCCTTTGCTCATGGAATTTCTGCTATCAGGAAATAAACATCCTTAGGTCACTGTTGAGAGTAGAAAACACTGTAAATTCCTAGCAGGGAAATTGTTGAAAGACAGGGTATGTGCTTTAAAAATTCTGCTAGATACTGTTAAATTGATCTCCAGAATGGTTACCTCTGTTGACAAACCCATCAGCCATCCAAGGGATTGCCTGTTTCCCAGCATCTCATCCACACTGTGATTTATACAATTGTCCCTCAGTATCCAGGAGTCATTGGTTCCAGGATCCCCTCAGGTACAAAAATCTTTGAAGTTCAAGTCTCTTATATAAAATGGCATAGTATTTGCATATAACCTGCTCACATCGTCCCATACACTTTAAGTCATCTCTAGATTACTTGTAATACCTAGTACAATGTAAATGCTCTGTAAGTAGTTGCCAAAGTGCATCATATTAGAGTTTTGCTTTTTGGAACATTCTGGAATTTTTTTCTTTTTGAATATTTTTGATCCATGGTTGGTTGAATTTGTGAGTGTGACACCTGAGGATATGGAGCACCAACTGTACATCTTTTAAAATTTTGGCCAGTTTGGTTCCCACAACTAGCATCTCAATGTTATTTTAATTTGCACTTATTTAACTATGAGTGAATTTGGACATCATTTCATAAATTTATGTGCCCTGTTGTTTTTCCGTGACATACCTACTTATAGCCTTTGGCCTTACATTTATCTTCTGTTGGGCCACTCTTTGTTTTTCCGTTTATTTTTTCTAATAGTCTTTCATTAGACTTCTTTTTTGTATTCTACATTTTCTGTTTTTAATTTCTGTCCTGCTCAGAAAGGCCTTCTCCTCCTCACGCTTATAAATACTTCTTATAATTATAGTTATTTTTATAAGCTTAAATCTTGTAGCACCTAATCTTTTTCCCCTTTCTAAACAGCAAATGAATTTTCTAAGCACCATGAAATAATCATTTCTCCCACTGATTTGAATAGCCATTTTCATCATATTCTCAGTTTCCATTTGTGCTTGAGTTTGTCTCCATTTTATTGTTCTCTCTGCTTATTCTTACCTAGTTCAAAATGTAAATACATTTTAGCCTCATAATGCTTGTATGCATATTTTTATCCCAACAGTTTTTCAAAATAAGATTATTTTCACACTTCTTAATTTGAAAAAATTTCAGACTTACAAAAATAACACAAAGACTTCCCTTATACTCTTAACCTAGCTTTCCCAAATATTAAAATCTTATTTAACCATAGTACACTTAATAAAACCAGGAAATTAACATTGACACAGGATTTCTAACTAATCTGTATACTTTCAATTTTGACCATTGTCTCACTTATGTAAATTTCCTGGTCCAGAGTCCTGTCAAGGACTATTTTAGATATCTCACCTAAGTAAGTAGAATCATGCAGTATTTGTCCTTCTGTGACTGGCTTATTTCACTTAGCATAATGTCCTCTAAGTACATCCATGTTGTCCCATAAGGCAGGATTTCCTTCTTTCTTGTGGCTGAATAATATTCCATTGTATGCACATGCCACATTTTCTTTATCCATTCATCCATCCATAGACATTTAGGTTGTTCCCACCTCTTGGCTATTGTGAATAATGCTGCAGTGGACATGAAGTGCAGCTATCCATTTGGGATCTTGATTTAAATTCTTTTGGATAAATAATCAGAAGTGGGATTGTTGGATCAGATGGTAGTTCTATATTTAATTATTTGAGGAAACTCCAAACTGCTTTCCATACTGGCTACACCATTTCTAGTTATTTTACATCTACTTACAGTGTACAAGGATTCCAATTTCTCCACATCATTGGCAGCACTTGTTTTTTTGATAATGGCCTCCTAACAGATATCTCATTGTAGTTTTGATATGTACTTCCCTGATGGTTTGTGATGTTGAGGACTTTTTCATATACTTGTTGGCTATTTATATGTCTTTGGGAAAATGTCTATTCAAATTATTTGTCCCATGGTTTAATCAGGTTATTTGTTTTTTTGCTTTTGAGTTGTCCGAGTTCCTTAGGTATTTTGGATATTAACCCCTGAGCAGATATATGGTTTGCAATTATTTTCTTCTTTTCCATAGGTTGCCTTTTCACTCTGTTAATTGTTTCCTGTGCTGTGCAGAAGATTTTTAATTTGATGTAGCCTCATTCATCTACTTTTGCTTTTGTTGTCTGTGCTTTTTACTCACAGGAAATCATTGCTAAGACCTGTCATGACACTTTTCTCTTATGTTTTCTTCTAGGAGTTTTATAGTTTCAGATCTTAAATTTTGAAGTGATTTTTTTGTGTATGATGTAAGGTAAGGGTCCAATTTCATTCTTTTGCATGTGGATATCCAGTTTTCCCAACATGCTGTGTTAAAGAGACTATCCTTTCCTCATTGTGCATTCTTGGCACCTCTGTCAAAGCCTTGGCTCTTGAAGGGAAACTTGGCTGGTATAAATTTTTTGGCTTATACTTTCTTTTAATGAGTTTTGTAAAGAAGCTGCTCCATTGTTGCCTTGTTCTGTGTGTTGTTTGTGAAAAAACTGATGTCTTTTGCCCATGTAAGTTATCTTTATACCTGGAAGCCTTGAAGATTTCATTTTAGAATCTTACAGTTTTACTAGGAGATGTCTCAGAGTTAATTTTTCTGGATTACTGGGTAGGTTATTTCAGTATTTAGATTCTAGCCCTTTTTTGTTTTTTGAAAATTTTTCTTGGCTCATGTTTCAATATTAGTCTGTTCCATTGTGTTGTGTTTCTTCCCAGAGACATCGATGATATGAATATTATTCCTTTCTTGCTTTCCACTTTGCCACCACTTCCCATTGTGACTTCTTTTACTTCTTTTCTTAAAATCTCATTTTCATTCTTCTTGTCATTTTACAGTGCTTCTTCAGTGGTCCTCATTATATTTCACTGAAGTCAGTTTTGCCTTGTAAACCTTTTGGTCTAGGCTTCATTTCCAAGATTATTCTATCTTTTTTGTTTGTTTGTTTGTTTCCTACGTAAATCAACTCTTCATTTCTTCCTTTTTCAAACAGAATTCTGTTCTTAGTTTTATATGTTGTGATTCATGGTATTTTCCCCTATCCTCAAATGTTTGTTTGTATATATTTATTTAGGTTTAGAATATTATCTTAAAGTTTCTTCTGCCTCATGGTTCCTTTTTCCCAGAAGAATTTTCTTCAGTTGAAGCAAGTTGAAGCAGGGGACAAGTGGGACTGATTTGGGTTAAGTGATTGATGGTGCCTACAAGAAAGTTGCTGTAACCACATAGAGAGCCCATGGAGGCTCCATCCTCCTCCCTCCAAATAGAGCTGCTTAGAGGTGCTGTGAAATTATCTACAGTCTGCATCTATTTCTCCATATTCCAAATTCACTTCTTTTTGCTTCCTACACCACATTGGAATAGCTTTTAAAAAATTTATTTTATAGAAGTATAGTTAATTTACAATCTTGTGTTTGTTTCTGGGATACAGCAAGGTGATTCAGATATTTCTCTCTCTATATGTATATATATTCTGTTCCATATTCTCTTCCGTTATGGTTTATCACAGGGTATTGAATATAGTTCCCTGTGCTATACAGTAGGACCTTGTTGTTTATCCCTTCTGTACATAATAGTTTGCATCTGCTAATCCCAAACTCCCAAATCTTCCCTCCCCTACCCTCTTCCCCCTTGGAAACCACAAGTCTGTTCTCTATGTCTGTGAGTTTGTTTCTGTTTCGTAGCTAAATTCATTTGTGTCATATTTTAGATTCCAGATATAAGTGATATCATCTGGTATTTGTCTTCTTCTTTCTGACTTACTTCACTTAGTGTCATAATTTTTAGATCTATCCATGTTGCTGCCAATGGCATTATTTTATTCTTTTTTATGGCTGAGTAGTATGGAATAGCTTCTTATTTATTTTTAACATCTTTATTGGAGTATAATTGCTTTACAATGTTGTGTTAGTTTTTGCTGTATAACAACATGAATCAGCTATACATATACATATATCCCCATATCCCCTCCCTCTTTTGTCTCCCTCCCACCCTCCTTATCCCACCCCTCTAGGTAGTCACAAAGCACCGAGCTGATCTCCCTGTGCTATGTGGCTTTTTCCCACTAGCTATCTATTTTACATTTGGTAGTGTATATATGTCAATGCCACTCTCCCACTTCGTCTCAGCTTACCCTTCCCCCTCCCTGTGTCCTCAAGTCCATTCTCTATGTCTGCATCTTTTGGAATAGCTTTTTAAATAATTCACTTTGAGCTCTTTGATTATGCCTCTCATCATGCATAGCTTTGTCAGTTTTCACGGCCTTTGATTACTGAATGTCACAGCAGAGATGTTCTCAGTATGCATAGTTAGCTTTTTATATTTTGGTCTTTTCATACAACAAAAACAACAATGAAGAAAAAACCAGAATCTGGGGGTATAATTTGTGCTGCAATTTTGTTTGCTGGGCAAATCCATGCCAGCAGAAGCCAGATTTCAGACTGTATGAATAAATATGTATAAAAATCTCAAAGTCCTGAAGGGTTATATCAATGACATCTTCAAAAGACTTTTTTTTTTTTTTTTTTTGCAATAAATCATCCTTGATCAGGGTAGTTTGATACCAAAACAAAAAAATAAAATAAAGATTTGGAAATCTAGAATTATTTGGGGGTTATATATATTTTTCAATTTATGTACATGTGACTAGTGCATTACTCTCAGATTTGAGCACCTAACTCATATACTCAAACTCTCAGGAAAAACCTTGTTGATATTTTCCTTCCACCTTCGAAGTGGAATCTCAGATTTAAAAATAATGGAAAATCTCATGTTCTGAAAAACTTACCACCGTTCAAAAATATGTCAACCACTTTCCCTTGTATCTACAATAGACTGTTTGATGAAAAAAGCTATGAACTTTTAGATCTGTCATCCATACAATTTACTTGCGCTTTATTGGCTTAAAAAAAAACACTGCTAGGCAGCAACTGCTAGTCTGAAACTTAAATACACATTTTACATCTAATTATTTGTCAAAGCAACTTCACAAAAATGTTATTTTTTGAACGTCATCCAAAATCTTCTGTCTAAAATACATTTCTCTTAAAATTTAACTGATGTAAAAGACAAGTATGGGTACACTTTGCAGAATATTATGCAAAGAGAAAGAAAATGAGATATTTAGTCTGATGAAATAAGACAATAAGCCATTGACGATAATATATACTTCCACCTTAAATTGTCGTTACAAAAAAACCTTAAATACTTTTCTATGATTTCTTTCTAATCCTCTCCACATAAAGCAATCTATTTTTATGTTTTTATCAGAACACTAATGTGGCATAGTGAGTGTTGTCTTAAAATAACAAGTTCATTAGTGCTTTATTTTTTGCACAATTGACCTCATACATCTATAAATAAATTGTCTAGTATTCGGAATAGTTCTTAATTTTTTCTTGGTCCCTGTGGAGCAAAGTCCACCTGCCTCCTTGTGGACATACAGCATGAATGGGACTTAACCCTTTCATGTGTGAATTCACTAATATTTTGGGTTTCTTTGTTCCAAGAGGATTAGCCTAGCCTTCCCTAATTAATACAGCTACTACATTTTTTTCTCCTCTCTCCTATCACAACTTGTTTTCCCTAGACTAGATACCCAGAAATAGGGCTGCTGGATCAAAGATATGTATGTTTTAGGTTCTATATTTTGCTAGAATACTTTGAAACAAAAGGTGAAGGAATTCACAGTCACAAAATCAACAAATACCCCAGTATAAAATGTGGTTCCTTCACTCAGTGAGCTAATAAAGCACCTCCAAAAAGAAAAGGTTTAGAATAAGACTTCTTAAATGTTTTGTCACAGGATTGCTTTATATTTTTAAAAACAATTGAGAACCCAAAGAGCTTTTATTGAAATGGGTGTTACCTATCAATATTTACCATAGAAGCAATTAATACTGAGGATACATCAAAATCATATGTACTCATTCATTTAAAAATAATGATTGTAAATTCATTACATGTTAAGATAAATTATATTTTCAAAGAAAACAACTATGTTTACTAAAATGAAAAATAACATCAAGAAGAGTGGCATTGTTTTCATTTGGAAAATCTCTTCAATGCCTACCTTAATAGAAGATACCTGTGTCATCATAGCTGCTTCTACATTCAGTCTGTTGTGATATCACACTTCATGTAGCTGCTGGAAGACTCCATTACGTACTTGTGAGAGAATTAACGTAAAGAAAGCAACTAAAGCCTTAGTATTATCATGAAAATATTTTTGACCTTGCTGTCAACCACCCACAAAAGTTAGAGAACTACTGATCTAGATTACTAGCTATGAACTTGGAGGAATGGCCAAGTTGTAATAAATGAGGGGGCAATCTTCAGAGATATATTTAAAAACAATTAAATATGTATATACTTATTGATATAATATATTGAATATGTCATCATATATGTGTATATGTATGTGTTCATGTGCGTATGTCTATATATAGACATATAGATATGCATGCATGTAACAGTAATACATGCTGTTAAATATCCTGTTTAAAAAATTCAAAAAGTCAAATCAACTACACAGATGCTTATATTTGTATAAGCTTGTCTGAACACCAAAGAGTTTCTAGGGAGAATGTGCCTCAGGAGGCTAAAGTTAGTTAGCTGGGTATATTTGTTTTTGCTGCTGCATAACTAATTACCACAAACCAAGTGACTTACCAGCACCCCATTATTATCTCACACTTTGTAAGTCAGAAGTCTGGCACAATGCAATTTGATGCTCTGCTGTGAGTATCTCAAGGTAGATAGCGAAATGTTGGCTGAGTTAAGTTCTCATCCAGAGGCTCTGGGGAAGTATCTGTTTCAAAGCTCATCCTGACAGTTGAAGAGTTCATTTCCTCATGGCTATAAGACTGTGATCACCACTCTCTTGCTGGCTGTGACCCTGGGGCTCCTCACAGCTCCTAGAGGCTGCTCTCTGTCCCTTTCCATGTGGCCCCCTCCATCGTCAAAAGTCAACAATGAATAATCTCTTTTACTTTGAATCCCTCTCAAACTTCTACTCCCTCTGACTTTCTCTTCTGCCACAGCATGGAGAAAGCTCTCTGCTTTCAAAGGGCTCAAGTGATTCAGACAGGTCCACGCAGACAATCTCCCTTTCTTTAGTCAACTCTTTCATATACTTAATCACTGGATTGGTATCTCATCACATTCATAGGCTCTACTCAAGGGAGGCGGGATGCAGTTATACAGGCCAGATTCGTTGGGGTCATTTCAGTGTTTGCCTACCACATGGACTCAGGGAATCAGTGGTTAAACGTGAGGTGGCAGGCAACCCCTAAGAAGGTGCCCAAATTCTGCAGTTCTTGGTGTTCACACCCTTGTGTAATCTATTTCCCTCTGTGAGCTGGCCCTAGTGACTCACTTCGAACACTTAGAATATGGAAAAAAGGATAGTCTGTTACTTCTGAGATTAGGGTGTAAAGAGACATCTTATGCAGCCTCTCTTGGTAGTTTACTTACTCTGATGGAGGGCAGCTGCTGTCTTGTGAGCTTCCCTCTGTGGTGCTCCACAGACAGGGAGGGAGACCCCAGTGAACAGACAGTGACAAACTATGACGACTTAGTCCAAAACCCAGAAGGAAACTCAAAACGTGATTTCCCACAATCACGTGACTGAGCTTAGAAGTGGATCCTCCCCCAGTTGAGCCTCCAGATGAGACTGCAGCCCTGAATGACACCCTGACTGCAGCCTGTGAGAGACCTGCAGCCACTGACATCCAGAGAGCCTGTGCCAGATTCCCATCCACAGAAATGGTGACATAAGAAATACTGGTTGCTCTAGGTGGCTAAGTTTTATGATAATTTGTTACGCAGCAAAAGCAGCAAAAGCTAAGTAACATAGGTGATAACATAAAATTACTATGAAATGAATAATAATCATGGTGTATAAGTCAAGTATGAATGTAGATTATGACTTTTGATTTACAATATTGTGGAACACTGAATACGAATTTGTGCAGACTCAAAGTTCACATGCGCAATGAACATTTAAAAAACTTAAATTTGTTAGGTATAAAATAAGCCACAAGTAAATATTGTACAACACAGGGAATATAGCCAATATTTTAAATAACTGTAAATGGAGTATAACCTTTAAAAATTGTGAATCAATATATTGTACAACTGTAATTATGTAATTACAGTTAAATATAACATAATATAACAAATATAACATAACATATATACATAATAAATATTATGTAATATTGTATATCTACTATATATTACAACTAAAAAAAAACCAAAATAAAAACACCCCTCCAATAAACCATGTAATTTTGTAAAGGAAATTCTGGTTATATTAATACAGATGGTATAGGAATACTGGTCCTTGTTCCACTATCTAAACTGGACTAAATTTTTATCACATACTCACCTACACAATGGCTGACCATTTTTGTTAATGCAGAGCATCAGGAAAGGATTGGATGCTCCAATCCTGAAATCGGAAATGCAACTTGAGTGGAAATGTAGTAGTCAGCATGGAAGAAAAGTTAAGAAAATATACTCAGGGTGGAGGTTGGGTTGAGGAAAGTGGTAGGAAAGTAGGAATTGTAAAAACAGAGGTAGGTATACTTACTGTGTTTTAGTTGCTGACAATTGGCAATCTGAACATTAAGGGTGGTTATTCTCTATTAAGAATGTATACAAATTTTATTTCCTGACAAGGCTGGACCCACGTAATTGGATAATACAATCATAAATTTCTCTTCAGATTCATCAGCATTAAATTAATAAGCATAGCCACACGGTGCCTTATATATGTTTTCTAAGTCTTCCAGAAAATGCTGAGGGGAGTTTCTTTATTTGGCTTTAAAAATTTGTATTGTGTAGTGAAATCTAGAATTAAATATCTAATTTGAGACTGGATTTAATAAGAAACAAGCGTAGAAGAGTTTCAGATATGCTCAATTGTATGTTAAAAATTTTTATTTTATTTTCTTCTGTATATCTCCTTCTTATGAAACCTGACTTCTTAAAAATTAAACTCAGATTTTGAACTATGAAACTATACACAGCATATTTTCTTTCTCCGCTTCTTTGCTTCTATTACTCCCCAGGGCGATCTTTGTCTCTTCACCAGTAAGCCAACTTCCATTGCTGGCCAAAATATGACATATCAAAATTTACCATCTTTCTGTGTTATTGCTTAGCTTCATTGCTCTATTCATTTTTTAGAAGCTCCCACTAAACCCTTCCTTTTTAATATTTTTTTATACTTTTTTCTCCAGTGGCTACTTTTTCTCTCTCCTATGTCTTGCACTGAACTTTTATTCTGGAAAAAAAAAAGTCTGTTCTGCCTTCTTAACAATCAGGAATTGGACTTTAATATGTATTCAAAAGTGTTGCCAATTGTCTTTACTAATCTCTGAAAACCATCCATTGGTTTTCATCTGGACATTGAGATCATTGACTGATGCTCTTTTTGAGAACAGTTGGTAATTAATGGTTTAATTAGATTGTGGCATTCTTCTGAGAGCCCCTCCTTAGCCTCAGGAGTTTAGAGTTAGAGCCTTCCTAGGATTTTTAAACCATTAGAGTTGAACATCATTTTGTCATTCCTTATCTAATGTCCGTCTGATGACTGCTTTCCCTCTATTCTTATTTTCTCGTAATGCTGGTACTCCCGGCATTCATGTAGGATCTATGCAACCTTAATACTCATTGGGTCTGAATATTTTATGTATAGGGATGATCCAAAACACTTGGTGCCACACGTCTGGAAAGACTTTGATGTTTGTAGCAAAGTTCATGAAATGCTGGGAAATCACAAGGAGAGTTTGGAAAGAAACTTCCAGGACAACAGGTAGGTATTACAGAGGTGAGCTTTATTCCATCTTTCTTATAATGCTCTTCCGAATGATGCACCGTCTCTCACTCAAGCGTGGGAATATCTAGGTGTTTATGGCTTGGAACAGAGGATAATTTGATGATGATTGTAGATGTATTTAATTACATGCACCAATTAGATAGGTTCTGGGGAATCCGCTGAGCAAAATAACATCTTTAACTACCGTCAGACCATTGGTCTAAGTCTTCCATTTTGCAGATAATTCAGAACTTTCCTGACTGTGACTGTGGAAAGGGAGAGATTGGAAAGAGTAACAGATAATTATATTTTGCCAAGTGTGCTTTGGAATGCAAGCATACTAATTCTTATGATTGGTTCAAGCTATGGCTTAATACAGAATGATTGATTTCCATGTTTATTTCCCTCTTTCCTTCTTTTGATCCAGACCAAGCACCAGGACCCACACCTGACACTGCTGATATAAATTGGAGGTAGATGTGAGAGTTTCATCTTGGAGGAACCTGCTTATATCGCATAATGTCTTGCCAGTTAAGTGTTAATACAGAAAATGGTGCCATTTTGTGAAAGGCAACTGAAAAAATGCCATATGACAAGCTTCACAGCGCAACTATAGTGGAGGAGCTCCTGATAAACTTTGGAAGGTAGCACAGAGGTGACAGGCAGAAAGAGCGAATATATGTAAATACATACAGTGTAGTTCAGCCCTTCTGTTATTTCTATGGGAAAGTAAAATCAAAGTGATGTGTGTGCAAGTTTCTAAGAATATGGTGTCCTCCTGGGAAAAATAATATGAAAAGTAAAACTGAAATGGTTTTGTTTTCAGATGAATTGAAGATGGATGGGATTCCTAGTTGAATCAAATGAAGAGCTGAAAGATGCTGTATGATTAAAATTCCACGATGGATCATAAGTTAGAAATAAAGCAGGGTTTCCACTAGTTTTTCTTTATATAAATCTAATCACCATTGTGTGATACCTTGAATCATAATGTACCTCAAAGAATGGAAAAATAGAAAATATTTTTAAGGGGAGAAACTTTCCCATTATTTATATGAAGAGGATAATGACCAATGAATAGTTGGAAGAAAAATTATCATTATCGAAATATTTCATTGGCTGCCCTAAGTAGCAGGACTTCCTTAGGAGAGGAGGGTAAGGCCATTGGCAACTTAGAATACAGGAAAGACAGAATAAGGTGAGCAAGTAAAAAAAAATTCCTGGGATCAAAGAAACAAAAAATTTCTTGTATTTATCAAAGGACTATATATTCTTGGTTCTGTAGGAAAATGCTTTTTTTAGTTGATGGGCAGACTTGGGAAATCAGAAGTAGGGTGGCTGCTAAAAACAAATATGATATTCCATGGGACCAATTTTGCATATCCCTGTGCCAGTGAGCAAACAATGCAGTCCAGAGAAAAACTCAGACATGGAAATTAACTGTTATAGAATGGAAGAAATGGTGACGTGAGTATCTATATAGAATTTTTAGCAAGTATCCAATTTCTAAATCCAAAAAGTATAAAAATCAGACAAAAGAGTTTCATCCAGGCTCCAGACAATGAGAAGCAGTTGATACTTTTTCCAAAGAAAAATAATGTATCATTAATGTGTTTCATAATAATCATGAATACAGGGTGTTCTTGACATGATAACGGCAGCCTGGTATCATGTCACAAGAAATTTGTTATTTGTTATTAATAATATATGAAGCAATAATATTTCCAAGTAATATTTTAATAAAGTAGTGGAATCAAGAGAATTCCAAAATTTTAGTGATATTTATTGAGGGGGCAAAACAAATGTGGAGTAGTAGTTTTTGAATAATTTCACAAGAAATATACATGGAAGTGTGTAGTACAGGTTAACATTACGTATCACAGGATCCTGCAGAAGGTACGTGAACGGGTTTACAAAATCCTACATCTAGGGAGTGTGATTTAGAGCATGTTAAAATCATCTATGAGTGAGGTTTTTCAGAGTTAAGGAGATGGCAACCTGAGCAAAGATAGAGTAGAGAGGAAACATATCAAAGGGAAAAGAGGTGTTGGGACTTCAGGAAGGCCCTCTCCTTTCTTTCCTTGCCCCTCCTGTGTGCTGAAGTGTAGAGAGGGTGTTGAGCAACCTTGAATCATGGGGAGGACCCTAAAGACTGCAGAACATTCCAGGTCAGAAGGAACCAGGGTCCCTTGATGACCTGATAAAGCAGAACTGCTGTGTCAGCCCTGGACCTCAACATTAATGTAGGAGACAGATAAATTTCTAACTAGTTTAAGCCATCATCATTTGGGTTTCTGTTATAGTAGTATCTGAACTTATGTCCTAATGGATGAGGCATTTGTCTATTAAACAATTTCAGGATTTTGTCCCTTTCTAATTTGATGGCTTTCCCGAGGACCCATGTTACAGAGAGAAGGCTTTCATCCAGCTCTAGGCAGCTTTATTGTTCTCATATTGCTAGCGGACATCCTGCAAGAATGGAAAGGAAGCCAGGGGGAAGACAAAAAAAATCCTTCAAAAATTCAACTCCCTCTTCAAACTACTCTTTGGCAGTCCTCTTTTGTATCACCATGAAAATTCTAGTGAAAATAAAGGGAGTATTATTGAAGACAGTTGAGGACGGATATGACAAATATAACATTTGAAGCAATTTAACCTGAAAGGAGGGCTCAGATAGGAAATAGAAGGAGGTCCACGTTGTAGGTCAATTGTGAATCAGTGAAATGGGCTAAGCTTTCTAAGACAGATACTAAAGAGGAGAGCAGAAGTATGACCCCTTCAGAATGTAGTGGGTTTTTAGACAGACAAAATAAGAAAAGTAAATCCAAAAGTAAGAGCTTGTCAAAAATCCAGTAAAAATGAAAACTAGATTAGTAAAGTAGTATTTAGTAAGAGTTTATTGTGCATGAAAGAACAGTTCAAGAATTGGGAGTCTTCAAATCCAAAACTGAGTTGAAGCTCAGGATGGCTTCTAAGATGAAAATGAGGAATTTGTTGACCTCTACAATGACTGGACATTACAACGGGAGTTTCCAGATGGCAGGGGATTGGTTAAAAGTGTTTATCTTATGCCATTTTAGGAAGATGACTTAAGTTCTTTCATGATTATTGGAGCAGTTATAAGAAATAGCATATGTTAAGTTTTGCTTGTGTTCACAAAATAAGTTAGATATAGTTTTGCTTGTGTGGCTTAAATGGTTTTGTCTGCTTGGGTGATTTTCAAGCCTAGTCTCTGTTTTATTTTATTTTAACAGGATGTCTTAGTGTGCTCTGGTATCACACTATCAGGAGAAAATATTGAAGAACGAGTAGCACAGAGACAAGGAGAAAGAAATGAAAAAAAGGACATGGACAGGCAATAAAGTTAATGAAATGTCATGATTTTGTGAAAACGATTAGTGTACATAAAATTAAGCATGTTGAGCAATGAATATACCTAATGTCCAGATCTTGGTTTCTAAAGCCCCTTCTCTAACACAAGAGAGAAGAGTTTCTTGGAGAGATGGGGTTGAGACAGAGAAAATATAATTGAGTCTAGAGTGTCTTGTACCAGAAAGTAAGAACATGCCTTAAGCAAAGGGAAAAAAAGAAGTAAGAAAGGAGAAAATAAAGATGGACATGTCCAAAGAACATAAGAAAAAAAACTTAAAGAGCTCTCAATGACTAAATCTGGAACAATTTGAGTAGCAAAATAAATAATGATAGTATTTGGATTTTAACTCTCAAAATAAAATAAATCCTGTGAATAGAACTCAAATGCTGTGAGTATACTGATATAAACTAATGATTAAACGAATAAATAAGGAAATAAATAGAAGGAACAACTCTTCCTCACAAGAGAATTCCATTCCATAAATGTAGAAGGAATTAGGGAAATAGAAATTGTCATGAGAACATCACAATAATAATTGTGGCAGACAAGATCTACAAATTAATGCTAAAATTATTAGGCTAAATTTTAACAAGAATATTTGTACAGTCTCAGAGTGTCCTCCACAAAATATGTATTAATTACTATGATGGTTTTAAAATATATGTCACTTTTTCTACATCAAATATTCTATTAATAGTGAAAATTACTTTAAGAAGCAAGTGAAATTAATATAATTCTATCTCTAAATTCACTAAGAATAGTATTTTAAAGGTATTTAACATTTTCCTGTGTTATTACAAATGTCCAACTGATTACTTTTTCAGCATATCATTCCCAAACAAACTATGGAAAAATCTATCTTGTTTCAGTGACAGAACAAGTGGAATTTTCACATTTCAAGTAAAAATCATATTATGTTAGAATCATTCAATAAATTACTTCATTTCTTTTGCTATGCCAAAGAGAATATTTCACTTTTTTTTACATGGAAAAATGCTTATCGTATGCTTTCTTTAAAAACATCTGTTGGATATATTTTTGAAAGTTAAGTGGCTTCAGTCAGTTATATATATTCCACTTATTTTATTCTTTTCAAGGGTATTAGATGACTCAGAAAAAATCTATTGACTCACGTGTTCGTCATAGTATAAAAAGCTCAGTGCTTTAACAAATATTGAATGAAAAGTTAAGTGGTTAAATGTAATGAGTGGTTATGAATTTCTATTGCTTGATCACATGTTCTTTTCAATATAAAAATAAAGGAAGCAAAACTATTTTTTTACAATAAGAATAAATAGTTATTTCCATGTAACTAGAGTGCTTTTTGCTGAAGAGCTATATGTATGCATAGATATCATGTAACATGTTGAATACAGACTATTTTACATATTTTATTTATAGACCTAACAATAGATATTTAGAGTATCATAAAATTGATTAAAGTGATGCACTGGTATAATGACCTTTTTTGGAAGTGGCCAAAGAAACTTAGAGCTCATTTAGTCTACTTAAAATTTTAAATTGTACTGATGAGGATATTTGAGCCTGCAAGAAAAATGAGATGCAGTGGAAGAGACATTTTTAAAGTCATGTTGAGAGTTTATACATATAAAATACTTGGCCTTCTAGCCCTTGTCTCTTTTCATTATACTATTCAGTAGTTTCTAACATACTAATTATTCCCAATAGTATGTATATTTTTAAAGGATGTATATTCCATTGACAGTTTATAACACACCGGAGCTGACCCTGCCCTAAAGTATATGATTTACTGTTAGTAAGAGTAATTGGCTAGATATCAGTTTGAAGTAACAGAAGAAGTTCTAAATATCTATAGTATTTAAGCTATATTACTTAAATAAAAATCCATATAGAAATTGTACATAAGTATATACATAAATGTATGATAAAATATTTCACTATTGCTTTTACGTACATTATTAAAATACCAACAGTTATTTAGATTCATTACTAAATATTATTTGTAATTTCTCAAGAAATAAAAAATAAAATTTTATTGTTTTCTCTTTAGATCAGCAAGAAATAAAACTAATCATACCACTGGAAAAATAATATACATAATTCTGGAGTCAGATGGTTGAAAGTTTCCGTGAGTTTTGCTGGAATTGAATTTTGTAATAGGTTTTGAGACACTGCAACCACACCCACTGTACTTACCGTAAGTGAACCTCAGTAAAGAGTGATTTTTTTTCCTCTTTCACTATTGTGATACCATTACTTACAAATAATTTCAACTCTATTTACCAGCTACAGTTCTTTATATTTTTCAGCGGTCTTTTTAAAGCACTATGCAATAGACCTTGTTTGTGGAGTCAGCAACAGAGAGGCAGATCTTTGGGGATTCTTGTGCTGAGGACCCACTTGTGCCCTGCTTAATTGAATTAGGAGCTTATAAATGTATGTAGTTAGTTGGGGCCTGGAAAGAAAGGCAGGTCTTTTTGTCCACAACCTGTGTAAGTAAACCTTGAGCTCTGAAAAAATTTTTGGACTATTAGCTTCCCTCCACCACAAACTCCCCAGCACCTATGACCTAATAAGAAGGAGACGAAAAGAACAAAGAGGAGAGACCAGAAGGAGAAGTGAAAGGATGAAAGAAATGGAACCTGTTCAAGAGAAGAGTATTCTTGTTCAGAGGAGGAACAAAATCTGCCAGAAGGAATTTAGATTTCTCTCCACACCTACCTCCTTGAAGTCATAAATTAAAATGCAAACGAAAAGTAGCTTGGGGATTAGTTTGCTTTTTAGGGTGGATTCAAGGTTACCCAGTATTGGATGTTAAACAGATCTGTTAATATGCCCATGAATTTAAGGAGAATTTAGACATATTGGACATATTTACAAAGCTCCTGAACAAATCCAAAATCATTTCCATAAATAATTTTTATATGATTTACGTAAAGTATATAAAGGGCATTTGGTACAGGCCAAATTATGGCACCATGTAACTTGTCACCTTGGCCTGGATTTCTGATCATTACCAAGGATGATTCTGGGAAGGCTGTTGATGAGAATGATAGACATCAGCAAGCATTCTAACGTCTGTGACCCTTTAGAATTTCCAAACAAACAATAGAACATCCTTATAAGTGTGTTTTAGGAAGAGGTAAAGGTGAGGTCTCCAGGTCTTTTAGGTGTAATTCCCCCCAGATGCTTAAGGAATAATTCAAGTGGATCCTTGAATGTAGAGATTCATTTGGTGTATTGCTATGTGCTCCATTCTGTTGCTCTTAGTTGGTTCTCTATGAGTTACTTTTGAGGTCAGAGACCTTTTGAGCATTGGTTTTCCTGTCATTGCTATGCTCCTTAATGGTGTAAGAGTTGATCCTAAGAAGTTGCCTGCATCAAAATACTGACCTCTACCTCTTTTCCTATCATTTTTGCTTCATTCCTTTGGGTTGTCAAGGCAATATCATCTTCAAAAATCTCCTCATTAAAATGCACTCTTGGGAGGTGCTTAACCATCAACTAAATTGGCAGTTAGCTAACTGGAACACTTTTAAAAATAGACTGCTAGACAGAGAAAGTCTATTAGGTGGAAGGAAAAAAAAAAAAAGAAAAAAAAGAAAAAGAACAAAGACCATCCTTGCCTGCTTAGGTTTTCTAAAGTGGCAGTGTCTCAGGTGGGGTTCCCCGGAAAGTAGGTTCTGAGATAAAGTACTAGTCCGCAAGAGAGTAAGGTGCTTATTAGGGAGTGCCTTTAGGTTCAACATCACCCAGGGAACAGGTTGGGAAGAGAGAGGAGTAAAGGTACAATGGAGACTGGCAAAAGCTTGGTCCCTTTCCCAGGCAGCTCTGGGGCTACAATGGCCTGAAGAGTTGTCCCACTTTGGATGAAATGACTGCGTCTTTATAGCCCGGCCTCATAAGTCTTTGGATGCAGATCTGCCCACAAAGGCCACAGTCTTGGGATGGGCGACTCTGCAGCTGAGGAAGTCCTTGAAGTGGCTCTCAGCTTTGCCACATCAGCATCAGTGGAAAGACGTCGTTCCTTGTTGGGAAGTCTGGGTGGCACCTCTCCATGTCCTGTCACGAGCACAAAAGTTACTTTTCTTGTGTCCTGATAAGTTTCAAAACCTTGAAAACACGGTACATATTCACAAATTTTTGCAAAATGATTGATTATTAAGCAAATTTCAGTGTCCACAAAAATTGTTTTATTGGAACACAGCCACAATCATTCGTTGACATATTTCCTATGGCTGCTTTTATGTTAAAATGATGGAGTGAAGTAACTGAGACAGAGACCCTCTGTCCTGTCAAGTCTAAAGTATGTGATCCTTTTGGGATTAACATATACATGCTACTATGTATAAAATAGATAAACAACAAGGACCTACTGTATAGTACAGGGAACTATATACTCAATATCTTGTAATCATCTATAAGGAAAATGAATCTGAACAAGTATATATATATATATAATGGAATCGCTGTGCTGTACACCTGAAACTTACACCATATTGTAAATCAACTAACTTCAATTAAAAATTTAAAAAAAATAAAGGCAATGAGGTATAAATTAGTGTTCTTAGAAGATCAGGGCAGGGATGCGGAGAGAAATCCAAGATGGCAGACTACATTGGAAACTTTCCACACCTGAAGGCATAAGGGTAAAACCTCACTGTGAGATAGGAAAGGGGCCCTATTGTAGTTGCTCTTTACAACTGGGCTATTTCTTCTCAATGATGAGTGATTTTTGCATCATCGTCTAGTTTCCAAAGTGGCTCATGTTCAATGAGAGTCCATTTTTTTTTTTAACTCTGAATCTTGAATTCTGTTCCCTAGAAAGAAGTGTAATTAAATTTGCTCACTGTTTATGTCCATTTATTCATGAGTTCTGATAGTAATTATACTTGATAATACAGATTCCATTCTATTTCCAAATGTGTATGTTTCATCATTTTCACTTGTATTTTTCAGTTTTTTCTTATGATGAAAAAGTCTTAGTTTCTGATCTGATAAATCATTGCTCCCTCAGGAAAAATATTCTTTTAAAAATATAGTTTTTCCTAATGCAACTAGAAGAAAAAAATCCTCACTTTAGATCTCCTGGTTAAATAGTAGGGGTGTGTGTGTGTGTGTGTGCATCTTATTTATTTATTTTTAAAAAATAACTGGCTGTTTATAGTTTTTCAACTTTAATAAATGGAATTAAAAGAAAGTTGCAGCATCAGTGTTTGCTTCTCCACTCATTTCTTCATGAGCTGCTCAGAATTTTGACATCATAGTCAATAAATACTGCCGCCAAGGAATAATAAAAATGCACATTTAATTTTATTTCAGAAAGTGTCATTACACAAGCGTGTTGCCTTATCTCATATTTTGAAGGTATTCTGTGCTTCATCATTTTATTCATATTCTTGGAAAGCAGTACTGCTAAAGACATTTTTGGCAGGCAATCACTGAGTCAAAATTTTCGTAGAAAGATATCGCATCATTTACTTTATGAACTTTGCTTTCCAAAAGTTCATTATCATTTTGGATTTCTATGAAAATCATGCAGACACTTCTGTGACTTCCAAGTACCCTTTAAATTAATGAATATATTAATATATCCGTTTAATTTTCAAAACTGGATGATAAACGGAAGTAATTAGCCAATGTCAGTTTCCTTTAGCCACCTCTTCCTCTCTTGGTTCTCATTTCACAAGTCTTAATATAGATGCTTTTGCTAACCAAATGCTCTCATGTTCCCTAGTGACCTGTTTCTTCTTCCTTCTTCCCTGCCCCCAAGATAAACCCATTTTCATGGACTTTTAAATTACAAAGTGGGACTAAAAAGAAACAAGGTGTGTTCATTTTTTGGGCAGTTCCAGAGTCATATCTCTTGGAACCTAGAAAGATAATTTCCTCCATGGATTTAATATAATAAATAATTACTTTAGATAAGTAGTGTCTGTGTCTAATTAAAACCAGAAAATCCATTGTTTATTGGTAATAGAGTATTGCTGTTCTTTTGGTTTTCTTTCTTTCCCTCCCTTCCTTCCTTCCTTCCTTCCTTCCTTCCTTCCTTCCTTCCTTCCTTCCTTCCTTCCTTCCTTCCTCATTCCCGCCTTCCTGCCTTCCACGCTCTCTGTTTTATTTTGATCTTGATTGATGGACTATAGTTTAGGTAATGTCATGAGAAGTATATAGGTAATAAGAGGGTCTTGCTCTAGGAAGTATGTTAAGATTATAGAATTATACACTGAAGTATGTCCAGATCACCAAAGAATATTGTTGAAATGAAGATTCTGATTCTGTGGTTTTGAAGTGGGGTTGAAGGGTCTGCATTTCTAATAAGTTCCTCGTCAATGGTGCTGGTCATCACGCTTAGTAGAAAGGCCACAGGGAATGGGGAGTGAGATTAGATACCCTGTAGGGCAGAGGTTCTTAATCATTTTTAAAAATATGTGTCATGGGTTCTTTTGATAGGTTTATGAAGCCTGTGGACCTTTCTCAAAATAATGTAATAAAATTCATAAAATAAATAAGATTACAAAAGGAGCAATTATAATGCCAGCATCAAACAATTATAAAACAGTTTGCTCAATGGTAATCTACGTGCTTCGTTATTAACACATTAAATATCAAGTCCTAACCTTGGGTCTGATAACTTCTACAATTTCAAAATAGTGATATTTTGAGATGTTTGACGTCCACAGTAGGATATGACAATATCTGTGATTTCTATTTGTGACAGTCACAAGTACTATTGATACCACCGTGGTTTGTTGCACAAGTACATAATTGAAGGAAAAGGCATATTTTAGTTAATGGTTAATGAAAATAAATATGTTAATTTCCTTTAAGCAAGTGCTCCAAGTTCCTTTGTCACAGTGAAATTTCATGACTTGTAACCAACACAAACATCTGATTCTCTTTGTATAATAATTTATAAATTACTCAATTCAGAAGGCAAAGTTCAACCTATTTATATTACTTCATCAATGGTCCTTTACTCCTGCTGTTCTATCATTTCATAATTCATTTCTGTACATTTTTATTGAATATATGACTGTATAACGTCTTAAATGTAAGTGTCACACTTGGGACATCACAGTATGAAGGCATTAGAACATACAAGACATTTTTAAAATTTGGAGGCAATTCATGTTTAAAAGAACTATTTATAAAACACTAGCCATATGTTTATATAAGTTGTAATTGTTGGAGGGTATATGATTAATAACAATAAAATCAATACTAATAAAATTGGCAATCTATAGCTCACCTTGTCACATGATCTCATTTGATTCTCTAAACCATGCTGGAATGTAGGAAGGGCAGGATCACTGACCTCATCTTATAAATGAGAAAATTCAAATTTGCACATTTGGTAATTCATTCACATATGTAGTTGTGAAGTCAGGGCTTACATCCAGGACATTTTTATACACCTATTTATTTAGCACCTATTCTTTGCTAGTCACAGTAATGAAAGGCACATATAAAAGGGTTCTTTCCCTCTGTGGACCCCGTCCTGGTGGAGTAGAGACAGAAATTGGGATCATTATTGCATGTGTTGATACATTTATTAGGTGCTGGGCCCTAACCCAGCTTGCTGGAGCAGGTGGAGGTATCAGGCAATGGCTCTTTAAATCATCTAGAATAGGGTAGCATTTGGGGAATTAACTTTATACTTAATTTAAGAAAATCATTCTATCTAGGCTTGACTGAGTCTGTGCCATCTTTCAAACTCCTCGCGTGAATCTTCTTCATCCTGGAATAAAAAACTCTTTAGCAACAGCTGAGCAAAATGTCCTAGAATAAGAATCAGCCTGAGCTTTTGGATTCCAAATCACTCCTTCTTTTATGCAAAGAATGGGGCAATCTGAGAACTTAGCTTTCTATTTATTTGGACTTCCTTTAATGTCATTCAATAACATTTTGTAATCTTCTCCAAAATGTTCTCTGGAATCTTTAATTAAATTTATCCCTAGTCTCCCTTTCTTTGTTATTGTTAAATATAATATATACTGTTGCTTTTTTTAATCAGTAGGGGAATTTCTTTGATTCTATTTTCTACAAGTTTTTTAAAATGTTCATTGTGTTTTGTTTTTCATTATAAAAGGATTATAAAAGGATTTCTGCTCAGCAATTTCCAGTGTGAAAAAATAATGGAGTAATGTTTAAAATTCTGAGGGGAAGAAAGTGAGACCCTGTATTTTAGCCAGTCAAGACAAAATAAAGATGGAAATTTTTATTTTTATCCAAGTCAAGGTGTTAATCAAATATAATCAAATATAATGTATGCACTAAACAGCGGCTTTGAAACATGAAACTCAGACTAACAATGGATCCTCCATGGCACAATGAACAAATAGGAGCCAAAAAAAAAAAGAGAAAGCAACATTAACCACAGTAACAAAAAATTCTATTGATCATAACATCCACCAATTAAAAGTTATCTAGGGGGAAATCGCGGCAAGATGGCGGAAGAGTAAGACACGGAGATCACCTTCCTTCCCACAGATACATTAGAAATACATCTACACGTGGAACTGCTCCTACAGAACACCCACTGAACGCTGGCAGAAGACGTCAGACCTCCCAAAAGGCAAGAAACTCCCCCCGTACTTGGGTAGGGCAAAAGAAAAAAGAAATAACAGAGACAAAAGAATAGGGACGGCACCTGCACCAGTGGGAGGGAGCTGTGAAGCAGGAAAGGTTTCCACACACTAGGAGCCCCTTCGCGGGTGGAGACTGAGGGTGGCAGAGGGGGGAAGCTTCGGAGCCACGGAGGAGAGCGCAGCCACAGCGGGCGGGGGGCAAAGCAGAGAGATTCCCGCACAGAGGCTCGGCGCCGAGCAGCACTCTCCAGCCCGAGAGGCTTGTCTGCTCCCCCGCCGGGGCGGGCGGGGCTGGGAGCTGAGGCTCAGCTTCCGTCGGATCGCAGGGAGAGGACTGAGGCTGGCAGCGTGAACACAGCCTGAAGGGATTAGCGCACAACAGCTGGCTGGGAGGGAGACCGGGAAAAAGTCTGCAGCTGCCGAAGAGGCAAGAGACTTTTTCTTACCTCTCTGTTTCCTGGTGCGCGAGGAGAGGGGATTCAGAGCACCGCCTAAACGAGCTCCAGAGACGGGCGCGAGCCGCGGCTACCAGCGCGGACCCCAGAGACGGACATGAGACGCTAAGGCTGCTGCTGCCGCCACCAAGAAGCCTGTGTGTGAGCACAGGTCACTATCCACACCGCCCCTCCCGGGAGCCTGTGCGGCCCGCCACGGCCAGGGTCCCGTGATCCGGGGACAACTTCCCTGGGAGAACGCACGGTGCGCCTCGGGCTGCTGCAACGTCACGACGCCTCTGACGCCGCAGGCGCGCCCCGCCTCCTCCGTACCGCTCCCTCCCCCCGGCCTGAGTGAGCCAGAGCCCCCGAAGCAGCTGCGCCTTTAACCCCGTCCTGTCTGAGCGAAGAACAGACGCCCTCAGGCGACCTACACGCAGAGGCGGGGCCACATCCAAAGCTGAACCCTGGGAGCTGTGCGAACAAAGAAGAGAAAAGGAAATCCCTCCCAGCAGCCTCAGAAGCAGCGGATTAAAGCTCCACTAACAACTTGATGTGCCTGCATCTGTTGAATACCTGAATAGACAACGAATCATCCCAAATTCAGGAGGTGAACTTTGGGAGCAGGATATATTAATTTTTCCCCTTTTTCTCTTTTTGTGAGTGTATATGTGTATGCTTCTGGGTGAGATTTTGTCTGTATAGCTTTGCTTTACCATTTGTCCTAGGGTTTGGTCCGTCCGTTTTTTTTTTTTTTTTTATTAACTTAAAAATTTTTTTTCTTAATAATCTTCTCCTTATTTTTTATTAAAAAAATTGTTTTTTCTTAATAATTTTTTCTTATTTTTTATTTAAAAAATTAAAAAATGTTTTCTTATTAAATTTTTTTCTTAATTTTTTATTACTTTTATTATAAAAAATTAATAACTTTATTTTTAAAAATTAAAAAAAATTTTTCTTAATAAATTTTTTCTTAATAATTTTTTTAAATTTTTTATTGTAATAGCTTTATTTTATTTTATTTTATCCTCTTTCTTTCTTTCTTTCTTTCTTTCTTTCTTTCTTTCTTTCTTTCTTTCATTTTTTCTCCCTTTTATTCTGAGCCCTGTGAATGAAAGGCTCTTGGTGCTTCAGCCAGGTATCAGGGCTGTGCCTCTGAGGTGGGAGAGCCAAATTCAGGACACTGGTCCACAAGAGATCTCCCAGCTCCACATAATACCAAACGACGAAAATCTCTCAGAGATCTCCATCTCAACATCAAGACCCAGATTCACTCAACGACCAGCAAGCTACAGTGCTGGACACCCAATGCCAAACATCTAGCAAGACAGGAACACAGCCCCATCCATTAGCAGAGAGGCTGCCTAAAATCATAATAAGGCCACAGACACCCCAAAACACACCACCAGACGTGGATGTGCCCACCAGAAAGACAAGATCCAGCCTCATCCATCAGAACACAGGCACTAGTCACCTCCACCAGGAAGCCTACACAAGCCACTGTACCAACCTTAGCCACTGGGGACAGATACCAAAAACAACGGGAACTACAAACCTGCAGCCTGTGAAAAGGAGACCCCAAACACAGTAAGATAAGCAAAATGAGAAGACAGAAAAACACACAGCAATGAAGGAGCAGGGTCAAAACACACCAGACCTAACAAATGAAGAGGAAATAGGCAGTCTACCTGAAAAAGAATTCAGAATAATGATAGTAAAGATGATCCAAAATCTTGGAAATAGAATAGACAAAATGCAAGAAACATTTAACAAGGACGTAGAAGAACTAAAGAGGAACCAAGCAACGATGAACACCACAATAAATGAAATTAAAAATTCTCTAGAAGGAATCAATAGCAGAATAACTGAGGCAGAAGAACGGGTAAGTGACCTGGAAGATAAAATAGTGGAAATAACTACTGCAGAGCAGAATAAAGAAAAAAGAATGAAAAGAACTGAGGACAGTCTCAGAGACCTCTGGGACAACATTAAACGCACCAACATTCGAATTATAGGGGTCCCAGAAGAAGAGGAGAAAAAGAAAGGGACTGAGAAAATATTTGAAGAGATTATAGTTGAAAACTTCCCTAATATGGGAAAGGAAATAGTTAATCAAGTCCAGGAAGCACAGAGAGTCCCATACAGGATAAACCCAAGGATAAACATGACAAGACACATATTAATCAAACTATCAAAAATTAAATATAAAGAAAACATATTAAAAGCAGCAAGGGAAAAACAACAAATAACACACAAGGGAATCCCCATAAGGTTAACATCTGATCTTTCAGCAGAAACTCTGCAAGCCAGGAGGAAGTGGCAGGATATACTTAAAGTCATGAAGGAGAAAAACCTACAACCAAGGTTACTCTACCCAGCAAGGATCTCATTCAGACTTGATGGAGAAATTAAAACCTTTACAGACAAGCAAAAGCTGAGAGAGTTCAGCACCACCAAACCAGCTTTACAACAAATGCTAAAGGAACTTCTCTAGGCAAGAAACACAAGAGAAGGAAAACACCTACAATAACAAACCCAAAACATTTAAGAAAATGGGAATAGGAACATACATATTGATAATTACCTTAAATGTAAATGGATTAAATGCTCCCACCAAAAGACACAGAATGGCTGAATGGATACAAAAACAAGACCCATGTATATGCTGTCTACAAGAGACCCACTTCAGACCCAGGGACACATACAGTCTGAAAGTGAGGGGATGGAAAAAGATATTCCATGCAAATGGAAATCAAAAGAAAGCTGGAGTAGCAATTCTCATATCAGACAAAACAGACTTTAAAATAAAAACTATTACAAGAGACAAAGAAGGACACTACATAATGATCAAGGGATCAATCCAGGAAGAAGATATAACAATTGTAAATATTTATGCACTCAATATAGGAGCACCTCAATACATAAGGCAAATACTAACAGCCATAAGAGGGGAAATCGACAGTAACACAATCATAGTAGGGGACTTTAACACCCCACTTTCACCAATGGACAGATCATCCAAAATGAAAATAAATAAGGAAACACAAGCTTTAAATGATACATTAAACAAGATTGACTTAATTGATATTTATAGGACATTCCACCCAAAAACAACAGAATACACATTTGTCTCAAGTGCTCATGGAACATTCTCCAGGATAGATCATATCTTGGGTCACAAATCAAGCCTTGGTAAATTTAAGAAAATTGAAATCGTATCAAGTATCTTTTCTGACCACATTGCTATGAGACTAGATATCAATTACAGGAAAAGATCTGTAAAAAATACAAACACATGGAGGCTACACAATACACTACTTAATAACGAAGTGATCACTGAAGAAATCAAAGGGGAAATCAAAAAATACCTAGAAACAAATGACAATGGGGACACGACGACCCAAAACCTATGGGATGCAGCAAAAGCAGTTCTAAGAGGGAAGTTTATAGCAATACAAGCCTACATCAAGAAACAGGAAACATCTCGAATAAACAACCTAACCTTGCACCTAAAGCAATTAGAGAAAGAAGAACAAAAATACCCCAAAGCTAGCAGAAGGAAAGAAATCATAAAGATCAGATCAGAAATAAATGAAAAAGAAATGAAGGGGACAATAGCAAAGAACAATAAAACTAAAAGCTGGTTCTTTGAGAAGATAAACAAAATTGATAAACCATTAGCCAGACTCATCAAGAGAAAAAGGGAGAAGACTCAAATCAATAGAATTAGAAATGAAAAAGGAGAAGTAACAACTGACACTGCAGAAATACAAACGATCATGAGAGATTACTACAAGCAACTATAAGCCAATAAAATGGACAACCTGGAAGAAATGGACAAATTCTTAGAAAGGCACAACCTGCCGAGACTGAACCAGGAAGAAATAGAAAATATGAACAGACCAATCACAAGCACTGAAATTGAAACTGTGATTAAAAATCTTCCAACAAACAAAAGCCCAGGACCAGAGGACTTCACAGGTGAATTCTATCAAACATTTAGAGAAGAGCTAACACCTATCCTTCTCAAACTCTTCCAAAATATTGCAGAGGGAGAAACACTCCCCAACTCATTCTACCAGGCCACCATCACCCTGATAGCAGAACCAGACAAAGATGTCACAAAGAAAGAAAACTACAGACCAATATCACTGATGAACATAGATTCAAAAATCCTCAACAAAATACTAGCAAACAGAATCCAACAGCACATTAAAAGGATCATACACCATGATCAAGTGGGGTTTATTCCAGGAATGCAAGGATTCTTCAATATACGCAAATCAATCAACATGGTACACCATATTAACAAATTGAATGGGAAAAACCATATGATCATCTCAATAGATGCAGAGAAAGCCGTCAAAAAAATTCAACACCCATTGATGATAAAAGCCCTGCAGAAAGTAGGCATAGAGGGAACTTTCCTCAACATAATAAAGGCCATATATGACAAACCCACAGCCAACATTGTCCTCAATGGTGAAAAACTGAAACCATTTCCACTAAGATCAGGAACAAGACAAGGTTGCCCACTCTCACCACTATTATTCAACATAGTTTTGGAAGTGTTAGCCACAGCAATCAGAGAAGAAAAAGAAATAAAAGGAATCCAAATCGGAAAAGAAGAAGTAAAGCTGTCACTGTTTGCAGATGACATGATACTATACACAGAGAATCCTAAAGATGCTACCAGAAAACTACTAGAGCTAATCAATGAATTTGGTAAAGTAGCAGGATACAAAATTAATGCACAGAAATCTCTTGCATTCCTATACACTAATGATGAAAAATCTGAAAGTGAAATTAAGAAAACACTCCCGTTGACCATTGCAACAAAAAGAATAAAATATCTAGGAATAAACCTACCTAAGGAGACAAAAGACCTGTATGCAGAAAATTATAAGACACTGATGAAAGAAATGAAAGATGATACAAATAGATGGAGTGATATACCATGTTCTTGGATTGGAAGAATCAACATTGTGAAAATGACTCTACTACCGAAAGCAATCTACAGATTCAATGCAATCCCTATCAAACTACCACTGGCATGTTTCATAGAACTAGAACAAAAAATTTCACAATTTGTATGGAAACACAAAATACCCCGAATAGCCAAAGCAATCTTGAGAATGAAAAATGGAGCTGGAGGAATCACGCTCCCTGACTTCAGACTATATTACAAAGCTACAGTAATCAAGACAGTTTGGTACTGGCACAAAAACAGAAACATAGATCAATGGAACAGGATAGAAAGCCCAGAGATAAACCCATGCACATATGGTCACCTTATCTTTGATAAAGGAGGCAAGCATATACAGTGGAGAAAAGACAGCCTCTTCAATAAGTGGTGCTGGGAAAACTGGACAGGTACTTGTAAAAGTATGAAATTAGAACACTCCCTAACACCATACACAAAAATAAACTCAAAATGGATTAAAGACCTAAATGTAAGGCCAGACACTATCAAACTCTTAGAGGAAAACATAGGCAGAACACTCTATGACATAAATCACAGCAAGATCCTTTTTGACCCAGCTGCTAGAGAAATGGAAATAAAAACAAAAATAAACAAATGGGACCTAATGAAACTTAAAAGATTTTGCATAGCAAAGGAAACCATAAACAAGACCAAAAGACAACCCTCAGAATGGGAGAAAATATTTGCAAATGAAGCAACTGACAAAGGATTAATCTCCAAGATTTACAAGCAGCTCATGCAGCTCAATAACAAAAAAACAAACAACCCAATCCAAAAATGGGCAGAAGGCCTAAATAGACATTTCTCCAAAGAAGATATACAGATTGCCAACAGACACATGAAAGAATGCTCAACATCATTAATCATTAGAGAAATGCAAATCAAAACTACAATGAGGTATCACTTCACACCAGAGAGAATGGCCATCATCAAAAAATCTAGAAACAATAAATGCTGGAGAGGGTGTGGAGAAAAGGGAACACTCTTGCACTGTTGGTGGGAATGTAAATTGATACAGCCACTATGGAGAACAGTATGGAGGTTCCTTAAAAAACTAAAAATAGAACTACCATATGACCCAGCAATCCCACTACTGGGCATATACCCTGAGAAAACCATAATTCAAAAAGAGTCATGTACCAAAATGTTCATTGCAGCTCTATTTACAATAGCCAGGACATAGAAGCAACCTAAGTGTCCATCATCGGATGAATGGATAAAGAAGATGTGGCACATATATACAATGGAATATTACTCAGCCATAAAAAGAAACGAAATGGAGGTATTTATTTGTAGTGAGGTGGATGGAGTTAGAGTCTGTCATACAGAGTGAAGTAAGTCAGAAAGAGAAAAACAAATATAGTATGCTAATACATATATTTGGAATCTAAGGAAAAAAAAAAGTCATGAAGAACCTAGTGGCAAGACAGGAATAAAGACACAGACCTACTAGAGAATGGACTTGAGGATATGGGGAAGGGGAGGGGTAAGATGTGACAGGGTGAGAGAGTGGCAGGGACACATATACACTACCAAATGTAAAATAGATAGCTATTGGGAAGCAGCCGCATAGCACAGGGAGATCAGCTCGGTGCTTTGTGACCACCTAGAGGGGTGGGATGGGGAGGGTGGGAGGGAGGGAGACGCAAGAGGGAAGAGATATGGGAACATATGTATATGTATAACTGATTCAGTTTGTTATAAAGCAGAAACTAACACACCATTGTAAAGCAATTATACTCCAATAAAGATGTTAAAAAAAAAGTTATTTAAAAAAAAATTTAGAGTCAGTAAAACATGGTGGGGGGGCATCACTAAATTTATTTAAATACACAAATTAAACAACTATGAAAGTGATGGTTTCAGAAGAGAATTTAAATGTAGTAAACCTTGACAGTGATTTCATTGTACACAGCTATATGTCCCATGATTTTTATACAATACACTCCTGTTTAAACCAGCCCACTTATTTCTAGGCATATTGATAAATCATTCCAAAGACAAGTCCAATGTATTTAATCCTTTATTTCTTTAGTTCCAGCAATACTGCTAACCTGGGTTAAGTTTTATTTACAACTTAAAAGGACAAAGTAGAAATCTATTTTAAACTTATATCTTATGCTAGCTAAAATAATATGCAATGAGCAAATATCCTTGTGTAAAACATTCTAATAAATCAAAGCGAACAAAATCTGCCCAAAATAATAAACAAAAACTAGAAGTTTGCATGATTATAAGGGATGACTGGGTTACAGTCAGCATTTTATAATCACCATACAAGATCCTCTCCTTTTTCCTTCTGTTGAAATGTATACTGTTAGTATTTTTCATTGATCTGTTAGGCTTATCAGCAGGAGGAATGTAAAATAACATGAATGGAAAATGAAATGATATTTCTTTAAAATGGGTTATATCATCATTTCATAATTTAAAGTTTGGACATCATTTAAAAGTTCTAAATTCTTTCACTTGACTTTGGTTCATTTATCTGCAAAAAGACAATTTATCTCTGTTCAATGAATGATAATTCTAAAATGGGCAATTTAATAAATGAAAAGATAAGGAAGACCCACTCTGGGTCTAAAAATTCAGCAGTGATAATATACTTTTTATTCTAGTTTCTAAGAAATTGGCATATCTTCAAATTGCCCTTGAAAAATTTATACAGTATTAAGCACTTTTTATTTATTCCTAAAAGAGATTTTAAATTGAAAGTAATGCTGATGTCACAAATAGATTTTACTGTTTTTAAAAAATTTTATCTCAATTGGCATATACTACACATACTATATATTCAGGCTTTTAAATGTACAATTTGGTGTTTTTTTAGTATATTCACAGACTTGTGTAATGATCACTACTCTCTGATTTCACAACATTCTCAATACCCAAAAAGAATTCATATTCATTAGCAGTCACTCTCCATTTTCCACTATCCCCCATTCCTCAGAACCTCTGATCTATATTCTCTCGGAAGATTTGCCTTCTCTGGACATTTCGCACAAAAGTAGCATACGATGTGGTCTTTTGTGACTGGCTTCATTCACATAGCAGTGTCGTTCAGGGTCATTCATGTTGTAGCATGTATTAGTACTTTATTCTTTTCATTGCTAAATAATAATCCAATGTGTGGATATACTATATTTTGTTTAACAATTTATCAGTGGAGAGACATTTGGATTATTCCATTTTTGGCTAGTATGAATAATGCTGCTATGAAAAATTGATAGATTTCAAAATTAGCCACAAATTCTTCTCATCCCATTAGCCCTGCTCTGTCTGCAATGGACATTTCCAATCCTCCCATTAAGATATAGGGAGGATATATTCACTTTCCACCCTCTTGACTCTGGGCTGGTATTGTGACTTGCTGTGATTGACATAATTCAGTGGACATGAATTTGGGGGTTTGAAATGGAGAACCTAAGAGAGACCTTCTTGCCCTCATGCTGCCCTGTGACCACTAGTTGAAGAAGTTTACAGTAGCCTCTTACATGTGAAAGATGATGTGTAGAGATAGGGGTCCAGCTGATAGTACCAATGGACAGATGTGTGAGTGATGCTCTCTTTTTTTTTTAAATTTTATTTTATTTTTGGCTGTGTTGGGTCTTCATTGCCGCACACGGGCTTCCTCTAGTTGTGGTGAGCAGGGGCTGCTCTTCATTGCGGTGCATGGGCTTCTCATTGCGGTGGCTTCTCTTGTTGCGGAACACGGGCTCTAGGCATGCGGTCTTCAGTAGTTGTGGCTCGCGGGCTCTAGAGCATAGGCTCAGTAGTTCTGGTGCACGGGCTTAGTTGCTCCACAGCATGTGGGATCCTCCCGGACCAGGGATCGAACCCGTGTCCCCTACATTGGCAGGCAGATTCTTATCCACTGCACCACCAGGGAAGTCCGTGATGCTCTCTTAAACCAGCATATCTGACTGAATCCAGATGTGATTCAGGAGAAACCAACAGAAGGTCTGTTCAGCTGAGTCCTTACATTCACAGAATTGCCTCTCCAAAGAACTATAAGCTAACACATGACTGTTCTTTTAAACCACTATTTTTGGGGAAGATTTATCATAGAATAATGGATAACTGATATATGCTTTTAACCAGGTTACTAACTGGTGATATCCTAATTCTATCAGTACTTTATTTATCATCTGGAGTACTTCTACAGTAAGGAACTTTCCCACATCAACTGTTCGGTTACTTTAAGGTACAGTTCATATAGGAAAGGAAAAACACATGGAAAAACAAATTCCTTTCCGTTATCTACCAGTTCTGAAATTAACTGGTTGGTTTCTTAGTACAATTTAAAGATACCCAATGCATTTTTCCCCATCATTATGAACTCATGGATTTAAATATATTAAATGCATCTGTACTTCAAGAGATATTCTAACTTTTTATTAGTTAAAGTTGTGGATGGGATCTTGTAGCTCTTGATTTCCACTTTCCCAACCAATTTTTTAGCAACAGAAATTGACTTCAAAGATCCAGTAATGCCAAACTTGTTTCTCTGATGTGATAACAAGGAACTTAATGAACAAGTTGGCAGATTTAAAATAATTTGTTTGTGGGCCTAGACATGCCTGAATATTAATTTCACAAAAGCTTAGCTACTTTCTACTTGTGTGACCTACAGCAAGCCTTGGTTTTTCTGAGACTCACTTCAGTCACCTTTAAATAAGAATAATTATACCCAGTAAAATATTTATAACAATTAAGTTAGACCTCATGTAGAAAAGTTCCTCTTGAGGTTTCTGGTCCATAGTAGGCACTTAAGAAAACCTTAAGTCCTTTATTTTTTATTTTCTTTTCTACCCCCTTCTGTGTGGTAGAAATTGCTGCAGTTCCTTTATGGTATAAGACTAGTCGATTTGACCAACCTTCAAATATCCTTCCATGGGAAAAGAGATGGGGTGTGCATTAATTTCTCTTTAATTTCTGACATGTACTAATCATATCAAACTCTTTGTAATTGAATATGTTCCTAATAAACAGTTTAGTGTGGGGTACATGAATTAAAAAAATATGTATGCTAAAAGCATATTTGAATGATATATTTAGCTGCCCAATCTACTCTATTAGTTAAACATTCTTGAGTACAGTCATTATATTTTTGATCTAATTATCAAGCTTAAAGAAGTTAAAAGAACGGTTGCTCCCTTTCACCTTCCTCCCTTGCCCACAAATGATGCCCTTTCAATAATCTTGAGTGTCATACCACACAGAGACAAATGTAGGAGAGAACACGGAGGTCAAAGCACTCATTTCCCTGTTCAGTTTTAGAGCTGGCCTCAATTTCAAAATGAAAGAAGTTGAAAATACTGGTTTAAATGAGACCTCATGAGTATCTTTGGGTTTTTATTATCTCTGATTTGATATTAATGCTCTAAATTTTCAGTGGGAAAAAAGAAAACACTCTGGTTCTTTCCTGGTTCCCCAAAGTCCCCTTAGATCTTTTAGATCCAGTTAACATATTAGACATTTAGAAATCAGCCTGGGAAAATTCTCTTTGGATTAGCAGCTGAGAATACCATCAAACCCCTTTGTGATCAAACAGAAAGATTCTGAAAAAGGCTGGAGAAAGAGCAAGGATATTGGCCAAGCATGTGAGCCAGTGCAAGACTGAATTTGACACAGACAGGGTTTGCAAGATGCATCTAATGTGGGATCAATACCAGCCAGTCTCCTCCTTGGCCTCTGCCAGCTCTTGGGTTTTTAGCTTCTCATTTTCGTAGAGTGTCCTTCCATCCTTCTAGTTTCCTCTCTTAACATTTCTATTTTTATGGGGTAATGTCAATATCTTTCTATCCCATAAATGCTTTATGTTTTTCCCATTTTGCTATCTGCATGAGTTATCTGCAATAACCCACTGAATTGAAAAATTTGGATTTCAAAAATATATGCCCTGTTGAGACTTTGAAAACTGGTTTATAAATTCCCTCATCCTCATAGAGTCACAAATTCTCCTCTTTCTCTGTTTTTACGTTTGTTTGTTTTTTGGTTGTTTTTGTTACAACCCATGCAAACAAGTAGAATGGATTCATAAAAGCTATTATATTACATTGCACAAAAGACTGATAGACAATAAACAAATATTTTTGTATGATTAAAACTAACATGTTTACTATATGTTAACATGCCTAAGTGAATTCATTTGTTGCTATAATTTGTTTTATGCATTTCCAAGTATTTTAACATACGTACATGTTATGATCAAAGACTTAACCAGCTAATATGCTGTAGTTGGGAAAAAGATAAAGATTTGTGCTTTGAATTATATATATAAGCAAGTCATAATGTGAAATATGTTTCGATTTCACTCCCTATCTTTAAATTTCATAACATAAAGCCAAACTCAGTCAATTCTTTTATTTATAACATTTTATTAAGGTTTAATTTAAACTAGTTTCCTTTAACCTGGGATTAAATTGTAAATAGTTTTCTACTTTATTTCTTTAGATATTTTACCTTAAACTATATGCCATCTCTTTGATCTCCTCAAGAGGGCCTGTTGACTTGAGGACACGGTGAGGGGAAGGGTAAGCTGGAACCAAGTGAGAGAGTGGCATAGACTTATATATACTACCAAATGTAAAATAGATAGTGGGAAGCGGCCGCATAGCACAGGGAGATCAGCTCGGTGCTTTGTGACCACCTAGATGGGTGGGATAGGGAGGGTGGGAGGGAGATGCAAGAGGGAGGAGAAATGGGGATAAATGTATATGTATAGCTGATTCACTTTGTTATAAAGCAGAAACTAACACACCATTGTAAAGCAATTATACTCCAATAAAGATGTTAAAAAAAGAAAAAAGAGGGCCTGTTGTTAGGTGAATTTTTATTATAGTAATAATAGCAACTAATGTCTCAGTTTCCTCATTGCAAAAAAGATACTTTGTGAAGCTTAACTGAGACATAACATTTGCTATAAAAAACAATGGATAAGTAACAGCTAGGATTATTTACGTATTTTCCACAAGGAAATGTAATACATAGTTATGCATTTATTATTTATCTTTAGTAAAAGAAAGAGAGGCTGATTAATGTTGAATTTCTTTTTCTACAGGAAAAGAGACGCTCTTGAGCTAGATCAAGAAAAACGAGGAGGTGGTTCATTGCAAGGATTCCATAGTGATCTGAGTTACAGATGTCAGGAAAGTAAGGAGAGTATTGCTGGGGCTGAGACCTGGGATCTCTGGGCTTAAGGTAACTTTCTCTTATCATAAGACACTGATGCTTTCTTTCAGTTGTGCTTTTGTATGATGGTCTTTGCAGGTCCGTGCCATTTTTGTTGCTGTTGTTACGCCCAGATTTCTCTGATGCTCAAAAAATGTAGAGGCATCTCTCTGACTCTGGGAAAAGTTGAACGCAGAAGAGCTTGCAAACACAGGACTCCAGGCAGCTCATAGACAAGTAGTTTTTAATCTCCATGTGTTTTACTCATGACTTTTCCCTTTCTCTGTGCATCTGCAACTTTTTGTCTGTTTCTTCTTACCAGTTGTGTCTGGGTATATACATTCTACCCACTTTCCTGTGCCCTTTGCTCCATGAAGGCTGTCCCCATCTCAGAGCTCCATGACATATTTTCTCAAGTCCTCACCCTCAAATTGTCTTGTTGGGTGGGTCCAGAGTCTCAAGGTAGAGAATATAATGATCTCAGGTTAACTTTGTGAAACAGGTCGCATATCATTGAACGACAATACTTCTGGCCCAATGGATTCACAGAGTCTTGGTGTGTCACAGAGTACTGACCACAGGCCACTGTGTGGAGGTATTCCCATAACACGCGTAGGGATACATTCAAACAAGGACATGAGAAGGGTAAGGAATGATTGGTAACCCTGGTAGAAAAAGTGTGGATCCCACTTTCCAAGGGAAGTAATCATGCTCTCTTGGATAAATTCTTAAAAAATATTAAAACATAAAAATCATTTGAAATTACATAAAATAAATAAAATAGAGTTAAATATCAGTGGGCAGATTTGCTTAACTTACAATCCAAGTCTTCACCAAAGAACACAACCCGGAAATGTCTCTGTTTAGCATTATCAGAGGGTGATTTGAGAGACTGTAATTATGGATTACTCTGGAAGACCAAGCTGACTCTCTTCTCTCTCAGATTTCATCATTAATTAAGTCAGATCACCTGAGCACTGTATCCAGGGACCATTTGGTTCTGAAAGCTTGCAGAATTGCAGCTGCATTGGGGCAGTTTCCCACTGACTCATGAAGAGCTGCTGCAGGAAATGGCACTATGTAAGGAAGTGTATCATCCCCCTACGCATGGCCTATGTGGGACCTGCTGTGATGATGTTTATTGCCGATAATATCCGGGGGGAAGTTTTGCTGCTGGAAACTGACATTTTCTCTTCAATGAAAATGAGAATTAAACAAGTAACCAACCACAGCTTTCTTAATGAAAGAAGGAAACGAAGTCAGGAAACTCCCAACCAAAATGTGGACCTTTCTCTGGTTTTCATTCCTTCACCCTTCCCACCTCCCCTCTCTCTGTTTCACAAATACCAGACATCAGGTGCCTACCCTCAGAAAAAAAAGAAAACAAAAGAAAAAGAAAAAAAAAAAGGAAAGGAAAAAAAGGAAAAAACAAGTATACCTCCAGGTAGAGATAACCATAGTTTCAGTGATCCTGCAACTTTGCAACTGTCTCCCTGTCAGTCTGGGATTTGACAAAGCCCATCCAGTTGCCACACGTTTCTAAGCAGCATTTGACCCTTTCATTCATGTATGTGACTTCATAATCCAGACAAATAATGAGACATCTGAGCAAAATTTACCATATGTGAGATCTACATAAAAACAACCTCATTTAAAAAACTTGACACTTCCCATTTGTATTAAAGTCTCTCCCCTCCAGTACAGCAGAGGCCACAGGCTGCCGTTTCATGCCCTGAACCCAGCCCTACACGGAGGTGACTGATCTGCTCCAATGAGCAGTGCTTTCCTCAGGCATTCATCTCGTCAACATCTGTAAGTCTGGAAATGGAGAGAACATTTGTTTCTCTCTTCCATATGGCAGGGGAAAAAAAAGAAGATGCAGGCCTGATGAGGAAGGAGATTCAGTAAACAGAACTGAGATGAGCTGAGTTGAGAGGAAGAAAATCAGAAGGGATTCCAGTACTGGTTCAAGTCCCTTCCAGAGGCAGGGCTGCCTCCCTCCTGCTGAGTCCTGGAGCCCCTCGGTCATCTCTTACGGGGCTCCCCTGTGTCCCCTTCAGGGGTTCTGGTGAGGCCAGCTCCAGCGGGAGGGCTGAGATCAGTATATACCTCCTCGCTTCGATTCTCAATTGGATTATAATTAGATTCAACCGCAGGCATACACACACAGAAGGTAGGTTTATTATTTTAAAATGATCCGAATCTAGCACGTTATTATGTACATAGCAGCTTCTCTCTCTCTCTTAATATAACATACATAATTCCGTAAGTTAAGAATTAGCATTTTCATTCTTATGGCCTCCGTTTCTGTCTGCACTCTGAGGGTCTCATAAATCATTAACTCTATCCCTAAAGCCTGGAGCCCGGGCAACATGAAATAGTTCTTTTGCATCCTCACATGATTTGCAGCCTTGATCCCACATAGCCGCTCCACTTGAGTCCCACGTGGACCTATTCTATACCTGACACCCCGACCTGCCGCCAGTTTCCGCAGCTGGGCTCCTTCTGCCCGTGCTGCTTCTAGTTGCCTACTGGACCTGACGCAGGGCATCAGCCCCCTCCTCCTGCATCCGCTCTGCCTGTCATTCAGGTTTCTCTCCGGTCAGAGCCGCATTGCCAGCTCTGGATCGATGCCCCACACCATAGGGTTTAGCTCTCAATCTTCCCGATCGCAGCCACAGCCCCCGCCCCTCCTCCTCCCCCAGCCGGCTGCCAGCTTCCTCTCAGCCCCACCACCAGAGCCCAGGGAACCTTCTCTTACTTAGAACTGACTTAGCAAAGCCAACAGGACTCTGCATGCAAGACATTTGCGAAGATCAAACTGAATAAGTAACTCGATCTGAATGTATTTATTTTAGAAAGCGTGACGTGTGACATTGGCATATATTGTGATAACCAGTTTTAAAAATGCATGCTAGAATGTACAAATCAATCTTTCAGTAAAATTTAGCCTGGAGAGGGATGGTTAAGCATAAGTAATGGGCCAGTTTAGAGGAGAAAATATTAAACATTTTGCCAAACGAAGAAAAAAATATGAATATTCTTTTTTTTTAAATTAATTAATTTATTTGTATTTTATTTTTGGCTGCGTTGGGTCTTCGTTGCTGCGCGCAGGCTTTCTCTAGGTGCGGGGAGCAGGGGCTACTCTTCGTTGTGGTGCACGGGCTTCTTCTCATGGCAGTGGCTTCTCTTGTTGCGGAGCACAGGCTCTAGGCGCGTGGGCTTCAGTAGTTGCGGCACGCGGGCTCAGTAGTTGTGGCTCGCGGGCCTAGGTGCTCCAAGGCATATGGGATCTTCCCCGATCAGTACTCAAACCCGTGTCCCCTGCATTGGCAGGCGGATTCTTAACCACTGCACCACCAGGGAAGTCCGAAATATGAATATTCTTAACAAGTCAGATAATATTTGAAGAGATTAAACGTGTTCCCAGCACAAGATGTTAATTTTGGCTCCTGTGCACAGTGAGAAATAGAAGGAATCTGACATATCTTTTTCTTTCTTGGGCAGTGTTGTTTGCTCCCTAGGGCTCTGCTCTCACCCAGGTATTTTAAAACTGACATTTTAAATTCAGATTTCTTGTGCACAAGTATATAAACAAGTTGAGTCTTCTATAGCGTACAGCATCGTCTCCTCGCTCCTGCTTTCAACTAGAATTACTGCATTGACTCTTTTATAATTTCTAGGCATCTTGCCCACCTTTCAAATTCTCTAAATTGTAGCTAGAAGTCTTGCAGTGACTTTTGTCAATACCTTAAGTACCTTATTAACTGGGTTTGAAAAATTGTATCTAGACTGGACATTCAATTCATTCAATTAAAATTAATGAGTATCCATTGTATTGCTAGTTCAGAGTCAAGTTCTTGCCAATCCATCTCTAACCAAAAGTAAAATATTCTTCCTTTTGGACAAAGCCTCTGTCACAACCAGCAAGTGATTATAGAGCTTTTCCTCATTGCCAGTGATTACTCAACCCCATTTCCCACTGTTCCCCACTATTACTCCATGGAATTGGTACAAATAAGTACAGTCACCATTTCTTGGTCATAGCTTTGACACATAAGATGGTATGTATATTTCATGGTGCCATGATGTCTATTCCTCTGCTGCTGCTGAATTAGTTCTGGGCTGGCTGGAAAGATTTGTTTGTAATTATGGGAAATACACGTTTGAAAAAAATGTTTAAAAGGATGGATCAGAGAGTGGAATTTGGGAACTTTTTTTTTTTGCTCTTTTTGATATTCTTTAGAATCGAATCCTCACCATTTAGAAATGATTTCTGTGGTTCCAACTGAACACATGATTGTACCAGAAAGGAATATATTGAGAGAAAATAATTTAATTCTGATCATTGATAATGTGACTGTAACATCCTTAAATTCTTAGCTCTCTAAGTAGTTATGGTTTTCTCTTCTTACTTGGCATAACAGCAATGTCCATGTGAGTTTCAAGGGGGCATAAATGAATTTTTAAAAAGGGGAAAAAATATATACCTTGGCATTCTCCTTACCAGACTTGGGCATTGGGACACATAAATACATATATATATATATATATATATATATATATATATATATATATATTTTTTTTTTTTTTTTCTTCCCCCCATGGCTCCTATTTTGATACTTTTCACTTAAATGTTCTGAATGTTGGCCATTCAAATGATGCTCAAGTAAAATAAAATAAAATAAAATAAAATAAGAGTTAGAATTCACTATTATACCTATGGATTAAAGCACACAGAAACAAATGCATTCCCATCTCTGAAATTCTGAATGTCATCAATTTAAAGTACATTAAGGTAGACATTTTAGACTCTATACAGTCTTGGAGCTGACTCTATAACCAAAATGGAATCGTGATGGGTGCAGCTGGGGGAATGCCACTTATCACATTAGTCTTGAATTCCTTCTATTCTGAAACAAATACCCAGACATTATTTTTAGCTTTTATGATACATAACTTGCAAAGAGCTGTACTTGGATAGCTACCAAATGAAAAATGTAAGCAGAACTATAGAAACACTCTTTCGGTTTCTGAAGAATAAAGGCATATCATCAAAATTAAATCAAATTACATGGTTTTAACTAATTATGATTTAATTAGCAGAAGCAATTTTTGTAGAACAAGAGCTTCTACTTTGTATCCCTTTAAAGTATACTGAAAAAATACGTAACAAATTCTAATAAGCCTTTGTCATATTTGGTGTAAAACTTGGTGAAAAAGAAGTTGATCAGTCCCACCCGTATCCTTAAAGTGCTTGGTTACTTGAAACAAAACACTGAGCTCTCTGCCTCTGAGTTTTCATACTGGAGGAGTTGAACTAGCTGACTTTCCATCTTTCCATGGATTACTTTCTATGATTCTTTTTTTTAATTAATTAATTAATTAATTAATTAATTTATTTATTTGGCTGCATCGGGTCTTAGTTGCAGCACGCGGGTTCCATAGTTGCGTCACACGGGCTCTCTAGTTGTGGTGCATGGGCTTAGTTGCCCCGTGGCATGTGGGATCTTAGTTCCCCAACCAGGGATTGAACCCACATCCCCTGCATTGGAAGGCACATTCTTAACCACTGGACCACCAGGGAAGTCCCTTCTATGATTCTTTTGTTCTATCTTATTTAGGTATTATCATGATATTACTTTCAGTTGGTTAGATAAACATTAAAGTAACTCCACAAGGACCTAATTAGGTGTAGGAGAAAATGTACATGATTTCACAGCAGCAAGAATCGCATAACAAGTATTGTTTCATCATCTTTCATAGTCATTCTCTGCTACCATCTCCTCTCATGTGTATGGAGCATTTGATACTCTTAGGTCACCTCTCACTTTCTATTGAGCAACTTTCAATGTACGTACTGTTTCCAACACTGTTTACAAAATTCTCCACAGAACGTACTTTTATTTTTTCCACATCATTTCCCCCCCTCTGTTGCCATAATTTTCTGCCTCTCCGTGGATTTGATGCTAACTCTTTTCTCCTTAACTAACCATAAAACAGCCCCATAATATCTTTCGCTTTTTAAAATGAGACACTATAATCTGAAACTCTTGCAAAAGGGAATTCCTTCTTCTCTGATTAAAATACTCATTCCTCCCAACTTTATTTATTCAGCAACATTTACCGGGTACCTACTATGAGCTTACACTGTGCAAGGGTCTCTAGGTACAGTAATGAGAAAATAGACACCAGCCCTGCTTCTTCTGTGGCTTGCAATCTAGTGGGAAAGACACATTGATAAGACATCGTCATACAATGCCTGTTTACAGAGGGGTACTCCCAAGGGAGGGGCCTCAGTTCTAGGACAGCCTATCTGAAAGGAGCCTGACTTTGATGCAGGGAGATTTCATTCCAGGTTGAGCAAGCAGGCCTGTGGTTGGAAGTAGCATGATGTGTTTTAAGAACTGAAAAAAAAAGAATTTGTAGGTGTAAAAAAGGAAAAAGTATATGATATGTGTGTATTAAAGTATGATGCTCTGAGTGATTTATTAGGCAGCTGGATTTACTGTGGGATCTGATGTCCATTCAGATGTCTATGGAGGGAACAATTCAAACAGGTCTCTAATGTTACCCTCGGCTGGGGCATTTCCTCATCAAGGTGAACAATGTATCTTTCGCATTCACTTTTGGTTCTTATGAATATGGTCCATTAGAGAGATAAGTCATTACCACTTATAAGTTAAAGATAGAGCCTTTGGCTTGGCAATTCCACAAGTTTAAAATCTATCTATCATCTATCTATCTATCTATCAACTGTCATCTACTTAAATTTTATAGTGATTATTAGTGTATGTGTGTGTTTAGGAGGTTAAGGAATCCTAATTAAGTAAGTAGATAAATTAGACAGAAAAATTTGGTCTTACCAATATCCTCACAACTACCAACAGTGTTTGCTTAAATGTAGAAGTAGTCTTGTCTTTTCCTATCCTCCAAGGAAGATGGATATGAATAGACACTCAGAGGAGACAGGGAAGCTGTGGTTGTTGGTGGAGAAGAGATACTGAAAGAAGTTAAAGGCTATTCAACACGCTTTTTTCTACAGTAGTCCTCTGGAAGGACTTAGCTCTTGATGATGATAGTCTTGTAAAAGAGAGATGTTAAGATTGCCTTTCCATACAGCCACCATGGAGAACAGTATGGAGGTTCCTTAAAAAAATAAAAATAGAACTACCATATGACCCAGCAATCCCACTACTGGGCATATACCCTGAGAAAACCATAATTCAAAAAGAGTCATGTACCACAATGTTCATTGCAGCTCTATTTACAATCGCCAGGACATGGAACCAACCCAGGTGTCCATCGACAGGTGAATGGATAAAGAAGATGTGGCACATATATACAATGGAATATTACTCAGCCATAAAAAGAAATGAAATTGAGTTATTTGTAGTGAGGTGGATGGACCTAGAGTCTGTCATACAGAGTGAAGTAAGTCAGAAAGAGAAAAACAAATACAGTATGTTAACACATATATATGTAATCTAAAAAAAAAAAAAAAAAACATTGGTTCTGATGAACCTAGGGGCAGGACAGGAATAAAGATACAGACGTAGAGAATGGACTTGAGGATATGGGGAGGAGGAAGGGTAAGCTGGGACGAAGTGAGATAGTAGCATTGACAAATATACATTACCAAATGTAAAATAGATAGCTAGTGGGAAGCAGCGGCATAGCACAGGGAGATCAGCTCAGTGCTTTGTGACCACCTAGAGGGATGGTGTAGGAAGGGTCGGAGGAAGATGCAAGAGGGAGAGGATATGGGGATATATGTATGCATATAGCTGATTCACTTTGTTACACAGCAGAAACTAACACGACACTGTAAAGCAATTATACTCCAATAAAGATGTTAAAAAAATAACAATAACAAAAAATACAAACAAAAAGAAGAAGAGCTGTCTGTGTGAATTAAACCTACCTTAAATAGCATAATTGCAAGTTATTAAGCTCAGATAATTATGTGTGAATAAAATGTAATTGGTTTTCTGTGGTTGTTATTGTTCAAATTAAAAGACAAAGAAAAGGAGAAAAAAAAAAGATTGCTTTTCCACATTTGCATAGCTTTGTTCAGAGACTATAGGTTTAAAGCATCCATGTCCTTTGCCTCTTAAGGAACTCCCAAGTAACAGATATATACAGTAATTCTGAATACAAATCCTTGTAATGTTGGCCAGGCTTTTCTTATCAGTAAATTTGCAGTAACAGAATTTTCCTTGGGTGAAAATGTGAAATTCTCCTGTTTATGGAATAAAATTTATCTTAGAAGCGTAAATGTAAATGTATCTTGGGAGTCTCGTACTTCATACGTATAGTCAACACTTAGTTCTGACCCACTAAATCAATCCATCAGTATTCAGGCAAAACTCTGAAACATGTAAACATGATTTCCACAAAACAAACAAAAATTATAATGATGCTATAAATAATGAACTGCTCTCTACAGCCAATGTAAACTTTCATTCAGAGTGATCTTTCTAACAATTTCCCAGAAGATGGTATAGGCCAAAGAGCTTCTCTTATGCCAGTTTTAATTCCTGTGTATATTCTCAATTAATTATATAATCTAATATTTATACAGCACTTTATCACTTGCAAAGTTTTCACACTTGCACAATTATTATCTCATTTCAAATCAACGAAACTCCTTGGTAAGAAGGGTGGGCATTATAATTCCAATTTGAGGGATGAAGAAAAGGTTCAGAGAAGTCAATCATTTGCCCAACATCAAATAAAATGTGATTTGCAGAACTAATGAGAGTCATCAGCATTTGCTAAGCAACAAACAGCCTGGTCATAAAGATAGGTGCCCTGTATATATCTGCCTATGATGCTAGCATCAACCTTCCAAGGGATTTAATGTTACTACCAATTAACTGATAGGAGAACAGACGTTAACCCAGCTAAGTAAGTGTCAGAGACTAGAACTAAACGAAGAACATTTCACTGTGAGTCATAAAATAGTTTTCGTATTAGCTTCTGTTCTCCTCATTTAATAGTTTATATCAATGAATTTTTTTATGATAGCAGAATAATCTGGGTCCATATTTTTCAGGTCAAATGATTAAATACAGAATAATTTATAGTAGTTTCCTGGAGATTTCTGCAGAAACCTTCTGCAGTACCTTTTTTTTAAAGCCACTATTTCGAATAGTAATTTTCTGTCAAATTACCAATTTCTTCTCCTCCCTGCAGAGTGCTCTAATAGGAGAGTCAGCATATAGCACTGTTGATTCAGCTGCTGCCACATAGACTAGCTGGAAATGTTTAAGTCATGCTTATTGAAATCTTTTTTTCAGACATTCCTCTTAGTCAAGATTTCAATAATGGGCTAGAGGAGAAATCCTATGGACACTTCATCATCATCATCATCATCATCATCATTATCATCACCCAACATTTATTTCTAAGCACTTTACAAAATACAGAAGACACAATTCCTACTTCCTAAAAGTAACATCTGAAAAGAGGGCAGTCTAAGGACTAAACATCTAGAATGAAATCATTTTCAACAGTTAATTATATTTACATTTACAAATAAAAAAAACAAATAAATTTTAAAGGAATGATTCAAATGAAAAATATTGTGGAAATGTTTGAAGGTAAACATTTTACCCATTGTGATATGTAACAAAGTTGTAAAGTGATAAACTAGCATAGCAATTTTTAGGAGCTGGTTTCATATGTATATAGTGTAAAAACAAATGAAACTATATATAGTAGAAAAGAGTAGATGCTGTCTTCCTCTAAGGACCAAACACACATAACAGCTCTTGGTTTTTTAAAGTAAAGTGCTCAAAGAATAGATTTATGTATATGTATAACTGAATCACTTTGCTGTGCACCTGAAAGTAACACAATATTGTAAATCAACTATACTCCATTATAAAATAAAAATTAAAAAAAAATAATATAGTGAGGTGCTCAAATGCTGAAAAAAGTCATTCTGTTATTATTTCAGTATCTTTGAAAAGAAGGTTTATTAGGAAATAATACTTCAATTTTTTTTGGTGCTAGGATATTTATGTCATCATAAGATATATAGCAAAGTAAAACTGGATCATGAAGTTGGGGTTTTTGATTCAAAAGAATGAGTCACTCACTGTGGAGATCCAAATGGAGTGAAAATTTCAATAGCTATAATTTACATCCTACCAAATTATGATGTCATCCAGAACACTGGTCTTGGATGACTTTTGCAATCTTAATTCTAGTAAGCAAGAGGAAAATACAAGATAATTTATATATTTTCTAATACTCTTGACTATTAATTTTGAAACCTGTCTAGTTTATGACTCTCATGTACCTATCTATTTGATCTGTTATTTGAAAACACTTCTCTAACTCGTATTAAACAATAAGACTAGTGTTATCATTGCTGGCCAGCTCTGTAGTTATTGCTTAGCTATGTGTACATTTTACTGCTCTATATCTCTATCGCCACTTATTTCCTTTGGATTTGATTCTCTGTTTCAAGAAGCCAAATTAAATAATTCCAGGCATGGGAGTTAATGGGGTCATTCATTCACTAACTCTGGAAGAACCTAGTAATATATTGGTTTCCATATGTAGCACTGCCCTCTACTGGGTAAAGAAAAATCTGATGTTATTAATGGATTTCTAATTACTTAAGAGTAGAGAATATATGAAAAGATAATTCAAATTTAACTACTCTGATATTTTTTAACCTGAAGGGGCTGAGGAATGTGATCATAGAATATGAGAATCTTTGACTTCTCCGAATAGACATTTTTACATAATGATACTTTGTTATGTTCTTGTTTTGAATAATGTATTCTTTGATTTGCATGTGAGAAGCTCTTGATTTGACCTTAGATCCTTTGAGGGTTTAAATATATGAGATAACTGGTATATTGTATTATAAACCAGTTAAGTGATAAGGAAATTAAAGTCAGAATGGTATTAACTTCAAGGATTTTTTTATCTGGGCTGGTACCTGAGGCGGGTAGAGAGTAATATTACCTTTTATTTTATTTATAGCTTTATTTTGTTGATAACTTTAGCTATATTTATGATGAGTTTATATTTGGATGGTGATATAATGTTGTTTGCTTTCAGGAATACTTTCTGTGAGATATCAATGAGGAACTGTGAAGTGTATTTTTTCTTTCTCTCCTTATTCTGTTACAGGGTAGGGAAGGGGTTTTAGAAATTAATACCATACTAGATTATGTTAATTACTCCTTAACCCAAAAGACAAATGTTCAATACCAATATCATAAACTCAATATCACAGTGCTTAAAAACATAAACTCTAAATAATACTGAATAACTATTGAAAATATGATTAGTTACACTAATAAATTAAAAAAATGATTTGGAATAAACTGGGAAGAGATAGGGTCAGCTATATATATATATATATATATATATATATATATACATACATATATTTCTTTTTTTATAACAATTAAAGGTGGCAGAAAACACAAAAAATATTTTTCTATATACATGATCTAAAATTGAATAAATTCATGTCTTTATTAACCTTGTATACCATATTAATATGTTTTTATCAACCAGAGTTTTAGAGGCTTCAGAATGGCAGCCATTTCTATATCGTATTCCCTTACAGTTACCTATAATCATATTTCATGGTACTTGCTATGTACCGAACACATTTTTAAAAATTAGTTGAACTGAGGTGGAATTGACACCTGTGAAAACTGAGGATACAGCAAAATTATTTGCCAACTAGGAGCAAAGGAGTATCTGATGTCAGGGCCAAGTTCTCCTCTGAAAATAGTTTTTGTTGATTCTCTTTTTGACTAAATAAATTTTCTAACCTGAAGATGGAAAGCCTCTCAGATGACTTTCAGTGAGAATTTTTTTTCCTTCAAGAATATTTTACTGAAATTTTTTTCAAATAATGTCAATCCAATAAAATTGTATCATAAGTAGAGCTATATTCATAAAAATTCCAAAGAGATTGGACTCTTAATTGTATGAGTTTCTTTTAAAAGCCATGTGACTGGTAAGGGTGTGGTGGCAGTGCTTTAAAGTTTTACCTGGAGAAAATCCCATCTATTGAGGTTTCCTGGGGCTATTGAACACTTATCCTACCTTCAGAGACCTTTCTAAAAAGAAAGAATCCATCATGACATTACACACACACAGTCAGTCACATCCAATGACTGAACCGTATCAAACTGTCTTCTATTTCTCTAGAACAGGAATTCTTTATGGTTCATAGGGGGCCATGAAGAGAACTTAGGGGAATCTATATTAAACATGAATAGAAAATACGTACATCCTATTTTTCTGAAATTTAACATTTTCTTCATTTATAAATCTAAGTAGAAAACCATAAGAATAATGAGACTTTATCAGCAATAGGAATTATCTTTCTTTCATATCATACTTGTTGCAGATACTCAAATTATCACTAATACTCATCATTACTTTAAAATTACGGTTGTTATTAGAGTCAATACTAGATATTGTTCTTTAATGCATTAGTAATAAAGCACATATCATATCACTTCACCATACCATGTTTTTAAATGATTTGACAATTGTGTTTATAACTGTTTTCTTTGTTGTCAAATTTTTTATGACATACATTAAGAAATGTTAATATTTAATTAATTTAGTTAATATTTTTCTTAATAGAGTTAACCTTTGTTTCAGAATAAGAGTAGAGACAGAAAGAAGATTTATGGTTGCCTGGGGTTGGCGGTGGGAATGAAGATGGACGCGAATGGCATGATATTTCTTTTTGGAATGATGGAAATGTTTCATATTAGATTGTGGTGGTGGTTGCATAATTCTGTAATTTAATAAAGTTATTGAGCTGTACATATAAAATGAGGGAATGTTGTGGTATGTAAATTACCCCTCAATAAAGCTGTTTACAAAAGAGATGGGCTTAGGAGTGTAAAAACAAACAAATGAACAAAAACAAATAACCTATATATTGATATCAACAAGGATATGAAAAAAACCGCTAACTCTAGCTGCATATCACATTGACAATAACATCTCCAAAAAGAAATACAGAACTAATCCAAGTTATTTTTGAACAGTCTATACCTTCAGTCGTATATATCTGGGAAGAATGTATTCTAAACACAGGAAGAAAAAAAACTGAAAACTTTGGAATTTATTAAGTTTTTGTTATTAATGTCATAGAATAGAAATTCTTCTGGAAAAGAATGAATATATGTATATATATGTATAACTGAATCACTTTGTGGTACACCTGAAACTAACATGACATTTTAAATCAACTCTACTCCAATAAAATTAAAAAAGAAATTCTTAAACAACATTATCTGTAGAGTAGATTTAAGTACATGAGTAACTATATAAATATTTGGGAGCCAGAGTTCTCTCTGTGGAAGAAGAAGTTTACATATATGAACTATGTTGTTGCCCAGCATTGGAATTAGATACATTCATATATATGGCTGAGTTTAATTGTATAACCAGCTTTTTCTGATTGTTAGGGTGCAGCGACACTCATCCCAGATTTGTGCATCCTGGGTGGAAGAAGTTACCCAAAGAGATTATTTTTAAAATGTTGTCAAGTTTGAAAGTCCTTATGTGCAGAAATGAAGAGAGATGCAGAACAATAAGTGGGAAATAAAACCATGGCCACCATATTTGTTTGGTACCTAAATAATGCCCAGGTGTTGGTGACTTTATTATTCAAGTAAGAGACAAGAGAAAATGCTTGAGCGCCCACAGGGAGGGCGCTTAAAATAATACCCTTGCCCAAAGCTAGATTTCTGTAAGTGCTGCCCAATTCACAATGAAAAGACTAGGGAAACTCTGTATACTGGCACAAGGAAGTTGCTAGGATGGCTGCTACCAAACAAATCCTTAATTAGAATGGAGGAAAAAGCCAACTGCAAGAAATGGAAAACTCTAGGTGTGAGTTTCTGTGTGTCAAATTAACATGAAAATAGCTGAAAAGACCAAGGAAACCATGTGGCTCTAAAAGGGGGGAAAGCAGCTCTACAGGGACACATATATGCCAATCAATCAATAATCAATGAATCAAATCATCCTCCATTGGAAATGAACTCAAAACCAAAACAACTACAGAAAAGAGCAGCTTAACATGAAGGAGAGACATCAGTCCCACAAGAACTGAAAATCATAGACACCTTCAAAGGGAGTTCTAAAATAATATTAAAGTGGGTGAAATGATAAAAAGAGACACAGCTGTTTCATTGATATCTATAGCCAAGTAAAAATAGACCCCTCCTCTAAGTTACTGCCACAAAGCAACCATTTTATTTTGTTCACATTTTGAGGGTTGGAAATTTGGGATGAGTTTAAGATGGACAATATTTATCTCTGATCCACACTGGGGGGCTGGAGGACCCACTGCCCCCAGAGCCTCTTCCTCCACGGTGCTCTGTCTCATCTTCCCGGCCCCTCCAGGGTCGTCATTCATGTGACATCGTGGCTAGCTTCCCACAGGGCTGTCTTTGGACTTTGGACCACACAACCTGACACAGCAGGTAGGACAGAAGATTACACCCAGGAAAATAGAGAACTAGACAAGCGTGTGTGGTGTCAGCATACAGAGAGTTGGAAAATATGAAACCTAAAATGTTAAACGCAAACTGAGAGGAGATGATCTGTGTTCCCTTATATCCATCGGGAATTTCAGGAGAAGATGTAAAAACTTTACCAGAAACGGTACTCAAGAGACAAAACTCTGGTTTTTCTGGATGGGTAAAAGGACTTGATTGTCTTGGTCAAATGTGTGCTTTGAATATTGAGCAAAATAAATGAAAAATTCTTACCAAGATGCATAGTGGTAAAACTGCAACATATTAAAGACAAAGCGAGACATTAAAAATTTGTTAGGGAGAAAAGCCAGATTACCTACAAAGAAATCACAATGTATTACATGTTGGAGTTCTCAGACAAAGAGAGATGACGAGCGATGGCTGGAGCATCCACTGATAGGATTCCTAGGAGAACTGGGTATAGATTCGTCTTTAAAGTATCAGATTTGAATAGCGGTTAAAAAAAAATTGCTCTGCCTGGGGACACACTTTCTCCAAGTATATGATTTGAACCTGGTAGATTTATATTATTGTTTTTATAAGGGTAATAATTATATAATAATACTAATAATAATACTTAATATCTATTCATTGTTTTATGTGCAAGATTTTTTTTTGAATTTTATTTATTTATTTTTACACAGCAGGTTCTTATTAGTTATCTGTTTTATACATATCAGTGTATATATGTCAATCCCAATCTCCCAGTTCATCCCACCACCACCCCACCCCTCTCTTTCCCCCCTTGGTGTCCTTACATTTGTTCTCTACATCTGTGTCTCTATTTGTGCCTTGCAAACTGGTTCATCTGTACCGTTTTTCTAGATTCCACATATATGCAATTATATACGATATTTGTTTTTCTCTTTCTGACTTACTTCACTCTGTATGACAGTCTCTAGGTCCATCCAGGTCTCTACAAATGGCCCAATTTCATGCCTTTTTATGGCTGAGTAATACTCCATTGTATATATGTACCATAACTTCTTTATCCATTTGTCTGTCGATGAGCATTTAGGTTGTTTCCATGACCTGGCTACTGTAAACAGTGCTGCAATGAACATTGGGGTTCATGTGTCTTTTTGAATTATTGTTTTCTCTGGATATATGCTCAGTAGTGGGATTGCTGGGTCATATGGTAATTCTACTTTTAGTTTTTTAAGGAGCCTCCATACTGTTCTCCATAGTGGCTGTATCAATTTACATTCCCACCAACAGTGCAAGAGGGTTCCCTTTTCTCCACACCCTCTCCAGCATTTGTTGTTTGTAGATTTTCTGATGATGCCCATTCTAACTGGTGTGAGGTGATACCTCATGTAGTTTTGATTTGCATTTCTCTAATAATTAGTGATGTTGAGCAGCTTTTCATATGTCTCTTGGCCAACTGTAGGTCTTCTTTGGAGAAATGTCTATTTAGGTCTTCTGACCAGTTTTTGACTGGGTTGTTTGTTTTTTTAATATTGAGCTGCATGAGTGTTTATATATTTTGGAGATTAATCCTTTGTCTGCTGATTCATTTGCAAATATTTTCTCCCATTCTGAGGGTTGTCTTTTTGTCTTGTTTATAGTTTCCTTTGTTGTGCAAGAGCTTTTAAGTTTCATTAGGTCCCATTGTTTATTTGTTTTTATTTCCATTACTCTAGGAGGTGGATCAAAAAAGATCTTGCCGTGATTCATGTCAAAGAGTATTCTTCCCATGTTTTCCTCTAAGAGTTTTGTAGTGTCCGGTCTTACATTTAGGTCTCTAATCCATTTTGAGTTTATTTTTGTGTGTGGTGTTAGGGAGTGTTCTAATTTCATTCTTTTACATGTAGCTGTCCAGTTTTTCCAGCACTACTTATTGAAGAGACTGTCTTTTCTCCATTGTATCCTTGCCTCCTTTGTCATAGATTAGTTGACTATAGATGCGTGGGTTTATCTCTGGACTTTCTATCCTGTTCCATTGATCTATATTTCTGTTTTTGTGCCAGTACAATATTGTCTTGACTACTGTAGCTTTGTAGCACAATCTGAAGTCGGGGAGTCTGATTCCTCCAGCTCTGTTTTTTTCCCTCAAGATCGCTTTGGCTATTTGGGGTCTTTTGTGTCTCCATACAAATTTTAAGATTTTTTGTTCTAGTTCTATAAAAAATGCCATTGGTAGTTTGGTAGGGATTGCATTGAATCTGTAGATTGCTCTGGGTAGAATAGTCATTTTCACAATAGTGATTCTTCCAATCCAAGAACATGGTATATCTCTCCATCTGTTTGTGTCATCTTTGATTTCTTTCATCAGTGTCTTATAGTTTTCTGAGTACAGTTCTTTTACCTCCTTAGGTAGGTTTATTCCCAGGTATTTTATTCCTTATGTTGCAATGGTGAATGGGATAGGTGTAAGATTTTTGTAAGGGGCTTTACAGACATTATATTATTTAATCCTTGAAACAAAGTTGTGAGGTGGCTACTATTTTTCTCATCTTATGAACAAACCCCCCAAATTAATTGTCAAAAGTAGCAGATAGTAGGAGTCAGTATTAAATCCCAAGTATGTTTCTCACTAAATTCTAAGGTCTATGGCCACACCATACTCCTCTAAGGAGATCAAGAATCGCACCTTTCACAACATCTCTACCATGACTGCTTTCCATGAGGTTAGCCAGAGTTTACTGTCTGTGAATATGCACATGGGGCAGGTGACTTCTCCTGAAATACAATTGTGTTCATAGAACAGCAAGACCTTTTTTTTTTTTTTTTTTTAAGGTTGAGAACTGCTTAGTTGGGGAGAAATGAGAACAGCCAGTTGTTTTTTGTTTTTTGTTTTTAAATATAGAGTAACCTTTGTTTATAATTTTTTAAAAACTTTTATTTATTTATATTTATTTTTGGCTGTGTTGGGTCTTCGTTTCTGTGTGAGGGCCTTCCCCAGTTGCCGCAAGCGGGGGCCACTCTTCATCGCGGTGCGCGGGCCTCTCACCATCGCGGCCTCTCTTGTTGCGGAGCACAGGCTCCAGACGCGCAGGCTCAGTAGTTGTGGCTCACAGGCCTAGTTGCTCCGCGGCATGTGGGATCCTCCCAGACCAGGGCTCGAACCCGTGTCCCCTGCATTAGCAGGCAGATTCTCAACCACTGTGCCACCAGGGAAGCCCCCCAGTGATTTTTTTGTTCTGTTTTTGTTTTCAGAAATAATTTTAGTAGCTCTAGGAACTGGTGTACTCCAGAGAAAAGAGGAGGAAATATTGATTTTGCTATGCTTAATTTAGAAGAAAAGTAAATTATTCAAGTGAAAGTGGCTTGGAAGTATAACCAGGACAAAAGTTACTTAGTCCCAATTTAAGAGAAGTTCCTGTTCTCCATGCTGCCTTTTGTTTTGTAGTTGGGACACACCATGAAATACCACAGGCACAGATCGTTTTTTTAAAAAAAAAATCATATTTATTTATTTTTAAAACAGCAGAGTTCACTGTAGAAGATGCCTTAGTTGTACATTGTAACTTTCTATTTCTTTTTTGTCCATTATTTAGTTCAAACTCTTGATGGAATGGCCCATAGTAGTAGTAAGAAAAACAACCAAGTAACAAACAAACAAACAAGAAAAGAAAGAAAATGCCGTGAGTGAAGTCATACAAATATGGTTATTTTGTATAAGAGATTTATATACTTTGCAGTTGATATTTGATGAAAATAATCACCTTTCATATTTTGAAAGAATTCATGAATTTTACAATGTACACATTATAAATAATTAGACTGAGGGACATCTTTGTTTTCCCAGTTTTATTGAAAAGTAATTGACAGGGACTTCCCTGGTGGCACAGTGGTTAAGACTCCACGCTCCCAATGCAGGGGGCCCCGGGTTCGATCCCTGCTCAGGGAACTAGATCCCACATGCATGCCGCAACTAAGAGTTTGCATGCCGCAACTAAGAGTTTGCATTCCGCAACTAAGGAGCCTGCCTCCCACAACTAAGGAGCCTGCCTGTTGCAACTAAGAGACCCGGTGCAACAAAATAAATAAATAAATAACTAAAAGAGAGGCACCTAGTTCTCTTTAAAAAAAAAAAAAAGACTAATTGACGTACATCACTGTATAAGTTTAAGGTGTATACATGACTGTTTGATTTACATATATTGCAAAACAATTACCACAGTAGATTTGGCTAACATTCATCTTCTCATATAGATACAATAAAAAGAAAAGAAAGATAGAAAATTTCTCCTTGCAATGAGAATCTTAGGATTTACTCTCAACAACTTTCCTGTATATCGTATGTCAGTGTTAGCCACATTATATCTCTAGTATTTTTCTTGTAAGTGGAATGTTGTATCTTTTGACCAACTTCCTCCATTTCTCCCTCCCCCCGACACTCTGCCTATGGCAACCACAAGTCTGATCTCTTTTTCTATGAGTTTGGTGTTTGGATTTCTTCTTTTTGATCCCACATAAAAGTGAGTCATACAGTATTTGTCTTTCTCTGACTTATTTCACTTCACATAATGCCTTCAGGGTCCATCTGTGTTGTCCAAATGATAGGATTTCCTTATTTTTTATGGTTGAATAATATTCCATTTTATGCATATCTATCTATCTATCTATGTATCTATCTTCTATCTATTATCTATCTATCTGTTATCCATCATCTATCTATCTACCTATTATCTATCTATCTATCTATTTATCTGTCTATCATCTATCTACCTCACAACTTCTTTATCCATTCATCCTTCAGTGGACACTTAGGCTGTTTCCGAGCTTTGCCTATGTAAGTAATGCTGCTATGAATATGAGGGTGCAGATATCTTTTTGAGTTAGTGTTTTCTTTTGGATATGTTCTCAGAGCAGAAGTGCTGGATCATTTGGTAGTTCTGTTTTAATTTTTTTGAGGATCTCCATACTGTTTTCCATAGAGGCTGTACCAATTTATAATCTAACCAAGAGTACACAAGTGTTCTTTTCTTTACATCCTCATCAGCATTTGTTTTCTCTTGTCCTTTTGATGATGGCCATTTTAACATGTGTGAGGTGATATCTCACTGTGGTTTTAATTTGCATTTCCCTAATGACTAGTGATGTCGAGCAACTTTTCATGTACCAGTTGGTCTTTTAAATATCTTCTTTGGAGAAATGTCTATTTAGGTCCTTTGCCCATTTTTTTTTTTAATTGGGTTATTTGCTTTTTGCTATTGAGTTGCATAAGTTCTTTATACATTTTGAATATTAACCCTTTATCAGATAAATGGTTTGCAAATATTTTTTCCCATTCTCTAGGTTGTCTTTTCACTTTGTTGATGGTTTCTTTTGCTGTGCAGAAGCTTTTTAGTTGATGTAGTCCCATTTGTTTATTTTTGATTTTGTTACTCGTGATTTAGTTGAGTATTCTTGGCTCCCTTGTCAAATATTAGTTGACTGTATGCTTGGGTTTATTTCTAGGCTCTCAGTTCTCTTCCATTGGTGTCTTTGTCTGTTTTTATGCCAGTTCCAAAAATTTTGATGACTATATCTTTACTTGCATAGCTTGAAACCAGGAAATGTGATGACTCCGGCTGGTTCTTCTTTCTCAAGAATTCTTTGGCTATTCAGGGTCCTTTGTGGTTTCATATAAAATTTTAGGAGTGTTTTTCTACTTCTGTAAAAAATGCCATTAGAATCTTATAGAGATTACATTAAATCTATAGGAGACTTTCTGTGGTATTGACAGTTTAAAAACATTAATTGTTCCAATCCCTGAATACGGGAAACCTTTCTATTCTATTTTTAACTTTTCAACTAGTGTTGTAAGTGACTTATACACCACTACTACCATTGCTATATATTCACCATTACCAGTGAGATTTATGATACCTTTTTATGTTTTTATGATGTTAATTAGTGTTCTTCTACTTCCACTCAAAGGACTCCCTTTAGCATTTCTCGTAAGACGGTCCTGTAGGTAATGAACTCCCTCAGCTTTTGTTTGTTTGGGAAAATCCTTATCCCTCCTTCATTTTTGAAGGACAGCTTTGTTGGCTATAGATTTCTCAGTCGACAATTACTTTCTGTCAACATTTTGCATATGTCATTCTATTCCCTTCTGGCTTGAAAAGTTTCTGTATGGACATTCACTGCTAGTCTTATGGGGTTTCCCCTGCATATAACTTCTCTCTTTTGTTGCTCTTACATTTTTTTCTTTGTGTGTAACTTTTGACAATTTAATTATAATGTGTCCCCGTGTGACCCTTTCAGCTTCAACCCATTTGGGGTCCTTTGGGCCTCATGAGTCTGGATGTCCATTTCTCCCCCCAGATTTGGGAAGTTTTCAGCCATTATTGCTTTAAATATACTTTCTGTCCCTTTTTCTTTGTCTTCTTCTGGGATTCTCATAATGCAAATATTGTTTACTTTCCTTGTTCCCTATAGTTACCATAGGCTCTCTTCACTCTTTTTCATTCTTGTTTCTTTTTGGAACTCTGGGTAATTTCCATTGTCCTATGCTCTGTATCGCTGATTCTTTCTTCTGTATGATAGAGTCTATTTTTGAAACTATTGACTTCTTCAGTTCAGTTACTGTATGTTTTAACTCGAGGATTTCTGCATTTTTTTCATGGTTGCTGTTTCTTTGTAAAACTTCTCATTTGTTCGTGCTTTATTTTCCTACTGTTGTTTAGTTATCTGCCTGTGTTTTCTTGTAGTTCACAAAACTTCCCTAAGAGAGTTATTCTGAATTCTTTTTTCTGACAGTTCACAGATTTCCATTTCTTTAGGATCTGTTATTGGATCTTTATTAGTTTCCTTTGGTGATGGTTGCCTGATTTTTTGTGGTCCTTGATCCCTTATGTTTGTATTTGCACACTTGAATGATGGTGCTCTTCTCCTAGACTTCACAGGTTTTTCTTTGGCAGAAGCAGTTCTTCACGAGTCAGCTCGGTTTGGGTCTCTGGGTGTAACTGCTGGTAATTTTTTTGGACAGGTGGGTCCTGATATTATGGCCTAATTTTTTGGTAAGACAACTGTTTGGGCTCTGAGGGCAGGGTGGGAGGTTGCCACTGGCTGAGAATAGTTAGATAGGACTGCTGGCCTGGTTCTCTACCTAAGTGAGGCTGTAGGATGGGCTCTGTGTTTGCCTGTATACTCTGGTGGGGAAGCAATAGGCTGTGCTCTCTGTTCAAGTGCCCCAATGGTACTTCTGCAGCCCTCGTGGTGCAGGGTCAGAGTAGGGGCTCCCCAAATTGACCCACAAGATAGGGGATGTTGTTAGTCCCCCCAGATTCTCTTTTCGCAGAAGAAGGACCAGGAGGCTCCGGGAGGCCTCTCCCTGTGATGCTGTGCTGGCCTGGAGGGGGGCAATTCAGCCAGTGTGTAGGCACTTCTTTTACCTTCTAATGGAATCTGTCTTGGTCTCTTGGTCTCTGAGGTGCAGGGGGTGCTTCAGCCTCACCCCTGTGTTCTAGAATTCTCTCAGTAGTGTCCTGTTCTTGAACAGTTGTTAGTTCCTCTTGTGAGGGGGAGGGAAGTTAGGAATGACCTACGTCACCCTCTTGGTGATGTCACGCCTTCAGGAGCCTCTTTAAGCAATTATAGTTATATTGTCTTGTAATAAGACATGAAAGAATTATCATTCAGTGGAGGACATGAGAGGCTGCTTAAAACTGCATTTTGAATTCTCATCCCATGGCTTTTTGTTGTCACTGAGAAATAAAAGTGAATCCAAGCTCAAATATCTTCTTGTAATTTTTATGGCAAGCAGTATAAGAATTGTAATGTATTGATGTACTTTCCTTTCCTCTGAATTTTTAGTAAGTTCTTTACTCTCCATCTATACCTTTAAACATCCATTGTTTTATCCAGGCCGGATATTCCTAGAAATTATCTTAGTACGTAGGAAATATTCAGTAATACTCTTGAATAAATGAATATCTAAAACTGCTATTATAATGTGCTGATTTAGATGAGAAAATGATTCAGTATTAACAAGAAATCTCATGAATAAACTTGTAATCCATGAGATTTAGTTCTCTAAATTTGAATTATATTTATGTGAATGATTGTTATCCAAAACTCTTAAAATTAATCATATCAATTTCTTCTCAGAAGGAAAATATCATTATTATTGACAATTACCATCAAAACAATCTTTTCCAAAATTTTAATTTGTATTTTAATTTGTTACAGAACAAAGAGTAGCAGAACTCATTCTGGTGTTTTTTTTGTGGAATAGAAATAGTGTCAGCACAATAAGACATGATGTGTTAGAGTGCTAGCAATTAGAGTGTGGTCAGAGGCTCAGACTCAGAAACCAGACAGTCTAGAATCCAATCTTGGCAAACATAATAACAATGTGACTTCAGGCAAGCAGAGTAAACTTCCCAAACTTCAATATCTCATCTGAAAAATGGGGATACTAATATTGCCTACTTCATAGTATCATTGTGAATTAATATGTCAAGTACTTAGACTAGCAACTATCAAATAATATATGTTATATGTGTAATCTATAACAATATCATTATCACTACTGGTACAGCACACTGTCTTATTGATAGTAAGAATTTAACATTAATTTCCTTAATAGGCACTTATTTGTGGCAGATATGTTTATGTTGTATACATAACAGTTTATTGCATTATCCACTAAATATAAACTATGAAGAATGCTTCCAAAAATTTTCTTTACAACATCATTTAAGGTTCTAATTAAAGACAGTTGTTTTGTAGCTTTGGACAGTCATGTAAAGCATCTGAATTTTTATTGATATTTTCTTCCTTTATCAAGGTTCTGTTCTGTGCATCTGAACAGATGAACCCTGAACTCTCATTAATAATGTGTCCCTGACTCCTATGATGACTGAAATTGAAATGCCAAATAGAGAATCTAGAAGTATCAACTACTTGTTCACTATTAATACTTGAGAAAAAAGAAAATTTCCTGTAAACTTATAAAGTATAGTTAAACTGAAGTAACGTTTAACATGACCTTGGACAGAAATTAGAGAGCATAAATTTTAAGATTGACATATGTATGAAGACTTCATATGGAATCATACATTGTTATATTTATTCAAGTAGTAATATGAGTATCAATTTGAGTTTTAAAAAAAATTTATTAGCCTTATTACAAATGCAGGCCTCACAATTCTAAAAACAAATAACAGACTTCTAAGACTCAGGAACCTTACATTTCATTGTCTGTACTTAGAGATAGGAGAAGACTTCTTTGGAGCACACTAGCAGACAGGTATCTTTCTCCTGATATAATGCAGACGTTGGCTGCATGGGTGAATGAGAACGTTTCACCCCTGAGATCCACAACACAGGCCTGGATTAACAAGAGCTTGGAAACCCCAGCTTTCGGTACCAAGAGCCTACACCAAACACATACAGCAGTCATTTTCTTCCCTTGTCTTCTCACATTTCCTGTATTCCCTTTTCTTTTCCATTCTTTCTCTTTGCTTCTTATTTTGTTTCATGGTAAGTTTCACAGTTATCTTCCTTGTCACAGTAGGTGGAAACCTTGGACCTAAACCTGGTTGATGACGTGAGTCTACAAGATGCTCTCTTGTCAGCAGGCAGAGGCCTGGGGACTGGACTTATGGCTGAAAGGCCTGTGTGATGATGTTTACTCACAGGAAATAATGAGTCACTTGCGGGCATTTTTAGCCTGATTAAAACTTGAAGCCAGAAAGGGGGGCTCCTGGAAAGAAGATTCCTTTGCTATTTTTAAAGCAGAATGAAGGAATAGAGAAAGGTGTTTAAGTCCCTTTTTAACTTCACATGGTTTACTTTTATACATTGTTCTGAAGAATAGACATTACAGGTGGGTTTGGGTTCTAGACCCACACATGGGACTTTGGGAGGAAAGTAGGTTGAACATGTAGGACCTGAAAAACAGAGACCAAGAACGTGTGAGAAGCTGGAGGAGATCTAAAGATGGGTGCTGGGAATTCCCTGGTGGTCCAGTGGTTAGGACTCTGCGATTCCACTGCCGGGGGTCCGGGTTCAATCCCTGGTCGGGAAACTAATGTCCCACAAGCCGTGCGGTGTGGCAAAAATAAAATAAAATAAAATAACACATAAAGATGGGTGCTGGCCTGTGTGGTTTCCTAACACGGATCCTACAATAGTATCTGCATCTACTTGGAAAAGTCTGGCAGGTTCTAGCTCTGGACAGTGGTATCTATACTATTTCCTGTTCTCACTTACCAGTCACACTGTCTTAATTTACATCCTTTTCTCCTAACACCTGCACTGTCTTTCTACATCTCTCTTGCTGTGTTTTGTCTATCCGTTCCAGCCACATCAGACCATTTGTTAGCTCTGGCTTTACCATGCCCAGCCACTTTGGCATATTTTTCTGTTATTTTTCATCTCAGAATGCTCTGCCACTCCATCTCCATCTTGACAGCAAGAGAAGCTCCGATCATGCTTCATCTCAAATGTACCTTCCCCATTAAGTCATTTCTGATCCCAACCATCAGAATTAAAATCTGTCCTTTATGCGGCCCCAGCAAGTTTCCTGGCACTCAGGTCTGCTTAGACGCCTTTATGCAAGTTATGTCTACCTACCTCACTAGAATTTATGCATCTTGATAGGAAATTACTCTTTCATTTTCTTCTCTCTAGGGTCTCACATTGTAGATTTCATAAAATATTAGCTCAATATTATCTTGATACTGGTTCACCAGCAAAACTTAAGGTAAAAATTTAACCCCCTCTCACCTGCAAAAAAAAGGATACTTTATTTTGAGTGGAAAATAAACATGTGGCTTTGTGAAGTTGGTACAAAAATCAATGTTAATAAATTAAATCTACCAATTGAAGCCATGCTCCCCAAGCAATTGAATGACAATTCTCCAACTCTCTCTTACACAGAGTTGTAAGAGCCTATAAAATGGAGAGCCTATAAAATTTAGGTCCATTTACCTTCTGTTCAGCAGGAATACAACTGCAGATTTCAGAAACTTGCTGAACAAAATCACTCTCACATTTTCTTTAGGAGTCGTTAGATTATAAACTTTCACACTTTCCAGATTATGGTTGGAACCTAATTTTCTTTTGGTATTGTTTAAATAATTCTTCTGAGTTACCATCTCCTTTCTAAAATACTTTTTTGGAAACAAAAGTTATATAAATTTTTATAAATCATATTACCAGTTTTAAGGATGTCTAATCAAGTAGCTGCTACTTACAAAAGTAATAAGAAAACACAAATGTAAAATAGGAAAAATACAACTTCATTTTATTAATACATTTTATTCACTTAGATGTCTCACATTTTCATTCAGTTACTTCTAGAAATGTGTTTTATCATTCAAATCATAGTAAATGGAATCACTGTTCTAGTTTATCCCATTTTCACCCAAAAAAGAAGGAAATATATTTCAGTATGTTTGAAAGACAGCTAATTTTGGATGTTCATTTCTAAAATTAAAATGTCTATAAAAGTTAAAACTTTTACATGCTAAAATGGAATCTGATTTTTTTCCTGGTCATTAAATGCAGGTACTCAGTGATGTTTTTAATCAATATTAACTATTTTACACTAAACAGACTTCCTTATTTGAAAAATAAGAACTCAGATTTAAAGAAAATAATAAAACCCTTAGCAATAGAGAGTAATTGCTTGGACATTTTAACTCTGCAGCTTGTTTTGAAAATGTCAGTGTGAAAAAGGTACAACATGCCAAAGATGTGGCTTTTAATTCTGAGCAAGGATGTTACAAATTACATGCCTGGCTGTGCCTTAGTCTTTTGGAAGATCATCCATTATATAACATCAATACTTTTGATGCCTTTGAGCATCTACCTTTTCTCATGAAACTGGAAGTATGTTTAAAGTTTTCTAAAGTATAAATTTCATGCAAGTTAGTATTTCATAAAGAAACATTGATTAAAAGAATAATATATGGAATAAAACACAGTTTCACTTTAAATTTCTTAGAACTGGGCAAGTATACATGTGTTCTAATTAGGTTATTCTGCATGTTCACATTGATTGAGAGGACATAAACTTACAAAACCCAGAGATCAGTGGATTTTATTAAACCATAGTAATTCTGTTATTGAATTAGCACTGCTTTCTACTTAATGTATTAGTTAATAAATTGAATACTCTCAATGAGTACCTAAGTACCTACTTTAGTCTTAAGGAATAACTTACACAATAACATATGTTTACTGAGCTTTGTAAAGAATTGGGAAATGTATTATGCATTTTATGATACAACTGTCCAGCATAAACTGAGAGCTGCAAACATACTGAATTAAGCTCAGATGCAAAATAAAGCCATTACTCCTTATAGAATTCCATCATTAAAAAAAAAAGAGTAATTTTTAAACATTTAATTATATAAGAGATATAATTCCCTATGTATAACTGTTTGCCTGAAAACCTACCAAGATTAGAAACCTGTCCACAGACAGTCTACGTGTTTTTTTTTTCCCCCTAGGAAAGTCACAAAAGTATTTATTGCCTATCAGGATGGAAGATGGAGTCAGGTAGAGGAACAAAAATAAACAGCGTTTAAATGCAACATGGGAACTAGCTCTTGTTATCTATTGCTATTTAACAACACGCTCAAAACATAGGTGCTCAACACTCAGTTTTTATGATCTCTCATGGTCCTCTAGGTTGACTGATCATAGAGGAAGCTCTTCCTTGGGGTCTCCTAGGGTGTAGTCTGAAGGAGGCTGGGGGTGAGTCCTCTGAATGTTTGACTGGGCTGGGTGTCTTGAACAGCTCTCTACGGTGGCTGGCTGAGAGCCCACGGGGCTGTGGGCTGGAGGGCCTCTCCACGTGCCCTCTTCCACAGACATTCTTTGAACCTCTAGATATAGAGTCAATTAAAGTTGTTTCCAGTTCTAAGGCACCTCCACCACAGTGGACCTGCCCTCTTGAACACACTAGCCTTCACGCTACTTCACACCACTCAAGACCTCTAGATATATGTAATGGGTTAGACCTAGAACGCTACTCTCAAGGCCACCTGAAGCTATGCTAATGCAGACCAAATGCTACATGGATACCTACTAATATGAAGCCTGAATCCCTGGTGCCAAAAGAGGAGGGTGAATAAAAATCAGATAACAGTGCATGGAAGGTGGTTAATGAACATAAATCACCTTGTCAAGAATGTCAGTGGCGGAATTATTAGAGAAACGCAGATCAAAACTACAATGAGGTATCACCTCACACCAGTCAGAGTGGCCATCACGAAAAAATCTACAAACGATAAATGCTGGACAGGGTGTGGAGAGGGGGGGACCCTCTTGCACTGTTGGTGGGAATGTAAATTGATACAGCCACTATGGAGAACAGATGGAGGTTCCTTAAAAAACTAAAAATAGAACTACCATATGACCCAGCAATCCCACTACTGGGCATATACCCTGAGAAAACCATAATTCAAAAAGACTCATGTACCACAATGTTCATTGCAGCTCTATTTACAATAGTCAGGACACGGAAGCAACCTAAGCGTCCATTGACAGATGAATGGATAAAGAAGATGTGGCACATATATACAATGGAATATTACTCAGCCATAAAAAGAAACGACATTGAGTTATTTGTAGCGAGGTGGATGGACCTCGAGTCTGTCATACAGAGTGAAGTAAGTCAGAAAGAGAAAAACAAATACCGTAGGCTAACACATATATATGGAATCTAAAAAAAAAAAGTGGTTCTGTTGAACCTAGGGGCAGGACAGGAATAAAGACACAGATGTAGAGAATGGACTTGAGGACATGTGGAGGGGGAAGGGTAAGCTGGGATGAAGTAAGAGAGTAGCATTGACATACATACACTACCAAATGTAAAATAGATAGCTAGTGGGAAGCAGCCGCATAGCACAGGGAGATCAGCTCTGTGCTTTGCGACCACCTAGAGGGGTGGGATAAGGAGGGTGGGAGGGAGATGCAAGAGGGAGGGGTTATGGGGATATATGTATGCATATAGCTGATTCACTTTGTTATACAGCAGAAACTAACACAACACTGTAAAGCAATTATACTCCAATAAAGATGTTAAAAAAAAAAAAAGAATGTCAGTGGTGGTAGAGAAAGGGGGGGTAGGGTAGTTTGAAGATCAAAGACAATTTATTTTTGTATATTTTACAGGCTAGAGGATGAGAGTAGTGAATCTCTGGAATGGGAAACACACAGGACACAGAGGATAAACTGACTTTATTCATCGTTTATTGAAGTTTTTTTGTGTGTGGCAAAGTATTGGATGTTTTGGGAGATGCCACTGAGACCTTTCTTTCATGTTTAAGGCTCCAAAAGCTAATAGCACTGCTAATACTTGTTTAAAGGTCTCCTCTGTATTTTACATGGTGAGCAAAATTATTTTCTATCATTTTTGAATAAATATTTATTTTAAAAGGAGTCAATCCAGATCCACATGCTACAAAAATTATACAAAAAGCATATTTTCATTATTTGCCAAGCCAAGATTTGAGTATGATTAAATATTTAATCATGATTTTTTTCTCCCTATGATACAATTTGTAGATAGTTTACAGAAAGAGAAGCATTATATTGTAAAAAAAAAAAAAAGACTTTTCTACATTTCAGAAAATCAGGTTTAACTTAGGTATGATAATACTGGTGCTTAGATTTATTTAATAATAATGATGGTTAAATTTAACAAAAAATGTTAACAGGCATTTAAAGAAAATATGGTTCTTGCGCCACTGTATTTGATGAATGTTGAATTCAACAAAAGTAAACCAGCTTCTTTACTTCATCTCTTAGTTTCATATCACTGCTGTAACAGATTACTCCCAAAGTGGCTTTGAACCACACAAATTTATTATCTTGTATTTTTGGAGGTCAGAAGTCAGAGTGGGTCTCACTGGTCTGAAATCAAGGTGTCAGCAGGTCTGTGTTCCTTCTGGAGGTTTTAGGGGAGAATCCACTCATTGCCTTTTCAAGCTTCTACAGGCCACCTTCATTGCAGGGCTCCTGGACTCTTTCTCCAGCTTCCAAGCCAGCAGACTAGCAGGCTGAGAGTCATTTTCTGACTTTGAACTCCTCTTCTGCCTTCCTTTCTGATGTTAAAGGACCCTATGATTGCACTGAACCCCCCTGGATAATCTATTATATTCTCCTTATTTTATGATCAGCTGATTAGCAACCTTAATTCCATCTGCAACTCTAATTCCTCTTGCCATCTAACATGGCAGAATTGCAGGTTCCAGGATTAGTATGTGAATACTTTATAGGGGCTTAAATATTTTTAGGTCCTTTAATATGCTGATATCAATCCCTAAGCATTTTTGTGGGAGGATTAGATTATATAATGTTTCTCAAAAATATTTGACTAGGAAATCTATTTCTTTTTTTCTTCTTTTTGAAAAAACAGATGTTGGTTTTTGAGACTTTCAGAAAAGTTCAGTTAAACCAATATAAAAAAAGCAGTTCATGTTCACATCTTTCTTCTGGTTCTCAGGAATTAATCTTGGGGCTCAAAGTCTGCTGCCTTCATTAACCAGGCTTGCTGGGCAATAGTCATTCACTCATAAGAAATTTATCGAATGTTGTTTTTGTTCAGCTTCCCTAGAAGCAGCGCTTGAGATGCTGATTCTATTTTAAGTAATTTATTGAGGGCATGTTCTCAGAGGGGAAATAAGGGGAGCAGAGTAGCATGGCAGAGAAGAGGCTAGGCAAGAATGAGGTTTAAGGACTCAGCTAGGCACTGGTTTCACTCTAATCCCACCGAGAAACTCTGGAGCACAAACTGGACTGAATGTTCGTCATCTTAGTTGGTTGGTGCAAGGCAGGCAGACCTTTGTCCTCTGTGTCAGTCATACTTAGCCAAGTCCCACATGTGCTAAGGAACGTGTAGCCTCTCAGGGGAGAGTGATGGAACTCCTCTGAGAAGGCAGCTTATTATCAGCCAATACTCACTCCAGCTGAGGGATGGCTGCACTTGCCAGAAGAAAGGATGGGGCCGCTAGTACTGGCATCTACTGTGAGCCCCTTGAAGAAACCAAAGTTGTTCGAGGCATTGGGTATTTCGTAAGGAACAGGACAGATGAGTTGCTGCCATCTTGGAGCCTACTATTTAGAAGTCAGACAGTAAAGAAATGCAAAAATTGTGTAATTTCAGGCCATGATAATTGCCACAGGAAAATGAAGCAGGGTAACTGGATAGTGATCACATGGAAGTTGGGAGAGTATTTTTTTTCCCCAGAAGTTGTTTATGAACAACCTATCTGTAAAGGGAACATTTGAGCAAAAACTTGAGGGATGGGAAAGATTCCAGCTCTGGGGAGATGTTGGGGAAAGGGTGAGTTACAGAGTTTGCAGCAAATATAAAGGCCTTGAGATGGAGAAGGGCATGCCCTATTGATTTATCCTGAGAGAGGTCAAGAGTGATAAAGACAGAAGTGAGGAGTTAGCAGGGTAGATGATATGGCCCTGTGTTGGCAATGGGTACGTGTTTGGGATTTATTTCAAATATAATGTCACAAATAATGGAAAGCCATTCAAGAGTTACCAGCAGGAGGATTGCATATACAATATAATTTACAGTTTAGAACATTCCCTTTGGTAGTTGTATAGAGATTGGATTATAGCGAGTAAAGAGTGGAGACAATGGGAAAAAGAAGGAGGCTTCTAGAGGAAGCCGTGTGAGAGATGACGGACGTTGGCCCAGTGTGGACCGGCTTGACAAGGTGTGACAAGTGATCAGAGGAGGATATATTCTTTTTTTGTTTAATTGGAGTATAATTGCTTTACAATGTTGTGTTAGTTTGTGCTGTACAGAGAAGTGAATCAGCTATATGTATACATATATCCACTCCCTCTTGGACCTCCCTCCCATCCTCCCCATGCCCCCCATCTAGGTCATCACAGAGCACCAAGCTGAGCTCCCTTTCTGAAGGCAGAACATTCTGATGTTTTGGGTGTTGGAGATGGGCACTTAAGAAATCAAGTTTTCAGAATAAACTAATCAATTCTGTTTGACAAGATGCTGAAGGCTGGTGCTGAGTGGGTTTGGTGAGCAGGGCTGGGAATACGGTATGCGTCACAGTACACATAAACTCATATGTAATATATACATATTTAATTTAACACTTTGATTAATTATAAATACATACATATATGTAGTTGGATTTTCCTAGCAAATGAAAAATAAACGCAGGTATCTTAGACTCTGGATTATCTAAACCATTTTGGTTTAATCACAATCTCAGTGTTAGCCGTTGACTCCAAGCTGTTGTCTCCTGCAGACCCTCTATCTAAAAAGGTGGTGCTAAAAAGCACCACCTATGTTAAAACTGAAAAACATCAGCACTCTAAGATTTTACGACTCCTTCCTTTTCATACACAAAGTTAAGTGTGGCAGCACAGATACCTCAATAATGAATTAATTCGACATTAAGGATTAGCTCTCTATGTTTCTAGAATTTATTAAACAAGAAGCAATTTGGAAAGGGGAAAGAACACTTCATTTGAAGTTCAAAGGACCAAGTTTGAGCTCTGTTTCTGGAATGTATAACCTTGGCAGGCAAGGGAGGCTCGGTTTCTTCAACATTAATTAGTGGTAACAATATCTGCATTATTTCGCTCAACGTGAAATATTCATGATAGTAAATATGATAAAAATGATTCTTCATATATATATGTATATATATGACATTTTACGATGCACCCCCTAATTCATTAGAAGTAGGAGTGCTCAAGGACACCTGGCCCAGTCTGATTTCTTCCTTTGCAGAGTTTTCCTTGACCCATACAACTGGCCTTCTTGTGTTTCCAGCCAGACTCCGAGACTGATCGCTTCCCCACAGGCCATGCTCTAGGAGACATCTGCTGATTCTTGAATTGTCTCCTCCACCCTCTTGGACCACTTGGTAAATTAATCTTTTTCGGGATGCTTTCTCATGACCTATCCCCAACGTATCCTTAATGAATGTGATTTGATATGTATTTGCCTTAAGCTCTAGGCCCAGAAGGTCAAATATCAAACAGCACTCACAGATTGATATATAAATCTATCTACATCAAAATTCACAGGGAGTTTTCCTTAATGATATTCTATAGTCTTTAAGAGGGATGACTCAGATTCAGACTGCCTGGCTCCACTACTAATTATTACTAATTATCGATCTTGGTAAAATTTTCCGTGATTCATTGTACTCTTTTGTAAATGTTAAGTTCAAGTGTAAAGCACACATTAAACGATTCTCTTAAAAGTAGAAGCAGAAAAAGCATACACAGCCTGACATATATATAGAAACTTTGCAAGGGTGGTAAATGGAGGTCAGATCATGAGTCACCTGTAGGAAATGTTGCATTTAATACATAGACTTTTCATGACGTGCCAAAGCATTTTATTTAAGTCCAGTACTTCTTTAGTTACAAAATATTGAGAAATCACTCAGTTCCTTAGATGTCTCAGGAAAATAGCTTTAGACTGTGCTCATTTTGTTTTGTTTTAAATTAAAGTTGTTAGGTCTTTTATTATAGTTTCTGTTACTTAGTCTAGTTTAGATGACTATAACTTGTCAGTAATTACTTAACAATCACTCTTTTAAAAAGCTTATGAGAAAAATCTATTGAAAATGAACACGTATCTCCCTATTTATGTCATATCTATCTATCCATCAATCTCTCCATCCACAGAAATAAATAATTTTTACTCACTTGTGATAACTTTACTGTGTTTATCGACTTTTCTTAACAGTTATAATTTCTGGAATATAATTGGAGAACATAGTTCAAAAAGCGAAATAAAAGGTTCGCTTTACAATTTCATCTGTGTATGAATACTATTTGTCTGTCATGATTGTTTTCCTTTTTTAAAAACCAAGGTTTAATTGAGATACAGTAAAGTTCAGCTTTTTTAGTTTAATTTTTGTGTTTTGACTGAATTTTGACAGTCATGAAACCACACCATGATCAAGATGTAGAACATTTCCATCACACCAAAAATTTCTCTGGTTCTCTTTTTAGCCATTCTATTAGATATATTTTGGTATTACATTGTGGTTTTAATTTGCATTTCTTTGGTAACTAGTGATGTTGAACCTGTTTTCACATACTTTCACCCATTTTTTATTGGATAACTTGTTTTCTGATTATCGAATTTTGAGAGATTTTTATATATTCTTGGTACAAGTCCTTCACCATATATGTGATTTGCTAATATTTTCTCTAGTCTCTGGCTGTCTTCTCTGTACATTTTCTTTATAGTGTCATCATTTGAAAATAAATTTATCATTTTTACAACTATGGATCATGGTTATGATAGTTAAGAAATCTTTGCCTACCCATAGTAGATGTTCTTTTGTATTTTATTTGAAAAGTTTTACAGTTTTAAGTTTTACATATAGGTCTACAAAACAGTTTGTGTGGATTTTTACATAACATATGAGGTAAGGATCAATGTTAATTTTTTTGTCATATGGTATTTAATTGTGTCAGTACCATTTGTTGAAAACACTATTCTTTCTCCATTGAATTGGTTTTGGCCTTGGCCAAAACTCAGTGTGTGGGTCTATTTTTGGACACACTACTTTGTTACGTTGATCATTATGTGTATCTTTTCCGCATTAGCATACTCTATTTATTACTGTACCTTTTAAGAAAATTTTGAAATCGGACTTTTCTTTTCAAACTTGTTTGGGCTCTTCTAGTTCATCTGCATTTCAAAATAAAATTCAGATCAAGCTTGTAAATATTAAAAAAAATATATATTTTGCTGAATTTTGATAAAAATTGAAATAAATATATAGGTCAGTTTGGGAAAATATTCACTCAATATGTCATCTTCTAATCCATGATGCAGTTCAATTAGAATAAGTATTACTATTAGGACCATAATTTTAAAAAATAGTAGTAAATAACTTATGAAGTCTACTTTCTGTTTTGACTAGGGAGTACTTTTTATTCAGTCTCTTGCCGGCCTGGAAAGGCAGAGTGATGGTGAGCCTTGGATTGAACCCTGGCATTTAGCTTTCTGGCTAAATACTTGTCAGATAAGTTTCCTTATCAAGAAGTCAAAGAAGATGAAAATGCAATGGGGAAAATATTTTTGATTCTAAAGTGGAAGATGTAATTGTTTCCAGTGGAATGCTTTTTGTCCACTTTATATGGTCTACTGAATGTTCACCTGGCTGGCTGTAACTGCCATTCTCTAGAATGGTCTACAACAAATTATGTGAGAGAGAACCTTCCTCCTATTCATTTTTGTATTGTGCCAGGTGCCTAGCAGAGTGATGACATTGTTGAATAAATTAAAATTCTTTGGTTTGGAATTGAAAATTCATAGACATCTTAAAACGCTAACATCATATCATATGGTTGCATTGGAATGGTGGTCTCCCTCAATGTCCTCAACCCTAGAGGCTGGATCCTGTTCTTTCTGAAAACTGCTCCTCCCCGATAACCTCTACTTAAGCTCTAAATGCCAGCTGAACCACCTTCTTTGCTCCAGGCCTTGGTCAGAAGTGAGCCATCACTCAACAAAGGCCAATCAGAACTCTTCGCTGGTGTTATAATCTGGATATTTGGGTCTCCCCAAAATTCCTATGTTGAAATCCTAACCCTCCAAGATGATGGTATGGGGCAGGGGGGCTTTGGGACATGATTAGGTCATGAGAGTAGAGCTCTCATGAATGAGATTAGTGCTCTTATAAGAGAGACCCCACAGAACTCTGTAGCCTCTTTTACCATGTGAGGACACAAGAAGTTTGCAACACTGAAGAGGGCCTTCTCCAGAATGTGACCATCCTGGTGCCTCAATCTTGGACTTCCAGCCTCCAGAACTGTAAGAGATCAATTTCTGTTTTTTATAAGCCACCTGGTCTATGATGTTTTGTTATAGCAGCTCAAATGGACTAAGAGACCTGAGGTTTTCAAATGGGCACTTGACTGGAGACTTCATTTTCCTTTCGAGGGGCCAAGCTGTGTAAAGGTGAGCCAGGAGCTGCAGAGGGCCCTGGTTCCTGAGATATAAAATGTTGCAATTTAAAATGCAGACTAAATCAAACCCTAAATCTTTTAGAACTATGAATTATGCATGAAAATTAAATGGTTAAATAACATTTTGCTATTCTATGTGATTCCATTGACATGAATTTATAGAATGGTCAAAACTAATTTATTTTGCTGGAAAATAGATCTGTGATTTCTTGAAGGATTGACAGGCAATGGACACACATGCATAAAAGAGTTAGCATAGCAATCCTGAGACTTTAGCAAGGCCTGCTTGCAAGATTGGCCTTTGACTGACATCTGGGAATTTGTATTTCGGAAGGGTTCCCACCACTCTCTGATAAGAATGGTTCCTTGGACTAAACTGTTTATGCAAAGATTGGTTGATTCTGAACATCTGCTTTGTTTCTCAGAGTCTGAAATGTTCATACATGCTTGACTGATTGTGTCTACGTGATCAACCCCAATAAAAACCGTGGGTGCTGAGTCTCCAGGGAGCCCCCTTGGTTGACAGCATTCCACATGTGTCGTCACAGCTTGCTGCTGGGGGAATGAAGCTCGTTCTGTGTGACTCTACTGATTGATGACTCTTGAAAGCTCTCACCTGCTTTCCTCTAGTCATCACTGTGTGCGCCTTTTCCCTTCTCTGGTTTTGCTTTGTATCCTTTTGCTGCTGTGAGCACAGCTATAGGCTGAGTCCTGGGATCCTCCTAGCAATCACTAAACCACGTGTGTGGGGTGGTCATGGGGGCCCCTGGCAAGGCCAAAATGAACTTTTAATCTTTATAGGAGTGTCACTCATATGAGTGTATTGATCTTTATAGGAGTGTCATTCATTTGAGTGTATTAATTTGTCAGAACTCAATGGTACGCTTCAAATCTGTACATTATACCCAATAGAAGAGAAAAGAATCAATAAAATTAAAAAAAATTCATTCGTATGTTAATCTTTAATTCCATGGTGCTCCATCAAAGGAAGTCCTGTGATGGCATGACAAAAAGGACAGTGCAAGAATTACTAAGATGGGGTTTCCCTGGTGGCGCAGTGGTTGAGAATCTGCCTGCCAATGCAGGGGACACGGGTTCGAGCCCTGGTCTGGGAAGATCCCACATTCCACAGAGCAACTAGGCCCGTGAGCCACAACTACTGAGCCTGCGTGTCTGGAGCCTGTGCTCCGCAACAAGAGAGGCCGCGACAGTGAGAGGCCCGCGCACCGCGATGAAGAGTGGTCCCTGCTCGCCACAACTAGAGAAAGCCCTTGCACAGAAACGAAGACCCAACACAGCCAAAAATTAAAAATAAATAAATTAATTAATTAAAAAAAAAATTACTAAGACGGATTATTGTGTCATTTGTGGAATAAAGGAAGCAGCTCCAGAGGAGACTTCTGCAGTTTTTCAACCCAACAAATTCATGGAAATGATAGCATTCTAGTAGTCCTGATAGGCTTTTCCACTTGGCTGAATGGTTATTTAGAGAGGAACTTACTTAGCATTACATTTGAATAAAGGGCATTTTCCACTTTTTTTTTAAAGTTGGAAGATAAGAGGGGTTAGGACTTGAAAACCATGGCCTGTTTTGATTCAAACCTTTCATTCCAGTTTTCCAGCTGCCGGATGGTGGGCGTTTCATGATTTCTCAGCTTATCGTCGTAGGCAAGCCAGTCCTTTCAGGGCACAGGAACCTGGTATCACATAAGGGGCTATTTAGCTTTACTCTATGAGATAGTAAATACTAAATGGAATTAAGAATACTCATTTCTAATGAATACTAATTTCTAAGAATTAGAATTTCTAATGAATACTAATTTCTAAGAATACTAATGAAACTAAGAATACTAATATTCTTTGCAAATACTAAATGAAATTAAGATCGGTGAATATTCTAGGATAGGTTGTACCAGAGTTTATCTTTTTAACAGGAATTTTAGTGGGAAAAAAGGTTCTATCATCAATGAAAACAAGAGTCTTTACTGCAGCAATTCTAAGAGACTTTAATATGTTCATACGAGACATGACCATTCAAGATAGATAAAGACTGTAGTGTTTACCAAATCTTGTTTGTCAATAAAACACCTAAGGAATATTCTCAAGTATAGAGTTACGTGGAGCCCTTTTTGGATTATTTTTCTTGAGGAAGAGATAACACATTCCTAAAGGGAGAAATTATTGACCTTATTTCAGATTTTATTAAAACGCAAAGCCTAAAATAGTGTACGTTCAAATATAAAGTTACATACTGAATTTAACAGCTACATGGTCAAATTAGTATGCAAAATGTGGTGTCTTTTAAAGGATTAGACGTTAGAAGATTAGAAGTTAGCACTAACTTTTAAAAATAAAACAAGGGAGTTGAGAGTCTACATTTAAACACAAAGTAGATTTCTCTTTTCACTGACTTTTGTTAGGTTTGGCAGTGAAGGGTAAAGGTAGGCTTTGCTAATGTCTAAAACCTTCTTCTCATTGGTATGTATGGTTTAATGAGGAATTTGCAGGTGTCAGATAGGTTAGCAGTAAGGAGATCTTTTCCTGCTGTGTTTGTTTAATTAGGGTTGGTACATCCAGATGTTATCTATGGGTTTGTAAGAAGTTTTCACAACACTGAGAAAGAACATGAATTTTACAGCATTCCTTAGCTGATGTATTTAATTTAAACCAATTCCCATAATAGCTCTCTCCCGCCCCAAATTATTATATAAACATTATGTTTCAGTATTTTACCAAAAGGAAATCTCTAGAACCCAATAATTTTGTATAAACCCACAGGAAAAAATTATTAGTCTAAACATCAGCTCACATACCAATGTATGTTTGAAAGAAGCCTCATAAAAATTCAGAGTTAGGGTTGTGTATTAGACAGGCAGAATAAATCAAGAGGAAAAATATTTTTTTCTTTCTCAGAAAGCATCAAAAGTCAGCGGGAAATGACAGCCTTGATTAGAAACCTAAGAACTTATTGATGTCCTGCAAAGTAATGGCTATAAATGGTCACCTTTTTAACATCGTATTTTTAAAGTTTAAGGAACTTCTGTGATCCCATGATAAAAGGAAATGGGCCACATTACGTTTATGATGCAGTGTATATTTATTTGAGCACAGTAATATCACAAATCTTTTTTAATAATCATGTTCATATACTCCCTAAAATTTCAAAGGTGTATAGATTTTATATTTTATTACTACCTTTAACTTCTGAAAGATGAGTTTACATAAATTTTCATCTAGGTGAGAGCTATGGATTTCCAGGGATTTGTAGAATGATTAGCTCAGTGGATTTTAATGGTCATGAAAGGAGCAAATGACTTGTAAAATAACCGAAATGTATCAATTTGGAGCTTACAAAAACCCATACAATCTATAATATGTAGATATCATGCTTTCCACTTAATTTGCTAATTCTTTCTAGAAACATGCTGCTGCCTGAGTGACACAGCCATTGGCTTCACTTTTAAGGCATTGAAATGCTTGGAACTGATGATCCAGACACTTTGCCTATGCAATGGTTAACTGCCTTTAATAATTATGCATTGAGAAGTGATATGCAATTTGGTGATTATGGAAATTAAGCTATCTTAATGATGAGACAGGTGATGGATGGCTTTGGGTGACAGACTCATTGTATTACTGCCTAGTTTATAACTGCCTGTAGACAGGCGCAAATTCTCGACATGATATTTATTCATCACTTTCTTTTTCAAGCAATGAAACTCACAGTATGCTTCTGCAGTTCCTTAGACATAAATCGAAACCCCACATGAGAAGGCAGACACAACATCTCTTGGAAATTAGGTTGCATTGTCTTTTATTAATTGTGAGAGAGACTCTTTCATCCATCATTTTATTTATTTGGTAAGATACAGTGATATCTCTAAGCCTAGGGTGACCTTTCTGCTTCTTGGTGAAAATATCTATACTACCCATTGGAAGTATAGATCTTGGCAGTGGTCACTGCACTGGCAAATTTACAAGATTACAATTCCCCAGTCACTAAATCAGAATTCTATTCTGCCTGAGGGGTACCTATGATGGGTATCAATTTAGTCAGAACATCCTAGCATAAAGGAGGGAAACTATATTTGGAATTACTTCATATCCTATTAATTAGCCGCGCTATGTGGTTATAGGCACATTAAAACTTTTTAAAAGAATGGTGTAATTAGATAAAGTGTGTTTATGTCTGAACAAGAGTTTAAGGCAATACATCAATCCTTCTAATGTCAGGAAATTGGATTATACCAGTGATAAAACGTCTTTACTCAAAATTTATGTAGCTACCCTCATCAGGCAGAGCGACACACTGAAATGTCCAGAAAAGTGTTGTTGTACACACATCCCTGGAGGAAACTTACAGATTGTTCAAGTGTTAATTCCTCTGTAAGGAGCATTTTTCTCTGTGCTCTCATATTACACGATGTATAATTGAAAATAAAGGACTTCTGACACCAAATTTTGATGATCAGTTTGGCTGTTTTCCTCCACATCTACGTCATGGATTATTTGAGAGAAAGACTGACTTTTAATTTATTTTTAAAATTTCAGCAACCAACACAGTGCCCAGTACATAGAAGGTGGCAAATAAATGTAAATAACAAAATGGAAAATTGGCTGGATAATGATAAAAGGGTAAATTGTCAAGAACAATCATAAATGTGTAAGCATCTAGTAATATTTCTATGTGTGTCATTTTCAGAGTATCCTATTAGATGAAGAACAGATTTGTTGGTTATAAGCAACACCACCAGTTTTAAGAAAACATAATTCTTAAAATTTGGTTTGATTCTGAATTTTTATTAATCTTTGAAGATTAAACAATTCTGCTACTTCTTTTTCTTATTACCTTCAGCTGTTCTAAATGCTTTCATTATTCTGATGTACATAAATGAGGAAAGAAACAAACGAACAAAAAATCCCCAAACCCTCTAGTTTTACAAAGTGGTGTAATTGAGCACAAAGTACTGATTCTGGTTGTAAAAGAAAATAATTCCTCTATTGTCTAAAATAATTCTTATGAAGAGCTTTTATACTTGTTACTCCATCATTATTCAAGATTCATCTCATGTTAAGACATTTAAACTCAATTGGTCACAGGGAAGGGCAGTACCCTTGATTCTCAAAGTCATTGCCAATCAGTATT